>NW_026892568.1:0-1356250 GCF_033815535.1 Pezoporus flaviventris
TGGGGGCTGGGGGTCACATCCTGGTCTGGGGGCCGGGGGTGGCACGTCCCTGGGGTGCCCGGCCTTGGGGACCACGGTGCGGAGGGTCCCCTGCCAGTTCCCGGCATCTCCGCATGGATATTAGGAATGTTCCAGCCCCGAAATAGCCAAGGGAGTAACTCAACCCCACGCACGTCCCGGGGCCGTCACCGTGCCCAGGCGTGTCCCGGGGGGGGGCTGCACCCCACAGCTTCCTTTATGGAGCCCATAAATCCTGGGGTGCAGCTCCCCAGTTCCTGGAGCCATGGGGGACCGCGGAGAGGGGTCTGGGGACCCCCCCATTCCCAGCAATGAGGACCCAGCTGCCATCCCATAAACCTGCGAGGCCGGAGCAGCCATGGCTGGAGTGACCCCCCCATAGGGCTGCAGCCCCCCCAGACCCGCCCTGGCCCCACTTGCTGGCCTGGGAAACTTTCCGTCTTCTGGCACATTCCCATCTATGCGCGGGGGTGAGGAGCACCTTGGGGTGGGGATCACCCCTTGTTGTCCCCCCCTAATCCCCCCATTCCCATCCCGCACCCCCCCCGGTGCTGTCGGTGCGGTTGTGCTGAGACCGGGCGCGTTTGTCACACGTGTGACCCGCGGTGGATGTGAGGCCAAGGTGAACCCCCCCCCAGACCCCCCGGTTGCGGTTTGGTGCTGTGGGGGAAGAGCCTTCGCATCCCTGTTATTAACCCTTTCCTCCAGCTGCTGCCTCCCCCCCAGCCCCATTTGGGGGGTCCTGGGTGCCAACAGCCCCAGAACTCATCAGCGCATCCCCACCCCTTTCCCCTGCCTCAGTTTCCCTGCTCGGGGCAGTGTGGCATGGCTGTGGCTGTGCCAGAGCTGCCGGGGTTTCCACCCTGGTCCATATGGCCCCCAAAACCCCACCGGAGCCCCATGGCTGTGGCCACGGCTGTGGCCCAGCCGTCCCTCGGTGCTGGCACGCAGTGAGGGCGGTTTTGTTGCCGGCTGTGGCGGTGCAGAGCGGGGAGCAGACGGCGGTGCTGGTGGGGCTGACTCACAGCACTGGCCATGGGGGAGCCCGGCCAGGGAATTCCCAGGCTGACGGTGCCGGTGCCGGGGGGTCAGGGTGGGACCCCACAGTCCATCTGCACGGTGCTGGCAGCCGGCCCCATGGCGCCGGCCCCACCGCGGCGCAGCCTCGTCCTGCACTGGTGACCTGAGCCGTGCATGGTGTCAGGGACCCTTCCTTGTCCTCGCTGGCAAGGGTCGGAGCAGGGGGCTGCGTCCTGCCCCGTGCCGAGCCGTGCCAAGCGGTGGGTGGGAATGGCACGGCCGGCGCGCACCGGGGGATGCATCCGTGCCAGTGGCTGTGAGTCAGCGGGTGGGAGCCGTGGGGAGCGGCGGCCGTGGCCCCGCCATTCCCGCCGGGATGCATCGCGCCAGCCAGGCCCCGCCGCCATCGGAGCAGCGGGAACGGAGGGGGTGTGATTCTTTTACAGCCTGTTTCACAGCTTCCAGAAAAGGCTCGTTCTGGAAAACCTCGGCTTCCTGCCCGGCACAGCCGCCCGGCACGCTGCCGGCTCCACACCCCGCGCCGGGGCTCGCGGCACCACCACAGTGGGCAGCTCTGGGCACGGCTCCTTTGGGACGCATTGGCACAGCGGGATGTGCCCAGCCAGCCCGGGGTGTGTGTGTGCAGAGCTGGGGGTGCCGGTTCCCAGGTTCAGCCGTGCCCACGCGCCCCTGCCCCATCCCGGTCCCCGGCCGGCGTAGGAAGGAGCGAGCTGCCTGAAACCACATCCCGACACTCATCCCAGAGGCATCCCGGAGGGATTAGCTGGGGAGCGTGGGCCGGCTTAGAGAGCAAAGCATCGCTTCCTGCCCCGGCCGGGCGGCCGGCCAGCCCGGGCAGCTCCGCACCGCGCCGTGCCGAGCCGTGCCGGGCAGGGGCCGAGTGGCCATGGCCCCGCCAGCCCGTGCTGGCACACATGGATGTGGAGAGCAGGTTCAGGCGGTGAGGGGTGGCCGGGCCCCCCCCCCGCCCCAGCTCCCCCCCGGCCGCTGGCCACCGGCTCCCATGTTTCCACCATGACCTCACGGCTTGGCCGGGATGCGGAGCGGGATGGGGAGCGCAGGACGGGGCCTCCCCGGGGGGTGCCGGGGGCCCCCCAGGCTGCGGGTGAGGCCGCCAGGGGTCAGGGTGGGGGCTGCGCCCCTGCCCTGCGCTCCCCATGCCGGCCGGGTCCCCCCCACACGCCTGCACATGTGTGCACACGTGGGGCTTTGTCCCCTCTGCCGTGACCCAGCCCCGGAAGCTGCTGCCCCGGTCATGGGACGATGTTCCTGTGTCCCCATCCTTCCTGCCACCGGGGCACTGGCGTTGGGATGCCGGTGCTGGCAGTGGGATGGCCCAGCTCAACCTGGCACCGCGTAGCACGGCATGGCACAGCCAGGGCTCTGCTGAGGTCCTGGCACCGGTGTCCTGCAGCTGCTCAGAGCTGCCAATGGATGCTGAGCATGGGGAGCACACGCGTGTGCAGAGCCTCCCTTGTGCCAGCACATGTGTGTGCCGTGGGCGCGCACACAGGGTCAGGGCACCGGTGCCCCTTGTGCCTCACACGCTCTGGTGCACGAGGGACGTGAGGGGTGTGTGCGCACGAGGGTTTGCTCACGGATGGGACACGCGTGCACGTGCAGCGAGGGCTGTGCACAGCCGTGCAGCAGGCGTGTGCACACGCGTGTGCGTGCCCATGGGAGCGTGGCGGGGGGGGTGTGTGACCACGGGCAGCCCTCCCTGACTCTGTCCTCTCCCACCGCAGCCGGCAGCGGCCTGATGGGGAACGCTCCCGCCTCGTCCTTCATGGGGGGCTTCCTGAGCAGCAGCCTGGGCTCGGGGGGGCCCGGCCACCCCGGCGGCCCCGCCGCGTCCCCCCCGGAGCCGGCCTTCTGCGGGCCCCACTCTGGCACCTCCCAGATCTGGTTCTCGCACTCCCATGAAGGTGAGTGGAGCCGCACCCCGGGGTGGGGGGGGCACAGTGTCCCAGCAGGGAGTCCCCACGCTCACCCTGCTCCGCCGCTGAGGCCGGGCCAGCTCGTGTCACTGGTGATGAGCAAGGGCTGCGCTCCCCTCCCGCATGGGGGTCCCCGTGCAGAACACTGGGGGTACCCCATAAGGGCAGCCCTGGTTACACACACACCCCCCCCCGGGGTGGGGACTCCGTTGTCCCGGTGCTGCCCCACGGCCACACCAGTGTCCCCCTCCCCACCTGAGCGTCCGGAGCGAGCCCCGATGGAGTTAAGGAGCGGGACGTGATGCTGGCGCTGGGCCCTGGCAGCCGGCCCGGCTGGTAGTTTGACCGGCTGCCAGCTGGCTCCCGGCGAGCCGGGGGGGTGCGCGGGGGGGTCCGGGCAGCGCGCGCGGCTCCGGCAGCGGCCGCCGGTGATGGACAGCCCGAGCGCGGCCGGGAACCGGCCTGCAGCCGCGCCGGGTGCTGCAGGACGTGAGCTGCTGACAGGGGCTGGGGGGGGGCTCAGCCCTGCGGTGAGGGGGGGATCCCTGGGATGGAGATCACAGGCTCCAGGAGATCCTTTCTGGCCGTGGTGCTGTGCGTGGTGATGCCATGGGGGCCGTGTGCGTGCCCTGACCGCTGCCCTCACCCCCAGCCCCAGGGTACCCCCGCTTCTCCGGGAGCCTGGCCTCCACCTTCCTGCCCATGAGCCATTTGGACCACCACGGCAACAGCAACGTCCTCTACGGCCAGCACCGCTTCTACGAGAGCCAGAAAGGCAGGTACCGGGGGCCCAGCGCGGTGCATGGGGCAGCCGCAACCTCTGGGGCTGGCTGGGGGGCTCCCCCCATGGGCGAACACGTCCCCGGTGCGGCAGGGGCCGGCGCAGAGGCCACCGTGCGGGGCTGGGGAGCGCAGTGGTGGTGCCGGGTCCCCGGGGAGCCGCGGGGCCGGCGGGCGCAGGGTGCTGGGCACCCGTCCCAGCGCCGCTCCGGCTTTTCACAATATTGTGGCGGGTGTTTAATAGGGAACATTGTTTGGGTGGGAAACGGAGCTAATGAGGCCGTGCCTTCCCCCGTGCTCCTCCCCGTGGCAGCGGGGAGCCGGCGCTGGCACGGCCGCGGGGGCACGGGCGCTGCTCGGTGAGGGGCTCACCCCGTGCCATCCCCTCCAGATAACTTCTACCTGCGCAACCTGCCCGCACAGCCCGCCCTGCTGCCCACCGGCCACGGCTTCCCCGGCATCGCCCGCGCTGCCCCCGGGCCCCCCGCCGGCTCCTGCAGCCGGGAGCGGGACGCCGGAGCCCTGCCCAAGACCCCCAAGGACTATGACCGCTTCCTGGCGGGCAAGGACAAGGTGGCCAAGGGGGACCCCAAGGAGCGGCCGCCCGAGGAGGACCCCAAGGAGCAGCGGCACAAGGCGGTGCTGTCGGTGCCGCCGGACGGGCACTGCAAAGAGGGGCTGCCCGCGCGGGGGGCTGGCGACGGCCGCCCCAAGCACCTCGCGTCCTGCCTGCTGGGTGCCAAGGGGCTGGAGGGCGATGCCGGCCGCGCGGTGCTGCCCAGCTGTGCCGGCAGCGCCATGCCCCGCGCCGGCCGCTGCAGCGCCAAGGAGCCGTGCCGGGGCGAGCGGGAGCCGGGCACCGCCGAGGTGCCGCAGCCCTACGGGGAGTGCGTGGAGCGGCGGCAGATGCTGCACCACGCCGTGTCCTACGCGGTGCCCACGGCCCCGGCCGCGCTCGGCCCCGCCGCCGGCTCCTTCCCGTGCCTGCAGCTCCACGCCGGTGCCGAGGTGCTGTGCCCGCTGCCGGAGCCGGCGGGGCGGGAGCTGAAGCTGAGCGGGGCCACGCTGGTGCCCTCGGTGGGGCACCTCACGGACAAGAGCCGCTCCTTCCAGGTCTCGGCGGAAGCCGGCGGGATGGAGCGTGCCGAGGGCAAGGAGCGGCACGGGGAGGTGGGGACCGAGCCCGCGGCTGCTTACGGCGGCCCCTTCCACCACCCGCTGAAGGCGGAGGGGCCGGCGGAGCGGAGGATGGAGTGGGGGGGTCCTGGCGCCCGGCTGAAGGGGCTGGAGTACCTGGGAGGGGGCGCCGCTGAGGGGCCCCCCTTCGGCGGCCGGGGAGCACCCAAGGGTGCTCTGGAGAAGGGCTACTTCGAGGTGCCGCCGGCACCCGACTGCTCCCGCGCCGCCCGCCCCGACCCGCTGGGCGTCCGCGTCGGCCCCTCCTGCTGCACTTTAGAGAAGGGCCCCCCCAAAGACCCCGGCCCCGTGCCGGCACCCCAGAAGGTGGCGCGGATCCGGCACCAGCAGCACCCCGAGGCCGAGGCGGCCGCCGGCGGCCCCGAGGGCAAGCGCAAGCCCCTGGAGCTGAGCGCCCTGGGCTATGGGGGCCCCCCGCTGCCCCCCTGGGGCGTGCAGGGCCAGGGGCCCTCCCTGAGCGTGGCGGAGGAGCGGAAGGGGCCGTACCTGGACCCCTTCGGCACGAGTCTGCAGCAGGCTGCGTTGATGACTCAGGGGCCGGTGCTGGGCCAGGAGGTGCCGACGGCTCCGGACGAGGTCTCGGCCATGAAGAACCTGCTGAAATACAGCAACCAGGCGCTGCTGGGGGGGCAGAAGGGCCCCCCCTTCGTGGGGCTGGCGGGCGTCAAGGGCAGCTGCGCCCACCAGGACGCCAAATTCCCTCCGGGGAAGGGGCAGCCGGAGCTGGAGCGTCCCGACTGTGCCCGCGGCCGGGAGCACGACGCGCTGGCCCCCGGCGAGGGCGAGGTGCGGCAGCCGCCCGTGGGCATCGCCGTGGCCGTGGCGCGGCAGAAGGACACCCTGGGGCGGCCGGAGCCCTCCTATGGCGGCGGCGGCGGCGGCGCCGGGCGGCAGGGTCGGGCGGCCGCTGGCATCAAAGGTAGGACCCGGGTCAGGGGCACGGGGATGGTGATGGGCTTGGCCGTGCCGCGCTGATGCCATCGTCCTGTCCCGGCGCAGCGGGCACCGCGCGGCCCATGCACCTCATCGACCTGGAGGCAGAGGAGGAGCGGGGCCGGCTCTGCGAGGAGCGCCTGGGGCTGCCGGCGCGGGAGCTGCTCCTCCAGTAAGTGCCATAGGGGAGGGATATGGGAACCCCATTGCGGGGGGTGCCCCATGGTGCACGGTGCCGCCACCCGCCCTGTTCCCGCTCTTCCCGCAGGGACAACAAGGAGCTGGTGGAGTTCGCCCGGATGCACCCGTCGGGGGGGTGTCCCGGGGAGCTGACCCCACACCTGATGATCGCTGGGGGGTCCTCACTGCCAGCGGGGCAGCTCGGGGGGGACCCTGCTGCCCATGCGCACCCTGCACACACGCACTGGCTGCCCCGCACCCGCAGCCCCTCCATCTGGATGGGGGGCCACTCCTATGGTCAGTGCTGGTGGCAAACGGAGGGGAGCGGGGCTGGGTGGGTGCTGACCCCCGCCGGTGCTCACGGCTCCTCCATGGCCCCGCAGGCATCGGGCACCCCGCGCTGCACCAGAACCTGCCACCCGCCTTCCCCGCCTCCATGCCCAGCACCATGCAGCCCGTGTTCCCCCTGTCCCAGGACCCCCCTGCACAGCTCGTCATCCTGCCCACCGAGCCCCCCGCCCATGGCACCCCACACACGCTGGGTGAGGCTGGCACCGGGCACCCCTACCTTGTGCTGGGGGTTACTGCTACGGGGGTTGTAATAGGGCTGGGGAGAAGGTGGAGTCCCCAGAGGTGCTTTTGGGGCAGCAGGGTGGGAAATGGGTCCCTGTGGGTTCTTTTTGGGGGGGGAAGGATTGGGATATGGGTCCTTTGGGTGCTTTTGGGTGTGCTAAGGTGGAAGATGGGGTCCCCATGGGTGCTGCTGGTCATGCAGGGGTGGGAGATGGGTCCCTGTGGGTGATGCTGGCGATGCACAGCTGGGCGAAGGGGGACACGGCTGGGGTCTGCGGGGTGACCCTGATGCTGGTCCCCGGTTGACCCCCTTCCCCACCGGCAGCCGACGTGATGGACCAGGCATCGCTGTGGCCCCCGATGTACCCGGGCCGGGGCCCCAGTGCCCACCTGCAGCACACGGGGCAGCTGCCCGTGTACCCGCGCTCGCAGTTCCTGCGCCAGCAGGAGCTCTACGCCCTGCAGCAGCAGCAGCGCGCGGCGCAGGCCCTCGAGATCCAGCGCCAGGCGCACGGACAGGTACCCGCAGCGGCTGTGGGGCTGGAGGGGGGCTGGGATACGGGGTGGGGATGTGGGAGATGCTGCTGTGAGAGATGTGGGGCAGGGATGGGGATGCTGCGGCCAGGCAGTGGGGCAGGGGATGTGGGCTGTGTGGTGCTGGGCAGGGCTCAGGGATGCAGGGATGCGGGGCAGGGCTGGTGGTGGGTCCGGCGTGTGCTGACCTCGGTGTCTCCCGCAGCGGAAGCCGGAGGAGCAGCCCCTGGAGCTGGAGGACGGGGGTCCCGAGAAGCCCCTCAAGCCCTCCCACAAAGCAGTTGCCTTAAACCCCCCGGCCAAGGGCCTGTCTTCGGCGGCGCCCGGGCCCCCCAAGCTGTCCCCTTGCTGCCACTCCCCGGCCCTGCGGCACCCGGCCAAGTGCCCCGTGACCCTGCCCACGGCCCCCTGCACTTTACCCGTCTGCCCCGCCGCCAGCTCCGCCGTGGCCCCGCGCTCCCCGGCCGACAGCCCCCTGCCCGTCCAGAGCAAGGGCAGCGACGGCGAGGACAAGCGCGGAGAGGGGCAACCGCCCCGCGACTACCCCAAGTCCCTGGAGCCAGGTAGGACCGCGGCAGCGATGAGGAGGAGGGTGGGCGATGGAGCCCCGTTGAGGGGCTCCCCCCTGAGCATCACCCGCTTCCCGCAGACCTGCCCCCCGGATACAGCTACCCCGCGGCCGCCATGGGCTTCTCGGAGGCGCACTCTGCCGAGCCGGCCGATCCCGACACGATGCACGCCGGGTCCCCGCCGGCAGAGCCCGAGCAGTCCCGGACCTTCAGCCCCGCTGCGGAGGCGCTGCGGGAGCCGGGACCCCCGCGGGAGCCGCCGGCCGGGGGGGCCATGGCCGAGGGTCCCGGGGCTCTGCTGCACCGGCACCACCTCCTGCTGGCACCGGGACCCCTCTGCGGGGAGCGGGCCCCGGCGGCGCCGGCGGGCACCGAGGAGCGGGCCCCGGTTCCCTTCGGGGCGCGCCGGGAGGCAGCGCAGGGAGCACCGGAGCAGAGCCTGCCCGAGCAGCAGCGCCCGGCGCCTGCGGCCGCAGCCTCCCCATTGCCCCCCGCTGCCGAGGAGGAAGAGGAGGAGGATGAAGAGGAGGAGGGTGGCAGCGATGGCTCCGAGCCCGAGGACAGCTGCGATGAGGAGGATGGGGACAGCCCCGGCGGGAGGCAGGGCTGCCCGGGCGGGCTGGAGGCGCTGATCGCCGCTGGCATCGACCTGGGGGAGTTGCCGGCGCTGGGATCACCCGCGGAGCCCCCCCCGGCGCCCCCATCGCCCGCCCCTTGCGCATCAGGGATCCCCGGCATCGCCCTGCTCAGCGAGCTCGCAGACCTGGAGCTGCGCCGGCGCCGCTGCGACCTGGCGCTGGAAGGTGAGTGGTGGCCGGTGCCCCCCTCCCTGGGACTTCCACCTCTAGCACCCCTGTCCTGCAGTTGCACGGCCTTGGTCCCCCTGCCTGCTGCATGCAGGGCACAGGATTGTGCTGTGCGTGTGCAGTGGAGGGGCTGTGCAGCGTTGGCAAGCACACGGCTGCTCTTGCACAAGCAGGGCTGTGCAGGTCTGTGTTGTGCACTGATAGAGTGTCTGAACGCATATTTGGCTGCATGGACATGAAGGGGCTGCATGTGTGCAGTGCCCATGCGGTTACATGCATGCAGAGCGGTTCCTATGTGGTTACGTGCATGCAGAGCGGTGCCCATGCAGTTACATGCATGCAGAGCGGTGCCCATGCGGTTACATGCATGCAGAGTGGTTTTTATGTGGTTACATGTGTGCAGAGCAGTGCCCATGCGGTTACACGCGTGCAGAGCGGTGCCCATGCAGTTACATGCGTGCAGAGCGGTGCCCATGCAGTTACATGCGTGCAGAGCAGTTCCTATGCGGTTACATGCGTGCAGAACAGTGCCCATGCAGTTACATGCATGCAGAGCGGTGCCCATGCGGTTACACGCGTGCAGAGCGGTTCCTATGCGGTTCCATGCATGCAGAGCGGTGCCCATGCGGTTACATGTGTGCAGAGCTGTGCCCATGTGGTTCCATGCGTGCAGAGTGATGCCCGTGAGGTTCCATGCGTGCAGAATGGTGCCCGTGCGGTTCCATGCGTGCAGAGTGATGCCCATGCGGTTACATGCGTGCAGAGCGGTGCCCGTGCAGTTACATGCGTGCAGAGCGGTGCCCATGTGGTTACATGCGTGCAGAGCGGTGCCCATGCGGTTCCATGCGTGCAGAGCGGTGCCCGTGCGGTTCCATGCGTGCAGAGTGGTGCCCGTGCGGTTCCATGCGTGCAGAGCGGTGCCCATGCGGTTCCATGCGTGCAGAGCTGTGCCCACGCGGTTCCATGCGTGCAGAGTGGTGCCCATGCAGTTACATGCATGCAGAGCTGTGCCCTGTCCAAGCCCTGCTCGCAGCTCGGGGCTCGGCTCCAGCGCTGGCTCCAGGCAGGCGCTGGGATTCCCTCCCGGCTCGGCTTCCCCAGGGAATCCCGGGGGCCCCGGCAGGGAAGGCCGCCTCGGTCCTGGCGCATCCCCAGCGCTGCCGCGGGCGGGTGTTGGCGGGGCCCCGTGCGCTCGGTGCCGCACAGGGCCGGGGGTGGCCGTGGGGCCCCGCTCCCCGTCGCGCATGGGGCCGGATGGGTGCGTCACCGCGTCCCTCCCAGCCCCGGCCTTGGCTCTGCTCCGCGATGAGTTCATCGCTGGCCACTGCCACGCACCCGGCCCCCCCCCATGGCTGCTGTGCCGCGCATGCAGCACCAGCTGTGTGCCGAATGTGACCCCGGTGCCACCCCCTGCATGACCCCAGTGCCACCCCCTGCATGTCTCCAGTGCCATCCCCTGCATGTCTCCAGTGCCATCCCCTGTATGACCCCAGTGCCACCCCTGTGCTCAGTGCCATCCCCTGTATGACCCTAGTACTACTCCCTGTATGACCCCAGTGCCACCCCATGCATGTCTCCAGTGCCACCCCTGTGCTCAGTGCCATCCCCTGTATGACCCTAGTACTACTCCCTGTATGACCTCAGTGCCACCCCATGCATGTCTCCAGTGCCACCCCTGTGCTCAGTGCCATCCCCTGCATGATCCTAGTACTACTCCCTGTATGACCTCAGTGCCACCCCATGCATGTCTCCAGTGCCACCCCTGTGCTCAGTGCCATCCCCTGTATGACCCCAGTAGTATTCCCTGCATGACCCCAGTGCCACCCTGGGGCACCCCATAGCACCCCCTGCCCCATAGACACCCCTTCTCATCCTGGTAGTGGTCCCACTGCCACCATGGCATGCATGGGTTGCACAGGAGCTCGTGTGGGGCAGTGTATGGAGCCTGGGGCACATCCTGCACCTGCCCCACTGACCTCCCGTGCCCACAGGGGAGGACGAGGACCTGCTGGCCTTCAACCTGCAGAACCTGGCCACGGTGGCGGCCGCCTGGTCGCTGGTGGAGGCAGCCGCAAGCCGGGAGGGCAGCCCCCCGGCGCTGAGCCCCCTGCCCGCCTCGCCGCCGCCCCGCGCCCGCATCCCCCGCCGCAAGTACACGTGGACGCCCAAAGCCAAGGCCGTGAGTGTCTGTGGATGCGGGGTGAGCTGCGCCCGGCCTGCGCCCCGCGGCTGGCTGCGAGCCGCCCACCCCGTCCGTCACCCCCAGGTCTGCCCGCTGAAGGCGGCCATCGAGCAGCTCAACACGCAGGAGGTGGAGGTGCGGATGCGGCTGGCGGAGCTCCAGCGCCGCTACAAGGAGAAGCAGCGGGAGCTGGTGAAGCTGCAGAGGCGCCATGACCACGAGTACGTCCCGGTCCCCGTCCCCGTGCCCGGGCAGGGGTGGTGGTGGGGGGAGGCATCCCCGGGAAGCCCAAGTGCCGACCACCGGTGCGATGAGTTTGGGCCCGTGCTCAGCCGGGCTCTGCGCAGGGGCTGCGGCTGCCGCGTGGCTTCAGGCTGCCCTTGCTCTTGCCGCGGCTGCAGGCGTGATGAGAGCTCGCGGAGCCCCGCACGGCGCGGGCCGGGGCGGCCGAGGAAGCGCAAGCACTCCAGCGCGCTGGGCAGGGCCGAGAGCCGCAAGGTCAAGTGAGTGACCGGCACCGCGTGCCCCCGGGGATGGGCCAGCACCGCCCGGTGGGGATGGAGACGGGGGGGTCCGGCCGCCCCGTTGCCCCATCGCATCCCCCCCCCCGTCACCCCCATGGTGTGGGGCTCGGTTGGGTGGCAGCACCGTGTATCCCCCCCCCTGCTCCCCACCGCCGACCACGGGAGCAGCGTTGCATAAAAGCCTCTTTATCTGTGCCGTATAAAGCCATTGGTCACGCTGCAGCGGCGTTCATCGCTGCCGGCGCTTTATTATTACCCATTAGCCGCCCGGCGCAGCCGTTTCCCCACTCCCGGGCCCTGTATAATTGTCCTTCTCCACTACAAATTGCCTCTCCCGACAGGCCCATTTGCATAAATCCTCCGAGCGAGTCCAAACACGCTCGGAGCGCGCGTGTGCGCGCGGCCCCCGGCCCCCCCGGCCCTAATAACAGTTAAATCTGTGCTAAATGGGCCCTTCAATTAAGACGGAAGGGAAAGGGGAAGAAAAAAATTAATCTTGAGGTTTTATGTCACAAAACATTAGTGAGAGAGTGAAGGTTATGGGGGGGGGGGGAGAGGAAGGGGGGGAGCTGGTGGATCGTGGTGGATGGGGGGGTGCAGGATGCTGCTATGGGTGCAGGATGCAGATGAGGGGTGCAGGATGCACTCGGGGGTACCCGAGCTCTCCAGGGGCGCGGGATCTGTCTGCGGGGTGCAGCTCCAGCCAGGGATGCAGGATCCATACAGGAGGTGCAGGATCCATGTGGGGGATGCAGGACCCATTCGGGGGTACAGGGATCCCTCTGGGGGTCCCGCAGGCACCGTGCCCACGGCGCGCTCCCCCGCAGGGCAGTGAAGAGCAGCCTGTCCCTGCTGTGCGCCGAGCTGCGGGTGGACCCCGAGCCCAAAAAGAAGCGGAGCAAACTGTCCGAGGCCGCCTTCGGCAGCATCAAGGGCTCCCCGGTGAGTCCGGCCCCACCACCAGTGACCCCCATCCCGGTGCTCGGGGTGGGGGGGGTGTGTGCCAGCCCCATCCCAACCTCCCCGTGCCCCGCAGGAGAAGGTGCGGTGCAAGAAGAGCGGCTCGCAGGGCAAGCTGGCCTGCAAGGTGGCTCACAAGGTGTCGCAGCTGAAGCAGAAGGTGAAGAGCAAGGGGCTGCCCGCCGGCATCAGCCCCTTCCGCAGGAAAGACCCCAACCCCGGCGGCCGCATCCAGAAGAAGCTGTCGCGGCCCAAGAGCTCCAAAGCCACCAAGTACCAACCGCAGGACCCCGACCCCCGGCAGCCGGTGGCGTTCAAAGGTAAGGATGGCACCAGGATGGGGGTACCTGGGACGCATCCAGCTGCAAGCGTCTGGGGTCCAAGCAGCATCTCCCTGGGCACGGGGGGTGCTGCATCCCTGGGTGCACGGGGTCCCTCATTGCCGTCCCCTCCTCTTGCAGACGAGCACGACGAGGACACAGACAGCGAGGATGGTGACGACGAGCCAGGCTTGTCCCTGCCGCCCTCGGTGCCCATGGCCGTGCTCGGACCTTCCCCTTCTTCCGTGGTGAAGATGGAGGCCAACGAAAAGGCCAAGAAGAAGAAGGAAAGGCAGGGCCTGCTAGGTAACGGGATGCAGCGGAACGTGGGGAGCGGGGCCTGGGTGGGCAGCCATGGGGTACCCTGACCCCGGTGTCCCCCCCCCAGGGCCGTGCCGCCTCGGCAGCCCCGAGGGCGAGGTGAAGATCAAGCGGCGGCCGGTGAAGCCGGGCACGGGGAAGCTGGAGAAGGTGCCGGCGCGGCGGAAGGCGGGTGAGGAGGGCGGCAAGAAGAAGCTGAAGGCCAAGCCCAAGGAGAGCCTCCGGGCACCGGCCCCCAGCGGCTCCAGCGCCGCTGCCGCCGCCGGCAGCATCTTTGCCAGCGCTGACCCCCGGCACTATGGGGCGAGGGACGAGGGGGCTCGTTTGGCCAGCGAGAGGCTGAAGAAGGCCACGCGCAAGAGCAAGGTGCTGCAGTCGGCCCTGAGGGTGAGTGTGGGGGGTACCATGGGGTGCAGAGGGATGGGTGCTGAGGCTGGGGGGGGCACCAATGCATGGGCTGGGGTTGGGAGCACTGATGGGCCCCTTGTGGGTTTATGGGGTGCAGAGGGATGGGGAGCAGGGACTGGGGTGTGTGGGAGGCACTGTTGGGCACCAAAGGTCTCTATGGGGGCCCCATCGTCCCGCTCTGACCCCCCCCTTCCCCACAGCGGAAGAACGGGGCACTCTCACTGGCCCTCTCCCCCCGGAGCGCCAAGACCATCCTGAGCAAGGGCAAGAAGCTGGCCAAGGTGAAGAGCAAAGTGGCCACCAAGCAGGTGAGGGGCAGGAGCTGGACCCCCCTACCCCAACACGACTCCCCCCTTGCCCTGTACCCCCAAGCCCCCCCTGAGCTCGGTGTCCCGCAGTGCAAGGGCCGGGCGGTCAGCAAGCTGCTGGAGAGCTTCACCGTGGAGGACGACTTCGACTTCGATGACAACAGCAGCTTCTCGGAGGAGGAGGAGGATGCCGGGGGCTGCCTGGCCGGGGGGGCGCGGGGGGGCCGCTGCTCGCCCCTGCCCCACGCCTGCGCCATCCAGAAGGAGGACCTGCGGGACGGGCTGCACATCCTCATCCCCAAGGAGGACAGCCTGCTCTACGCCGGCAGCGTCCGCACCATCCAGCCCCCCGACATGTGAGTGGGGGGGAGCCTGCCGCGGGTGGGGGGGTGTCCCGGCACAGAGGGGGTGCGGGTGCTGAGCCCCTCTGTGTGCCCCCTCCCCAGCTACAGCATCATCATCGAGGGCGAGCGCGGCAACCGGCAGCGCATCTACTCGCAGGAGCAGCTGCTGCAGGAGGCGGTGAGCGGGGATGGGGGTCCCGGGGGGGGTACTGGGGGGGTCCCGTGCTCAGTGCCCCCCATGGAGCCCAACACCCGGTTCCCCGCAGGTCCTCGATGTGAGGCCGCAGTCGCGCCGCAGCCTCCCCCCGGGCACCCGCGTCTGCGCCTACTGGAGCCAGAAATCCCGGTGCCTGTACCCAGGGAACGTGGTGCGAGGTGAGGAGCGGGTGGATGCTGGGGGGGGGGGGGGCTGTCGGGGAGCAGGGCCCCATCCCACAGCCCCCCGTGCTCCAGGTTCATCCAGTGATGAGGAGGAGGACGACCCCGAGGCGGTGATGGTGGAGTTCGACGATGGGGACACGGGGCACATCGCGGTGTCCAACATCCGCCTGCTGCCCCCCGACTTCAAGATCCAGTGTGAGTGGGCTGGGGGCTGCGGGCCGGCGGGGGGGGATTATGGGCAGGGGGTGCAGTGGGGCTGGCTCTGACCCCCGGCTCTGCCCCCCAGGCACGGAGCCGTCCCCGGCACTGCTGGTGTCCAGCTCGTGCCGCAGGACGAAGCGGTCGTGCAGCAACGTGGCCGCCCCCAGCGAGCTCCCCCCCGGCCTCTGCCCCAGCCACGACGGCCCCGAGATCCCCAAAAGCTCGGGCAAGAAGGGGGCTGGCAAGGAGAAAAGTGGTAGGGGACGGGGGGGGGCTGCCACCATGGAGCCCCTTACCGGGGGCGGTGAGGGAGGCGGCACCGGCAGCGCGGTGTGAGGGGTGGCGGTGGGATGCAGGGAAGGATGCTGGGATGCAGGCATGGGCAAGAATAGGAGATGGGAGCAGGCAGGGAGAGGGGATGCAGGGAAGGACGGGGTGCAGGGGTTTGGGAGAGGGTTATGGCAGGATACTGGGATGCGGGGAAGGATGCTGAGAGGCAGGTTGAAGAGAAGGAAGCTGGAATGCAAGGAAAGATGCTGGCATGGGGGAGGATAGGAGGCAGCAATGCAGACAGAGAGGAGATGAAGGAAAAGACTGGGTGCATAGGATGGGCAGCTGAGTAGGACAGGATGCAGGGACGGATGTGGGGCTGGGATGGAGAAGAGAGTGGCGCAGGGCCCTGCGGTGATGGGGAATGGATGTAAGGCCACAGGGAAGAACATGCAGGGACATGGGACAGCCCTGTGCCCGTCCATCTGCTCTCCCTCACGTGCCCCAGCCCCTTCTGACCCCCATCTCCCCCCAGGCAAAGCCATGGAGGTGCTGTCGGGCAGCAAGGCGCCGGTGCTGGGGGACCCGTTCCTGTGCCGGCGCGGCGCGCCGCTGCTCAGCTGGTCGGCCGTGGCGCAGACGAAGAGGAAGGCGGCGAGCAAAGGCTCGGCCGTGCTGCAGAACCTCTTCCAGGTCAACGGCAGTGCCAAGAAGCTGCGTGCCAAGGAGGCCCTGTTCCCGGTGCACCACCACCACCACCTCGCGGCCCCCGTCTTCGGCAACGGCTTCGGCGCCGACTCCTTCAGCCGCATCGCCAGCTCTTACGCGTCCTTCGGCGCCGGCGCCGGGCTGGTGCTGCCGGCGGCACAGAAACTGCTGCGCTCCAAGAAAGCCGAGCGGCTGGAGGCGGAGATGGGCAAAAGCAGCCGGAGGAAGGGCGGCAGCGAGTACCTGGTGAAGCTGGACCACGAGGGGGTGACGTCCCCCAAGAACAAGACCTGCAAAGCGCTGCTGCTGGCGGACAAGGACTTCGGGGCCAAGCTGGAGCGGCCGCTCTCCAGCCACGGCTACGGCCACGCGGCGCTGGGCGCCAAGGATCGGAAGGGGCGCGCGCCCGTGCACCCGCTGCCCGTGGGGCTGGCGCTGCGGAAGTACTCGGGGCAGGCAGAGTTCGCCCTGAACTGCGACAGCGACTGCCACAGCTCCTACTCGGACATGGACGAGGACGAGGAGCCGGGCGGGCTGGGCGCCGAGGTGCCCTCGCGCTTCATGACGCGCCTCTCGGTGTCCTCCTCGTCCTCGGGCTCCTCCACCTCCTCCAGCTCCGGCTCCATCTCCACCTCCAGCCTCTGCTCCTCGGACAACGAGGATTCCTCTTACAGCTCCGAGGACGAGGACTCCACGCTGCTGCTCCAGACCTGCCTCTCGCACCCGGTGCCGGCGCTGCTGGCGCAGCCGGAGGCCCTGCGCTCCAAGGGCAGCGCGCCGCAGCGCTGCTTCCTCACCAAGGCCGCCGCCGCCGGCCCCAAGGCCAAGCTCAAGCGCAAGGAGGCCATCAGCTTCTCCAAAGCCAAAGAGTTCTCCCGGAGGCAGCGCCTGCCCTCGGTGGAAAACCGGCCAAAGATCTCCGCGTTCCTGCCCGCGCGCCAGCTCTGGAGGTGGTCGGGGAACCCCACGCAGGTAGGGATGGAGCCTGGTGCCAGGCACGGCGGGGATGCTCAGAGCTATGGGGCAGGGTACATGGAACACGGTGCATGGGGCACGGCGCCTGGATATGCAACACCAAGGACGTGCATGCGTGGGATGGGTGCGCTGGGCACGGTGCCGGGGTGCTCAGTGCAGGGTGCGGGCTGCACCAGCCGTGGCACTTGGGTGTCTGTGAGCGGATGGGTGCCCTGAGAGCATCCCACCCTGCTGGCCCTGGGTGCCTGTGGGCTGTCAGAGCGGGTACATGCGGGTTTGGGGGGGTCCATGCACCACCCCTGACCCCCTCCCCATTGCCCCCCCCACCCTCCCCAGCGGCGGGGGATGAAGGGCAAGGCGCGGAAGCTGTTCTACAAGGCCATCGTGCGGGGCAAGGAGACGCTGCGCATCGGGGACTGCGCCGTGTTCCTCTCGGCCGGGCGGCCCAACCTGCCCTACATCGGCCGCATCGAGAGCATGTGGGAGTCCTGGGGCAGCAACATGGTGGTGAAGGTCAAGTGGTTCTATCACCCCGAGGAGACCAAGCTGGGCAAGCGGCAGAGCGACGGCAAGGTGAGGGCTGCGCCGCGTCGGGATGGGCGGCCGGGCACGGGGGTACCGGGTGCGCAGGGATGGTGACACCGTGCTGCGGTGCCGTTGCAGAACGCCCTGTACCAGTCGTGCCACGAGGACGAGAACGACGTGCAGACCATCTCCCACAAGTGCCAAGTGGTGGGGCGGGAGCACTACGAGCAGATGACCCGAAGCAAGAAGTACCAGGACCGGCAGGACCTCTATTACCTGGCTGGCACCTACGACCCCACCACAGGCCGGTTGGTGACCGCCGATGGGGTGCCCATCCTCTGCTGACCCCCATGGACGATGGGCAGCCCCCCTCCCACCCCCCCCACCCCCTCCCCGGCACTTATGCAAAGCCTGGGGTGGCCACAGGGGGGATGTCATCGTCACAGGGGGGGCTCCCCTACAAGCCATACTTTCCCTAGTACCTCTGACTGTTTGCCAGCAGGTAAAGCAGAAATCAGGTGTGTTGTTCTATTTATTTTGCTTGTAAATATTGTATTTCTTCGGGGAAGTTTTATGGAAAAACAAAAGAAAAACGGACAAAACCGACAGCAACAGAAAAACAAAAAACTCCAACACAACAACAACAAAAAAAATCCCACAAAAAAATATGGAATTATTAATAATATGGGGTTTGGGGGGGGGTGATTCCGTTTCAGTGCACTGTATCCCCCAGCCTGGCTGGGACGAGGCCAGCGGGGCAGCGCTGATGGAGGGGGGGCTGTGGCGGCAGGACGGGGGGTGTGGATGGGTGGGGGGCCCCCCCCCCGGCCCCAGTGCAATAGCGGGGTGGCCGCGGTGCCGGGGGACGCTGGCTCGTCCCGCCGAGCCCTGCCCGCCGCTGCCCCGCGCTGTAAATGTGTACAGGGGGTTTTCCAGTGTAAACACTAATGAAAAACACACAAAATGGGGCAAAAAAAAAAAAAATAAAATCAATGTAAAAAAAAAAAGAAGAAAAAAAAAGGAAAAAAAAGAAAAAAAAAAGGGTTAAAACACAAAGGTTTTATGAGCAGCAAACTCTATGTAAAGGCCTTTTAGTATGGAACTTTTTTATTGATAACTTGGCTTATGAATAAATATATGAACCGTTGGTGGCTGGTGCTGGTTCTGCCTCCGTGTCCCTCCTGGGGTGGGCCCTGCATCCCCCCCCCCCCGGTACCCACAGCTCAGTGCAGGCAGGAGGTGGGCAGGGGGTGAGGGTGAAACCAGTGCTGGGGGTCCCGGTGAGGATGGAGGAGGAGACGGGAGGATGCAGGCAAGGGGGAAGGAAGGCAAGCAGAGATGCAGGCAGGGAGAGGGGAAGGGAGGAAGGGATGCAGGCATGAGGAGGGGGCTGCAGGAGCAGTGCGGGAAGGGAGGAAGGATGCAGGAGCCTGCAGGAAGCTGGGACGATGAGGGCAGGAGGCAGGCAGGAGGAGGAAGGGATGGTACAGGAGGGATGCAGGATGCAGAAGGATGCAGGTAGGGATGTAGGATGCAGGTAGGAGGGATGCGGGATGCAGAAGGATGCAGGTAGGGATGCAGAAGGATGCAGGTAGGGATGCGAGATGCAGAAGGATGCAGGTAGGAGGGATGCGGGATGCAGAAGGATGCAGAAGGATTCAGGTAGGAGGGATGCGGGATGCAGAAGGATGCAGGTAGGGATGCGGGATGCAGAAGGATGCAGGTAGGAGGGATGCAGGATGCAGAAGGATGCAGGATGCAGAAGGATGCAGGTAGGAGGGATGCGGGATGCAGAAGGATGCAGGTAGGGATGCGGGATGCAGAAGGATGCAGGTAGGGATGCGGGATGCAGAAGGATGCAAGTAGGAGGGATGCGGGATGCAGAAGGATGCAGGTAGGAGGGATGCGGGATGCAGAAGGATGCAGGTAGGAGGGATGCGGGATGCAGAAGGATGCAGGTAGGGATGCAGGATGCAGAAGGATGCAAGTAGGAGGGATGCGGCATGCAGAAGGATGCAGGTAGGGATGCAGGATGCAGAAGGATGCAAGTAGGAGGGATGTGGGATGCAGAAGGATGCAGGTAGGGATGCGGGATGCAGAAGGATGCAGGTAGGAGGGATGCGGGATGCAGAAGGATGCAGGTAGGAGGGATGCGGGATGCAGAAGGATGCAGGTGGGAGGGGCAGGGAGGTTCAAGGGGGCTCAATGGGGTGAGGAGGGTGCAGGCAGGAGGTGCAGGCAGCAGGAAAGGGGGGGCAGACGGCTCCTACCCCACGTGGGGACAGAAGGACAGGCAGAGCTCGCACACCATTGGCCTGTCCGCAACCAACCAGAGGGTGTCGGGATGCGGAGCCCGGCGCCCATTGGCTGGCGGGGAGCCCTTTTGTTCTCACCACCCGGGTGCCTTTAACCCTTTCCCTGCTGTGACCGCGGCAGCTCCGGGCGTGGGGCGGAGCGGCGGGGCCGGGCTGCCCCCTGGCGGCCACTGCGGGACACGGCGGCACCGAGCCACGGAGGGGACGGGAGAGAGGGGACAGGAAAGAGGGGTGGAGGGGAGAGAAGGATGGAGGGGACGGGAGAGAGGGAGGGATGGGAGAGGGGAGGGGAGAGAGGGATGAAGGGGATGGGAGAGAGGGGTGGAGGGATGGATGGAGTGGAGAGAGGGGAAGGGAGAGAGGGATGAAGGGAATGGGAAGGGGATGGGAGAGAGGGGCGGAGGGGACAGGAGAGAGGGATGAAGGGGAAGGGAGAGAGGGGATGGGAAAGAGGGACGAGAGGGGACGGGAGGGAAGAGAGGGAGGGGAGGGAGGGATGGGAGAGGGGAGGGGAGAGAAGGATGGAGGGGATGGGAGAGAGGGAACAGGAGAGGGGGTGGAGGGGACGGGAGAGAGGGATGAAGGGGATGGGAAGGGGATGGGAGAGAGGGGCGGAGGGGAGAGGTGAGAGGGGATGGGAGAGGGGAGGGGAGAGAGGGGTGGAGGGATGGATGGAGTGGAGAGGAGAGAGGGGCGGAGGGGACAGGAGAGAGGGATGAAGGGGATGGGAGAGAGGGGCGCAGAGGACAGACGGAGGAGGGCAAAGAGGGAGGGACAGATGGGCAGACAGACGGATGGATGGAGGGTGGACAGAGTGGTGCAGGGATAGCGGACGGACAGATGGAGGGCAGAAGGGATGCGCAGCTGGGCAGACAGATGAGTGAGGCCGGACAGATCAGTGCGGGACGGACAGATGGACGCAGGGAAGGCTGGACACGGATGGCAGGACAGGTGCAGGGGGGGCTGGACGGACAGATGGGTGCACAGCGGTCCGGATGGATGGGCAGACAGGCAGCTGGTGGGCACAGATGGCCCCATGAGCCTCATCCCGCCTTGGTCCCCCCGTGGGTCACCCCAGCCCACAGCATTGCGTGCCAACACCAGGGTGACAGCGACCAGCCCACAGTGCCACCGGCCTCGCTCCTCACCATCTCTGTGGGTGACCAGAGCAGTGCCGATCCCCTTCAGTGCCTGTTCCCACCGTCACCCAACGCGTAAGCACCAGAAGGGCATCACCCAAACCTGGCCCGGTGCTCCTGGAGCAAACCCCACCACTCTGAGGGACACCGCATGCTTCAGCCTCTGCCTGCTTCACAACAGTGGAGAGGAGAGCAGTTGGGGCTGGGAATATCTGGGCAGAGGGAAGGGAAGCCCGGCCTTCCATAGGGATCCAGCTCCAGCGCAGCTCCGGGGACTCAGCCCAGGATGGTGGGTAGGATACACACATCACAGAATTAGCAGGATTCCCTCTTTCCCCGAGCTGGAAACAGGCCCAGGCTTGGGGAAATGCCCTTTCCTGCAACCCCCCCCTAGTGCCACCTTCACCGGGAACACCAGGAACCACTCACAGCTCCAGCCCAACACCATGGGATTTCCACCCCACTGGAGGCAGACCACACAGCGGCACCAAACCAACTCCTACCTGACAAACAGCAGCCTCCAACAGGTCCCATCAGCCCTCTCTGGCCTAACCCCCCATATTCTGAGCCCCAGAAAGGGCGGTGCAGAGGTGGGGTGGAGTTTACTGCAGCTGGTTTATTTCCGTACACGATGAGGTGGTTTGTGGGCATTACAATTTCTCAACTTCCCCGATGACTCGGTTACAAATTTTGGTTTCCTACCGTCATGTGTGAGAACAATTAAGGCAACGTACAAAAATCTGACATAAATTAAAACGATGCGGAAAATTTACAGGTGTAAATGCAAAGTTTCAGCAACTCAAGTTGAGGAACCTCAGCCCCGTGATGTGGGGTGGGATGCGGGTGGGGAAGGAGGAGGAGGAGGAGGATGAAGGCTGGTTCGTAAGGCTCGGATGCGATATGTTTTCCCAACCTTGCTAGAACGGCAGCGACAGAGGTGAATTCCCGATGGACTCCTACCAGCCTCTACAGGGAATCTGGAATATCCACACACTGGATGCATGGCAGCTCTGCCCCCCAATACCCTGTACGCAGCGGGGCGGCGCGGTGGGCCGATGGGTACAGGGTATTATTGGCTGACTCGAGTAACAAGGGTCAAGTCAAGCGAGAGCTCGACCATCCAGTGCCGGCTGCGGTGTCCGAGGGCGGGTGCTGTTGCGGAAGGCTTATTCCAGTTGTAGGAGGCTGGCATGAGGTGTGTGGGCTTTGCCTGGGCACACAGACACGAGTGCCACCCGCGCGGCACCGCCGCAGTCCCATTAGAAGCATTTACGGTGGACGATGGAGGGGCCGGACTCGTCGTACTCCTGCTTGCTGATCCACATCTGCTGGAAGGTGGAGAGCGAGGCCAGGATGGAGCCGCCGATCCACACCGAGTACTTGCGCTCCGGAGGGGCGATGATCTGCAGGAGGAGAGCAGCGGTCAGGGTGGAGTGGCCTTCCTCTCCCTGCGAGGACCAGGCCAGCCCACCACAGAGCATCCCTTACCTTGATCTTCATCGTGCTGGGCGCCAGGGCTGTGATCTCCTTCTGCATCCTGTCGGCGATGCCGGGGTACATGGTGGTGCCACCAGACAGCACCGTGTTGGCATACAGGTCCTTTCGGATGTCAACGTCGCACTTCATGATGGAGTTGAATGTGGTCTCGTGGATGCCGCAGGACTCCATGCCTGGGGAAGGAGAGTTGCAAGCTCATTAGCACCCATGCTGCGCCTCGCTCTGGCAACGCTAGCCCCACGTGACCCACACCTACCCAGGAAGGAAGGCTGGAAAAGGGCTTCGGGACACCGGAACCTCTCGTTGCCAATGGTGATGACCTGGCCGTCAGGCAGCTCATAGCTCTTCTCCAAGGAGGAGGAGGAGGCAGCGGTGGCCATCTCCTGCTCGAAGTCCAGCGCGACGTAGCAGAGCTTCTCCTTGATGTCACGGACAATTTCCCTTTCGGCTGTGGTGGTGAAGCTGTAGCCCCTCTCTGTCAGGATCTTCATGAGGTAGTCTGTCAGGTCACGGCCGGCCAAGTCCAGACGCAGGATGGCGTGGGGCAGAGCATAACCCTCGTAGATGGGGACGGTGTGGGTGACACCATCTCCAGAGTCCATAACAATACCAGTGGTACGACCAGAGGCATAGAGGGACAGCACAGCCTGGATGGCCACGTACATGGCTGGGGTGTTGAAGGTCTCAAACATGATCTGGGAAGGGAAAGGATAAAGAAGCCAGTGAGCACCAAGTAACGACACGGTGGCCACTCAACCTCCCCCGTTAGAACACGCATGCTGACATGCACAAAATTAAGCTAAAACCACGGTGTGTGAAGGGAAAACGCAAAGACCGCAGGCAGAAAACACAAAACGAAAGAAACCTGAGGCGTCAAGGAAGAAATGCCACGAGTACAGAGCCCTGAAAACGGCGGGAGAGAAAACAAAAAGAACCAAACTCAGGGTTGAGATGTAACAAAAGGAGGGTCGGGAACAAAGATGAGAGCCGGGGCGGGGAGCGGAGGGCAGGGAGCCGGTACCTGCGTCATCTTCTCTCTGTTGGCCTTGGGGTTGAGGGGAGCCTCGGTGAGCAGCACGGGGTGCTCCTCGGGGGCCACGCGCAGCTCGTTGTAGAAGGTGTGGTGCCAGATCTTCTCCATGTCATCCCAGTTGGTGACGATGCCGTGCTCGATGGGGTACTTCAGCGTGAGGATCCCTCTCTTGCTCTGGGCCTCGTCCCCCACGTAGCTGTCCTTCTGCCCCATGCCCACCATGACGCCCTGGGGAAACCAAGGGTGAGTCAGCACCCGCCCAGCGCCAGCACCGCCCCGGCCCTCCCTCCCCTCCGCTCCCCTCCCCGCCTACCTGGTGCCGGGGGCGCCCGACGATGGACGGGAACACGGCGCGGGGGGCGTCGTCCCCGGCGAACCCGGCCTTGCACATGCCGGAGCCGTTGTCGATGACGAGGGCGGCGATCTCCTCTTCCATGGCGGGCGCTCTGCGGCGGCAGAACCCGGTCAGCGACCCCGCAAGCGGGAGAGGCCCGGCCCCGACCCCCCCCCCCCCCCCCCCCCGACTGCTGTTTGAATCGCCCGCGCCCTGACGTCACCCGCCGCCGCCACCAATCGCGTCCCACCCCACACCGGCCCGTTCAAGCGGGCGAGACCATTCCATTGCGGTGCGGGGGGGGATACACGGGACGCGACCCGGGCACAACCAACCCCGGGGGGGGGACGGGACCGAACCCGCCGGCCCCGGTGGGTGCAGGGGAAGGGGCTGCGGTGCTGGGGCGAGCCCCGGTGCGGCGGGGCCGGTGCGGTACCTGTGCGGGGGAAGCTGCTCTCGGCGCTGCGCAGACGCTGCCGCGGGTTCCGCTGCCGCCGGCTGAGTGAGACCGCCCGGCTCCCAGCCCCACGCTTTTATACTCAGAGGGCGGCGGCTCCGCCCACCCGGCCGAGAACATCGCCATATATGGAGATCTTTCAGAAACAAGCCTTCTCATTGGCTGCTACGGACAAGGCCACGTGGGGCGGCTGCCGGGCTGCCCCCGCCCCGCGCACCCCGGAACCTGCATGGGTTTCTTATGGGGGGGGGGGGGGGGGGCGGCGGCGACCCCCGGCCCCGGTGGGGGCCCCCCCCCCTTCCCCCCCCAGGGCAGGGCCCGGGTCCATCCGGTACCACCGGGTCCAGCCCCGCGCCCCGGAGGTGGCACCGGCAGTGCCCCCCCCCCCCCGACACCCGGTGCCCCCTGGGCAGCACGTGCAGCGCCGCGGGCAGCACGTGTACCCCACCGACGGCACCCATGGCACCCACCGACAGCACCCCTGGCACCCATAGCACCCACCGACGGCACGCATGGCACCCATGGCACCCACCGACAGCACCCATGGCACCCATAGCACCCACTGACGGCACCCATGGCACCCACCGACAGCACCCCTGGCACCCATAGCACCCACCGACGGCACCCATGGCACCCATAGCACCCACTGACGGCACCCATGGCACCCACCGACAGCACCCATGGCACCCATGGCACTCACTGACGGCATCCATGGCACCCACCGATGGCACCCATGGCACCCATAGCACCCACTGACGGCACCCATGGCACCCACCGACGGCATCCATGGCACCCACCGACGGCATTCATATCACCCACCGACTGCACCCATGGCACCCATAGCACCCACTGACAGCACCCATAGCACCCACTGATGGCACCCATAGCACCCAGCGACGGCACCCATGGCACCCATAGCACCCACTGATGGCACCCATGGCACCCATAGCACAGGGAGTCCCTGAGCCCTGCACACCTCCAGCAGCACTGCACCTCCATCGCACCCGCACCGGTCCCATCCTGGCATCAGCATCCCGCAGCCATAAGCACCCCCTACCCATCGCGCCTGTAGACGGGCTGTGATGCTGGAGCGACACCCAGCACCCTGCAGGTAGCACCCTGCACCCTATAGACAGCAATCCGCACCCCATAGCAGTGCCCTGCACCCCGGCAGTGCCACAGCACCACACAGCCAGCACCAGGCACCCCAAAAGCCCTCATCCTCAGCTCCAGCACTGCCATGCACCCAGTGATAGCACTGGCACCCCACAACTGCTGCTGTGCACCCCATGGGTGGCACCCTGGCCATGGCCAACACCAGAGCCTGGCAGTCTGGGCCCCTCCTCATGTCTGAGGTCTCCGGCTTCATCCTGGGGTACCCTGGGCTGTGTCACCCCCACTGCTGCCGGTGTCATGGCATGGCTCAGCCCAAGGCACCGTGCCAGAGCCCCCTGCCAATGCTGGGTATCCAAGTGCCATGCCAGGCAGCCACAGGGTACAACAGAGCCCCACGTGCCATCCTGGCAGCCCCTTGGTGCTGCTGGGTGCTGACCCGGGCAGCTCCTGGCCTTGCCATCACTGACTCCCATGGGATGCCCAGCACCGCTTGGGGGCAAAGCTCCCCAGCTCCGGCGTCCCTGCAGGCCCCGGTGCTGCCGGTGGCCGAGCCCGGTGTGAAGGGGTCACCGGTGCCACAGCAGCAGAGCGGGGATGTCGGGATGCGGGTGCCAGCAGGATGCGGGGGTCCCGGCACAGCTTGAAGGGTCTCACACCCCTGTGCCATGCCCCGGTGGGCTGCGGTGGGCTCGGGCCAGGATCCAGCTCCTAGGGGCTGTGCAGGTGACGGCTGCATCCCATTACTCCCATCCCAGGGTGCAGGGACCGGGTGGAGCCCCCCGGGGCACCCATTACCGGCGGTCCCTGTGCGGGGACATTGGGGGGTCCGGGGCACCCACAGCGTGTGTGGGGAGACACAAGCACGGGACAGCGCGGGTCGGGGCCGGTGACACCGGGGATGGGCGGCGGGGACCCGCTGCTTCCTCCTGCCCAAACACGGCGGCCGCTGGGGCAGGGCCGGGCCGGCGGTGCCCGTATTAGGAGCGATGGGGCCGGTGGGTGCGGGAGGAGGAGGAGGAGGAGGAGGAGGAGGAAGGCGCCGCGCCCCGCCCGTCGCCGCGGTGATGCGGTCACGCACACACACACACACCCGGTCCCGTCCCCTCCCGTCGTCACGGTGACGGCCGGGACGGGTGTTGGCGCAGGGAGGGGTGACGGGAGGGGTACCCGATACCCCGCACCCCTGAGCGCCCCCAGAGCCCCGGCATCCCCCATCCCTTTGGACCGGTGTTGGATGGAGCCGGGGTGGGGGCACCCTCGTGATGCTCGCACAGGGGGGGGCTGTCGTGAGCATGTGGGGTCTCAAAGCCACCCCCCCCCCCCCAAAGCAGGGAGTGATGCAGAGGGGGGTCCGGGCGTCCCCAGCTCAAGGGGATGCAGGCACCGGCTCTGGTTGTGGGGCAGAGCCCAAACGAGCCCCTCCAAAGGGAACCTGGCCCCCATGGCGGGGGACTGGGGGGGGGGGGGCAACATGTACAAATGCAGCTCCTGGAGGCTCAGTGCTGATGGGCACCCACCGAGACCCAGCGCTGCCAGACCCCACCAGCTGCCCACAGGTGCCCACAGCCCCACAGCCCCTCCGCAGGACCCTGACCCACTTATCTCCCCCCATCCCGAAAGCTGACCCGTATCCGTTTCACTGGGGGTCAGTTACATCGCGCCGGGCTCGGGTATCGCCACGGCCGGGGGGGGGCTGAGGGAGGCTCGGCCATGAAATAGTGATGAGGTACCCAACCCCCGGGGCTGCTGCGGAACAATAACCGGTGCTGCGCTGACACCGGAGCCATCGCTGCGGCACAACAGCATCACCGCGGCCAGGGGTGGGATGGGGGTCTGAGCGCTTCGGGGTGGCCAAAGGCTGTCCTTAGGTGCCTGCGGTGGAGCGTGGTCAAAGCTGGAGGCCGGGCTGAGGGGAAGGCGCAGTGGGGACCGTCCCCTCCTGGCCCCTCAGGCAGCACCCGCACCACCGCCATGAGCTGCACCCAGGCTCAGCCCTGTGGCGCTGGAGATGGAGGGTCCCCACCATCACCGCTGTGGGCTCCTGGAAGGGGGAGAAGCAGCCATGACCCCGATCCGGAGCCCCAGGAGGGATTTGGTGCTAACAGGACAGATGGAGGCCGAGGGCCCCAAAGCAGGATAAAAGGTTTAAACTAATCAAAATGCCTGGCTAATTGGTAAAGGCGCTTATGGGCAGGGCGGGAGGCGGCGCGGCTGGAGGTGACCGCTGCTCAATCAGAGGGGCCGGTAACCTTAACCCGCCGGGAACGGATACGCCGGATCGAGTTCCCACACCAGTTTTCCACCTGCGGCTCCGTGGCAGGAGAGCCGAGGCCGCGGGGACGGACGGTGGCCGGGGGCTGCCGCGGTGGCCGGTTCCGGCAGCCCCGGCGCTCGCCGCAATCTGGCCGGGTTTTATAACCCCATAGCGGCCGATCAACCGGCACCGGGGCACCGCAGCCGTCCCCAGGGCTCGGCAGGGCCGGGGGAACGCCCCCGCCGAAGATGCCAACGAATGGGATCCACCAGGTCCTGAAGATCCAGTTCGGGTTGATCAACTGCGAGAGCCGGTACCTGACGGCGGAGAGCTTCGGCTACAAGGTGAACGCCTCGGCGCCCAGCCTGAAGCGCAAACAGATCTGGACGCTGGAGCAGGATGAGGCCGACAGCTCCGTCGTCTTCCTCAAGAGCCACTTGGGCCGGTACCTGGGCGCTGACAAGGACGGGAAGGTGCGGTGCGAGGCCGAGCAGCCGGGCCGGGACGAGCGCTTCAGCATCATCACGCAGTCGGACGGGCGCTGGGCGCTGCAGTCGGCGCCGCACCGGCGCTTCTTCGGCGGCTGCCAGGACCGCCTGTCCTGCTTCGCGCCCAGCGTGACGGAGGGCGAGCTCTGGACCGTGCACTTGGCCATGCACCCCCAGGCCAACCTGCTCAGCGTCAGCCGCCGCCGCTACGCCCACCTCAGCGCCCACGAGGACGAGATCGCCACCGACAGCAACCTGCCCTGGGGGGTGGACGCGCTCATCACCCTCTGCTTCCAGGACAAGAAGTACAGCCTGCGCACGGCCGACGAGCGCTACCTGCGCTGCGACGGGACCCTGGTGCCCGAGCCCGGCGCCCGCACCGGGTACACCCTCGAGTTCAAGGCGGGCAAGCTGGCCTTCAAGGACTGCGACGGCAAATACCTGGCACCCACCGGGCCCACCGGGACCCTCAAGTCCGGCCGCAGCTCCAAGCCGGGCAAAGACGAACTCTTCGACCTGGAGGAGAGCCACCCGCAGGTGGTCTTCACCGCGGCCAACGGCAGATACGTCTCCATCCGGCAGGGTAAGCGCCGCCGGCCCCATGGGAACCCCAGGGAGCGGCTCCCACCCCCTGGGAACCCCGCTATGGGAGGAGAGCCTGCAATGTCCACCCCATAGCTGCTCCCCAGGGATATGGGGCACCCCACTGCTGCTGCTGCTCTGGGGAGGCTGCAGCTGAGGGCTGTAGGCGGGGGCCTGTGGCCAGAGCAGAATGGGGCTGTGCTGGGCTCCATAGGTGTGTGTGTGTGCAGCCAGCGCTCCATGGGTGTGTATAGGTTTGCATAGCGGGGTGTGTTTGTGTGCAGAGCTCCATGTGTGGGTTTAGGGCTGTGTGTGGGTGCACCGGGCTCACAGGGAGGGTGCACACGTGTGTGTACAGAGCGAGCAGGGCTGCACGCGATGCATGCATTTGCATGCACAGCCCATACGTGTTTATGCATGGCCATTGCGGGGTGTGCACAGCTCTGTGCCGCCCATGTGTGCGTGTGCAGGGCTCATCCCGGGCTGGTGCATGTGTGTTTGCGTGTGCACACGCATGCAGGGCTCTGCTCAGTGCCATGGAGGTGTGTGCATGTGTTTGCACACACAGAGACACGCGTGTCCTGGCGTGGGGCTGTTTGGCACCAGGGGCAGGCAGCAGGAGGGGTTGGTTGTGCAGAACCATGCCCATGGGCAGACCCCTCCATGGGGTGCCTGGCACGGGCCATGGCTGCGCCGAGGCCTCCGGAGCCCATGAAGGTCCCCATGGCTGTGCCATGCCCCCGGCTGCCCCGGCACCGCGCTGCCCCTTTGCCAAGCAGCTTAGGGCCGGGTGGCAGTGTCGGGCAGGCTATAAATAGGGAATTGTGCGGCGCGCCGCGGCGCTGGCCAGATGGACCCGCAGCAATCAGCTTACCCAGCCCAATTAGCACGGTTGTTCATAGAGGGATTTACCAGCGAGGGGGGAACGTGGCCGCAGCGTGGCCGGTGCCAACGTCCGTCCCCTCCTGCCCGCAGGCATCAACGTGTCGGCAAACCAGGACGAGGAGCTGAACCACGAGACCTTCCAGCTCCAGATCGACCGCGACACCAACAAGTGCAGCCTGCACACCAACACCGGCAGCTACTGGACCCTCGTGGCCCATGGGGGCATCCAGGCTGTGGCTACCGAAGTGTGAGTGGTGCCAGGGGCTGGGGCTGGGGTGGGCACAGGGGCTCCCGGCTCACGCTCCCCCCTTCACCAGCGCTGCCAACACCATGTTCGACATCGAGTGGCGCGGGCGGCGCGTGGCCCTGCGCGCCAGCAACGGCCGCTACGTCTGCACCAAGAGGAACGGGCAGCTCGCGGCTGTCAGTGATGCCGTGGGTAAGTGCTGGGGTGGGGTTGGGGTTCGGGGGGGGGTGTCCAACACCCCAGGGTGCTCAAGGCCGGGCTCCCGCGCAGGGGAGGATGAGGAGTTCACGCTGAAGCTGATCAACCGCCCCATGCTGGTGCTGCGGGGCGAGCACGGCTTCGTCTGCTACCACCGCGGCTCCAACCTGCTCGACTCCAACCGCTCCGTCTACGACGTCTTCCACATCAGCTTCAGCGACGGCGCCTACCAGATCCGAGGTGGGTGATGGGGACGATGCTATTGGGGTCGGGGTGGGGGTACCACAGGCCCTGCCAGACCCCACCAACAGCCCCAGGGGGCTCCCGCAGGCCAGGGGGGCAAGTTCTGGTACGTGGCGAGCAGCGGGGCCGTGTGCAGCGATGGGGACCTCTCCGAGGATTTCTTCTTCGAGTTCCGGGAGCGGGGCCGCGTCGCCATCAAAGCCAAGAACGGGCGGTACCTGCGCGGGGACCCGGCCGGCTCCCTGCGCGCCGACAGCGACTCCGTGCTGCGCGCCACGCTCTGGGAGTACTGACCCGCGGGGGCTGCCACCGGCACTGGCCCCATCCGTGGCAGCTCTGTGCCCGGTCCCCCTTGGCTCCTGGCATTAAACTCAGTTTGGATCACACCAGGGCAGCGCCTCGTCCTCCCACCTGCAGCACCCAGGATCCCGTCCCCATCCCTGTCCCCAGCCTGGGGCCTTAAACCCCAAGACTGAGTCCCGACACCCCAGGGAAAGGGCCGATCCTATTGCCACATCCCACCCCTGCCACTGCTCTAGGACATGGGGACACTCGGGCTGCTGCAGGCAGAGCTGCCAGGCTTGGGGGGGGCACAGGGCTGGGGGTCCCATGAGGCAGCTGGGGCTGGGGGCTCAGCCACACAAACCCACTGCCACACTGGGAACCGGAGGGGAGGGACTGGGAACCAGAGCATGGAGGCACTGGGATGCCCATGGCCCCTCTGCCAGGCCGGGGCGGCAGGAGGGGACGGCAGTGGCAGCACCGCAGGGAGCTGGCAGGGCCCCGCTTGAGATGGAAAGGAAAGAGACGGGCACTGGTGAGCGGCACGATCGATTTCATGGCAGACGACAGAGTTACAGACACTGGAGCGGGGCGGGGAAGGACCAGGCCAAACCCCGCAGCCCCGCCACGGAAACACGGGATCCCTTATAGAAACAACGGGGGAGCGGAACCCCCCTCCCCTGCCCAGCAGAAAACGGGGCTCCCCCGGGGCGGGCGCCCGCTGGGCACCCTGGCACAGCACCCTGTTTGTCCTGATCCTGAAAGGCAAGGCGGGCCGGGGGCACAGCCCGCGGCGCAGCGCGGCACGGCCGGGAGAGCACTACAACTACCACGGCTAGAACGATCCACGAGACACCACGGCCCCGGAGCTGCCCGCGGGGCGGCAGGGCCGGGCTGGGGCCAGCCCAGGAGCCCCCTGGCGCTGCCACCGGAGCCCCGCGACCCTCCGGTGCTGCCAACACGACCACAAAACACACACACACACACACACACACACGTGTCCCCACAACCGGGTCACCGCCGCGGCCGCCCAGGGCCTCACCGCCTGCCCGGGCTCGCTCCTCCTCCGGTGGGGGTCCCTCCTCGCCGCTGTCCCATGGGCACCCGCCCCGGCCGGCGGGGCTTGGGCTCACCCCGCTGCTCAGAGCAGAACAAGGCTGGGGTTCCGCAGCTGCTGGTAGATCTGGAGGAGCTTCTCTGCCATGGCGGCTCCCTCCTCGCCGTGGGGTGACTGCTCCCGCAGGGTCTGCACCTCCTTCAGCAGCGTCTGTGCAAAGATGGAGCTTGAGACGGGCGCTGCTTCGGGGGTCCCCGTGGCGTGCACCCCGCGGGGGAGGGCGCTGCGCCACAGCGGGGGCCCGGTGCTCCGGCTCACCTCGTGGTTGGCCTGGATCTGGCGCAGGTACTGCATGCGGAGGTCAGGGGCCCCCGAGCCCTGCGCTGCCTGCTCCAGCACCAGCGCCTGTGGGAACGGGGAGCTCTGAGCACCCGGCACCGGGAACCCCGGCTCCGGGCCCGAGGCAAGGCTCCACTTGGCAGCCGTGCTCGCCCCAAGGCCTGGCACCGCGTTGTGCCGGCGCTGAGGCACCTCCGGGACGGCTGCCAGCCCCGCTGCTCGGCTCGGCTGCCAAGCTGACCGGGGTTGTTCCCAGGGCTGGCGGACGGCATTCCCGGTGTTCCAGGCCTCGGGAAGGGAATGGGGTGCACCACGGTCCCACTCCCCAGCCCTGCCAAAAGCCAGCCCCGGCTGCCACATGGTGGTGCCAGAGAAACCTCCCGGAGCACGCGGCTGCAGGCTTCGGCCTCAGGGCTTTGGTGGCCTCGGGGTCCCCCCTGTCCCCCCAGGGCCACGTCTGCAGGGACCGAGCGTACCTGGATGCGCCGGATCACGGCGTGGTGCATCCTGCACATGTCAGCCAAGGACGGGCTCTCCACCAGGATCTCCACGGCCTGGATGGGCCCCGCGGGGCTGAGGTCGTTCATGGACACCTGGGACAGCGAGAACATCCTCAACACCACCACTGAAACAGCGGATGGAGTGAGGGCACCCAGGACCCCTCCCCATGGCACAGGGGTCCCCAAGAGGCTCTTCTCCCCCATCCCTACCCCCTGCAACCCATTTCCTCTCCAGCCTGGAACAGGGAAATGCACCAGAGATGCTGCCAGCCCAGCTGGGCGCATCAGAGCCCTTGTCCAGCCCCTCTGAGGAGTGTTTGCCCCCAGCCCAGCCCTGGTGGCCATGAGGCTCCAGATGAGCCCTCGCCTGCTCCTTCAGCCAAGGCAGAGCCGGTACCGCAGCCAGCAGAGCAATGGGTCTCACCGGTGCTGCCGGTGGTCAACGGATGCTCGTTCCTGACAAGATGCTGGCTGCCACCCTGGTGGATTTAATCCATCAAGCTCAGCCCAGGCAGAATTAACACTGCCACTGATCACAGTGGTGGTACTGAAGCTCTCAGCCGTGAACCAGCCCAAGCCAGGTCATGGCCCGTGCCAGGCCCCTCGTCATGGGGTCCACCAGGAAAGCCGGGCGGTTTGTGCTTTCCCTCTGTGCTTGGAGGGGGGGATTTTCACATCTCAGAGGGGCTGGGCAAGGGGGGGGCAGGAGCAGGGGCCACACTGCTCCAGTGGAACGCCCATAGCCAAGAGCACCCACAGGGATCCTATGGGCTGGCAAAGGGACGTTGGGAGGGGAGGTGGCACGTGCCAGCAGCCCACTGCCCTGCCTAGGAGGGAAATGAGAATACTGGGGGGGGCACAAACCCACCTAGAGAGGAAGGGAAGCTGCCACAGCCTTTGGGAAGTCTAGGACTGGGAGAAGAGGACCCCTTGAGCCCCACACACCAGCCCCAGCCCCAGCGCACAGCAGGCAGCAGACCCCCAGACGACAGCGTGGGGTCAGGGTGTCAAGGCCAACATCACCCGGCTCCTGGCACGAGCGAGGGGGCTGTGGGACGGAGCTGCTGGGATGGGGAGCTCCTCTGAGGGCTGACCCATTGCTTGCCTCTCGCACGAGCAGCTGCACCTCTCCTCCGGCCGGAGCCGCGCCGCGCACCGAGGTCACGGTCCCGCTGCTCAGCGCCTCGGCCCCGGCGTTCTCTGCCAGCAGCCAGCGCAGCGTGGCACAGCTCAGGGGCACCTCTGCGGACACAGGGCACAAAGAGGAGCTCGTTACAGGGCTGACCAGTGCCCCAGGAGACCCCCTCTGCTGTGGCTGCCCCATCCCTGGCAGTGCTCAAGGCCAGGTTGGACACAGGGGCTTGGAGCAAGCTGCTCTATGGAAGGGGTCCCTGCCCGTGGCAGGGGTTGGAGCTGGAGGAGCTTTAAGGTCCCTTCCATCCCAAAACATTCTCTCATTCTCTGATTTCTCCCTTTTCCTCTGAGTAAAAGGGTAAGAAAAGCATTCACCCAGTTGATAAATGGGGGTCGGCTCAGAGGTGCTTTCAAGGCAGCCGGGATGGAGGCGCCTCTGCCCCAGGACATGGGGATGCTCGTCCCCAGGAACCCACCTGAGTCAGAGGCTTTCAGTGCGGTTTTCAGCAGCTCCGAGGACACCCTGATGGACGCTGCCGACGGCGGCAGGTTCCCCTCTCCCGGGGCGGGCGGCTGCTCCTCATCCTTCCCCCCCTTGGGCTCAGTCTGCTCCCGGGACACTTTGAAGAAGGTCTCCACGGGGTCTGGGGGTGCAGGGGCCAGTGGGGAGGGGTCCGTCCCGGGGGGGCTGCTCTTAAAACGCAGGCACTGGAGCATGTCAATGGTGCATTCGCTGAGGGGCAGGCAGATCCCCTCTCTGTCCGGGGAGAGCAGGGGCGAGTCGTCGGGCAGGAAATCATCCAGGGCCTCGGAGGAGTCGGAGCCGCTGCCCAAAATATCCCGTAAACTGTAGTAGAGGGCACAGGAGATGGTCAGAGGCAGGTCCAGCTTGGCGTCGGCAGCAGAGCCGAGGGGCAGCGTCAGCTCCCTCTTGTTGCCAGGGAGGAGCTGGTCGATGGGGAAGGTGAAGGTGGTGGCCGTGTCGGCAGATTCCTCCTCTAAGGCACAGGGGCTGGCCAGGAGCTGAACGCAGAGGGTCCAGCCCTCCTCCAGGCTGTACTCGCTGCAGTTCTCCAGCAGGCAGGAGATGGTGACGGTGTCTCGGAGCAGGAGGCAGCTCCAGTTGGCAGTGACAGTGCAAGCAATGGGCTTCTGGCCTTCTTGGCTGGAGAGCAAAGCCGCGCTCACGTTCATCACCTGGTTCAGGCTGGCCAGGGCTCGGTTCTTTTGGTCCACTGCTTTCTTCAGGAAGGAAACTCTGCAAGGACAAAGAGTCAGAGCTGAAACAGGAGCAGGGATGACAACAAGGACGCCGGGTCGGCGACAGGAGCACGGCAGGGGCTGGTGACAAAGGGCTGCCGCGCAGACGAGCTGAGCAGCCCCAGCGCCCTGATCCACCGAGGAACTCCCCATCTCCTTCCCCATAGATCCAGGGTGCTCTGCCCGTGAACCCCCAGGCGCGGAGCTGACCGAGGAGCAGCTCCATCCAGCCAGGCCCCGGGAATGCCGCTGCCAAGGGGGAGCTCGGAGCCTCCCTCCCGCTGCAGATGGCCGCGGGGGCCCGCGCCTGCCCTGCCTGTCCCCGCCGGCTTGGCAAGCGCCGGGGTGTCTGGCAGCGCCTGGCACGCTGCCTCTGCCACCTTCTGCTGCTGAGGCTGTAAATACCAGCCTGCCCGCAGCGCCCGGGGAAGGGGGGGCCCTGAGACACTGCTTTTATCCTGTGCTGCGCTCCCAAAGGGAACCTTGGAGCAGGCACGGACAGAGCTCATGGCTGAGGCACAAAAGCTCGGTGCCCGTAAACCCCGCCTCTCGCAGAGCCCTTTACCTCTCCGAGGTGTTGCCGATCCCAGACAGCAGCTCCTTAATCCTCCGGCCAATCTCAGCGGGTGTCAGCTCCACGTCAGGTTCCTCGGGGCTGCATAAGCCACAGGACATGAGGCGGCCTTTGGCAGACAGGGCCAAGAGCTCGGATTCACCTACGGGCAGAGATGGGGCAGGTCAGGCAACCAGGGAGGGCTGTGAGGGGTCGGGAAGGCAGCCGGGGCTTCCCTGGTGGCTGGAGGGGATGCAGGGGAATGGAGGAGCACAGGATGGCACTGCCTGCCCCAAGGTACCACCTCCATCTGCAGCGGGGTACAACAGAGACAGGACACGGACCACAGCAGCACCTCTGCCCACCTCACACACAGACCCATGAAGGGAAATGCCCCCCCTCATCCCTGTCCTGTCCCCAACAGCCCCGCCGCCCCAGCCATGCTTCCCGGAGCTGCCCGCCCCCAAGCCAAGGCCAGCAGGAGCTGGGGGGGCCGCAGCACGCTGGGAGCCAGCGCTGCCATGCAGGGTCCCCAGCAGCGAGCCACATGCAGCTCTGCAGGCAGCGAGTGGGGCCGGGCGCAGGCAGGGCTGCCTGCCTTGCTCTCACCTGGGTGTCTCAGGAGCCTCTCCTCACTCCCTTGCCTGTTCTGACCCTGCTCGTGCTACCCCGTGCAGGGGGCTCAGCGTGGTTACAAGATGCTTTCCCCCTCTCTAGGCACTCTGCTCCCAAAGCAGGGGCTGAGGGCAAGACTGCGCCTTGCTGCACGCCCAGGCTGGGTCAGGCACCGCACGCTGCCCTCGCCGGGGCTGGAGGGACGATCAGCACCCACAGCTATGGGGCTGGGGAGCACAGTGCAGGCTCTGAGCCCCGGGTGCAGGCAGCAGCACGGCCGAACCCCCCTTTCCAGAGCGAGCCTTATCCCAGCTCGCTGCAGGGAGCACGAGGGGACAGGCAGGGCCGGTGCCAGCACCGCGACGCCGAGCAGAGAGGGAAGAGCCGGAGCTGGCAGCAGGCCCCGCGCTGGTCCCGAGTCGCTAAGCTCAACACAGAAAGGACTTACAAAAACGAGGGGAGTCAACAAGAACGGGTGGAGGACGGAGCCCAATGAGGACCATGAGAGGAGGGGTGGAGAGGCACGGCCCGGCACAGGCGGCTCTCCTGCCCCGCTCCACCCCACGCCCCAGCGCACGCCCCGCTGCCAGCAGTACCTTCTGACGCCCGAGAAGACAAGGAAAGAGCCACAACGCTACAGATACTTAAACTGGCCGGAGAGAGGACGGGGGGCAGGACGCCGGTGCTGCTCTCCGCGTCCTCGGGGTCGGAGGAGTCGCCCACCCAGTCCAGGTCGACGGCGGAGATGTCCGAGTGGGTGCTGTAGTACATGCGGCTGCCGCTGCCGCAGGCGGCGCACAGGATGGGCCCGCGCAGGCAGTACTCCCTGAGCTCCGGCACCGTGGCCTCCTCCCTCTGATCCGCCTTCACAGCCACCATCTTCCCGTAGTGCCCCACGGCCACCACGCAGTCACAGCCAGCGTCTCCGAAGAGCTGCTCGTCCTCGGCGTCTTCGGCCGCCCTCCGCTCCGTCCTCAAGGCCCCGATGAAGACGATGGGCTCTTCCAAGTGATGGAGGATCTTCACCGGAGGGTCTTGGGTGGAAACGTCGTGGCAGCCGTCAGCGGGAGGCGAGGAGCTCAGGGCTTTCAGCGGCACGGAGCAGAGCTGTCCATCCGGGAAGCCGCACAGGATCATTGGAGACTCCAGCATGGCCACGTCGATCCCGAAGAGCAGGCTGAAGAGGGGCTCCTCCAGCACGAAGCCCCCCGAGCACCACAGCCCCTCCCCGGAGCCCAGGGTGCCTGGGGAGGACGCGCAGCACAGGACGGGCAGGAAGTGGGAGGGGGGCCCATCGCCCTCGTCGCCGGGTGGGGGGCCGGGGCAGAAGGCCACCTCGCTGACCTGCCGGTACGGGGGGTTGTCCTGCTCGGGGCCCTGCAGCTCGTGCAGCTTCATCCACCACTTGCCGTGAGCCTGGGACAAGGTGACGACGAAGTTGTTGAGCAGAGTGAACATGCACAGGCTGGAGTCTGGGAAGATGCAGGCGTCCGAATCCACAGGGAGAACGCCGGAAGGGCAATTGCTTTCTTGGCTGTCACCATCCGTCTGCTCCATTAACCTTCAAGCAAACAGAGAAGAGCTGGCAGCCAAGCCGTGGGGCGAAGCCAGCGCTTCCCTTGGCCGCCTCTCGCCCTGGCCCTCACAAACAGGCTCCCCGCAGCACAGCTTTTAGCATCTGCCACAAGAGCAGTGATCAGTGAGAGCCAGAGCTCCAAAACCACCCAGTGCCCGCGGGGGCATGGGCAGGGAGAGGGCAATTGCCCCATCCCAGCCATGAGAGGTGGCCCCAGGGCTGACAGCACCGCGGCTGAGAGCCACTCACCTGCCCTGCTGCTCCAGGGACACGCAGTAAATGCCGCTGTGGGCACAGAGGATGTAGAGCTGCCGGGGCTGGGGCAGCAGCTCCATGTGCCAGACCTGCTCGGGGCATCGGTACACAGCCTGGGTGGGAAAGCAGAGAGAAATGTCACCTTCCTGCAGCACCCATGGGGACGGGGCTGCTCCCTACCGCTGTGAGCACTGAGGCAGCCACGAGGCTGGCAGAGCCCTGGCAAAGAAACCCCCAACACAAAGCCAAATCACAGGCATTCTGTCCCGAAAACAAGTGATTTCCAGGGATAAATCTACCCCTGGGCAGCTCCGTGGCTCACGGACACAGCCGAGTGCTCCTGGGTGAGGGGCAGGGGGTCAGGGGGAGGGCTGTGGGCAAGGAGGGAGCTGTGAGGGGAAGGAAAGCAAGGCTCAGAAAGCCGGTCCAGGATCCACTTTCCCAGCAGGAGCACAGCGTGGGAGGCAAACCCTGATCTTACAGCACTGGCTTGCTTAGGAACGAGAATAGGAACAAAAAAAGGCAGCCGGGTACGACGAGCGCTGTTAGTCACAGCAGAGACAATAGCGAAAGCCTCTGGAGGGAGAAATGACAGACACGTCACTCGCCTCGCCGAGGAAGAAAGCCCTTCCCGCTGCAATGCACTGCTCGCCTTGCAGGCTGAGGAGGGGGGCAGAGACAGCAGCAACCCCCCCATTGCCCCAGAGCCAGGGGACGGGGTCCGGCTGCTGGAGAAGTCACCCCTGGACGGGGGCACCCTGATGGAGGGACCCCAGGAAGGGCTCTGCTGTGGGGATAGGGATGATGCCGGCGTCCTTCACCCTGCCCCGGGGGACACCGGCCCCGCAGGCCCCTCCAGCACGGGGGGGACACACCGCAGTGTGACCCCCCCCACCCCAGCGCTCACCTTCAGCACCTTCCCCTCCTGGTCGTAGACGTAGACGAACTCGCTGCCGTTGGAGAGGTAGATCTCGCTGTCGTGGCACAGCACGCGGGGCTTGCCGGCCGCCAGCCCCCCCGGCGGGCAGCAGAACCCGGCCAGGTAATCCACCCGCGGGCCCACGTGCGCCATGCTGCCGCCAGCCGCTCGCTGCCAGCCTAAGAGAGGGAAGGGGTCAGCCATGGGGCGGGGGGGGACGGACCCCGGATCCAAGGGGGTACCGGGGATGGGGCCCGGCACCACGGGGCGCGCGCTGAGCACGGGTACCCCATGGCCACTGACAGCACCGGGAGGGTCGGGACTCGGCCCCATAGAGCCCCATAGCCCTGCCTGAGCCCCACAGACCCGCCTGAACCCCATAGCCCCGCCTGAGCCCCACAGCCCCCCCTCACAGATCTACCTGAGCCCCACAGCCCCCCACACCACAGGCCCAGCCCCCCCCCCCCCCAGCATCAACACCACTCCCGCCCCATTTCCCATCCCAGACCCCCTCCCCAGCCCCACACCTCCGCACCCCCCTCCCTCATCCTCCTCATCCTCATCCTCCCCCCTCCCCATCGCCTCCCGGTGGGGCTGCGGGTACCGGGCGGGGGGCGCGGGCGGCTCCGCTTTACGGCTGCGCGGCTGCCGCCGCAATGGGCGGAGAGTTTACGACAAGCCGTAAAGCCGCGAGGGGCGGGCCCGGTACCGGGGGTGTGTAAGGAGAGGGGGGCACAGAGAGAGGCGAGGCAGGGCTGGCGGCAGCGGCTTTATTGAGGGGACCCCCCCCCCATGGCCCCGGGATGGACCCGCCCGGTGCCCGCTGCTATGGCGGGGCACGGGCAGGCCCACGGCGGCGCGGGGGGGCGGCTCCGGTGCCGCGGGCCCGGCTGAGCTGCTCCACGACGGCTTCGAGCTCGGCGAAGCGCGCCGAGAGCCGGCCCAGCTGCTCCTTCAGCTCCGTGAAGTCCCGGTACAGCCCGTCCAGCGCCCCCGACAGCGACCGGATCCTGCGCGGGCACAGCGGTGAGGACCCGGCCGGTCCCGTCCGCTGCCCCCCCGGCGCCGGTCCCCGCTCACCTCCCGTAGTCGGGCAGCACCGTGTGGTGGTCGAAGAGCAGCAGGTTCCGCAGCTGGGAGGTGATGGCGAACTTCCAGTTATCCAGCACCACCGTCAGGTTCGCGCAGCCCCTGCCCGGGATCCGCTCGGCTGCGGGGACCGGGGGACACGGGCTGGCTGCGGCAGGAGCCCCCGGCCCCATGGAGCCCCGCGCCCCCCCGCGCAGGGCGGGAGTCCCGGCCGTTACCGTCAGCTCCAGCGTCCTCCAGCCCGGCCGAGCCCAGAGCCGCGAGCAGCAGGAGCGGGATGAGCCCCGCCATGGCGCTGCCGGCGAACGGGAGGGACCCCGGGGCTGGGGCACGGGAGCCCCGCTCCTACCTCGGCGCTCGGCTCCCGCGGCTCTGGCTCCGTGCGGCTCCCGCCGGCCCTTTTGAAGGCGCGGGGCTGGCGCGGGGCCCGGCTCCGGTGCTGATTGAGAACAGAGCGCGGAGAGTCCGGTGCTGGGGCACCGCGGCCCCCCCCCTTCCCCCGGGGATCGGAGCGCAGGAGGCACGGCGCTGGCTCTCGGTTCAGGTGCTCTTTATTCAAGGTGACCCCGCGCCGGGTCAGGCCCCGCACACCAACACCCGCACACCCAGGGGAAAGCAAACCGGGGACCCTGCGCCGTGCCCGAGGCGGGGCTCGCGCTGTCCTGGTGCAGGATGGGGCCTCTCTGCTGTGAGCAGAGCACGGGGCAGCGCTGGAGCCGGCACCCCGGGGCGGGGGTAACTGAGGCCCAGACCCACAGCGCCAGGGCTGGGGGGCTCCAGCGAGAGGAGGGTCAAACCCTTGGGGCAATGCGAGCATCTGCCTGGCCCTGCTCGGGTCTGAAGGGGAGAGAAAGCCCCAGCACCGGGGGGGGGGGGGAAGAGCTCAGAAGGGACATGGGGGAAGGCACCACTTGTGGGGCGCAGCTCCCTCCCCCGGCCAAGGCCCGCGGGTGCCCCAAGTTCTGTGTCTGCCCCTGCCCAGCCTCGCTCAGAGGAGGGGACGAGCTGCTGCCCCAGAGAACAACACAGTGCTCCCTGCAGGGTGATGTGGCACCCAGAGGGAAGGGGCAGGATGTGGGGTGCACCCAGCCTGATGCCAGAGCATCTCCTGGCGCATGAGAATGTGTGCTACAGGAGCGGTGCCAAAACAAGGGCTGCCACATGTCCAGTGTCGAGGGGGAGCCCATCCTGCTCCGGCACAGGGCCGGGTCTGGCAGAGCTGCAGTCTGGCCCGGCCCTCGCCCTGGGCTGGTTTGTGTGGAAGCACCTGGGACCTGGGCACTCGCAGGAGCAGGGAAAGGGGAGCGAAGCTGCGGGCAGGGGGATGCCAAAGCCTCCCGATCACCTCCACCACGCAGGGAGGGTGCTTTGGGCAGCACCTGGGGGGTCCCCAAGCCCCCAGTGCTCACCCACAGCGGGCTGAGAGAAGGGCTGGGGGTGGTGGGGTGAAGGCTGAGGTTAAGCGTTGGTTACCCAGCATCAAGATAAAGCCAGGGCGCCCGCTCCTGCTACGGGGCTGCCCCTCACAGGGTTGGGAAGGTGGGAAATGCTGGAGCCTCCCCCCCGCACCGGCTCCGCACCCCGGGAAGCTGAAGGGAGGACAAGGGAGGGACAAGCACCACTGCTGCTGCTCTGGGGGTTGCTGTGTATTGGTTAGGTCCGCGGCAGGCTGCACATCTCGCAGTGGTCCGTGCCCGGCTGGTTCATGAAGGTGCAGTGCTGACAGGCCCACATGGCCGCTGCCGCCGCGTGCGTCGAGCCACCCATGGCCCCGTACTCCTGCAGTCCCGAGAGCGGGACCCCCACCGTGCCTGCGGGAGACAGAGGGAAGTGCAGGAGATGCTGCCCTCGCCCCAGGGCCAGCACCCTGGGGAAGCTTCAAGGTGCTGGCGCCCCAGAGCCCCTTCCCACTCGCTGCCTTCCTCCCTCCCAAGTCTCCAGCAGCCTCCAAGGTGGCTTGAGAGGAGCAAGGCCAAGGGACACAGGACCCCCATCCCCCCCCAGAGGGACCCCTTTTCTTACTGCAGAGCTGCTCGATGGTGGCCCACTGCTCTGATTTCTTCCAGGTCTGTGCCAGCTCCTCATTCTTGGTCCTCACAGCTTCCAGTAACAAGCTGATGCTGTCCTGGAAACCATAAGAGGGAAATCAAGCACTCCTGCAGGGCCCAGACTGGGGCTGTGATCAGGGAAGTGCCTCCTGCCCTCCACCAGCCACAGCAAGACACAACTGTGAGTCTGAGCTGCTTTAAAATGTCCTTTGGGTTGCCCTTGTGAGGTTCACAGGCAGGGAGCAAGATGCAGATTGTCCCTTCTGCTCCCCCAACACTCAGAAACACTCTCAAACCCAAACGCTTCCTTTGCCTCTCCTTAGAGGAGGTTATCACCAAACCAGGCTGCACTGCCCTGCGCAGGAGAGCATGTGGGTGCTGAGCCTGGCACCCAGGGGTGCAGACCCGCTGTGCTGCAGCACCTCAGCCCGATCTCCAGGCACCCAGGGTCAGCCCTGCTGCCCCACACATGTCCTCAAAGCCTCTGGCAAAGACATGGCCCTGTCCTCTGGCATCCAGCAGTGCAGATGTGGAGCAGGGGCCTGGGCCAAGCCCCGGTGCCCAGCCAAGCTGCGCAGCCAGGGACTCGTTGGCCTCACGGATCTGGGGGCTCTGATCCCATTACGGTTCCAACAGGAATTTCTGATTCTGAGCTCCTTGAACAAACATTCCCAGCTCCCGGTGCCGCAGCCAAGCTGGCTCTGGCCGGGCTGTGACCATGTTCACAACCACCCCTGCTCGCTGCTCTGAGCTCCTCTTGAGCCAGTCACGGCTTTGGCTTCACTTTTAAACCTTCTCCCAACAGCTCAGCTGGAAGGGGAGGCGTTGGGCCAGCAGCACACCCTGCCCTGCACCCACGGCTCGGTCACCTCCACGTGACAGCCCAGGAGGAGCTGAGGGCCCCGGTGACGCCGACACGAGCCGTTCCTGCCCGTTACGTACCCGCAGAGGCATGACCTCGTTTGTGACCAGGAAGAGGAGCAGATGGAAATCAGAAATGATGTCTAGGAAGATGGAGGAAGTATTCTGGGACAGATACGTGGCCAAGCTGTGGAAGTCCTGCAGAGAGGGACAGCAATAAAGAGAAGTCGCTTCTCCCCCCAGGGTGTCTTTATTTTCCTATACGGATTCCCTCTGACTCTCCCATCCATCCCCTCCTCCTTCTCTGCTCTTGAACCCTGGATGTCCTCAGCAAGAAGGACCAAAGCCAACCTCTCCCAAAGCCACAAGAGGCAGTGACCCCTTTCTCGTGATGACTCCTGGAGGAAGCCTCTGACACCTTTGGCACAGCCTCCTTAAAAAACGAGCTGTTGCTGCTTTAAAACAACTCAAGGTTTCTGTGTGCTGGCAACACCCAGAGAGCCTCGAGCCGTCCAGCAGCTGCCTCTGCTCAGCCCCATGGGCCTCTTAAAGGAAAAGGTCTCATAGAATCCCAGCCTGGTTTGGGTTGGAAGGGACCTTAAAGCTCCTGAAGCTCCAACCCCTGCCACAGGCAGGGACCCCTTCCATAGAGCAGCTTGCTCCAAGCCCCTGTGTCCAACCTGGCCTTGAGCACTGCCAGGGATGGGGCAGCCACAGCTTCTCTGGGCACTCTGTGCCTCAGCACCCTCCCAGGGAAGAGCTTCTGCCCAAGAGCTCATCTCAGTCTCCCCTCTGGCAGGTTAAAGCCATTCCCCTTACCCAGAAGCATTCCTTACCTGAGTTTCTCCCAGCACATCACGGTTCTCGATGGGGAATGGATTTTGAGAAATAGAAAATGTGTAGACTGGATCCTTGGGGAAAGTTGTAGTAATCTGTAAACCCAAGACAGGATGATCAGAGCGCTGGCAGGAGGAGAGGCAAGTGGGATACGGGAAGCTCCTGATAGCCAAGAGCAGCCAGGCTACATGTTAGAGCTCAGCCAGGAGACAGCAAGGGAACTGCAGCCAGGATCTTCTGATGGTTTCGAATGCTTAAAGTGAGATTCCCATCAGCACACTCTGTAGCTCCTGATCATCGTTTCTAATGGGGCTGGAGGGTGATGTACTGATCTCCCCTGTCACCCCTTGGTGTTCAGGTGACAACACTGGCCCCGGGGTAACCAGGGGTCCATGCTGCTCCATTTGGGGCTGGAATGGGTGCCAAGAAAACACCTTTGCACTTCACAGAAGTCACCCTGTGCTCTGGGTGCACAAACCCTGTGCTGAAGGGATGGGACCAGGGCAACACAACATTGCACCATGTTACTGAGCTCACAAGCCAGTGTTCAGAGCAGCTTCTGATGTTTAAGCCAGTCCTAATCCTGGGGGCTTTAAGGTTTGGTGGCATTTGCTGGGCTCTGTCAGCGAGGCCCTTTGCAAGCAACACCTGCCAGGGCAGCACTGGCTGCCCTAAAGCCTTTTTTCCCCTTTAAAGAGACAAACCACAACGTTTCAGAAGTGCAACTTCCCCGACTGCTCCTCCATGCACGTTCCATCCATCTCCTTTCATCTTAATTACACCCCAGGTACCCGGAAACAGATGCTCTTGCTACTGGAGCAATAAACTCGCCGCGGTGCTGCCGAGTGGCACAAAGAGCCCCTTGTTCCAGACACACCATTTCTGTGTCACATCCCAGTGCCAGCCCCAGTGACACAAGTGACCTGGGATGAAGGATGAGCCGCCGGCTTCCCACGGGACACTGCCTGTGCCAGGGGCAGCTGCACCCCACCAGTTGCTCCGGGTGGATTTACTCGCCATTGGCACCACCTCCAGCAATGTCATCTGTCATTCCCAATTATCTGCTTCCCTTCCACGGCCTCCCCTCGAGCCAAAGGGCAGAGCCGTGCCCCAGGGCCTGGCAGCGCTGGCTCAGGGGCAGGCAGAGCCCGGCTCCATCGGGAATTCCCTCCCCCAGGAACAGGCGTTTCTGTCCAACCAACCTGCTCTGCTGAGTCACTGAAGGGGATGGATTGTCAGAGACAGGACTGGAGCTTCCTCATTAGCTCCCCGTGAGGTGGTGCCCAGCACACGCACCCATGGGGCTGGCTGCTCCCCCCTGTGTGGCTATGTGCCAGCTGGGATAACACCAGGCAGTGTTTTCTCAGGAAGCAAGCGCGTTTCCTGGCACCACACAGACCCCAAGGAGCTCTGGAACCACCCCAGAGCACACCTCAGTGCTCGAAATGCCTGGCAGCAGAGGGGAAAGGAGAAAGGAGGAATATCTGTCGTATGAATCACCTCCAGTGCAAATTCAGAAGTGGGTTAAGAGCTTCCCTCCGCCCTGACCATCTCCTGCTGCAAGCAAACAAGTGCAAGGAATACTTACATCTATGATTAAGTACTCCACCGGGAGCGGGCGAGCCAGCTGTGTGATCTCGTTGCCAAACTTGTCTATGTCCTGGAAAATAAAGAGTCGTATTATTCCTCAGCATGGAAGTGAGGGCAACGGGATCCTGCCCCACAGACACCCACACAGGAGCCTGGGATCCTCGGCTTGGGCAGATCTAAGGGTACGGAGAGGAACCTGCTCCTATGGGGCTGGTGCTGCCCAACCACCTGCAGCTCCTGCGGGCTGGAGAGCTCTGGATCTCCGTAAGGAGGACATGAGCATGGTCACAACCCACGTGGCTCTGCTTGCCTCGGTTGTCAGCACCACGGAGGTGCCTGGCACCACCTCAGCACTGCAGATGCCACTTTAAGATGCAGGGTGTCTCAGGAGGAAGGGACAGCACCACTCAGCCAAGGCAAACCTGACTCTGCAGAACCGGTCGGGAGTCTCTCCCTTGGGAGGTGGAAACCCCGGCCCCCTCTCTCACACACAGCCCGAAGAACCAGCACATCCCACGGCACAAACTTGTTTTGCTCTGCCAGGCGCACTGAAAGTAAAGTTTAATTATGGAGAGGAACGGCCAGCATATGTTCATTAATCACGGGATGACAATTAGACGTGATTGATGTCAACCACGCCGAGTTCAAACACGGCTCCAGGAGTAAATTCATGAGAACTGACACTTTTCATTAAGGATTCTCTAAGAGGGGGTTTTATTCCCTACCTAAATCATCACTTAACATGTTATAAATCATTCACCGAGCCCCACATAAATCACACGCCCATAATTCCCAATCAAGGGCCTTACACTGAAGCCTGCATTCACTGCGCTCTCGGAAGCCCCGTGGCTGGAGGCAGCCCCCGACACCTCCGTGGAGGGCTGTGACCCCCCCCAAGCCGGGTTTGGAGCAGCATTCCCGGGCTGAGCCGCCCGCAGCCGACTCCCTCCTCCCTGGATCCACCGCTCCCCCGCTATCAGCACTGCTGCCTTACCTTGGTATTTACACAGCACAAGCATGCGGTGCGGCAGCTCTCCTGCTCCCGGTCCACCCTGAGCCAACCGAGCAGGCTCTGGCACGCTGCTCCCCTCCAGGCAGCATCCCCCCCCCCCTTTCCCAAACATCCCCGGTCCCCAGGAACCGTTCCCCTTGGTAACAATCTACCTCCCGGTCTTTGAAGCTCCTGTTTTAAAAGCGGCCCCGATAAGGATCTTTTTCCCCTTGAACATGACAGGTTGTTGGCCCTGTGGTGATGGCAGCTACGAGGCGGGTGGCTCGTGGCCTCAGATCTCCCTGCCTCTGACAGGAGCAGGAGGAGACGTGGAGCCTTCGCAGGGAGATCACAGGAGCTGAAAGCTAAACCTGCTCCTAGATCGCCGCGATAACCGCAGAGAGGCAGGAATCAAACCCAATCAGACCGAAGCGGCTTCCCAAACACAACCCTGCCCCGGCAAGAAGGAACCTGCAACAACTCACCCGTAATGAGCCCATCTGGAATTCGTTTTCAAATCTAATTAAGTTCTAATATGCAGAAACGTTTTCCCAGCACCTGTTCGCTTTAATCTCTGCCTCTGGGGATTTCCATGTTAAATGCCTTCTTCTGAATGTCACGCTGCTGAGTGAGGCCTCGAGACGTTAGCACCAAACTGGAACCTCAACCCCTCCAGTCCCTGCCCCTCCTCAGACAGAGCCCCCCTCAACGCCAGCACTTCTCCTCCAACCCCCGTAACACCATTTTATTAGGCAATTACGTTTTAAAGGCCTTAACAAACGTCAAGCTGGGAGAAAGACATCTTCATCCTGAACTCAGCAGTCACCAGGGCCCCAGCAGTGCCTCTTGGCATGTTATTGCTGAGACCCCCAAGCCATGAACGCCCAGAAGCAATGACTCCAAAGGGAGGCCAGGAAGAGGTTCACGAAGGCGCAAGTATTTGGTTCCTGGACAAAAATCAAGCAGCAAAGCCTGGAGGATCTGGACAATGAATCATCCTGAAGACAGGAGCAAGCTGGAGGTTGCATCAGGCGCTGCAAACAGAGCCTTGTGAACCACTGTTTGGAGGCAGGAGCTGCAAACGGAGGAGGTCAAACAGGGGGAAGATGGGATGCTCCCGCAGGGAATGCAGGATGCACTGCACACCCCTGCAGCTCCGGGATGGCTGCAGTGGGACAGGCTGCTGGGTGGCCTCAGGTTTGTGATCTGAGCAAAGAGCCTGGGTGGCTTCAGTCAAGAGGGAGGCTCTGGCTCCATATCCCAGGGCTGGATGGCTATTAGCATCCCACACCATCAGCATCCCACGCTGGACTCGCCCTGCTGAAGGCACCACGGAGCTGAGCAGCTCTCTGTCCTTCCTGTGCCTTCAGAAAGCCCAACCTCACTCTTCCCTCTGCTGATTCCAAGAGCTTTACCTGCCAGCCCTGCCCCTTTGCACACATCCAGCAGCTGACACAGAAATGAAGCAACTTTCGTAAGAGCAATAGGTCAGTGAGAGTTGAAACCCTTCTCAGGAGACTCCTCATGAGCTAATCAAGCATCCTCCTCCCCAGAGCAGCTGGGACATTTAAGGCTAAGGCGGCTTTTCCAGTCCAACACAAAGTGCTGGGAGGAGGCCAGGCAGGGGAAGTCCTTCACTGTCAGTGAACCCTCCCTGCAGCCTGGCTCTGGTGCCTTCCCTGCAAGAGGATTTCAGAGCAAACAGGAGGAAGCAACGTGTGCCCCGCTGGGGGCAGCCTGCCTCAGAGGTCCCTTTGCTCTAATAAAGGCAGTGCCCTGGCACAGGGCTCACCCAGGGCCAGATGGGACCACGCTTTGCTAGTTGAAAGCCAAGGCTCAGTGCTGTAAATGCACAAAGCCCACTCTGGTCCCTGCGAGGGCAAAGGGCTCTTTCACAACACTGGTGCCATTGTAAAGGGCTTTCGTCTTACACCATCCCAAGGAAACTCAGGGGGAATGTTAAGGCAGCTGTAGAATGCAATTCACTTCAAGGGTGACATCTCCATGTTTGCACTTAGCTGACACAAATACCTGTGATAAGAGACAAAAGCCAGGCCCCAAATCCAATTATCCAAGTGTTTCAAAGGGTCTGTAAAACGCAGCCAATCTCCTCAACTTCAGCTCTGAATAATCAACCCAGGGCTTGGAAGGTACCTTTAGTGAAACCAGAATCAATACCGTTAACTTCTAGAACCAGATGGACAAAGGAGACCACTCAAGGGTAGAAGACAGGGAATGGAAAATGCTCGTATGTAACATTCAGACAGGCTCTGCCTCATCCCGCTGAGAAACAGGGTGAAGTGGCCACTGCAGCACCGTTGTCTTCACTCACAGAGAGCAGTTCCTGTGACCTGTGTGTCTGTGTCTTGACAGGAGCGACTCCTTCACGAGTTTCATTGCACTGAACTCACTGCGATGCCTTGTGCCGGTTGTGCAACGTTCAGATTGGAGACAGCGCTGCGCAGTGATGCTGCACAGACAACCCGGGGGCCAGGGGGATGGGTTCTTCCTTCTGGCTAATCTTACCTGGGAGGGAACCTCAGAGCAAAGGAACTTGTACTCACGGTCCCCAAAGCCCTCAGTGTTCACGCTGGAGCAGAACTCCAGCCCTCCCGAGCCAGGAAAGCAGCGGCTGCATGCAGAAAGCACATACTGCCGGTTCCACGGGGGTGGTTCCTCCAAGCAGCAGGGCCAGTGGCCAACATAAAGAGAATGGTAAAGAAATACAGGAATCATAAGGGTAGAGCCTCAGGAAGAACACAACGCCTCGCCTCCCGAGGCAGGACAGCAGCGGTGCCATCAGCTCTCCTCTTTCCATGGAAGAACAGCCCATCACACACGAGGTGAGTCACGTTCAGGCAGGAGCAGCTGCAGCCCCACAGGACGTGGTAGCTCCCACTCCACAGACACAAAACAAGGCTCAAGCCATGGAAAAGCAGCTCTCTGACCATGGACACCGCTTCAGCCGTGCAGGGAAGTCCCGAGGCTGCAGCTCCTGCCTGCAGCACGGGCCCTCACCCCCTCCTGTGCCTGCAGCAATGCCAATCCAAGCGCATCTCTAACAGTCATCACTGAAATAACAACACCTACTGCAGAGGCATGAGACATCTTTGAGCATGATCAAAGCACAGTTGCTGGCTTACCCCTCACTAGAGATGCAGCCAGCAGCACCTCTTCCTATTCCTATTTGCAAAGCTGAAGCTGAATCTGCTGTGCTGCCTTGCTGCAGACAGATAGGAGGGTTCAGAAGATCTCACATCTGGATGCACAGTTGCTCTATAAATATACCCACACTACACAAAACACTGCCCTTCTGGTTCTCATCCAGTAGCTCCTTTCATCCTAAAGGGCTTTCCAAATGAATACTTGCACATTACACAGAAATATATGTATGGACTTTTCTCTTTAGCGGCGATAGCTTCTGAGCGCAAGACAAAACACAGCAACTACTCCAAAGTGCAGCTTTCAGCCCAAAGCTATTTGGGTGGCCAGCACAGAGGGGACCTCCCCAGTGAGGGCTGGGGGCTCAGCTCCTGCAGTTTCAGCAGGGAAACAGGGAGCAGGGTGCTGGACCTTGAACCAGCTGCTCCCTGCTGCGAGGCCAAGCGCTGGTTTCCTGCTCCTCACACTGTACTTGACCAAGGCTTTGACACCATCGCTGTCACCAGCCCAGTAACTATGAGGTAGTGTCTCTGACCTCAAGCCTTGCACATTCAATGAGACCCCAAAGGTTTTCCACGCCAGCAGTGACTAAGCTTGCCGTTGATTTAAGAACATTCCAAGAAAATTAAGAGATCCTCCAGCCAAACACGTTTAAGGCTGAAGGACAAGTCCACCCGCCGGAGCAGCCCTCAGCACGAAAGAGGCAATTACGGATACGAGTTATAAAACACATGAAAGAAGCTGCAGCCCGACCCAGCCAATGTGTGGTGCATGGAAATTTCCACACAAGGCTGCAGCCATCAGCTCCCATGCTGTTTATCTCCCAGATTCCGACTGGGAGTGAAGACCGTATGGGAACACCCACTGCTCCCAGCACCCCGGGTGGCCCACATGTGGGACACAGACTACGGGACCTCCTGCAAGGCTGCGCCCCGAGTGTGGCACAGTGTGGGCTCCTCCGAGCGGGACCAGAGCACGCCAGGAGTGATCTCATCCTCACATCCAGGGCCAACCCTTGCACAACCGAGCTCTGCTGCATCTGAATCGGACCTGGCTTATCAGCTCCTGAGAGCTGCCTGTGCGTGAAGGGAAGAGGCATGGATTCCATCCACCTTTCCTCTCCAGCACTGGGATTAGCCAAGGGGTGTTCCTCTTCATTAGGCAAGCCAACAGTTGGCTGTTAAGGGGTGGAATGGAGTCTCCCAAGCTAATTCACCCAGGCCAGCGTTTCAGATTCAGGGCACACAAGAGCATTTTGACCAGCTCTGTTTCTGTTGCTGGTGCACAACAGGCTCATTTCAGTCACCCCAAGTGAGGGCAGCTTTGCTTATCCCATGCTCCTTCATGGCCAGCTTTAATACAGGCACCAGGAGCACGCTGTGAATATCACAGAGACAAGGAGGAGATAACCAGCTCGGGTGATGGATGGCTAATTAGCTGGCAAACAGCACCATTAATTAATTCCTCTGTCCCTGCTCACAGGGCACCAGCATACACGCGTTTGAGAAGCGGTGCCATTAGCCTCCGCAGAGCTCCTGTCCCCAAGTTTCTAACTCGGCCCTGCAGATACAGGGGGCCTGAAGATCCCCAGGAACAACTGTCAGGGGAATAATGACAGTCCATTCATCACTAGCTGCTCTGAAAAGCACAGCACACAGGTTACCAGCAGTGCTCCTGCAGGCCACATCATGAAGGAGTGTTCTGGATCCACTCTGGGGGTGTGGATCCTCCACTGCTCCTCAGGACCAGTTTATGGAGCTTAGTCTGACCCAAGAACTGGAGCACTGGCAGCCACCCCAGCAAGCACTAGAGAGGAAAGCTGGGGCACAACCCTTGCTCTGACAGCCTTTGCACCTTCCTTCTGTCCCAGAGAAGCACGCACAAGGCTGGCCCTCCTCTTCCTGCATCTATTTTTTGCTGCATCTGCTGCCCAGTTGGTGCCTGTAAGCGTGTTACACACGAGCAAATCCCTGGCAGTGCAAAGGGAACCCACTGCTCCATTCCTGCGAGCAGACATCATATGGCAGTGCAGTGGAGGAAGCCGAACTCAGCTGGGGATTAAAATCAACAGAGAGGCATGGCAAATACTGCCAACACGTATAGAGGGGAGGTGAATTTAGAGCACTTGCTATGGGCTCGTGGTGGATCACTGCAGACCTCATTTAGAAGCTGGATGGCCAATGGCTACTGCTGGGCTGGGAACCATAACGGCACGTTTACGAGGGGGAAGTGGAGCTTATGCAATTACTCTGCAGACATGTGGTGAACGGTTACTACTGAAAATAGTTCAGACCTCAAAGACATCCTTTCCTGAGCTGGCCATACTGATTTCCATACTGATTTCCAGACACACAGCAGAGCTGGTTCTGCAGCTCCCCCCCTGCCCCAGGCACGCAGCTCTTACCTTATAGAACACATCGGGCACATACTGCTCGCTGCTGGACTCCTTGGCGTAGCCCAGCTCCGGTGCGTCTCGGCAGGGCAGCAAGCACTCATCCCGAACCAGAGCCATGCATTGATTCGAGACCTGGTACCCCTCGAAGTGGACCTGGTTGTCGGGACCACCTGGAAGAGAAGAAGCTGCTTAAAAATCCCACCCAGGAGTGATTTGTCCAGTGTTAACTCTGTGAGGCACAACCCCAGGAGCAACACTAAACACCGGGCTGTTGCTAACAGCAAAGAACGATGAGATGAAGCCCCTGGTGCTGCTGCATGGAAGGATTTCTAGGCAAGAATCCCCTCTAAGCTCTACATTTATTAACACCCATTTTCACAGCCAGCCTAACAGGAAAGACCCCTGCAGGGACAGCAAGAGCACTCTGCCAGGACCTTAAAGGTGAAGCTGCCCTTTCGGAAGGCTCCGGATAGCAACACCCTCCCATTGCCCTGTGGGTATCTCCTCCGTCTCACAACAGAAACCAGACACACAGCTCCTAGGAGCCTGTTTCATTTCCAAGGAGCTGTGAGCCGCAGATTGAGGGTTGGTCACCTAAGAGATGTCAGGGATAAGAAGAAAAAGTGTTTTCTCAGCCTGTAATGGATGGCTCGGTGGAAATCTGACATGGAAAGTGGAAATTAAGCCCCTGGCTCACTGATAGATCACATGCTTGGCGCTTTAATTTGGGTAATGTAAGCAACATCAGGTCATATGTCAGTAGAATACAACTGGAAAGAGAAGATACAGACAGATGGTAGGAAAACATTACTATTTCCAAACCTAGGGAATTCAGAAGGGGATAGGAATTAATCCATGTCGAGGATTTAAAGGCAAAGTTGATGCAAACTATCCAAATGTATTTATACGGCACGAAACGAAGGAATCAAGTGTTTAAATAGAAACCTGATGGGCTGATTGAACAGAAGAGAATGAGATTATCTGGAACAGAAAAGAGGAAATATTCATTTTCTACCCTTTGATCTCCAACCTCAATCACTCTCTGCTCCAGAACAAACACTCCTAGAAATGAAACATAGACCCAGGCCCAGGCAAGGGCTGAACAAAGCTGGCCGTTGGCTTCTCAGTAAAACACCTTGTTTAAACCCAGAAATAAGTAACACAAAGGGTGAGTGAGATACACATCTCTCTGTAATGAAAGATGGATGCGCTGAGCAGTCTGGAATGCAGGGGCAGCTGTCTGACTGCACGGGCCTCAACTCAAAGGGAGAGCTTTTCACTGGAAAAGGCTCTGGGAACACTTACAAAACCCGGGCTTGGAGCAGGCAATAGAACATCACACTTTCAGTTTTTACACTGGATGCTGTTTGGAAGCCGTGAGGTTTGGGGTTATTGCGTTAAACAGACCCAGAACCCAGCGTATCTGCTCCAGGGGAGTTTTAACTGAACGCATGTGTCACCCCATGGCAGACTGAACCTCGAACACGACAACACCCAGCACACACCATCATCTCCCCTCGCGGCCCGGGCAGTGCAGAGCATTCCCCGGTGCCTCTGGAGGCTTGCTGTGAAATGGCTAATAGCAGAGGAGACAAAGCAAAGCAGGTTTTGCAGCTTCTCTCTTTTATTCAGGCAAACATGAAATGTTTCCATGCGCAGAAGAGCGCAGCATCCTATGTAAGGGCTTCCCTGACAGCAACACAAGGGAGATAAAGGTCCCTCCTTCATGCTGAACCAGCCAGAGTTAACTCTCAGGCTCTGCATTCCCCTGGTTCTGCACTGCTGTTTTCAGGCAACAGCACTTGGAGCTTAAAGTTTCAAAGCAGAGAAGTGAGGAACAGTTATTCCCCTGGCTGCAGGCAAAAAATGCTTTCTGGATCAGACGTGGATGATCCAAGTCTGACCCTCAATTAAGTTTCCTGCAGGGGACAGGGTAAATGATTGTACAGAAGATAGCAGAAGGAATGAAGAAGTGTTTTACTTGCTAGAGCAAAGCAAAGCCCTTGTTAAACAGGACAGATGGGGACCGGGATGTCTGGTTCCTCCTGGCAGAGCTGTATATTCTTCTATTAACAAGAGATAATTCATGTGTAACCTGGAGAGCTGGGGCAAGCCCAGGCCAGTGAATACCTGTAGCCACCACTGTGACAAACTTGGATCCAAAATGACCATCTGGAGAAAGGCGACAGATGTTGGGCTGCTGGTTCTGAAAGTTCCCAGCTGTGATGCACTCCTCTGCACTTAGATAATACGTGTCCTGAGGGAAGAGCAGCAATATCAATACCAAGGACAACGCGGTGGAGCCCAGGCCCGTTTCCCTGGTCTGCAGCCAAAGGAAACTACCAACACCCCCAGAAAACATGCTTGCATAGAAAGCTGCTGCAGAAGCTGGGGAAAGCATGCGACGTGTCAGCTCCCCAGCCCTGAGCCTGGCTCCTGCCAGAGGGACTGCCCCACCTGTGCTTCCCCCCACCTCTGCACACCTTTGCTTTTCCTTTTAACAGGGTTTCATTTTCCAGATGGGGACGTCATTGATTTAGAACGACAGGAAGCTGAGAAGGTCCAAGTTTGAGCTATATATATCTCACAAAGCCCAGCCCAGAGGAACATCCTCTGACCGAGCCACTTTGGCTCAGCTTGCACCTCAAACCATCCCAATCATAGAATCATCTTTGAATCCCAGACTGGCTTGGGTTGGAAGGGACGTGAAAGCTCATCCAAAGGTTCTTAAACCAGGAGCACCATTTCTTAAAGCAGAGTGGCTGGAGGCAGCTTTGCATTCTAGATAAACAGCTTCAACCCCCTAGCAGTGCTCTTCAAGCTCCTTTTCCTCCAGAAGCTTCTGAAAAACCAACCCCATTTCACAAGGACTCTATTCCCAGCACCACCTCCAGCCCTGCTCAGCACCCTGCTGGGCACAGCCAGCATTTAGCCATTACCACCCCTCAGCACCAGCAGCTCTCATTAGCTGCACACTTGAGCCTCACCTTGTTTCTGCTGTATCGAACAGTCCCTTTCCGTGTGTCTTCAGACACCAGATCAGTAAATATCCAGCCAACCTATAAGGAGCATTACAAGGAAAGTTGCTTTAAGGAAAAAAAAAAAAAACAACCCAAACCAGAAGAGAGCTTATACATTTTCTCCTAGCAGGACAAGATGTTCTTGGCTCCTTGCACGGCCCTGCTGTAGCTGCCTGAAGGAAATGGCTCTCCCAGCTGTGCTGGGCTCATTTGAATCCCATTTCCAGGAGCAGCATGCCAGCTGGCCGGCCGGGGGCACCTGCAGCTTTATGTTTCACTATGGAATATTTTTGCATGGAAAGATCTGGAGGCTGCAAGAGGCCTCTCAGCCGCTACCTCCTCCCACCCACAGCAAAAAAGCATTTCCTATTGAGCGCGGAGCGGGAGCGCCAGCAGATGACAAAGCAGCTCACATGATCTCATTTGGAAGCTCAGTCCCTAGTGAAGATAAAGCTCAAATGTTCCCGCTGGAGTATGATTCATTCCAAACCGGCCTGCTCCGATCCAAAAACCACATTCCTGCTTTCTGCATTGTTTGCACCTAGGAGGATGGATGTGTACACACACACCGCTGCGTGAACCCTTCGCACACGTGCTTGGAGCCGGCTCTGATCAGCCCCCTCCTGACCATTAACCCTTCAGAGGGAGAACTGCTGGGGCAGATCCCAGCCAGCTCAAACCCCACAGCCAGCACTCAGGTACCTGTTAAGTGATACTGCTTAAAAATACCCGAGTGAGAAGCAGAGGAAAAGCACGGAAATAAATAACACACACAGGAGCTCTGCTTCAGACGCTGGCAAAAGGCTGCAGATCTTATCGTGGAGAACAAAAGACCTCACCACAGCTGTTTATAGTCTGCTGTACCGAGGCTTTTCTGCTTTGTGTTTTCTTTAGCAAGCCAAATCTTGTTTGTGTACATCTCATTCCTGGCATTCGTGCGATACCAAAACATTTCCCAAACAGGAAAATAATCAGGACAGGTCTGAGAGATGTCAGCAATCCCCTGGATCCCACCAGCCATACGCCTGGGTTGGGTGGCTGGTGGGGAAGAGAGGGCTGAGGCTCAGCTGCTGGGGGACCTGCACCCCTAAACGACACACAGATTGCCTGCATCAGCAGCATCAGGAGAACAGGACCCCACAGAGGAGAATAAAACACACGCAAGAGCCTCTGCTCTGGAAACTGAGCACAGATTGTGTCAAAAGGAAGAAACTCAGAAAGCAACTCCAGCTGCATCTGCACCAAATTAGCACTCACTGGGGAGATGCTACCAGGAACGGCCCCTATCTGAGGGGAAATAAAGGGAAAAATGGTGTTTCTGCTTCTTTGCTACTCCCTTTGATGTCGCTCATGACAGAGGACTGCTGACTTCAGCTGCACAGCCTGGATAGATGCTTGTGCTCAGGAAAATGCTCTTGGTGTGTTTTCCATACCTAAAAGCCTAAGAACTACCAACACAAACTACATTTCAGATACATCCAACATTTTGATTAACCCCCTGGGGCTGAAGGGAACCACCAAGGACTTTCTTCACTGCCACACCAAGACACACGAGATCCAACATCATCCAAACCTTTCTCAGCCCAAGCTTTGCCGCGATCTCATCCACAACCTCAGCTTTGGGATCTTCCAGGATCTCCAGGCTGTTCTGGGTGCCAATCTGCAGCAGAGAAAAACATGCTGCTGAGACAGGACAGGAGAAAACATAACACACTTGGCCACAGTCAGGAGTGAGACAGAGAAGGGAAGCAGAGGTCAAGGTTTCCCCTCCGACGTTACCACTGACCAGTTCCACCCCAGGGACCTCCTCTCCTACAGGCCCATCCCACCGGAGCTCTTCGGCTGTGTTTTCAGCCTGTGTCAGGGTTTATGAATGAAAGACTGAGCGTTCACAAACAGGGCACTGCTGTTTCGGAGCACTTTGGAAAATGCAAGAGATTAAATCATTTTCCAAAGCTCTGTGTTCCACTGCCAGTTTCGCTGCTGCTTCATTTGTCTGCATCTCTGAGCAGCAGAGAGGCAGGAATGTGGTGAATCCAAGAGCCCAGCACAGGCTTTCCCCTCGTGCTCTGGAAAACACAACCCCATCTGGGTGTGTTTCAGAGGCAAGCTCTTGTGTGAGGAGATGCCGTGTCAAGAAGCACAGCAGGGACTGCTTGCCAGGACAGCAAAAGCTTCCTTGCTCTTACCGTGCACAACCGAAAGCACATGAACTTCCAAAGCAGGAGCTTAACAGTGATCCTGAAACAACAGAAAGCCTGGCTCTGCTCGTATGTAGGGGTGTGTAGTGATAGGAAAAGGAGGAATGGCTTTAAACTGCCCGAGGGCAGACTGAGATGAGCTCTTAGGCAGAAGCTCTTCCCTGGGAGGGTGCTGAGGCGCTGGCACAGGGTGCCCAGAGAAGCTGTGGCTGCCCCATCCCTGGCAGTGCTCAAGGCCAGGTTGGACACAGGGGCTTGGAGCAAGCTGCTCTAGTGGAAGGTGTCCCTGCCCATGGCAGGGGTTGGAGCTGGAGGAGCTTTAAGGTCCCTTCTAACCCAAACCATTCCATGATTCTACATGTTATCCATATTGGAAAGAAAGGAAGAACTTATATAAAAACTTTCAATTCTGCTCTCACACACACTCCTCAAGAGCCACTTGCTCTTTTTCCACTGATAAATCTGTTGCATTTTATTCTAACAGCCCTGCAGAAACCATCAAGGGGAAGAAAACATCCAACCCACTGCAGCACATTTGTACGCAGCGCCTGCACTTAGAGAAGTGACTTTGATCAGCACCGAAGAGCCAGAAGGCAAACCCTACTGCAAGCTGAGCCTTGGGTCGGGGGCAAAGTGGCTATTTGCCTTTGCCATCTCCATTTTCAGCTCTCTGACACCACACTCAGCCTTTGGGCTCCTGGGAGGCCAGACTCTCCGTGTGGAGCCGTGCACCATCTAGTGGGGACTCGGCTGCTCTGAGGCATCAAATCTCCTCCTCAGCCTCTCCATAACAGAGCGGAATGCATTTTTGTCTAATTAAACTGCTTCAAGTTTCCCAAAGAGCTCATAAGGATTTGGTTTTTTCCCAGTAGAGACTTTGTTTTCAAGCTGCTGTGTATCACAGCCTTGGAAATCCAGTAATCAAGGAAATCTGAGAGGTGAAATCCACTGCTCAGAAGTCACCCTCAGCTTTAAATCATCTGAACCCAAAGTAATGTAAAAGAAAGTGTACAACTAACAAAAAGCACATCTGGGTTTTAAAATTCTTCCAGTGGCAATAACTGACAGGGACATTAAAGACATAAATCACATCACCTTTATCATGGGACTCCTGCTCATGGAGCTGCAGCTGGAAATACAGCAGGAAGTTTCCCCAGCACAGTGTTTCTGTTCTCCCTGCTTATCTTTATGAGTGAAGATTGACTCCACGGGGCCCAGGTTTTACCTGTGGGGGTTCATAGATGGCAGCAACCTCGGCCCGGATGCCCAGGGGGATGTCTTTGTGCTCTGTGTACCGGCCATAGAGGTACCCGAGGTGTTGGTTTCCTGTCTTCCGCCAGAAGTCGAGGAAGCGATCTGCAATTGTGTGGTTCTCAAACATGATGTTGTCAACATGCCTGTATTTCTGTTTGACAAAGTTCAAGCGTCAGGCCATCCTACCACCGCAACCTGCCCACTGCCCAGGACACACACCACCCCTCTGCAGCCTGCCCTGTCCCAAGAAAGGGAGCTCACCCTCTCCTGCTGCTGCAGACTTCCCCTTCGGCACCACTGCCCTGCCCAGCAAGCAGAACCCGCCGTGGGACGGAGTGTGGGGCAGCACTGAGCACCCGCTGAGCTTGGCTTCTTTTCTAGGGCCCTTTGTAACTAAACCCAGGCACTGATATTTAAGAGGAAGCACGGAAAAGCAGTGGGTGGCCTTTTGAATCCCACGAGGAAAGAGCAGGGATTCATCGTTAGCACAGGCGTCCTCCACGTCTAGAGGAAACTGCTGATCCAGACACATTCTGGAGTCCTTTTCTGCAAGGACTAAAGACCTTAACAGCCATTCCCCAGCACCTGCCAATACTCAAGGGCTTCTCGCTCCAAGCTGGCTGCTCTTGAAGTCACCTCTCCCAGATCAAAAGCCAAGCCCCTTCTCTGCTTTAGGCACAAGGCTCCTGCGAGCTGCATCTCACCTGTCTATTGAGAGTGATGGCGCTTGGCTGGCACTTTGTGCAGATGCCTTCTGGCCACGGAGGGTGCCCTTCACAGCCTGACTTGATCTTACAGCTGATGTTCTCCAGGGCAACAAATTTCCCCCTGCAAGGAGGGAGAGAGGAGGCTGCTGTTACCACAGAAATGCTTTTGGGTCTCAAAAAACCCAAGTGGATAGAAATAAAGAGGATGCAGGGTAATGGGAAACGGGGCGGCAGCAATGCCTTGCATCTCCAGAGGATCTCAAAGCACCCTGCAAACTCCCACTGGGAGGGATTCCTGAGTAACCTCTGCTGCCCACTTAGTGTGGGAGGTCGAGAGGCTGCTGTGTGGTCCCCAACTCAGCTCTTAAGCAGATATTCCAGCAAGAGCAGAGATATAAAACTCATGGGACCCTGCTTAAATAATTCATGCAGCGCAGGGGAAGTAATAGATTATACCACTAGGGCAAATTAGAGCTCCTTTCATGTGCAGAAGGCTTCCTGCAAAGGGAAGTTCCCTTCAAATGGCTTGAGCTGCATCTCACAAAGCCATTAGAAAAATCCCAGCGGCATTTAGGAAGAGAAGGTTACACCTCTGTGTAACTCATCTAGGGGAGCTGCACTTCAGCACACAGGGGCTCCCTGCCAGTCCTGAAAGGACTTTAGATCCTTTGCCGTGCTTTTGGTGCTCCCTCTCTGCTCAGCACTCCCTGGCCTGTGTCACCACAGCGTTCTCCACCCCACAGAGGGGTAGGACACATCCTCCAGTTAGTGGGTGATGAACTACAGCACCACGACAGGCAAAGGTTTAACCAAGGACACACAGAGCATGGGACAGAGCAGAATCAGGCCCTGAGGAGTATCAGGCTCATCCTTCTGTCCTATTCACGTCTGTAGGTAAGGAAAGCCGTTGATGAATCAAAGCTCCCCAGGCCCACCACAGTGTCAGTGCCTCTCTGTGAGGTTTGAGACCCAGGCTTGGAATCATTACGGAATCTCTTTCTTTCCATCTGGCTTCCTCCCCCATCAGCAGCGTTTCCTGGAAGCAATTACACTGCCACAGCAAGAAAGAAAAGAAAAATACGTTTGTTTTCCTGCTTTTCTTCCCCTTTTCTTTTCAATGTGCTGTTTTCTCCTCAGTTTGCCATTCCCACAGCTGTATCCAACACTGCTCCGGTGAGATGTGTCTGTGCTTGCAGTTGTATTTTAAAAGGAAAAGAAGCTACAACAAGATTCCCTCAAAGCCAGAGATTTTCTTACTTGTCTGCCCCTCCGGTCAGCTTCCTGATGTAGGCATGGAACGACATGTGCTTCACAGGAGGTTCCAGATGGTTCAAATAATCCTCATCAAAAGGCTGCCAAAAACACCACACAAAGCAAAGGCAGGTCAGACACCTGTCTGCTAACACATTGAGCACTGAACAAATGGATGTTCTAGAGTCAACCCCTCTGCCTCTCAATGTGGAAACTATCAAGGAAGCTTAGGCTCATTTTCCAGGCAGCTACTACTGAGATACAAACAGTGGGGCTTTACAACAGCGAGTTTTAGTATCACCTCCTACTTTTAGAACAGATTGGCTCCACAAATCACAATGAGCCTCAAAGGCAAAAGGCTTTTTCCCTTTCAATATCTAACAACAAACAAAGAGCCCAGCTGCTCAAACAGGGCCTAAGAACTTCCAGAGCACCCGGCGGGGGAACAGCCATCCTGGCTTGAGGGCTCTCTGCTTCGTGCCATAAATCACACAGCACATTTGTAGGCGTTGCTAAAGCTGCCTTCAACGTGGTTGAACTGGGAAGTCCTGGGATCCATGAGTGGGGATGTAACAAGCAGATCCAGGCAGGAGACAAGAGGGAGGAAAACCGGAGCTTTTCTAAAGGCCTTTCTGCTAAACTCATCACTGCAGAGAAGCAGAGCATGAACCAGAATGAACTCAGGGTCAGGACGGCCTAGAGCTTTAGTGAGCCTGGATGTGAGCCAGCACCTCTGAGAGAGCACAGCAGGATCCTGACCCAGAGCTGCCACCCCTGCGTGGGCAGTGCTCCGAGGAAAAGCCTCCATCCTGGAGGAAGCTGAATGCAAGAGGACGTGCTTTTGTCTGACTTCCTAGGGCACCTTCCCGGGGCTCTTACCTCCAGTGGTACACAATGCACACACTTCCCCAAGGGGCCATGGCGACACCTTTGCAAGGAGAAAGAGAAGCAGCGTTAGATCTCATTTAACCATGGCAAATCAGACTGGTTTGCTGTGTAACATCTACACAGACACAGAGCTCTGAGCCCCTAAGCACTCGGGAACATCACACAGGGGTCACCACGAGATTAAAGGTTTGCTCTGCGAGCCCCAGGTCGAGAGGAAGCCCTGCTCATGCCTGTGCTCTGCTCTCTGCAGAGCCACGTGAAGCCCTGTCAGATCACAGCTTCTCAAGTTTTACAGCCCCGCACTGGGGCTGCTTTTCAATTCAAAGAATTCCAAACCTACGTCACGGGCTTGGCCCGGGTGGCTTTAACAAAGAGACAACCGAAACGTTCAGCCTTTATCAGGCCCCAGAGGCTGGTGTGGAACAAACAGGGCAGCATGTGTTTATCGGGCAGATAAAGACCTGCTGGGGGAAGTTATAAAGCAGAGGGGAAAACATCTCCTTTTGAGGTGATTGCTTTAAACCAACCCCAAACCAATAAACCCTCCCCCCCTCTGCTTTAGGTCAGAGCTGGTTTCAAAGGAAGCCTCTGGAGAGGAGCACGGTGCTTGTAAAGACAAAATGGATGAGGTCCAGTTGCAGCATTGCTTTTAACAAAGTATTGTGGCAGATAATGTACATAAAGGACCTCTAAAGGCTGCTAATGCACTCAGCTGAGCGCCAGCATCCCTTCATGTTTAGATTGATATGCACTCCCAAATACAGGAACAAGCCCAGACACACTCTTTTTATCATAAATATCCACCACTGTGCTCTGGCTCCCTGCTAAGAACAACACCTTCATTTATTGTGCTGAAAAATGTGGTCAAGTTAAAGGCAGGTTTTGTGCCATGGAGTGCTGGGGTTTTGTCTTGATTGTTTCAATAATGTGACACTTCCCTCATCTATCATCAGCCTCAAAAGGCTCCATGGGATTTGCCACGTAAAGGCTACCTCTCTCCCGAGTTCCTTGCTGCTGCAGCACTAAAGATAAACCAGATGGAAGACAACACCACGGGAAGGGAGAGCTCTTCTGGTACAGAAAGAATTCCTGCTTGCCTTTAAAACCTTCACTCGAGCCCTTTCAGAAGTTACCCTGCAGGGGGGGTCCAGCCCCAAGCCCACACCAGAATAAGACATCAAGCCAGCACCCAGGGACGTTATTAAAGCAGTAAAACCCAGCTCTGCAGACAGAGGACACTGTAGCAGCATCAGTGCAGATTTAGGCTGGTATTAACTCCCACTGTGTTCTTACTTCTACAAAACCCACAAGCTGCTCTGTTTACCCAAGCCTCTTGCAGCTCAGAGCCCTGGCAAAGCCAGGCTGTGTTGTTTTGCTGCGAGCAAAATGGATTCTCTGGTTCCACGCAAAGGTTAGAAAGGCACGTGATGGAAAGGAAGCCAAAAACTAAGCAGGCAGAGACCCAAGTCTCACTTCCACATCTTTACCATTGGATACTTCCACTCATTCCCTTTCCTTCTGTGTTTTTCCTTTATCAGGAGTGGCTGGATCTGAAGATCCTGTGCTCCTGCTTGGGACGTCAGGTGCCTCACAACAGTGAGTGTGGCTGTGTTGCTTCTGCCCAAGCAGGAGGAGACTGCAGTGACCAGAAAAGGCAACGCTGCCCAGGTCCCTGCTCTGACAGAGGATTTAGGAAGCAAATCTGACCTTGATGCACACTCAGCACCGGGTGTGAGCTGCATATTGAGACCATATGGGACAGAAGCTGCTGCGGACAGCAGGCCCCTGCTTCCTAAGCTATATACCACACACAGAGCACAGCCTCCTGTTAACTACACAGCACTGGCTGCTGGGACGTCCCAGGAAGGACTCAAAGGATTCATTTTAATCCAGAGAACTCCAATGTTTTAGGACCACAAACCATATGATCCCAAGTCCCATAGCAGGGGCCACCTTGACCAGAACAATGGGTGCTCTAAATGAGTCCTTCCTTGCAAAGACCCTGGGATTTTGGTATCTGCTTCCTTCCTTCACCAGAGCTTGATTTAACCTCCCAGGACAATGACAAGGGCTGTTTTCCCTTGTGAACATTCCAAAGGCAGCGGTGCAGGGGCAGGTCCTGTACTACATTTCCTGGCTGCTAACTACAAGCTCTGGTGAGGCCCAGATGCATCAGCAGAAGCAAATTCGAGCCGTACTCACAGCTGCTGGTCTCGGTTCCGGTAAATCTTGCCATCCTGTTTGATCAGATACTGGTCAATCTCATCTTCCACCACCTGAGGGGCCCCCACAGGCCGCAAGCTTTGGGAGACAGAGGTGTCCATGGTCTCTGAGGAGGAGCCAGCCGGGCTCGAGGGGTAGAGGAACAGCATATCACCATGCCTGTAGGTGTGGGAAACAACACATGGGCATCAGGAGATGCTTCTGGGTAGCAAACCTCCCAGACCATAGAGAGCACGTAATTTATCACAAACTGTATCACAGAATCACATATGATAACATATAAACTAATATAGACTAATAAACACATATAAACTGATCATAGAATCCCAGACTGGTCTGTGTTGGAAATGACCTTAAAGCTCCTCCAGTTCCAACCCCTGCCACAGGCAGGGACACCTCCCACCAGAGCAGGTTGCTCCAAGCCCTCTCCAGCCTGGCCTTGGAACACTGCCAGGGATGGGTAAAGATGGAGAAAAAGGCAACAGGAGGATATGGAGAGAAGTAACAGCTCCAGCAGGAAAAAAAGAGCTCCTGTGGATCCTGTGCCCATCAAGTCACAGCCTTCCTGAGGCAGCTGCCAGCACTGACACATTCAAGTGACAAGTTGCAAGCGGTGGCAACAGCTCTTGTATTTTTAACCAGTTTAATGTTACTCTTGACACCAACAGAATGAAAACATTCCCAGCAAACATGAGGCAACGGCACCATTGGCACCACTCATCCTGGCTCCAGGACTGTCAGACTCTGGCATCGATGCAGAGCGAAAAGGGGAGTGGAAAGGGGGGATGAGGAAGCTTGTTGCAGGCTGGGAGAGCAAACACAGGGCCTGGTGCTGCCTCACCACCAAACACAGCACCAGAAGTGACCTAAGAAACGGCTGCTGCAGCCTCACACGTTGTCAATTTGATCACCCCCATTTCACACCAAACTTGTCCCTTCAAGGAGCTGGCAAGAGACAGGCAAAAGCTTGGCACTGCTCTAAGGTGACGTGGCTGCTGCTGCCCAGCTGGAGGGAAGAGCGCAGGCAGGCTCAGAGGGGAGGCCCCCTGTGCACAGAGCCCCCCTGCACCCACTGTGCCCCCCCCCGGACTCACTTGATCTTCAGCAAGTTGAGGGATTTGTTTTGTGCTGCTGTGATCTCGCCTGTCCTGTTTCTATTGGTGTACACGGAAAAGCCATTATTCCTGAAGCCAAATTCTTTTGCAACCTGAAAGAGAGACAAGAAATGACACGGCTGAAGGCACCTCACACCCCTGGGCAGGTGCTGAAAGCTGCTCAGAGTGCTAAATCCAGGGAAGTTCTATTGCAAAACTTGAGCTGAATTCATCTGCATTTCTGAAGGGCAGAGGATAACCAAGGAAAATAGAAACACTGCGTAACACAAGAGATCTATTTTAAAGAGGAACTGAAACAGAACATGTCTCTCACTCACACAACGCAAATGCAGCACTTTATCTAAACCCAGGCAAGTGCTGTCATGACTGGAAGGGGGAAACTCTCTCCTCATTACCCCAGGTCTGTCGCTCAGCCTTGCCAAGTCATCCTCATCCTCCTGTGACCAGAATTCCTCCATCCAGAGCTTCACCTCTGAGGATCTCTTGCCCTCATCTACTAGCTGTTCTCACCTCCCTCTGCTCTGACCCACCAGACGCTACATGAGTTTCACTCAAGCTCTTCCCACTGTTCTCCCTTCTGGTTTTCCTCATTTACCTCTTTTCTCCCCTCACAACAGCCACCTCTCAGGCCCAGGCAGGTTTTTCCCTGCTCATCCTCTCACCATGTTCACTTTAAGGCTGTTTTACTCTCTCAGCCAAACACCTCTTCACAGCAACAGCACTTCTCACATTGGGCCACTTAAAGACATCAGTTCCAAAGTGCCGTTAAAAGTTTCTCTAGATGACAAGTTTCATCCTAAACCCTCAAGTGAGCAGCCTTGATTTTCATCTAGAACACCTCCCTGTGGCTTTGGTAGGGCTCACGGGCAGGGACTGCACACAGGCCCAGCCTCAGGAGCCACAAACAGAGAGCAAAGACATGGAAAGCACCTTCTCCGAGTCAAACCTTTGCTTGCCAGGACACACACTTCACTTTGTTTTGGGGAGACAAATCCCCCAGTACATTACCAAGAGGCACGAGGCAGTTCCTACCTCATTCTAACCTGCACACACCCCAGAGATCACTCTTCAGTGCCCTCACCAAGGAGGTGCTGTAAAAGCCAGAAGATCACTGAGCCCTCCTCACTCTGATTTCTTGCTTCTTTTGTGGCTTCTCTGGAGTCAAGGGGGAGATCCAAGCTAATGGCCAGCACAGAAGCAGCAACCCGATGCTGTTTTAATTGCAGCTAAACACAAACCCCACCATATGGATGACCATCTCAGCGTTACAACCCACAGCTATTAATATGCACAGATCTTGGGTGGTAACGTTTGCAACCTTCCTCTTTCAAGCAAACCCTGTACCAGGAAAAGAAAAAACCAACCATGTCTTGTTTTCAGCTCAGGAAGAGGACAGAGTTTTTTCCCCAGGCCAACAGGCAATGTCAGTGAGTGCTGATGCTTTTGTTCCAACCAAGTGGCTGCAGGAGGATTGTTCCACACGGCCTCGGGTAATATGAACCCCTGAAAGCAGCAGCTTGTTTTGCACAGGGATTCTGAAAGCTTTTCTTTCCTTGGGTGAAGCTGTTGAGAGATCGAGGGGTGGCTCTGACCCAGCCCTGAAATCCATCAGGATTTTCGCCTGGTCAGGTGAGGATTGATGGGACGGTCTGAGCCCAAGCATCAAACAAAGGCAATGACTCACAGAGAGCAGAAGGTTTCACTCTGTTCCCATTCCCCCTCGCAGGGGGAAAGGAAATGGAGCTGACTGAAAGAAAGGCCCTTCAGGCACAGGAACACAAAGTGCTTCTCTTATAAAGCAAAGGAATCCTAATCTGACAGTTCCAGGTTAGAGCAGAGTTCCAGGAGGGAAGGAAACAGAACTGCTCGCTCTTGAATAGCAAACTTTAAACACTGAGCAGTTGAATTCAGACCAAAGAACAAGCCACAGCCAACTCCAGATGTGACAACTCCAGCACTTGGATGTTCTCCTCATCCCAGAGTGGAAATCCTTCCCAGTAGATGCCAGAGGCTCCCACATCACCTTAAGAACTCACCTCAATTCCTTCCCTGCTCTCTCCTAAACCACACTGGAAAACCAGCAGCACACAAAGCGCATTCAAATGTCATTCAAAGCATAAATCAAGCAGCTGAATCTGACCTGAAAAGGCCAAAGGCTTCGACTATCAGCTTTCACAGAGTCACCAACTGGCTGGAAGGGACCTTAAAGCCCATCCAGCTCCAACCCCTGCCATGGGCAGGGACACCTTCCATAGAGCAGCTTGCTCCAAGCCCCTGTGTCCAACCTGGCCTTGAACACTGCCAGGGATGGGGCAGCCACAGCTTCTCTGGGCACCCTGTGCCAGCGCCTCAGCACCCTCCCAGGGAAGAGCTTCTGCCTAAGAGCTCATCTCAGTCTCCCCTCGGGCAGGTTTAAACCATTCCCCTTGGCCTGTCCCTACAGGCCCTTGGCCAAAGCCCCTCTCCAGGTTTAGTGTAGCCGCTTTAGGTACTGGGAGCTGCCCCAAGCCTTCCTGTGTCCCTCTCAGCCCCAGGTGCCATTCCTTTGCCAGCACCCTACACACGTGTCCTACGAGCCCGTCCCCACCCCCCTGCAGAGCCCCCGGTACCTTCTTGAGGAACGTCGCCACGGTCTCGCGCTTCGTGGCCGTGATTCGCTTCACCCCCTCCGGCGACTGCACGCGGATGATCTGCGGGAGGAGGCCACCGCGGGTCAGCGCCGGAGCCCCCCCTGCGGCAGCCTCCCGAGCATCCCCGCCGCTCCCCACTCCTGCTTCCAGCGCCCCTCTTCAGGGAGGGGGGCACTGGCTGCTGTGTGCACAGCACGGGGTGAGGGACCCACGTGCAGGAGGCAAGAAGCTGGCACCGGGAAAAAAACTGACGCTGCTTTTGTCTGGCTCCAAGCTCTGACCTCAGACGTGGAATTAAACTTCCAGGAGCATGAATGAGAGGTGCCACGGGAGGGATTTACCGAGTGCCTGCGCGCAGACACTGGTCTAACCGGTGCTCCTGGGCACCTGCGCTCCTGTTTTGACTGAGGGCTGACTTCCATCGCTACTGAAGGGACGAGGGGAAGAGCCACAGGCTCAGGGTGCTCCTGTGAGACAAAGCAGCAGCTGCGCTGTGACCTGGAGTGAGAAACGGGGAAAACCAGCACTTCTGGGGACAAAAGGCCGGGGACAACCCTTCACAAAGGGGCAAACGTCAACGTCAATGTCCTCATGCTGCTCAGAGATAGAGAAGTGACTCGAGCTGCCCTAAAGCACGTTCACCTGCGGATGGGTTCCGCAGCGCCGGGCTCAGGCTGGCAGCGTGTCCTAGAAGGAGGGACACGGGGGGACACGGAGGCTGCGGTGTCCCGGCGTTACCTCGCAGGAGCCCCTTTAACCCTCTGACTTCCAGCACAGGAGCGAGCCCAGCGCCACGGGCACCGGACACCCTCACGGGACCGGGGAGCCCCTGCTTCAGCGCTATCGGCCCCCGGCCACGACGGGGCCCCTTCCCCCGACACCGCTGCTAACGGGGACCCGGGGTTACGGTCCCGAACCCCGCACGCTCCGAGGGGGGGGGGGGGGAACCGGGCCCGGACACCACCGCCCCCCAGGCGGGCCCCGGTGCGGGCTGAGCGCGGCCCGGCCCCGCCGCCCCACAGGAATCTGCTGCCTCATCGCCCCTCCCCCCGGCGCGGCCGCCCGGCCCCACTCACGATGGTCTCGGCCATGGCGCTGCCCGCCGGGACCGGGCCCCGCCGCCACGTCCCGGCCCCGCCGCGGCCCTGCCCGGCCCTGCCCGCTCCGCTGCCGGCCCCGGCCCGCTGCAGGCCCACCGCCTCCCGGGCCCGGCCCGCCGCCTGCGCCTGCTCCGCACGGGCCCCGCACCCCGGCACACGCGTTCCGCGGCTTGAGAGTTCCTAGCCAGGGCGGGGCGGTGCACCCGCCACAGCCGTCCCCCTGCACCGCTTCGGTGCTACACCCATAGCGGTCCCTCACGCTGCCTCGGTGCACTCACCTCAGTCGTCCGTCCGTGCTACCGCACCCTCACTTTAGTTCCGGCCATTAATCGGTCCCCCCACCCCCTCAGCATCATGCAGCAGGGCCCGGCCCGGCCGTGGGGTTCCCCGGTGCCCCCGCACGGAGCTCGGGTGGGCTCCCGCGGGGCGGGCAGCGGGACCGCGGCTCTGCCCGGAGCTGACCCCGAGATCGCCCCGCACCCTGTGCCCTGCTACCGGGAGCTGCGGTGGGGCCGGACCCACATCAGACCCAGCTGCGGGGCCGGGAGCCGCGGCCCTATTTAAGCGCCGGCCACGGCCCCTCACATGATGGCAGCGTGACCGGTTTGAGCCCCAGCACCGCGCTGAGAGCACGATGGCGCTGGGCAGAGCGCGGTCCCGTGGGGCGGCCGGCGGCGGGGAGCGCGCCCGGCTCCTGCCCCAGGTAACGCCGGGACCCCCGACAGCAGGGTGCGGGCTCCTCGCAGCGCCCGCATCCCTGGGGGGAATCCATGGGCATGAACCCGGGTTAGGGGCAGGGTCTCTGCCCCCGGGGTCGCTGTGATGGGGTGGATGTGGGGCACCCTGTGCTAGGGATGCGTGGTAGCTCCTGCAGCTTGTGACAGCCCCTGGAGGTGGGGCAGGGGGTACATGGGCTGAGGGGGTGCTTTGTGGGGGGGCTGCCCTAATGGCTGTGAGTGGTTTGCGCATCCATGCAGGCGTCCCGGCTGGTGGAGCTGCCCTGCTCCTCCTCCTCTGATGATGATGATGATGGCAGTGATGGAGACATGGACCTTCCCGCATCCCAGCTGGACCCTGCCGTGAGCTGCAGCATCCCCCCCGCACCGAGCGCCTTCAGCCAGTGCGTGCGGCACCTGGCCTTCCTCTGGAACCTCCTCTTCCTCTTGCTGGGGCTGCTGGCCCTGGCCCTGGGGGTCTGGGGGCTGCTGGCCAAGGGCTCTCTGGCCGGGGCGCGCTTGGCCCCGCTGGGCTCCGACCCGATGCTGCTCTTGGTGCTGGCGGGGCTGGCGGCCAGCGCCGTGTCCCTGGCCGGCTGCCTGGGCTCGCTGCGCTCCAGCCCCTGCCTGCTGCGCTTCTTCGTGGGCGCCGTGCTCGCCTTCGCGGCGCTGGAGGTGCTGGCGGCGCTGCTGGTGCTGGCGGCGCGGCACCGGCTGCGGGACGCGGTGCGGGATGCGCTGCTCCTCTGCCTCCTGCGCTACCAGGACGAGCCCGACCTGCGCTTCCTGGTGGATGAGGTGCAGCGGAGCCTGCGCTGCTGCGGCCTCGGCTCCTACCGCGACTGGGAGGCGAACCAGTGAGTGGGGCACCGGGGCGGGTACAGTGATGGGCATCCTGCACCCACGGGCGTGGAACCGGCCGCTCTCCTTATCCATCCCTACAGGTACTTCAACTGCAGCGCCCCGGGCGCGCAGGCCTGCAGCGTCCCCGCATCCTGCTGCCTGGACCCGTGGCAGAACGGCTCCGTGGTCAATGCCCTGTGTGCCGCCGGAGCGCTGCGCCTCGGGGATGCAGCAGCCGGCACCGTGGTGTACACGGGGGGCTGCGTGGCTCAGCTCAGCTCCTGGCTCCGCGGCCAGGCCGGTGCCATCGGGGCCGGCGCGGCCGTGCTGGTGCTGGTTGAAGCCGTCGGTGTGCTCATGGCGTTGAAGATGCTCAGAGACATCACGGCGCGGGGGTGAGGGTGCAGTGGGGGACACCAGCGGGGCCTGATCCGACCCAGAATAAACCTCGTCAAAGCCAAACCCCATCCGTGCCCTGTCCATCCCACCTCGCTTTCCATGCACGTCCCTGCCACCCCCATAGCACGACACCAGGCTCCCCGCGCTCCTTTTGGGTTTTAATGAGCATTTCTCCAGGCTGAGCCCCGCCATAAGGACGGGGCAGGCTCTACCTACACAGCACTAAAGGGTGGGAGGGCAGCGGTGGCCGCAGCCTCCCTAGATGATGCCGTACTGCGCCAGCTCATGCAGCTCCAGATGGCTGAATGCTTCCCAGGGACAGATGACGGTGATATCTGGGGAGAGGAGAGAGTTTGTGTCAGCACAACGGCCCCATTGCAGGCTGAAGCCAGCCCCATTCCCCACCCACCGCACAGGGGGGACGGGACCCCCATGTACCTGTTCCCAGCCCCTCCATGCCCGGGATGTCGTCGCCGAACCTGTAAAGAGAGGCAGTGTCTGAGCCCCATCCAGCCCCCCTGCCCCGTCCTGGCACATGGAGCTGTGCCCCCCGCATCCCTGCCCCACTCACCCCTGCACCCCCTTCTTGGGGGGCTTGCTTTTGAACTGCCTCGTCTGCCTCTGTTTGAATTTGGGGGGTCCCTTCCGGGGGGTGGCGGGTCCCCCCGTCACCCTCGTGACTGACTTGACCTCCACCTTGGGGGGCTCCAGGCTCATGGCTGTGCTGCGGTCGCTGTGGGTCTGGCGCTGGACGGCTCCTCACACCTGGATGAGAGGAGATGTGGGGGCACCGGCTCCTCCCACCACCCTGCGTGCCCCTGGCACCCCTCTGTTATCACTGACCCACCAAGCAGGAGAGCCCCCTCCCTGCAGCCTTGCCTTAGCCCAGCTCAGAGCCCGATAATCCCCTTTCCCCAAAGGCAGGGAAGGGCGTCCATGGGGATAAATTGCTGCTGTCTCCCTTGGGGCTGCTCCTCCGGTCCTCGGTCTGTGCCCCAGTGTAGATGGAGCCCCTCATTGGCATTGCCAGGACCCCCAGCCACGGCTCATGCTGGGTCTGTGCCACAGGCATGGGAGCAAGGTATCCCTCAGGATAACAGGATGGGATTTGGGAATGGTGGGCGCCCCACGCTGCCAATGCCTCTGGGTCCATGCTGGGATGCGGGCAGCCAGAGCCAATGGACATCACAGGGCAGCACATGGGCTCCATCCCGCTGTGGTTGTGCCTCTGAGCACTGCAACCACACCATGTGCTGAGTGAGATCCAGCACCGATGTGATGGGGTTCAGCACCACTATGGGGTCCCCAGTACGGGACCTGGCCTGGGGAGATGCCAAAGGTACCCTGGTCCCTGCTGCAGGAGCAGAACCCAACAGCAGGCTCCTGCCTGGAGCAGAGCACATCCCATCCCATCCCAATGGTCCCGGTGCCACCAGGTCCCATCCCATGCATGGGGCAGAGACCCGGACTTACTTGGCCGCCGCGGTCCTCGAGGCCAGCGCTGCTCCACAGGGCCCCTCCGTCCTCCAGCTCACCCCCTGCAGAGCTCTGGGGGGGCTTTTAGGGGAGGGCAGCTTTATCCTGCTCCAGGTAATAGGATTATTCACGTCCCTGCTTCCCGCGGGGGTAATCTGGTGTCCTTCCCCGTGGGATGGGGGCGTCTGGATTAGTGCTGCTGGGAATGACGATGTCGGGATCCCAGAGCACCGAGGGGACGCCCCACTCCCCCAAGGTCACCCCAAGGCCCCTTGATCACAGGGATGCTGCTGTTGGGCTCCTGCCTGCAGGCACTGCCAGAACCCATCCTGGCTCGGGGGCATTCTGCCCTTCTAGGGATGGATTCATCCCTAGCGATGCCACCTTCAGCTGGGAACTGCACCAAGACCTGGCAGCAGGGTGGCTGGGCAGCCCCACTGGCCCGGGACGCTATCGTTCCAAAGCTTCCCTTAATCCCAGCCTTAAAGCAATTACAAAAAGGAATAATCTCAGTCCACTTTAATTGAACTTCAGCCCCTGCCGCTAATTGCAATTAGTTGGACTCCAACAAAGAGGATTACAGGGATCTGGGTGCATTTCCTATGGAGCCGGCAGAACCAGCTCCTCCTCTGGCACGGAGCAGGGCCCTGGTGTCAACGGCTGCCTCCAGCTCAGCCTTCGTTAGCGCAGCTCCGGGGCTTCGTGGTTCCTTGGATGGCCGGGAGCCCCCCAGCCCCGCCGGGCAGGATGGAGCGGGGATGCGCTGAGCCAAACTGATGGGGTCTGACATGGAAACAAAGGCAAGGGAGGAAGAAAGGGCACCGGGAGCAGCCCGGCAGGCCGCGACCTGGCTGCTGGTGCCCTTGGAGGCTGCAGCCCCACGTGCTGGGGGCCGCACACTGCCTCCCTTCACACCACAGAAGCCCCTAAGAGGCTTAGAGCCGTGGGGAGGGGGGGTCCAGCGCAGGGTCCCGGCCCTCCCCACTCACAGCCAAGACGCAAACGGTGCTTAAAGCCCAAGCTGGGAGCACAAGGACATGGTGAGAGCAGTGATGGTGGCGGGGGGGGCGACAGCGCTGCCTGCCCTTGGATGGGATTTACCAGCCCAGGGCGCTCAGCGCACGCATGAGCCCCTGCCTGCCCATGGGGTGATGCTGCACAGGTCCTTGGCAGGGCTCAGGCTGTCCCCAGCCCATCACACACAGAAACACTTCCAAGCAGTGCAGGCTTGCTCAAACAAGCAGAGGTTCCTATGGGGAGGGGGGGGGTCCCCACTGGCTCTGGGGGTCCGGGGGATGCTCAGTCCTTCCTCATGCGCAGCCTGATCTCCATCCTCAGGATGGCTTTAACGTTCTCGTCCTCCACGTGCTCCTCCAGCGCCGCCAGCGCCCGGGCCCCTCCATCCTGGTACCGCTGCAGCAGCTCCTCCACGTACCCGACCCACACGCAGTTGGGGCAGCCGGTCCCGCAGCAGTGGGTCGGCGGGGGGGGCAGCCCTTTGTCACCTCGGGGTCCCCCCCCGCTGCCATCGCTCCCTGCGGTGCCGCTCTCCTTTGCTGGGGTGTCCGAGCGCTCCCGAACGCTGGAGGTGTTGGAGGGGTGGGAGAGGGGGGACCCTGCCCCGGGCACCCCCCCACTGCTGCTGGTGCCGTCCGGGGCCTCCTGAGAACAAAGACACTGGCACCAATTGGGGGGGGACACATGAGGACAGCCCTGCCCCCAGCGTACCCCCATCCCACCATCAACCCCCCCAGCAGCTCACACAGCCCCCCCATGCTCCCCTCCATCCCCAGCATCCTCCATCCCCCCGAGTCCCCCTTAGCCTCCCATCCCCAGCACCCCTCTATTTCCCCATTTCCCGCCTTAGCCCCACAACTCATGCCCAGCACCCCCTTATTTACCCCCAGCTTCCCCTTACCCCCCCCCCATCCCTCCACCTTATCCCCAGCATCCTCTTGCCCCCCCGCTCACCTTTTCCCCACGGCAGCCCCCCAGCACATCCCCAGCACCCATTACCCCCCATTCCCTCCTACCACACCCCCAGCACCCCCTTATCCCCCCTAGTTCCCCTTTGCCCCCCCATCCATTCACCCCATCCCCATCACCCCCCCAGCACCCCATATCCCCCCCATAGACCCCATCACCCCCATTGCCCACCCCCGGTCCCTCCTCACCCCCCGACGCGCCCCCGCCAGCCCCCGGGCTCCGCGCAACAACATCCGGGCGCTTCGGCCCCTTCCGGCCCCGCCTGAGTGACAGCTCAGCCAGCCAATGGGAGCACGGATGATGAGGGACCGGGGCCGCGTGTGGCCAATAACGAGCAGGGGGCGGAGGAAGGAGGAAGAGGCGGCGGGGTTGACACGTGGGGAGCGGCGGAGCCATGGGCAGGGGACCGGGACCGGGACCGAGACGGGGACAGAAACCGGGACCGGGATCGCGACAGAAACAGACATCGGGACCGGGACAGGGATCGGGACCGGGATCGCGACAGAAACAGAGATCGGGACAGGGATCGGGACCGGGATCGCGACAGAAACAGAGACCGGGACCGGGATCGCGACAGAAACAGAGATCGGGACCGGGACCGGGATCAGGACAGGGATCGGGACCGGGACCGGGATCGGGACCAGCCGCCCTTCAGCGCAATAGGTCAGTGCCCATGGGATCCGGTCGGGATCGCGCTTGGACCCATGCGGGTCTCGGTCCCGCAGGTGCCTCACCAGGTATCTGGTATCCTGCCGTGTCCTGGTCCCCATGTCCCTCCATGCCCGGGTGCCGGTGCCCAGCTCGCTGTGCCCCACTGGTGTGCCCGCATCCCGGTGTCCCACCGTGCCTGGGTCCCGGTGCTTCAGGACAGGCCTCGCAGCGTGTCCGGTCTCTCCCAGGAAGCAGAAGTTGCACAACATGAAGCCCAAGCACCCGGACGAGCAGGAGATCCCCTTCCGCCTGCGGGAGCTCATGCGGAGCCGGGAGGCCATGAAGCGCCCGCATCCCGGGAAGCAGAAAGCAGCAGGTGGGATACAGAACCGGACTGAGCATCCCATGGCACAGCTGGATCCTGCAGCGCAGCATCCTCCTTTGACGTCCCACCTCTGCCCTGCCATGGGGGGGGACCCCCAGCCAGCGCTGCTGCCCTGATGCCACCCGTCTCTCCTAGAGAAGCAGCAGCCCAAGTCAAAGGGCTCCAAAGCCCAGGGGGACATCCCCGTGCCCAGGTTCAGGAGAGGGAAGGGGGAGTCGGAGCGCTCCTACGTGTGCCGCATGGAGCAGGAGGTGCAGCGCGTCCTGTTCCTCACCGAGAACCAGCTGCAGCAGGAGCCGGAGAAGGAGCTGGCGGCACCGGAGAAGTCCAAGAGGAAGAAAGCGTGAGAGCAAGGCCCCTGCAGCTGCTGGGCTGGATGGGGCAGCCCTGTCCCCTGGCCCGGTTTGGGGGGTGTGCTGGGTGCTTTGCTGGTGCTGCAGCGCTGGTCCTGCGTCCAGCAGCGACTGGGGTGCGGGTGGAAGGTTATGGACCTCCATAGGGGCTGAATTGCTGGTTGGACTCAAGCCTGGGGGCTCTGGGTTTTGAGGGGTCCCATGGGGTAGGAGCTCACTCGTTTCTTGTTCGGTCACAAGTCCTGGCCATAACGGAGCTCTTCAGGTTTCAGAATAAGAAGCTGGAAAAAGCTCGGAAGAAGAAGGAGGAGAAGAAAGAGGCCATGCTGGAGAAGAGCCTGTTGCAAGGTGGGTCTGGCTCTGGGGTGCCTGGTGTCACCCCCTTACCTAGCAGCGTGTGGGGGGTGTTCCAGGTCTGATGCTGGCATCTGCTTCTCTCTCAGACACGGTGGCATTTGGGGACGTGGTCACGCAGCCACCCACCATCACATCATGGCCCAGGGGCCAGGGCCCTGCAGAGCAGGTGAGGTCAGGGGGGTGCTGCCTCCTGCCCCTCGGGTACCCGCAGTGCTGGGCTGGACCCGGGTCACCCCCTCCCTTGTGCTGGACATCACTCCTGGAAAGCCAGCTCTGACTCAGCCTTGGGGTCTCAGCTCCCGTGAGCATGGTCCTGCCTTTCCCCCCCCATCCCCGCTGACTGCCCCATCTCTGTCCCCAGGCCGGACGGAAGCGGCTCCTCCTGACTCCGCGCCTGGGCCGGAGCCCGGCGCTCCCGGCAGCGCCCGTGTCCATGGCTCGGCAGCGCATCGTGGCGGAGGAGAGGGCTCGTGTGATCCAGGCCTACAGGGACATCCAGAGGCGCAAGCAGCAGCAGCGGGAGGCGGCAGAGGCGAGCGCCAAGGCCGGACGCAGGGTCCCGCGCTGAGCCCAGCCTGGGCGAGCTGAACCTGGTCACAGTGGGAGCGTGCAGGCAGCGTGCAGGCAGCACCGGGCCCCAGGACGTGAAGGGGACGCTGTCCTGATGCTGCTCGTCTGTTGCCAAGCCCTGGGACTCCCCCCAGCCCTGTGCCTAAGCTCAGGGCACCCCATGGGCTCAGCACTGGAGCTGGGTCCCCCCTCCCAGCGCCATGGACGTGCTTGTAGTAAAGGTGCCGCTGAGTGCTGATGGCGTGGGGGTGTCTGTGTCCTCACAACCTGCTCGCCTTCCTTTCTGTGTGGCAGCTGGCGAGGGGCAGTCCCTGTCCCTTACCCTGCCATTGCTCAGCCATGAGGGAGACCCCAGAGCTTGGCCATGACCCCTCCAGTTCTCACCCCAGGGACACGGAGCATCCCACAGAGCTCCCCTGCACCGTGTTGTTTCCATCCCTTGTCACCACGCAGGGGCACCGTGAGCCCTTGATCTGCCCTCAGTGCCATTTACCCAGCCCGGCACTGCCCGTGTCCCTGCCAGACACCGGTGTCACGGTGCCCACGGTGCCCTCCCCATCGCTGCACCGTGAGGCCCCCATGGAACCCAGCCCTGGGGAGGGCTCCAGGGGGATGCTCCCGGCACGGCACAGCCCGTGCCCGTGGCGAGGGCTTCACCTGCACACACAAAGGCCGCGCTGTTCCCTGCCCCGTGCCGGCACAAAGCGCTGCCTGTCGGAGCGGGGCCGGCCCCGGCGCTGCGGCCGGCGCTGGCGGCAGCCGGTGGGATCCAGGCTTCCGGAGGGGCTGGGTGCGGGCGGAGCGGAGCCACCGGGGACAAAAGCGTTTGCACCTTGTTTGTGCCTTGTCCTCCGGCCGCCGCCTCCGTGCTCCACGGCTCCGGTGCCTGCGTGGGTCGTGGCCGTGCCGTGAGCTCACCGCGCTGTGCCATGCGGTGCTGGTGACAGCAGCCCCGGGGACTCCCAAGTGCCTGGTGCTGCTTGGAGATGTCCCTGGTGCCAAGGAGCACCAGGTAAACACGGGTGACGCGGCCAGATCCTACTGCAAACAACCGGCCCCCGTGGCCGTGCCCGGCCTCTAGCGCTGCCGCGGGCACGTGCTGGATGGCAAGGGCACAGCCAGGACATGGCGTGTGCCAAACTCTTGCTTGTGCATCCCTCGCTCACGGCCCCATCCCTGCTCAAGGAGACCAGGTCACGCCTGCCCCCACGCAGCCATTTCAGCCCCTGAATAATTCATGGTGCTGCTGGCCGCAGGCTTCCTGCCCGGCAGAGGAATCGCTGCCGAGGGAAAGGCAATCCGGGCAGGAGAAACCACCCCGACCTTGGCATGTCCTCTGCGCCGTGCCGCTTCCCACCAGCAGCCCATCTGCCTGCACTGCGCTGCCCGTCCTGCCGGATCCGGCCCCATCTGTGCTGTCATGGGGGGCCCCGCAGCCCCCCCCCCCTCCCCAGAAAGGGCTGAACCCCACTGGTACCGTGGCAAAAGCTGTTGCTCTGGTGGGGTCGCGGATGGGGAGCTGGGTACCGCCTCCCCATCATGGGCAAGCGCCGCATAGGAAAAAACCACCTTTATTGGGGCTGACCTGAAAAAAAGGAGGAAAGAGGAAAAACAGAGAAAGCCAAGAGGAGGGTGAGGGCCCAGCTCCCTCCCTGCTCCCCAGGAGGGATCCTTGAGCCCCGAGGTGGGGAAGGCACCGAGACGGCGGCTGGAGCCGCAGGGGGGTCAGGTCCCAGCCCCAGCGATGGGGAAACTGAGGCACGGCAGGAGCCAGAGCTGGGGAGAGCTTCACATCAGCTGGTGCCCTGCAGCGGGGCGCTGCTGGCTCAGCTCAGGGCCTGTGGGGCAGCGAGAACCAAGGGCTCAAGACCCTGGGCAGGCGTCCCCTGGCTCCCTGGCAGTGCGTGGTCCCTGGCATGGGGACACGGGGTGTCCGTGCATCACGAAGGCAGCGAGGGGACAAGTCGGGGTGGCCCCATGGGAGGCAGACCTGGCGGCAGGGATGTGGGGTCCGGCAGAGCTGGCAGCTTGTGGGTGCCACAGGCAGGAGCGATAGCTCCGAATGCATCCAGGCTTCACCTGCACGGGACCCAGCTCCAGCTGCTGATGGGATGGGCTGAAGGCAGTGGGGCACGAGGAGGCTTGGTGAGACCTCGGGAGCGGGATGGTGGTGCCATGGCTGTGCCGGTGCTGTGAGGTCCGTGCCATGGGGGCTTCACCACCGGTTCCTGCTGTACGGGGACTGCACCTGCGGGCAGAGCGGGGTGGCAGTGGGGTGGCAGACCCGGCCCTGGCACCGGTGCCGTGGTGCAGCCTGACTCACCGGGGGCTGGGCAGAGCCCTCCTCCCACTGGAGACGCTGCGGTGGGGATAGACTTTGCCCCCTGCTATGGGCTGCACCTTGGTGCCCGCTCCCCACCCGCGGTGTTGCACATTAACCCACCTGGCAGCTCCTGCCGTCCCGTGGGGCGCCGCCGGGCCGGGCCTGCACCGCGAACGCGTCCTCGGCTCGCAGCGTGGAGCTGGTGCTGCCGGCGGCGGGGCTGGCCGTGGAGGCGCGCGGCAGGATCACGTCGTAGGGACCTTCGGTCTGAAGGGCAGGAATGGGGGGGGCTGCAGCATCGCTGTCACCACCCCCAGCCCCATGGGGTCTCAGTGGGGGAAGGCGAGGGGTGATGCTTCCCAGTACCCCATTACAGCAGCCCTTGTACATGGGGATCCCCCAAGCCATGGTCCCCATCCCAGCCACTCTTGGTTGGAAGCCCATCCATCAGGCAGGATGCGGCCACCACTACAGAGCCCAGCATCGCACTTACCGGTCCCTTGTGCATCAGGGCCATCTCGGTGGGCTGGTAGACACTGGTAAGGAGCTGCCCGTTGTAGCCGCTGTACGGTGACACGGGTTTCTTGGCTGCAAAGAGATGGGGACAATGAAGAGGGGGGCTCAGAGCCACCCCCACCCCCTGGGGAGCTGGTCCTCATTAGCAGGGTTCAATGAGCTGACTCAGTGCCACTGCTCTGCGCCACTGCCGGGGGACAGGAGGGATGTCCCTGGGGTTTGCATCACCGGCTGCTGCGCGGCCGGGGTTTGTTATTGTAGGGTCTCTGGGGAGCACCCACCCTGCCCCATGGGCTGCAGACACCTTCGCTGGCGCCCAGCTGCCATTCCCTACAATAACATCACCCTGTGTGATGTTATTCCCTACAATAACATCACCCTGTGTTATTGTAGGGTCCCGCGAGCGCAGCGCCTGCCTGGGGCGGAGGGCCGGGAGCACCGCTGCGGTGCTGAGCTCAGCCCAAACTGGTAGACCCAGCCCAGCGAGTTTTCGGGAGCCACAACCACGTCAAGGCACCAATCCCGGGCAGGCCGTGGCCAGACACCTCGCTGCCACCCACCACTGCCAGCGCCGGTGCCCCGGCGCGAGGCAAAGAGCATCCGTGGTGAGCCCCGGCGCCTACCGAAGGAGGGCTCGTCCATGGAGAAGGCTTTGTTCTCCACGAACATGCTCTGCGACTTCTGCTCCTTGAGGATGGTCTCGTAGCCCACCCCGCGCGTGGGGTACCCGTCGTCCTCGAAGGGCTGCTCGGGGCCGTGCCGCGTCGCGTGCGTCACCTCGGGGATGACGTAGAGCAGGAGGAAGGCGCAGGCGTTGGCCACCAGCGCGATGGCCAGCGTGGGGTCATCCCAGCCGGGCTTCTCGCCCGCGCGCTGGTTCCCATAGAGGTACATCACGGTCCACGCCACCCAGATGGCCACCGAGAGGCCGGTGGTGGCCAGGATGAAGGCGCCGTGCTTGCGCCAGCGGCCGTAGCGGCCGCACAGGGCCGGCCAGGCGGTGCCGAAGGCGGCCACCAGCAGGAACATGACATAGATGAGAGCCATGACAAAGTCAGCGTCCGCCAGGCGGCAAGGGTCCGCGGAGCTGCCCTCCTGCCGCGCCACGGTGATGATGAGCCACTCGGCGTTGATGATGACCTCCACCAAGGCGAGGAGCAGGGCCACCGCCAGCGTCACCCAGCCCCGCGGGCCACGGTTCCTCCGCACCAAGAAGTTGAGGGCCACGGCGTGCGCCAGCAGGGAGGAGAAGCAGATGGCGAAGAGGACGCCGAAGAGGAAGCGTCGGGAGGTGCAGGTGGAGAAATCCGGCCCCACGACGAAGTCAAACGTCAGGCAGAAGAGCCCGAAGGTGCCCAGGAGGAAGAAGACCTGCGTGGCCACCAGGCTCTTCTTCTGGTGGTCCTGCACGAAGGGCAGGCTGGCCACCAGGACGATGGTGAGCACGAAGCTGGTCACCACGCCAAGGCTGGCCACGGCCTCCACCACGATGCCCCAGGCTGCCGAGAGGTCGCAGAGGTTGTAGTAGAGGGAGGAGAGGTCCTTGCCGCAGCCGGAGGGAGCGCTGGTCTGGCCGGTGGCCGTGGGGAGCAGGACCAGCAGCACGCAGGTGGCCACCGGCGGCACCGCGGCAGCACCCATCCTGCACCGTGCTGTGGGCGCTGAGCACGGCGTCCCTGCAGGACAAGGGGAGTGTCAGGACACAGGGATCAGGGATGGGGATCAGATCCTGATGATGGCTGTGCCGGCCCAGAGCTCAGAGCATCCCTCCTGCCAGGCCGCGGTGAGCACTCAGGTGCTGGGAAGCTGCATCCACGCTGGCACAGCCGAATCCACCCCAACGCTCCTTGTCCAGAGGCCTGAGGCCACTGGAGGGGCTCGGCCCCCTGCACCCCACACACTCCCTCCTGACACAGGATTTCTCCAGTCATGACCGGCACTTGGAGCTGTGCTGATCCCATCCTCCGGTGCCAGGAGCAGGCAGCACCGTGCCCGCTGGCTCTCCTGGAAACACCAAACACAGACCTGGGCCAGCGGGAGAGGTAACACCCGGGGACGGGGCTGTCCCCTTGGCTTGTCCCTGCGTGCCAGCCCGTTCCCCTTTCCACTTCTCCTGTGCTGCTTCCCTCTGGCTCCGGGCACTGACCCAGCGCAAGTCCCGTGTCCGCTGGCACGAAGGTGGCCACAGCCTGGCACGGCACGGGCACAACATGGGGGCCCCTGTACCCGCTCCTGCGACACTGGGGTGGGCACGGGGAAGAGGTGGCAGCGAGGGAGCTGCAGCCCCAAAGCTGGGGAAGGGGGGAACGGGCGGGACACGTCCGGCAAGGTGACCCCGGGCCGGGAGCCGGGACCCCCCCCACCCCGGGGCAGACCCAGCGAGGCCGGGATGGGGACAGGGACCCTCCGGCACCGCGCTGGGACCGAGCCCTGCGCCCGCCGCTCCCACCGGCTGCACCGGCCCCGGCCCGCCCGGTCCCCCCCGCGCCCCCGGTGCTCCCGCCCGGTACCGGAGCCCAGACTTGCCCCAACTCGCCCCAGCTGCCGGCCCAGGCGAGCCCCGGCGGGGCGAAAGGGTCCGGGTCCGGGTCTGGGTCTGGGTCCGGCTCTCGACCCATTCCCGTTACGGTTCCCGGTGCCCCCCAGCCCCGCAGGGCTCCACTCCCCGGCCCCACTCACCGGCTCCAGCGCCCGGTGCGCAGCCGCTCCCCTCGCTCCTCCGCGCCGTGCAGCGCCGGGCGAGCCCCGGTCCCGCCGCACCGTCCGCGCCTGCCCGGCCCTGCCCCTCCCCGAGGTGCGGCTCAGCCGGGGCTGGCAGGGACCTGCCCCGTCCCGCACCGGGCGGAGGGAACCGGGGACCCCGCACTGGGAGGGGGAACCTGCCCCGGGGCACGGCGGGGGATGAAGGGGCGGGAGTGGGGCCAGAGCTTGGGATTGGGGGGCGTTGGACGCGGGGGTGGGCTCAGGAGCCGTCAATGGAATGAATCTGTGCGGGCTCAGCCCGCAGGAGCTGCGTTAGCCCGGCCCTGCCGAGCTCGGGCCCCACCCGAAAGACCCCCCCCAAAGGGACAAGGGATGGAGCAGCGGGGGGGCTCTACTGGGGCAGCATCACCCACACGGGGCCTTGAACTGAGTCCTCTTGGTGCTGGGCCACCAACCCCCAGCTCGCGGGTGGGCTCCTGGGTGGGAGCCGGGAGCAGGGCTCCCCAGTGAGGATATACCGCGGTGTTCCCATCGGGAAACCCTGAGGCTCAGGCCCGGAGGGGCCTCCCGGAGGAATGTCAGCTGACGGATAAAGCCCGAGCCTTTGGCAGGGCAGCGGGGCCCCAGAAAAACCCTTCCTGCAATGGGCTGGGGTCCAGGGCAGCCCCGGCTTGGGGGAGCCAATGGTGCCTGGTGGTCCCTGTACCAGGGAGGGTGTCCCCTGTGCACCACGGAGCCGGGCATGGGCACCCCGCAGCCACCCCATCCCTGGGGCTCAGGGGAAGGGAAAGCCCCTGGAGACTGAGGGTGCCCTGGGGGAGGTTTCCAGGAGGCAGGCGCTGCTACTCTGGGAGGGTGAAGCGAGAGGGTGAAGGATGCAGAGGAAAGCTCAATGAGCCTCGGGCGGGTCCTCCCCCGGCCCGGGCCGAAAACAACCCCAGGAGAACGGGAGGCAGAGCCCGAGCTGGCAGCACCCACGGCACGAGGGCTGGAGCGTGTCTGGGCTGGCTGCTGCAGCCACCGCCGCCATCCCTTGGGTGCTGCAGCCACCGCCGCCATCCCTTGGGTGCTGCAGCCACCGCCACCATCCCTTGGGTGCTGCAGCCGCCGCCGCCATCCCTTGGGTACTGCAGCCGCCGCCGCCATCCCATGGGTGCTGCAGCCACCGCCGCCATCCCATGGGTGCTGCAGCCACCGCCGCCATCCCATGGGTGCTGCAGCCACCGCCGCCATCCCATGGGTGCTGCAGCCACCGCTGCCATCCCTTGGGTGCTGCAGCCACCGCCGCCATCCCATGGGTGCTGCAGCCACCGCCGCCATCCCTTGGGTGCTGCAGCCACCGCCGCCATCCCTTGGGTGCTGCAGCCACCGCCACCATCCCTTGGGTGCTGCAGCCGCCGCCGCCATCCCTTGGGTACTGCAGCCGCCGCCGCCATCCCATGGGTGCTGCAGCCACCGCCGCCATCCCATGGGTGCTGCAGCCACCGCCGCCATCCCATGGGTGCTGCAGCCACCGCCGCCATCCCTTGGGTGCTGCAGCCACCGCCGCCATCCCTTGGGTGCTGCAGCCACCGCCGCCATCCCATGGGTGCTGCAGCCGCTGCCGCCATCCCTTGGGTGCTGCAGCCACCGCCGCCATCCCATGGGTGCTGCAGCCACTGCCGCCATCCCATGGGTGCTGCAGCCGCTGCCGCCATCCCTTGGGTGCTGCAGCCACCGCCGCCATCCCATGGGTGCTGCAGCCACCGCTGCCATCCCATGGGTGCTGCAGCCACCGCTGCCATCCCTTGGGTGCTGCAGCCACCGCCGCCATCCCATGGGTGCTGCAGCCACTGCCGCCATCCCATGGGTGCTGCAGCCGCCGCCGCCATCCCTTGGGTGCTGCAGCCACCGCCGCCATCCCATGGGTGCTGCAGCCACCGCTGCCATCCCATGGGTGCTGCAGCCACTGCTGCCATCCCATGGGTGCTGCAGCCACCGCCGCCATCCCATGGGTGCCGCAGGCACTGCTGCCATCCCATGGGTGCTGCAGGCACTGCTGCCATCCCTTGGGTGCTGCAGCCACTGCTGCCATCCCATGGGTGCTGCAGCTGCATGCTCTTCATCTTCCCAAAGAGCTTCAGGACGGTGTTTGGGGCAGGATCACCCTCCCTGCCGGGGCCCGTGCCCGTGTGTGTGCTCTCACATGGGTGCGGATGCAGGAGCTCTGCGGTGGCCTCTCTCGTGCCTCAGTTTCCCCACGGAGCCGGTTCAGACCCGCAGGGCCCTGACCCGGGGCTGCGGAGGCCGCGGTGCATGCGGCTTCCTGCCTCTGCTTCCTGCCGCCGCGCGGGTTTCCCGGCTGCTGACTCAGCACGAGCCCCCCCCCCCCCCAAACCCCCGGCTCCGGCCATGGAGACACTGGCAGGCGTCCATCCCACCGAGGCTGCCCTATGGGCACTTCCACCTCCGCGTCCCCCCCACACCAAGTGGTTTCCTTCCCCCTTCCCATGGGGGCCCTCCTGGCTGCACCCCCTTGGGGTTTGTGTAGGTCCTGCAGAAACACCCCCTCAGCGGCTGCCTGCTTGGGTGCGATGCCACCAGGGGCTGGCTGCCTTGGAGGGACCAACCATGCGCAGCAAGGGACCGGCTGCCCTCGGTCCCCTCCTACGGCCACGTGCCGGGGCGGCTGGTGCCTGGCACAGCCCCTTTCGGCGAGGGCAGAGCCCGGTCCCGGTTCCCCAGTGCCCAGGCTGGGCTGTGGAGCTTGATGGCCACGATGGGACGGGGCAGAGCGGGTCCCTCGGCGCAGCAGCCGCACTGAGGTGCCGGGATGCAGCTCGCACAGCCCCGGGACCAAGGCCAGGCTTTCCCCGCCGCCTCGCTCCACAAACACCGCTCGCCGGGAGCAGCTTTTCCAGGCTTACCTTTCCTATGGAGCTGCGGGGCTGGGTGCCCGCTGGTGCAGCGGCTCTGTGGCACGGCCAACCGAGCCCCGGCTCCCCTGCGTCTGATCGCCTCTGTGCCCCTCGCAGCAAGGCTGAGGAGCTGGTTTCCAGCCGAGCCGGTTGCGTCCAGCCCGGAGCCCCTCGGCGGACGCGGTCAGCACATTTCCACCTCCCTCTCCAAGTAAATAAGCACCGGTTGGCGAGGGGGGGCCGGTGGCGGCCGCGAGCGGGGCTGGGGCTCCTGCCAAGCGCTGCCTTTGCCGGCCGAGGTGGCCCCTCCAGCCCCGGGGAAGGGCTCCGGTGGGGGGATCCAGCCCTGGAAGCCCCCGCGAGGGGAGTCCGGCGGGTGGGAGGCGCTGCCCGGGTTAATAACTAATCCCTTCCCGAGCCTGCTCTCCTCAAGTGCCAGAACTAATGGAGCGAGCACCTCCCAGGTACCACCCGCGCCGCCAGGTCTGGCTTTAACCCTGTCACCGGGAGCACGCATCCCGACTGGTACAAAGCAGCATCACCGGTGGGGTCTGCCCCTGCAAGGCAACCATCCGGCTGCGGGGCTCTGGGTGCTGCTGTGGGTCAGCCCCATAGTTAAGCTTCTGGCTCATCCCACATTCACACTGAGGGCAAATGCTGCACCCCATCCCACCCCAATGCCAGGCACAGACAGGGCTCAGTGGGGAGAGCAGCGGGGTCTTCATGCCCTGCTTGGACCCCAGTCCTCCGGAGCAGCCCCCCCGGGATGCTGTCCTGCCCGGTCTCTTGGGAATTCCACCGGAAAGGCTCGAATGGGGCTCGAAAGGGGGGGGATTATGCTGAGGGCTGGGGTCTGCGGGGTGCCAGCTCCGCAGGGCGACCCATCCCTGCCCTCTGGTGGCAGCTGGGGACGGGCTGGCACAGCCGCTCGCACAGCGCCACAGCCAGCTTGGCACTGGTGTAAGTGGGAGGGCAGCACTGGTGCTGGGTGCGCTCGGTGCAGGGCAGCACCCTGAGCCACCTCGGTGGGAGATGCTGCACCCCTGTGCTGGGTGCACCCGGGGGCTTCAGCCTTGCAGCCCCTGGAGCTGGGGTCTTACTGTGTGCCAGGTCCTGCAGTTGGGAATGGTGCAGTCAACACCCTATGGATGCTCCGGAGCAATGGGGTGGGCTGGGACCCTGTGCCTGGGGGTGCTGATGCAGAGGGACCCCGTCGGGCTGCTCACAGGGAGCCAGACCTAGGCAGAGCTTTGGTCTCAGCACAGCAGTTTATGGAGGAAGGACCATGCCACCGGCACCGCATCCTCACCAGGGCTGGAGCAGCTCATCTGCACCCATCACCCCTTGCCATGGGGCAGCCGTGCCCGCTGGGTTCCCTGGGATGGGGGACAAGGGGCAGCGTCCCTGGGGCAGGGTCTCACCAGGTCCTGGAGTGATGCACGGCTCAGAGGGCAGTGCCAGCGCCCGGCTGCAGCACTTTCAGGGCTGGATGTGGGAAGCGGGCGCTGGCGTGCCGGGGGCCGTGGCGGAGGTGGGCCCGGAGCACCTCGGCCACCGTGCGGCGGAAGGTCTGGCTCACCAAGGAGTAGAGGAAGAAGTTGAGGGCGGTGTTGAGCATGGCCACCATGTTGGCGATGTCCAAGGCCAAGTGCACGCGCCAGTCCCGCTTGACCGAGGCCACGTAGAGGTGGCAGATCATGACGATGGTGCGGGGAGCCCAGAGCACGGTGAACACGGTGGTTTCAGCCAGGAGGAGGGCTGTGGTCTTACTCACGTAGGGCCGGCCGCCCCCCGAGCGCCTCCGCTGCTTCAGCTTGCAGATGATGATAGGGTTGGTGGCCAGGAAGATGCTAGAGGGCAAGAAGTAGACGGTGATGCAGTGCACCCACTTGAGCACCATATCCAGGGCGGTGGGGGGGTCGGCGTCGCGCCACATGTCCAACCACCAGTAGAAGGGGATGCCCGTGGCCAGGGCCACGGCGAACACGGCTGCGATGATCTTGCGGGTGCGCTGTGGGTAGGAGAGCGTGCGGTACCGCAGCGGGTGGCAGAGGGCCACGTAGCGGTCCACGGAGAGCAGGACTGTGATCCACGTGGAAGCGTGGTTGGCCGTGAACTCCAGGACATTGATGGTGTGGATGAAGGCGCTGGGCACAGCCCGCGCCAGGATGGCTGTCTGCAGGATGAAGCCCATAAAGATAATGAAGACCTGGGTGAGGATGTCGGAGGTGGTCAGGGCCAGCAGGTACCAGTACGATGACTTCTTGGTCCTTGTGGCCAGGCGGAACATGGCCACGGCAGTCAGGAGGTTCACTGGAGGGAGGGGAGCGATGCGTGGTGGTGAGAAAGGTGTGCGGAAGGGAGCAACGTGTGGTGAACCTGCAAGAAACCTGGAGAGGGGCTTTGGACAAGGGCCAGGCCAAGGGGAATGGCTTTAACCTGCCCGAGGGGAGACTGAGCTGAGCTCTTAGGCAGAAGCTCTTCCCTGGGAGGGTGCTGAGGCACTGGCACAGGGTGCCCAGAGAAGCTGTGGCTGCCCCATCCCTGGCAGTGCTCAAGGCCAGGTTGGACACAGGGGCTTGGAGCAAGCTGCTCTATGGAAGGGGTCCCTGCCCATGGCAGGGGTTGGAGCTGGAGGAGCTCCCTTCCAACCCAAACCATGTTGTGATTCTGTGAGACCTGGGGGCTCACAGGCCCCCTGCAGCACCCAGCACCCCAGGGGTGCCCGGGCTCTCCCAGGGCTGTGGGGTGAGCGGCTGCAGGTCCCAGCTGGGTGTGGAGCTATAAATATCACGCTGCATTGGGGATTTACTGAGCTGATTAATCTCCTCCATGTGGCAGCCCAAGCAGCACAAATACCATCTGTCCCTGCTGCTGCTGCGCCTCCTGCCCCAGGGGCCGGCCTTTAGAGCTGAGCTCCACAGCTGGGGCTGTGGACCCTTGAGGACTCTCCTCCCCATCCCCAAAACCCCAGGGCTGGGATGGGAGCCAAGAGCATGGCCTGGGTTGAGGATGCACGGCTCAGCCCCCCTTGCAGAGGCTCAGCCCCTCACCTGGCAGCCCCAGCCCCAGCAGGACACTGTAATACACGATGGGGATGATGCCGACCATGCAGGGTGACCGCTCCAGCTCCAGCCATGCTGCCTCACTGGTCCACACCTCCGCTGTGCTGTTGGGCACTGAGAGCATCGCCTTCCACCACGGACCGGCTGCGAGGGGAGACAGGGAACATCAGGGGGCTGAGGGCCCTGGTGGCACCCAGGTGGGACATGGCACAGGGGCTTGGCTCCCATGGGTGCACTTGCCCCAGGCCTGCCTCCATGTCTGCCCATGATAGAACACCCATGGGTGCCGAGGGACAAGGGACCTGGGATCCAGCCTTCATGGGTCCACCATGGTGACAGTCCCCATCCCCAGAGGGTGGCCCCTACAACTGCAGATGCTCCTTGGTTATGGCCTTGAAGGAAACCAGATTAAAACACCACGTTCTTAGATGGGTACCGGGGGGAGGACCCAGGGGTGCCGGAGGGGGGTTCCAGGGGCACCAAGGGCATTGGCCATCCCCAGGCTTTTAGCTAAGTCCTTTGCCAGCTCCCCGGGCCGCCCTGCATGAAGCAGAGACCATGCCTGTACCCTTGTACTCCTGCCCGGACCCCGCACCCCAATCGGTCCCATTCTGCCCCCCACCATTCATAAACCCAGGCGTCCCGAACTCCACGCTCCTATTGGTTAGAGGGGCACAGGCTTTACCCAATCAGAGAGGCGTCTTCCATGAATGGGGAAACCAAATCTGAGCGCTGCGCTCTGATTGGTCAGAATCCCCCATCCAAAAGAATCAGCATCTCCCACGGGCTACGGCGACCCCAGGCCCCAGAGCCGGGGCGCAGGGGGGGGGTCCTGAGCCCAGTGTGGGGGTACTGAGCACAGCTTCGGTCCCAGCCCGCCCCTGGCCCCACAGGGACCCCAAACTGCTCCAGGTCCACTCACCGCGGTCTCCCGACGGCTCCAGGGCCGGGGGGGGGGCACGTTTCCCACAGCTGCTTCTCCCATTCCGCCCCCCCCCAGCGATAGATGTGTCCCCGCAGCAGTGCCTCGGGGGGTTCCCACCTCTCCAGCCCTGGGGCCGAGGGGCTTTGGCCTCTGCTCCCGGCTGGGATGGGGCCAGAGCTGAGCCCAGGCTGGGTGGGATTGGGAGGGGTAAAAGGGTGCGCAGGGGGCTGCCAATTAACTGCAAATTAGGTCTGGCTCAGCAGCAGCAGCGCCTCCAGCCCCTCACATCCCCCAGGGAACGGGGGCATCGATCGCCTGCAGCTGAGGCTGGAGCGCGTTAACCCTCTCCCAGCCCCGGTCCCGTTTGCTCTGCTGGGGGGGTCTGGTCCTTGTCTGGTCCCCTTTTGTGCCCCCCCTGCCCGGATCCAGCACCCCAAGCCCTGCAGGAGGTGGGGTCTCACCTTGGTGGCCCCTGTGGCACCGTCCCGGTGTGCGATGCCACCTTCCCTGGGCCCGGAGAGGCACCGGTGTCCCCGTCCTGCCGGTGTCCCCGCCGGTGTCCGTGTCCTCACCGGTGGCTGTGTCGCCGTCGGTGTCCTGGTCCCCTCCAGCACCGTGGGCACATGGCACAGCCTCCCGGGGCTCAAGGGACGTGGGGCGGAGGGAGAGCAGCGTGGGCAGAGCCACGGGCTGGGCTAGCAGAGCACGGGTGACGTCCCCGAGCCTCGCTGCTCCCATGGGAGCCAGGGATGGGGTCACCTGGGGAGGGTGCCCCAGTCCTGAGTGACTGTGACAGAGCTCATCCCCGCACCCAGGGCAATGGGGGGGTGGTGGTGCAGGTGCCTGGGGACAGCTTGCCCCCCCCCCCCAAGGTCTATGCCACACAAGGGGTCTGGGGCCAACCTCTGTGCACTCAGAGGAGCGTGCACATGTGAATGTCCTCGTGTGTGCTTTGTGTGCCCCTGCCAGGCTTTGCTCTGTCTGTGCCTGGGTGCCCACCCATGGCCCAGCGTGGAGGGAAAGGCTGCCCGTGCCTCAGTTTCCCCAGCAGCACAGTGTGTGTGGGGGGGGTGTATGGATGCTCTGTCCCCTGGTGACCACCAACACCAGCCCCACGGTCCCCTATGTCGTCCCCCCCATGCTCTGTGGCCAGCCATGGGGCACACGAGGGTCTCTGGGCTGTGTGGGGCGGGCTGTGCTGGCACCGTGCCACGGCTCACCGGGCACAAGCTGTTGTTTTGCAGGCGGGTGGTTAAATGAGGCATCGGTGGATGTGGTGAGCCATTAACCGGCTGTGCTGCAGCGGGGGCCCCTCGTCCCCCTGCGCTTCCCCGCGAGGCAGGAATGCTGCCCTGGGCTGCGGGCTCTGCTTGCACCGCGCTCCTGGGGCTCCCGTGCCCCATGGGAGCACGGCACAAGGGGTGGCTCATCCCCAGCCCCTCCATCCATGGATCAGGGCCAGATGGGTGATCCCATTCCCCCCCCCCCCCGCGCGGGCGCTGCGTTAACATCTGGAGACCCCATCTAAGCCTGGCTCACCCCCCTGGACCACGGCTGTGCTCGGGGATGAGGCTCCTCAGCCCTGCCTCTGCTCCCGCATGAGCCCATGGCAAACGTGTCCTCAGAAGCCCTCGCTGGCACTAAAGCAGCCCCGGCCACGGCGTTGGCACCGGGGGCACGAGGCCAGGGCCAGGCAAGCTGACGCAAAGGGGCAGATGGGCTGAGCACCCCCCGCTCTGCTGGAGCCCCCTTGCCCATCCCACCCCACCGCATGCCCCGGTGACCACCTTCACCCCAGGAAGCACCCCGGCCCCATCCTGCCGGCTGCAGGGTGCTGGTGCTGGCAGCGGTGGCTGTGGCACGGGGCATCCCCTCCGTGGGTGCTGAGGAGGGAGCGTGGTGTGAACCGGACCCCAGGCACCCGGCGCTGTCACCTCGCTGGCAGCTGAACGCCGAGCGGCAGCACCGCAGGCACCAGCGCTCATCCCGTCAGCCTGGAGGGCTGCTCGATAACCGGGACTGGTGAGCATCCTCCTGGGGGGGGATCCGGCACTGCCAGGAAGGTCACAGCATCTCCCCGGCGGTGTCCCCAGGAGGCGGGGTCCTGCTGCACCCCAAAGTGACCTTGTGCAGTGGTGCCACTGCTCCTGCCTGGGGAGCACCGAGCTGTGGGGCTCCTGCCCGGCCTGGCAGCCCCCCAGTACCTTCATGGGGGGGGTCCAGCAGTGGGTGAGGAGCTGCCGTGTCCCTGAAAGCCTCCATCTGTGGGGTCTGTCCCCCATCTCCATCCCACCTGGGGTCCTGGCTCCCTCCCATTGATGCCATTGGGGCCAAAGCCAAAAGTGGGGTTCAGAGACTCTGTGCTCCCACCCCAAAGCCCCACAAGAGGTGTTGGGGCAGGCAGGGAGCCAGAGGAGGCCGGGACTGGGCACTTGCACGGCGCAGGCAGCCTCTTGGCTGCAAAGGCTGGGAAAAGGGCAGGCAGTTCCTGCCGGCAGCCCGGATGCCATGGTGATGGGCTGCTGCCGGCATGAATACCCATGAGCTGGGGGGGAGCGGGGAGGCCATAAAGAGCTGTGCCCTGAATGCAAAGACCCCACTGATGTGTCCCAGGCGCACAAAGGGCTGCAGCCATGCGTGGGCTCCGGCACGGCGCAGGGCTGCGGTGAATGGATTCGCCCCCCATGGTGTGCCGGGGCTCCCCACCACAGCACCCCGGGGTGCGGGGCTGGGGTCCGGGCTCAGGGTGGGATGGATGGGGGCTGGATGCGGTTCCCTTGGCAACGGCCGGTCCCAGTTTCCACCAATCGATGTGGCGGGCTCGTGGCCTACATAAGCGCCCGGCGTGTGCCGGTGCCGCGCCGAGCCCCGGCAGATGCGCTTGCGAAGCCATGGCCAGGCTGACGGGCACCCGGCCCGGCCGGCGCTGGGGCTGCGCCGCTGCCTTCCTCCTCCTCCTCCTCACCGTGCAAGCGGGTAAGGGCGGCCGTGCCGGGGGGAGGCATGGAGGGACCCCTCTGCCACTGCCGGGTACCATGGTGGGGCTGGGCTGCGGTGTGGGTGGCCGGTGGTGCCCATGGGGAAGCTGAGCACAGCTCCCCAGCAGCCACTGTGGTGAACTGGGAGGGATGGATGCGGCTCATGGATGTGCTGAGCCCCACGCTGTGCCCCCACGGTGCCAGGGAGGTGCTGGTGGTTAGAGGTGTGCCCATGGAAAACTCCGTGCTGCCGGCAGCAATGTCCAGCACCATGGGGCGAAGAGCTCCTCATCCTCATCTTCGTTTTCATCCTCATGCCCATCTCCATCCCTGCTCAGCTGGGTGTAAGCTGGCACTGGGAAGGGTGATCGGACGGCTCGCTGGGAGCAAGACGGGATTTGAGAGAGATGGAGCCACATTCATCCTGGAAGAAGGATGCTCCGGGAAGCGGGTGGGAGTTGTGGCAGGAATGAGAGGGGAAGGCTCCCTACACCCACAGGAGCACAGAGACCCCTGTTTCACATTCCCACATCCCTCTCCGATCCCTGCTGGGAGCCCAGCACTGGAGGGACATGGGCATGGGGGCACGGTCACCCCTGGTGCACGCCTGAGCTGGGGCCAGGAGGACGGGAGTGAAATTTGGCTGGGAAGGAGATGCTGGTTCACAGCATCAGCGATGGCACCGGCACAGATCTGCAGTGACACCAGACAGCCGGGGTCTCCAGGCAGCTCGGAACATGGGAACCCATCCCTGGGTGCATGGGCACAGGGTAACTGGCTCCCCCCATCCAGGGGCTCTCGGGTGCCCCATGGGTCAGTCCGGAATGCAGGGTTTGGGGGTGATGCCCAGGGCTCACTCTGCTGCAGCAGGGCTGGGATCAGGGCTGCGGACCGGGCTGTGAGCCAGCGCTGCCCGGCACAGGGCCATTTCCCAGCACGTCCCAGCCTGGGACATGGTGGTCTCACCCCTTTTGCTGCAGAAAAGCAGGTTTTTGGCTCCTCAGGACACAATGTCCCCATGTGCCCTTGGTCCTCCCCACGCCCCCTTGGCACCAGGCAGCTCTTTGGCACTGGGGTGGGAGGGGGGAGGATGTGCACAGAGCCAGGCTGCCCATTACCCACCCAACCCCACAACCGGACCCTGCTCTGCTGTGCCTGGCTCCTGGGGCGCAGCTCTGGGACGGTCCCATCTCCCCCCAGCCCAAAAAGCCGACCTGAGCGGTGAGGCCACAGCCGCCACCATCAACCACTCGCTGACGCTGCTGCAGCGGCTGCAGGAGCTGCTGCACAACAGCAACAGCAGCGACTCGGTGCTGCGGGTGCGCACGGCGGCCTCCGACGAGGCCAAGGTCTTCCACACGCACCAGCTGCTGCTCAGCCTCCAGAGCGAGGTCTTCGAGAGCCTCCTGCGCAACCAGAGCGTCCTCACCCTGCACGAGCCCCCCGAGACCGCCGCGCTCTTCGAGAAGTTCATCAGGTACCTGCGGACCCCACGGCATGGGGACAGCGGCAGCGATGCGGCTCCCATGGGGACCGCAGGAACCCCATGGGATGGGGATGCTCGGAGGGATGGAGACAAGGAGGAGAGATGCTCCTCTGGGGACCACGGTGGGATGGGCTTGGTGGGGGGGATGCAGCCATGAAGGGAGGATGCTCCTCTGGGGACTATGGGGACTCAACGGGAAGGATGACTGGAGGGATGCAGCTAAGGATGGTGCCCGGATGGGACTCCATGGGATGGGGATAACGAGAGGGACGTAGACAAAGAAGGATGCTCTCTAGGGACCATAGGAACTCAGAAGGATGGGGTACCCAGGAGAATACAGTCAAAGAAGAAGGATGCTCCCCTGGGACCCAAAAGGATGGGATGCCTGGGAGGGATGCAGCTAAGGAAAAGGGATGTTTTCATGGGATGGGGACACCTGGAGAGATGCAGCCCAGGAGAGAGGATGCTCCCTTGGGCTGATGGAGCCTGTGTCAGGGCTGGGAAGGGGCCTGGGGGACCCCAGCATCACGTCCCCACACTCTGCCCCAGGTACCTGTACTGCGGGGGGGTCTCCCTCCTGCTGCACCAAGCCATCCCCATGCACCAGCTGGCCAGCAAGTACCGGGTGTGGGGGCTGCAGCGCGGCGTGGCCGAGTACATGAAGAGCCACTTGGCCAGCGAGTCGAGCCAGGGGCACGTGGTGGGCTGGTACCACTACGCCGTGCGCATCGGGGACGCGGCGCTGCCAGGAGAGCTGCCTCCCAGTTCCTGGCCTGGAACCTCTCTGCGGTGCTGAGCAGCGCCGAGTGGGGCTCGGTGAGCGCGGAGCTGCTGCTGCTGCTGCTGGAGCGCTCCGACCTGGTGCTGCACAGCGAGCTGGAGCTCTACACCGCCGTGGAGGGCTGGCTGGGCCGGCGGCAGCCCGAGCCTGCCGTGGCCGAGCGGGTGCTGCGCGCCATCCGGTACCCCATGATTCCCCCCAGCCAGCTCTTCCGGCTGCAGGCGCAGTCGGCGGTGCTGGCGCGGCACCGCGGCGCGGTGCAGGACCTGCTCTTCCCAGGCTTTCCAGTTCCACGCCGCCTCCCCGCTCCACTTCGCCAAGTACTTCGACGTCAACTGCAGCATGTTCCTGCCCCGCAACTACCTCGCGCCCAGCTGGGGCTCCCAGTGGGTCATCAACAACCCGGCGCGGGACGACCGCAGCACCAGCTTCCAGACGCAGCTGGGGCCCAGCAGCCACGACGCCGGGAAGAGGGTGACGTGGAACGCGCTGTTCTCGCCGCGCTGGCTGCCCGTCAGCCTGCGCCCCGTCTACTCGGATACGGTGCCGGGCGCCGTGCAGCCCGCGCGCATCGAGGACGGGCGGCCCCGGCTCGTGGTCACGCCGGCCATGAGCAGCCCCGACTTCGCCGGGGTCAGCTTCCAGAAGACGGTGCTGGTGGGCGTGCGGCAGCAGGGCCGCGTCCTGGTGAAGCACGCGTACAGCTTCCACCAGAGCTCCGACGAGGCGCCCGACTTCCTGGCGCACGCCGACCTGCAGAAGCGCGCCTCCGAGTACCTCATCGACAACTCCCTGCACCTCCACATCATCGTCAAGCCCGTGTACCACTCCCTCATCAAGGTGAAGAAGTAACGAGGCGGAGAGGGGCCCCGCTGCTGGACTGCTCCCAGCCCCATGGGGGGGGTTGTGTTTGGCTCTGCCCGTAGGTAGATGGAGGTCCCTGTGCCGGGGATCCCAGGGCCGGGCTCTCCGGTCCCCGTCCCTCCCCTGTTGTCCCCCTGCCATGTCCCGTCTCCGTTGCTCCATCCCTGTCCCTGGGTGCCCGTGGGGAGCTGGCTGAAGAGGGGCTTTGCACTAGGACCTGTAGTGACAGGACAAGGGGGAGTGGATTTAAGCTGAAAGAGGGTAGATTTAGATTAGAGTTTAGGGAGAAGCTCTTCCCTGGGAGGGCGCTGAGGCGCTGGCACAGGGTGCCCAGAGAAGCTGTGGCTGCCCCATCCCTGGCAGTGCTCAAGGCCGGGTTGGACACAGAGGCTTGGAGCAAGCTGCTCTATGGAAGGGGTCCCTGCCCGTGGCAGGGCTTGGAGCTGGAGGAGCTTTAAGGTCCCTTCAACACGAACCACGCCGTGATTCTGTGATGACACTGGGAGCCCCCAGCCCCGTGCAGGTGATGCAGGAGGTAACACACGGGCACATCCTGGCTCACAAACCCCAATAGGCAAGAAGATGGGGACAGGAACAGCCCGGCCTTCCTGTGATGCCACCCCTGTGGCATTGGGTCCCTCCGTGCCGGGTGATGAAGCCATGGCGCTGGCTCTGGCTGTTGTCCCACGTACCCAGCACCCGGCAGCTCAGTGGTGAGCTGGGTGCGTGCCCAGGGTGGGGGGTCCAGACCCCCACCCTGCCCAAGCACCTCCATCCCTGCCTAATAAAGCCAGAAAACGAACACGGGGCATGTGGGACATCTTTGGGGTGGGTTTGGCATGGGCAGAGCTGGCTCCCATCCCTACCCCTGCCCATTGCCCCCAGCTGGGCTGGCTCGGGGAGATGCTGCCTGGTGCTGGGCTGGCAGGATGGGTGCTCATCCCGCTGTCCTGGCACAGAGTCCGGCCTCTCTCTGGCAGGGCAATGGGCTCAGCTCCAGTGACTCCATCCATCCTTGCCGCTGGTGCTGGCACCGCTCCTGGTGATGAGTGATGGGCGCTGCTCCTGCCAGGGGGTGGGGGCAGCTGGAGGGGCACAGGGACCCCAGCACCTGGGGAAGGGGCTTTGCATGGCTGGGGAAGCACCTTCCCACCTCTCCTTACTGAGACAACCAGGGCAGGCCCCTAATGAGGTGCTTGCGAAGCTGCAGACCTGGTGCTCTGCTCCTTCCCTGCCCCTCGGAGCTCCCAGCCGGGAGCTGGAGGTGCCTGGTTAATGATTCACGGGGGTTAAGCAGCAGGTCTTTACCCAGCACGGATAATGCCAGCCCAGGCTCCGCAGGCTGCTCCTGCAGGGACAGCAGCGGGCTGGGGCCCTGGGGCTTTGCTCAGCATCACTCTGCAGCTTGCAAGGGGCACGGTGCTGCACCGGGACCCTGCTGGCACCGCCAGGTCCCTGCTCTGCTCCTTGGGCTGGGGATGCTTTGCCATGGTCAGGATCTGAGGAGGGGAGAGGAGCGAGAGGCTGCGATTCCCCCCCCCCCGTGCTCAACCCTGCTGTGAGAAACCAGGATCCGTGATGTGGAAAACTCTTTATTCACCCTGACTCAAAACCCAATGAGCCAGGAGGGGCAGGGAGTACCTGTGCCCAACACGAGGGCTCCTGCGAGAGCCACCGCTCCTACTCCTCCTGCGGAGGGAGATGTGGGGTCAGGGAGCTGTGTGGGGCCCCCTGCTCACCACCTCGCTGAGACAGAGACCCCCAAGCTCTGCCCAGCTCAGGGGGAGCAGTCTCAGCCCCACATGAGCCACGGAGCAGCAACCTGAGCAAGGGGGGGGAACAGCAACTGACCTTGGCAGCATCCTCCTTCTTCCCCTCCTCTCCCGTGGGCTCCTGGCTCTCTTCCTCAGGCACCTGGATGTCTTCCTCATGCAAAGCTGCCTCCTCAGTGTGATCCTTAACCTGAAGGGCAGAGGCCGATCCCTGTCCCCCGCCCCACAGCAGCGAGTCCCGACTCCCGCTGCCGGTTCACCCCATCCCCGGTACCCTGCCGTGCAGCTGCTGCGCCTCTGCCCGTGCCTTCCTCTGCAGCTCCGCCTGGATCACCTCTAGGAACTCCTCCCGGGCCCTCTCCAGCACCTCCCGGGGGCTCTCTGCCGGCGCCTCCTCCATCTCCATCACCCTGCTCCCGGAGCGGGCGCGCTCCTTCAGCCGCATCTCCCGGTGCCGCGCTTCCAGGATCTTCTCCCTCCTCGTCTCCCGCTCGAACATCTGGGGCAGGGTGAGGGGGGGAGCGCCGGGCTCAGCGTGCCCCACACCCGGCCCGTGCTGGCTATGCCGGGGCCCACTCGGAGGAGGGGGGACGGACACACACGTACGGCGTTGACCAGGTTCTTCTCGTTCCTCTGGAGGGTGCAGAGCACCGAGGAGATCTCCATCACGCTGACGGTGCCCACCTTGGAGCCGCAGGCGACGATGCAGCCGTCGTCCTGCACGCGCAGGCTGCACAGGGGCTCGTCACACACCTGGGGAGGGAGGACGGGAGGCGGTGGCACTTGCCCCTGGTGGGATGCCCCATGGCGGGACGCGGGCAGGATGAGCTGGATGAGGCAAAGCCATGCGGTTGCCAACAACAGGAGCCTACGCGTGAAGCTCCAGGCACAGCTTGGGGCTGAGGGGAGCCGCTTGATGGAGCTTATCCCGAGCTCCATGGAGATGGGATGAGACCCCATCCCTGGCTCTGCCTGCTCCACGCAGGGCAAGGGGGGCAGCTCTGCCAAGGAGCCTGCTGCTGGAGGGACCCGGGGCCGCTGCGGACCCAACCTTCAGGCTGAGGAAGGGGTCGTTCTGCTTGAAGAGGAAGTCCCAGATGTCCAGGGTCCCGTCTGAGCGGGTGGTGAAGAACACAGCCGGCCTCACAGGGCTCCAGCACCCGTCCGTCAGGTAGGCGAGGTGGTACCTGCCAGCAGACCCGATGCAGCGGGGATGGGCTCAGGGTCTCCGTGGCCACCTCCTGCAGTGCCCTCAGCCGTGATGGCACCGCTCTGCCTTGGGGACCCCCCCGCCACCTCCTGCCTGACTCGACCAGAGCAGACCCTGCTGTTCACCAGCCCTCAGCACGCTGCTCCGCAGCAAAAGGATGACTTTTTGCAGGGCACACACCCCAGCACCTACTTGGTCCACATAATTGCAGACTCCTTGGCATCCTCCGACCAGATTCGAGCGGTCCAGTCGCCGACTGTCAGGAAGATTTTGGGGTACGTGGGGTTCCTGCTCAGGGCATAGACGGGTCCATGGTGGCCGCTGTAGGTGCAGGTGATCTTTTCGGCGGGTGTCTTGGCTTTGCGGTTGCAGAGGATGACGATGCCCTGCTCCGTGCCCACCATGAACTTGGTGGGCTGAGGGTGGGAGGAGAGACAGGAGCTGTCAGCAGCTCATGGGATCCCACGGCACGTGGGGCAGCAAAGGGCTCTGCTGTGGGAGCAGGGGGAGCTGGGGAATTTCGGTATTGGAAGACTGGGATAGCAGTGCCTAAAGGGGCTGCAGGAAACCTGGAGAGGGGCTTGGGACAAGGGCCCGGAGGGACAGGCCAAGGGGAATGGCTTTAACCTGCCCGAGGGGAGACTGAGATGAGCTCTTAGGCAGAAGCTCTTCCCTGGGAGGGTGCTGAGGCGCTGGCACAGGGTGCCCAGAGAAGCTGTGGCTGCCCCATCCCTGGCAGTGCTCAAGGCCAGGTTGGACACAGGGGCTTGGAGCAAGCTGCTCTATGGAAGGGGTCCGTGCCCGTGGCAGGGCTTGGAGCTGGAGGAGCTCTAAGGTCCCTTCAACCCAAACCAGGCTGGGATTCTGTGATTCAGAGACCAAAATGCCAGCGGGACCCCGTGTTTTGGGAGAACATCAACTCCTGATGCTTAGAGGTGGGTGGGAAGAGGCCCTGGGCTGCAGCACCATGCTCTGGGTCACTTGTGCTGTAGCCCTGGATCCCTGCCCCGGCTCCGGGTCCTGCACTCACTGACCAGGGTGCTCTCAAACTCCAAGGAGACGGCGCCCAGAGCGTTCTTGAGGATCCCTTTCCGGGAGATGTCCAGGACCAGCTGCTCGGTGGGCACGGAAAGCTTGCGGATGTCCCACCACAGCACCTGCAGGGACAAGGTGCAGGACGGGGCTGCAGGGATGCTGCTGCCTGGGCTGAGGGTGCTGGGGGCTCCCCTGTGCCAGCCCTCGCTGCCAACCCTGGGGGCTGGGGATGCTCTTTTGGGCTGTGAGCTCCTGCCAGGGGGTCCCTGTGTGAGTGCAGGGCCCCGCTCCCTGCCCCTGCCCTTTACCTGCCCATCAGTGGAGGCTGAGAAGCAATCGGTGCCCGTTTTGGACTGCAACCAGATGGCTCCGTACACGGGGTCCCTGTGGCTGGCCTCCACGCTGGACACCTCCACGGGCACCTGCCCTTTCCTGGTGTCCCAGTAAGCTGGGAGGGAAAAGGCGATGGTAAGATCTGCACTACCTCCTTTCCCTGCCTCCTTTGCTTGCCACACCTTCCCCAAGGAGATGCTGCCCCACGGCCCAAGGCAGAATGGGGGCAAACCTCACTGGGTGCTCCCTCGCCACCTCCCAGCCCCACAAGCACCAGGGATGCCCACCCTGAGCCATAACACAATCAGCACCACCTGCAAGCACCAGCCTGGAGGGTGGTAACGTCCTAAAGAGCCTTTCCTCAGCTCTCATCACTCTGTGCCAGATGCACAGCAATCCCCAGAGGCAATCAATGCCCCCCTGGCTCCCCCCTGCTCTGCACAAGGGGTTGTGCAGGGCCAGCTGTGCTCTGAGCAGCCCCTTGGCAACACTAAACAGTGCCTCTTGCACTCGGTGATGCTGAAAACCAGCCTGTGTGACCTGATCCTCCCCTCCTGCATCCCAAAGGATGCTGGCTAAGGCAGGTTCCCTCCCGGACACATTTCCCTCTCCCCATTTCCCTGTCTCTGCCCCTGACACAAGGTCTATGGTGGCACCGAGCCCCACGCGCTCCCTCTTGCTCACTGCTCATTAGGTAATTGGAGGTGATGGAGGGACGGGGTGAGGTCCATGCCCTCCATCACCCCGGAGCGCGCAGCACAGCCCTGCCCCACGTGCTCTGCCTGCTCCCAGCGCTGCTGCTGCTGCCATGGGGAAGGGAAAGGGCGGAATGGGTGCAATTAAACCACAGAGTAAATAATAGAGCCATAAAGGGAGCTGGCAAAGAGCAGCCCTTTCCACGCACTGGAACAGCAGCACAGGACAATGCAGGGCATGAAATGATGGCAACGCTCCTGGGCTCTTGCCATGCCATGATCCGGGGCTGGCGGTGGGCACGGTGCATGTGCTGCTCTGTGTCTGCCCCAGTGATCCCCACAGCAGTGCCGCTGCCCCGAGTGCATGCAAAGGGAAGGGATCCAGGCAGGGTCCTCCCCTCTCCAGGTGCCTGCAAAGCTCCAGGGCTTCAGGCCCTGCCCGGGGTATTCCCAGCTGCAGCACTAAGGCCACGATGTCTTTGTGAGGGGAGCAGAGCTGGAGCCAGGCTCTTGCTGAATTAAAATGAAGACCCTTGTTCATGCAGCTTCACCCTTGGGAAGGGCCTGTAGGGCCAGGCCAAGGGGAATGGCTTTAACCTGCCCGAGGGGAGACTGAGATGAGCTCTTAGGCAGAAGCTCTTCCCTGTGAGGGTGCTGAGGCACTGGCACAGGGTGCCCAGAGAAGCTGTGGCTGCCCCATCCCTGGCAGTGTTCAAGGCCAGGTTGGACACAGGGGCTTGGAGCAAGCTGCTCTATGGAAGGGGTCCCTGCCCGTGGCAGGGGTTGGAGCCGGAGGAGCTCTAAGGTCCCTTCCAACCCAAACCACGCTGTGATTCTGTGATGGATCCATCTTCCTTACCCATCTGCCCATTGTAGCATCCTCCCACCAGCACGAAGGAGTCTTTGGGGTTGTATTCCAGGGTCACGAGAGGCGATGGCGGCTTGAGGACCATCTCGGGCCTGCTGGAGTTCTCTGCCAAGAAGGGATGAGTGAAGAGCAAAGCGCAGGGGCAGCCTGGAGGGCGAGCACCCACCTCCAAAGCAGCCTCGTGCTCCTGCACCCGCTCCTCCACACTGGGCTGGAGGAGGTGGCCATGGCACCACTGAGCCAGGGAAGGTGGGGGATCCCCGGTACCCCAACCCGTGGTACCCTGACCCTTCCTCTTTGTGTTTTTCACCCCAAAACACGCAGGTCCGAGCGAGCGATTCTCCACCTGCGCTTGTGCAGCCTCTGTCGTAATCAACCACGAGTGAACCACAGCAAGACAAGAACCACATCGGAGCAGGGCTCAGCTGCCTGCTGTGGTCACAGGCTCCGCAGCTCATGATGCAGTGGGATGTTAGCGGTTGTTTCCCACCTGTTAGCTAGCTTTCCGGCCCCATTCCTCCCCTTCCCCGCATTGATCCGTGGTCAAAGCAGACCCCCAACCCCCTGTTCACCCCCTCCAGAGGGCTGGGAGGCTCCATTACACGCTTCGAAGACACAAAGTGCTTCCGCAGCGGCAGCACTGCTGCCTGCTGAGCTCTGCCCTTACCCAGGTCCCAGATGTACGAGTCGAGGCTCATGTCTTTCTTGCTCTGCTGGAACTCCAGGATGGAATAAGCCACTGCCAGTTTCTTGCTTGCATTGGGGCACCAGGAAATGTGCGTGGCCGTCCTCTTGGCTGTGTTGGGGTCCCTTTTGGATAACAGGACATCAAATAAAGCCGTGCTAACAGCTTTGGCAGGCCCTGGGATGGCTGTCTCCCAAAGGAGACTGGGGGAATTGCAATTAAAACAACCCGTGAGCATTGAGTGCAGGAAATGATTCTCCTGGCTGTTGGGTGAGAGGAGAAGAGTTGATCTAATGAAGTCTTTCCAGTTATATGTTTCTAAGAATCCAGCTATGTTACTGGATCTGACTTCTAGGAATGACCTAAACAGCCCCTGACATGGGAAAATTACCTTTGAGGCATATAAAGAATTCATCAAATCGTGCTTAAAGCACTGTTAGATGCTCAGAGCAGTCCCTGAGCGGTGGTACCTCTCTCCAAAGTGTTTTGGGCAGCGTGGGGAGGAACGGGTGGAGTTACGGAGCAGGGGGCTGCAGCAGGGCTCTCCATCCACGAACCCAGCCAGCACGATCCTAAAGCTGCTGGGTTTTCCAGCTCCTGTGTGTCCGGAGGAGGGTTGATACGTGTGCTGCGTGGAGCGCCCGGTGAGCCCCGCTGCCCGCGCTACCTGATGGCACTGATGGTTTTTGCAGAGGGGGGCTCGATCTCCACCTCTATCATCTCCTCCTCTTCGAAGTACTCCTCGTAGATGTCGATGGCGTTGTTCTGCTTGACGCAGTGCTCCATCAGCTACGGGGGAGCACAGGCAGGGGCTGTGGGCAGCTGCCTGCGCGAGGGGACGGGGGGCTCTGGGAGCAGGGCATGCCCGGTCCTTACGGTGCCGAGCTGTGTGATGACGTTGATGTAGTGCTCGTCCTTCTCCAGCTTCTTCCTGAAGCGCGCGGTCTGGTCCGCCTCGCGCGGGTTCACGTCCTTGGGCCAACCGCCCTCCACGTGGTTCACACCGCGGGACTGCACCTTCACCCGGTCCGTGTTGACCTGGGGGTGGCCAGGAGGAAGCAGAACAAAGGTTTGAGCCAAAAAGGTGCAAAATCCGACCTAAACCATGCTGTGAAACCCCCGCTCCCCCTCATTTCCCATAGGAAGATGGGCTGGGAACACCGGGGCTGTTCAGAAGAGAAGTTGCATGGAGACCTCAGAGCAGCTTCCAGGGTCTGAATGGGGTACAAGGATGCAGGAGAGGGACTCTTCATCAGTGACTGCAGTGATAGGACGAGGGGTGATAAAACGGGAGATTTAGGTTGGAGATAGGGAAGAACCTGTTAATATGAGGGTGGTGAGGTACTAGAACAGGTTGCCCAAGGAAGCTGTGGCTGCCCCATCCCTGGCAGTGCTCAAGGCCAGGCTGGACACCGGGGCTTGGAGCAAGCTGCTCTATGGAAGGGGTCCCTGCCCGCGGCAGGGGCTGGAACCGGATGATCTTTAAGGTCCCTTCCAACCCAACCCATCCCATGGGTCTGTGCTTCACACCCAGGGAGGCCGCCGGCACCCAGCCCTTACCTCGTGCTCCGACATCTCGGCACTGTGCTGCACGGAGGCGTGCACGGGGTCCCTGCGCACGAAGCTGTCGGCCAGGCCGGGGTCGGGGGGGATGTCCACGTTCACGATGGCCGCCTGGTCGGAGAAGCAGCAGGGCCGGCCGAACTCGCTGCGCTTCCTCGTGTACAGGTACGAGATGTCCATTGCGGCCCCGGGACCGGCGGTGCTGCTGCGGGGGGACCGGGGGACACCCGGCCGCGCAGCACCGCGTCTGCCGTTGCCAGGCAACGCCGGGCGGCGATCACGTGATTGGCGAGGGCAGTACTGGTAACGGGTGCTTGATGAGCTGGGGTAATTAGCGCATTGAGCACGCATGGCTAATGGGGGTCTGCTTCATAGCCCTGCTGTGGGGGAATGGGCACCAGGCTGGGGCCCCTGTGTGAGGGGACTGGGCCGTGGCCGTTGTTGGGGATGCCCTCTGTGCTCCCCCGACCCCTCCTGCTCAGCCCTGGGAGGGGGGAATGCTGCCTCCTTCCTGCGGGAGCAGGAGGGGAACCCGGGAGAGGCAGCCCTGCAGCTGCAGGAGTTGGCCCCAGGGATGCAGGGGCTTGGATCCAGTGGGGTCTGGCATCCGGAGCCAGCGCTGCCCCCCGCACACCCAAGCACTCCATGGAATCCCAGCCTAGAGCTCACCCAGCACCCCAGCGGGGTGGGCAGGAGGGGTGCCTGGAGCAGCTCAGCCCAGAGAAACCCGCACTGAGGAGCATGTTTAGTACAAGTGTTTATTGTCCTTTCCCCACAGGGCACATCCGCATCGGGCTCCAGCCCCTGGGGAGGTTTAGTTCACATGCGTTTAACACCAGCTCTACTACCAGTACCATTACAGTCAAACATCAACCCCCAACTCCCCCCCCCCCCCCAATATTCCCTGGAAGGAAGTTTCCAACAGGGAGCATCGCAGTCACACGGAACACGGGTGAAGGGGCTGAGGGCAATATACAGGTTATCGTTAAAAGACACAGTGAGTCGCTGCTATCAAGTAAGACCCCGGGGCTGGCCCAAGGGAGAGCCTGGCTCCCCCAGCTGTTAGCCGAAGCAGGGATGAGGGGATGGAAAACCACAGCCAGCAGCGCAGGAGGCTGCTGCCTGCAGGGAGATGAGGGTTAAGGGATAAGCCTTTGCTCTCCAGAGAAGTCCACACCAAAACAGGCAGCCAGAAAAGATCCATTTCAGCTCATGCTGCTTCCTCCTGGCTCCTTGAAGCCCTGGCAGGACCATGCCCTCCGCAGGACCACATCCTGCCCCAGGGATGTTCCTATCCCTCTCCCGGGGGGTTGTGGCTGTCGTGCAGGAGGGGAGCCCAGCCCAGCTGAGCTGAACAGCCGAAAAGAGCCTTCAAACCAGCCCAAAACCTGCTACCGACGTGCACCGCAGCGAAACCCCATTAGCACAGAGGCAGCGAGTCAAACTGCACCTCTGCTCTGCAGAGAACTCACAAAACCGGGGAGCAAAGCAAAGGAAAACCAGCAAGGACAAAGCATCCTTAATCCTACAGCCCCTGAACCCAGGGCAGCAGCGACGGGGACACGGGGAGCAGGCTCCATCCATGAGGAGTGGGAGCTGGGATCACTAGTGGTTGGTGCTGCATTGCTACGGGAGCGAAGGAGGCACCCATGGTCCCAGGCTGGGTGCTCCAGGGAGCTGGAGAAGGCTCCGGTCCGTGGCATAAAACATCCCCAAGTGGGGAAGGACCGGAGGAGCCCACGTGAGGGTGGGAAGCATCTCCAGTGAGCCCCAGTCACTGTCTGCTATAGGAGAGGAAGACTTGAGATAGAGAAGGAGCTGCCAAGGGGGAAGAGGAGGGTAAAGGGAGCCCGGGGGCTTCCCCACCGCCGGGGCTCATCCTCCGGCCGTTGCCGGGCTCCCCACCACGTCTGTCCCGGGTCTCTTTGGTTTCCCATCACAGGAACGCCGGTGGCACCGTCTCCTCCTGCCGGGAGCCGCGCGGGGCCAGCCTTAGGCCGGGACCTCGGTGCTGTGGGGCCGGATGTGCTCATCGGTGACCGACAGGTAGGTGGCTCGCATGCTCGGGGAGTACTGCGGGGACAGGACATGGGGTCAGTGTCACCCCAGCCGTGGTGTGACCCACACGCAACCCCTGCACCCCCACGTGCTGCTGAGCCGCCAGAGAGAGCCCGACTATCACAGGAGGGAGCTTAAAGCTCATCCAGTTCCAAAGCCCCTCTCCAGGTTTCCTGCACCCCCTTCAGGCACTGGAGCTGCTCTGAGGTCTCCCCTTAGGGAGCCTTCTCTTCTCCAGGCTGAACCAGCCCAGTCCCACCGTGCTCCATCCTTTCTTTGGGTGGAGGCATTGAAGCAGATGAAACACTGTCAGAAAAGGAGGGGAAAAACTGCACCAAGAAAGGGATGGAGACAGGGACCATTCCCACTCCCAGCACACAGGAGCTGCAAATCCTCTTGTACCTCCCGAGCCCTCTGCGCTCTTCCCAAAAGCAAACTGGCTCCACGGAAGAAGGGATGGAGAGAGGCACCGAGGAGGGGAAGGAGGATGGGAACCCAGGACAAGGCGGGAGAAGGAAGCAGCTGAACTTACTCTTGATGGGCAACTTAGCTCCAAAAGAATTGATGCGAATGAAAATAAAAAGAAGGAAATAAATCAAATAAAGCAGGTGTTAAAAACCAGGGAGGGCTCAAGGCAGCAGCAGGGAATGGGGATGTGCAGGGGTGACTGGGACAAGTGTCCTTTCAAAGTCAGAATGAAGAAATAAAGCAGGAGAGCAAGGGAAGAAGGGAAGGCTATTTCGGTCTCCTCCGAGCACGTGGCTGCCGACCTCTCCCCGCAGCATGGAAGGATCTGGGTTAGTGAGATGGGCAGCAAGGATGCGCTCATGGATAGGGCAGGAGGAGGGGGCCGAGCTCACCCCATCCACCATCAATGCCACAGAGGAGCAGAATGGCCCTGTGCCCCCCGGTCCCCCCTCTACCGCCCCCCAGGGATGTCACAAGAAGGATTTGGCCTCGGCCATCCACCGTACCGTGGGGGGAGGAGAGCCTCTGCCGATGAGGGGCACGTTCTCATAGCGTGGGTTTCCACCGAAGAGCACAGCTTGGTTCCTGAGGGGGAGATCCCAGCAGTGAGAACCCCTCTCCTCCTGCACCCAGCATGGGGTGATGCTCCATCCCTGAGCTGTGCAGAACCCCCATCCTCCTGCACCCAGTGTGGGGTGATGCTCCATCCCCAAGGCATGCGGTACCCCCGCTCTCCTGCACCCAGTGTGGGGTGATGCTCCATCTCCAAGCTGTGTAGTACCCCCATCCTCCTGCACCCAGTGTAGGGTGATGCTTCATCCTCAAGGCATGCAGTACCCCCGCGCTCCTGCACCCAGTGTGGGGTGATGCTCCATCCCCAAGGTGTGCGGTACCCCCGTGCTCCTGCACCCAGTGTGGGGTGATGCTCCATCCCCAAGGTGTGCGGTACCCCCGTGCTCCTGCACCCAGTGTGGGGTGATGCTCCATCCCCAAGATGTGTGGTACCCCCGTCCTCCTGCACCCGGCGCAGGTGATGCTCCATCCCCAAGGCATGAGGTGTGAGGGGGGGGTCTCACATGTACTCAGAGACGGGTGCGTTGGAGATGGTCTGCGCTGGCGGGTGCAGGCTGCTCTGGCTGCCCAGGCTGCTGCTGTAGCTGCAGAAGCTGCGGAGCTGCCCCCGTGCCGGGTTGTGGCTGGCGATGCGCCGTGCCTGTGGGTTGAAGGGGTCCTCATCGTCCATGTCATCATAGTCCCGGTCCCTGCAGAGACAAGGCACCAATGATCATCCCCCCCAAGCCCCGGCCCCAAAGGCCGCTCCCCCCGTTCCCAGCTCATGTCCCCAGTGAAGGCAGGGCTGCAGCAGACCCACCGTCCAGTGAAGAGCTTCCATGCTCGTGGTGTGGCGCAGATGATGGTGGAGAAGGAGGCAGCCACCAGCAAGGAGAAGAGAACCAGGTAGAGCAAACCCTCCACCCCATCGTAGCAGATGCCAATGAGGGCATCCAGGTAGTCCTGCAGCAGGAGATGGGGTAGGGCAGCGCGGGTGGCAATAGGAGGACCCCAGGAGATGTGCGTCCCCAACCTGATCCCCCCCAACTCACCTTGTGCAGCCCCCGGCAGTCCAGCATGGCCGTGAGCTGGTGCAGGCTGGTCTCTGAGGAGTTGAGGAGCTGCTGCACCCCCAGAAGGTCTTTCTGTGGGAGAAGGGGGGGTCAGGACAGCAGGATGGGGAGCACGGGGGAAGAGATGGGGCTCCCCACAGCCTGTACCTCGGCTGTTGGGAATGCGGGCAGCGCAAACTGGATCAGGCCCTGGATCTGGATCTGCATCGTAGTGAGCGAGCGCTGGAAGACGGTGAGAGCCTGCGAGGAGGAGCAGGAGCAGTCACAGAGCTGGTCACCCCATGGGACACCCCTGCCGTACCAAGCGGGGTGCAAGGCTCCCCCATACCTGCTGGAAGGGGTTGCTCAGGCCCTGCTCACAGTACAGGTAATAGTGAACCACCTCTGCAAAGCAAATGGGAGATGTTGGTACGAGCATCCCAGCATCGAAGGGCACCGGCTCCCCAGGCAGGTTTTGGGGTATCACTGGTGCCCCCCCCCAGCACATCTCCACCCCACAACCAGCTCTCACCCGCACTGATGTCACTCTCTGTTTGGTTCATGATGAACTTATCTGGGGCCACGCAGAAGTCGCTGGTGCCCTGTGGGGACAAGAGGGACATCATTGGTGCTGGGCAGGATGGCGACGGGTGCCCTCAGCCCCCGGCTCTGCCCTGGCCCCACTCACCACCGCCGCTGCCGTGTCCACAGCCACAGAGGCCCAGCTGAGGATGAGGGTCAGCAGCCCACAGCACAGCATCCTGCGGGGACAGGGGTGAGATGCGGTGGGATGCGGCTCCCGGCACCGCCGAGCCCGGCACCGCCGTACTCACGTGGTGAGGAGGCATCGGGAGTGCTTGGCCAGCCCCAGGCAGGCCAGGAGGCAGACGGTGAGCACCAGCATGAAGAAGAGCAGATAAGCCAGCCATCTGGGTGCACAGGAAGGCTCCGTCACTCGTGTCCCCACCCCAGCCCCGGCCCCACCGGCGGCCCCGCTCACCGGTAATACTCGATGTAGGCGACGTGGCCGGCGAGCGCGGTGAGGTCGGTGCTGGTGCCGCGCCACACGGGCAGCCCCGTGAGCTGCAGCACGATGCTGCCCGAGAGCTGCTGCAGGAACTTGAGGGTCTGCAGGTAGTCCCCCCGCGCCGCCAGGAGCTCGTTCAGGCGCTGCAGGTGCTGCTCCAGACCCACCTGCATCTGCAGCGTGGTGTCCGCTACCTGGGGATGGATGTGGGATGGTCGGTACCACCAGGGCTTCCCAACATCCCATCCCAGGCAGTGTTCAGGGCCAGGTTGGACACAGGGGCTTGGAGCAAGCTGCTCCAGTGGCAGGGGTCCCTGCCCGTGGCAGGGGTTGGAGCTGGAGGAGCTTTAAGGTCCCTTCAACACAAACCACTCTGTGGTTCTGTGATCCCATGGGATGCTCCCTCCAGGACAGCAGCTCCGTGTCAGAGCCCTGTGCTCCAGCGGGATCCATCCTTTGGACAGCCCTGCCACGGCCCCCGCGGCCCTTCCCAGCCACAAAGGGCCCATTTTGCAGGGTGACATCACTGTCACCCTGTGATCAGCACGGCATGGCTGCCTGGGGCTCAGCCTGGGTCCCTCCAGCCGGATGCTTCCCCCTCCACAGTGCTTTAACCAAACCCAGGACGGAGGAGGGATGTGACCCCGTGGGACATGGAGGGGTTTGGATGGGGGGGGTCCCAGCCCCACAGCCCTACCAGCGAGTCGATGCCGGTCAGTGTGTGGTTGGCGTGGTCCAGGGCATACAGCAGCTGGTACACCCCATCGTTGGTCTCACTGTTCCCATAGAAGCCAATGCCGACGGCTGCACTGTGAGCAGAGAAAGGACCCCTGATTACAGGGAGGGAAACGCTCACCCCAACATGGGGCAGGGAGGATGTGGGGACACCGGCTGGACCGGGGACGCTCACTGGAGCATCCTGGTGTGGGGGAACCCCTTACCCTTGGCAGGGCAGAGCCAAAGGAGACGGGACAGGGGCAGCACTGCAGTGGGGAGGGCTCCCCACAGCTGCTTTAGCACTCGTGATGGAGTCAGAGCTGGCCCCGAGGAGGGATGTGCCGAGCACGTGCCCACACGTGCCCGATGCATGCGGTGCCCCCTCCCCACGGCAAACGCCATAAACCCAACAGCCACGAACCCATTCACCACAATTAAGCCTTTAGCATCCACAAGCAGGCTCAGTGCGGCTGCGGGAGAGGTTCAGAGCCCCGGGGGAGCTGCAGCAAGCTCTTTTGCTGCCTGCCAGCGGGCACCCCGGCCCCCCCCCGCCACGCTCTGTGGGGTGCCCGAGGCTGGGGGAGCGGGAGCCATCCCGGTGGAAGCACACCAAGATCCTTGGTGCCATTTCCCTGCTCCGCACCACGCTCCAGGCATCCACCTCGCTCCGCCCAGGGAAAAGCAGCCCCTTTGTCTCGTGGTGGAAGCGCCCACGTCCCAGCCCATCACCCCGGGTCAGGCCGGCGGATGGGGGGATCCCTCCCAGCCAGAAGCCGAGATGGGTTTGGGAAGCGCCCGGAACGCCGCCGGCTCCCCTCGCTAATTGCTGTGGTTGCAATTAAGGGCAGGAGCAGCCGGGACCCGGCAGCTGGGTCACGCTGCCGCCCGCCATCTGCTCCGGGCTGGGATTAGCGGCCCGGCCCCGTTCCCGGCTGGGATTAGCTGGGAAAAGAGGCACGGGCATGGTGGGGACAGGGACAGGGGTGGACCGCAGCCGGACCCCAGCATCGGTGGCTGCGAGGATGGAGGCAGGGATGGGCTGTGTTTAATTGCGTGGATCTAATTAAAGTAACTCGTGGCTGGGGCTGAGCACCTCGTGATGGGGACACAGCACCGGGTCCCCGTCCCCATCCTCACCAGCAGATGAGCCCCGCGGTGACGGCCATCCAGGTGACACAGCAGGAGTGGGGCCGCTTGGTCTCAGGGTCCTGGTCCCTCTTGCAGCAGCACAGGCAGATCAGGTACACAGTGAGGAAGAGGAGGTTGAGGCCGAGGCAGACGGCGGACACCAAGCCCAGGAAAAGCAGCGACTGGGAAGGAGAAGGGGCAGTCAGCGCTCGTGTCCCTCACGTGCTGCGGGATGCGAGGGGATGCGGCCACGTCCAGAGCCCCACGGGACGGTCACACGGGGAAAGAGGAAGCGTCCCCGTCCCGGGCCATGGAGACCGGCTCTAAGGGGTGGTGGAGGCACCGGCGCTGCCTCCCCTCCGTTTCGGGGCCATGGCGGGCCAATGCCCCGGAGCAGGGGGGTGCAGCGGGGGGCCTGCAGCCTGGTACGGGACCCCACCGAGCGCCCAAAGGAGGGGTGACCCGGGAGGGGGGAAGGCTGCGGGGCCGGTACCGGCGGGTGAGGGGGGCCCCGCTGCCCGCGCGGGAAGAAGCGCGCTTTGTGCGGGGCTGGCACCGGGAGAAAGGGAAGGATTGGGGGGGTTGGGGGGGGGGGAAGCCCGGTACCGGTAGCGCTGCCCCGGAGGGCTCCGTCCCCGCGGGGTCGGTACCTGCTGGTAGTCGGCGTCCCGCGGGCGGAAGGCGGCGGGCACGCTCTGCAGGCGCAGCCCGCGGTGGGGCAGGCGGTGCAGCCACGACACCCACCACGGAGCCACGTACCCGGCGCGGGCGGGCGGCATCGCGGGGCCGGGGCCGCGCTGGGGCCGCCGCCGATGGCGGGGGCGGAGGAACCGAACCGCGCGGCTCCGCCCGGGCCACGCCCCCGCCCAGGGCCACGCCCCTCGCCCCGCCCATCCCGGATCGTGCTCCGCGCAGGGAGCAGCGCGCCCCGACCCTCCTATAGGGACACTGAGCGTGGGTCGCCCCATAGGGGCCTCGCATCCCGTCCCTGCCCTTCTACAGGGGCACCGTACCCATCCCTCCTGCTACAGGGGCCTCACACCTTGTCAGTACCCTTCCCTTGGGGCGCTGCACCCCACCAGCCCTCTGTTATGAGGGAACCACCCCATGCCCCATCCCCTCCCTGCTACATGGACATCACACCTCGCCCCCATCCTTCTATAAGAGGAACCACATCCCCTCCCCTCCCTGCTACAGCAGCCTCTCCTTGTCACCACCCTGCTATAGGGACACTGCACCCCACCACTGCCTTTTTATAGGGGCACCACACTCATCCTTTCTATAGGAGCCTCACACTTTGTCACTGCCCTGCTATATAGACAGGGCACACTCCCATCCCGTCCCTGCTATAATGACATGGCCTCCTGTCCAGGAACTATAGGGTAGTCCCATATTGTCCCAGATCCACCATATCCCCCAGGAAGCACCCCTCAGCATTCCTGAGCTCGGGGCTCAGGTCACCACATGAACCCTTGCAGGATCAGCCAGGGCCACATGGACAGACACACACACCCCAGTGGGGAACAGTCACGTTTATTTATTGTAACAAACAACAAAACTCTCATTTATTGGCTCATTTCAGCTCCTTGACAGCCAAACCTGCAGAGGAGAGAAAGTGCTGGTGAGAAACAGCTCCATTCACACAGAACCCCACACCCTGGAGCAGGGACACATCCCGGGATGGGGCTCCCGCTGTGAGGCAGCTCCCCTGGGACACCAGGAGATACCTGGGGGCAGCGACTGCTTCAGCTTCTCGGCCTTCTCCTTGTCCGTGATGACCAGGGTGTAGAGGTACCGGCTGCAGCGCACCTTGAACTTCACATTGTCCTTGTTCTTCTTGATCTTGACGGCTGCAGGGTCAGGAACAGCTCAGGATGGAGCCACCCCAACCCTGCCTGCACTGGAAACCCCCAAATCAAGTGGATTTTGCTGCACCAACAGCCTCTGCTGCGTGCAGGGGTTCAGCCCCATGCTCCTCAGAGCCAACAGCTGCATTTTGAGGCTGGTTTTACAACCACCAACGTGAAGAAGTGATTGTAACTCCCACTTCGACACTGCAGACCCCCAACTCCACGCTCAGCGCTCCCCAAAAGCCATTTGATCTGAGCTACTTGGCTGGAGCTGCTGGGAAATCCAAGTGGACCAGCCCAGGAATGCTTTGTGAGGGGCTGTCAGCAGCTCCATCAGAGTTTCAATGCGGAACTCTCCCTCTCACCCACACCGGTGGGTTAACAAAAGGCTTCCAGTGTGAAAGCGCCTCTTCCCTGGGACAGCTACATCCAAGTAACTGAGAGAAGAGGGAAAACTCCTCACACATGGCTAAATACTGCAGCAAGGCATTGCCAGAGCTTCAATCATCACCACCTTTGCACGTACAATGGAAGGAGACCTAAGTCCGGCCAGGATTCCCTTGTCACCGTGACAGCCCTGACACCCTGCACTGATCTGAAGGCTACAGAGCACCAGGGATGGGCTCATGTGAAATGAGCTTCCAAGCTGGGGCTGGGCTGAGCCCCGCCGGGTGCACAGCGGCAGCCACCGCTGGAGCACCCAAGTCCCGCACCCACAGCACCCCCCCGCCCAGGGTGGCCTCTCACGTTAACCCTAAGCAAAACCGCTTTAAATCCCAGTGCTCCCGAGCCAAGGGGCTCCATGGGGCCGCTCGCTCCCCCCTCACCCCCCCCACTCACACTTGGCGTCCTTCCTCCGCGCTGTCAGCAGGAAGTCTTTGATCTCCTCAATCTTGCGGGGCTGGGAAGCAGAGCACCCCCTCAGCACACACCCGACACCCCAGAGCCCCCCCCCCAACAGGGCCTGCGGGGGCTCCGCTCCCTGCAGCCACCTCCGCTCTCCGCCAGGGCCGTGGCAGCCGTAACACGGCGCGGGGGCTGCGCTGCCTCCCGCAGCACCGCAGGGGCCGGGCAGGATAGGCCCCCCCCCCCTCCCCGCTCCTCACCATGGTGCCGGCCGGGCTCGGAGCGCTCCAACCTGCGGAAGGCACAACCCAAGATGGCGTCAGTCCCACCGACCCCCATCGGCCGCCCGCCCGCCGCCCATCGGCCACCCCCGGCTCCCCCCGCGTCCCCTCCGCTCCCCGAGCCCGCCGCGGGGCCGCCCGCTCCCGCACAGCCGCGGATGGCGGCGGATCCCGCACCGCCCCCCCCCCCCCCCCCGGCGCCATACTCACAGCTCCCTCCTCAGCGCACAAACCGGAAGTGAGCTCCCGCTTCCGCATACAAGCCTTAAACCCGCCCCCCCTGGAGCGTCGCTACGGCTCGGGCCGAGGGACAAAACAGAGCAGAGTCGCGATCGCGGTGGAGGGCGCGATGCCTGTGATGAGTTGGCAGGGTCTCAGCCCCTGAGACCCGGGGGGGTGTGCGGGGAGCACCGGGCACCTCTGGCCTCCCGCATCCCTCCGTGCACGGCTGGAAGGGCGGGATGCTCCATCCTCCTGAGCCCCGGCATCTCTCCGGGAGGATCCAGGAGATGGGGTCCTGCGCCGGGGCTCCCCCCCCCCCCCCCCACTCCGAGAGATGCTGGGGCTCGATGTCTCTGGATGCTGTGGCTCTATGTTTCGGGAAGGGGTGTAATGGAGCGGTTTTGCCACAAGAGAGAGCTTCAGCCACACTCTAAACCCCTCAAACGACCCTAAGCCGCTGCAATAACCATCGGGGGATCGGGGGGAAGCGAGGGTCCCCATCCTGTCCCTGTATGCCATCAATCCCTCTTATCCTGTCCCCATCCCACTGAGCCCTATGTGTGGAAGGAGCAGTATATGGGGATGCTGGGGTGCTCCTCGGTGATGCTGGTTTCTGGGTGCTTGAATGGGGTCATGGGGTGCAATGGGGAGGCTGCCCATCAGTGCATCCAGGGACCCTCTATTCATGAAGGGACTCCCCAGCTTGGGTCATCACTTGGAGGGGCTGGACCCCAAGGGTGATGGGAGCAGTGGTGTGGCTTGTCCTGGTCCAGCATTCCTAGGGTGCAAAGAGGGAATTAATGGAGCTGGTGGCTCTTGTGTGGCTGCTGTGGCACCCTGACCCAGCACCCTGTTCCCGTCACTGCATCCCATAGTGCTCCCAGTATCCCACTAAGACCTCTGGGGCATAGTTGGGGTGGGATCTGTGGGGCTCACACAGAGGAGTGAAGCGTTTCAGGTGGGTTGCTTCCCTTTGCCACCCGATGAGTATTTAATTGTGTGATTTACTTATCTCATTGGAAGGGGCTGATCTACCCGGCTGCCTTTTAATCGCTTCAAAACTGGAGCAGTTTTTCATGTTTCAAGGCATGCTGAATCGTACAATTAAACCACCACCAGCGTAAATCAACAGCCGAGAGGGATGCCGGCTCCTTGGTGTCATAATAAAACCAAACCGGCATGAAAAGTGCCCATTCCAGCACCGATGCTGAATGCTGATGCTTTTAACCCAAAGTACAGCGTGGCCTCACTATGGGGAGTGGTGGTCACATCCCACATCCCTGTCGTCCCCCTCCCCAGCAGCATCCTTCCTGCTCCTCCCTGGAGCGGATTCCCTTTCACTCTATTACCATTATTTAAAAGCTGGGTGGGTGTCTAAATCAACACCAAATAATTCATGGGAGTCATTCCCTCCTCAAAGATGGGATCATTTTACAACCAGCTTTAAATTAAAGCAAAAAGCAAATAAACCCAGCCCCAAACCCCATCGCGCTCCGAAACTGCAGCTCTTAAAACACATCAAACGCGTTTCCCGCCTGCCTCCCACCGGCCCGGCTCCGCTGCCTGATGAAATTCAATTAGTAGCCTTAATTCACCCACCCAACACCAGCTCTAGGTATTAAACCCCTTCTCTGGTTGTGCTTGGGAAGCGCAGGGCCAGGATTGGGGTTGTGTTTAACCCTAGGGTTTGGGGGCATCGTAAACCCCTTACCCCAGTTGGGAAAGGAGCCTTCCTCCTCCTCCTCTTCCTCCGTGAGGATGCTCCAGTGAGGTGGATGTTGATGGAGACACATGGAAGAGAACCAGGATGCTGAATCCCCACACCTCACCAGGACCCCTGGGTGCTCCCCACGGAGCCTGTTGGGGTGATATCCCCCCCCCCCAGGGCCCTTGGGGGACAATGGGGACCGGGTCGGCACGGGTGGCATCCCCCTGGCAGCTCGCACAGGGGTTTATTTGCAGCAGCGGTTGGCAGCAGGCGATTAGATGCTATCACCTTATCAGCAGCAGCAGCTCCGGGGGCTGCGGGAGGCGGGAGACAACAGGGGATGGATGAAAAACCAGCAAGGGATGAAAATCCGATGTGGGTTTTCTCTCTTCCCCTCTCAAAGGCCTGATCTGGCGTTAAAGGAGCGCTGAGGATAATCTGCTGCTGGCTCCATCCCTTGGCACTGCTTGCTGTGACCTCCCTGGGGTACAGTTGGGGCTCACGGCGATGTGTGCACAACCAGGGCAGCCCTGGTTTCATTGTGCACGATGACACCGTCCTTCAGTGCTTTTCCTGGTACAGGGAGGGGAACCACAGCTTGGGTGTGCATCAGGGTGAGCTCTGAGCTATGGGACCAGTCCCAGCATACCAAGTGTTTCTTGCAGGCCTGGGACAGCAAGGGGGGTGTCCCTGCAGCATCATTTGGTACCCACTGCCTGGACCCCTGGCTCCGCATCCTCACCTGCAGCGCACCTCGATGGAATCAGAGCATTCCACATCCTCTGGCATGTGCTGGAGACCTGGGAGCACCCTGCCCACCCAGAGTGCTGGTGCGTTCCTTCTCTTGCTCTTCCCTGGGGACACGACTGCCCCTGCTCATGGTCCCCATGCAGCACCCCCAGATGTTTGCTCCTAACGATGCTGCAGCGCTGCTGCTGTCTCCTTCACCCATGGTTTCTGCATCCCACAGCTTAGAGCATGGGAGGCATTGCCCATCCTCGGGGACACGATGTGGTACTTGCGTGACAGGAGACGTGTCCACAGAGGTACATAGTGTCCCTGGGGGGCTGCCTGCAGGAGTCCCACTGTGGCTGCACCCCACAGCTGCGGAACCCCAATTTGGGCTGTGGTGTGTGTGTCCAAGAGGTGGAAAGCTGAGATGAGCATGCCCGAGATGTGCATGGTTGAGATGTGCACATCTGGGATGTTCAAGGCTGGGATGTGCATGTCTGGGATGCGCGCAGCTGAGACGAACATGCCTGAGACGCGGAACATGGACCCATGCGCTCACCCCATGTGCTGTGTGCCCGAGCAGTGCATGTCCAATCCATGTGGACACGCGTGTGCTGCAGACATGCACACAGAGCAGCACGTCCCCAAGCTGCACAGCCCCCAGCCCCAGCCCCTATCCATCCCTTGTTCTCCTTGTGGAACTGGGTTTTGGTCCTCCCAACCCTGGGAAGGTGACGTGGCCGAGCTGGGAGCTGGCACAGTAAACGGCAGACACGGAAGGACCCATTCCAGGGGAGATTCCCCCATCCAGGGAACAAACTGCAGCAGAAATGGATTTTTCCCTCGTTTCCTGGAGTTTCTCCCTCTGGCGCAGAGGAGCGAGGCCCTGCATGGCGATTGCCTGCTCCGAGCGCGGCCGCAGCCGCTGGATGCGTTCATCATTAACAGGGACAGGAACCTCTTCCCAATCACTCTGTATTTTCTTTCTCCCCCCCCGCTTCACTCTCATTCTTCCCTTCTCCAATCTTAAAGCAAAGGGCCCTGGCAGCGCTGCTGCCGAACACCGATCAATTCACTCCTAATGGCAGCTCCCATGCCCTCGCATTCATCAGCACGGCTCTTAAAGAGCATCCGAAGCTCCACGGGCGACTTGGGGCGGGGGGGGGGGAAGAAAAAAAGCCCATTTGGAGGCGAGATGATATTTTCTCCATCTCTTCCCCTTTTGTTCTTTATCTGCTGAGGACAAAGGCAGGCGCAGGCTCGAGGTGGGGACAGGCAGCGGAGGGAGATGAAATCCCAAGAAACAAAGGAGCTTTTCTTGGAAATACCCTGGAAAGGGAGGAGGAAATTTGGCGATGGGGGACACAGAGGGCTGGGGGTGGTTGGGGGGGGGGGGGTGTCAGTTCATGGGGGGCATCGCAGCGTGGCCGGAGCAGGGAAAAGGGGGATAAACACAGTGGGAAGTTTCCCGCAGGCATCGGGAGCCGTTTGAAGCCCTTGAATGTATGTTCCTTTTAATTAGGGCTGGGCCGGATCCTGCCCCATGGAGCAGTCACACGGGAGCCAGGATCAGCATCTCCTGGGGAGCGGCTCTTGCACTGCTGCTGGTTTGGGGGTTTAATGTGCTGGGGTGATGCTGCAGCAAAGCCATGTAATATCCAAGTCCCAGCCGCTCAGCATCCCTCCTCGGATGGGAACAATACCAAGGGGGTAAAAACCAGCCAAGGGGTGCAGAGCAGGAGGTGCTGGGGTCCCCATCCGCAGCCCATGCCCACCAGCATGGGGGGAGCTGGTGATGCTGGTGGTGGTCCTGCTGTTGGGGTACCTGTGTGATGGCATTTATCTGGTGCAGTGGGCACTGATGTTCTCCATGGCACATGCCCCACAGCACATCCTCCATGGCGCATGGTCCATGGCCAGGGATGCTGGTGCGGGCAGAACCAGGTGCTCTGCAGAGGAAGGAGCAGCGGCTGCTTCTCCAGAGGGGCTTTTCTGCACCTCAGGGGAGATGTGCAGAGAAAAGGGAGAGAAGTTCATCTTAATTGTATGTAATTACAGCACAGTCTACCCGTTCAGCCCCCCTGGAGCCAGCCTCACCCCCCCCGGGACCCTCTCCCAGCTGGGCTCTGGGCTCCTCATCTGAAGTTAGGAGAGATAAAAAGGATCCGAGTCCCATTCCCCAGCCCCACCGCTCCCCTGGGCATCAGCTTGTGATGGTCTGAGCACGGGGAATGTTGTGGAGTGGGGTTTTGAGGTGAGGACCCCCACCCCATGAATGGGCACCCCCCTGCATGGGGCAGGACATGCCCAGATCCCTGCTGGCTGCCTCATCCTGCACCATCCCATGGGCCCTGGTGCCTCATCTCGCCTGGTACCCGAGCAGGGAGAGCTGAGGTGATGCCATGATGCTACCCCCTGCTTGCCTCCATCCACCTCCAAAGGGGATTTGCTGTTTAGGAGCACAGGGCAGTGCGTGAGCTGCTGTATCACATCCTTGTGTCACTGGCCTATGTCCCCCTGCACTTGTCTTCATGGAGAGCCACTAATAGTGACCCAGCCTGACACAGCAGAGCCAGGACCATCACCCCATGGGTGCTGCAAGGAGGGAGGATGCGCTGAGTGGGCAAAGGTCCCTGAGCTGGTGGCCGTTGGGAGGGTATTGGTGGCCACTGGGTAGGTGCATGACACGGACGGGTGGCACCAGCGGTGGCAGCGCTGAGGCGAGGGCAGAGCAGCTCCAGCTGAAGTCGGTGTCATCCTGCAGAGGAAGATTATGGTAATTTTCCTCCCCCCTTATGCATAATTTTCCGACTCGGCTGCAGCAGAGGCTGTGCGGGGAGGCTGGGTGATGGGAATGTCATCTGCGATTCGATTATCTCCTCCTGCCTGCCTGCTCCGCTTGCCTTTTCATTCCTTGTGAAGCCTTCATCAAAACACGCAGATCTAATTAGGACAATTACAGCGTGGGGACAGCAGAAACCCACCCAGCGCCGCACTGCGACCGGCTGCCTCCTCTGGGGGGGACGGACGGACGGACGGACTGGTGCTTTTGGGGGGCCCTGGGGATGTTTTGGGGTGATGGATGGACCCCATGCACTGTCCCAGGGCTCTTTCATGGGGCTGCTCGCGCCGGGGTGGTGCTGGCTTTAGGGTGCAAAGGGATGGAAGGGGCTTCAGATGTGGACATGCCACTGGCTGCGGGGTCCATTGCTGGTGGGTGACCCAGAGGCTGCATGTGCTGGGGCCAGGTCTGTGCCCACCTCCCCATCACGGGTCTTGGCGCAGGCAGTGCCACCGCTGCGCCCCGTGCCCCCCATCCCCTCACGAGCCCCCCGCGAGGCTGCGGCTCCATCAGCCTCATTGGTATTCATTCCCCGTGCGGTGGCAGCTGCCGGGACGGGAGCGGAGTGACGGCGGTGACAGGTAACGCCAGCCGCGGGCACGGCGGCAGCCGGCGGGGCAGCAGCGAGGGCACAGCCGGGGCCCGGCTCCGTGTGCCCGCACTGGGATGTGCCGTGGGGCTGGAGCATCCCATCTGCTGCGGGATGCGCAGCCGGGATGCTGCGGGTGCTCGGAGCAGGGATGCGGGGAGCACCATGCGGCCCCGTGCCCACACGCACCAGTTAACACAGGGAAGGGAAAGCCGAGCAGGCACCCTGCAGCCACCCCTGGGGACAGTGGCGAGGGGTGGTGGCCGGGCAGAGCCGGCTGCTCCGGCAATTAAGGGAAGTGCAAATTGTCAGAGGCTGTGATGAACGCTGCCTCCAAATCCGCATGAATATTAAAAGCCGACATTGCCCAGGCTCCCGGCACAATGAATTCTGGATGAATCTTAAGATAAATCGTTTGGATAACTTAGCAGCAGCTGTACTCCCTCGCCACCAACTGCCTCCAAAAATCATTCCACGTCAGGCGAGAGGAGCCAGAACAGAGACCAGCCCTGACGCTGGGATTTGCCATTCCGGGCTCGGCAGCGCTGGGATCAAGGCAGGAGAGCGCAGGGCACCCAGGGCAACCTGGAAGGCGAAGGCAGAGACTCAGCTCTGGCTGGTACCCAGGAGCTGGTGGCAAATCCTGTTACTTGCCACAGTTCCTGTCGTCTTTGGCTGGGGGAGATTTGCTTTGCCTCGGGAGGGATGGCATTTGTCACTGCCCCGTTACGGTTACACGCGCAGCCCCCAGAGCTCTTCCGACACCACGTTAACAGCAGCACATCCCACTCCTCCATCCCTGCCACCAGCATCCTCCGGCTCCCGTGCAGAGATCCATCTTCCCAGGAGGAGCCCGGAGGGCCGGGACCGGCTCCCATTGGCATGCAGCCACCGCGCCTGCCGCGTGCTCGGGGTCAGAATGCAGCGCAGGAGCTGCTGCTGCGTCCTTGGGAGCCCGGGGGCTTTGATTTCATCCTTGTGCCACCATAAATCAGTGCTGGAGCTCTGGCAGCACGAGGTGGGGAATGGCAATGGCACAGAGGGCACCTCTCGGGCAGGGGATGTGCATCAGTAGCCACCATGTGCCCCCACCTCCTTCCCTCCCTCGGCAAGGCGATCCCCGGGCCCTCTCCTCCACCGCCAGCTCATGGGATGCATCCATCCCCCCTGGGATGTCGGGAATTGAAAGCTGCAAATGCTTCCTGGGTCTAAATTACACTGACCCCATCCGGCTGCACCCCGCTGTCATCTAGGCTACGAATTGTACATCCACCCCTGCACAGGCTGGGGGGATGCAGCTCTGTGCATCCCTCTGGGCCCTCATCCCACCGGTTCTCATTGCACTGATAGATCCCAGTGTGATGGAGTTGGGGTGATGGAAGCTGGTACCTCCAGATGCTCCCAGTACCCCACCCCCAGGTTTGGGTAGCCCCAGGGGGTTTCTGTCTCACTGCATCCTGCCTCCTCCTCCTGGCCCCCCGCAGCCACAACGTGCTGGTGCCCTGCCATGGCCCTGCCACGGCAGCGGTGCCGAGAGCTGCAAACCCGACCCTGCGCTGCCAAAAGGCCGTCAGATAAATCAGCAGCTCAGGTGCAAACGGCAAAAGGAGATTAAAGTGGAGAGGAGCAGATTGAATCAGGGGCCATTAACAGATTAAATCATTACACACAATCAGATCAACGCACAAATAACATGAATAATAAGCATGGCTCAGAGGCACCCGTTCATGCTTCCAATTCATTGCAACCAGAGGATGAGGGTTGGTGGCTGCCACCACCCAAGTGGTCAGAGGACATTGGTGGCAGCATCCGGCTCAGGTCCCTACAGGGCACAGGATGCAGGGAGGAGCTCCACGGCTGGGGATGGTGGCACCACTTGGGATGTCCCCATGGGGTACCAGGGTTTAAAGAACCCCCAGCATGGCCCTCAGGAGTTGTATCCCCATGGATGTGTGAGGCAGCGAGGATACAGCAGGAAAAGGCTGCAAACAAAGCCCAGGCAGTCCTGCGCATGGTCATGGTCATCCTCCCTTGGCCTCGGGAGGCCTCAGCCACCATCAAGCATTTGTTCTGCCACAGAAGCCTTTCTTCCCTGAATTTCTGCTTGCCAGGAAGGCAGGACGAAGTGTGAGCTGCTGCAGGAACACCTGGGAACAAGCTTTATTATGTGGTGTGACAATGTTTGATGAACTCATACGTGCCCAGGGAAGGGACTAAGTAGGTGAATAAAGGGAGACTATTCTCTGAGACAATCAATAGCCTTCAACTGAACCGTCCCCACTGATGTGACATTTTGATTTTTCTTCTTTGGACATACTAACTGGATTTATGTCCTCTTCAAGTGGAGAGAGCAGGGAGAGAAGTGCTGGCAGCGGGGTGGGCATGGCTGAGTGCAAGGGAGGGCAGCGTGGGTGATGGAGCTGCGGTGATGGGTTTGGGTGTTGGACTGGAGTGATGGAACCCAGGCAATGGGTTGGAGTGATGCCTTGTGTTAATGGGTTGAAGTGATGGAACCAAGGTGATGGATTTGGGCAGGGAAAGGGCTTGAGGTGATGAATTAGTTAATGGTTTGAGTGATGGGGCCTGGGTGATGGTTTGGATGGAGCAAGAGTAACGGCTTGGGGTGATAGACATGGGGCAATGGACTTGGGGGCAATGGGGCTGGGGTTTGGGGTGGTGGAGCTGTACAATAGTACAGGCAGGCAGGTCTGTGCCAGGACAAGGAGATGCCTGGGCCATGTTCTGCAGTTGTAGATGGAGAAAGGGAAAGACAGAGCTGGATGAGCCGCCCTGAGAGCAGAGGGAGCCGCACATTTGCGACCTGCAGGTACAGGGCAGGCACCTCCTGCACCCACCCTACAACCGCCCTCCCTATGCATCCCTCCAGGCACTGCTCTGGTACCCAGCCAGCCCATCCCTCCGTCCATCAGCTTCCACCCCACCGGCGTTTGCCTCCCCCTCATCCCCAAGGCACCACCACAGCACCCACCGGTTGCTTCCGCCGCGTCTCCGGGATTCCCGTCACATCCGCGGCCCGGGAGCTAATGACTCATCCCCGGCACGGCCATTTGTTTGTGCTGGTTTCGGGTAGACTGATGTTTTTAATGGCACATAATCATTTTTCAGAAGTCATTTGATGCTACTAATCATGGCTGTGATACGCCACGCCGGGATGTGTAATGACATGCTGAACAGGAAAAATGGCACTCGGATACTTGGTTCTTCCCGGTGTAATCTATATTTTACCACATCTCCCTGCCTAATGATACTTATAGCTGTTAATAAATGACTACTTAGACACTTCCCCCCTTCTTTTTCTTTTCCTTCAGTGGGCGATAAAGTAATTCTGGCCTCAAACACAGGGATGGGAAAGGGAAGTGGTGGCTCAAGTGCTTCCCGCTGGAAGCGAGCGGTGGGAAGCTCGTAGAGGAGCTGCTTTTCCTGCTCGGAACTTTTCAGCCTCTCGGTTAAATGAGCAAATGTTTAACAAAAGCCAGGAGCGAAACCATCTTTTAATGGGATGCGATTGCTGCAGCGGGAGGCTCCTCCTGGCCCCGTGCCCACGGCTCGGGATGGATTCACGCGCAGCTCCTGTTATCGCTTCATTAAAGGGATGTTGGCAAGCTGGGTGTTTTAGGTATGCTCTTCCTTAAGCAACGCTTTTCCTTCCCCACGCTGCTAAAAGGCAGTGAACACGGGATGGGAATGGACTTGGCAGTGCCCAACAGCTCCCCTCCTTGGCTGCTCCTTGGAGCTTCCCTTGCCTTCATTTCAGCCCATCCTATTTCACCTCTTCCCCTCCTTTCCCATCCCATCCCATTCCTCCCCTCACCTCTCTGTCCTGGTGCACATCCCACACGTGCCAGCACGGCGATGTGGGGGCTCCTCTCTCCATGTCCATGTGAGATCCCTAGGGATGTGTCCATCCCTAACACCCAGCCCTGGCAGTCCCATGGCTGCAGCCAGTGAGCTTTTCCCTTCCCAAGGGAATAACCCTGCCAGCACAGCTCCTCCTTCCTCGCGCCCTCACCTTATGACTGGCTGCCTTTCCACACAATAAGGTGGAAACTGGGCTTTGCGGAGCAGTTGTGCGCAATGACTCCTAATGTCCTGGGAAGGTAAATGGTCGAGCCCTAGGCAAAACTGCCCATCACTTAACGAATACGGCCACGGCAGCACCATTAACGTAATAGTGAGGAACGCTTCCAGCCGCGCCGCAGCTAATGCCGAGCTCCAGCCTCCTCTCCCCATTAAGCACCCCCTGGGCAAGGTGCTGCAGCTCGCCCGGGTGCCTGTATTAGCCCCAAAGGCGATGCCACGCAACAGCCGCTTGCTGAGGAGGATGCGGTGATGGAGCTGCCCCCGGTGCCGGTGCTGGCTCAGCAGCGTGCGCCGCAGCCCACGAGCCAGGCCCTTTGCCAGCCGGCATCCTGTCACCTTGGCTGGGAGCAGCGTGGCACATGGTCTGCATGGGGCCGAGTGGATCGGGCGCTAATGAGACAGAGCTGTAATGAATTGAAGCAGGGGTTGACAGGAGCCCTCCGCCGCGAGCCGGCTGTCACCAATGGCAGCCGCGGCGCTGCCAGGTCAGGAGGAGCAAATGAAGCCCAGGGCTGAGCTTTGCAAAGCCAGACCCCCCTGCCCTGAGGTGGCCGTGGCTGTGCCAATGCTCTGGGTCCGTGCTGGGCACCCCTCATCCCTCCTTTGGCGCAGCCAGAGCCGGCAGAGGGATGTGCCAGCCCAATGGGATACCCTGCTCGGGCAGTGGTACCTCCTCTAAGTGTTATAATGTGAAGCTCCTTTTCTTCTTTTTTCCTCCTTCAAACCAGCGAATCGATTGGATGGTGGCAGGAACGAGGCCCTTTAAGGATCTGTGTGATTTAAGTGGAGTCACCCCATCCCCTCCATCCATCATTCTTAATTAATTAGAAATTACTTGTAGATTCCTCTTCTGTTATTCACAGCCCCTCACGGCCAGGATAGGGGTTCCCCATCATCTGGTGCTTTCCTGCCTGGAGCAGGATGCTCAGGAGAGCTTCCAGGCAAAGCATGACCTCGGGGTGCTTGGCCCTTGGGTTGGCAAATTCCATAGCTCTGACTACAACTGCTGCTGGCCCGAGCACCAGCATTGCCAAGGGGCATGAAATAAGCTTGGAAAGCACAGTGGAAGCAAGTTCAGGAGGGCTGGGAGAGCAGGGATGGTGTGGGACAGAGATCTGCAGGGGCTCTGGGATGGTGGGGACACCCTGAGTGCCTCTGCCTGGCATCTCTCATCTTCATCAGCAGAGGTGGCAGCGGGGTAAGGGAACAACTGCGGTACCCCCATGGACCAGGCACGGACTGGGACAGGCAGAGCTCACCCCTTGGCCCTGAGTCCACTCCTGGCTCTGCCTTCAGAGCTCCCTGGGAGCTGCTTCTTTCCCTTCTGTAAAGGAAAGGACGAGGCGCTGGCCTGGTCACTCGGGCTTGAATCATTTCATCAATCACAGAGCAGCGCTTGGAGGAGGCAGGAGCCAGGCAGGCTGCCTGCAAGGGGGAGGTGAGGAAACCTCCCTGGCTCTGCTGGTGTGGGAGAGACGGATCCAGCTCCAGCATCCCACTGGGAAAACCTCTTGGAGACCTCACAGGGGACTGAGCATCCCAGCCCAGGTCCACGATGGCCCTGAGATGGGGCTCTGGATCCCAACGGCGTTGCTGAGTCCTCTCCCAAAAGGTACCCATGCAGCACATAGGAAATGTCCTCACCATTTGAGAGTCCCCCCTTTACCAGGGTGTTTCTTCTCCCTTCTTCCTCCATTAGAGGCAATTTGGCAATGCAAACGTTGTCGCTGGCAATTACCTGAGCATCCCACAAGCTCCCAGATGAAGCCAACTCCAGCTAAATCCCTGTCAGCACAAGAGTGTGCCAGGATTGTTCCCAGTGGTGCTGGACACGCCGGCAGCTGGCAGAGCTAATGGATATCCCAGTGGATCCGGGGGAAGTACGGCTTTTCCATGGCGATGGTGCCAGGCTCGCCTCGGAGCCGCGCTGGATCCCGTCCAGCGGCCCCGCCATCTGCTCCACGCTGCAAACATGTGGGTACAAAGCGAGTGTCACTTGTGTTAATCCTGCAAGATGTGGCAATTGGTTTAATGTCCCTTGAAGAGCTGGCAGCCGCCCTGCCTCCCAGACCCCACCCCAAAACCTGGGTGCTGCTGCTGCCCTGGTGAATCACTGCATCTCACTCCTTCCCCTGCATCCCATGGCCACTTGCCACCATCCCCATCAGCACGAGGGCACAGGGGGAACATGTTTCCTATTGTTAAGACTGTAGATTTTCAGCTCTGTTGTGGGTTTTTCTGGTGTTTTTATTAAAAGAGCCCCCCCAAGGCTCTCTGACACAGTCACATGGCTCATGCCACGTCTCAGCAGCCACCTAATTAAAAACTGGACTTTGGTCAGGCAAGAAAATAGCTTCAGCTGGGTGTTATTTGCCTTGCTAATGCAGTGGCAGCTTTCTGCATGGGGTGAGGGTTTATAAAACCTTAATTAAGTTTCACATTTGAAACGAGGGCAGGTACAAGCCTCGGCTTTAATGGCCTTGAAGCCTGGAGATGCCGTGGCAGAGGGTGGCTGATGCCTGCCCCAGCCTGGGGTCCCCACCCCGGCCTTTGTTCTGGTTTCATTCTTCTTTTCCTTTTAATCAACACTTCAGACTGGACCAAGAGCTGCTATTTGTAAAGCTGTCAGGGAGCCTGGCATCCTGCACTGCGTTTCTAGGGATGGGCTGCTAACAGCTCTCCTTGAACGGGCAGGTGGAGCTGGAACAGGGCTCGGGAGCATCACGATGCAGGGCTTGGAGATGTTGTGGCACTTCATGGCACAAAGCTTGGGGACACTGCAATGTAGGGTTTGGGGACGTTGCAGTACGGGGCTTGGGGACATTACAGCACAGGGCTTGGGGATATTGTGCCACAGGGATCAGCATTATGTCACAGAGCTCAGGGACGTTGCATCACAGAGCTTGGGGACATTATGGCACAGAGCTTGGGGACATTGTGGCACAGGGATCAGCATTATGTCACAGAGCTCAGGGACGTTGCATCACAGAGCTTGGGGACATTGTGGCACAGGGCTTGGGGACATTGTGGCACAGAGCTTGGAGACATCATGGCGCAGAGCTTGGGGACATTGTGGCACAGGGCTTGGGGACATTGTGGCACAGAGCTTGGGGACATTGTGGCACAGGGCTTGGGGGTATGACAATGCAGGGCTGGGGGACATTGTGGCACAGGGTTTTGGGGGCATTGCGGCACATGGCTTGGGGGCATAATGACGCTGGACTTGGGGACATCATAGCACAGGGCTTCGTGATCTCGCAGCACGGGGATTGCCATTGTGGCACAAGGCTCAGGGACACTGGAGCACAGAGATGGGGACGTCGTGACTCAGGTTTCACGGACATCATGGCATAAGACTTGGGGACATCCTGACATAGGGTTCATGGACGTCACAGCACAGGGCTCATGGACATCACGGCGCAGGGCTCAGGGACATCACAGCACAGGGCTCATGGACATCACGGCACGGGGCTCGGGGGCTGTGGTGCAGAAAAGACTTTGGCAAAGGGCTCTGCACGGTTGGCTTTGGGCTCCTCTCCCCAACCCAGCACAATGGCAGCCCATGGCCTATGCACACTGTAGGGCTGCAGACCCTGCCAGCGGCATGAGGGGGGATCCCAACCCTCACTCCCCATAACGTCCCCAAGGCAGGGATGCTGCAGCGCCCGGTCCGGCCCCGATGTGCAGAAGTGATTTAGACAGTTGTATTAAAATGCAAATTCTGCCCGGCTCGCTAGTTTATCATCTGACTTGTTATACAATTTGCCAGTTATAGAAGAAAAATTACCATAATGGGCCCCTGGGGAATGGTTGTAAAAAGGATACCAAACATTACTTATCAGCCCATTCCGCTACAATTATCTCCTGCTTTTCTTCTGCCCCCCCCAACAGCAACCCCAAGGAAAATTAACCCATCAATAGGAGTCAGGGAGCAGGGGGAGCCTGGGGTGTGTGGGGGTCTGTGTGTGCGCCCTGAGCATCCCCCATCTCCCACAGCCCCCCCAGGAATGCTTTGGTATCGCCTCCGCCATCAGTTAAACACACCTCAAAGGGAAGATGCGAGCGTGTCTCTGGAGGAGCAGAGCACAGCCAGGGAAGGGACGGAAGGAGAACAAGGAACCCTTTAATGTGGCTCTAGAAAGGGAGTTAAAACCTCCTCGTTTGTTCTGGGGAGGCAATTTACCCTGTCCTCCTCAACTCCAGTTTGCTTTAAATGCTTTGGCATCGCGGGGGCACCTTTGGAGAGAGGAGAGCTGGGACTCGCTGCTTGCTGCTGCCTCTGGCGTGTCCCTGCTTCTCCCAGCATCTTCTGGTACACCCCAGCTTCTCCCAGCATCTCCCAGCATGCGCTGGCATGGTCCCTGCTTCTCCAAGCATCTTCTACATTCCAGCATTTCCCAGCATCTCCAGGCACATCCCAGCATCTCCCAGGGGTACCAGCGTGATTCCAGCAGCTCAGTGATGCCCTAGCAGGGCTCTGGGCTCCCAGAGGTCCCGGTTCCAAGCTGAGGTGCCAGGTGACTTCTTTGCTGATGGCCGATGAGCCGTCGGTGCCATCCTCAGCCCCCTGCCCCGTGCATGCGGCCGATCCCAAACCAGCAGCTCCGGGATCTCTCCAGGGGTTGCCCTCAAAGCTGGGTGAATTTTCGGCTGTTTTGGAGCTGAGCCACGAGCGCCAGGTTCGAGGCACTCGAATGTGCGATTTTCCATGCGGATCCTTTCCCAATTAACCCTCATCCCAAAGGACTGCCGGGAGCACTCCCAGGGTGCAAACTGGCAGGGGCTCGTGCCGAGTGGCACAAGTGGGTGTCCCCATCAAGCGTGGAGCTGGTCCAGGCTCCACAATGGAAAACCAGGATCTGGCAGCAGCACTCCCGCGAGGAGCAGGCAGGGAATGGATGACACTGTCTGGCTCCAAGCCCTCCTGCAGCGGGAAGGTCCCATCCACCCGTTACTGCTGGTCCCTTCCTCCTGGAGCATCATTATGGGAGGAAAACTGGGAGCCACAGTGGAAACTAAAGCAGGACGTGAGCTCTGGGCCCACCTGTGTCCCTTGGGAGCTGCAGTGGGTTCAAAGGGGAGCTCACAGAGGATAGGGGTGTCGGTGGGGTGATGGGGTGCGAGGGGGGAGCCCCACACATCAGCTGGGGGCTCCCTGGAGCGTTCTCAGCAGGGATCCTGGCTGTGCCTCCTGGAGCTGCCAAGGCCGTGCTGTAACCAGCCACACAACATTAGCTTCCCATCACAGACTGATGTGCTGGAAAACAGCGTATTCCCTTGGCAGCGGCGCGTTCCAGACGATGGGATGGTAGCAAGGGACGGGCAGGGACGGGCTCATGCTCTGCATGGCTCTGATCCCTCCAGCCCTGCTCTTATCTGGGAGGTGATGCTGTGGTTGCAAGCTGCATCCCTGTCCCCTGCCCCACGTGTGGCCAACCCAAGGAGACGTGTGGGAACGCCCCACAGGTCTCCTCCCTATCTCTGCCCAAGGGACCCATGTCTGGGCCACATCCCTGTGTGGCCACCAGCCATGTCCCTCCATCAGGAGGGCACCGCATCCCCAGCTTGCAAGAGCATCGTGTGCAGGCACTGCCACCGAGACAGGCGCTCTGGAGGAAGGGTCTGCACGGGAGGAGTATTTTTAGCTTTCTCATTAACTGAGTGCTTTCAAATTAGCCTTCTATTAACCTCAAAGTAAAATGAAAGCGTTGGAAAGAAAGCGTGGGGGGATTTTATTCCCCTCTTCCCTTTCAGGTCTGAAGTCTCCTGCAGAATATCAAGGTTTTCGTGATTAACGTCACATTTGCCTTGAAGCTCTAATGAAGAGCAGTTGTGTAATGTTTAACTTCTGGGAATAGCAGGGAGGGTGTCAGCCACGACTGAGGCAGCTCGGCCTGTGCGGGACCCTGCCGGGCTCCTGCTGCTCTGCTGCTGCTGCCCGTGACGTGCGCTGGTGGGGTTTGGGGATGAAGGTGGCTGGTCTGGGGATGGAGAGTCCCGTCTGGCTGCTCACAGGCAGCACAGAGGTGGTCAGACCCCGTTCAGCTCTGTGCTATTATCCCATGGGTCCCTGGGTGGGATGGAGCTGGAGAGGGGATGGAAGTAGAAGGGGGATGCAGATGAAAAGGGGATGGAGATGCAGGAAGGAAAGAGACAGAGGAGGGATAGAGATGGAGGATGCATGGAGATGGAGGAAAAGAGGAACAAGACTGAGGAGGGATGGAGACAGAGGGAGAATGGAGATGGAGAAGGGATGAGGATGAAGGAAAGATGAGCAGAGCCTGGGGCAGAGCTAGCATCATGTGCATCCTCTGCTGGTCCTCTCTGTGTCCTGCCACATATGGGGCTGCTCCGAGCCCAAGGAACGGTCCCCAGCCCCAAGACCTGCTATGATCCACCCCAGCAGAGGCAGCATGGGAGGTGGGAGAGCAGAAACCCACAGCACTGGGGTGCTACAGCTCCCACCCAGCCCCATGGGATGACCCAAACCATCCCTGTCCCCGCTGACAGGAGACACGTATGTGTGTGCAGAGAGTCCCTAAACAAACCCCGCACGCACACACACACACAAACACCCACCCAGGGCTGATTTCCATTAAGTGGAAAGCAGAAATAACAGGAACATCAAAGGGAAATTGGAAAGACAGAGGGAAAAAAAAACTGGGGCGGAGGAGCGGGAGTGGGAGAGACGGAGGAGAAGAAAGGGAAAGGAGGCGCAGCCAAGCCGGCGTCTGTCCTGCAAATTGGAAGTGCTGCTCGGAGGTGTCCACAGGCGACCTGCCAAATCAATTGATTTCATCTGTGGGCAGAGATGCCTCTTCTTTATTTCACACCAATTTGCACGGCCAGCGTTAGATAAAAACGGCAGAGAGGCAGGAAAGGGAGCGCGGGGGGGAGCAGGCGGCGGAAAGAGATGGAGAGGAAGGGAGAGGGGGCAGCGCCGCTGCTGGGACCTGCCCCTGCCGGCCCCTGCCGCGTCCTCCCCCGTACCCCTGGGGACCCATTCCCATCCCGCTCCCCATCTGGGACACAGGAACGAGGGGGAGCCCCCAGATCGCGGCAGGTCTCTAGAGGTGCCACCCTTGTGCCATCCCCTCCTTCCCCGGATGCGGCTCCATCCCTGCGCTGGCGAGCTGGAGACTCAGAGAAAAATACCCGCTGACATCAAGGTTATGTAGTCCTGGGCTGACAAGATGGATTATCTCCCGCAATCCATCACTTCCATGGCTCCTAGCGCAGTTTTCCTTTGGCTCTTTTGCTTCCCCGCTCTTTTTCCTCTCCTTTTCTGCTTTGTTTTTAATTTATCAGCAGACGTTCGGAGCAGCTCTAACAGGCTCCGAGAGCTGCTGCAGAGCACGGGAATGGTCTTCCTTTGGCTGGGGCTGCAGTCCCTCACACAGGCTGTAAACCTGTGACCTTGAGAGTTAACAGTAATAACCCTAATGAAATCCCACCGAACTTCCCACTCAGAGCAGGTGGGAAAGAGCTGGGATTTCCCTGGCAATTGAAGCCATGAACGAGCTCCCATGGGGACGCTGTGGTTGATGGGCGTTTGGGGTGGGGGCCACCGTCTCCTGCCCTGCTCCTGCTCAATGGCAAATCACTGCCACAGCAGCGCCGGTGCTCGGGGTGCCGGTGCCAGCCTCGGCACGGGGATGGGGGGGATTTGCCGTCAGCCTTTCGCTGGTGCGGCGTTTCCCTCGGGAAGTGTTTCATTTTGACGTTTCCCAAAGAAAAATCCCCTTCTTGTCACACGATGGCAGTTTTCCTTTCAAGCCAATACATCACAGCTCTAACAAAAGCCCCGTGACTGGGAGTCAAAACATTTCCCTTGCGCTGGGTTTGTGCCGAGACGCCCCTCGCTGCTGCTGCTTCACCCACCACGTTCCCCTTCTCCTCCCGTTTTCCTCTCCCCCTCCCTATGCCAGCCGGATGCTGACAGCACTGGGCAGATGCACAATTGGGTTTGGAATTGATGATCCTTATGGATCCCTTCTAACTTGAGATATATCCCATTTGCAGCCTCATCCCACGCTCAGGGACACGGCAAGGCCAGGCAGAGTGAATAAGGGGAAAGTCAACCTATTGCTTTAATATGGGAATTAAAGACCAGGGAGACCTCAGAGCAGCTCCAGTGCCTAAAGGGGCTCCAGGAAACCTGGAAAGGGGCTTGGGAAAGGGCCTGTAGGGACAGGCCAAGGGGAACGGCTTTAACCTGCCAGAGGGGAGACTGAGATGAGCTCTTGGGCAGAAGCTCTTCCCTGTGAGGGCAGTGTCACAGCAGCCCCGTGTCCCCTTAGGGCTGGCCAGGACCCAGCTTCGCTCCCCGCTGCTCCTCCTGCCACTGGAGCTATTAAAGATCTAACAAATCACTAAATTAAATAGTGCTTTTGCACATATTGAATGAGCCTCCCAGAGCAGGCCGGGAGGCGGCTGCAGTGCCCGTGATGGATGTGCCCGAGCTGCAGCAACGGAGGCTTTCAGGGCATCTCTGCTGAGATACTGTGCTGGGCCTGAGCATCCCTCCTGCCCGGCTCCCAGTGCATAGCCTGGACCATGGGGACCCCAGGAATGCCCCTCTTCGAGTTCTTCTGCTTCCCAGTGCAAGGGGTTTGCACCCGTGAGGGCTTTGCCGCTGGTTTTGGGGTACTGGGACCCATTCCCTTGTGGACCTGTGTCTCTGTCCATCCTCAGAACCACCCACAGCCCATTGCTGGGTGCCCATTGGTACCCACTGCTGGTGCTCCCCGTTACTCATTCCCTGCTCGCGCTGTGTCGTCAGGCAGTCGGTGGGATGCGGTTGCCATTGACCCCTGGGGCTGAAGCCGTCGTCTCGCTGGGCTGGCCCCGGTGTCACCCCGGCTCACGGCGCAGGGACCGGAGCACACGTCCCACCTCTGCTGGGACCTGGGCTTAATTAATCTTGTGTCGAGCAGAGAAGTGGAAACGGTCCCGGAGGAAGCGGCGAGATGATTGTGCTGGAGTGAGACAAAAGAGAGCAGTTAGGCTGTGACAGCTGATATTAAAATGACAACAACTCACTTCGCCCCCCCGTCAATGCATTATATTCCTTATAAATAATGGGTTACTCCAGGTTAACTGTCTGTTGCTGCATTCCAATTGTTGATATTTAATTAGCTCTAAAATTAAAGGGTTCTTTTATTGCCCTGCTGTTAGAACTGCTTTATTTCTAATTGATGGAGATTAAAGTGTCTCCTCGCCATCCCCGCTCCTCCCGCACACGGATGGGGACAGGTTTGGTGGCAGCTGGTGGCACCAGGAGGAGCAGAGCCCCGGCTGTGGTGTGGTGCCAGCGAGGGGCTGTCCCCCCAGGGGTCTACACTGGGTCATGGGCACATCCCCTTCCACATCACCTCCGTGGAGACCTGGAGAGCATCCCGGTGCTGGATCCTTCCTATGCACTGAGCATCCCTTTTCCTGGCTGCCGGTACATGTGAGTCCTGATGGGCAGGCAGTGGGCAGGGCCTGGCACGAATCAGGTTATCTCCATGATAACCCACCCCATTGCCTGCATTGAAAATCACCCGAAAAAGCTCACCCTGGAGCTGCTTCTCATGTCTCAATAAAGGCGGAAATTAAGACCCATCTCATCAGCCTGAGATGAAATTTAACAGCCCGAGGTGGGCACCAGGCGCTGTTAAACCCCTTCACCATCTTGCTCCAGGCTTAAATGGCTCTTTAAAAACCTAATGCATAATTTAACCGGAGCAATTTAAAGCAGACACCACCAGGGATGCTGGGTAGGCACGGAGCGGCCTGGGGCTCAGGGGTGCCTGTGGGAAACCTTCACCCCATCGCTATGGGGAGATGCTTGCAGCTCCCTCAGCATCCCACCTCTCCCTCTGCCAAACCCTGCCTCCAAAGGGAACAGTTTGCTCCATGGCACATGGCGAGCGGGATGTGGTTGTGGGGTCAGCAGCCAGCCCCATAGCCACCAATGGGGCACGACTGGATCCGAGCTGGGGGTCACTGGTCCTGCAGCTGCCTCCGCCCTGGTACACAGGAGCAATTTCACGGTGCCTCTTTCATGTCAGAGCAACACCAAAGCACTTGGGAGAGTTAATAATAGAACAGCAGCGAACGAAACAATGAATAATGGAGAAGGGTAATAGAAATAATAAATAATATATTTACAAACTCCAGTCCTGCCCCAGCCCGCTCCCAGGGATGGGGCTCGCACACCCCATGGCTGTGGGCATGGCCAGCGCTGCTCTGTACCTCAGGGCCAACCTTTACCAGAGGGTGCCAAGCCGCACAGCATCCCCTCGGGAATGGCACGGGGGTGTGATCGGGCAGCAGCTCCCAAACACCAGGAATGCTGCTCTTGAATGGGGCTTGCACGATGGAAAGCCTCTTGCTGAGCCGTCTTTTCATGTTCCCTGGCTCCTAAACAACTCGCTCTCACTTGACTGTAATCCCAAAGCGCTTTAATGGTGGTTTATTTTCAAAGCAATCCATGGAATAACAAGGGCTGCTTCTCCTCACCCTGGAGAGCTGGCACGGGCTCAGCACATGGAGGATGCAGGGAGGCGGTGAGGTGATGGGGGGGTCCCCTCACCCATCCCATGGTAGTGGGCAGATGTGATTACCAGGACCCCATCTGCTCCCATGCTCCGGCTGCCAGCTGCTGCCAGACCGGTGCCGGGGCAGGAGCTCTGGTTTGCCAGGACACGGGTTATGGCTCTTGCATGGGGACCCTAATGAACACCCAGGGCTGCGCCGGGGTCCGGCGGTCACCATGGCAGAGCATCCCCGGGGGCTGACAGGGACCAGGGGCCGCTGTCCCCGTGCAGGGCACGCAGGTGGCAGGCGGCAGCGGGGTCAGCCCCTGCGCGGTGATGGATGGGGCTCGGTTGGTGGCATCCCCAGGCTGATTTATCACTGGCTGCCGTGGGTCTGTGGGATTGAAGTCAAGGTGAAAGCCAGAGGGGCTCAGTGGAAGTGTCTGGGAGCAGGTGCCTGGCTCTGACATAGACCCCACAGAATGACACACACTGTACCCCGAAATATAGGGGTTCATTTCAAGAAGGCTCCCAGCATTAGAACAGCCTGAGTCCTTGGGGTCTGGCCAAGGGCTTCGATCCCCGCACATATCCCCCTGGTCCCCGCTGGCGTGGGTTCTGCCTGCTCCAAGCGAGGCCCCTGCCTGTGCTGGTCCCCATATGCTGCGCTCTGCACTGTGTCATTAATACATCTGTCACAGGGCAACCTGCAGGCGAGATAATATTGATGTAGCCATTAGAGTGCAGGGAGAACAAGGCAAAACGCTGCTGCTGCATGTGGGATGTCAGTGACACCCGCACCAGGATCATGCCCACTCCGTGCTGCTCCACTGGGTACCACAGTCGTGTGCTTCCCTGCATCACCCCACGGGACCGATGCACGGTGCCACCATCACCATCTTCCACCCCAAAACCATCTCCCTGCTGGGGGGGCACCGCCTCTGCTGCCGGCTCCTGCGCTACCTGGGAGAGGAGGGAAAAACACTGGGAGCCCTTAAAATAACACACAACTGTTTAAGGATGTGAGATCCGTACTAAATCTCAGGGAAAAGGAGCAATTATCCTGTCAGAGCAGGTGATATAATTTTGGAGAGCGAGTTCCGCAGCTGTGATGGTTTTTTCCCCCCACCGTTTCTCCCCTGGAGGGATTTAGTGGCCAATTATCCATTGGGAAGCGGGAAGGTGCCCGCTGCCGCCTCTGCGCCGGGTGCCCCAGGGATGCAGGGAGCTGCTGCCCCACCACGGCTCTGCTTTTCCAGCCCTTTAGCACCAAACGGCAGCTTTGCTGCCTGCAAACCTCTGAGCGGGACCTGCAGCATCGCTGGGTGCTGTGGAGGGGACACGGAGCTGGTGTTCCTCGGGGGCACGTGCTCGGGATCAGCTTTTCCCTTGGGGCAGGAGTGGTTTGGCTGCCTCCTGTAAGCTCCCTATGGATGCTGGGTGCACAGTCCTGCTCCCAGTCCCCTTCTCCCCGGGGAGAACATGATGCTGTGCCAGGGAGGAGGCCCCTGGAAGGACCCAGGGCACCCAGCCACTGCCCGGTGAGCATTTGGGGTGATGCCGGGGCTCAGTGTCCCTCTGGGAGCACCCGAGGGGACCCCAAAAGTGACTTCTCACCCCAGGGGCTAGCTGGTGCTGGCACTGCTGTGGCTGCTGCTGTGGATGCTGGCATTGCTGTGGGTGCTGGCACTGGTGCTGGTGTGAGTGCTGCTATGGGTGCTGGCACTGCCGTGGGCGCTGCTGTGGATGCTGGCATTGCTGTGGGTGCTGGCACTGGTGCTGGTGTGAGTGCTGCTATGGGTGCTGGTACCGCTGTGGGTGCTGCTGTGGATGCTGGCACTGCTGTGGGTGCTGCTGTAGGGGCTGGTGCTGCTGGGGCTGCTGCTGCTGGTGTGGGTGCTGCTGTGGATGCTGATGCTGCTATGGGCGCTGGTGTTGCTGTGGCTGCTGATGCTGCTGTGGGTGCTGCTGTGGGTGCTGCTGTGGATGCTGCTGCTGCTGTGGCTGCTGCTGTGGATGCGGCTGTGGATGCTGCTGTGGATGCTGCTGCTGCTGTGGGTGCTGCTGTGGATGCTGATGCTGCTGTGGGTGCTGCTGTGGATGCGGCTGTGGATGCTGATGCTGCTGTGGCTGCTGTTGTGGCTGCTGCTGTGGCTGCTGTTATGGGTGCTGCTGTGGCTGCTGCTATGGGTGCTGGTGTGGGTGCTGGCTGGCAGCAGGGTGCTCAGGGTTAACGCTTCCCCTCTCGGGCTGCTGGGAACATAATTAAGTGCTAACTTGTCATTTTTTTTTAATGAAGTACCGGAGCTGGAGGTTTCTAATCGCTAATGAGCCAGAATAATGATTAGTTGTGTTTTAATGAGGGCGATGAGCACGGAGCGGGAGGGAGCGCCCGGCCCTGCTTTGGCCTCGTTTTTCTGCCATGGCTGCGTGGAGTGTCCAACAACCTGGATTGTCCCATCCCAGCGGTGGTGGTGGCTCTGCCACCTCTGTGCTCGTCCTTCGGAGCAGGGCTGTGATTCCATGCGAATCCATGCGAGTGCCACGGTCCCTGGCCAGGCACCAGCTTTCACCAGTGGGAATATGGGGTGCTGAGGACGTCTCTGCAACGGCCACCTCTTGCCGGCACATTGGCATCACTTGGGAGCCCTGTGCAACTGGGAATCCCAAGGATGAGCCCCTGCACTCCATGGTGTCCCTGTGATCCTTCTGGCATTCCCACCTGCCTCTGGCCAAGCTCTCCCCTGCCTGGGGACACCGGGATGCTGTGTGAGCTTGTCACCCCCTGCCACATCTTAGTGCTGGTGGGTGCTGTCTGCACACAGCCTCATCCCATCCCGTATGTATGGCATCAGAGGGCGAAAATCAGATGACTAATTAGGTAATTGCAGGTGATTATCTTTAATTAGAGAATGGAAAGTGTGAAGCAGGGGGATGGGGAAGGTGGAGGCTGCCAGGCTCCGGGAGATGCTGAGCTGGAGCCCTGGGATCATGCAGACTCATGGCAGCCTTGGCTCCCTCCAGAGCATCCCCAGCTCGAGGGCTGAGCGAAGCCGATGGCGTTGCTTCCTCTGGGCTCCATGTGCCATGTGCCTGGTGACGGAGCACACCCCATGGCAAGGCCGGTGATGCCATCAGCTCCATCTGAACATCACCCCGTCACCCACCTCACTGAGCAGAAGCCGCAGGAGAACCACCCCCCCCCCCCGGCCCCAGCTCCAGACAGGCCCATTAACCACCGTACTCTGTTATTTCTCAAAGGTGTCATTAAATCTAATTGTCAATTACTAAGTGGCAATGGGGAACAAGCACAAACGGCGGTGCCCACCCCCCGCTTTCCTTCACCCCCCCACTCCAGGGCCGGGACCCCTCAATCCCCCAGGAAACAGCGTTGGCGTCTCTTCACGCTGCTCTGGTTTCTGCTACTTCACAGGAGCTGAAATCTGACCTTTTTTAATATACAGGGCTGCGATTTCGGAGCCGGGAGCAGCTCTGGGAGGAAAAGGTGGGAGCGAGTGAGATGGTGGGGGGGGGGGAAGCATCGCAGCCTCCCGGCAGGAGGCTGGGGATGAGCTGGTGGCAGGGATGCTCGGGGAGGACCAGTGGGATGCAGGAGCCTGGCCTGGGTTGAAGGACAGGAGGCAGAGACGGGGAGCTGCCTGTTTAAAGCCAGATGCAAGCTGTCACCTGCTCGGGCCGAGCGGGGCTGCCTGGCAATTGCAGCCCAGGTCCTGATAATTGCACTTTCTTTTCTTCCTTTCTCTCCCTTTTCCCCCGCTGAGCTGCAATAATTGGGTGCTGTCGCCCGAGCTCATCCGCTGCTGGCTCCCTGAAAGGAGCTCTGCAATTAGCCAGCGGCACTGTAATAAAGCCTCTAATATCCACTTTCATGGCTCACACTGCAGTTGTTCAGCCCAGTTCCCATCTCCATCCCACCACATCCCCATCCCCATCCCCATTGCCACCCGCATCACCAGTCCCATCCCCATCCCTTCCCCATCCCCATTCTTACCTCCACCCCATCCTCATCTCCATCCTCCATCCCATCCTCATCCTATCCCATCCCTATCCCCATTCCATTTCCTTCCCCAGCCCCATTCTATCCCCATCCCTTTCCACATCCCTCCTCCCCTCCCCATCCCATCCCACCGCATCCCACCCATGGGATGCAGCAGCTCCAGCCCTTGCCCATCCTCACCGTTCCCTCATCTCAATCAGAGCCCAGCACTGGCCGTGCCCAAGCACCACGGTGCTGAGGCCCTGGGTCTGATCCTGACCCACTTTCCCGAGCAGCAAAGTCCCCGGCAGCGTTTGAAAGCGGCTCCCGCTGGGGAGCCCTGCCCGGGGCCGGCGTTCCCTGACAAACGCTCACAATAAGGTAATTATGGGCGAAATAATCCATGTGTCAGTGCTGGAGAGGGCTTTTCAGTGGGAGCAGGGGAGCCCCGCGCCCTGCGCTGCCCGTACGCGGTAATTAAAAGCGTGAGGAGCTCCCCAGCTCATGCCCCGTGCATTATTTATGAGCATCTCAGGGCTGGTGACTTACGGGCCCTCCTGCTCCCCCCCTGCCTTGCGTTTCCCTTGGTTCTCTCCCTCGGAGGTGCCGTGTGGCAGTGAACCCTGCTGGGGTCTGCTGCTGGCCGTGGCCAGGACTGTGCTGATGGGAGAGGGGTGGGTGAAGCGGACCCCATCGCTGCCGGCACCTCCTCAGCAGCATCATCTGGGGCGCCCCCATCCCGGGGTGCTGCAGGTCCCATCTGAAAGCCAGGGCTGCCCTAGGTGCTCCTGCATCCCTGGGAGATACAAGATAGATAGATGGGGTGGAAATGGGGATGGGGATAGTGATGGCATAGGGATGGAGGGAGATGGGGGTGCAGATGGGGATGGAGATGAGGATGGGGTTGGGGTTGGAGATTGGGATGGGCATGGCTAGAATGAGATGGGAATGGGGATGTTGTGGCGTGGGGATTGGACCTTTCCTCCTCTCCATCCCACAGGACCACTAATCGAGGGTGAGATCACAGCCTCTCACCCCAGTGAGCTCCAGCGCGAAGAGGTACTGGCCCTGGTTCTCCCTTTGCAGGCAGCTGATGACCGAGGAGCCCTAGGGCATGGAAGAGGAGTTGGACATCAGTGTATAAATCATCATCTCTCTTTATAGACAGTTTTAACCTTCCTGGCTTCTGCCTGGGGATTTATTAGCAGCTTCATTTCCTGCAGCAGTAACTCACCACGCTGCCAGGGCAGGCTGTGGGTCACCTCTGCACTCTTGAGCTGATCCTTGGCACCCCAACAGTGCTGGGGCAGCTCCTCACCCCCGTACCTGGGTGCCCCTGAGATCCCATCCTGCAGCATTGCCATGAACAGCCAGATCTCCTGCCTGCAGATTGGGATGGGGGCTGTGGACCCTGCCTGCATCACTGTTGGGACAGGGACAGAGACAGGGATGGGGACGAGGGTTGCTGGTGATGAAACTCCCATCCCCAAGGCCCTGTGTTCCCACACCCCGCTCAGACCTGACAGCCGAGGGATCTTCATTCCCCAAAGGATTTTCTTAATTAGGAGACTTCATCACTTGCTATCACACACACGCACCCACTCGGCAGCAGCTCTTCAGAGGCTCTGCCCACCCACCCTGCTGCAGTGCCAGCTGGCACAGGGGCATTGTGGTGGCACTGAGGAGGGAACAGGGACCCTGCTCCCCCACGCCTGAGCCCGGGTCAGGAAGGATGTGGCATGCTCCTGCCCCCCAAAATCCACTTCCCTGCTGGTGTCTGTGCTCAGACGATCAGGAGCTTTAGTGATGGGCTCTAGAACCCTGCCTGAGAGGGGAGTGTGCCTTCCCCTGCTTCCCCCTGCCCTGTCCCTCCTGTCCCTAGCAGGGACATTCCCACCTGGTGACCTTGTGCTGGGTCCTCCCTGTCACCTCCGGCTGGGTTTTACCCGTTCATCAGTTGGGTTTGATCCCGGTGCTGCCCATGGGGCCAGGGCTGGTTGGCTGGGGGTGAATGAGGCTGATGCTGGCAGCGTCTGGATGCGCTGCAGAGGCAAGACATGGTTCAGCCACTGCCCCTGCGTGCATCCTTCTCTGATGGGCTTCAAACCATGCAGGGCGCCAGGAGCTGGCTGTGGCGTGGTAGGGGCGATGCAGGGAAGGTCAGTGAGGATGCCCACTGGTACTGGATGAGCATTGTGTGTACCCACCATGACTGCGCCCTACCTTCCATAACTGTGCCATAACCACATATATCTGCGCCATATCCTCTGCACCATACCTGCCATACCTGTGCCATAACCACATATATCTGTGCCAAATCCTCTGCACCTTACCTGCCATACTTGCTGTTCACACCGTACCTGCTGTATCTGTACTGTACCTGCACTCTACCCACTGTTCCTGCACCATAACCACCATTCCTGCACCGTATCTGCCGTTCCTGCACTGTACCTGCACCATACCCACCATACCTGTGCCGCACGTGCCATATCCATGCTGTATCTACCATACCTGTTGTACCTGCACTGCACTTGCCGTACCTGTGCCACACGTGCCATATCCATGCTGTATCTACCATACCTGTTGTACCCGCACTGCACTTGCCATACCTGTGCCGCACGTGCCATATCCATGCTGTATCTACCATACCTGTTGTACCCTCACTGCACTTGCCGTACCTGTGCCACACGTGCCATATCCATGCTGTATCTACCATACCTGTTGTACCCTCACTGCACTTGCCATACCTGTGCCGCACGTGCCATATCCATACTGTATCTACCATACCTGTTGTACCCTCACTGCACTTGCCATACCCGTGCCGCACGTGCCGTACCCGCACTGCTGCAGTGGCAGCACCCAGGCCCAAGGCGCATCCCCGCCGCCTGTTGAGCGCATTGCGATGGAGGAATTGATGCTGCCCCTTCATTTGTTAGCTGGTGTAATACCACCGAAACCACTTCCACAATATCCCAAACTAAATCATTTATTCCTGACAAAAATCCAATAAAGAGCTCAGTCCTTCTCCATAGGCAGATAAAGCCCAGATTAACGGGGCTGCCGAGATCAAAAAAGGAGGAAGAAAAAGGAGGAAATGCTGGGAAAATGAGCGCGGGCTGTAGAGGAGACTCCTTCCACCTTCTTGCTTTCCCAAGGCTGCTGCGGCTCAGGGTTTTATTACAAAAAGCCACCTAAGTATTACAGGCTAATCCGTAAATCCCAGCCTAGTAAAATATGTGATGGATTTTGTAAATTGTGCCCTTTACAAATCTGATTGAACTTTTTTTTCCCTGCTGGGTTCCTTTTCTTCTCCTTCCCCCTCCTTTCCCGGGGGATTTCTTTTCTCCTTGGGGACCGTGATGTCTTTTGGTGTCCATGTCCTGCTCCTTCTCCACGCTGACCCCTAAGACCCTGTTTCCAGGCATCTGATGGTGGGACTGACATGGCAGCAGGAGCAGTGGAGACATGGATGGGGATGGGGATGGAGATAAGGATACAGAAAAGGATGGGGATAGGAATGGAGATGGGGCTTGGGATGGGGATGAGAATGGGGGGGAGGAAAGGAATAAGGATGGGGATGGACATGGGGGTGAATATGAGAATGGGGATGGGGTTGGGAAAGGGGCTGAGATGGGAATGTGGAGCACACCTATACCCCAGGTTGGCTGCCTGTGTTATGAATTGCTCCTTTCCCCTGATGTTTAGGGCTTTCTGCCTTCCCTGGGCTGTCTCAGGGTGTTCTGGGGCTGGCTGGGAACAGAGGGGCCGCATGGGGATGTGTGCCATCACTGTGATGGGGCCACCCTGAGCCAATGGGGCCGGGATCCAGGGTGTGTGGGAGGCTGCTGGGGGTCAGACAGGGACCGGGTTGTCTTTGCTCCTCGGAGGCTGTGGAGGGACTTGGCTGCCCGGCCGGGCTGTAAATCCCGGTGTCAGACGTGGCACGGATCGGTCTGGAACCCCTCCATGGCCAACTGAGGAGCATCACCACCCTGCCCAGCGCCTGCCCGGACACCTCGGGGTGCCGGGGTCACCCCTGGGTCCAGGCCGGGCTGTGAAGCCTGGAAATGGGATTTCAACAGCAGCGCAGCCCAGGGACACATCCATCCCGTGCGCAGAATGGGATCAACTCGGGCGCGTCTTTCCTTTCTCCAACATTGTTTCCTGTTCTTTATTAAAGCAAGATGTTGCTGGCGAATCTCACCCTCCCTCCCCTGTTTTTCCATTCAGTGGTTCTGCGGAGGAACATCTGGCAGCAGCAAACGAATGGGCGATTCCTGCCTGTCGTGGAGGAGATGCTGCTCTGCCTGCAGTGGCGAGGGGTGGCTGGCAAACGCACCGTGGTGCCTGTCACCCGGTGACACGGGGTGACGTGGCCAGCAGAGAGGATGGGGACCCACTGGCAATGGCGTCCCACGCAGCAAACGGGGAGCTGGGAAGAGGAGAAGCATCTGCCACGTCTCTCATTTGACTTCATCCTTTGGTTTAAGGGTAACGCTGAGGCTGACGGAGAACTGGGATCGGATCCCAGCCTGGAGCCAGGATCCAGCCCACAGCACGAGGAGCTGAGTCTGGATCTCTGCTGGGGGCTCAGATCCTCCCGGGATAGTGGAGCAGAAGTGGGGCTTGGGGGGTGATGGGCACTGAAGCTCCAAGCCCCTGTGTCCAGCCTGGCCTTGAACACTGCCAGGGATGGGGCAGCCACAGCTTCTCTGGGCACCCTGTGCCACAGGGAAGAGCTGCTGCCTAAGAGCTCAGCTCAGTCTCCCCTCTAGCAGGTTAAAGCCATTCCCCTTGGCCTGTCCCTGCATCCCTTTGTGCAATGAGGGGTGCCTGAGCTCCCGCCAGTGCAGACTGTGAGAACATCGGTGCAAAGCCGTGCCTCAGTTTCCCCAGCACTAACCAGTGCTGTGATTGAGGCCGGGAGCCATCCAGCCCTTCCTGTCCTCCTACAGCCCACCCCAGTGATTGAACACGGGCGTTAAACATGTTTGGAGCCAGCACTGGTGGATGCTAAGCGGTAACCATGGCAACTGCCAGGTTTCTGTTTCCTTGCCCTTGCCAATCACCTTGAGATGCCACCACGTCCCGGCCACCAGCCGGGCACCCCATGGCTCCTGCGGTCCCACCATCAATCCCAGCACTGCAGAGGGACGCAGCGGTGGCAGTGGCTGCAGAGCTGTGCTGGGGATCCCCTTCCCACCGGACACATCCCAGGCTGTGAAAGGGCTCCTGGGAGTCCCCTCACCCCAGGACCAGGAGCCAGCACCCCCTGACACCACATCCCTGGTGCTGGAGCATCCCTGCCCGGCACCACCGGCGGAAGGAGCACAAAGCAACATCTGCAAGTGTTTAACCATGCCGCTGGCCTGGCCCTTCCCAAAATAGCTCTCCGGGATGGGCTCCCATGCCAGCACTGATGTAATGTGCTTTTCTTTCCCTCCCGTCTGCTCCTTCCCCGCTGGAGCCACCATTCACTTGTCAGGCACGCTCCGCACCGGGGGCTTTGCTGCCACAAGCCCGGCCTGTGCCGGCACAACCGCGGTGATGCTGAGTGATGGCTCGTGGTGCAGAGGCACTGGGTGGGTCCTGGCAATGCAATGCCATCGGTGCCTCCTCATGGAGCTGGGCTGAGCCCTTAATTCTCCATTAAATAAGTGGGGAAACTGGGGACATCGGGGCTGGTTTCTGCTGGCTGCCCTGGTGGGGTTGGTGTAAGTGGGGAGGGAGCAGCTTCCAAGTGGGATCCATTATCCCCATACACCTCCGCTGTTCTGGTAGCCCTATGGAGAAGGGATGCCCTGGCTGTAATCCATGGCAGGGCAGGGCTTGCTGGCGCAGGCACCACCACGGGACGCCCCTCCATGTCCCCATGCATCTCGCAGGGGCTGCAGATGCCTTTGCAGCGCAGGCTGCAGCCAGCCCTGGCCCCTCTCCATGCACAGGGGGTTAACTTGGCCATGGCCGTGCAAGCAGAGACGGGCCGGCGCTGAGCCAGGCGCAGGCAGGAGCTGGGGCCAGCTGGCTGCGGCCCCTCTCCTGGCTCCCGCTCCAGCACATGCCTCCGGAGCAGCGCGTCCGGCTCCATCCCTCTGCCGCCTCCCCGCCAGCACCGCAGGATCCCACTGCAGTGGTCCAGGGGTTCCCTCGGGTCCGGGACCACGGGGATGCCGGCATCAAGAAGCTCATGGAGGAAAGCAGCCTATCCCCGCTCTGTGTGCGGGCACGGCCCAGGGACCCGGCCGGGTCCATCCCAAGGACATTGCATCCATCCCATCTCAGCAACTTTTCAGTGCTGTCAACCGCTGCTGCTGCTCGGATATCCGTTGTCAGAGTGTGAGTGACCCTGGTGCCACCGGGGCCGTGGCACGGCAGAGCAAAGGGCAGGGGGCTGTGCTTGCCGGGTGGCTCGCAGCCTGTGCGCCGTGCTGCCAGCCCCAGCTGCTCCCGCTCCTGCCCGGCAATGAGGCTTCATTCCGAGATTTACTGCTGTCTCATGGAAAAGCGGCTGGAGTGGGAGGACGCCTCCTCGTACAGGCAGGGAGGAGCTGGGGGGGGCTCTCTCCTTCTCCCCGCTTCCCACTTCTGTGCCCCACAGCGACACAAGGGCCCCCCACATCCCCTTGGTCCCCTCAGGGATGTCTGGGCTGCGGTGATGCCCCTTGTCCCCTCCATCAGCCCATGCTCCGTGCTGCTCGGAGACGTGCAAGTTGTGTCCCCCGTCCTCCTCCCGTGCAGGAACAAACAGCACCACGTGCTCCAATAATTACTTCATTATGGGCTAATTACTGCAATTAGCCGAGCAGTGCTCCTGCAAGTGCCTGCTGGCCTGGGCTCGCCTGTCACGTCCCCTCCATCCCTGCAGCCCATGGAGGTGGCACCAAGCATGGCCTGGATGGAGCTGGGGATCCTCTGCTTAGCTTGGGGGGTTCAAGCTTGGCACCCTGGGGTGCTCAGCGCCTTGGGGATCCTGGGAGGAGCACAGGGCCGCACATGTGGGTTTGCTGGTCCCCCCCCCCAGAGCTCCTTCTGTCATCCCCATCCCTATCCCAATCCTCTGAGAGAGGCAGCCAGCAGTTAGCCATGGGATGGGCACGCGCTGATGCCCTGCAGCACCACATGGCTCTTGTCCTGCAGTGGGACTGGTGACATTCACCACCAAATTGGTGCTGGTCCCTGATGACCTTTTCCCATCCCCAATGACTCCCAGCACCTCGGCAGGAGCCCCTGCTGACCCATGGCTGTGCTGAGCGGGAGGTGCTGGTGTCTCCTGCCATTAACTCGTGTTTTATCTTTAATTCCTCCCCTGGGCATCACGAGAGATGAGAAACAGACACTCCATCCCCAGGGGACCCCGGAGCCACGGTGATGGGCGCATTCACCTCCTGCCTTTGGGCTGCTCTGCTCAGAGGGGAGCCCGGTGCGGGCAGACACAGGATGTGTCCCGTGGGGCTGGCATGTTGCTGGAGGGGGGGCAGGCTGAAGAGTGGCTGCTTTGGAGTCCCTTCACCTGCTGACGTGCACTGTCATGACAGAGCATGTAATGGGTCCCACTGGTTCTGCTCTGCTTACCCGGTGCGTGCTGCTGTGCTGGGATGCTGTCCCATAATGAGCTTATTGCTTTGCTTTGTCACAGGCTGCTCCGGACAGGAACATTCCCTACAGAAATGGGGCTCCCGCACCCTGCCGGCCCCTGGAGATGGGGTGCAGCGGGTACAGAGCCGACACATCCCCATCTGCCCCCCAACACAGGGAAGCGTGCGGTGAGTGGGGTGATGGGGGTCGCACAGAGACCCCCATCCTCCATTGCCACCTCGGTGCCACCCTGAGAGCCGGGAGCACTGGGGACACCCGTGTGCTGTGCTCCGCTGCCTGAGCCCTGAGCACGCCTATGGATAACTGAAGCAGGAGCAGAGCCCTGCCTCCCGGCTCCATGGCAAACGCGTCCCGAAGCCGGGGGGAAAAGGCAGCGATTTGTGGGATTCAATTATTCAGCAGCAGCTTGTTCCTGCTGTGCACCGGGGAGGCGGTGCCAGCGTGGGGAGGTGTGGGGTGTCCCGGGCTGCCCCGATGGGTAGAGCCCCCCTCCCAGGGGACAGGGATGTGCAGGGGGTGTGTGGGTGTGCGGAAGCTGGCGCATGGCTGGGAAGCGCGTTGGGATAAAGGGAAGGATTCATTCACACCTCGCTGGGCTGGCAGCGCCCTGCCAGGGAAGTGCAAATGGAATCAGCGGGAGCTCAGGCCCTGCAAAACCCCCTTGTCCTTGGCTGAACGCGGCGTGGGGCCTCATCCCGCTCCGCCGTGAGCCCTGGTGATGATGGAGTTTAATGTCACCTGCGTCAGGAGCAGACCTCATGGAGGTGGATGTGCATTCCAAATTGATTTCAGTCGGTCCCATGCCTCCAGCTCCCAGGGGTCTGTGTCCTCATGGCGTGGCCACAGTCACATCTGCACGGCACAGGGGACAAGGGCATCGCTGCTTGTCTTCACAGCCTCTGCTGGGTTCCTTTCTATGGGCAGCAGCACACTGGGGGTCAGAGGGGTTCCTCGCCTTGGGGGTCACAGTGGCTATGGGCACCTCCAGCTCCATCCATCCTGCACTGTAAGCAGCGCTGCCTCCCTTGGGGCTGTGCCACATCCTTGTCCATGGATGCCAGGGACGAGCCCAGCACCACGGCTCAGTGCACATCACCCTGCATGGCAGTGATGGGACCCGGCAGGGGACCAGGGCGCGTCAGTGTGAGCAGGCGCTGGCAGGGCTAGGGGATGCAGCAGCCAGCTCTCGGTGCTGCTCGCAGCGCTGCCCAGGGACTGCTTGCTCTTCGCTTGCATATGCTGTGAGCCGAGAAGCTTCATCCCCTCCAGCCTCCCTTGGCTGCAGGCTGGGGAAGAGGCTTAGGGGGATGCTCGGGCCTGGCACAGCCCATGGACCATCAATCCATCCGTCCGTCCATCCATCCATCCATCCATCCATCCATCCATCCATCCATCCCTCCTTTCCCGTGCAGGAGCAGACCCCAGCTGAGCGCTGGTAGGATGTTGGCATCATCCCCTTAAACACTTCATCAGGAAAGCAACTATGAGTGTGGCACAGGCACACTGAGCAGCGTCCACCACCACAGCTGGGTACCGCAGAGCATCCCTCCCTGGCCAGCCCCACTGTGAGAGCCACTGCCTGTCCCAGCTCGCAGAGGACCTTGCTGTGAGCTGGTTTGGGTCCCTCGTCCTAGAGCATCCTGTACCTCTCACGCAGCTCCCAGCGCCGCAGCCCTGCCAGCAGCCTGCTGCTCCCAGCAATTCCCAGCCCTCGGCCCTGATGGCAGCCAGAAGGAAGCAGCTGTTTGCCAGGGAGGCAGAGCCTGGCAGCGGGCAGCCATGCTGCAGCCTGTGCCAAGCCGCGCTGAACAAGCTCCTGCTAATCCACGTCACGGTGCCCGCTCTCAACAAGCACGATTAGCACCGGGGGGAGGGGAGAGGTTTTGGGGGCTCCTTTGCGGGTCCAAAGTGCCCCATGGATTAGGTGCCACCTTCCCCGGGGTCCCTGCAGAGCTGCGGCCAGGCAGTGGCTGTTTGGAGGGGAGAAGAATGACAGCATCAATCTGAGCGGCAGCGGGAGCAGAGCGGGTGATTTAGGTGAGTGGTCACCGCTGTAACTGATGATGAGCTGCGAGCTGAGGAGGGAGAGGTAAGAAGAGGACGCAGGCTGGTGTCTGTGTGCACAAACTACCTTATCCACAGAGGGGATCCGGCACCCTGGGATGTGATAAATCCCTCTTGCCACGGCCGTGCGCTTGGATGTGATGGTTTCTGAAGGAAGGCAGTGGCTCGGATGTGAGTTACTTGTTGGGGAGCAGCATCCCCAGAGTCTGGCTTGCACAGGGCCTCGGGGATGCTGAGGCAGTGTGGGACCCCAGGGATGCTGGGTTTCTCTCATGGACCATGACGGAGAGTATATCTACAGCCAAGGTTTGCAGGGGGCCGTCAGCTGCACCATGCCCTCCCCAACCCTTCCATGTTCTCTGGCTCATCTACAAACAAGGCTGCAGCCCAAGATGGGGAAGGAGGAGGAAGAGGAGGCACTGGAGCCGTGTGTTTCATCCCTGCACACCTCTTCCTGCGTGCCAGAGGGGAAGAGGGAATCATCTGTAATGGTTGATCTATGATGTGATGCAGCAGTCACCTTCTCCCAATGGTCCCATCTCCATCCCCCTGCCCCAGAGCTGCAGCTATAGGTCAGCAATACTCCATCTCCACTCCCCTCTCTCCTGATGCTTCCGATGCTGCTCCTCATCCTCTTAACCGGCTCCATGGCCAAGGATGATGCACGACAACGTGATGGAGAGGCTGTGGTGCTTCAGGGACAATTAATCACCAGCACAATTAAAAGCAACACAAAGCCTGTGGGCAGGCTGGGGGCTGCGTGCTGCCTCAGGGCCAAGGCCAGGGCATCTCTTACCCCCATCGCTTGGGGTTTGCATTTCAGTGCTGTGGATTTCCCAGCGTGTTTGTTTCAGCACACAAACCACCCTCCATCCCCAGGCCCTGATGCTTACATCTCCGAGCCCAGCAAATGATTTATGTAGGGATGATGTACGACCTGCTTGCTCATCTAAGTTTGTGGCTAATCCTGTAGCTGAGATGCCTCTGCGGAACGCGATGCTGGCTGGGAAGAGGGATGCTCCTTGCATCTCACTCTTGGGTGCCGGAGGGGGGTCTCTGATTTTATCCATTTAAATGCTTTTTCCCCAAAACAGCCTCAGAAACCAGTCCCCCATCACCCACCCCTCGCTCCTTCCATGGGTGAAGGCAGGTAAATGGATCCCTGGATCCTGGGGGCTTTTCTATCTGCAACACGTGCGTCCGGAGCCCCTCTGTGCCTGCGTGCACGTGTGTCGAGCTCTGCTGTCCACGTGGCTGCGCCTCAATCTGCCTGAGCGCGTACACTCGCTCTCACTGTATATATGGGTGTGCACAGCTTTATGACAACTGAAATGGAAAAGACAATTGGATGTCAAAACCTATCCGAGGAGCCCATTTATACCCACCGGTCTTTATGGGATTCCCACTGATTGATTCAGGCCCCATAAAACTTCCTGCGGCAGCTCACTCCCCTCCCGGCCGGCTCTGCCTCTGCTCAATAGGGATGTGATTGACTCCTCTGCCTGCAGCAGGATTGAATCCGCATCCCTGGATGCGCAGCTCCTTCCCAGCTCCCTGCTGGAGCTGCTCCCGATAAGGGATGCAGCGCATGTGCTGCCGTGCCATCCATCAAGCTGTCAGGGCACCAGGCGGGCTGGGGGCTGTGGATGGATCCCGATGGAGCTTTCCCTTCCCAGTCACTTTCTTCTCTCCTTGTAGAGATGAACTTGGTGCCCCATCCCTGGCACTGTTCAAGGCCAGGTTGGACGGGGCTTGGAGCAACCTGCTTGAGTGGAAAGCAAGGGGTTGGAGCCCATTGCACCGCACAGGTCCATGTGTGTCTGTGTTTCCAAGGCGGGGTGTCTGTCCTGCAGGAAGGAGATGGGATGACCTTCCCCATCATCCCCACTGGCACTTGTTGAGCGACTCATCCAGCAGCTTCCCCCCAGCGCTCTGCTCTCCATGGCTGAGCACACTGACCTTTCCCAGCGCTTCCCAGCTCGGCTCCCAGCCACTGCTCCTGATGGCTGCTTCCCCCTGCTCCAGTCCCCTCCCAGGCCTCTCCTCACGCAGCACCTATGAATATTTATACCACTGGGTGTGTGGTGAGAGCTTGGACACAATCAGGACATTGAATTCATTGCACGGGGACGGGCAGCGGGGGGCTGGAGGAGCGTTTCCAGCGCTGCGGTACCCATGACACCAGGGAGTGATGGTGGCAGAGGGTGACGGGCAGAGCCTGGTCCTCCCAGTCCTCCTGGTCCCTGGAGAGGATCAAGGGCACTTCCAGGACTTCCAAGATCTGGGCTGAAAAGGCATGGTGCAGCCTTCCTGCTATGCTGCTGGCTGTCAAGAGCAAGGCATGGAGGTTACCCACTACCGTGCATGGGAGCACGGTTGTGTTGCTGTTGCATTGCTGTTGTGTTGCTGTTGCATTGCTGTTGTGTTGCTGTTGCATTGCTGTACCACCACTGGACCACTTGCATCACATTACCCCCTCACTGCCCTCCCATTGGCACTGAGCATCCCTGCATCCCGCACAGCCTCAGGAGCACCCTGCTTTGTTAGGATGTCTCCCCACCAGCCATCCTCTGAGGCTGAGGGCCGCAGACATCCCTTATCCTGGTGGCTTTTCCTTGCTGCAGCAAAGCCCGGTCAAGGAGAGGACTCAGTGCAGGGGCTTGGCTGCTCCACATCACTCTGTGAATTGAGTCGGAAAGCCAAGGACTGCCCAATATATTGCTCTGCTCCTGGTACACCGTGTCCTGGTGACGTGGGAAGGGCAGGCACACGCCGGCTCCATCACAGCAGCGCAGGGCAACGTGTTCCCACCCCCTTTTATAAAAGGCAATGCTCCTGTAATAATGTAATAACCCGCTGTGCCTGTGTGGCTGAAAACTCATTTGTTTAATAGGCAGCAGTTTGGCTTTGTCATGTTCATTTAGTTTTTAATGACGCACAGTTGTGCCAATATTGATTTTAGCTTATAGGGACTCAAAAAATTTACTATCTGGAATTATCTGAAATGTAGCTGCTCTATCCGGCCGTCAGGAATTCAGGCCTCTTCCTGCCTCACTCCACGCTGGTGGTGACGGCACAACCCAGTTGCGATGAGCTGGTGCCCATCTCACCCATGGCATCACTGAGATGCTCACCCTGAGCTCCCCCAGCCTCTGGGCATGGGGAAACTGAGGCACAAGGGATGGGTCTCCCAGGTCACCCTTTGTAGCGAGGCTGGGGCCAGGTCTCTCTGCCTGTGCTCCGTGAGGGGGTTTGGTGTGGGATGAGAGGTGCTGGTGAGCAGCGCCGCAGCACAGACCTGCCCCATCGCCGCGCTCTCAATGGGCTCCGCTGATTTCTCATGAGTCAGCAGCTCTCGTGCTCGGCACGGGGCGACAACCGACAGCAAATCCCATCGGCGGCCCCTGCTTCAGCGCCAGAACGCGGCAGGAACCAGCTGGAATCCATTTCCCGAGCGCCTCCGTGCTCCCCGGCTCTCGCTGGGATAGCACGGGGGGATGCTCGGGATGCAGTGCCCCCGGCGCTGTCCCCATCGCGCTGGAGCTCCGGTGGGGAATGGAGCAGATCCAGCTGGAGCAGTGAACACAGAGGGGCCTGGGCAGGGTCCCTCCCGCTGGGGTTCCCCACGATCCCATTCCTAACCTGTTTTGCCCTCAAGCACGAACTAATTCACTTTGAGGTTTTGCTGCTGTTGATGGGATTGATTGAGGAGCTGCAATCGCATCTCCCTGAAATGCCCCTGGGGCTCTGTGGGAGCACAAGCAAGGGAGTGAATGGCTGATGTTTGCGGGGGGACAAGCCCTGGCAGCCCCACCAAGCCGTGTATCCCCCTCCCTTGGTCACCATTGGCACCCACTGCCCTTTGCCAGTCCAGCAGCCCTGCAGCATCCAGCTCTGCCAGGCCGTGCTCGGTGTTATTCATTATACAAGTCAGAAAATACATTATTTACTATTTCCCCTATTATTGCACATTATTTATCACCTAATCCTGCAGTGATGAAAAGCAGAGCAGCACCTGAAGCACCCTGGGATGGACAGCCCCTGCTGCGTGCCAGGATGGAGCAGAGACTGGGGCTGAGCACAGAGGGCACGGTGAGGTTGGGGTGTGTGGGGCCCATGGGGTGAGGACATGGGGGGCTGCCTCTTGCCACCCTGCTGATGGTCCTGGGGAGCAGCCAGACATTTGGGGGGCTTCCTATTATAAGACATTGGGGCCAACGTGTGATGCAGCTCAGTGGGCACACAAGGATGGAGCCAGCAGCCCCCTGCCTCTGTTCCAGCCCCAGCATGGATCCAGGGATGGGGTTTCCCCCTTCCCTCAGTAACAATGAGGAAAACAAGGTCTGGGGGCTGCAGTTGCTCCCTGCATACACCTGGGGAGGGGGGGGGTAACCTGCAGGTGAATTAAATCTGGTGGCTGAATGCAGAGGAGTTAAATGAGCCTGAGCAGGCAGAGCTGGGGGAAGGCAGTGGTTGGGGGTTTTGTGCCGGTGCTTTGTGATGCTGATGAGCTTGGGGGTGCACAGCCCTGTGCTGGAGCCATCTGGGAAGTAGCAGGAGCGAGCTGGCCCTTTCCATGAGGGATGAGCCCCAGGCAGTGCCCATTGGCAACAGGTAAATGGACTTTGGGGCTTTTCTTTGTGATCTTCTGCTTGCTGGCGCCCTGAGTAATGGGGTGTGAGCAGTGCCTGGGGCTGCAGCGGGCACACATAGACCTGTCTGTGCTTCAGTGTGGTGATTGCAAAGGTTGGGGTGCATAAGTAGATGCGATGTGCTCTAAAAGAGTGAGCTGGTGTCTTCCAAAGTCCTTTCTGGTCTGCAGTGCTCAGCCCTTCTCTGAGCATCGGATGCTGGGGTACGTGGGGAGCTGGGTGTCAGGAATGTGCTTGTTGCAGTTGTTCCGGCCAAGGGAAGTGGAGCTGGGGGGCTCCTGGCACCCCCAGCCTGGCCCTGGCTGCTGTGTGGGGTTCAGCAGCGAGTTCCTTTACAGCCTCAGCTCCTGGAAGCGTGTGATGAAGTGAGAGTCTTGGATCAGCCCTTAGCAAAGCTGGCTGCTCCCCAGCTGCTGCGCTGAGAAATGCTGGGGAAGGTGGCCTTTAAATGTTAAGAAATCACATTAAAGTGAGCCAGAACCTGCGCCTGAATTTTTAATCTGATTTAAAAGTCAGCCTTGAGGTCCGGGCTGGTGCTGCCGAGCTGATGCTTCCGTGCCGGTGGTCTTGGGCTGCAGAGCCAATGCTGAGCTCGCTGCCATGAAGCCCGCGGTTGCATCTTTACCCTGTCACATCACAGCAAACCCAGCCACCCCCAAGCCCCTTCCTGGGGGCTCCTGTTGGCTGCTCTCTCCGGCAGGAGAACAAGCAAGACTTGGCTTTGCAGGGAGGTGGGAGAGCTGCTGCGGGGCTCCCAGTCCTGTGGATGCAGCTTCGGGTTTGGTTTACATTTAGAGATGCTCCTGCTCTGGAATGCTGCATCCAGAAGCTGCTCTGGAGGGGGGGTTGTGGCAACCCTGGGAAGTTTCCGACCCTTCTCGGCTTGTTCCTAAACCGCTGCTCTCCAAAAGGAGCCAGATCCCGCTCGGCAATGGGACTGCTGTGACCGTTACTGGGAGATGCCATTGCTCTGCTCTCTGCCAGCTCCGAGCCCCTCAGCTCTGCAGCCCCAGCACTGAGCATGATCTCGTTCTGGGCTTGGAGAAAGATCCTAATTGGGCAGAGAAGCCTCAAGCAGCTGATGCTGGGAGAGTGCTCGGGGCTGGGAAGAGGAGCAGGAGGAGAGGGCTCTCTCCTGTTGCTATTCCTTTTCTCGCTATTATTTTTGAAGACCTCAAATATTTAAGATGCTTCTGTTCTGCGCTGGTTCGGAGGCTCCTTGCGCAGCATCCAAGGGCAGCGTGGAGCTGTTTGATGCCCTTCAAGGGGAGGCACCTTCAGTCCTGCTGGAAATGGAGCATTTGCCTGCTTGTGCCTCTGCCTGGGGCTGCAGAAGTGGCCTCAGGGCCCAGGGGTGTGCGATGGCTGCACCTCATCCCGCACCATGGCTCTGCTGGGGAGAAGGGACCTGTCCTAAACCCAGGTTTAAAGAGAGGAGTTAACATCGCTCATGGCCTGCAGCATTACCCTGAATTAACTCTTCCAGGAGAGCAGATTCTTCTGGAGAGATTAAAAAGCCACTTCCAATCTTCATTACAAACAGAAGTCCTGGGGAGCTGGGCTGCAGCCAGTCAATTATCCTCACCATCAGACGTGTGCAGTTCATTGCAAATCTGGATAGGTCCGGCTTCAGCTTCTGCTTATGGGAGCTTGTTATACCCCTGTCTGAGGCTGCGGAGCCTCTATTATCCAGTTCCTCTTCCTTGTGCCGGTGCTGACAGCCTGTGGTTACCTCTGTCTCCCCTCCCCTTTGATAGCAGAGAAGGCCCGGGCTCCTGGAGTTTGTCTCTCACAGGCAATGCTTCCAACCTTGCTTCTCCTTGCACTTCCCAGATCAGGGAGCTCGGAGGTGGCAGGATGCTCCCCATGGGATGCTGCTCTCGTGCTTAAAGCACAGCGATGCTAAGAGTCAGTGCCTCGTCCAAAGAAGATGAGGGATGCTGAGGCTGGATGAAGGAAGCTCTTGGCTGTTGTCCTGCAGCCTTTGGATAAGGCTGACGGTCCCTGAAGCGCCTGACATCCCAGCAGAGACTTTTCCATTTCAAACAAAGCCTTGATCTTTTTTTGGAGCTGGCCTTGGTTTCAGACAAGAGTTTTTAATTCGAGCCCAGCGCCGCGTTTTGGGTTTGACTTTGATGCGCCCTCTTCAAGCGGGAGGTAAAATCACAGCTTTCAACTCCGCAAATAGCCCCGAGGCGGGTTCCTGCTGCCTGCGGGGCCTGCGGTGGCGGTGCCAGGCCAACCCCTCATTAGCTGAGGTCTCCAGCAGCAGCCAGTGGATGGGCTGCTGCTGGGATCAGGGGTTTCCAGAGGAGCTCAAAACCCCCATGAGCACTTGGAGACCTGCACATCTTCACCCCCTCCAGAAGAGTCTTGGAGAGGCAAGAGTCGCACGACGTGGCTCTAAGCTGGTCCACGTGTCGTGATTCCCAGTGTAATTACAAGTGATGCTGCCCCAAATTGTGGCTTAGAAGTTGGGATTCTCAATAAGGATCAGGCCAAAACTCTTGGGCGATGGAGAGATGCCCTGCATGGGGGTGACCCAGCAGCACAGCCTCCCACCCAGGCATTGCTGGCATGTCCTCAGTGTCACCAGAGCCCCCTGCCCTCTGTGTTCCCTGTGCCAGCTCTCTGCTTTTCCACCCACTCCTGGAAAGAGCTGGGCTGTTGCCTGCTGGAACTTGCTCCTGCTTGGATGGATTTGGGCACATGAGCTGGTATGGAGCAGGCAGGGCTGTGCTGTTGGGGCTGGGAGGGAGGATGTGCTCTGGTGGGAGCACGGCTGCGAGATCAAAACTCAACCAGTCTGCCCGGGTGACTGTGGGGAGCCAGGTACCTGTGCAAGTGGGTAATAAATGGCTTGCACCTTGGCAAGATTAATTGCAATAACCATAAATCAGTGCAGGCACCAGGGGCAGACACGATTTATGGCCCCAGAGACAGGAATTCCTGTTCTTTATGGAACAAAGCCCTGATCCCGCAGGGGCCCTGGAGCCTGCTGAGCATTATCGTGGCTGCAGCACGTGTTGGTGCCTGGGGAGCAGGGTCGGAGCCCACCACAGCGGGGTGAAGCAGCCCCTCTCCCTGCTTGTTCCAGCCCACACTGGGGAACACCTCCTGGAGAGGCGAGGCAGGATTGCAGCCTCCCACAGCACATCGATCCCCGTCAGCTCGGTTGCGATGCCAGCCACGGAGCTGAGTAATGCTGGGGTGGGCAAGCTCTGGGTTATTGTTCGGTCTCTCTTCAAGGGGTCCATGGGAAATTTGGCAGTAGCTCTCCAAATAAGCAACGTGCACATGAGCATTGTCCCCCACCAAGGACTGCGCACGGTTTACACACGGGTGCCTCTAATACAGTGGAAATGCACACCGGGGCTGGGGCACTAACATGCACAGTGGTATCGATGCTGGTGGGGAGTGCTCCCTCCTCTCTGCCCTGATTTGACCTGGCAGTGCTGGGCCTGGCTTCAGGCTAATCTGCTCATGCTTTTATTTCACCCTGATCCTTGTAGGTGCCTTGGCTCAGCAGTATGTGTGCTCAGAGGCTGATCCAGCACTCAGGATAGCTATTTCCTTCTGTGCAGATGGTGTAGGTCCTTGGGTGTTAATGCTCAGTAGCAGCCGTGACTGAGCCACTCTCCCCTACAGTACAGCAAGGTACTGTAATAGCGTAAAACACAGACATCTTCAAAAGATGTGCATTTAAGGCCTGATCCTGTTGGGAGATTTGGGCTTGAGGAATTGCAGGATTGGGCCTGTGGGGTGCTATGTTATCTGGGAGGTGTTGCTGGCTCCTCTCTAGGGGTAGAACTTATATTTTTCGAGACCCCGAAAATACTTGCTTTGATGATCTTGTGTCGAGTTTGCTCATCGCCTCGGGGCCAGGCTGTGTCCCCTTCCCAAGGACCCGGTGATGATGCTCTGGGTGCTGTCAGAGGGGCTGGGACGTTGGGAGAGGAGAAAGCTGCGGGGAGGGGGAGCTGCTGCTCACACTACCGGGGAGGGGGGGACGGGGGGACACGACCCGACCCTCCCGCTCCGCACGAACCGGGGGTGGGGAGACGCGCCCGCCGCTCCCGCTCCCCCCGCACCTCCGTGCGCGCCCGGCCGCTGCCGCTGGGTAGCGCTCGGAGCCGCGCCGTCTCCCCGCCTCCCCGGCTCGGGCTGCCCCCGGCTCCGCCGAGCCCCGCCGCCGTCGCTCACTCCGCCGCCGCACCGGAGCAGCAGCAGCAGCAGCCGGGGCCGGAGCGCCGAGAGGGGTCGGCGCGGCGCCGCCAGGCCGCCCTCCGAGCATCGCCGGCGGCTCCGAGCGGGTCCCCGCGCCGCTGCCCAGCGCAGCCGCACTTTCCCCGGGGGGATCCGCTGGTGCCGGGGCGCAACGAGGGGAGACCTCCCCCAGCCCCCTCATCCGTCGGCCGGAGCCGCCGAGGCGGGGATGTCCCCAGACAGGAGCTGAGCGCTGGGGAGGGGCCGCCCCCCCCCGGACCCCAAACTTTTCGGCCCCTGCGGTTTGCTCGGCTCCGGGAGCAGCCGCGGTGCCCGCAGGGGCCGGGGGCTCGGAGCCCTGCGCTTCCCGGCCCCTTCCCTGACGCGGGGCGTAGCGCTCAGGGAGGAGCTCGGCCGCCGGCCCCGCTCCAGATCTGGGGGTCCCGGCTGCGCGCGTCCCCCAGGGACGTTGCACACGGTGGGGAGCTGCCTGCGGAGCCCCGCTGCGCCCCGCCTGGAGCCTTTCACCCCGCCGTGCTGCCCCCCGCCCCGGGCAGCTCTGCTGCGGGGGTCCCTGCGCCGGAGCCCGGAGGACGCCCCAGTGCCCGGCCCGCAGCGGGGCTGGAGCCGCCGCCGCCGCCGACCCCCCGGATTATAAAGTCGGGGAAGTTCCCCCCCCGCCCCGGCTCGGTGGAGCCATGGCCCGGCTCGGGAGCTGGGAGCTGCTGTGCTTCGTGGTGCTCGCCCTGCCCGGACCCCCGGGAGCCGGCGCCCAAGGTAAGGGGATACTGGGGGAAAGCGGGGGGGGGGGAATCCTCCAGCCCCGGCTTTGGGCGCTGGAGATGGAACGCGGAGGATTGCGGGGGTCCCAGCGCCGCTCCCGCCCTGCCGGGTCTGGGAATCTTTGTGCCAGCCGGCGGACGTGTGCGTGGAGTGGGGCAGCCCCCGAGCTCCTGCTGTTGTGGGGGGGCAGCATCCGTGGTGTTGGAGAAGCGCCCCCGGTGCCAAGCGCAGCCCCATGTCCGGGAGGGCTCGGCGGGGATGAGCAGCGCGGTTCTGCCTCCTCATCTCCTCCCCTGCCCCAAAACTGCCCCCGGACTGGAGATGGGGGCTGAATGCTGCTCGGAGCATGGGGTAGGACCGCCCTGGACCGCTTTCGGGAGGCTGAGCATCCCCGGGGGATGGCGAGGGGTGAAGGCACGCATCTCACCCCCTCCGGGAGAACCCCCGTTACACCGCAAGACGTGGGGTGCAAGTCTGGGGAGCTCCCGAGGAGCAGCTCTTGTCCTGGTGTTGTTCCCATCGACCTTCAGCTGCCTGCTCAGACGGGGCTGGGGCTGCAGGGGTCTGAGCCCTGAGCCCCCGGGGTGCCTGGGGGTCCCTGAGCACCCAACTGCCCTTTAGTGAGGCGGTACCGCCGGGCAGGGTGAGCCCTCGCTGCTCCCCACTCCGGGGCTCTGCCGCGGTTCAGCCTGGTTTTAGCTGCTCCTCTACCCGAGGGGGATGCAGAAACACTTTGTGGCCCTTTGGGGTGTAGCCGGGGTTCCAAGGTGCTGGGAGGACCCTGGGGTCCCGTCCCCTCCCCAGCAGCGAGGCTCCCCTTGGGGCTGCAGCGCGGCTGCCTCCATCCCTGCCGCTCGGACCAGGCGGATCCAGGCTGTGAAATGTGGGGGGCAGCGCCGGGGGTCCTCACCCACGACATTTCTTGCCCTTGTTTGAGGCAGCGAGCGGAGCCAGGAGTCCCCGTGCGCTCCCGTCCTCCCGCTCCCCCTGAGCCTCCCCCAGCACTGCTATAATTTCTCAGTAATTAAGTTCAGAACATAACATCTAAAGCGGCAGTACATTATCCGGGCAGGCCCTGTGTGGGGAGCTCTGAAGGTCTCTTTGATTGATTCACTCCCTTGCTGAGTTTCTCTTCTCCCGGCTGGCGGGTCCTCTGTGGTCCGTTTGTTCCCTGCCGGCGGGACGGGCTCCTGCTGGGGACCAATCTCCTTGCCCTTCTCTATGGGGCGGATGCCGTGGGGCTGTGCGCGCTGCAGCCCTTTGGAGAGGTGGCGATGGGGTTTTGCTCCGCTCTCCTGGCGCAGGAGCCCGGCTTTGCCGCGTGTGTCACGTCCTCGCTGGCGGTGTGACATTGCTCGGTGCCCGTCACCGTGGCGGGTGGCAGCCACGGGCACAGGGAGCGTTGCCAAAGCCTGGCACGTGCCCGCCTTCCCTGCCCGCATTCAGGGTCACCTCCCTGAGGTGCTGCTGGAGCGCTGGGATGAGGCAGACGGAGCAGGCAGGATGCTCGGGTTCGGGCTCAGCCCCATTGCTGTGGGGCAGGCAGGGCAGCCCCGCATGGGCATCCCTGCAGGGCTGGCGGCGGGCGGACGCAGGCAGCGCTTTGTGCCGGTGGGATCGATTCAGGCAGCCAAAGAAAATGGGATCGATAGGGAAGGGGAGGAGGAGGAGATGGCGGGAGACCTCTGCGGCCTGGGCACAGGATGAGACACTTTAATACCTGCAGTTGGTAAAACAAAGGCCTCTGGTCGCCTGGGAATGAGGGGATGGAGGTTTAATTACAGCCCGTCTGCGCTGTGTAATTATTAATTACCCCCGGCAAAAAATAACTTATTGATTAGGGGCCTGGCGCTAATTGCTCGGAGCCAAACGCGGGGCTCATCAGTGAGCGGGAGCTGTGTCGCAGTGCGACCTATGCCAGTGCCACGGACCCCACCACTGGGGTCCCAGCCCCCTTTCTCCCCGCTTCTGGCAGGCTTTGTGCCCTCCGGGGATGTGGTTCTCACCCCCTCGGTGTTAGGGGCGCAGCCTGGGAGCCCCCTATGCTGTCACAGCACCTCTAATGGGATTGAGGAGCCTGTAGCCAGTCCCAGGAGGGATTTGGGAGGCTTAAGGTTCCAGGAGGGATTTGGGGCAGGGGCCTGAGATGGGCAGCTTCCACCAAAGAGGCTTATTAGAGGCTGGAGCGGGGGAGTGCCAGCATCTCCTGGTACCCACATTGTGTACGGAGGGAGCTGAGCCCCTGCCCGCTCCCAAGGATGGGATGCCGGTGTCAGGCTCATGCCAGGCTGTCATTGAAGGATGCTGGCAGTGCCCTCTGTGCCGGCGGCAGCAGGGAAGGGCAGAGCATGGGTTTCTCCTGGCTGGCCCCCCTCTTCCCCACAAGCGCAGCCATCACGTTAGGCCTGGTGCAAAGCTCCGGCTCAGGAAGCAAAGTGGCTTTTAGGGGAGAGGAAGGGAAGATTAAAATTTGATGCTGCTTTGGAAGCCATTAGTGACCAGGCTCAGCCGTGCGATGTTGATGACTTGATAACCACCAGGGGAGGGGGATCCAGTCCGTGTCCCCCTGCCCCATCGCTGTGCCGGTCCCCAAAGGTTTGGGGTGCCAGGGATCCAAGCCACGGCAGTGCTTGTGTATGGCACCGTGCCCATGGGCTGGGAGCTGGCTCCATGGGGCAGAGCAGACAGGATGAGGGGTGCCAGGAGGGGCTATGGGCTCCTACCCACCTCCGCTGCCCAGAGTGCTGGCCAGGGGGGCAATGTCAAATGATGCCCATCCTTTAGTGATGGGGAATGGGCTGCGGTGGCATTTCTGCTCATGGCAGCAAATGAAGGAGCTGAAGGAGAGGAAAAGGAGGAGGCAGGTTTGAGAACCTGGGGAAACACTGATAATTAAAGCTGGGAGGAGGAGGGGTGCATCGCTGCGTGATGAGGGGTGACCCTGCCTTTACCTTGGCAGGACATCATGGACCATGTCCTTGTTGCCAGCCGGTGCCTGGAGCTGATCCCCCGTGTGGCTGGTTCCTGCCTGGGGACGAGCTCCGGGCACAGCACACATTACTGTAGGCCCTACACAAAGTGGCTGGAGGTGCATTGTTAGTGGGTTGTGTGTCGCAGGGTGACAAATGGCCAGTGCCAGGCCAGTGATAAATCTGGTGCTGTCAGAGGTGATGTGATCGTGCTAATGAAGGAAGGGCGAGCGGAGTCCCTGGGCTGTGCCAGGGCGGGTAGCTGTGGGGCTGCGCTGGTGCCATGCATCCCTTGTTCCCTTGGGTCTTCCAAAGCTCCCGCAGGGATCCAGTGCCATATGGGGCTGGGATGGCTCAGGTGTAGGTGCTGGGAGCTAAGGGGTGTCCTGGGAGCTGCTTCAAATGCAGGGAGCCTTGCATGGAGCTGCTGGAGAGGATGCAGGACCGGGGTGAGAGATGTGGTGGTGACACTGGGACATACCCCATTCTCATTGCTTCTACTGTGCTTTGGGGTTCCCCCCCCTCTGCATCCCCATGGAGGTGGGTCTGGACTCGGGGTGTGTTCCTGCCATCCTGTTCCAGCAGGCAGGAATGTGCTGGCAGCAGCTCCCTGCCTTGCTGGTCCCCCTTGGCATCCCTCACACCCCGGGCACGCTGGCAATGCTGCCGGCATGGGCACTGCCCCAAGCACCCCTCTGTGGGGCTGGGCACCGGCTGTCGAGGTTGTGTCCCCTTGGCTCCCAGAGATGCTTTTTGGGGGATTCCATCCCCTTGGCTTCCAGGGATGCCTTAGGGGGATTCCATCCCCTTGTTCTCAGGGATGCTTTAGGGGGATTCCATCCCCTTGTTCTCAGGGATGCTTTAGGGGGATTCCATCCCCTTGGCTCCCAAAGATCTTTGAGGGGTCCATCCCCTGGTTCCCAGGGACGCTTTGGGGGTGCATCCCACACTCTGCTCCCCGTGATTCCTCATCTTCCCATCATCTCCTCTGCCTGACGCCGACCACCTGCCTGTGCTGGGGGGAGGCAGCGGCCCCCCCTTGCCCCAGCCCTGCAGGGTGCAGGAATGCCTGGCCTGGAAAGCCATACCGGGCTCGGGTTGCCTGGGAACTGGGAAACCTGATCCCTGGGAACGGGGCGGAGGGCAGGGGACATTCCTGGGCTGCAGCTGGTCCCCAGCCCCCTTTGTCTCCCCTCAGCCCTCGGCCCCCTCAGCAATGGGGTCTTGGGGTGCAGGGGGCTCTGGGCCTCATGCAAGGAGCATCCCTGGGGACGCTGTGACCGGCAGCTGCTGCCCGCTCTGCGCTGTCACCTCCCTGCATGGATCAGTGTCACCTCGTGGGCTGGAGAAGGCCTTGGGCACTGGGACCAGCTGCCACGGATGCCAGCAGCTGGGCATCCCGTCCGGCATTAGGGACCAGGGATGGCACGGTGGCAATTCCAGGAATGCTGGGTCCCCCCATGCCGAACCCACCCTCCCTCCTACCAACATCCCTTGTCCCCATCATCCACCTCAGTGGCAGCTCCTCAGCATTCCAAGAACTCTCCCTTTTATCCATAGGAAGCCAAGGGGGAAACTGAGGCACGGGCGGAGGTGGCAGTGGGTGCAGTGGGACGGGGACCATGGCACGGTTCTGGTTGCATCCTGCTGCCATAGGGCAGCTCTATCGGCTCCTATCCATCGCTGCCGGCCCCCCGGATGTGCCGAGGCCCCTGGTGAAGGGGAACCTTGATGGCTTTGACCATTAGCAGCAAGGAGCCGCGGAGCTAATTTTAGCTGCAATCATTAATTGCTTTTGCACCGCTGGGTGAGGCGACAGCCTCGAGTCCTCGCCGGTAACCTTGAGCCCTGCTGGCTGCCCGCAGCGGCAGCGCCGGGGCCAGGGTGGGTTTATCCATGGGAATGCTGGGCTCTGGAGGGCTTTACCCAGGATACCGGGGTCTGTGCGTGAGGCCGGCAGGGACTGGGGTGCCTGGAAGGGTTCTGCTACCCCTGGCTTGCAAGGAGGGGTGTCCCTTGTGCCCCCAAGGCCCGCGTCCGCAGGGCTGGGGTGCATTTGCCAGGATGCTGGAGGAGCTTGGCCCTCTGTCCCTATTCCATGGGGCCATCTCTTCCCAGCACTTCCCGGTTCACTGACTGTGAGCCGCAGCTGGGTGAGGACATGGAGCTGAATCTAGGGCATGGACTGGGCATTAACTGGGGTTTTATTGGGTCATTTCTGCTCCTTATCGCTGCCAGGAGCCTGTGTCTCCCCATGGGGAGCAATCGAGTGCGGGGCTGTGCAAGCAGCTGAACCCAGGGCTCAGCGTGGTGGGATGCGCAGTGCTTCCTCTCCTCCTCTTCCTCCTTCTGGGTTTGGAGCACAAAGTCAGGCTGAGAGCGTGGGGGAAGTTTGCATGGATCCAGCATCCCTATTTCCAAGCATCCCACGATGGTCCGGCTGGAGATGTGCCGGGGAGGGAGCTGGATGCGGACATGCTGCCGGATCCTGGCCCGACGTGGCGCCGGGATAGATGGATGGATGGAGGGGGCTGGGGCGCGGCGGACACAATAGCTCTGGTTTCAGCAACCCGCCTCCTGCATGCCTGAAAAACAGCTGATGGCCATGAAGGGGGATGAAATGGGATTAGCTGCTGTTTCCAATGGGAGCGTGTCCTGCTGAGCCGGACAATGCGCCCGCTGTGCCCCTGCTTCATGCCTTGGCCCTGGCTCCCTGGGTCTGTCAGGTCCCCGGTGCTTCAGGTTTGGGTGCACAGGCTCCTCAGGGTGCTTGCAGGAGGCTGGAGACCATGGGGCAGGATGGGGACTTCTCACCCCACAACAGCATCGAATGGGTCCCAGGGGACCTCGCACATCCCATACTGGGGTGGCAGCAGTTTGGGGCTGTGCTGGGTGCCCGGTTTGAAGCAACACATCTGAACCAGAGGTGTGAGGAGCTCTGTGGGGTGGGTGCCGGGGTTTGGGGCACGATGGAGCCCATCACCGTGCGTCAGGGCGGGCCCCACGTGCGGCCCCAGCTGCAGCGCTGCGGCTCCAGTGAGCTGGAGTGAGCGGATGTTGGTTTTGATAATGAGTTCTCGATGCATTCACAAACTAATAAAATCAGCTCATTAGGGTGGGATGGTTAATTCAGAGCTCTGCCCTTGGGAGAAGCCTCCGCGCCGGGAAGCGCCCTGCCTGTGCGCATGGGGTACGTGGGGAGGAAGGTGATGGGTGCCTTCATCTCGCCGCGTCCCTTGCTTGCAGGGTGGGATGCAGGGTTGGAAGGGCAGCGGCAGGGAGCTGAGCTGTGCAGTGGAGGGTGGAAACAAGGCATGTGCTGGGAGCAGGGCAATGAGCTGCGGAGCGCTTCACCTGCGGCGCTGGCGGAGTCGCGCTCGCTTGGCTTCTCCCCATCAGCTTCACATCAGGCTGGGCAGCAGCGCTGGCTTTCCCGCTGGAATCGCTGGCCCGGAGTCACGGCGGCGGCTGGAAAAGCCCCTCTGGCTGGGACAGCCACAAGTGTGGAAACAAGCAGTGATGAGTTCGCTTCCTTGCCCTGGAAAATCAGTGCATGGCTTGGGGGGGGGGGGGGGATTGGCAGGCTGTGAGTTATTCCTGTCCCCCATCTGCAAAACGGAGTGTCTGGGAAGGAAAAGCTTTGGAAAAGCCTATTTCCAAGGAAAACTCATGTTCGCCGTCATGCTGCAGCTATTTATGTTCCAAGTGAGCAATGCAATGACTAATTAATCCTTAGGAAAGAGGATGTCTGGGCTCCTCCCCAGTACATCAGTGGGTGCGCGGTGCCTACAGGCTCGGGAGGATGGGGGGAAACCAGCGCTGCCGTCCCGCTGGGCACGGGGCCGGGGGGACCTGGCAAAGGGTTTTCCATCCCGCGGGGCTGGAGCCTCCGTTGCGTCAGCGCCATGGGAAAGGCTCAGTGGGGTTTGTCTGTGGTTTCTGCCTCCTGTTTTTCTTTCCCCACTGCCTTGCTGAGATTCCTGCGGCGAGGATGGAAAGCGGCTGCTTGTGTGTGTGTGTGTGTGTGTCTGTATGTGCTGAGCATCCTGTGAGGGTGGAGGATGCAGAAGGGACGGATGCCCCTTGCAGAACTGACACCCCAGGCCCTGTTGAGGCTCCCTTAGAGCAGGTCTGGTTCTGGCTTTGCTTTCCCACCCCTCCTCAGCCTCAGTGGCCACAGTAGTCCAGGGCTGTGATTTCCTCCCAGGAACACCTGGAGGATACACTCAATGTGCTCCACGGGGCTAAATCCAGCCCAGAACCGTGTTGTGCCACATTGGGCTCATGTGGCATCCATCCCACCCAGCACTGTGGTGACACTGGATGGGGGTCCCGGGCTGTGGGGGACCCTCACTTTGCTTGGCTGCTGGCATGGAGCCTGTTGTTGCCAAATCCTCATGTAGAAGCTCCATTCCTGGCTGCAAAGCCTTTGGGAATGGGACTGGGAAAGGCCCTTCCACCCCTCCAAGGCTCTGGGGAAGGGGATGTGCGTTCCTCCTCTCTCCTGCCTGGAATGCTGGTGGCTGTGGTGGGTCTGGAGACGGTGTCTGTGCCTCCATCCCCTCCTCACTGTTTTGGAGTCTCCTGGGGAAGTCAGCAGCAGGATCTGGCCCCTCTAATGGTGTTGTGTCACTCGCTGGGTGCCCATGACTCACAGCAGTGACCCAGATAACGGCAGAGCTGTGGAATCGAGGGGTCAGGAGGATTTGTGGCATCATCACAAGGAGTTTGCTGGGGAAGGAGTTTTGCCTGGAGCCTGTTAAACATTCCCAGCTTGGGATAGGGCTGTGCCCTGCATGAGGACGTGCTCAGCATCACGGGGCTGGACTGGGAGGGCTCCTGTCCCCCCCCAGGGAGCATCCCTGCATGGCTCCTTTGCTGTGGGTCCCTTGCAGCTCCGTGCTGGGGTCTGTGCCTTCAGGACCAGCTTTGGGGATGCTTATGGGCCGCATGGTCCTTCAGAGCACAAAGCTCTGCCTGTTGCCCATGGGCTGGGAGCACAGAACGCTGCTCTGTGTGTGTGTGTGTGTCTGCGCCCGTGCCGGGCTTCCCGGGATGGGAATGTTGTTCTTTCCAGGCAGGATGTGCGCGGCGCTGGGTGTGCAGGGCAGGCAGGGACGCGCAGGCACACAGCCCTGCTCTGTTCACAGCCGCCCGGCTCAATGAGACGCTGTTCCCTGGCCAGGGCTGGGGCCTCTCCCTTGGCTCCGGGACCATCTCAAGCTGTACCTGGCCCATGGCAGCACCGTGGTGCACCCAGGATAGGTCCCCAGTGCTGCAAGGGCTGAGGGCTGAGGTCCTTGAGGTGTGGGTGATGCTGGCACTGCTCTGGCTTTGGTGCACTGGGGCATTCCCCAGGTTCGGGATGCTCTGATGGCTGGGGACATGAGTGATGTTTAGTGAAGGGATTCAGGATGTGACCATGATGGGAAGTGGGATCATCTCTGCTGGGAAAAGGGAGGTCCTGAGCATGCACCATGATGCTGAGCTCCATATCCCTGTTGCACCCCCCTTGTCCTGGGGGAGCCGTGCTCATCCTTACATGTGCCCCATCCCTGGGGGGGGGTTCAGCCGGGCCTGGCGAGGCCCCCGGCTCAGCCAACAGCCCACTGAGCCCTGGGAGAGCCCCCGCTGCTGAAGAGGAGCTTGTTATGGAGCCATCCTGCTTTTAATTAACAAATTAAAATCCTAGTTAACAATCCAGCCCCAGGGCTGTTGGAGGCTGGGAGAAGCCGGAGCGTTTGTTATGGAAACAGCAGTTAATTAACAAATAAATAACTGGGGGCCTGGAGACAGATGTGGGAGGAGGAAGGGGAGATGGCAGCGCGGTCCCACTGGCGGGAAGCAGTGCTGGAGAAAGGTGTCCATCCATCCCTCCCTCCATCCCTCCCTCCATCCCTCCCTCCCTCCCTCCCTCCCTCCCTCCCTCCCTCCCTCCCTCCCTCCCTCCCTCCATCCCTCCCTCCCTCCCTCCCTCCATCCCTCCCTCCCTCCCTCCCTCCATCCCTCCCTCCATCCATCCCTCCCTCCATCCATCCATCCCTCCATCCATCCATCCCTCCCTCCATCCATCCATCCCTCCATCCATCCCTCCCTCCCTCCATCCATCCCTCCATCTGCCTGTCCTGCGGGCTGCCATGGCCCTGGTGGGGTAGTGATAATCCTGATGGGTGCAGGGGGCTGTGCCATAGATCTGGCCATGTGTTGTGCTAGATGCACCTTGGTTTTGGGGCTCCTGGGCTCTGCCTATCACTGCTGGCTCCGGAAATCACACCCACTGCCTGTTCCTAGACCCCGAGGCTGGGAAGCACCGAGATGGATGAAGTGTGACACTGACAAAGCTGCTATGCAGTCTGCAGGTGACACCAATGCTGCGCTGGGGACCGGGTGGGGAAGGTGAGGGGCATCAACTGCTGGATCCCCTGCGTCCTGTGATTGCTGCTGTCCCCATTGGAGTCTCTTTTACCCTGGGCTGGGTCTGTGCAGGGGATTTAGGTGCTGTGACCATGGCTGTGGTCAGTTTGTATTAACCACAGGGCTGTCACAGAGAGCCCCGAGCTGGTGCTGCTGCGGTGGGGATTGCCTATGGTGGGGCCGTGCAGGGGTTTGGGGTCACCGTGCTGCTCCCCAGTGCAGTGTCCCCCCATCACTGCCAGCACTGAGGGCAGGGGTGGCTGCAGGGACAAACACAGGGACATGACCCCTGCAGGGGTCTGGAGGGGTGAGGAGGTGGCAGAGCCCCCGTCCCTCCCGCAGCTTCCCCTTCCCAAAGGCTCCCCTTGAGAAGCCAGCGCTGCCGGCATCACACGGGCAAGAGCCGGGCTCTGCTGAGCAGCTCCTCCAGCGCCGCATCCCGCTCAGCCTCCCCCCTACTCCGGTGAACGCACCCCTGCAATCCGATTAGGGCAAGTAGGGAACCCCACATCGCCTACGAGGGAGGCCGCTCCTCCTCCAGAGCCGTGCCGGGTCCAGCCTGGCTCCGGCTCCCCTCCTGTGCCAGATCCCTCCATCGCCCGCATTAGGATGTCCCCTCCAGGCACCCTAACGTGGGTGATGTGCTCCCTTGCTGGGAGCTGGCCCCATGTCCCAAGGGCTCCCCATCCACCACAATGACCTTTTTCCTGTGCAAGGGAATCGCTAAAGCAATGGCACAGAGATGCTGATGGAGATAAGGTGCCCGGTTCCACCTTGTGTCTGTAGCTGGGCAGGAGCTGTTGTCTGAGCTGAAGGACCGGGGTGCCCTTGTCTGGCTGCTCATGCCCCTTCTCCGTGGCAGAGCTGCAGCTCCTCATGCTGTGAGCAGTCTGTGGGCTCAGCGTGAGGCATCGGAGCAGAGAAGAATGCGTCTCAGCAGCAAGGTCGTGCAGGGTATGTGCTGGTGGCAGATGCTGGAGGGAGCCTCTCGCTGCTCCATCCTGCTCCTGCTTTCCCTCTCCAAGGGCTGCACTGGTGCCCAGTTCAAGAATGGACGGAGGGATGCAGCCTCTGTGAGATGCTCCTGCACCCTCCGAGTGCAGCCCTGCTCCAACCTGCTGATGGCTCGGGGCTGCGGCCCCTCTTCAGTGCAACAAAGCTGATTTTATTCCTGTGATCTCAGTGGGAGTGGGGCCGAGCGAGGGAGGCTCTTCAGGCTGCTCTGCCTCCCTTAAAACCCCTCTTAGCTCTGCTCTGCGATTGCTTTACGAGAAGCAGCTGCTTTTCGGCATCGCTTCTTGCTGCAGCTCCCATCATCTCCCCACTGCTCAGGGCTTGGGCTGTGGTGCTGCTGGAGGGATGGAGCTGAAGCCCCTCGTGCCTTTCTTGGACTATTTTGGAAGGCAAGAAAATCACAGCTAACACAGGGCTTTTCCAAGCAGCAAAGGAGAGGGCTTCAATTATCAGCCCCAGTGTGGAGAAGCAGCATCTCTGGGGCACTGTTTTTGGGCCCCCCTCTGTCCCAGCTCACGTTTGCTGCCTGGGAACACCATGGGAATGGGGAACTGCTGCAGTTAGGGCTGAAGGGGATGTTTTGGGTCGAGGTCTGCTGCAGCCCGGTCAGGCTCTTGGGGATTAAGCAAGGCTGTAACCAGACAAATGGGGATGTGCTTTGGGGTGGAATTGCCCTGGATATGTGGGTCCTCATCATCATCCTGGTGCGGCTCCTGCCCTTGGGAAAGGGCACTGCTCGGGGTGGGTGGGAAGGCACTGTGTGGATGGAAAGAAGGAAAACTTGGTGGGACAGGGATGGGGAGCCAGGCTGGGGCCCACGCTACAGGGACCAGAGGGAGGATGCTCTCCAGAGTGCACCATGAGCTTACCGGTCCAATAGCATCCCTTTCAGCTGCTCCCCCGCCCCGAGCTGTGCCATGGCCTGCTGCCTCCCCATGGCAAGAGCATTTCCCCCATTGCTCTCACATCCTTGTGCCACCGGCGAGCACCGAACCCCCCGGCTCAGGCTGTGCCCTCTGCATAATGCAGGAGGCGAGAGCCCTCCGTGGGGGCTGCAGATAAACGTGGTAAATGGCTGAGAAATGGAGCGTGCCTGTTAGGAGCCACCTCGGCCGTTGTCAGCGCCGGTTCCTCTGCTGCCCATAGCCCCGGCTGCTGCCGGCCCGGCACCCGCACCGGCACCCGTGTGGATGGGAGCAGGAGCCCATCGGAGCATTGGAAATTGCATTTCACGGCCGGGCGGGCTGGGATACCAACCCCAGCGCCGGGCGCTCCGAGAGGAGATAAGATTTGATTAAGGAGCCCGCTATTAATTTATGGCGAGTACACTCTGGATAGTGGAGAGGTTGCTTTTAATTAATAGCCAGGAGGAGAGTTTGAAAGCTCTCTTGGTCTCAGTGGGGGGAGAAGGGGAGGGAGGGGAAAGGCAGGGGAGGAAGGGAACAAAGTAAGTTGTGAGGATTAATGGACACAGCTGCAATTATAAGTCTTGTTCTTAGTGGAATGAAAAATAACTGCATCAGAAGATGCGCCATGGGGGGGGGGGGGGTGTGCAGGGAGGCCTGGCTGAGCCACAGGGCTGAGATGGGCAGGATGGTGCTGGGTGCCTTTGGAACTGCTCTGTGTGCCCGTGAGGGGGGCACCCCATAGCCACCAGGCCAGCTTTGGGGGGGGGGAGTGGGGGTACAAGGAATGGCTGGGATGTCCCTGTACTCCTGGGCCTGCCCTTTCCACTGGGATCAGGACCGAGGGCTGATGCTGGGATGGATATTGATGGGTTCAGTGATATGGATGGGCTGGGGAGGATGGAGCCATCCTGCCCCACTGCTGGTGCTGTGTGAGCCCCAGAGGCTGCAGTGTGTGGCTGGGGCTGGAGCTCCCCTGCCTGCCCCTTCCCCATAGCACTGCCTGCTCAGGTGTTAGGAGGGTGAATGGGGCTCGCTAAGGATGCTCGCCCCATCTCATCCCTGTGCCTTGTCACCCCCAGACACCCGGTCCCCACTCGGCAGCACGCTGTGCTCCGCAGCTCCCAGGGAGCATTCAGGGTTTCAATCCGGTGTTTGCTGTTTGTTAAGGGGATGAAGCCTCGTCTCAGGGATGCTGATGGCTCTGGCACTGAGCACTGCTAATCCCCAGCTCCGGCGGGGACCGTGGTGGGGACACCAGGAGCACCGGGAGCCGTGGCCTCGGTGCCCGCCCGGTGACTTTACCAACAGCCACTGAAATATTGATGCCTCCCAACCACACGCTTGCATCCGGCCAGCAGGAAACGTAACTTAGCCAAGGGATGGCTCCTGGGGCAGCAGCGCAGACCCTGCCCAGGTCCGTGGCCATGGGGGCCACCCAGCCAAGGTGGCCATGGAGGGGCCAGGGGTTGTCCCCAGGGCCAGGATCTCTCATTGCACCCCCCGTGGCTGTGACCCCACTGGGTTGCTCGGGGACATCTCGATCCCCCATAGGTGCTGTGGTGATTGTTAACCCCTGCCATGCCAGGACAGGTCCCCGGGATGGGCAGCGGGTGCCGGGGAACGGCGCCGCGAGCCTGTTACACAGATGGATAATAAAACCGGGGGAAAATTACCCTCTTATTGAAACGTGTTTTCGGAATCAAACAATTATTCTGGTAATTGAAAAAATGTGTCCTTAAATTAAATGCACTGGCTCCTATTAAAATTTTAGTGGATTTCTTCTCTTATTCTTCCCCCCCCCCCCCCCCCACCTCCCCTCCCTCCCTGCCTGCGCTGGCGGCTCCAGGCTGGTAATTATAGCGCGGGTTTCGCTTTCTCTTTATTGTTTTTTAATCTCCTCGTGCTGCGCGGCGCCCGCGATCGTCTGATGCAGCAGAGATTTCACTTCATCGCCCCACGCTGGGGGGGGCCAGGGCGCTCAGTGGGGAGGGGAGCGGTGGATGTCAGCCCCTGTCCATAAGGGGCATAGAACCATGGAATGGTTTGGGTTGGAAGAGAGCTTAAAGCTCCTCCAGCTCCAAGCCCTGCCACGGGCAGGGACCCCTTCCATAGAGCAGCTTGCTCCAAGCCCCTGTGTCCAACCTGGCCTTGAACACTGCCGGGGATGGGGCAGCCACAGCTTCTCTGGGCACCCTGTGCCAGCGCCTCAGCACCCTCACAGGGAAGAGCTTCTGCCTAAGAAGTCTCCCCTCTGGCAGGTTAAAGCCATTCCCCTTGGCCTGTCCCTGCAGGCCCTTGTCCAAAGCCCTTCTCCAGCCTTCCTGGAGCCCCTTCAGGTGCTGGAAGACTTTTATAAGAACCTGGGTGTCCCATGAGCTGCTGGTCCCTTGTGGGCGGCTGGGGGGACCCGTCTCATGCCCCATCCCCACCTTCTCTTTGCTCACTGGGGTTTGCTGAGCACAAGGAAGGGGGGTCTCACCCTCCTTCTCCCCACCAGCAGCTGCACGGAGCACCCTGCCCTGGGCAGGCATTCCAGGATTCCTCTGGGCTTAAACCGTCCCGTCCCTTCCCATCAAGAGGGATTTGAAGCCTGGAGAGGGGGGCTTAGCTCCTGGCTCGCCCATTACGCCCAGGCATTAGGATCCATTACTGCTCTTTAGGCACAGCCAGGGCCCCTGCTCTAAATCCACATCCCCTCCCCTCACTAATGCTCCGGGCTCAGACCCAGCTCTATGTAAATAAAGTGCAGGGACAAAGATTGTGATCCCATTAGGCAGGATTAGTGCCTTGTGAGGGCCTGGCATTAAAATGTCACCGGTGGTGGAGGGAGAGAGCCGGGGTCATCCCCGTTCCCGTCCCCCGTCCCTAGTGCCAGCTTTTGGCATCCTATGGCTCCCATCCATCCCTGCCTGCAGCTCAGCTCCGGGTGCCGGCAGGATGGGGAGGGAGTGGTTTGGTGGCACCTATTCCATGGAGGGGGCTGTGCCGGGCTGGCCTGGCCTGGCATGGCATGGCATGGCACAGCACCCGACCCATGGCCTCGGGAGCTCAGCACCATCCCGTGCCAGCGGCAGATGTGCGGATGTTCCCGGGGCCGCCCCTCGCTGCTGCCTTTGCGAAGTGATGAATTCCTGCACCAACTAATTAGCCTCTAATGAGCCAGTGGAGAGTAAACAGGCACAGCAGATGGGGGAGAGGAGGAATTAGCAGTAATGACCCTTGGGTTGTGTGGGGGGAAGCGGTGTCACACAAGGGGAGAGCTCCCACTGCCCCCAGGACCTGTGGGATCGTGGCCTCTGTCCGTGCTGGCTCTGCAGTGGGCAGTGAGGTGATGGGCGATGAGGTGATGGGCACCCCTGCGCACCCTGGATTCGCTGGAGCCATGCCCCATGTTGCTACCGGGATGATGGCACGGAAAAGTCCCCCTGGCATACTGGGAGCAGAGCTGAGATGCTGCATGGCATCAAATAGAGGGAAACTGAGGCACGGAAGGCTGGAGCTCGGTGCCACCTTCACCCTCGCAAGGGACACCCGGTGCACCCGAGACCCTCTGCCCTACCTGGGGTGGTTTTGGCTTTCCCAAGGGATTGGAGGAGCCGGTTGTGGGGGGACGGAGGAGGCTGCAATGCTCTTCACGATCAATGGTGGAATTAGGAGCTGCCTCTCCTGCTCGGTGCCGTTCTTCACCCCTTAATGCAGAACAGATGGCTCGGGTGCTTCAAAGCGAGATGAGCCTGAGCTGCTTACAGCCAAATTAGGATGCGTGCAAACGGCCTGCGGCCCGGGGGAAGGTGCTCCAGGAGCATCCTGCATCCCAAATCCATCCCAAACGCATCCCAAATGCATCCCTAAGCGCTCGGAGCTGGGATCAGTGGGGGGAAGCCACTGGAGCACTTGTCCCAGGATGCTGAGCCCTGTGGTTTGTGGTGGGGCTCACGCAGAGGTGACCATCACCAGAGCCTGGGCATCAGCCTGGTTTTGCTGCATGGATGCATTGCCTGCATCTCGCCCTGCCTGGTCCATGCCTCATCTACTGGTTTCATGCCTGTGTTCAGCCTTGGAGCTGACGTTCGGCTTTGCCATGGCCTCAACTGGGTGCTGCAATAATCCCACATCTCCAGGCTGGCGTGGGTGAAGCTCTGGCATTGCAGGTCAAGCTCCTGCCACGGCGTGGTAGGGACACGTGTCCACACGTGTAGAGGTTGACACACAGCATGCACGGGCACTGAGCCCCTTGACTGCATTGAGAGGTGCCTCAGTGCCCCAGGCCAGCCTAGATCCAGTGCAGGGGCAATGGGATCAGGGCTGCCTGCACCAGCCAGTGCTACTGAAGGTCAGAGAGGAGCATTCATTTAAGGAGCTCTCTGCTGCTCCTTCCCTGCCTCATGACTCGCCTGGCATTTACCATCCCCATGCCCACCCTGGGGACACGCAGCAGGGTGGATGTGAATCAAACGGGCATCTCCACATGGATGCAGCAATTGGCACCCCAGGGTGGGCAATAGGAGAGGACAGGGACCCGCAGGGCAGCTCTGGTGCTGTCTCTGAGCCCCTGTGGCAGTGGGACACCAGCACAGGCTGAGCCCATGGGCACTGCTTTGCTGGGAGCTCAGGGTGTGGAGAGCTGCGGCAGGAATTCAGCTCGCACACAAGAGAGCAAAGCCCTGCCCCAAAGAAAAAACCCAAAGCCGTGATTGAAAGCACACTTGAAAGCTGCTGGGGAATATGAATGTGTCTTTGAAGTAAAAGGGCTTCCATTTGTTAAGCAGAAAATGGAGCTGTGTGTTTCGATTTATAGTTTTACTTAGCAAATAAAACAGGAGAGGAGTAAGTGTTTATGTGCCGCTCCGCTCCCAGCCCCTCCACCCTCTTCACCCCCCAAGTTAAAAGCTCAGTGCTTCTGAAGCACTACAAAGGCAGTCGGGAATAAAGCAAAGCAAGCGGCTTAGATAAACCCTAGATGGGCTTAAGCCCTGGTCGACAGGCTTGGGAAATGGCTCAGGGCAGGCAAATGGCCAGTGGGGAGGCCTGGCAGGGACAGAGGGATGGGGATGGGGCCACCAGCATCCCCTGCCTGCGTGCCCGTGTGCTGCTGGGTTCTGGTTATGATGAAGTGAATGGGGCTGGCAGGTTGTGGGGTTGGCGGGTTGTGGGGCTGGCAGGTTGTGGGTCCTCACCCATGTCTCTCACCCCTCTCCCTCCTCTCTCTGCAGACGATGTCTCCCCATACTTTAAGACGGAGCCGGTGCGGAGCCAGGTCCATCTGGAGGGGAACCGCCTGGTCCTGACCTGCATGGCCGAGGGCAGTTGGCCCCTCGAGTTCAAGTGGCTGCACAACAGCCAGGAGCTGACCAAGTTCTCCTTGGAGTACCGGTGAGTCCCATCACAGCCTGAGCATCCGGGACCCATCCTGCCCGGTGCACCGCTCCCTGCTGGGGGACACTTTGGGCATCACCGGTCCCCCCTGCGAGGGGATGCTGTGCTGGGGATACAGCCGTTAGCATTGCCAGGAGCTGCCTCCTCTGTTTGGAGAGCAAACAAGTGGATTTAAGCAGGTCAACATCGGGGAGGAGGCGTTTGAACAAGGGGATTAACACCGGGCTGCAGCTCACTGCTGGCTCCTGGCTCCCCGAGCTCACTCCAGCCCAGGGATGGAGCAGGAAAGGGCAGCACAGGAGATCACCCTGGTCTGGGACATCCAGCCCCATGTGGTGACTGATCCTGATGGCCCCACATCACAGCCTGCTTGGAGCTTGCTTCTAAGTGAAGCCGGGTACCTCTGGTCATCTCCTGTGCCTGTGTGTGTCATCCTCTGTTTTAATCAATAATTCAGCCCGAGACAAGCAGTTCCCCATTTAAAGGCATTGAATCCAAAGGCTTCGTGTTGCTGTAGCAACGCTGGGCTGCTCCGGGATGCCGGGAATGCAGACAATGTGGCTGGTGATATTCCCTCCCCATCACCCTGCGCCGTGCTGGGTGCTGGGTGCCCTCCCCAGCGCGGTGCTGTGCTGGGTGCTGCAGCATCCTTGGGGACCATGGGGCTGTTCCTCACTCAGCCGTGGTGGCTGCAGCTCTGCAGGGTCTCCAGGCTTGGTGCTGGGTGCCCCATGGCACGGGTCCCTTGTCCCTAACCCCAACGTTGAAGATCAGAGACCTGTTGAGCCCCACAGTTCCCACAGCTCACGCCTGTCAGGAGCCGCGTTGGCTGCAGTGGGAACAATGCAATGTGTCAGCTCTTGAAGGGGGTTGTGGGGACAGTGGTGACATTGGGGGGACACAGAGCCCATGCAGGGCCTCCCACAGGCAGCTGCACAGTGCTGGGGCTGAGCCACACACTCCAAGCAGGATTAGGGTGTCAGGACCCTGACCCTGGGCTCTGCCCCACCTTGGAGCAGGTTGGGGTGCTTGGGGGGCCCCTCCAAACACAGAACTGGTTTGGACCCCCCAGAACTGGGGACTCCTGGGTCTGCTCCGTGCCTCGGTTTACCCTTCTGTAGGAAAGGTGCCTGCTCAGGGATGCACAGCAGCCCTGGAGCCCCGCATCCCCGCATCCCTGCATCCCCGCATCCCGGCGCCAAGGTGACTCCCTGCCCAACGAGCCCCCGGCCCCCGCCTCCCGCTCCCGCATCCAGCCAGAAAGGATTAAGGATGGAAACGAGCAAACAAACAAACACATGAGGAGAACCCAAACAAACCCAGGCGCAGCTAATGAAGCAAACAGCCTGGATGCAAATCGCTGCCTGCCTTCAACCCGTCCTCGCCGTACCGAGGACACAACCTGCCAGCAGCAGCTCCCCTCTGCCTGTCCCCGCGTCTCCGCAGGGATTTCGTGTGTCGAGATGAGGGTTGGGACGTCGGGCTCGGGATTGAGGGTGAAGCACCGAAGTGAGTGATGCTGGGCAGGAGTGGAATTTGAATAGAGCTGTCGGTGGCGCGGAGCCAGCCCGCTCACGCACGGGGAGGAGTAATTAAAACTTAACGGGTTTAGAAGCGGAGTAATCCTGGGAGAGGGGAGGGATGCTGCCGATGGACGGAGAGGCTCAGGGATGCGGCTGGCCGCGCAGGGGCCGGGGATGGCTGCGGCTGCGGCTGCATCAGTAGTGTGGGTGAGCCCATATCGGGGATGGATTGTACCCCCCGGCATCTCCCCATGCCAGGGGCAGGAGGGACCTCCCCTGTATCCTTGCTGCGCCCATGACAGGATGCATTGTCCTTTGCAGCAGGGCCCTGTGCTGCAGGGGGAACGTGTCCCAGCCTTAGAGTCACAGAATCACGGATAGAATCAACCAGGTTGGAAATGACCTTTAAGATCAAGTCCAACCCAGGGCTGCCGCGATCACTCTCATCTACATGTTCTGTGGCATCAAGCGTGCAAAGCATTTCCACCCTCAGCATCCTCACTGCTCCTCCCCACATCTCTCCCATAGCCGGGAATCCCCCCGGCACCACCAGCTGCTCTCACCCTTGTGCATTGCACCCCTTTTCTAGGGGCTGCGGCTCCCCATGAGCCACCCCGGTTCCTCCCGGTCCGATGGCCCTGGAGCTCGTGGTGTGTTTTAAGGGAAGGAGCCACTCTCCCAGTTTGGCAGCGCGTTTCCATGGTGACCAGCCTTCCCTTCCCTTCCCGCAGCCGCCAGCTTGCCACCGAGCGACTTGTTGGCGTGTGGTGACGGGCAGGTGGGGAACGGGAATGGGAATGGGAACGGGAATGAGCTCAGCAGGTCCCTGGCCCCCAGCCAGTGCAGAGCATCCCTGAGGACTGCAGAGGGAGGAATGCATGAGAGCCATTGGAGCATCCCTGGGGATCGAGTGTGATCAGGGACCGCAGAGGGATCAGGGACCAGACCGGCTCTGTGTGTGCTTTCCCCTGGGAGCATCCCTGGGGACCATGGGGGATTAGGGACCAGCCTTCACTCACTTGCTGCCTGCCGCTGGCATGGGGTGCATGGAGACAGCTCTCCCATGGGACCCCTGCTTCCTCCCACACTCGGGGACCCCACAGCTAAACCCCATCCCCTCCTCTGCCTGTTGTGACCTTTGTTAGGGTGATGGCAGGGTTTTGGGGGGTGGAAACGTGCTGCACGCTGCATTCCCATGCCCGGGCACTGCGTTCCCCAGGGCCTGCTCCAATTTTCCCTGTGCTCTCCAGGGCCTGCTCCGGTTTTCCCTGCATAATCTCTCGGGCGCGCTCTCCAGAGCCTGACTTCTCCTCGTACGAGGAGTCATAACATGCAAATCAGGCAGCTTGATGCCTTTAATGAAATCCTCGGAAGGAAAGTGCTTCTCTGGTGGATTGAGGATATTTATTTCTCATACAAGAAATTTAACATGCAGATTAGTTGGGTCTGGTAATTCATCACATGAGATTGTCCTATTAAGGGTTGCATCGAGTCCTGCTGCCTGGAGAAATTACCTTGCACATAGATTACCTCTGGACAGACACCCATCCGTAGAGATGCATCTCCCGTGCACTAAATCAGCCTCTTGCCTCTCCCCACGTCCCTCCACAGCTGGTGCAGGAGCTATTAAAGGGTCCCGCGCCTCTTCCAAGAGCCCAAATCCCCTTTTCCGGGAGCTCAGAGCCTGGGAAAGTGTAATTACATCCCTGACACTGGCTGCCTTTGCTGCTGCAGTGCTCCCTGTGTCCCCTCCCAGCTAAACAGGGTTTGCAGGATGGAGCTTCCTGGTGCTCCTTTGGGTTCCTCCGGTGCCATGCAGCCCCATGGCCAGATCTGGGGCTGTTTTGTCTTCCCCCTCCCTCCTTCATGGGATGTTTTGGGATGTGTGTACCCCAGGGATGCTGCACACACAGCATCCCACCAAGCCTTTACGGCCTTTGGAGGACCCCAGTTGTTTGATGCCTGTACTTTGCCCCCAAATTATGTCCAATAGAGCCATGACCCTCTCAAAAACACAGACCTGGGGGAAAAGGGGGGAGGCACATCCCTGCCCCAGCTGGACCAGCTCTTCACCAGCCCAGCTGCGGAGCACAGCCCTTCCCTGGGGAGCTGATTGCCATCCAATGGGATCCTTAATGGGAGCTGATAAAGCAGAGGGGCTGCAATGGGAGCTCAGTTGTGAGCTGCTGCTTGTGCCTTCAGGTTTGGCATTGCCAAAGCTCCCAGGAGTGCCAGTGAGGCAACACCAAACTGGTAATGGGCAGCATGGGGTGGGCTTTGGTGGTGATGGTTATGCTGTGGAGGTTCCTGCCTTGCTCTGTGCCTTGTCTGGCTTTGAGGGTGGCAGAAACAATAGTGCAGAGCAGCAGTGCCCATGAGCAACGTGGATTGGGGCTGGCAGGACAGGGGAAGGTGATGGAGGGGATCTCTGTGCTGGGACCTTGTGCAGGCTCAAGCAGCCATGGGAAGGGGACCAGCAGAAGGTTCTCAGACCCAGAGTTACCACCTGAGCTGGTGAGGGCCATGCTGGAGCCTTCCAGATGCTTCACGTGGCTTGAGGCTTGTGCCCCTGCTCTGCAGGCAGGTGGCAGATTAATCCATGGACGTTAATTATTAACTGGTTCCTTGTTCTGACCCGGCCAAGGGCGGCAGTGACCGAGCTCCCATTCCCTCTGGGAAGCAGCGGGGCTCCGGCTCTGGCCACGGCCACGTGTGTCACAATGGAGCCCTTTCCAATCGGGAGCTAATTGAGATCCAATAACGCAGTTAACGGGGGCTGATGGAATAGCAGGGCGGGTGTTTAAAAGCATATTGAGCGGCAGCCGGGCGGGTGGAGGTGCCGGGGCGCGCTGCTCGGATGCTGGGAGTCGTTAAACCTTTGCTAAATGTGTTTTAATGCTCACTTGGCATTTCATTATCACACGGCGACTATTCAGATGCATGTCCCCTCTGGAATTAATTAGTCGTTATACGGGATATTAATCAGAGGGGACCGTGGCAATGTGCTGCCATCCAAAATCCCATCCAGCTGTTGCTGTTACTGGGCGGCTTTGGAAGAGCCACGCGGATTCCTGCACTCGTCTGCCTTTCCCATCTGATGGATCAAATCCTTTGGCTGATGCTTTTCCCGGCCCCTCTCCACCCCCTCAATCTAATAATAATTCGGCACCGTCAGCCCCATGCTTCTCGGCAGCCCTGCAATAACAGAGCCAAAGGGGTTGGGGCCTCATGGCCCCAACCAGCCCCACCACCACGAGGCAGCGCATCCAGCCCGGTGATGCCAATACCTTGCCGGGGTTGTGTGGCAAAGGGGGGTTATGGTTGATGGCGGCGCTGTGCCCTGTCCTGCCCCACCGATGGGATGGATGGGAAGTCGTCGTTGCCAATGTGCGGCTCACCCATCTGTCACGATCCGATGCCAAAGCCTTCCAACTGCTTCTGCAAACCCACCGCTCCCCTGGCACAGGGCTTGTGGCTCCGGATCCCCCCCTCCTGACCCCGGGGCCGTGCTGGTCTCCATCAGTGCCGCCTCTTGCAGCAGGGGTCATTCCTCGCTTCCGAAGTGCTTTTCCCTGCAGACGGTGCCCTGTCAACCTCTGTCTTCACAAACCAGCCCCTGGAACAGCCGAGTCAGCAGCAAGGGCTGCACTGGGAGCACGGCCAGACCTCTGTCCTGGCTGGAGCACTGTGACTGCGGCCCCTGGGCTGGTGCTGGGTGAAGAGACCTGGCTGGGGCCGTGCTGAGGACTGGATGCAGGGAAGGAGCTGTTTGCTTGGCACAGTGGGGCCAGGGGAGCAGCGTGGCCGTGGCTTGCTCAGACGCGGGGGCTTCACCCCTCCTCCTGCCCGCAGCACAGGGGTGAAATCGGTTACCCCCCCCCAGCCCTTCCTGATGGGGGAAGGAAATCAAAGCAAAGTGGTCTCGGATAAAAGCCTCTGTGGAAGCCGAGAACAAAGTCCCTGCTCGTGCCTGGTTAATGACTGCGGGCCAGGCTGCGCCCGGTAATTGATTTCCTTTCTTCGGGCTATTTTCAGCCGCTTTAGGTGTGTGCAGGAGCTCGGCTCCTTAATAGCTCCTCCAGCTCCGGTGGAGCAGGCGCTGTGAGCTGGATCCGCGGGGGGGTGAAGGCTGCCGGTGCCCATGGAGGTGTCCTGGCTCCCGGGGCGCGGGGACAAGGTGGGGCTGTGCCTCGGTGGGTGCTCCATGCATGGGCCCTAAGGATGAGGGTGGTTTGGGTCCTATAGGGCAGCTTGTGGGCTGGGATGGGGGGGTTGGGACCAGCCCCCTCCCAGGATGAGGGTTTGGAGGGGATGCGGAGGGGGTCCCTGTGCTGCTGAGCCGGCATTGAGCACCAGCGTCCGTCTGTCCATCCGTGTGCGTGTGTGTGTTTAGGAGTCACGGTGTGTGATTTATTCACGAGGACACCACAAGGAGAGCGGGCCCATTATTCCTGGTGTCTGCATCCGTGCCTGACAGCTCCCTGGAATTGAAATCTCTTACTTAAAGCCTCTGGGGATCATTTTTAAATATCAGCCGTGACACTCAAGGGCTCGCTCCCAAATGGCATCCTCCCTTCTCCCACGGGGATGGGTGAACCCGGAATGCCGTGTACGTGGATGTGTGTTGGCAGTGGCTCTGATGCCAGCCCTGCTGTGATCACCCCAGCTCGGTGGTGCCTCTGGGTGAGGTGGGAGCCTCGAGTCTCCAGCACCATCTCCATGCAGGGAGGTGGGCACAAGGTCCCGTTGTGCTTCCCTTGCACAGGGGACACGCTCCTTGTGTCCTCCCAAAGTTTCATTTATGCTCAGTTATCGAAAGAACAAAGCTCTGTCGAAGCAGCCCGCGGCGTGTTTTAATGCAAGATTAGATTTGGGTGAGGGAGGGTTGAGCTTGCTTATTTATTGCCTTTCTGCTTTGTCTTTGAGCACTCCCCATCAGGGAAGGTGATGCCGCAGCACCCACCCATCCCCGTGAGAGGTTCACCCATCTGTGAGGCCAGCGGGGTCCAGCCTGGTTTAGGGGTGATGGAGCAGGCACCCCTGCATCCCTCCTGGGGTGGGGATGGTTCAGGGAGCTCTGGTGGCTCTGGGTCCAGTGTGGGGACCAGGGTGATGCTGGGGAATTGAGACATGGTTGTTCCCTTTATCTGCTTATCGGCTGCTGGCGCTTGGTGGCTGATAAGAGCCGGCGCTGGTGGTGATAAGGCAGCTCAGCCTCTGCTCACTGCGTGCGGGTCCCAGGCGGAGGGGCACCAGCACACCCTGGTGTGTCTCTGCCACTCAGCACCGAGGCTCAGTGCGAGTCCCGGGTCCTCGTGTCCCCAGCAGCCACCTCCGCTTCTGACAGCTCAAAGCCGCTTGTCCAGAGCCTCCCACTCGCAGCCATGAGTCACTGATGGCCACCAGCTCACGGTGTGTGTGTGATGCAGCAAAAGCACCTCCTACGTGCACGGCCACCAGTCACTGTGGGCCAGCAAGGGACGCGGTGCTGTTCCCCAGCATGGACGTGGTGTGTGTGTGTGTGTGTGCACATACGTGCATGGAAATGGGGCTTTGTGTAGGACCTGCAGCCTGGATGTCCCCAGCACCGCTGAGGTGGCTCCTGTCTCCCGCAGGTACGTGATCACATCACTGGACCGCACTCATGCCGGCTTCTACCGCTGCATCGTCCGCAACCGGATGGGAGCCCTGCTGCAGCGCCAGACCGAGGTGCAGGTGGCATGTAAGTGACAGTCCCATGCGGGGACACCCGGCTGCAGGGCAGCTCTGGTGTTAGTGCAGCCCATGGCCAGCGCATGGGATCAGGAGCATCCGGGGATGATGCCAGCAGGGATGGGGATGATGCTGCCTCTGCTGCTCCTGCTGCGTGGTCGCTGCAGTGGTTGGGGGGCACCCCGCCGGCAATGCGGGCTGGGAAACCCGCAGCACCACGTCTGAGCAAGCAGTTTTGGCTCCCTGGAGGGGAGAAGCACTTGATGGTGTGAAGCAGCCCCGCTCCTCCCGGCTGCTCTGTGAGCAAACACCGTTTATAATCGTTACTGAAGGCGAACAGGAGCGTGAGGCTGGCGGCTGCATCCGGCAGTGCAGGAGCAGGGGTGGGTGGCTCAGTCCTGGATGCTCCTTCCATGGCTCCACATGGATCCTGGGGACAAATGGACCTGAGCAGGTTGCGCCAGGCTTTGGGGTCTGCCCTGGGGGGTGATGCAAAGGCACCACGGGGAGGTTAAGCAGGATACTGAGATGATGAGGGCCGTGATGCTGGCTCTGTACCTTGGGGACTTGCCCCTTTCTGTCCCTCCTTCCGTCTGCTCTGGGATACCCCCAGTCCCAACCCCTTCAATACCTTCCTCAGGAGCAATGAGAAATCAGGAAGCTAATGAGAAATTAATAAGGCAGCTGTGCTAACAACTGATGATAATGGCAAAGTCGTTAAAAAAAAGATTCTTTACATGTTTTTAATTACAGCAATTAGGGAAGTCAATAAAAATCCCTTGCCCCCCCCCCCTCTCCATGCCCCCTGCTTCACTCTGCTTTCGGTGTGCTTCCAGCCTGCAGTGTCAGGGCAGGATGGAGGCGGCAGGTTCCCGATCCAAGGTCATGCCAGGATGATCCCGGTGCTGGGACATGGGTTGTGCAGGGGCAGCCCATGGGGTCTGAGCTACCCACCCCGTCCCATAGCATGTACCAGCCAAGGAGGGGAGCAGAGAGCAGACCCCAGCACAGCCCCTCTTCATCCCCTGGTGGAACCCATCCCCGTGGCCTCCAGCCGGACCCTGCTGAGTTCCTGGGTGCGCTTCCAGCCCCTGAGCCGTTTCTCCCACCCCTTCTGCAGACATGGGAAGCTTCGAGGACCGCGAGACGCAGCAGAGTGTGTCACACGGGGAGGCGGCCGTCATCCGCGCGCCCCACATCGCCAGCTTCCCCCAGCCCCAGGTCACCTGGTTCCGTGACGGCCGCAAGATCTCCCCCAGCAGCCGCATGTGAGTACCCCTGGTACCCCCCTGCATCCTTGCAGCATCCCCCCAGCATCCCCCTGCACCCCTCCAGCATCCCCCCTGCATCCTCCCCTGCATCCCAGGGGGCTACGTTTCCCTTGGCTGCCCTTGTCCTTGCAATAGGGCTGTTTAACAGATGCCTCGAGCGCATCGTGCTAACACCCACAGACATTCGGCGACTAATGGCTCCGTTTGTCACGGGGGAAACGAATTTAGTACAGAAATGAAAATAAGAGGGAGGAAGGTGGGTGAACGGTGGGCATTAGGGATGGAGCTGGGCACAGCACACATGTCCCTAAGGAGCTGCATCAGGCCCCGGTGCTGTCGGAGCTGCAAACCCGGTGCTGGCAGATGCAGCGTGCAGGAATTGAATTTGTAACCCGCATTATGCAGGAATTGAACTGGTCTCCTTTCTATTTGCAAGGCAGGATTGAAGAGATAAAACTCCTTTATCTCATATTTAATGGTAGAAAAAAATATATTCCCCAAACCATTTTATGTTTCCTGCAGATTAGATCGTTCCATTAAGAGAAGGTCCTATTAATCTGCATTGTCCGATGTGCTCTGCTGGGTGTGTGTGTGGGGGACGTGGGGCTCAGCGTGGTCCTGGGAAGCTGAACCCCTCTTGGTGCTGGTGGGAGGGAAGCTGAGGGTTGTGCCCATCCCATGTGGGTGCTGCGGGGTGCATTGGTATCCCCGTTTTGCCCCCATCCCCACAGAGCCATCACGCTGGAGAACACCCTCGTCATCCTCTCCACGGTGGCCCCGGACGCGGGACGTTACTACGTGCAGGCGGTGAACGACAAGAACGGGGACAACAAGACGAGCCAGCCCATCACGCTGAGCGTGGCCAGTGAGTGCTGGGGGCCGTGCCCCCCTCTGGCCCCGCTCTCCCCACTTTAATTTGCAGTAAATCTCATCGGAGGCCCCGGCTTTGCTGACTGCACACTTCAGCGGCATCACAATTTATTTAGGAGGTTCGGGCTCTGCTGCAGGCGCCGATTGTGTCTTGGGCAGAGCCTCCCGCTCCATCCCGGCTGCGGGATGGGATGGTGCAGTGCATCCCCATGGGACACGCTGCCCTGCTCCTGCTCATGTTCCCCTCGCAGCACACGGTGCTCCCATCAGCTCAACACCCTCATGGTCGAGCCCTCTGGCCCATTTGGGTGAGGGTCCCCAGCCCCTCTTCAGATGGTGACAGCCCAATGGGGAAGATGCCCCAGAGTGGCATCAATCCTGGTACTCCCATCCCGCTGCCCCATGGAGGGTTTTTTTCCCCTCTCCATAGAGGACTCTCCCCATTTCCCCTCCCCTTCTGCCCCATTAATCTGTTTTCCTGTACCTTGGCGCCCTGGGGGGCCATAAACAACCTGAGCCCATGTTTATGGATTCAGCCGTATCAGCAGCTTTCAAGCCCATCGCGTTTTTACAGCGCCTACATGAGGGTTTTTTATTGTTGCAATCATTTTGCTTTATATACTCCCCTTCTCCCTCCTCCCTGGCACACAGGCTGGGGCTGGGCTGGTGCTGTGGGAGGAGAGGGCGATGAAGGCACCCTGACGCCAAGGTGATGGGTGCCCCATTGGCCTCGCTGGGTGCTCGGGCACCCCAGGGGTGAGCAGAGGGTGCTGATGCTCTTTCCTCTCTCTTCCTTCTCCCAGATGTGGGTGGCCCAGCTGATCCCATCGCACCCACCATCATTGTCCCACCCAGGAACACCAGCGTGGTGGCTGGCACCTCGGAGGTGACCATGGAGTGCGTGGCCAACGCCAGGCGAGTAACAGGATGGGGATGGGGATCTCCCAGGGCTGGGTACCCCCAGCTCCCTTCCCACCACGGCTCCTGCAGGATGGAGTGATGTGGGGGGGCTCCATGGGGGTTATGGCTGGTTCTTGACCTGCTCCAGGCCGCTGATGAAGCTGCACATCATCTGGAAGAAGGATGGGGTGCCCCTCTCCAGCGGCATCAGCGACTACAGCCGCCGGCTCACCATCCTCAGCCCCGCGCTCAGCGACAGCGGCTACTACGAGTGCGAGGCCGTGCTGCGCAGCAGCAGCGTGCCCGCCGTGGCCGAGGGAGCCTTCCTCTCCGTCATGGGTAAGGACCCGGCCGTGGGCAGCCCAAGCCACGCGTGCAATGAGTTGAGGGCGGTCTCAGCCCTTGGGGCTGAGGCGGGAGTCACTGGGGGTGTTTTGAGCCCGGCTGCAGCACAAACCCTTCCCCGTTGCTGGGTTTCCCTTTGCAGAGCCGCCGCAGTTCATCAAGGAGCCCGAGAGGCACATCACAGCCGAGATGGAGAAGGTGGTGGCCATTCCCTGCCAAGCCAAAGGTGAGCTGCTCCCTCCCCAGCCGCTTGCCCCATGCCACCACGTCCCCGTGCCTGACGTGACCCTGTCCTTGCAGGCGTGCCCCCCCCGGAGATGGCCTGGTACAAGGATGCTGCCCTCATCCGCCTGGAGAAGCTGTCCCGTTTCCAGCTCCTGGCGGACGGCAGCCTGCAGATCAGCGGGCTGCTCCCCGACGACACCGGCATGTTCCAGTGCTTCGCCCGCAACGCGGCCGGCGAGGTGCAGACCACCACGTACCTGGCCGTGACCAGTAGGTGACAGCCCCCCCCCCTCTCCACCCGGACCCCCTGGCTGGGCTCGGGGACCCCAGGGAAACCAGGCTGAGATGCTCCAGGAGTGGGTCAGCTCCTGGATGAGCACCAGGAAAGGCTTCAGGATGGGTTGTGCATCTCTCTGCCCCCCTCAGGCATCGCCCCCAACATCACCAGGGGTCCCCAGGACAGCACAGTCATTGATGGCATGTCCGTGATCCTCAACTGCGAGACCTCTGGGGCTCCACGTCCGGCCATCACGTGGCAGAAAGGTAAAAGGGGATGGGGATGCAGGGAAGCCTGCATCCGAGCCCTGCCCCGTGCCTGCCCGGGGCCCTGCTGGAGCTGACGGGCTCCCTGTGCCGCAGGGGAGCGGGTCCTGGCCAGTGGCTCGGTGCAGCTCCCGCGCTTCACGCTGCTGGAGTCGGGCAGCCTGCTCGTGAGCCCCGCGCACCTCGCCGACGCCGGCACCTACGTGTGCCTGGCCACCAACTCCCGCGGCGTGGACGAGGCCTCCGCTGACCTGGTGGTGTGGGGTAAGGGACCCGCCATGGACCTGCCTCACCCCGCTCTGCGCGCACAGGGCGGGATGGACACAGCTCCATGGGCAACTGGGCAAGGTCCAAGGCAGGTTGGACACAGGGGCTTGGAGCAAGGTGCTCTATGGAAGGGGTCCCTGCCCGTGGCAGGGGTTGGAGCTGGAGGAGCTTTAAGGTCCCTTCAACCCAAACCAGGCTGAGGTTCTGTATATTGGGGAAAATTTCTTCAGGAAAAGCATAGTCAAGCATTAGAACAGGCTTCCCAGGGAAGTGATGGAGTCGCCATTCCTAGAAGCGTTCACAAACCATGTAGACAAAGCCCTTAGTGACATGGTTTGGTGGTGGATTTGGTAGTAATGATCTTAAAGGTGTTTTCCAATCTGGTCGATTCCATGCTGGATGGGGAGGTACAGAGGTCTGCAGGGATGGGCTCTAGCAGGTGGCTGGTTGATTGCCTGGATGCACACATCCTTACTGATGCCAAACCTCCGAGCAGTGCTGGTGGCTCATTCTATCCCCCCACAGCAAGGACTCGTATCACCGACCCGCCGCAGGACCAGAGTGTCATCAAGGGGACCAAGGCTGTCATGAGCTGTGGGGTCACCCACGACCCCAGCGTGGATGTGAGGTGCGTGTGATGGGGATGGGAGGGTTGGGGGGCCCAGGCACCCCTAGGCTGCAGGCGGGTGGTGGGTGCCATCTCCATCCCTGTGCTGGTGATCCTGCAGTGCCACCTGGTGCCCTGTGCATGGTGCTGGTCCCCCCCGGTCCCCAACACCCCTGGTGTCCCCCCTTCCGGCACAGGTACCTCTGGGAGAAGGACGGGGCACCGCTGAGCACGGAGAGCGGCCCCAGGGTGCGCCTGGACGAGATGGGCACCCTCCACATCTCCCAGACCTGGTCGGGCGACATCGGCACTTACACGTGCAAGGTGGTGTCAGCCGGGGGCAACGACTCACGCAGCGCCCACCTCCGTGTCCGGTGAGACCCCCCCCTCGTCCCCTCAGCATCCCACACCCCAGTCTATGCCCCCTCCATCACCACCCCATCCCTCACCCCCTGTCCAGGCAGCTCCCCCACGCCCCCGAGAGCCCTGTGGCCATGCTCAGCCCCCTGGAGAAACGAGCCATCAACCTCACCTGGGCCAAGCCCTTCGATGGCAACAGCCCCCTGCTCCGCTACATCGTGGAGGTCTCTGAGAACAGTAAGAGGCTGCTCCCACCTCCCTGGCTAGGCTGGCACCGGGCGAAGCCTGAGCTCCAGCATCACCTGGGGATGGCGGGCAAGGGATGCTGCGTGGAGCTTGGGGACCCCAGCATCCTGCATCCTTCACCCTGCTTCCCCTTTCCCACCCCACAGATGCCCCCTGGACCGTGCTGCTGGCCAGTGTGGACCCCGAGGTGACATCGGTGGCCGTGCGGGGCTTGGTCCCCGCTCGCTCCTATCAATTCCGCCTCTGTGCTGTGAATGATGTGGGCAGGGGCCAGTTCAGCAAGGACACAGAGAGGTGAGTGGTGCCTGGGGGTCTTGGGGGGTGGGGGGCTGGTGCAATGGGTGCTCACCCCTGGCTTGACCCCCATAGGGTGTCCCTGCCCGAGGAGCCCCCCTCTGCACCCCCCCAGAATGTCATTGCCAGCGGCCGCACCAACCAGTCCATCATGATCCAGTGGCAGCCACCCCCTGAGAGCCACCAGAACGGTGTCCTCAAGGGCTACATCATCCGGTGAGGGGTGGCATCCCATCCCTGGCATCCCAAGGTGCTGGTGGGGACACGGGCAGCTCTGACAGCCCCTGGTCCCCAGGTACTGCCTGGCCGGGCTGCCCGTGGGCTACCAGTTCAAGAACATCACCAACGCCGAGGTCAACAACCTGCTCCTGGAGGACCTCATCATCTGGACCAACTACGAGATCGAGGTGGCGGCGTACAACAGCGCCGGCCTGGGGGTCTACAGCATGAAGGTGACCGAGTGGACGCTGCAGGGAGGTAGGCAGGGCCTCGGCGTTCACCCCGTCGGCAGCGGGATGTGCCATGGGGGTGATGGACGCTGCGAACCCTGCCTCCATCCCGGCAGTGCCCACGGTGCCCCCGGGGAACGTGCAGACCGAGGCCACCAACTCCACCACCATCCGCTTCACCTGGAACCCCCCCAGCCCCCAGTTCATCAACGGCATCAACCAGGGGTACAAGGTGAGGGGTGATTCCTGAGGGTATCCCTAAAACCAGGGAGGGTTGGGAATTCCCCTTCCAGCCTTCACAAACTGGCTCAGCTCCTCCTTAACCCCCCTGACTTCAATTGGTTCCAGCCTGACAGTTAAAATAGTATTTACTGATGATATTTAACACTTGCTTGGGCTCAGAGGCTCCCCTGCTCTTTAATTAATTCCAAATTTGCAATTAATTCAAATTTACATTAATGAAATTGAATTAAAAACATTAAACTTGTTTCTTAATCCACTCAAAAGAAGTTCAGGAATTTAATTGCCGCTGGATGCGATAACCGGAGCAAGGCAGATATTTAACATTCTTATTAAATGCCACTTAGTATTTTTGATTAGTATTTTTTAGGGCCTAATTAGTATTTAATTAAGTAGCTATAGGCTATCTCGCACAATGGCAATTAAATGCCCAAACATCCCTCCTAAACACAGGCGATTACACTGTGTTATCAATGGGAGTTAATCACAGCACACGCTCCGCATCGGCTCGGAGGGGTAAACACGCACCATTAACAGCATCAAGTGTTCCCTGCACCCTTAATTGATATTTAATCAACTCTGAGTAAATAAGAGGAGGCCAGAGATGCGCAGAGGATGGTGTTTGTGGTGCTGATGTGTGTGGTGGGGATGCTGGTACCTGGCATCATCGTCCCAGCTGGCGGTACCCGGCATCATCGTCCCAGCTGGCGGTACCGGCATCATCGTCCCAACTGGTGGTACCTGCATCATCGTCCCAATTCCCTCTTCCTGCAGCTCATCGCCTGGGAGCCGGAGCACGAGGAGGAGGCGACGGTGGTGACGGTGCGGCCCAACTTCCAGGACAGCATCCATGTGGGATACGTGTCGGGGCTGCGGAAGTTTGCCGAGTACTTCACCTCGGTGCTGTGCTTCACCACGCCAGGGGATGGCCCGCGCAGCCCCCCCCAGCTGGTGCGCACCCACGAGGACGGTACGGGGAGGCTCCGTGTGCCCATGGGATGCATCTGGGGAGGGGGGGACGTAGCCTCACTGGGGATGCCCATGGGGGTGTGGAATGGGATGCTGTTGAGTCCCAGGAAGCCCTGTTCAAGGGGAGAAGGGGAGTCCCCTCCATGCGTGCTCCTTGTGGGTGTCCTGTGGGTGCTGTGTGCTGAGCCTGGGTGTCTTTGGGCAGTGCCTGGGCCCGTGGGACATCTCAGCTTCAGCGACATCCTGGACACATCCCTGAAGGTCAGCTGGCAGGAGCCACTGGAGAAGAACGGCATCCTGACAGGTAAGGGAGCATCAGCGGGAACCCAGCTCCTGCGTCGGTCCCCTTCCTCCTCCACAGCATCATCCCCTGGTCCCCTTCCCACCCTGTAGCATCTCGCCCTGGTCCCACTCAGCTCCGTGGGGTGGGCAGTGATGGGGGCTGACAGCACAAGGTGCATTCCAGGCTACCGGATCTCCTGGGAGGAATACAACCGCACCAACACGCGGGTGACCCATTACCTGCCCAACGTCACCCTGGAGTACCGCGTCACCGGCCTCACCGCCCTCACCACCTACACCATCGAGGTGGCTGCCATGACCTCCAAGGGCCAGGGCCAGCTCTCCTCCTCCACCATCTCCTCAGGGGTGCCTCCAGGTGAGTGTGGCACCGCAGGGATGCCAATGGGCCGGGGGCAAGTGGCCGGTGCCACCCACCCTGCCCTGTCCCTGCAGAGCTCCCCGGTGCCCCCACCAACCTGGGCATCTCCAACATCGGGCCCCGCTCCGTCACCCTCCAGTTTCGCCCAGGCTACGATGGCAAAACCTCCATCTCCCGCTGGCAGGTGGAGGCACAGGTATGGGGCAGCTCAAGGGGGGATAATGGGGCTTTGGGGGGCAGCTCACCCCATTCCCATCCCATAGGCAGGCCAGAGCGGTGAGGCTGAAGAGTGGGGGCTCGTCCACCAGCTGGCAAATGAGCCCGATGCCCGCTCCATGGAGGTGCCCAACCTGAAGCCCTACACCTACTACAGGCGAGTGGCCAGGGCGATGCTGCGGTGTCCTCCCAAGGGACCGGAGCCCCCTTTGTCCCCTTCCATGACCCCCCCTTTCTCCTTCCTCAGTTTCCGCATGCGGCAGGTGAACATTGTGGGCACCAGCCCCCCCAGCCTGCCCTCCCGGAGGATCCAGACCCTGCAGGCTCCCCCGGACATGGCACCCGCCAACGTCACCCTGAGGACAGCCAGCGAGACCAGCCTGTGGCTGCGCTGGATGGTGAGGGGGGACCATGGCTCATGTCCATGGGCGAGGGGCTCATAGGGGCTGTGGGACACCGTGACTGATGGGGCCATCTCTGCCGGATGGCTCCAGCCTCTCCTGGAGCAGGAGTACAACGGGAATCCCGACTCGGTGGGCTACAGGATCCGGTACACGCGCTTGGACGGGAGAGGGCAGCCAGCGTTGCACATCATCCATGACCGTGTGGAGCGGGAATACACCATTGAGGACCTGGAGGAGTGGACCGAGTACCGGGTACAGGTCCAAGCGTTCAATGCCATTGGATCGGGGCCATGGAGCCATGCGGTGGTTGGACGCACCCGGGAGTCAGGTACCACTGCCCACCCCGTGGCACCGGGCACCCACCCCAGTTAGATCTACCACTGACTTTTACCACCTCTGCAGTGCCCTCCTCTGGCCCCAGCAACGTGTCCGTGGTGGCCACCTCCTCCAGCAGCATGCTGGTCCGATGGAGCGACATCCCTGAGGCAGATTGCAATGGCCACATCCTCGGCTACAAGGTGAGCTGCTACCGTTGTGCCACCTCCAGGCAGTGATGCCAGCTCCATCCCGGCGCTGGCTGTGTCACACGGGTCTGTTGCAGGTGATGTACAAGGAGAAGGACTCGGATGCACGTGCCCGGTTCTGGCTGGCAGAGGGCAATGCCTCCCGCAGTGCCCAGCTGACCGGGCTGGGCAAGTACAGGCTGTATGAGATCCGTGTGCTGGCCTTCACCAGGATCGGTGATGGAGCCCCGAGCCGGCCCCCCGTCCTTGAGCGGACACTGGATGATGGTGGGTGGCAGCATCGTGGTGGGCAGAGACCCCCAAAGGGGGTGCTGGGGTGCCTAAGACCTTCCCATCCCATTCCTGGTGTGATCCCCCTATTCCTCTCTACTCACTTGTGCGCTCCCTGGTGAACCCCATCTCTCTCCTCCAGTGCCCGGGCCCCCCGTGGGGATCCTCTTCCCCGAAGTGAGGACCACCTTGGTGCGGCTCATCTGGCAGCCTCCTACGGAGCCCAACGGCATCATCCTGGGTAGGTGGGGAGCCATGCGGTTGCGCCGCGCTGGGATGGGGTGCCAGGGATCCGCGTGGGGAGGCAGAGCCCAGCTCCCTGTCATCCCCGGAGCATCGCAGACCCCAGGGCTGGTGTTTGCATGTGAGCTGCCCGGCGCAGGGAGCCGAACCCCTCACTGCTGGGCAGCGCATGGGCAGGGATGGAGGAGGGAGCCGTGCACGGGGGGACCCCAGGTCGGTGTCCCCTCCACCAGCCCCCCCGTGCCGCTCCCTCCCCGCAGCGTACCAGGTCTCCCATAGCCTCAACACCACCGCGGCCAGCGCTGCCGCCGTGGAGGTGCTGGAGCCCAGCGCCCGGCAGTACACGGCCACCGGCCTCCAGCCCGAGGCCACCTACTTGTTCCGCATCGCGGCGCAGACCCGCAAGGGCTGGGGTGAGGCGGCCGAAGCCCTCGTGGTGACCACGGAGAAGAGAGGTAAGGGGGCAGGGGGGTCCAGCCTATGGGGCTGTGCCCACAGGGTGCCCGCAGCGCCTCCAGCCCCTCGCCTCCCGCAGCCCGGCCGCAGCCCCCCGGGAAGCCGCTGGCGCAGCAGGAGGAGGTGCGTGCCCGCAGCGTGCTGCTGTCCTGGCAGCCGGGCAGCGACGGGCTCTCCCCTGTCCGGTTCTACACGGTGCAGAGCCGCGAGCTGCCCGACGGCGACTGGGCTCTGCACCCTGCCCCTGCCAGCCGCAACGCCACCGCCTTCGTCGTGGATAGGTGAGATGGGGGTGATGGAGGGTGATGGGGGGTGATGGGGAAATAGGGATGATGGGGAGGTGGGGGTGATGGGGAAATAGGGATGATAGAGGGTGATGGGGGATGATGGAGGGTGATGGGGAGGAGGAGTTGGGGGTGATGGAGGGTGATGAGGAGGTGGGGGTGATGAAGGGTGATGAGGAGGTGGGGGTGATGAAGGGTGATGGGGAGGTGGGGGAGATGGAGGGTGATGGGGAGGTGGGGGAGATGGAGGGTGATGGGGAGGTGGGGGAGATGGAGGGTGATGGGGAGGTGGGGGAGATGGAGGGTGATGGGGAGGTGGGGGAGATGGAGGGTGATGGGGAGGTGGTGTCTCTGGGTGATCTGAAGGCCCTTTCCAACCCAAACCCTTCTGTGATCCTATGAAGGGTGGTTTATGGGGGTCGCCCACTGGCTTCACTGTCCCCACACAGGCTGAAGCCCTTCACCTCCTACAAGTTCCGTGTGAAGGCAACAAATGACATCGGGGACAGCGAGTACAGCGAGGAGTCGGAGTCGCTCACCACTCTGCAGGCGGGTCAGCACCTCCTGGGACAGGGCGAGAGGGGGTTCCCCCCTTTCCCTGGGCATCCCTGGAGCCTCATCACCCACTTCTCCCGCACAGCCCCCGAGGAAGCCCCCACCATCCTCTCTGTCACCCCGCACACCACCACATCCGTGCTCATCCGCTGGCAGGTACTGCCCTGTCCCCTCTGCCCTGCGCGGGGCCACAGGACGGGCCACCGGCCCCATGGGAGCAGCCCCTCATTGTCCTCCCCACTCAGCCCCCGGCCGAGGACAAGATCAACGGGATCCTGCTGGGTTTCCGCCTGCGGTACCGCGAGCTGGTGCCCGACAGCCTGCGCGGAGGCTCCCTGCGTGGTATCGGCAGCCCCGGCGCCACATGGGCACAGCTCACCCGTGAGTGCTGCTGGCCCCAGAGGGCCTGGGGATGCGGGGCTGGGGGTGACCCAGTGGTGGCGGGTGCAGGATGGAGCATCCTGTGCTCCGTGGTCTCTCCTGGGTACCAGCCTGGAGATGTCGGGCTGGGTAGCACCTGCTCTATGCCCCCAGGTCTGTGGTCACCGATGTGCCTGTCTAATGTCAGCAGCTCAGTCCTGCTGTGCTCAGCTCCAAGTCCCTGTAGTGCAGGTGTCCATGTGTCCACCTAACATGGGTGTGATGTCCTGTTGTGTGTGTCGGGGTGCGCTGCTGTCCTCAGACCCCAACGGGAACAGGGTCTGCTCCACGGGCAGCAGGGACATGAGTGACAAGGGCACCATGTCCCCTCCATCGCTCTCCATTGCTCCCCATGGAGACCTTGATGCCCAGACCCAGCTTGTGCCGCTCAGGGGCTCCTTGGTGCTGTGACAGCCCTGTTGGCACCTGAGGGTGCCAGCGCGATGTCAGGGGTGGGCAGCCATGCAGGGGTGGGTGCTCGGAGGTGGGATCCCACCCGTGCCATGGCACTAATTGGTTGCTGCTCTCCCTGCCCCATGGCTCCCAGCCGTCTACGCCGTGCACAACCTCAGCGAGGTGTCCCTCACCCAGTACGAGCTGGACAGTAAGTCACTGCTCCCCCTGCCCCTCCGTGCCGTCCCCTGCATGCTCCCCACTGCCACCCTCTGTGTGTGCGTCCCCTCTGCCTGCCTGAGCTGCAGAGTGAGCCCAGGAACACCTCTGCCTTCCTCTCGTGCTGTTCCTTGGAGACACCCCCTTTCTACCCAGCAATGGGAGGAGCTGCTCGGTCTCCTGGGGGTCTCAGGACCTCCCCACAGCAGCGGGGACCCCGCTCACCCCTTTCCCCCACAGACCTGAGCAAGCACCGGCGCTACGAGATCCGCATGAGCGTGTACAACGCGGTGGGCGAGGGCCCCCCCAGTCCCCCCCAGGAGGTGTTTGTGGGTGAAGCGGGTGAGTACCCAGTGGGTGCCCCATGCTCCCGCGTGTGTGCCAGGCCAAGGGATGCCCCCAGCATCAAGGAGGGGCTTTCTCGTCCCCGGGCCTGCAGGGATGTGACTCTGTCCCCTCCCTCGGCACAGTGCCTACCGCTGCACCGCGGAACGTGGCGGTGCAGGCGGCCACGGCCACGCAGCTGGATGTGACCTGGGAGCCGCCACCCGTGGAGAGCCAGAACGGGGACATCCAAGGGTACAAGGTACCGCCGCTGAGCTGGGACCGGGGGGGGGGGGGGGGGTGGATCCTGGGGGATGCTGGGTGTCATCGGTGGGTGCTGAGCTCCCCTGAGTGATGCTGTGAGTGTGGGTGAATCTGGGCCGGTTTTGGGTGCTCGGGGAGATGCTGCGCGTCCTGTTGGCAGTGCGGGGAGACATCGGGAGCCCCATGCCGGTGCCAGGCGGTCGCAGGGCGGCAGGTGGCGCCCTCGGTCCTGGGATGCAGCCGGGATGCTCAGCTCCATCCTTTAGGAGCCTCCACTGGAGCAGCTTCTCCAAGCCCCTGTGTCCAACCTGGCCTTGAGCACTGCCAGGGATGGGGCAGCCACAGCTTCTCTGGGCACCCTGTGCCAGCGCCTCAGCACCCTCACGGTGCGGGGAGGGTGAGAGGGGGCTGGATCCCTGCATCCCCCCGCTCCCCTCCTCCCTCCTGGCAGATCCACTTCTGGGAGGCGCAGCGCCAGAACGGGAGCGAGCGGGTGAAGACGCTTTTCCTGCCGGAGCGCGGCGTGAAGCTGAAGAACCTGACGGGGTTCACCTCGTACTGGGTCAGCGTGGCCGCCTTCAACGCCGCGGGAGACGGGCCCCGCAGCGCCCCGGTGAAGGGGCGCACGCAGCAGGCAGGTGGGGCCCGCGGCACGGCTCCCCCCGGCCCCTCGCGGTCACACCAGCACCTTCCTACCCCTTATCTCCATGGGGAGGCGTCTCCGTGGGTCCAGCTTCTAGGGGTGCTCAGTTGATGCCTTCATCCCGGCTCCTGCTCCCAAGCAGACATCAGATACCCCAGAGGGTTTGTGCACTGGGGACACATGGAGAGGAAAGTCTCGGCTGAGATTTGAGAAGGATGAAGGTCTCAGAAGGACAGCCAAGCAGACTCATCCCCTGAGCCATGCATGGTAGCCTGGCAGGGTCTTTGACTCCATCCCCACCACAATGCAGGGGAGAGGCATTGGGGTGGGGTGAGATGGTTTATCACCATCACCAACAAATGTCCCAGCCCCATTAAGGTGGAGACAGGGAAAGGGGCTGGATTCATGCTGGGAATGTCCAGCGGAAGCACTGAGCTGGCCCCATCCACTCTCCTCCTATAGCCCCCAGCGCCCCAGGATCCATCCGGTTCAGTGAGCTGACCACCACATCGGTGAACGTGTCCTGGGAGCCACCGCCGCTGCCCAACGGCATCCTTGAGGGCTACCGGCTGGTCTATGAGCCCTGCATGCCCGTGGATGGTGAGGGCATGGCCGGGGTGCCAGGGGGAGCCGGGTGGGCTCTGGGAAGGACCCGGCTCAGCCTCCATCCCTGCAGGCATCAGTAAGATCGTGACGGTGGACGTGAAGGGGAACAGCCCTCTGTGGATGAAGGTGAAGGACCTGGCCGAGGGCGTCACGTACCAGTTCCGAATCCGGGCCAAAACCTTTGCCTATGGGCCAGATGTTGAAGCAAACATCACCACGGGGCCTGGGGAAGGTATGGGGGGGATGCTGTGTTGGGGTAAGGGAGGGGATGCAATGGGGACCAGCCCCACTGGGGCTGGCTTGGTGTGTGCAGTTTGTACCCGCGTGCCTCCAGCTCTGCTCTGGTCCCCAGGTGCCCCTGGTCCCCCTGGCGAGCCCTTCATCTCCCGTTATGGCTCAGCTATCACCATCCACTGGTCCAGCGGGGACCCCGGCCAAGGGCCCATCACCAGATACGTCATCGAAGCCCGTCCTTCAGGTACTGCAGCTCTGCTCTGCTTTCTGTCCCCACCTTGGATGGGTTCAGGGGAAAGGGAAACTGAGGTAGGGAGCGCTGAGCTCTCCCAGGCCACGCAACAGGATGGGTTGGAATTAGGACATGGACGTCTGGGGAGTCAGCTGTGTGCTGGTCCATGAGGACCATGCTGCTGGGGCTGATGGAAAGGAGCTGGTGAGCGGTGGAGCAGCACTCATTGATGCTGCTGCTCTTATGGGTACAGAGGTCCTGCTGCTCCCCCAGCCTCACCTCTCCTAAGCTCCCTCTCTCTTCCAGACGAGGGGCTCTGGGACATCCTCATCAAAGACATCCCCAAGGAGGTGACCTCCTACACCTTCAGCATGGACATCCTCAAGCAGGGGGTCAGCTACGACTTCCGTGTCATCGCTGTGAACGACTACGGCTACGGGATCCCCAGCACACCTTCCCCCTCCGTGTCAGGTAGCCAGTGGCCAGTATGGGGGTGACCCCATCCATTTCCCCCCCCCCAAGTGCTCATCCTCCTCTGATCCTCCCTGCTGTGCCCCAGCCCAGAAAACCAACCCGTTCTACGAGGAGTGGTGGTTCCTGGTGGTCATCGCCCTCGTGGGGCTCATCTTCATCCTCCTGCTTGTCTTCGTGCTCATCATCCGCGGGCAGAGCAAGAAGTACTCCAAGAAGTCAGACTCAGGTTGAGCACTGGAGGGTGGTGAATGGGACCCTCAAGGGGGGCAGAGCTCTGACCCAAGGCCAGGTTGGGCACAGGGGCTTGGAGCATCTTGCTTTAGTGGAAGGCGTCCCTGCCCGTGGCAGGGGTTGGAACTGGATGAGCTTTAAGGTCCCATCCAACACAAACCATACTGTGTTTCTGTGACCCCATCGAAGCCTCCCCGCCTGCCTTTGGGGTGAGTGGGACAGTGGGATCCTGCCTCAGGGCTCAGCTCCTCCTATGACATCCGATAAAGATGCTTTGGGCTTCCTGGAGGGAGCTGGGAGCTCCAGATGAAATAGTGGCTTGTCCTGCTGCGGCTCCGGAGGCAGGGCAGCCTCCAGTGCGGGCTCGCCAGAGGTCACTGGGATTACTCAAACACGGCTCTGTTTTCTTAGCTGTCAAGGCTCAAATTGTGGGGAAAATCCAGACCTCCCATTAAGCAAACAGAGCCGGGAGCTGGAGGCGATGGGGCCGGTCGGGCAAGAGCCAAAGCAGGCTCAGCACGGCCGCAGCGCTGGCACGAGGCTGATGCTTGGCTGTGGTCTGTCCCCACCGGAGCTGGCACAACCCTACCAGGGCCATTCCAGGTCCAGGTGTGTCCCCACACACACACACACACACACACTCTGGGGAGGGTTCTGGGGGAGCCTGAGCATCCTTTTCCTCAGGGAACAGCTCCAAGGCGACGGCCCTGAACCATGGTGAGATGGTGAGCCTGGATGAGGGCAGCTTCCCAGCCCTGGAGCTCAACAACCGGCGCCTCTCCATCAAGAATTCCTTCTGCCGCAAGAACGGCATCTACACCCGGTAGGAACCCGCTGGGCAGGGGGGACCTTTCATCCCTGCTCCATTGTGGGGTGGCAATGGGGCTGGGGAGGGCTGGCGTCCCACAGGATTGACCTCATTCTGCCCAATGCCATTTGCTGAAGCCCCTGCACCAGCCTGCTGTGCCAGGATGCGGAGCAGCCTGAAAAGCTGGGAATCCCTAAGAGCCCACGGACAGGCTCTTTGGAGGGCCTGGACGTGGCTTTAAGGATGCTCCCCGAGCCTGTCCCGTGGATTGGCTGGGCTCATCCCTGTGTGGCAGAGCCCCAAGCGGGGACCTGCACTGAGCATCCCTCTGCTCCCAAGGTCCCCACCACGGCCCAGCCCCGGCAGCCTCCACTACTCGGATGAGGATGTGACCAAGTACAATGACCTGATCCCTGCCGAGAGCAGCAGCCTGACCGAGAAACCCTCTGAGGTGTCCGACTCTCAGGTGCCCACCCAGGAGATGGGGATGTGGGACACAGGGACACAAGGAAAGGATGGACAGTGCTGGGAGCCCTCCCTGAGCACCAACCCCGCTCTCTGCCCACCACCACGCACATCCTGCTGTGCGCTTGGGAAAGGCAATGCTGGTCCTGCTCTCCTGCGTTTTTAGGGAGCAGCATCCCCTGCGGCTTCGTGACGCGGAGCCAAGGCAAAGCTGGCACAGCCCCTGGCTTGTGCGCTGGGGACGTGGCACCGTGGGGTGCACCCAGGGCTGCTGAGGACAGGGGATGGGAAGGCAGCGGGGTTGGGACCCGTCCTGCTGCCCGGTTACTGGTGGCAACCCTGGAAAATGGCATTTTGTCTCATCCTGGAGCCAGGGGCATCTGTGGCCATGGGCAGCTCCCACGGGGACCACGGGAGCATCACCCCGCATGGATGCTGGCTGCTGAGTCCCAAGACCAGGCTGAACCCAAGGGCCACTCCTTGGGGTGCTGTCCCCAAGCATGGGGGTGCCCAGCCCCAGCGGTTCCCCCCTCGCTGCCTGCCCTGGCCGTGGCTTTGCAGATGCCGGCCCCGCTCCCCGCTGCCGGCTCGGGGCTCGAGTGGCTCTTTGAGGAGCTGTGAAGAGCGGCGGGAGCTGGCGCTGGCCCGGGGCAGCTTCCCCACGGCCCTCAATGGGCCCTTTGTGCGCATGGAGGAGGCTGAATCCAATTACAGCCAGCGGGAAGGCAGCGCCTCCCCAAAACACCTCCCGCCTCCGGGAGGGGGGGGGGGAGCACGGCCCCAGGGACCCCCCGAGGGGCCCCATTGCCCTTTTGTGTGCGCTCTGTTTAGCTTTAGAAAGCAGCAGAAACAACCCCAGCGGTGCCGCAGCCCCGCAAGGCTTTTGGGATGCGCTCCCCAGCATCCCTCAAGGAGCCGGTTTGGGGGGGGGGGTGATGCCCCTCACTCTGCGCTCATTCTCTTATCCCCTTCTTTAGGGCAGTGACAGCGAGTACGAGGTGGACCCCGGCCACCAGAAAGCTCACTCCTTTGTGAACCACTACATCAGCGACCCCACGTACTACAACTCGTGGCGCCGGCAGCAGAAGGGCATCTCTCGGGCGCAGGCTTACAGCTACACCGAGAGCGACTCCGGCGAGCCCGACCCCGCCGCCCTGCCCAACAGCACCTCCACGCAGCAGGGCAGCCTCTTCCGGCCCAAAGCCAGCAGGACTCCCACCCCCCAGACCCCCGGTAACCCCCCCAGCCAGCCCGGGACCCTGTACCGCCCGCCCAGCAGCCTGGCCCCCGGCTCCAGAGCTCCCATCGCCGGGTTTTCTTCTTTCGTTTGATGTTGAAACAGAAGCGGAACACGGGAGAGAGGAAAATATATCTAAAAAAAAAAGGGAAAAAATAAAGGAAAAGCCCCCGAAATTAAGGAATAAAGCAGCGAGGAGGAGGAAGAGGCCGAAGGGCTTGGGGCCATGGGGGATGTTTGCTTCCCTGCGGAGCCGAACCCAGCTCTTCGTCTGTGTTATGGATTGCTCAGCCAAGGAGGGCTGGGAATGTTCGCAGGATCGCACCGGACTTCGCCCTCGGGACCTGCAGTGCTGGGGTCCCTATGGGGTGCTGGGGATCTCACCGTGCCAAACTCTGGCCCCTCCGTTTGTGGTCCCCCCAGGACGTGGGGACAAGCGGGGGTGACACAGAGACCCCAACTCAAAGCCTCTGGATATGGAACCCCAACCCAGGACCCCCCAGCCTTTGGTAAAAGGGGCACCCACATGCGAGGAACCCAGGGGACAACCGATTCCTCCTTCCCTTGGTGCCCAGGACTTGAACCCCAGGAGCCCCCTGCCGGGGTGCACATGGTGCTGATGCCCCCCCCTGATTTTGCACCCTGGATGAGGCTCAGATGGGGCGATGCAGCAGCCAGACCCCCCCCCTCCTCTGCATTGCTGGTGGTTTGGGGTCTCTTTCAATGGGGTTTTGTTCAAGGGAGCACAAGGGACATGCGATGGGTGGTGATGCCCAGGGGGGGTCTGGGGCTGTTTTGGTGCATAGCAAACCCTCTCAGTGCCTACTGCTGAGCCGAGGGAGATGCAAATAAACAGCCTGAGGATCAGCGGCTCTCACTTCTCTGTCACCCTGCTGGCATGTGTCTGTCCTGCTCTCCTACCTGGGCTTGTGTCAGCCCTACGGCACCATGGAAGGAGCCAGGCAGAGGTGCGGGGCCAGGATGTGGCTCAGAATGGCACGGGGAGCAGTGATGGATGTATCCCTGCAGGTTTCCATCCCACTGGGGTCTGTAGCTGGAGGGGAAAGGGTGACCCAATGGTGGGATGGGGAAGGAGGGAGGTGGATGGATGCACCGGGTGCTTTTGGCATCACCAGCACTGGAGGCTTCTCCTGGGGTGGTTTCCACCCTCGCTGCCTGCTCTGCCCTTCAGGTCTGGCAGGAAAATCCGGGTGATGGGGTTGGGTTCCATCACCCGTCACCCCTCCAGCAGCAAACAGTGTGGGGATGGAGGGGAGGGGGATGTGGAGCTAAGGGAGGGGGGCTCAGCCTCGTGCCAGCTCTGGCTTCCTTGCTTGGGGGCTAGAGGACCAGGGGCTTGAGCCCCTTGTAGGCACATGCCTGGACCCTCACCCTGGTGTGAGCAAGGGTCTGGGCAGAAATGAGGGATGCTGGTGTCATCACTGCCAACAAGCTACTGTCCCCATGGCACATGGTGGTGGCCATGGAGCCACATCCGGTGGGTGACTCATCTGACCTACTTGGAAGCTGGTGCTATAGGGTGCACAGCACCCAGGGGTGCCCGTCCACAATCTGGGCAGCAAAGGGAGCCCCAGCCACCCCACTTGGGTGGAGGTGTTTGCAAGGGAACAGAGCATAGGCAAACCCTGCCCTTTGTTTGCAGCCTGGCTCCAGCCCCAGGCATCCTGATCGGTGCAAGAGAGACCTTCCTGCCACGGGCTGGGACATGGGGCAGAGCAGGTCTGGGGAGTTGAGTGGCACAGGCGAGCTCCCCATGTGAGGGATGCTCCTTGTGCAAGAGATAATCCCCATGCAAGGGATGCTTGAGGTGCCCGTGTGGGGCCTGCATGTGCTCCCCAGCAGCCAGGGCAGAGCAGAACCCAAGCCCTGCTGCCTACCCCAGCCCAGTTCATCTCCAGCTATGAGGAGGAGAAGCCAGAGGGTGCAGCAGCATCCGCAGCAGGTTTGGAGCTGGCACTGGGCCGGGTGATGAAGCCACCAGTGTGGCTGTGGCCGGAGCACCGGGGCCCTGCGGCAGTGATGGTGGCAAACACAGAAGGAGCACTTTCTATTGTGGGTTCCCACAGCGCAAGGATGCAGCACCCGAGGAAGTGGCACATCCCACATCCCACATCCAACCGTGGCTCTGCTCCGCGAGGAGCCTCCCTGGCTTGGTCCAGGAGCCAGCCAGGGCACAAAGCCCAGTGTGGGCACAGCAGAGATGGGCTGAGTGCCACTGACACCACTGGGAGCTCTTGTTCACTTGCGCTGCCTCAGTTTCCCCACGGCACAGATACAACCGGCCTGGCTGGGCTTGCGGGGGAAGATGCTGTGCTCCCTGCCAAGCACAGCCACCTCTTTCCCCACTCTGCTGCCACAACCAGCTCTTCCCTAAAGTCCCTCCAGGCAGCACTGTGCTGCCTGCACCCTGCCTGCGCTGCCAGGTCTCTGTGCAGGGCGAGCTGTCGGCAGCAATCAGTCCCTGAGGACCGAATTGGCCTTGACACATCCCCTGACTGCTGCTCGGCGGAGCCCTGCGGTTCAGCCAAGGGCAGAGCTCCGCTTGCTTATCAGGACTGGGCGAGCCAAGCGGGACAGAGCGGAGAAGCTGCATCCCAGACCTTGCCCTGTGGATGGGCAGCCCTGGAGCGGTACCCGCTCGCTGCCCCTGCTGTGATGGGGAGATGTGTGCCGGGGATGAGGGTGGTGACCTCTGGGCTGAATCCCATGAGTTATCGTGATGTATCCCGGCTGCAGCCTGTTGGTGTTGGAGGAGCCAGGTACTAACAGTTTGTTTGCCAGGTTAGGATTGGATCAAGCGTGGAGTAAAGAGAATACACTCGGTGTGGGCAGTGGAGGAGCAGCAGCCCGGCAGCCTGGGCTCTCCTTTCCCTCCAATTCCCCCCGAGCACAGCCGAGTGTCCCCACCTTTCCCTTGCCATGGGGACAGGAACAGCCCCTCCTGCCGTGACTGGGACTCAGTGCATCCTCAGAGCCCCACATGCCCCAGGCCTTGCCACCTCCCATGCCGTGCCAAGGCTGCAGGGCTCCCGGAGGCAGGATGAATCCTTCTGGGACAGCAGGAAGAGGAGAGTGATGGAGAAGGTGGATCCAGGTCTCTACACCCTTTCCTGCACGTGTGGGTGCCCGCTATGACCAAAGGGGTCCCTGTGCCAAAGCTGTGCCAGGGCAGGTGCTTTCCATGGGCGCTGCTGATGCCCCAGCACAAGCCAGGGTGGCTGCAGCAGGGCCAGGTGATGGGTTCCCAGGCAGATAATGGGTTGTGTGAGCCTGTTCCCTGGCCAGGGGAGCGTCCCTGCTGGGAATTGCAGCCATCTGCACCACAAGCCTGCCCACAGCAGGCTCCAACCTGTGCACGGCTCGTCCTGGCACCCATGGGTGCTGAGCGGGTGATGCCCCTCAGTAAGCCGGGTAACCGCTCCTCCCTGGGAGAACAGCATGGAAAGGGGGCTCTGGGGAAGCATCAAGCTCTCTCTGCAGCATCTCCAAGGCGGTGTTGGCAGACAAAGCTGGCAGCGCTGAGGCAGGAGGAGGGGATGGGGCTGCCGGGAAACTCGGGCGCTTCTCCCTGCTCTGCCTCTCAAAGCGCTTTTCAAGGCCGTTCTTTCTTCTCTGCTTTCAAAAGCCGCTGAGAAGCAGTAAAAGGAACCGGTGACGGGTTCAGGGAGGGGGGCAGCGATGCAAGCACCCACTCCTGAGCCCCCCAGCACCCAAACCCTGCTGCTGGCTCCAGCCCTGGGGCTCTGCATGGCCTGAGGCTGCAGACGAGAGGAGAGGGAAGGGGCCCTGTCCCTCTGAGGCAGTTTCTCAAGCTGAGTGGGTGCTGCTCTTCCCAGCCGGAGTCAGGGCAGCCCATGGGAGCCTTCCCCCACCTCCCGCTGATGTTAATCCCTCCTGACCGGGCTGTCTCAGCCAGCTCCGTGCTCCCATGACAGCGTCAGGTGAGGCGAGCAGCGCTGTGATTAACGGGTGAGCAGAGCTGCTGCTGGGGGCTCAGGCAGACCCTCCTCCTCCTCACCTGCCAACAAACCCCTGTTGCACCCAGCGGTGGCTCCCAGGGGACCCTCCTCAGCTGTGAGCACGGGGCTCTGCCTCTTGCCTCGGTATGCCCATATGGAAAACAAGGAAGATCAAATTTGCCAAACAAACCGGCTATGGAAATGGAACTGCTGCGAGACAAGGAAGCAGCGCGGCCTGGAAAGGCGACGGCAGGCACTGGTGTGGTGGTGCTGGACACCGGGCTGCGGGCTGAGGTTGTGCCCTGGGTGGTTCGGCCACGGTGCCAACAACAGCTCCTCCACAGTGCCAGGAGCAGCAGCTCCATGGTTATGCCGTGAGCAGCCTCCTGCCCTTCCCATGGAGGGAAGCGTCTGCTCTGGGTGAGCCATCGAAGCATCCAGCTGCTGCTAAAACCAAGGCCCCTGAGCTGGTGCTGGGGAATGGAGCTCCTTGCACCACTGCCAGGAGACATCTTCGGGCCCTGCAGCACTGTGTCCCAGCCTCCGAACCCCCAGGGTGGCACGGCCGGGGGACCCCAGGGCCCCATTCGCCACCCCCCTGCCCCAGCCCGGCTCCCTCGAAGAGCTGGCAGACGCTCCAGAATACACGAGAAACGCCGCATTAGGCAGATTCGGGATAATCTTGTCTCTCCCGCCCCTTTTCTCCCACAAAGGTCTCCATTTAATCCCCGAGAGCAGCTCTGAAGCCCTGCACTCTCCCTTTCAGCGCATCGCAGGGCACGGGGGGAGCACAGGGAGCCCCAGCATCACCTCCTGGCCACACATCACCCAATGGAGCCTCGGCCTGGGGGAGCCCCTGGCCCCTCGACGGGGTTGGAGCAGCGGGGCTGGGTGGGGACAGAGCTGGGGGGCTGAGGAGTGTGGGGTCACGGTCACAGCTGCGACAGGGACATCAATGCTGCCCTGGGGCTGCGCCCGCCACCTCCCGCAGATCAGGTCGGCTCTTAATTCCCCTTAATTAAATAGAACCGGACACCCCCTGCTTCTGCCCATCCTCCCTTCTCCCTGGGGTGCTGCCAGCCCCTTGCTCTGCCCTCGGGGACCCCACTCAGGACCCCCCCAAAGGGAATGGACCCGGGACCCCCCCATCGCTGGCCCAGGAGGGGCTGCAGACCCCACTCGGGGTCTCCATTCATGACACGGGCTGGGACAAGAAACACCCCCCCACCGCCCCACTCGGGTTTGAATGGAGGGTATGGGACTGCCCAGTGACGTGGCGCCGCGCCATTGGCCCGGGCGGGGCGATGACATCATGCCCGCCGCCGCGGTTTGGGGGGGGCAGTTTCGTTCCGGCTCGGCTCGGCTCGGCCATGGACCGGCAGCGGGCCCCGGTCGCGCAGGTACGGGGGGGATGAGGTTCAGCCCGGTGCGGGTCGGTACGGTACCGTACGATGCGATACAATACAATACAATACGGTACGGCTCGGCTCGGTACGGGAGGAGGCAGCCGGGCCCCGGCTCGGCTATTGTCCAGCGGCGGGCGGGGTCCCCGGGGCTGCCCCAAACCCCACTCCGGTACCGTTCTGCGGGCGGCGGTGCTCCCGTTACCCCCTTCCCCGCCCGTCCGTGGGGCCGGTCCGTCGGGCGAAGGAGTTAACCGGATGCGGCTCCGTGTTTGCCCAGCGTGGGGCACCGGGCGGCTCACCCCGCCCCGGCGGCAGCGATCGCGCCTCGTTCCGTCCGGTCCCACCGGCGGGTTGCGGTGTCCGGAGCCGGCCGTGGCCGCGGCCGGGGCGGTGGCTGCCCGCGGCCCTTCTCGGAAAGGTTGATCCGCCCCGCGCTGGAGCGGGTCCAGGGGCACCCCGGGGCTGGGCACCGCGGGTGCTGAGTCAGGGCCGCCCGAAATCCCCTCCCCGGTTCATCATCCCGCTGCCCGGGAGCGGGGCTTCCAGCCGGGCTCCCCGCCCTGCGCTCCATCCCTGCTGTTCCCGTGGCTGCTCCCACAGCAGACGCTGGCTCCCAAACCCACCCCGGTGCTGCGGGAGCCGGTGGGGCGCGGGACTCGCCCTGGGTTGACCCCGGCGGTGGCTGCGTTCAGTATAGATGTTTCCGAGTGCCGAATCTATGGATTGGGAAGGGAGCTGGGATCGTTAATGGTCTGCGGGAGAAATTGAGGCATAGAGCGAAGGGAACACGAGTCTCTGCGCCTCGGGACAGGGCTTGCTGCCTAGCTGGGCACCCAGTAAACAAGTCTGTTTAGCACACAGCTCCCCCGGATACCATGGAGAGAATCCAGCTGAGACTTAACACCGGGGAGCTTCAGTGGGTTTGGCTCCAGGGGGCTGGAAGAGCAGCGCTGGCCTCAATCCCCATCCCCGGGACCGGCCACCCAACGCCATCCCATGGGCTAACCCAGCCGTGGGGCTCCATCCCCACCGGGCAGACCCGCGCTGCTGCCGGCCCCGTTGTGCTGACCGCGGCGGTCTCTCCCTTTGTTCCCTGGTTTTGTGGTGAGCGCAGCACAGACGCCGTGGTTGTGCCCCCCCCCTCCTCGCCCCGAGCTGGGCGCTGCGGGGTGCCGGGCCCTGCCCGCAGGTCGGGTGCGTGGCCGGGCTGTGGGACATGCGCCTGTTTACTTCCCGTCCATCGCAGCGAAAACCGCAGGAATCTGGAGGTCGGGAGGTTCTGTTTAGCCCCTGTATCCTGCCGGAGCCCGGCCAGCCCCTGTTGTTGTGAGAGATGGAGCCAGGGCCAGCGAGGAGATAACCTTTCCCCTCGGCAAGGGTCCCCTCCTCGTCCTGCAGAGCCGCCGGCTGGTTCGTGGCCCCGTCGCAGGAGGATTTATGGTCCTGTGCGTGTTCTGGCGTGTCCTGCCAAGAGTTCTGTGCTGAACTCTGGCTAGCTCCTCGTTGTTGGCAGCTCCTTGGGGAGCGCTGCTCTCCTTCTGGCACCGGTGCGCCGGTGCTGGGGTGCTGAGTTCCCAGCTTGGCGGCGAGCGGTGTGCCGGCAGCCCTGGCCAGAGCCGAGCTTCTCCTCCCACCCTGGTGAGCCGTCTGCTGGCCTTGGCTTTGAGGCTCGCCGCCGGCTCACTTTCCACTTCCAGAGGTGCTGCCGGGGCTGCTCCGTGCATCCCAGGGCTGAACTTCACCAGCGCCCCAATGCCAGGGACAGGACCAGACCTGTCACCGCGCCGGGAGGAGGCTGTCACCGGGGCGCCCGGGCTGCCCGCGCCAACAGCACCGCCTGCCCCCGGGTCCTGGGAAGAGTCGCTGGGGAGCTCCATGTGAGGGTGTGACAAGGGGCTGGTCCCCTCCCGGAGCCGGCGGTGGCAGGGTGTGATCCGTGCCCTGTCTGCCAGGCAGCAACATCAAAGGGCCACATGAGCCAGATCCGGATCCCCGACCGGTCCAGCGCAGCCCCTGCCCCAGCGCCCAGCAGGGTGGGGAGAGCATCCTCTGATCTCTGGGCTGGAGGGTGCTGCCTGGGGTGCTGTGCACGGCAGAGCTCGTTTGGAGCCGGCCGGGCTGGCTGGGATGCTTTCCCTCTCCCAGCCTGTGAGCGGGATGAGCCGGGGGCAGGATGTGTGGGAGCGCGGCTGGACCCACGTATCCCCCCTTGTGTGCACTCATTCACGGGGGTCCTTCTTTAAGCTGCTTGTGCCTCAGTGGGTGCCTGGTGCTGAGCAGGGTGAGAGGGGGAGGATGTAGGGGTCTTGTGGGAAGCCTGAACCATGAGGGCTCACAGCCCCAGGGCTGTCCCACCCTCCACACTGGCTGCAGGATCCGCTGTCCTGCAAGAAGGGTGAAATCATGCCCATGGGGACCTGAAGCTCTCGCTCCTTGGAGCCTGTGGTTCCAAAGGGCTGAAATGTGGGAAGAAGCGCATGTTCTGTCAATACACTTCATCCCTCTTGTCCTCAAGCCAGACTTGCAGGTCTCATTCCTCCCCTTTCCCGAAGTCCTGCAGGGACTTGGCTGTGCTCTGGGCTCCCTCCAGGATGGCAGCGCTGCCAGCCTGCCTGCCTGCGCAGTCTCTCGGGTTACAGAGCTGCTTTCCCTGGTAGGTAGCTTGAGAGGCAGCAGCAGCGAGGCTGCCCTGGCCTGGTTTCCTTTGTGAAAGCACCACAGTGGGAATGTCACAGGATCCGCTCTCCCTGAGGAAGAGGAGGAGAACAGAGCTCTGTGTCCAGCTCCCCTGGGCAGGACGGGGCTGGCAGCCAGGCAGCAGCATCCCATTGCTCCGCCATCACCTCTTGGGGTGAGTGGGGAGCAGAGAGTTGAGGGATGGGGGAGACTTTGCCCACTACAAAAAGGCTTCGTGGGCAGGAGCATCAAGGGGGGCCTTGGCGGCTGGTTTGGAGCTGTGAGGGTGATGGAGAGCTGCTGGCCGGGGAGGCTGCTGCAGCGCCCTGGGGATGCTCCAACCTCCCGCTGGCCCCCAAGCCAAGGCTTGCGAAGTATCTCGCAAATGCTGGAGTTGGCCTCGAAATCCAAATAGGAGGGCAGGACAGTCCCCAGATGGCCTAAATCAGCAGCACGGTTGCCTGGCCCAGCCGGGGAGCTCGCCGGGAGTGTTTGTTTTATGTAAAACCAAAGGCTGCAGGAATGCCGGCCTGGAAGCAGATCGGCAAGGGGAGAGCGGCTGTGCCGTGCACACGGGTGAGATCCTGGCTCTTGCTTTGAGGGTGTGGAGAAGGCAGAGTGGTTGTGTTTGTTCCCACAACTGCTAAGGATGAACTGGATGCTCCCCACGTTCCGCAGGCCAACCCTGGCTGGCTCTGTGCGGAAGTGCTGCATGGAAAGGCGAGGCACTGGGACTTTGCCCCCATGTATGGGGTCAGAGTCCCTCCTTCTGCAGCCTGCATGAGCTCCTGCTGCTTTAGGGGGGGGCAGACGGATGTCACAGGGCAGGTTTGGGGTGGGATGTGGGGCAGAAACCCTCCCCTAGCTGTGCCAGGAGCTCGGGGCGGATGCTGTGGTCCCCTGCAGTGTCCAGTGAGCAGGTACAGGAGCGGGTGGTGCTGTGATCGCTGCCCTGCAAAGCCACTCAGCTGCACCGTGGGGCTGGATGGGCAATGCTGGGGATGGGGTCCCCCCCCAAGGCTCACACCGAGCACTGACATCAGCCCCTTCCCCGTGCGTGCCACGGGGCCGCGGTGTCGCCGGCGGTGCCCGAAGGGAGGAAGCGTGTGGCTGAGCCCTTCCTCCCCATCAGCCTCCCCCGGCACCACCTGGGGCTGCCCGGCGCCAGGGATGCGGTGACGTAGTCCCTGTCCCCTTCTGTGCGGGCAGGACCACTGGTGACACTGAGGTGGCCGTGGGAAGGAGAAACAAGGCTCTTCCCACATCCTGCTCAGCCACCGTCATCTCTGCTGCCACCCCTGAGTCACAGCGGGGACAGTGAGGTGGCCGGGGTACGGCCACAGCATGGAGGGGTTTGGGGTGCTCAAAGGCTGTGTCCCCATATCCCCATCCTGCCCGGTGTGAATGGTACCCGTGGGGTGCCTGCCCGTCCCCATCCTGGCCCCCCCCAGCACGCTGCTTGCCTGGCGGTGCCTCCCAGGGGCTCTACGCCCTCCTCACACACTTCCTGCCGTCTGTTTCCAATTCCTCCTGGCGTTTGCTCCTCCCTGCTTGCTTCCAATTAAAAAAAGGGGGAAAAAATATCCCAGGCATCTTCTCAGCGCGCGGCTCCCGGAGGCTCCGGTGAGCTGGGGCTGTGCGGGAGGGGATGGTGGGTGCCTGCGGTGCCCCACATCCCTTTTGGTGCCTATTCATGTGGGGCAGAGGGTTGGGGATCATCCTGCAACATCCCTGCGCCCAGGTCTTTCTCTTGTGACCCTTCCTGTCTGCTCCACCGATCGGGTTTGGGACCCACTCGATCAGAGGGTGTGGGGAGCTGGGGGTGTCTGAGGACACGTCCCCGTGAATGATTCCACATATGGATGCTATTCCCAGGGGAGCAGAGCGGATGTCATGCACGGGGTCATGGGACTGGTGCCGGCAGGGCTGTACCCATTCATGTCCTCCAAGCCTGACCATGCCCCTCTCTGCTGTCCCTTAGGAGTGACCCCTTGTGAGGCCGGCGGGATCCCAAGCGCAGCGCATCCCTGTGAGCACCGCCCGGCTCCGTCTCGGCCGCCCCGGCGCAGCCCCCGTCCCACCGCGGCGATGCCGATCCTCAAGCAACTCGTGTCCAACTCTGCCCACTCCAAGCGGCGCTCCCGGGCGGACCTGACGGCCGAGATGATCAGCGCGCCGCTGGGCGACTTCCGCCACACCATGCACGTGGGGAGGGCAGGGGACGCCTTTGGGGACACCTCCTTCCTCACCAGCAAGGCTGGGGAGCCGGGGATGGAGCCGGGCGAGGAGCCGGGAGCCTCCAAGCCCAGCCTCCTGTCCCGCCGCTTCCGCAGCAGCAAGCGCTCGCAGTCGGTGACGCGAGGGGACCGCCGGGACATGCTGGGCTCGCTGCGGGACTCGGCGCTCTTCGTCAAGAACGCGGTGTCCCTGCCCCAGCTCAACGAGAAGGACGTGGACCGGAGCGCGGGGCAGCTCCCCAAGAGCCTCTCCTCCAGCCCCGTCAAGAAGCTGCCCGAGGAGGGGAGTCCCGAAGAGCAGCAGCGTCCAAACGGGGCGGCCGCGGGGCCGCTGAGCCCCGGCTTGGACGAGCGCGACTTCGGGGACATCACGGAGCTGCCCGTGGTGGTGGCCAAGAGCGGGGCGGGCATGAAGCACGCCGAGTCCATCATGTCCTTCCACATCGACCTGGGGCCCTCCATGCTCGGCGACGTCCTGAGCATCATGGATAAGGAGCAGTGGGAGCAGGATGAAGACCCTGAGGCGGAGGAGAGCCGCGAGGAGGAGGAGGATGAGGAGGATGCCGCCACCCTGCCTGGCTCCCCGGCAGCATTCCCAATGAGCCAGAGCCCGTCCCGCGGCGTTCGCTGCCCCCCCAGGGACAGCAGTTCAGGGCCAGAGGAGCGCAGCCCCGTCCCTGTGCCCCTGAGCCAGCGGGGGGGGCCCCCAAAACGCCCCGACAAGGAGTTCTCATTCGCTGATGAAGATGATGATGAGATCAGAGTATAAGAGGCGGGCGCTGAGGGCTTTGGTTCTCATCCGCGGTGGTTGGACACGGGGCTGAGTGTCCCCGGGTGGCACTGGGGGGACTTGACTCATGCCTCCTTCCCTCTCCCCATCCCAGCAGGACAGTGCTCAGCTCCTGGGAATGGGGACACCGACACCCCCGGGGAGCTGCGGCACGTCCTGGGAGGGGAAAGCAGACTCTGTTTCAGTTCTTTCTGTTGGACTTTGGATATTAGCTTTTCTTCTGCCCCCTCTTGCCCATGTAAAGCAATATAGGGCCGGCCAAGGCGAGGCTTCCGAGTTTTAGCCCCTTTAGTAATATATTTTTTTCCACCGTACCGTTTTTACTGCTCTCTGATTTGTACTTTTCCTTACTCTCGCTTTTGGTTTTAATGGAGGGGAGGTTTCCCATGAGGAAGGACTTGGCTCGGGAGCTCAGATGAGGCTCCGACTCCCTGGGCTTCCGGGGGACTTCCGACAGACCAAGAGCCTCCAGCCCTGTGCTGTGATGGGGGCTCGCTCCACATCCCTCCGATGGATGGATGGATGGATGGAAGGAAGGATGGATCCATCCCGGATGCTTGACACTACAAATGGGGGGATGCTCCTGGCCATCCCTGCCTCCGACTGCTCCCAGGGATGCTGATGGGAGTGTGGGTCTGTCCCCTGTGAGCCAGGCTGAGCCCTGAGGTGTCTGTGCTGGGCAGCCCCTGTTGTGGCATTGCTCTGCCCGGGCAGTGCTGACACGGGCCTGGTGCAGGTGCTTCAAGAGCAGGTTTTATACCATGTATGTACAAATGCAAAGAATAAAAGGAACCGGTAGTGACTGCAGTGCCCTGAGTTCCTGGGGGGTGGTGGTGGGGGGGATATGTTGGACCCTGCTGCATGCAGGGACCTGGCTTTGTGCTGTCACCGTCCCCAGCCCCTGTCCTGCTGCTCCCACCATCCCTGCCTGGATCCTGCCTGGCAGATTGCCCCTGGCCAGTGCTGTGGCCCCTACAGAGGCCATGCTTTATCTGCCCTGTGGTGGGAGGAAGCGGGTGAGCTCCCACTGACCGGATCTGGCTCTGGGCTGGGACCCTCCGGCCAGGCTGGATCCTGCCAAGGGATGGCTCTGCCAAGATGCTGCTCTGCTCCTGCAGCCCCATTCCCTGCCAGCCAGGGAGCGATGGCTGAGCAGGACCGGCTGTCCTGGCTACTCCCATCCCATGGCTCTGCCCCTGCGGCAAGCAGGATTCCCTCACTAGAGGCGGGTGGGGAGGATGGATCCTGCCCTGGATGCTCCAGTGCTCCCGGTGGGCTCTCCCCTGGTGAGGCCGGTGGGAGCGGGTGAGTGCTGTGCCGCAGTGGGGACACAATAGGGTCCTGTGCGTGTGCCAGGGCCGATGCAATGCCCCGTGGTGTGGGACATTGGGCTATTGTCTGGGATGGGAGAACAACAGCAGCTGCTCTGAGCTCACCGGGCTGCCTCTGCCCCGGTCACTGCAGCACAGCCCCAGTGTCCTGTGCCAGCATCCCCTGCCCTGAGCTGATGGTGCTGGTCCCTGCATCTGCGAGGCCACCAGGCTGCTGGGGAGGGGGGGACCTGGCTCTGGTCCCTTACTGATGCTCTCATGCAAAGCAATGGGGCAGGGTAGGTCACTGGGGTTTGAACCCCGTGCTCCCTGGTGGTGCAGGGAGGGGAGAGGCCCTCGGGTGACCCAGCACCGGCCGCCTGCGACTGTCACTTGGCAATGGTGATCTCTGTGACAACTGTCAGCTCCAGCCTCCCGCTCGGCAGCACCGCGCTGCCGCGAGCCGACGGGGCAGAAAGAGCCCTCTGTGGGATTGAGGTTACCCCAGGAATGGGCTCCTCCCTGCAAGGGTGCTGAGGCGCTGGCACAGGGTGCCCAGAGAAGCTGTGGCTGCCCCATCCCTGGCAGTGTTCAAGGCCAGGTTGGACACAGGGGTTTGGAGCAAGCTGCTCTATGGAAGGGGTCCCTGCCCGTGGCAGGGGTTGGAGCTGGAGGAGCTTTAAGGTCCCTTCCATCCCAAACCACTCTGATTCTATGCCACAGCCGCACTCAATGGGAACAATGCCATGGGTCCTGGGTCCTGGTTACAGTGCCAGCAGCACCCGCAGCCTCCCCAGCCCCTCCATCCGACAGCACAGGGTGGACACCTCAGCACGGGACCCGGGGCGTGCGTGAGCCGTGGCTGCTCGGTGCGGGTCGGTGCACAGGCCCCCCGGCAGCGCTGCTCCAGTGCATTTATAGCTACTGACAGAATGGGAGCAGGTCTCCATCCCCGATGTGTCAGGCCGTGGCACTCCGGGCGTGTGTCAGGATGCTCATGGCTGTGGGATGGAGAAGGGACGGAGCATTAGGTTAAACCTGGGGGCTGCGGGGTCCTTTCTGGCTGGCACCAAGAAGCGGTGCAGCACCATGGTCATGCCCAGCACGTGCTGCTGCAGCCTGGCAATGGGGACCGAAGGTGACCTGTTTGTCCCTAGGGTACAGATGGTGATGTGGGGCTGCCCTGCAGGCACTGGAGAGTGGCCCTGGGGACAGTGCTGCTGTGCACCCAGCGATGCTCAGACACAGGATCCATCTTTCACTGTGCATTCGGTTCCAGCACTGGGGCCGTGCCTGGCTCTGCTGGATGCCGAGCAGCATTCCCGGTGGGAGGGGGTTAACGCAGCCCCTGGTGCTCCTGGGGAGATGCGGAGCAGCTGCTCTGCCCCGGCGCTGGGGCTGGAGGAGAAGCAGATGTCGGTGCGGAGGCAATTACAGGGATGCGCTGGGGCCGGGGCTGAGCTCCCTGCACCACCAATCCCGGTGCAAATTGACATCAGATGTGGGCAGCTTCTCCCTCTAAAGCAGCGCCCGGGGCTGCGGCAGGGGTTGCGTTTGCTCTGGCTTGGGGAGGAGGAGGGGTTCTCAGTGCTGCTGGGGCCCCGGCTGGCTGCAGTGACTTGCAGAGTGTGGTGATAGCCCTGGGATATCGATCCTTTCTTTGGGTAGCCTCAGTACCAGCCCCTCTGCAGGCCTGGGGGTGCCCCTTGCCAGAGCAGGGGTGATGCAGGAGCTGGTGGCTGGTGTGGAGCAGCAGCGAGGAGCTCAGCCCCTGCCCTTCCCGGGTATGGACAGTAAGTCTGGGACAGGGCCCTGCAGCATCCTTGGGGGGTGTTGGGGTTCTCCTCCTTGCTGCTTGTCCTGCTGGGGCTCCTGCCGAGGCCAGGCTCGCTCTGGGCATTGCTTCCTTAGGGATGCATCCAGCACAGTGCTGAGGGGGCTGAGATGCTCCTGCCCTTGATGGCACTAGCACTGAGGCTGGTGGGTGAAGCTCTCCCTGCTCTGCTTTCCCTACAGAGCTGGGGGCAGCCATCTGCACCTTCTTCCACCAAGGGCTGTGCACCAAGGGTGAGTGCTGGGGAGGGATGGGACCAGCATCACCCTGCAAGACCCTGGGGACACCAGGATGGGCCCCTTTTCCCTCCAGCCCATGCCCATGGCAGGTTTCTCCATGGCCTTACAACCAGTGCGTTGGCAGGGTTTGCCCCAAATGCTAGCACTGCTCAGAGCCCATCATCCTCCCAGCCCTTGGGATGGGTGCTCCCACCCCTTTGGCACTGGGGAGGGCTTGAGCCCCTCCAGGGCAACCAGACCTTGTCAGTTCCTTGTGGACCAAGCCCTGTGCACCCAGTGGGTGCTGCACATCCCCTCCCCATGGGAAAGCTCCTCCTGGGATGCACCAAGCTGGGAGGCGCAGGATGGGGGATCCGGGGTGCAGGCAGGGCGGCCGCAATGGGTGCTGTGGGGCACAGGGAGGTGTGACAGTGGGTGCATGGGGTGGCCTGGTGTGTGCTGCCCCTTCCAGCCCGCCGGTGGGGTGAGGACCCTGGTGTGAGGGCTCTGCACCAAGGGCAGAGGCTGCGGCTTCCTGCCCGAGTGCGACCAGAGCAGGATGCCCGAGTGCTGTTTCTGCTCCACGTTCAGTAGGTGCAGGAGCCTCTCCCACCTCCAGCACCCGAGTCCCGCAGGCCTGGCCTCCAGCAAGCGCTTGATGCCACCTCCTGTCTGCTGGGAGAAATGCCCCAAAGCCTGGGTGCTCCTGGGGCATCCCGGTTCCTCCCCACCCCGCAGCCCATCCCGGAGTGATTTCCATTGCATTCGGTTGAGGGTTGTCCTGCTCTTTGCTCCTGCAGGTGAGTGCAGCAACAAGGACTGCCCCTTCCTGCATGCTGATTGCCCCTGATATGACCGTGGCTTCTGCAGGCAGGGTGAGCTCCTAGGATGGGTGCTGGGGGCTGCCTATGTCCCCTACTTACCTAAATAGGATCCTCTCCTTTGCATGGCAGGTCCCTGGGCTTCTGCCCAGAAGGACCCAACTGCACATTCATGCAGTAAGTACTGTGCAGGCTGGGGGGAAAAACCCACCCGTGTGGGGCTGCAGAGGTGGCCGTGGTCCCTGCAGTGTCTGGGTCAAGGACAATGGTGTTTTGGGTCTTTATCTGAACTAACGGAGCCGCTCTGGTCTCTCCCCGTGTCCATCCTGAGCTGGTGACTGCATGGTTTACAGCGGGTGGGCAGGGGATACTCCAGTCCCTATGGGAAGCCACAGAGGAATGTGGGGGTACCACTTACTATGTCCCAAGGAGTAACTGCCTGCTCTATCCCTCTGCAGCCTCAAGGCTGGGCTGATGATGAGCAGCACAGACCCATCCAAGGTGATGCAGAGATGTCCTTTTCTCCTGTACCTCTGCCCATCAGGGTGATGCAGAGCTGCCTCTGCCCCACAAGCTCCTACAACTGCCCCATTCCCTCCAGGGAGCTGGCTGTCCTTGGGGGCTGGTACAGCTGGACCTGACTCCCAGCAAGGAGACTGGACACAAGGATGAGCTGCCCATGGAACCCCCTCTACCAGGCACTGGAGCTACCCAGCACCCAGCCATGGGACACCAATAGCTGCTCCCCGGGCACACAGACCCTGCCTGAACAAGGCACTGGCTTAAAGGTGAGTGGTGTTGGGACTGGGAGCAATGGTTCACCTTGGAGGAAGGGTGAAGGGAAAGGATGTGAGAATGTACACGTGGTAACGGGGCACTGGACTGATCCAGCACAAACCTGGTGCCTGCCTCTCCCTGTCATCCCAGTGCAGGCAGAAAGGTCACAGCTCCAGTAACTGTGGGAAGACACAGCTGGAAATCCTGCTGGGGAAGTGACTCGAGTGCTTCAGCATGGACATGGAAGGATACAGCAGAGCAGGATGGAGCCAGCGAGGCAGCTGCTGGACTAGAAAAGCCAGTTTGGCTTGGTTTTGCCCAGCACCAGCTCCCACAAGCAGCAGAGAAATCACAGCTTCCTTAATGCAACTAAACCTGGGCCCTTCACAGCTGCCCCATGCCCTCCTGCACAGGCAGCCACAGGTTTGATGGGAGTGGGGCCCTGGCAGATGGGGGTGTGGGGATGCCAACCCCTGGGAAGGGGGCAAAAGCACCACGTTTGAGAACACACAGGAGCAAGCAGGCAAGGCAAAGCCACACAAGCTTTTATTGCTGCTGAGAGGGAGGGAGTTAGTGGTGAACCCCCCCGACACAGCTGACACAACTGCCCCACTCTGAATAAAGAGGTTGGATCTTTCTCACTTGGCTTTTGTTTTAAGCCCTTCATGCCTGTAGCATGAGCAACCCTTTCCCAGACATGTTTGGCAATGGCAGGCTACAACCAGCACTGTGCTAACTGTGCTCATCAGTCTGATGCAGGCACGGGTTTGCCCTTTGGGCACAACAGCTCATCCAATGGAATTTTTTCCTTCCCTTCCTCCAGAAATAGGGCGCTGTGGTCCGAGTGCTGCTGCTCTCATGGCTTCACCTCGGAGCCTGGCAGTTGCACCAGTGCTGTGCTGACAGTGAAGCAGGGCTGGGGGGTCGATGTGGAAGGAAAGAACCCCCTTTCTCCTGTTAAACCCCATCAAGGTAAGTAAAAGATGGGCTCTGACTTAAAGGGAACAGTTACTCTGGCCACAGCCCATCACAAACCTTACATCACCCTGACTACAACGTACAGGTCCATTAATCTATAGCAGCAGTGCAGGAATTGTCCTGTGCCTGGTGTCCCAAAGCAAGATTTAGGCTTCTGCAGACTACAGGAGCTCTGCTGCACCCTGACTGCCCAGGGTGGCTCTGCTGCTTTCTTCTTTCAGTACTAAAAGCTGCCTGAGCCTCAGAGCAGTGACTGCAGGCTGTCAGCGTCCTCCCTCTGCCTACAAGGAGGTAACTGAAAAGCAGCCCCTCTGCAATAGAAGAACCCAACTCTGACCTCTGCTGATTTGAGTCCCTGCTGGGACACTGGTTCTGAGCTCTTCTGCTGGCTGCCAGCAGAGATTCCTGATCATTCCTTGGGTGCTGTTCCAGCTGCTTCAGTGGTATTTACGCCAGCGATAACGCTCTGGAAACACAAGAAAGGGGGAACACGAGAGGACAGCGTCAGCACAGTGCTCTGGGACTGCAGGAGTGCAAGTCCTGTAGGGGAAACTACGAACACAGCCCAGTGAATCCCTCCTCAGTTATGAGTAAAACCAGGGAATGGGTGTTTAAGTGTTGGAGCACCCCTTCTGCTATGTGCAGGGTTTAAAAGTGCTCCTGATGGTTCCTGGAGCTGTCCAGGGAGAAGCTGTGAATCAGGAACTGGTTTCACCACCTTTATTAGCTAATTCCTCTGCCCACCTAAGCCAGGTCAGGATATTGCTCTCTGAGCTCTGATATTAATCTTAACTGTGAAGTAATTATTTCAGAGCCTGAATTAACATGAATGGCAAATACTTTTCTGCTGCTGCAAAAGTGAGAAGTCCTGAAACAAGACTGGTACCAAGAAAGGAATCTTACTGATGTGCTGATAGTTCCAGGCATAGCTGAGGAGGCAGTACCCAGCCAGCAGCATGGAGACTCCGGCTGGTCCACCCTTCTTCACGTTGATGTATTTGTTGTAGTAGCTGTTCCAGGCTGTTGGAACAGAAATGTGAGGGTCAGATCACGTGCAGGTCTTATGAGTTCACTGGTTTCCACATCACTTCCCAAAGCCAAATGGTTGGGTTTGGTTATTTACTTCTATAAAGATCCATCCAGGCTCTGCTCACTTGGACCAGGCTGTAGTGGCTAAATGGGATAGCTCTGCCCCAGGGGCAGGAATTCAGCCTCACCTCTCTGTGCTCCTCCAAGCAGCGCCCGAGGGGAGAAGTCTCTGGTGGTCACCCACAGGGGCAGCTCCCCCAGCCTCACGTCCATCAGCCGCCTTTCCAGGAGTGGACCTGTGCAAGGAGAGTGGTCAGAGGCAGGGAATGAGGGACTCGGGAAGGGAGAAGGAATCATCTCTCCCACAAAGGGAGCTGGCTTCACCAGCACAAGCATGCAAAAGCCTGACTCAAACTGAATACAAGTGGAACCCTTTGGGTTTGCAGGCTGCAGGGCTGGACACCTGAACCTCCACAGACCATTCCTGGATCCCTTTCCAGATAAGCCCAGTGTTTCCCACCCCTCCTCTCCCAGTCACATCAGCCAGTTGAGCCTGGCAGTGCAGGGAATCAGCAGCAGAGGCTTATTGTTACCTTGCTGCCCCTCGGAGAAACTGCCCATTGGTGTCTTCATTGTGATCCCCACATCCTCATGGAAAGGCTTCCCTGGAAAAATCCTCAGCCCATCATAATTAGGATGTAAGTCTGGAAACCACTCCAAGCCCAGGGCCCCTGCCTGCGTGCTCCTGCCAGGAGCCCGGGGCAAGCAGATGGGATGGCTTTGGGAAGCGCGGAGCACGGGCTGGTGCAGGGCCAGCTCAGCATCCCTCCTTGCGCTCAGGATGGGCTCAGACACCATCTGCTGTGCGCTCTCACTAAGCTCCTGTGTGCTGCTTAGGTAAGTTTTGGATGTCCCTTCGCTCTGACCTCCGGCAGCTTCCGTCACGGACAGATGGAGGTTCTTGCTGTGCAGAGCAGGACCAGGGGCTTTGTGCCCCACAGCAGCCTCCGGGTGCCCCCGCTTCTCTTCCACCCCGCTTTTGCCCGTTCCCGCCTGCAGCACAGGGTCACCGGCGCCGCTGCTGCCGCTGGCCCCGGGGGCAGCTCCAAGTACGGGCGGTTCCGTTGCCTTTAAGCTGCCCTTTCCCCGCTCTGAGCTCGCAGGCTCCTTCCCCGCAGCTCCAGGCCCCTCCGTCTGCGTCCTCCGAGCACCGGTCACTGCCTCCCGCGGGCCGCAGGGGGCTCCCCTACCGCCGGCCCCGCTCTTGCCCCGCACCAGGCGGGCGCGGTGCTTCTCGATCACGATTTCCGCGCCGTTCCTCAGCGCTCGGGGCACGTCCTTCACCTCCTCAGGGGGCAAATCCAGCGCCCTGGCCACCTCCCGCACCGCGCCGGGGACGGGCCCTCCGCAACGCTCTGCCGCCGCCTTCTTCTTCCCCTTGCCGGGCAGCCCCTTCCCTTCACCGGGGCTCGGCGGGCTCTTGCCGCTCTTAGCGGCTCGGTCCGTGCTGCCGGCGGGGCCGGGGACCCTGCTCGGCGCGGCCTTGCAGTGCGGGAGGTGTGAGCGGAGCCGCTTGAAGGGCTTGCGGCAGTGCGGGCAGCACTCCTGCCCCGGCGGGGCCTCGGACATGGCGGCGGTGCCCCCCCAGCCCCGTTACCGGGGGTCCCGGCCCCGTTCAGGCGCCGCCGCCGCCACCCCCGCGGGGTCCTGGTCCGCGCTCCGCGCGCAAGCTGTGACGCTACCGGGGGGGGGCGTGGCCGCGGCCCGGGGAGGGCACTGCGCATGCGCAGGAGGCGGCGAACGCCGGAAGCGGCGGTTGGAGCCGGGCGGGGGACGCCTCGCCTCAGCGGTGGGCGGCGGGCAGGGACCAGGCCGGGGCCAGGCCGCACCGAGCGGGGACCGAGCCGCCCCCCGACATTCCCGTCCCGTCCCGTTCCTCATCGCACAGCCCAGCACAGCCCGGCCCGGTCCGCCATGAGCTGCCGGCAGCCGAGCGAGCGGGGAGCGCGGCAGAGGTGAGGCGGGGAAGCGCGGCCTGCGGGGGGCTGTGGCCCGTGCTGCCCCTGCGGTGCATTGAGCAAGGGGGGAGCTGCGAAGGGGATGGGGGGAGAGGAGGGGAGCGGCCTCCTGCGCTGCAGCAGGGGCTGAACGGGAGCTGGGATGTGGTGGTGAATGCTGAAGGGGGAAGCCGCGGGTCGGGGTTGGCTGCGCCTGGGAGGTCAGAGAGAATGCGGAGGGTATGGGGGGGCCCTCGAGGTGTGTGTTGGTGGGGAAGGGGAGGAGGTAGGTCCTGTCTGGGTGGGGGAGAAGCAGGAGGGACTGTGGAGCACGTAGGAGCTGGGCCCCCTGTGGCAGTGCTGGCCGAGGGGGATGGAGGTGTGAAGAGAAGGAGGGATCTGGAGGCGATGCAAGGGGGGAAGGTCTCTTCCTAGGAGAGGGAGAGACCGATGGGTGGGCAGCGGCTGAGGGGGCTGTGGGCACCCAGGGCTGGGGAGTGAGGAGGCAGCTCCTGCTCTGTAGGCGTGGAGCAAACACTGACAGCTGAGTCTGCTGCGGGAGCTTGTCTGTAAGAGAAGATGTGGTTATAAATACCTCACTTGAGGCTGTTTTGATTCATTTGAGTGTGTATTCAATTTTGGGCACTGAAACTGCTCTATCTTATATTTTGGTTAGTGCCCAGCGTGCCGAGGTCCTGGTTGACGTGATGTTTGTAGAGTGGGAAGCATCATCTGATATTAGTACTGAAATACTGTGGGCAGTGAGGGACGTTGCTTTGCAGGATTCTGGGTCACTGTTTTGAATCAGCTGCCGTGAAGCAGCAATGATGTTATGGGAGGATGGCAAATCCATGGGCTGTGAGGAAGGATTTGTCTTCTCTGAGGTGCTTTCTGACAAAGCTTCCTTTCCACATGGAAAACTGTTGCAACTTGACTTCAGATGCTGTTAGAACAGAGAGACTTAACTCACCCCAGGCACTAACTGCAGGCTCATGCAAGCAAGGTGAATGTAATTGGGTGTTCATGGACAGCGTGGTCACTGCTGCTCTTCCAGGTGCTGTTCTCAGCCTGTCAGATGTCATTCAGAGTCTCAGGCTTATTTTTAGATGTGACTGAGTATTGAGAGCAGTTGCAAGGCTGAGGGTTGTCAAATGGGTTTATTTAGGAAGCTGCTCAGCACTGGGTTTAGTGGCAGGTGTGAGTCCTGATAGAAACATCAGCCTGGCTGCTTTGAGAGAAGCATGATCATTTCTTCTCTGTTCTGGAGACAGCAGCTAAGAAGAGACTGTGTCCACAGCACGTCAGAGGTTTAGATACAGCATCAATTTATCAGGTTTTACCCTTAGTTTTGAGTTGCCTTTAGAGAACAAAGCAGAAGGTTTATAAATAAGCTGCTAATGCCTTTTTTTTTTTTTTTTTTTTCTCCTTTCCCCCTGCACATTCTTCAGGAAGAGGAGGCGGAATGGCAGTGAAGATGATGGTCACATTCCCCAGACAAAGCGTAGTACCAGGAGTACTGTCCTTCAGGACTCTTGGGACACTGAGGTGAGAGCCTTCTCGGGCAAAGTCAGTTCCCTTTGATGATGAAGTTAAATAACAGGTGGAATAGTCTGTGAAATTGTATTCATGGAGAATGTGAGCTCATGAGGCTCAACTCTGTTACTGACTTCAGAGGCTGAAATCTGTGAAGCGTGGTTTGGAAATCAGCGTTTTCTAGGGAATCTGGTTACCTGGGGCCTGAATATCACTGTTACTGTGTTTCAGACACTGATTCATAGCACCCAAGTGAAGATACAAGAAAAGCATTTGCTGCCACTTCTGGTTTTGCTCTCTGAAATGAGGTGTGATGTCTCCAGCACCAAGGAGGTGGCTGGGGTGGATGACTGTGTGTGGTTACTTGGCCTGGCCATCTACTCTTACAGCTATGCAGTTACACACAGGAACGTGATTATTTGTGGTACAAGGTCAAAAAGCATCCAAGTCGTGCTGGTTGCAGTAATTCTTATCTGATGGTTAAAAAATGCTCTGCTGGAGCTCAGCAGTTCAAGCAGGACTTGATTGTTCACAGCTAAACCATTCAAACTGTTGGGTTTCTGCTTGTGTTTGCTGTGATCCTTTGCTGGAGGTGGGATAAATTGTCTCTTTTTCTCTCGCTGCTCTCATGTCAGGTGTTCTGGGATGGTGCATTTGCTATTTATGAGATTTCTTTTTATATAAAATGCTGATTTCCAAACTGCTGCCAGATTCCCTGAGTTGGTGTCTGTATTAATCATCCGAAACTTCACTGTGTGCATTTCTCATTAGCAACGTGGTTCTGTTGCAAAATGCTTATGAAGGAGAGTGTGAGGCAGAGGCTCCCTCCTGCTTTGTGTTAACACAATTGATTTCTTGCAAGGCTTTTGAAACATCCTTGTAGATTTTTGCACAGCCTTTTCACTGCAGATTGCCTGTAACGAGTCATCATGAACTGTTGCACTTACATTGAACTATTAACTATACTATGCACAAAATAGTGTATGTATAATGGAAATAGCTATATGCCTTTGAGCAACATATCTTTTATCATACACCTTTACAAGCAGTTCATGGGACAGTCACTGGCACTGTATGGAAAATGCTCCAAGAGCTGAGATATTCATCAGGAAGGAATTTGTTGTGCTGAAAACTGTTCCTGGTTCCTGTATTGTTGTTTAGACAGCGGTAGAACTTGCTGGGATGAGGTCGTTTTTGCTTCTCGGGTATAACGGGTAGAACCATCCATAGCTGCTTTGCCATCTGACACTGACTCACTTGTCCAACAGGTTAAACTCCCCTCCGTGTGTAGAGTAGTTAATGGCTTTGTGGCGGGAGGAGGAAGAATTTAGTGTGGAACAAGGGATTGGAGTAGGAGTAATGAAATTAAGACAATCAGGAAAAGCCTTTCATGGTGAGTGGCAGAAGCACCTTTGCTTGTCATGTAAACACTTGGCGTTTGACTGGGCAAAGCCATTGAAATGCAGAACTGTCAATAAATAGCCTTGTAGTAGCCCCGCAGGAATGGGTGACCTTAACTGTGTCCTGAACGGCTGCTTTGTTTGGGTGTCTGCAGCATACAGCATGGGCATGGCCCGTCTGCCCCACCACCCCAAGGTCAGTGCCCAGGCTAACACCAGGCTCCTGCTTCCTGCATGCACTTGCCTTGTGGAAGTCTGTTTTTAACACATTAAACCCCCATGTGCAGGCAAGGAGAAGCTCTATTGACATTGAACACAGGTTTCAGTGTGCCCTCTCTCCAGGGAGCAAAACTCACAGTGTTGCTGCTGATGAATAGAGCTTGTTTTATTTTGGCTTGTTTTCTTGCACCCTAGGATCAGCACATTGAGCATGCCCAGACATTCAAGGCAGGAGATTAAATCAGGTTTAGTTGAATGTCTCTTAAAGGACTTCCTGTGCCAAATAGAAGCATTCATGTGCTTACAGCGCACAAGTGCTTCCGATTGATGGCACTTTGGAATTCTAGGCCATTTGTAATACTTTTATTCAGTTGCCTGATACTTTGCCATTAGGAAAGACAGCTCTTTGTGATTAAAAATCATCACAGGCTTTGGGATATTGAGCTAGGAGGGAACGTGTGTGTAACTTCAAAGGGAAGAGCAGATAAGTGCTTTTCATCTGAGGGCATACCCACACCTGCTATTGCGAAACATGAGCTGAAGTACCGATTCCTTTTGCCTCCCTTGGGTTGGAAATTCACTGTTTTACAGTGTGGTTTACTGAGAACATAAAGCTCAGTATGAAAGGAGGCAATGTGATACTGGAACTGCACTTGGATTTTGTCAGGACCTCTTCCCATTTTATTTTTACTGACAGCAGTATGTATAGGATGAAGGGAGGTATTTTTCTTCATGGCAGTTCAAACGGGCTGTTGTGTGGTGTTATCCCTCAGTCCCTCCCTTTGAGCCCTGGGTCTCACATGAGCTGGGTTCAATGCAAAAGGACATGGCTGGTTTGTCCCACTAGACTCTCACCCAGGGGAGATGGGATCCTTCACTCTGCCTTTTACAGGAGGGAGATTGAGGTTCTCTTCCATCTCGATCAATACTGCTCTTGGCCCATTGCGGTAATGAAGTGCATCTCCTGCAACAAACCACCCCTGAGTGACAGCCACCCCGAGGATAATAGCAAACCTCCGCTCTGCAGCTGGCACATGATGAAACACTGCACTAGAACTCGAGCAGACGTTAAACATTAGCGAGGCAGAGCCTTTGCCACCGCATTTTGCTTCCTGCTCAGCCTGTCCCTTTTACCAGGAGGTCAGCTCTGCTGTGGTCCCTGCTGCTTGGGTATACATGCAACAAAAGCCCTTCTTCCTTGCTGGGTGGAAGTCAGGTCAGGCAGTTGTAGTGGATCCTCTGAGGGGCTGCCACGGGAGAACCCAGGGAATCACCACTGCAAAGCCCTTTGCTCTGATTTTCCCTGGGAAGGAAGGGAGTCTGCAGTGTTCTGGGTAACTCCCTTCCTGCATAACTGCTGTAAAACCTGATTTCTTGTGGTTCCTCTTTGTTGTGCTGACCCATGACAGGATTCCCCAGTGCTCAGCACCACCGCTGTGTTACGGGTGGAGGTTGCTGACGCACAGCAGCGCCACTGCTCCCACGTCACAGGATTTGTCTCCTCCGCCGCTCCACGGTGTGACACGGTTGAGGTCTTGAATTCAAACTGAAGCCAGATAACGCCTCTGTTAAACTCATCTTGAACGATCTGGAGGGCAGCAGGGTCTCAATGAGGGTTAAAGTTCCTGTCACAGTGAGATGCTTCGTCACAGATCACGTTAATAGATTTAACAGGACTTTTGTTTGGAAGTGATTTAAAACTCCCCTAGCTCCTCAGTGTGATGTTAAGAGGTGCTCACGAGTCAGGTAAACCTCAAAGATGCCCTTTTGATACTTGAAGTACTTATAAACATTCATTGGGCTCCTTTCCTTTGCCCTTTTGCTTTGTTTCATTGTGTAGATGCCTGTCATTGCTGACATGATGACTATAAGGATTCTTTTTTTGTCTAATTGTAGTCCAAATGCGTTACAGAATGTGCACCACAGCCTGGGGAAATGGTAGGTCCCTGACATGGTTTGGGCAATAAATGGGCTTCACTGTGCTAGTGAACTTTTGCATTAGAGAAATGGAAATAAAGAGGGTCTGACAAAGCAGATCTGTCAACAGCCTTAGGTGCAGGAAGCACGTCCCAGGACACAGTTTCGGCTTTAAAAAGATGATGCATAAAATAATCATCGCTAACTGCTCTAAAATGTTTGTTGAGATGTGAAACTTCAGCAGTCAGTAATACCAGGTTCTCATTTCGATTTTTACCTTGATTTGCAGAAGGTGGCTGTAACGAAAAACAGTAAGGAACAGAGACTAAAAGGCAACAAAGTGTCCTGTGCGGTGGGTTTCTCTCCAAGGCTGCTGTGGCTTGTCCAGCGTAACAGCATTGCATTCAGTACCTGTGCTTCTATGCAAAACGGGATGGTGTAGCAAGCACCATGTCCTGCCTCCTCTCTGTCCTTCTGGGGTTCTCTCCCTCTCTAGTGTTAGCAGGGTTAGGAAGAGGAGCTGCTGCTTCCTCAGGGATGACTTCACCCATGTGTTGCTGTCATCTCCTTGCTGAAGCAAGCCTGGGTGCCGTTGTCTTGCTTGCTGCGCTGCCACAGAACTGAAGCATTTTTGGTGCTTAACAAAACAAAGACATTTAGAAGGTTGGATTGTCATGTGGAATCAGTGCCCTGGGGTTTCCAGTGGCACTGAGGTGTGGTCCACCCCAAATCCTCATTCACTGCCTTCCTAGGCCGTTATCACTGCTCATTGAAGGACTGTTTGCACCGTCCTTCAGATACATTCACAGTGAGGCCTCCTGGATGTGGTGCTGACTCTTAAATGACTAGACTTCTTCAAATTGGTCTTCTGCTGTGGCCACCGAGCTTTGACTTCTGTGGTTTTAGTTTAATACTTAAAATATGGGGGGGGGTTATTTAGCTGCTGTCACTTCTGCTGGCTGCTTTTATGAATTTACTTCTCCTGGGATGGTGGTGTAGCCATTCTCTCCTTCTTAAGCACCTAAATATTTCCAGTGTTGTCTTGAACAGCCTATCGCACAGTAATGAAACATTTCAGCTGTAACTAATGGAACCTTTCATTAGCAGCCCTTAAAACAGTGTAAGCCAAAGAGTTTTATGTCTTTGAAACGCTGAAAATGATGGTTAGGGCTCTTCCAGTCATTACCATGAAGTCTAATGCTGGCAAATGAGCCCTGTCCTCTCTGTGAGCTAAATCATGACTTTTCTGCATGTGGAAGTTTTTGATGCTCTTCTGCTGTCCTATCAAGTAAATCATGGAAGACTACTGGGACTACACTGCTGTCCCAGTGCTCAACTGGGAAAAGCTGTGTGTATGTCAAGGTGTTCAAAGACTTAAAATGGGAATTGTGCTGCTTTTAACAACCTCTTGCTTTGGATGCTTCAGATCTCATTTTAGAAAGATTGACTTGTAGGAGACTGCTTTGCATGGTGCTTACCTAAAGTGTCTGCTAGAAGAGAAGAGCACAGCTCTCCCTTGCCCTGTCTGCCTTCACTGCCACCTGCAGCTCAGCAGGAATGTGCTTTATTTCCCAGTTCTCGGATGAACTCAGCAAACTTCACTAGTGCTAACATGGGTCGTGGGGGCAGAGCTGGTGGGTTTAACACTGAAAGATGAAATCCAATGCACCAGAGGTCAGCAAACCTCCAGGTGAAAGTTTGCTCATCCCTTCAGCTCTGCAGAGCTTTCCAGGGGTTGGCGGTATCGGAAGCGATGAATGCCAAGAAAGCACTTGGTGGATTTATGTCACTCCATCAGGCTGAATGTGAGCCTGAAATATGAAAGGGAGGGACTTACTGTAAAGATGATTTGCTTATCTAAGGTGTCTCCTGTTACAGACAGGAGAGAAAACAGTGTGATTTTGCCATTAACCTTCTCTTTGTCTCAGTCTTCCAGCAGTGATAGCGGCAGCAGCAGCAGCAGCTGTAGTAGCAGTAGCATCAACAGCCCTGACAGAGCGTGCAGTGCAGAAACCAGCCTAAACCCCGTCATTGCGGGATCCAGCCCTGTCTCCTCTCAGTCCTTCCATGAGCAGTCTGCACTAAGCCAAGGTCCTTACTTCCACATCAACCAGATCCTGAAGGAGGCACACTTTCACAGCCTACAGAGCCGGGGACGCCTTCCCACATGATGAACCAGCAGCTCCCTGCCTTCTGTGAAGGGACAGCACTGTGTAGATTTGATATTTCAACTCAAAAGTTTGTTTAACATGGAATTGCACAAAATGCCTGTTGCCTTTTCAGTCTATATTTGAAATAACAGGTTAACAGGGAATTGTTTACTTGTGGTTTGCTGCACTATTGCAATGCAAAAGGGGCTTTTAAGCAATTTTTATAGGATTCATTTTTGGGGTGGTTTTAAAGTACTTGTCAGGAGGAGACTTGAGGAATCCACATTTGTGTTATAGGATTGCAAAATGTCCAATTCCAATCGACTGCCTAATCTGTTTGTTAGCAGTTTATTGCTTTGTGTAAAGTTCTTTCCAGCGTTCATCTTCAGTTTTATAAGTCTTTTTTAATTTCAATAAACTAGTAAAAAATTTATTTGGCAACATAATTCCTTTGAGCATTGAGAGTCACCGAGACAGGGAGAATAGGTGCTACCACTGGAATCCCTTAGGACTGCTCCAGTGGCAAACTTCCCACCTAGCTCAGTGCAGGGTGAGCTTTATCTGGATGGAGCTTTACTGCTGCAGTACTGAAATGTGAAACTAGAAGCAGGGTTTAGAAGCAGGAAGGTTCAGGCAGCTGGAGCTGCAGTGCCAGGCGCCCGCTGGGTTCATACTGGAGCAGACTGGTGGTACCTGATGGCAAGAGGAGTCTGATGTTGCTCCAGTGCCAGTTTCTAGCTGTGAAATGTTTTGTTTTCTGTTAGTGTGTAGGTTGTTTTGGGTTTTTTTTTTCTTTAATTTGATTTTAAGGCTAGCAACTTCTAAGGAACAAGAGGGGAAAAAGTAGCTGCAGCCAGAGGGCACGGACATCCCTGACCCGCGCCTGGTTCACGTGGCGCACTGTGACCTGGCTAAGGACAGACAACACTCCTCTTCCGACCGCACCAGCAGAGGTGACCCCGGTCCCTGCCGAGGGGGGAGAACGACCTCAGTGAAGACAGACACACAGCCAGATGTTTCAGTTTTTACTGGGTCACTTGGTCATGCCAGAAAGCCAGCCCAGCTTGAAGAGAGAAGGTGCTGCTGTGTCTTCCTCCTCGGTTACAAGCTGCCTGAACAAAGAGCCAGGGCGCGACGCCTCGTCTTCTGCTCTTGTGAGTACAGGAGGTGGAACCTGTTAGTTCATATAACAAAACCATCTGTAACTATTAGAGCATACCTCTGAATTCTCCCTGCCCTCAACTACAGCCACTGCAAGGAGGCGTAGGCTACAGAACAGCTCTTCCCAGGCAACGGGAGCTTGAACCACAACCGAAGCAGCGCCACTCCAGGCGGTGAGTGACAGACTGTTCTGAGCAGCAGCAGCACAGCGTCTGGCTGTTGTTAGCAGCAGGTGACTCTTTTGATGTCATTCAAAGCAGACTTTAACCTCTCCAGAACCATTTGAGCATAAAAGAAGGAGCAAGCATCTGTCAGGTGTTGACAGAAGTGTGGCTAGCACTGAACACACATGTGCCACCACAGCAGGCGAGGGGAGTGGTAGGAGCGAGCCACACACCACTGCACACTTCTACTCCAGCTGAGGTGTAAGAGGTAAACAATACCCTTAGTGTGAAGCTTTGGGCTTTCAAACAGCCCTCATACTATGTCTGGTCTGGCCTCAGACCACGAGTAATGGAGAACAAGAGTTGCAGAGTAAACTGCATCAGCATCTCAGGTAACACTCAGACCTTTTCTGTCCCCATTGAAGGGACATAACCACAGATGGATTATTGTGTTAATAATAGCTAAAGGAAAGAGATTACTAATTACTGCTTCCTGTAGCAGTGAGGTATTCCTTGGCTCTCAAGCCTCAGCACAGAGAACTCCATCTAAGTGGATGTTTTAAATGTAGCAACATAAGTTGTCTACTTCTAAAACTCAGAAACAGGACAACACAAAGCCTTTGCAAGAGAAGCAAACCACTCTGCTCACACAGGCTTCAATACCCAAGCCAGGCTTCGTCAGGAGTTAGAGGTCCGCATCCTACTGGAAAGGAGTTCAGATAATTAGCTTGTATCCTTCAAGAGTTCTTGCAGCCATCTTTAAATGAATTGTCTTCTATGCAATGACCTCAGAATGCCTCATCCCTGCGTTTTTATGGTGGTTATTGCTTATGTTTTACCACAGAGCAGAGAGCCCCCAGAATCCAGGGGCCATCAGTTGGTTTGTTGAGGGTCAAGGGGAAACCCATCCTGTGCTGTGTTGCTGCAATGGTTCTCTGGTTTTACCGAAAATAAAGATGAGGTTAAACATGAACTGCTTGGCTGCTTTGTTCTTTCCCCACAAGCCCTAGTGTTGGCGGCAGAATGAGTACTGCCAGGAAGTTAGTACAGCCCCATTCACTGACCTGAACTCTGTCTGTGCTCCTAGAAGCAGACTTGGTCTTCCGCGAGCTCGACATACTCAGCGGCAGAAGTCCAAATCTTGCAAGAGATGGAAGACAAAAATGTGGCCAGTCAGAGGGAGGCAGCGATTCCAGGCATTCTGCTTCCCCAAAGAACACAGGAATGCCTCACCTGATCTGGCTGGATGCTAACGGCAAGATGTTGTGTTGCTCCTGGGAGCTGAGCGTGCCGCTCCTGCTCGTGTACTGGTTCTCCGTCCCGGTCAGCAAGCCGAAGAGAACCTAGGAGGCACGAAGGGGCTGTCTGCATTTGGGAGCAGCTGAGTACACTGGTGAGCACGCTGCTTGGATCGGGTTTAAGTTTGAACACAGTGTCTCCCTTCCCCCTCTAACTCTTGCTTTTAATTGGCACTGCTTTTTATCACGGTAGGTTAGTTTTAGGCCTGTTTCAGCACTACTTAACCCGATTAGAGCTGCACAGGCTCCAGTGAAGCCCATTAGGTAAAGTTCAGCCAACTCCTCTTATCTTCAGCTGGCATTAAATACTCTTCCCGTTTCTGCCTAAGTGCCTGCAGTTATCTTTAGGCATTAAGCAGTTTATGAAGCTGCCCTTCAGAACATGTTTTGCTTCCTGCTCCCTCCCTGTGCCTTGAACTCACGGAGGTTCGCTGAACCAGGCGATTCAGGTTGCTGTTCAAGTGTGGAGTGAAAACATCCAAGTCAAACGGATCTATGTGTCCCTCCAGGAAGTCTATCACCTTCTCCATCCTAGGAGCAGAGCAGAGGAGCCCTATCGGGGTTTACATCCCAGCACCGGTTGCCAAGGCCAACAGAGCGGTTTCACAATGAGGTGACAGCAAAAACGGGAATTACTCAGCAGAACAGCTGAAGTTTCCAGCTATTCCACAACCTACAACGTCTGCTGCTCAGAGGAACCTCCTCCCTGTGGTACATCCCAGAGAGAGATGCCTCAGTTCTCAAGACTGGAACATACACAGAGTTTTAACTCTATAGACACGCTGTGTATGGGAGGCCACCATCTCCGAGCACTCGGCTCCAGAATTCCCCCCCACCTCCTATATTTTGAGGATGAGCATCCTCCTGGGACTGATAAAGCTGCTGGTTTAAACCATTTTAGGACCTCAGAAGCTCCTGCTGGTATCTGAACCCCACAACTGCATCGCACCTGGAGTCGTGCTTGATCCTGCTGGGTTTTGTTTCCTCACTCTTCGCTGTCAAGATGATGCTCAGGTACCGCAGGTCATAGAGTAGCTGCAGAGCTCTGTTCTGGGTCATGGGGAAGGTGCCTGCTTTCTGCAAACAGGGAACAAGGTTCTTCACTCACCCAGAAGGTGTCAAAGGACTGCTTCAGGGAAATGCTTAGAAACACCAGCATCGAGCACCATCCAACCTAACAACCGTTCTGAGCAGTCTGGCGTCTGATCCCCTACTGCCTCATTTCTGGGGCAGGCAGGGGAAGACTGTTCTCACCCTTTCCAATGCTCACAGGCAGACACTTTCCATGCTGAGGGATCATCCTGCTCACGTACCTTCTCCTGCTTCTCCTCCATAAGCTTTTCATAGGCAGCAAGCACTTGTGCCATGCAGCCCCTCAGCAGCTCCTGCAAGGTGACTTTGGGAAGAGTGTGGCCACCGACCCGGTTCACCTCTTGGCACAGGCTGAAGAGGAGGCACTGCACGCACCAGGAAGGCTGTGGAGGAAAACCCTGTTAGTTTAATATGGTCTGTAAGCTACGTTAGCTTTAGCAGCTTCCTACTTCTGTGTATAAACCAGGCCTAAGTCCTTCAGTTCAGCTTTACAGCATCTGGGCCAATGTTCTTCATCCTTAGGAGGTACCTCAAAGAGCAAGTAAAAGCACTGGGGAGCATTTTGCTGTGCTCATAATACCAAGCAAACTCCACAGCAGGCCAAAGTGCTGGCTCTGGAGGCTTCTCCTCCCAGCAGGCTGTTTCTGTGTGTTTACCACGGGGATGCACCTCGTACCTGCATGGGCAGGCGGATCTTGGACGTTACGGTGGTTCCAGACTCGGTCTCCTCCTGAATTTCAGTTTCATCCCAGCTGGTGGCTGTGGCCAGGACAGAGCCAGCCGTGTCCAGCAGCAACGTGCGGGTAAAGCACTCGACCAGCCCCTAACAGCACAAAAAACAAAGCACACAGTCAGAGGACAGGCAGCCTGTTCCTGCCTGCAGAGAGGTTGATCTCCCACAGCCCCCCTTGCCTCCCAAAGTCAGTTGTACAGAGACCATCCCACTAGATGCCACCTCCTCTCCCCATGTGCAGCATGGAAGCAGCACAGTGAGCTCTCAGCAGCCAGCTAAGGAGCAGCAGCGCTGACCACAGGGAGCTGAGTGAGTACAACCCATGCAGGAAGCAGTGGTGAGGGGAGAAACAGCTCCTTACTTTGGTGACAGCCGAGCTCCAGATCCGGTAAGCAAAGAGGCTCTGCTGCAGGAGCTCTGCCTTCACCCCCTGCCACTTGGTCTGCACGGGGCTCACTTCCTGGGCTTTCCCCTTCCCCAGCTTCTTGGTGGAGCGGGTTTCCTTCAGCACCATCTCCGAGCTGCCCGACCGGCCCAGGACACACTGCTTCAGGTGAGGGCAGAGCTCGCTCAGGGACTGGCAGAGCCTGGCCATGAAGAGGACAGCATTGAGTCTGGCATCACTGGCAGCATCTGCCTGCCCCCCCAGCAGGCTCTGCGTGCTCTGGAGCTCTTCACGCACACAGCCCAGTACATGGTGGATGCAGGCGACGCAGCGGTCACGGAGCAGCCCCTCCACTGTGCCGGCATCAGCGTAGCGGTCAAAGGCAGAGCGCGGCTGCACGGCGGGAGCAGCCTCCTTGGCCGAGGGGTCCACGGGGAGGTAGGAGAGGAGATCATCCAGCCTGGCCTTCAGCTTGGAGTCCAGAGCCGAGCAGAAGCTCTGCACGCACGGCGTCAGCGCCTGCGCCTTCATGGCCAAGCCGCTCTTGGCGAAGGGGCCGCGGTTTGCCACGCTGACCCAGGCGGCGTCGCAGGGCAGGTCGCTGGAGCTCTCTGACCACAGGAACAGGGCCACGTTGTGTTCAAACTGGATGTGCTTGCTCGGGGCAGAGGTGCTGGGGTGGACTTCAAGTTCCTGCAAGGCGACGGTGAGAAGCTGTCCGGAGCTGCTAGAGATGGAGTCAAACGCTTCTTTGGTCAGTGCCTGGAACAGAAACCCAAAAGCACTTTTACAACGTGCCTCCTGCTGCTTATAGCACTTAAACCACACGCTAACACCAGCGGTGAACAAGGGGGAGCACACAGCAAGGCTCCCCTGAACTGCCACCCACCTCCAGCCTGTCCAGGAAGAGCTGCTGCAGCAGATCCTCCCAGAGGGAAGCAGGCTTGTCCAGGAGGCGATGGCAGAGCGCGTCCCAGTTGTGGCTCACGGGCTCGCTCGTGAGCAGCTCCCACACGGCATCGCGAATCCCTGCGAGGCCTTTCATGCTCTTCACGTACACCAGCAGGTTGCTGACCCCAGCCCTGATGTCCTCACTGCACCTGAAGGACACGTTTGGCTTCACTGACTTGCTCTGGCACCGCCCCAGGGAAGGCAGGAGGGAACATGGGCTCCTTAACCTGAAGAGGCTTTGCCTGTAGTATTACTTATGGGGCTCAGGGTGCCTCCGGGGGAGGCAGCTGCACCCCAGATCCCAGGAACACACAAACTGGGAGCATGGTGCCCCAGGAACCCTGGCAGCAGGGAGGGCTGGTGGGGCTCTGGGAAGCATTGCAGGGGACACATCCCATGGCCAGCAAACACATGGGGAGGGGGGCTGCAGCTGGGGCAGGGACCAGCTGGCTCCATCAGATAATGACACAGGACTAACGAGGCTGCTAATGAGGCTCTAAGGGGCAGGCAGGGCTGTAGGTGGAGGGCAAGGCATGCTGGGGTGGAGCTGGCAGCCCTATAAAGGGTGGCTGGTTCCCTCCTCCAGTCTAGGGAAAGGCAGTGAGGAGAAAGGAGGTGCTGGATCAAGAGCCAAGTGAGCCAGGTAAGAGATTTCCTTCTCATTTACTCTGTGCTTGCTTGCTGGTGGCTATAGCAGAAGTAAAGCAGCTCTAGACACATCTCTTTGTGCGGCCCAGGTGGTTTGTTATGTTGGTGCTACAGCACTGGCTGTTAGGATGGGGCTGTGCTGCCTCTGGCTGTTAAACTGCAGGGAAAAAGGCAGGCTGGGCAAGCAGCCTGCCTGGAATGAAGGAGGATGTAAATGAGCTTGGGTTTGCTTTGTGCTGTGCTGTGTGGTGCCTGGGAGAGCCCTGCAAGGTGGGTGTTGTTGCACTCACATGGTGATCCACTTCTGCAGCGTCTCTCTGAGGTGCTCCTGGCTGATGGGATGGGCCAGGGTCCGCAGGGCCGGCTGGAATTCCACCACGGACTCCGGGAGGTACCGGAACCAGCTGCTCAGCTTCAGCTCCTCCTCCAGAACCCCTCCTTTTCCTGCAAGCAGACAGGGAAGGCATCAGCCCAGCACGGGGGTAACCTCCTGCCTGCAAACAGAGCTGCCTGTGCCCTCACCTGCTGGTTGCTGGCCTGTGGCGCTCTCCAGGGTGGAGAAGAGCAAACCACAGGGCAGGGCTGGATCCGGCAGCATCCCTTCAGGCACGGTGTAGAAGAGAGCATGGGCCTGGTACAGGGTCGTGGTTAACAGCTCCATCAGCGAGCACACCTGAGCTTTTATACCTGCGCCTGCAGAGCAATGCCTTTCAGCTGAGGCAGCCCCTCCACAGAGCCCTGTGCTTACAGTGAGACCTTCAGGGAAGGGCTGGAGGGCAAAAGACTCATTCCTTTAGAGGTGAGCTTAGCCTGAGGCCCTCAGCACTGTTAATTTGCTTGGCATTTGGTGCTGGACCACTGTCAGCCCCACCACCACAGTGCCATGCCATGGCTACTGTAGTGAGCTTCCCAGGGCTAACCCACCTGCTACTGCTGGGGAAAGAGAGGAGGCGAAGGGGTACTCACCGTGGTGGGGCTGGTTGAGGAGCTGCTGGATGGCCAGCTTCCTGGCCAGGAGGAAGTCAGCGAGGGCCTGGCGTGGTGAGCTGTCCTCCAGCAGCATGATGGCACACAGGGCTTCGGCCACCGCCTGGTCCGACACCGTGCGGCTCTTCAGCAGGGCCTTGCTCTCCTGCAGGATGGTGGATCTGGAAGGGAAAGAGGTGCACAGTGAACGCTCAGGGGCTGGAGCGAGAGGTTCGAGTGCGGTTATGGGGCTGGGAGAGGTCTGAGAGCCCCATGTTCTGGGGTCATGGCATGGTTTGGGTTGGAAGGGAGCGCATCCAGCTCCAAGCCCTGCCACGGGCAGGGACCCCTTCCATAGAGCAGCTTGCTCCAAGTGTCCATCGTGGCCTTGAGCACTGCCAGGGACGGGGCACCCCTTGGGCGATCCCTCCAGCATCCCCCCGGAGCCCACCTGAGGTGGCTGGCGGCAGCCACCTGCCGCAGCAGGATGGGGAAGCGAGCAAGGACGGGGCTGCTGCGGGCCCGGGGCGCATCGAGCTGGAGCTGGCGGCGGAGGTGGGCTCCGAGCAGATGGAGCCGGGCCGCGGGCAGGTACCGGCCGCCCTCCACTGCCCCCCAGACCTTCTCGGGCACGTCCAGCAGCAGCTTCAGCTGCGCCGCCGCCCGGTAGAAGCTCTCCTGCGCCGGCGGCCGAGCCTGCAGGAGGAACGAGAGGTCAAAGGGGGAAGCTCCGAGCCCGCCCCACCGCGCCCCTCGCCGCCATCCCCTCACCGGAGCCGCGGGGCCGGGCCGGGCCTCGCCGCCGCCTCGCTGCAGGCCCCGCACGGCGCCCAGGAGGCGCTCGGCGCTGAGGCGCATCTCGGCGATGGTGTCGGCCGCCTCGATGAGGTCTCGGTACCGCTCGCCCACCATCTGCCGCAGCTCCTCCCGCTTCTGCTCGATGTCGGCGCGGAGCCGCCGCTCCACCGCCCGCAGCTCGGCCGCCGTGTGCGCCTCGAACAGCGCCTCGGCCTCCGCGCCCCGAGCCGCCATGGCCGCGCCGCCCGGAACCGGGCTGACGTGGGCGGCGCCATCTTGGGGACGGGAAAGGGGCGGGGCGCCGCCATCGTTGGGCAGGGCAGAGCCGCGCCGTTGCCGTGGCGACCCGGGGCCGGGGGAAGCGCGGATTCCATCGGGATTCATGGCGCGGATCCCGCCCTAGCGCCCGGTTACCGGGAACGGGCCGGTCCCGGAGCCTCCCGCCGGGGCCTCTGCGCCCGCAGCGGGCGGGCAGCGCTAGAGGGAGGCAGCGGGGCTGGACCGAGCATCGCGCCCCCGCCCGGCGGGACCTCGCCGGGGTCTGTGCCTGACAGAGCCGCGGCTTGGCTTGGAGGGAGCTCGGAGCGCCTCCAGCTCCAACCCTGCCACGGGCAGGGACCCCTTCCATAGAGCAGCTTGCTCCAAGCCCCTGTGTCCAACCTGGCCTTGAGCACTGCCAGGGATGGGGCAGCCACAGCTTCTCTGGGCACCCTGTGCCAGCGCCTCAGCGCCCTCCCAGGGAAGAGCTTCTGCCTAAGAGCTCATCTCAGTCTCCCCTTGGGCAGGTTAAAGCCATTCCCCTTGGCCTGGCCCCTTGTCCAAAGCCCCTCTCCAGGTTTCCTGCAGCCCCTTTATGCTCCGAGGTCTCTCGGAGCCCCCCCGCATCACCTGGCGTGTTTCAGGCTGTGGAGGCAGAGGGAAATCACAGCGCTCTGGGTTTTCTTTGCTGAATCTCCCCCGCGCTGTTGCTGCCTTCCTCCCATCAGCGTTGATGTTTCCTGGCAGAAACCAGAGCCCCTCCATGTGCGGGTCCTGCTGTGGTCCCATAGAGCGATACAGACCCAGCCAGGAGAGCTCCCCGCAGCGCAGGCACCGGCTCAGCACCTCGTGCTGCCTCAGCTGCAGCACAGCACAGCATCCAGTGCACTGTTTCCCTGCCTTGGTCCTGCAGGAAGCTCCTGCCCCGCTACCTCCGCTGCCCCAACGAGGCGGATGTGGGGGGCAGAGCTGCCGGGCAGCACCCCGCTCCCTGCGGGATGCGGTGGAACCAGGTTGGGAGGGGTTGTATTCACATCCCATAAACCCCTGTTGACTGCGTTGTAAATTTAGGGGGGGAACAGGAAGATGTTTTGGAATGAGGGGGTCGTGGCGTGGAAGCTGTTGATGGCAAAGCCTGTCGGAGCCAAGCTTCAGTTCTCCCCATCAGTGTTCCCCTCCTGCAAGCACCCCCGTGTGTGCGAGTCCCTCCCGCTGCTGATTTCACCACCACATTCAACCTGCAGCGCTTTACCTGCCCTTGATCTCATCACAACCAGCCCCAAGGGCAGGAGAAGCTTCCTTCTCCCACCCGGTTGTTCAGAGCTGCTGCAGCCCCTTGCCTCAGAGAGCTGCTTGTGGTCGTGCTTCAGCTGTGCCCATCCAGGATAGGGGTGATGCTGGCACAGATGTGCCTGTAGCTCGGTGCCCTGAGTTTATGCTGCCCAGGGAATGATCCTGTGGGGCTTTGGGGGTAATCACAGCTCTCTTGCTGCATGGACCCCACAAAGCAGAGACCACCCCGTGGGTGCTGCTCTCCATGGGGCGATGGATGTGGGGAAGAAGCGGTCCTCCCTTGTTGTCCTTTAGTGCAGCTCCAGGTTTGGTGCCTCTTCCTCCCCCAGGGCAGTGCCCAAGCCTGGGTTCTACCCCACTGCTCCCCCCGGCCCTCCCACACACACACACAGAGCCAGAAGCTGTAGGAAAACCGGTTTATTTCCCCCGCAGCCTGTCCCCAGCTCCCTCCCTGTGGCACAAACCGTGGCTCGGTTCCACACCGGGACGCAGCCGCTGCGGAGGGAAGCAAGACGGGAAGCAGAGACCCCCCGGTGTGTACAGCAGACCCACACACACAACACGGAGCACAGCGACAGGCACGGAGAGGGGGGGGCTATGTACAGGGGATGCAGCACGGGGCTGCGGCTGAGCTGGCTCGGCAGGGAAGGGCTCCTGTGCTTAGGACAGGGTAAACCTCACCTTCCCTTGCCTTGCACAAGCCGCCTGTTGAGGTGAAAGACCAGAGGAGCGGGGGCAGCCGAGTGTCTGTACAACGTCAGGGTAACAAAGCCGTGTGCTGGCACGGCCGGTATATACAGGTATGTACAAGAGCCCCCCCTCCGCTCCTCCTGGCCGGGTGGGGTGGGGTGGCTGCAGTGCCCACGCTTCGCATCCCTCCTTGTCCCCTGGTCAGGATGTGGCTTGAAGCAGGTTCCAAATCTCAGCCCTCTTGTCCTGGCTTTTTTTTTTTTGCATGGAGAGAGCAGGAGAGGGCTGAACTCCAGCAGGATACATGGGAGTGAGGCTGGGGGGAGGCAGAAGCTGGCAGGGGAAGGCAGAGGTATCCTTGCGTTGGGAAGCAGCAGCTCTGGTTTCAGACTGGGAAGCAGGAAGGTTGGTTTGTGGATCTGTGACCTTTGTTTGTGCCTTGGTGGTGACTGATTCCTGCTTTGAGCAGCCCTGGGCAAGGCGTGCAGCCCCAGCACAGGGGATGGAGGCTCCCTGAGCAGTTTGGGGTCAGCTTGTTCACAGCAAGGGCTGAAAGAACCCCCCCGAAATGGGAGAAGTCAGTCCCTGCTCTAAAGCAGCGTCACGGATCCAGAGCTCTCGTTGCAGGGGATGGAGCTGGCAGGGGCTGCACCGCTGCCTGTTCAGTGCAGTCAGTGCAGGTCTGGGAGGGAAGGAACCTCCCCATGGAGTCTCCATCAAAGAGAAGGCTCTTCCCGTCAGGATAAAGGCTTGGGAACCCCTCCAGAGAACGGCAGCGCGGTTCATTAGGAGGTCATTGGTGTAAAGAACTCCAGCGTGGCTTTAGTGCTGATGTGAGGAGCTGAGAGATGCAACAGGGAGGCTCCGAGTCCAAACCCTGCCCAGCAGAGCGGGGTTCGGTTATTGAGCAGCGGGGGGGCGGGCACGCTTGGAAGCTTTGCCTGGGGTGATGCTCAGCCCAGCCACAGCACCAGGCTTCACATCTCTGAGGGCTGAGGAAGAGGAGACAGCGAGGATGGCTCCATGCAGGGCAAGCCAGGGGGGCTTGTAGAGCCCCTTGGCTTTGCTCTTTGGGGCTCTTTGCCTGTCCCGTGTTGGGGCTAGGAAGGGGAATTGGCTCCTCATGAGCTATGGGGAGACCAGGCAGGTGCCGGCTCTGGCAGACCCATAGCAACCCCCGCCCGGTGACAGCCCCATCGCACCCGCAGCAAAGCGGCGGCCCCGGGTCCGTGCTCCCTGCGCGCTCCGAGCCGTGCTCCGGGCGCTGGAACGAGCCTGGGCTGCCCGGGGCCGGTGCGTGCGTGTGTGCGGGGCGGCAGCGGAGCCGCTCCAGCGCCCGCCGGCTCAGCGCGGTCACTGCGAGCGCCCCGAGGAGCGGAGCCAAGCTGAGGTCAAGTTCCCACTGAGATCAAGCGGCTGCGAAGGCAAACTCTGTCACTCGCCCGCAGCGGCAGCGGGGCTGCTCTTTATTAGTCAGCAAGGAGCCAGCAGCGGGGCTCGTTCGCCTGGGTTTGCTGCGAGCGCTGCGCTCCCGCTGCTCGCTCCTTCTCCTGCCCTTCCCCTGGGGTGAGCTGGGGCAAGGTGGCCGTGGGGGGGCTCTGGCAGCCCCCCCCCCCAAAGCCACCTCGTGCTCCTTCCCTGCAGCATCCCACCTCGGTGGCCTGTGGGATGTCGGTGGCAGCCCCTGTGCTCCTCGCTCCTTCACCTGCACCCCTTTATCCCCAGCACAAGAGATCCCCTGGGTGCGGTGGGGGAATGGGGTATTTCTGATCTCAGTCCCCTTGCAGAGCTCTGAGCTGCCAGAAATGTCATTGTCTGGGGGTTCTGCCAGGACAGAGCTGATCCAGGCACACGCTGTGCTGGGCAGGGTCCTTCCCAGGGCTGGGAAGCCAGGCTTTCCGTATTCTCCTCATTAAAGCAGCACAGAGAGGAGATGCTCCTGCTGGAGACTCCCTCTGCCATCAGTTGGGGCGGTGGTGACAGAGCTTGCATAGGGCAAAGCTGGCCATTGCAGGTGAGTGCTGGGGGTGTGAGCATCAGCTCCCATGAGGGGCAGGGGGCTCGGTGATCCCTTCCCATCACCTCCCTGTTTTCCACACAGATCCCTCCTTCCCCACCCACCAAACATGAAATACCCACAGCCCGGCTGACGCATTGCTGCAGCTCCAACACGGAAACCTCATCCTAGCAGAGGGCTCTGGCTGCACCAGGCCTGTCCATCACCATCCAGTACCTCACTGTAGTGCAATGTGCTGCTCGTGGTTTAATCCTGCAGCACCAGCAGGGCAGCTCCTGCTGCCTCAGAGCCCGGCTTTGGCTTTCCCTCCCTTAGCACAGGCAGCGAGCAACAGCAGGTGCCCGCTCAGGGCTGAGCCCAAGCAGTGCCTCTGGGTGCTCGGATGCAGACACCCTTCCTCAGAGGAGCACTAAAGAGTTAAAAGCAAATCAATGCTGACACCGCTCTGCTTTGCCCTGCAGAAAGTCCCTGAGCCATGTCCCTGGTGTCCCTTGTGCCGGGGAGCAGGCACTGGGCCTGGCACTGAGCTCTTCTGGGGGGCACAGCAGGATGAGTGATGCCCTGGGCTGGGACTTGCTGCAGGAGCCAGGTAGAGCCATGGAAAATCATCTCCCAGAGCTGATGCTCTCAGAGCATCACCTGGGGGTGGTGCAAGGTGGCACCCCAAAGTGGGCAGCACCTCGTGGGCAATGCTCATCCTTGTAGTGTGGGGTGAAGGCTCTGTGCCTGCTGGCCATGGGGCTGCTGTGGGGGCTCCAGGGAATGATGGGAAAGAGGGGGGGTGAGTGAGACCAGGCTGATTCCCTCACCTAAACCCTGTGTTCCCATGGCTCGGCTCTGGAGCAGGAGCCTGTGAACAGAGCCTGGCCTCTGGCACAGGATCCAGCTCTTGTCCTGCTCCCCTGGGCTTTCCCTCTGCTCCTGCTGCGCTGGACAAGGAGGGCGGCTTTGCACTGAGCTGGAGGGGAGGGCAGGGACAGAGCCGAGTGCTCCAGGATGGTCTCGAGAAGCTGAATGCAGTGGGAGCTCGGCCAGACCCCTTACCCCTCATGCTGTGTGCTGCACCCTGTGTCCCCCCCTTTTCCCACACTGTGATACAGGAGAGGGATGGGGGTCTGCACACGTGCTGCTCTGCTCATGTCATGCCTCAGTGCTGGAAGCTCTGTCCTCTTCCCTGCCCTGTCCCTTCTGCTCAGGCAAGGGTCAGGACCAAGTCCCCAGCATCCCCCCAACCTCCTGTCCCCATCCTCTCCATCTCCCCTTCCTCCAGCGTGACTTGCCTGGCAGGAGCAGGGCAGCCGCTCACCACATTCCGAGTGTCCGGCAGCCCCAGGGATCCTCAGAGCCGTGGCTGGGGCAGGACAAGCCCAGATCTCACCCAAAGCCCTTGCCAGGGTGCTCCAAACCCCTGGTGCGCCGCTTCCAAGGATTCCCCAGCAGGGACCGGTGCAGGTGATGGTGCCAGCGTGCTCATCCAGTGGGAAGAGCGGAGCTCGGCTGCCGGTGTGGGGCTGATGCTGCCGCGGAGGGAGAAGGGGGAATTCCTCCATCCGAAGAGAAAACCTGCGGGCAGGTGACGTCAGGGCAGGAGAGGGAAGGGATTCTCCTGCAGCAGGGATGGAGGATGCAGGGTAGGAGCGTGGTGGGACCAGGGGGGCTGCCGGGGTGGCAGAGCTGCTTCTCATAGGGCAGCCCCCTCTGTGCTGCTCTGTCACCGCCGGGCAGGGCGGCTGTTGCAGACGACGCAGTCAAACAGCAGCAGGGACCTGCAGGGGAGGCCATGGAGGAACTTAGAAGCCGGGTAAACCACAACCCCAAATATCCTTGTCTCCCGGAGGAGGGTGGCTCTCCGGGGAGCTCCCATCAGGTCTTTGCTATAAGACACTGTCGGCACGCACCCGTGGCCTCGGCTGCTCCTGAGGTCACCCCGCTGCGTGTGTGTGTGTCCACACGTGAGCACCCGTTCTGGGGCAGAGCACCCAGAGCCAACCGGCCCCGGGGGTACCACCGGGGGAGCCAGCGGAGCCCCATGGTGGCACTTTGGTGTTGAAACGCTGCAGCGCTACAAGGGGTCTTTGTTTCCCTGGTGAGGCAGCTCCTCTCGAACCGTTTCCTTCCCCAACCAGCAGCAGCTCAGGAGGAGCCCCAGTGGGGAGCCCCGATGGTCATCGGTGCGTGCTGCCATCCCTAAACTGGAGCTGCTGCCCTGACTCCGTACGTGCCGCCGCCCTGCTGCAGCGGGCGAGAGCAGAGCGAAGGAAGGACCACGCCGCTGCCCCCTCAGATGCTGGTCTGCAGGTCACCGTTGAGCAGGGTCCTCTGGGTTTCCGTGGTCTCGTTGAGCCTGGATTTGTCCTGCTTGCTGTCGCTGCGGTCCGCCTCGTCCATGCCGCTGACCTTCACCAGGCAGAGGACGTTCTGGAAGCTCTTCTTGAAGTTGTCGGACAAGAAGGCGTAAAGGATGGGGTTGGCGCAGCTGTTGGCGTAACTGAGGACCACCACGAAGTCAAACATGCCCTTGAGGACAGGCGTGGGCACGATCAGCACGGAGACGGAGGAGACGTTGAAGATGTAGAAGGGGAGCCAGCAGAAGATGAAGACGGCGACCACGATGGACACCATCCTGGTCACCTTCTTCTCGGACTTTTTCCTCTTGGACGAGCCCACTCTGATGCCCGAGGACTTGACTTTGATAATGATGAACAAGTAGCAAAGGCAGATAATGGTGAGAGGCACCAGGAAGCCCAGGATGAAGGCGTAGATGATGAAGCCTGTGTACCAGGCACCCGACTCTCCTGGCCAGATGATGGTGCAGCTACTCCTGCCGTGGTTATGCTGCACGCCAGCGTAAATCATGATGGGCATGATCACCAAGAGGGAGATGCCCCAAACGGCCATGTTGATCATTTTGGCTGTCCTGGGCCGCCTCCACTTGGCAGATTTAATGGGATGGACGACAGCCAGGTACCGGTCAATGCTCATAACCGTCAAGCAGAAGATACTGGTGAACTGGTTGATCCCATCCACTGTCATGACAATTCTGCAGAGGGCTTTGCCAAAGGGCCAGTGCACCAGGGCCACCTGCATGGCCAGGAAGGGCAGCCCGAGCATGAAGAGCTCGTCCGCGATGGCCAGGTTGAGGATGTAGATGTTGGTGATGGTCTTCATCTTGGCATAACGAAGGATGACGTATATCACCAGCGTGTTGCCGCACAGCCCGATGATGCAGACCACGAAGTAGATGAAGGTGAGGATGGCGTTGCTGGTCAGGTCGAAGTGGTGCCCTGTGGCGTTCTGCGACGTGTTGGTGGGCGCCTCCACCGAGAAGTTGTCAAAAGGGGAAGATGGGGAGAACCAGAAGGCGGTGGCATTGGGCAGCTCGTATTCCAGCTCCATGGCTCTGCTGGTCCCTGGGTGCTGCCTGTTCAGAGGAGCCGGGATGTCATCGTCCCTCGCTCTGGGGACAGATGAGAAGATTCTAGAAATGGGAGAATAAAGCGAAATGAAGGGATTCTGGGGGGGGGGGATTTGCCCGTCCTGCAGCGAGCCCGGTGGTGGCAGAGCTGCTCCCTGCAGGGGCTCCCCCCGCACCGCCTCTCCCGAGCTCGGGACCGCCGCGCTCTGCCCTGGACACGCCGCAGCTCCTCCTGGCTCCGGTGGCACCGGGACTCCCCGCATCCAACCCTGAGTCCCCGCCGGGTGCTACCGATGCCCGCAGCACCGGGTGCTGGAGGAAACCTCGCCCCGTGCCTCGCCCTTCAGCGGGGCGCCGGCCCCGACGGGGCTCCCCGGGCGGCTCCGCTCTTCCCCCCGCCCCATCCCGCTGCTCCCCGAGGGGCACCGGCGCGGTGCTGCCCCCGCCGCTCACCTGCGCCCGCCGCCGCGCCCCGGCGGGGACCGGCACCGGCAGCGCCCGCAGCTCCGCTCCGAACCGCTCCGTTCGGCTCCGCCGCTGGACCCAGCACCGGCTGCTGCGCTCCGCCCCGCACGGGGCGGCTCTGCGGGGCCGGGGCGGGGACAGCCCTGCCCGCACTGCCTGTACTGCCCGCACTGCCAGCCCTGCTTGCCCTGCCTCTGCTGCCCACCCTCCTCTGCCCTCCATGCACTGCCCGCCCTGCTCTGCCCTTTTCTGCCCACTCTGGGTGTAGGGATCCTGATCCCCCCAAAGCGTGGCAGGACCTGCCCGGTTCCATGGGGCTTCCGGCAGAAATCGCATCCCTCGGCTCTCTCCTCCTTCTCCCACGACCTTGGCTTTGTCACCTGGCTCCGGCTGCGGAAGCAACATCTTGGTCCCAGGGATGGTGCAAAGGGCTCAGCTTCTCCTGATGTCCCCAGGGCCACCACAAGGGAGGGACGGGGCAGGGTGATGGCAGCGTGATGGCCACGCTGTGACCATGGAGCCGGAGAGCCCCAAGAGGTGTCTGAGAGTCCCAATGTCTCCCAGGAAGCTGGGAGCTCCTTGGCCCGGGGATTTTGCACCTTGCCACCAAATCAAGGCAGAGCAGGTCCTTGCTGGCTTGGCACAGCCCTTGGAGAGGTGGGAAGGTGATGCTGTGATTGCTACAGCTTTGGGGTCTCTGGGGACTTGCACAATAAGGGTGGCTTCTGCCCCAGCCTCTGCAGTTAGCCAGTGACGACGACTGGAGGAGGAAGGCCAAACCCCAGAGGTGTGGGGGAGATAACCCCTGTTCTGGTTTGTTTGAGAGCTTGAAAGCAATTAAATAATAGCTGTTCCTCTCCTCCCCTTTCCATCACTTATCAAAGAGACAATAGAGAGCAGGAAATTAAGTGACTTGGAACAAAGAGCCCAGAGCGAGGGGACCGATTGTGGTAAGAGGGGCTGGGAGGTTCTCACTTGCACTTGGTCATCCACTTCCCAAGGTGGACCTGAAGGCACCGGCTCCTGGAGCATGCGGGAGGATCATTGTGAGCCCCATAAATAGCCAGGAGGCTGCAGAAAGCTGCTTCTGGTAGTTAATATCCCAGTAAAGGTGTGTGAGGAGGGAGAATGGGGAAGGAGGTGGTTTGGGAGGAGGGAGTGCAGCACGCTCGCAGCCCCTCTGAGCTTTTCCCTGTTGTTTTATCCTCTCCCTGTGCTTCCTGTGCCCAGCAGGGATGTCCTAACGGTGCCCTGCCCTCAAAGCCACATTGGCAGTGGGAAGGGGAGCGCAAATCCTCCTTGTGCTCATTTCCAGTGCTGCCTCCTTGAATTTCTCCCCTGAACAGATGATGCTGCCACATCCCCCCCTTGAGTCCCTGTGGGTCAGGATGCTGCGGTCCTCCTCACCCCGGCACCTTGAGCAGCCCCAGTCCATACTGGTTTCTCCCAGTGTGGTGCTGAGCATCACATCTTCAGCCACCCTCTGCCCTTCACCTCCATAGGAAGCCAGTGTTGGATGCAGGGGCTGGGAGCTGTGTGGGCTTTAGCTCCTTGGCTAAACACAGATCTAATCTTCATTATAAACCCGCACACCTGGCGAGCCGATGTGCTGAGGGCTGATCCTTGCTGATATCCACCTAGCGAGGAGCGCAGCCGTGCTGCGGAATGGGAGAGCCTGAGCCTTTGGAAGCTTTTCCTTTCATTCTGCTTCGATTTGGGGTTGAATTCAAGCCTGATCCCTACCTCTGGGTGGTCCCTGCTTCGCAGAGACATTGTACCCCAGCAGCTGGTTTGGTGCTGGCAGATAAACTCCTCTTTGTCCTTTAGCCTGGGAAGCATCCAGTGCTGAAAAGCCATTTACTGGCAGGGCTGGAGGAGAAGCGCACAGCCTCTTCCCACACGGCTTCGGGGGCCGACAGAGCCCATGGGAGAGGGGCATGGGGATTACGTGACCACAGAGCCCTTTTTGAAGCCCTTCCAAGTTTGCTGCCATCCATTCCCAGCTGTTCTGCAAGATTCCCTATGGAAAAGAGCGTTTTCGACCCCTGTCCTGGAAATGTGTTGTAAGGAGCCGGGGCTTTGGTTGCCAACAGAGGGGTAGGGTGAGCCGGCCTTTCTCCCTGATACGTGCATGGGAGGCAGCGAGAGCTCTGGAATAGTGCAGGAATAAGGCTCTGTTGGATTAGTGGGTCTGCTGAAGGGGAGCTGGGAAGCACTTACGGGTTCCAAGTGGATGCCAGTACAGGCAGAGATGACCACGGTGTTTCCCGGGTGTGTTTTAGGTGGCATTGCCCTTTCCCTGTCCTTTCCTTTGTCCTTTCCCTGTCCTTTCCTTTGTCCTTTCCCTGTCCTTTCCCTGTCCTTTCCCTTGTCCTTTCCTTTGTCCTTTCCCTGTCCTTTCCCTTGTCCTTTCCCTGTCCTTTCCCTGCCCATCTCCAGCCCAGCAGCCAGGAGCAGGGCTGGTGGCTCTGCTGACGCCCTGGCTCCGTGTCAGGGCTGCCTGGGATTCGGGAGGCTTTGCTTTGCTTTCTGCTGATTATCCAGACAAACAAGCTTGGACCAGCTCCTCGTGCCCCCAGGCAGGGCACAACCAAGCTGGTTGCTGCCAGATCTAATCTGGCAGCGTCTGCAGCAGTGATTGATGAGGAGGGAGAGGATGATGGATGGGGAGGGAGAGGTGAGGGTGACCGGCGGCATCCCGCATGCCCCGCAGCATCCAGCCCCCATGGGATGCAGCGCCAGTGGGTTGGAGGCATTCCCAGAGGAGCATCGCACCATCCACACACAGCCCCTTGCTGAGGGCTGCCTCCTGCTCCCACCAGACCTCCCAGCAGATGCTGCTTCCTCCTATTCCTGCCTCTCCCATCCATTCCCTGCCCTATTTCCCTCTGTAATCAGTCACTGATCTCTCTGAGGGCACCAGGACTGGGCTGTGATGGGAGCCGCGCATTCCCCATGGATCACATCACTGAAGCCCTGGTGCTAATGAGCCTTTGGCAACCATGGGCTGAAATCTCTGCTCCTGCCGGTCCTCTCCCCACTGTGTCCAGCTTGTTGGAGGGTCCCGAGCCTTCAATGGGGACTCAGCAGCACCCTGCTCTTGGCAGCCGGGCTCTGCACCAGCTTCTCCTGTCAGGATCAGTGCCAGCGCACACCAATCGCCTGTGATCGTGTCCCTGTGCCCTCCTGTTGGAAGCAGCTCGGTGCTGGCAGGACTCTGCTCTCCCCCAGAGCTGCACCGGCTCCATCCTGTCCCCCTTGGGGAGCCCGAAGCTGCCACTGGGCTGTGACTAAGAGGTGACATTAGCCTGGCATGGAGCTGCTCCCGCACCCTGTCTTCTGGCACGTCTCTGGATGCCCGCGTTCCCTGTGCACTGCAGCCGCCTTGGTGCACGTCCAGGCTGGCTCCGGCCTGGCACGGATGGGTTTGGGTTGGGAAAGAGCCTGGCCATGAGCCCAGCCTGGGCAAAGGGGATGCAGAGGTACCCCATTCGCAATGCCTGGTGAGAAGCACGTCTGGGGCATCTCCAAACGCATCTCAGCCTGAGGTGCCCTGGTGCTGGGTTGTGCCTCTCTGCCACGGCTTCCCCAGACATCACTAAGGAGTTTTTACTGCAAAAATCCAAAGGGATTTGCATCCTGGCTGCCTGTGGCGACGGTGCTGCCGCTTGCAGCGTCCCACATACATCAATGAGATTGCACAGGAACTTGTGCCCCTTTTGTGGTTTAAAATGCATTTTAGGACTCCAGGTAATGCATGGTTACTACTGTGGGACTCATCCTTCCTGGTGCTGCTCTGGGCAGGGGTCCTGCAGGAGCTGCCAGCCCTCCCTGGTACTGCCTTTGCCTGTGTGCACTGGGATGCAGAGGGATGGGAAACTGCACAGCGTGGGGATGGGGCTGGGGTGCAGAGGCCAGGCAGGACCTTGTGGGTCTGTTATCATTGGGGAGGTGACCCAGAGGTGTCCCTGCACACAGGGATGACACTGGGGAAGGGGAACGTGAGTTGATTCTGCTGCTGCTGCTGCACAGAGCCATGCGCTGCCACATTGGCCCCATTGCCTGGAGCTGCCCACACATCCCTAGGCAGGAACATCCCCATCAGCCTCCCCCGGACCATGGCAGGCTCCTGTTTCAGCAGTGTCCCCGTGCTCCATCACAGCTACCCAGGGAACCCCGGAGCTCTGTTTGCTCTGTCCCTGCATCCCTCCCAGCTGGTACCTCACGCTGCATCTGCTCCTTGTGGGAGCTAATGAAGGATGAGGCAATTACAGGGGGAGATTGATTAAATCCTAAATCACGGAGGTTTCAAATGGCCTTGACCTTTCCCAGCTGTGGCAGGGGAGGCTGATCAAAGGCTGTTAGAAGATAAACACTCTAATAAAGACGGGTTATGTTGCAAAAGAGCTGGATGTGTCCTTCTGCCACCCCCTGAGCCTTCTGCTGTGGCACAAGCTGGAGGCACCAGCGAGCCCGGCCTGGCTCCTGCTGCTCAGGCTCAGCTAATGGGGAGGAGTCAGTGCTGGAGCTTCTCCAGCTCCATGTGGTGCAGGGGCTTGGCCACCGTGTCCCTTGTGATGATGCTTTGGGGGACCTCAATGAGTGGGAGAGGACGGGGGCGCTGCATGCACCCTCCAAAGGCTGACGGGGCTGGCTGCCGGCACTGATGGATATGGGAGCTGTTTGCTCCTGCTGGGTGTTGCAGGCTGCTCATTAATGTGCAGCGGCCGGTCTCTAATGAGCGCTGCTAATTGCGCTGCACGGGCACAGCCCCCCGCGGGATAGCGCTAACAAACTGCACGGAGGTGCCAGCCTACCCCAGTCCAGAGACCGGGATTTGAGCAGCCCAGCCCTGGGGTCACCGTGCAGCGGGGGGAGCCGAGCCGTGACCGGCGGTGACAGTGACAACAGTGATGACAGCAGTGATAGCAGTGACAGCAGTGACAACAGTGATAGCAGTGACAACAGTGGTAGCAGTGACAACGACAGCTCCGTGCCGCGCCCGCCCGCGCCGCCCGCCCGCCTCACTTTCCCGCGGCCTCTCCCTCCAGAAACACAAGAACCGCGGGCGGCCCTCCTTCGCCGCGCTCCCATTGGCCGAGGCCGCGGTGGTGGGCGGGGCGGCGGCGGCGACACGTGTGCGGCACCAGGAAGCGGTGGCGGCGGCGGCCGGTGAGCGGGGCCGGGGGCTCCGGGGGCTCCGGGGGCTCCGGGGGCTCCGGGCGCTCCGGGCGCTCCGGGCGCTCCGGGCGCTCCGGGCCCGGCTTTGGCAGCCGGAGGGTCCTTGGGGTGCCGGCACTGGGAGCCCCGCGGCAGGGCCCGGTCGGGTGCTGGGGTCCCGGAGCCCGGGGGGGGGGGGGGCGCGGGCGCGGGCTGTGCGGGGCTTTGTGGGCTCGGGGTCTAGACCCGGGTTGCTGGGGGGGTCCTGACCCAGGCACCCACCCCAAAGGGTTTAGCAGCAGCCCTGGGGTAAGGCCGGGGCTGGGGAGGGCCTTAGGAGGAGGAGGAAGGAAGCACCGGTGTGTGTGTTCCTTATGTACCTCTATAGGTGTATGAATGCGGGGGTGTTTTGGTTCGCTGGCGCGTGAATCCGTGTGGGTTTAGGTATCTGTGCCTGTTCCTGCACACGCGTGTGGTTCCTCAGCAGCGCAGCTCCCGGCCTGTTCCCAGAGCACAATGTGCCCAATGACCCCCCCCCCCGAGCTGGGTTTTTGAGGGCTCGTTCCCACGTTTCCTTGGTCCTGGGGCTCAGCAGTGTTGGGAGCTGGGTCTCACAGGGGTATTTGCCTTCAGTGCCAGGAAACCTGGTTTTGGGCGCAAATAAGTGCCCTCCAGTAGCGGGGTGAATGGCCTGGGGATGCAGGATGCATCCTCCCCTTGCTCCGTGAGGTTTGAGCACTGTTTGTGCTTTTCTTTGCGCTCTGATGCTGCTCAGGGAGCTGAGCCCAAAATCAGCCTGGGGTTCTGCACCAGATGGGATGTGATGCATCCCAGCCATCCCTCCTTGGGCCCTCCTGCTCCTCTGAGCTCAGATTAAGCCTTAAGGGAAAAAGAGAAGCTTGGAGAGGCATTGGGATGGTTAAGCTCACTCTGCCCCCTTTGCTGAGGAGGGGTTTGGGGCTCCCACATTAACCAGGGTGGGTATGGGGATTATTCTCTCTTTACACACCAAGTGCTTCTCCTGACCGTGTTGTCCCCACAGGTCAGCATGATCCCGGGGCACGGGCCGGTGCTGCAGGCGGTGCTGGGCACGTTCCTCACGTGGGGGCTGACGGCGGCCGGCTCCGCGCTGGTGTTCGTGTTCTCCAGTGGGCAGGTGGGTGCTGGGCACATCCGTGGGGTCCAGGTGAGGGCTGCCCCGTGGCCATGGGTGGGTTTGGCTGCCCCGTCCCAAGTGTGAGCTGCTCAGCATTGGGCCTGGGGGGCAGCAGCAGAAGAATCCAGCTCGTTTCCATCCTGTTTATCCACACAGAAGAGAAGGCAATCAAATTCCTGACCCCAGGCAGTGGTATGTGCAGTACCACGGCTCCCAGCGCTGGGGAGACAGGGCAGAACCGCAGGCAGGGCTCCGTGTTTGGAGTAGCAGGTTTCCCTTCTGGAACCTGCTTTTTGCTGCCGCATCCCCAGCTCGGGATTCGGGTCAGAACAAGCAAAGCGCTGATCTTTAACTCGTGTTGTGTTCCAAAATTAGAGGCCCCTCTTGCTCCCGTCTTCAAAGTTGCCCGCATGGATTTATTATTTATGCCCTTCTCTTGTGATGATTTATTCAGGAGCCTGTGCGCAGTGAGGCTCCCTTTGCAGGCACACGTTGGTTTCCTTCCTAGGGGAGGGCATGGGCTTAAGAGGGAAGACTGCCCTGGGAGCGGAGCGGGCAGGATAGGTGCTGGGTTGCTGGGAGAGGAACGGCTTTGTTTATAGCAGCCTCTTCTTAGAGGCCTCAAAGTCTTCAAGGTGGGGAAATGCAATGGGGGAGTGCCTGGTTTAGCTTTAGAATGATTATGGGATGGGCCGAGGGAGCTGGGATGCGCTGTGGGCTCTTGGTGCTAGTGGGGTTCCGTCGCCCTAGCACAGTGGGCTCCTTTGCATGAGGAGCACGGTTTTTGCCCCAAAGCACAGGCATCACTTGGGTTGCAGGAATGGGGAGAAGGACGTTATCCCACTGCTTCTGCTGGGAGTCAATGGTGTGTTTTGTGCTTGGTTTCCAGAGGCGGATCCTGGATGGGAGCTTAGGCTTCGCCGCGGGGGTAAGTACAGCATCCTTCTGCTGCTTGTCTCTGTTCTCCTGAGGACACCTCCACAGCCCGGCCATGCTCCGTTTGGTTGCCTGCTCATGTTAGTGTCTCCTGGATAATGGCCTGAGGTGCAGGTGGGGCAGGAGGAGCGCGGTGCAGCTGTGGTTGCCTCATGTCTCAGTGCCCCCTTTGTGAGCAGGGGGGTGGCACGAGGAGGGCCGTGAGGATGCTGAGCTGCCCACCCTGGATTTGGGGCTCTGGACTTAAACTCTTCTCATTGTCTTGGTGGTCTGAAGTGCCACGGTGGGTGACAGGAAACACCACGAAGCTCAGTTTGCTCCCTGCCGAGCTTCCCTGCTATGTGCCTGCGCCTGCTGCTGGTGTGAATAATTGAACTCATCTGTTGTAACGCTGGGGCCATCATTTATAGATGAATCTCTGGCTCTGGAGCTTTCCTCTGTGGTCGTTTCCGGAGCTGTTTTGCTGTGGAAGGCACAACCTTGTCCCTGCCAAGCCAACTTGGAGCCACTTTGTGGTGCTGGGGACAGCGTGGGGCTGGCTCGGTGCTGGCAGGGCGCAGCGTGATGCTGGCCTTGCCGTGGCTGCTGTGTCACCCTGCCAGGAGCTGTCAGTGCTGCGTGGCAGAGGTGTGGCTCAGCCGGGGAAGCAGAACTCCTGCAAACATTCCCTTTTCCCTCAGCTCCTTCCGATGTGCTGGGCTGGGAGCGGGAGAGGGGAATTGTTGTCCAGGGATGCTGCGGGGTCTGGAGGGGGGCGTCAGCGCTGGCAGGTCCTGTTGAAGAAGGTGCTGCCACCCACGAGCTGCAGTTTGTGAAGGTTTCCAGGTCGTGGTTATGGGCCTGAGCTGCTGCAGCTGGTGCTGGATGGGGCGAGGTGTTTGTGCCACACAGGGTCACTGCAGCACAGCCAGGACCAGCTTTTCTGGAGGAAGATGTCAGAGATCCAGTGTTCAAGGCCAGGTTGGATACAGGGGCTTGGAGCAAGCTGCTCTATGGAAGGGGTCCCTGCCTGTGGTAGGGTTGGAGCTGGATGGGCTTTAAGGTCCCTTCCAACCCAAACCATTCCATGTGTACGTTTGGCAGTTGTACGGGGTCCATGGAGAAGCTGGAAGAGGAACCACGTCCTGACCCAGCCCTTTGGCAGGAAGGACTGTAGCTGACTCTTAGGTTTAGGTGGGATGTGATGCTGGAATGAAGCTGGTTGTGTGTCTGTGGCTGGCTGTGCCTGGAGAGGGAACCCAGGCAGGCTGTGGAGTCCTGCCTGGCTGGCATAAAGGGGCTGTTCCGGCCTCATCCAGGCTGGTGCTGCAGACACAGTGTTGGGGGCTCTCTGCTGGCTCCATGAAGGACAAAAAGCAGGATGTGGGGCAGCCAGGTTTGAATCCTGTTTGTGTGGTTTTCTTCCTCCTCTGTAAGAGCATCTCTTCAGGCAGCAGCGCTGCTCTGCTCATGGGCTGCTGCTCTTGCTGTAAGGGATTTGTGTTTGAGACACGGTGGCTTTGATGCAGATCTCTTGCAGATACAGATGGGCTGTTTCTCAGGGCACTGGGGCAGAGACAGGAAGCGCTGAGCTTCCTCTTTATCTCTGCTCTCCAGCCTGGGCTGCTGGGTTTAATTGAACTTCCCTTGCTCTCTGAGAGGCGGCAAACCCGCAGGGCTGTGCGTTCAGAGCAGGTATTGCTGCTGCCTTTGCTGTTTGGTGCTTAGCTCAGGATCCCTGATGCTCCTCTGGGCTCCAGGGGACATGGACATCCTCTCCAGGCCCAGGATCACTGATGAAACAGTCCTCTTTGCTGTTGTCTGATGTGTCATATGTGTCCTGTTGTGTCTGATGTGTCAAAGGGGACCAGTGTGGCTGGTCACTGTGTGATGGAGGAGCTCGGCTTCCTCCAGCCCAGTACCAGTGCTTGGGTCTCTGCGCATTTAGCTCCTCTCTGCCTCAGTTCCCCCTCTGGAAATCAGGGATAATAGAGGCCTTTGTATGTGAAAGCCTCCGAGGTGATGTGTTTCCATAGAGACAAGGCTTTGCTTGCTTGGGCATCTGATGTGAAATCCTGGCTTTTCTCTTAAATCTTGATATTCTTAACTAAGACCTTTATGTTGTAGATGCTCTCCGTTATCTCGGTGTTATCCCCGCGGTGCTGTGCTCTCAGACATCATAAACGCTTGCAGTGCTCCCTCCCTGCAGCCTCTCCTGCCTATTCCTGTCTCTTAGCTTGATTTCTCCTGTCCCACGTGAAGCAGCGAATGGTGAGGACGTGCTCTTTAAACCGCACCAGGCACGTCTCCTATTGAATATTCCCTTTCAGTGCTGCTTTAAACAGCATCAGTAATTTACACAGGTCTGCTGAGGCTGCTCCCTGTTCTCGGAGCCTTACAATCATTTAGGTTAGAGCAGACCTTTAAGGTCATTGAATCCAACTGTAATGAAGTCAGGCTAAAAAGCTTGGCAGGGAAAACGTCCTGCCGGGCTCTCACCTTCCCATTTTCCCTCCCCTCCTGCCCAGGGAAAGCCTTTCCCTTGTAAGCACCTGGGGTTGCCTGCCTGTTAATGTGGCTGCTTCCCTTGGAGCCACTGCTCTCATCTGGGTGGCCATGCAGGAGTGTGATGAGATGTGGCTGCCTGCAGCAGATGAGGGCTTTAACTCAGTGGTGTGATGCCAGGCTTGGATCAGTGCAGGCCCCCTGCCTTTGCCCTTGGGTCCAGCAGGACCAGCGGTTGCAGATGAGGATCATTGTCCTCTTTCTCCTGTGTTTGCAGGGAAAAAGCTCCTGTGCAGCTCTGAAGCTGTGGGGCTCGAGGCAGTTGGGGTTTGAGCCTCTGCTTGTGCTGATGTATCCCAGGGAAGGGTCTGGGCTCCGCACAGCCCGGGGATGCTGTAGATCCATGGCTGCCTTCTGCGTGCTTCCTCCTCCCCTCTCAGCCACAGCTTTGTCAGGGGCAGGTGGGTTTATGGCATTGTTGCATCTTGGCTGGGGAGCATGAAGTCTCCTTCTAGAAATGCCCAAATCCACACTGGCAGGAGCTGTGTGTCCCGGAGCTGGTGGGATGTGGGTCCCCTGCTCCCTGTTTTAGAGGGGCTGGTGTGAGGGGGAGGCTTTGTGCAGGAAGTGTTTCATTGATCTGAGCCATCCCAGGCAGGATTTTCCCCTTTTATTCCTGCCTTGGTGACCAGTTTGCTCAGGGAGGTCGGTGGCGTTTGGGTTCCTCTCTCCCTGGCTGGGGACTTTATACAGGTTTGAAATAGATGGCGATTTCTTTGTTACTTAAATCAGGCAGAAATCCTCACCCTGTTTAGTTCAGGAGCATCTCCTGATATAAGGGATGCTGCTGAGCCAGAGGGGGATCTCATGGACTCTCTAAAACTGCCAAACACACACATGGAATGGTTTGGGTTGGGAGGGATCTTAAAGCTCCTCCAGGTCCAGTGGTGGGCAGGAGCACCCTTGGGCAGGACTTTGGCTGCTCCCGGGCAAGCTCATGTCCCTAAACCCACACGGGGACATCATCACTTCTGCTTGCTTCCAGCTCCCCCACCGAGTGGGGACAAGGGCTTTCTCTGCAGGAAAGGCTGTAGGAATCAGTGTCTTCCCCCCCCTCCAAGCAATTGAAGGTGGTTGTGAAGCCCCACAGCTCCTTCCCTCAGCTGCTGAGGTTGGGGTGACTTCAGGCACTGTCATCACCTTCCCCCAGGGCCTGTGCACAGCAGAGCTGGTGGGAGCTCCGCTCCTGCCTTCGGGGGTGATGGGATCTGGAGGCTGAGCCGTGTCATGCCTCTGTGTTCCATAGGGAACTGATATCTTAAGGAAGATGACAACATAATTCTGCAAAGCCTTTCCCTGTTGCTTGTGTTTCCATGTTGGGGTGTGTGGTTGTTTTTTAAAGGAGGTGGCATTTGAAATCAAGTTTGACAGCCGTGGTTAGGGCTGACATGACAGCCTGCTTTCTTCTTACTCACAGAGAGCTGAGATCTGCACAGTCCCTCAGGGACTGGTGTCTCCAGCAATAGGCATCTAGCTCCTTCATTAGAAGCGAGTTAAAATGTAATGGTTTCTTACGTACTTCTGTGGGTGAGCACTCGTGCTGGGGGAGCAGGTGGAGCAGCATCTCTCCTGAGCATCCTGCAAGCGGGGCTTTGGGGTTGCTGCCTGCAGAGGTGGGGTCATGATGAAGGGCTGCTGTGGCTGTGCCAGTTCCATAGGAAGTCACCCTAAAGAGCTCATGTCAGTTGTTTGCTGCCTTGCACTTCCGAGCCAAGGGAAGCACTCATGGGGAAACGCTTCTCCATCCTGTGGTGGTTGTTCCATTGGGAAGCAGGTTCTGATGGCTCTGCAATGGGTGGGTGGGTGTGAAGCGCAGGGGTTTCCCTGGCTGGAGGGTGGGCATCTGGGGTCAGACCCTTGTGGCACTGGGGTCTCCATGGTTCTCAGTGGTCCCCTTGTCTCCCAGGTCATGCTGGCTGCTTCCTACTGGTCCCTCCTGGCCCCAGCTATCGACATGGCCGAGGAGTCCGGCAGCTTCGGAGCCTTCGCCTTCTTCCCGGTGGCCCTGGGCTTTGCTCTGGGAGCAGCTTTCGTGTACTTGGCCGACCTGCTCATCCCGGCTCTGGTAAGTGGGGTCACGGAACCCCAGCCTGGGTTGGGATGGAAGGGACCTTAAAGCTCCTCCAGCTCCAACCCCTGCCACGGGCAGGGACCCCTTCCATAGAGCAGCTTGCTCCAAGCCCCTGTGTCCTTGAACAGTGCCAGGGATGGGGCAGCCACAGCTTCTCTGGGCGCCCTGTGCCAGCGCCTCAGCATCCTCACAGCGAGGATGCTCCTGGGCTCCTCCTTCAGCTTTAATAAACCCGTGTGTGCTGGGCGGCTCTGCCGATGCTGCTGCAGCTTCAGGCTCTCTGCACTCTTGTTTTTTCTCCCCTTCATGCCACTGCTTTTGTTCTTTTCTCCGGCAGCGCTTTGCAAACAGCTCAGGTGTGACCTTCTGCTTCAGCCCAGGGGTTTAATTTGCAGAGCTGCCAACCCTTTAAGCACTTCCGAATGGAATGAGCCATCCTGGTGCTGAAGAGTGTTATTGCAAAACCAAATAAATCCGGAGCTGTTGGGCTTTTACAGCTGGAAACACAAGCGTGGCTTCGTCAGGGTGTTTCCAACAACTTCCAAAGAGCTTTTTAAACTCTATTTGTTTGAGTGGAAGGGGAGATTATTTGTGGCTCTGAGTAAGGAGCGTGAGGCTTCCCGCTTAGCCGGTATCCAGAAGAGCCTGTGGCATCAGCTTTCCCTGCTCCCTCGCTTTTTGAGCCTCTTGGAACAGGTCCTGAACCCTTTGCAGGATGCAGTGAGGGGCCAGGAGCTGCTCTCCGGCTGCCAGAGCCCTTGGAAGCTGATTGCCATCAAACCCTGCTTTTTCCTATTGCTCTCGGTTGCCTGTCTCTTGCCTGCATTGGCCGTTGCAGTGATTGCCCTTGTCAGAAGGAGCTGGATGGGGCTCAAGATGTATTTGATCAGCTGCCTGAAGCTGCTGTTTCCCAACAGGGTAAACAGTTGTACCACAAACCCCGCTTCTTCCTGGTGGCTGCTGTTCTTCTCTGCTATGCTTTAAAATGAGAGCTTGTGGAAGGGGAAGATTCTTGCACTGCCCAGAGCAGGATGGGCTGGTGGCAAGGGTGGAATGGAAAAGGGGGTGTCCCTGTGCGGGGCTATGGGCAGGACCCACCTTGTCAGAGCTTGTGCAAATGCAAAATGCCCCTCGGGTAACTCAGGCCTCCTGCACTGCCTGCCCAGAGGCAGCGGTGACAGCTCCTGGGCTGGTCAGATGCTCTGCAGCGGGCAGGGGATGGGACTTCGGGGATGCTTTAGGGTACCCAGAGACTTGGTGAAATTATGAGGGATGATGTGGAAGGAGCACAGGTAGAGGTTAAAGCTGAATGTGTTGAAATGAAGAATCAGTGTCTGGTCAGTCTGGAGCCATCCTTGGGGCTGTGCTGGCAGGGGAATTTGGCTCAGGATGCATCTCCCTTCACTTGGAGCCCAGACATCTCTCTCGGGAGCTGTTCAGACAAAGGTTAAACCATTGCACTTCACTTCCAACAAGTGTCACTTTCTAAACCAGTTAAAATCTGAGTTGGCTGGTGTGGGTGTTTTTTTCCCTGCACTTTAAGTCAGGCAGGGAAGGGATGCTGGTGAGAGCATGGGGCTCACTGTCCCTGCAGGGCAGGACGAGGGATCCCTTTTTAGCCTATTGCTCTTTATGCAGAGAGCTCTCGCTGTACCTGGCACTCCTCCAGAATCAGTTTGCTGGATAACAGCAGGTAGTAAAAGCTTTTAATGAGTCCTTATCACTCCAGCCCTGCTCCCTGGGGAGGAAGAAAGGTTTTGCTCCTGCTGCAGCCCCAACAGGAGCTCTGGTGGTACCCAAGTGTGGGCTCAATGGCAGAGCTGGGGCCAGCAGGAGGGTTAAACCTCTGAGAGAAACTGGTTTAATGATGCCCAACAGCTGTAGTCATGGAATTCCTTAGGAAAGTCAAATCCAATCTATTGCATCTTTGTCCTTTGCCATTTCCCTCTGTGAACCCTTGAATGTGTTATCCTTTAGCTGAGCTTATGGAGGAGGAGATGCTGGTGGTGGAGGACAACAAACTACAATGGGAGGGCTTGGAGGGTGAGACCGTTGCAGGAACAGACCTCAAGGGCTCTAAATAAGAGGCTCACCCTTATTTTGGCAACAGTCTATTTGTGTGTGTTGAGCCAAAGCGTGTGCTCACCAGCAGGACCGGGTTCAGTGCTGGGGACGTGGCAGCAGAGCTGGTTCTGCAGCAGGATGGTGGAGTTTCTGGCATATCTTAAACCACTGAGGAACAGCCCATTTGCCTCTTCCCAGCCTGGCCCTGGTGAGGCCCCAGCAGGTTTCTCTCTTCCTTTGCTCTCATTTAACCTTACTGCTGTGCTTTAAACAAGAGCTTGGCTTCCGACTGGTATTGAGGCAGTTGCTGCATGGAGAGGGGCAGGGGATGGGGAGGGTGAAGGAGATGCTATTGCCTTTACTAAAAAGGGTTGGGGCTGAGGGTCTCTGATGCCAAGGCCCAAAGCCTCGGAGGGAGGGTTTACTTGACAGTACTGCTCAGCACAGGAGGTCCCTGCTCACTGAGTAGCTATTTTGGGTCTACTGGAACGCATAAGAATGCTGAGATTAAGTATTATTATTCTCATCCTTCAAATCTGTCTTGCAGCTCTGCTGACTTGGCTGGGGTTTGCTCAGTCTCAGGTTTTATTGGGCTTCCAGGATGGGTTTCCTGCTCTGTTCTCCTTCTTCCCAGAGGAATCCCACAGGAGTCCAGAGGATGCATCCAGCCCTGACTCTGGCTTTCAGGCAGTCCCTGGCTGCTTTTCCTCCTCAGTTTCCCCATGGGTCTGTGTTGCTTTTGTCTTTAAGCTGTTGGATCCCAGCGGTGCTGCTGCTGGAGCTCCCATGGGTATTCCAGTGGAGCCTGGGGTGGGATGCTGGGTCTGGGCCCAGGGGGTTGCTTGTGTTGAAGCTGCCTTTTCCACATCAGTGCCCTTAAGTTCTCCTCTGGGCAAGTGGGAATTCACAGACGTGATGCGGGTGGATTGGAGATGAGGCATAGGCAAGGGAGAGGAGAAAACAAGCTGGCCGTGGTGCGAGGTGATAAACCCCTTGTGGGCTGCACATCAGCTCGGCTCTACCTGCCATAACATAGGCACTTATTAAGCGTGTTATTCCTTCCACTCCCAGCTGCATGACGTCCCCTCAGCTCTGATCATTACACTAAATAGGATAATGAGGTTTAATCAGCTCCATCTCCTCTACCTCCAGGCTTCATTTTGCTCGGAAACATCTGTCCGTGCACTGACAGCAGCTCTGTCACTCCCAGTGTGGTGGGTGCAGGTCTGCAGCCAGAGCCAAGCTCGATCCAGGACCTGGGTGGATGCTGTGGGGCTCGGGGTCTCCCTTGAAGAGCTGCTGGGTGGTCGAGGGGAAGGGAGAGGAGGGAGGATGCTGCAGGAGCACCGGGAGTTAATGTATAATCCGGGGAGAGAGCCGATGGGCCATTACTCAGCTCTAACGAGGAGCCTGCCAATACTTCTCGTGTAAAAGATGGTCAGGGATGTGGAAAAGGTGGTTGGGGATGGAAGGATGGGGAGGCAGGGCTGTAATTCCGCCCTGGAAATACCATCTCAATTGGATGTGGTTTTTCCCTTGTCACTTAGACACAGGGTCTGTTGTTTTTTCCCCCCTGAGTACAAGGTAAATCAATAAAGCTGCATGTGATGGGTGAGCCATACCTGAGATTAAAAACAAACAGCAACTAAAGTGCCCTTTAAAAGCCTTTTGCCTGGGTTGGTGTGTGCTCTGTGGGGCCCCTTGTGCTGCAGGCAGGACCAGCATGGCCAAAACCCCTGCCTGGGGGCTGGGGCTTGTGTTTCGTACCCGTTTTGAGACACTTTGGGGCTGTTTGTAGCTGTTTAATGGTTTTCGGGAGCAGGCTGCAGATCTTCCTGTGGGATGGAGGAGTGGGGTGGGTGTGGATGCTCATAGTAGGAGGCTGGATCCCATTAACCCCCTCTAAACGTGACTGTGTTGTGCTCCTTCCCTTTCCTATTTTTGCTATGTGAGGTTTTTGGAATATCCTCTGGGACAGGGCACTTGGTCCAGCAAATTTGAAGCTATTTTTGGCAGGTCCCCTCGGGAAGACTTTGGGAACTCGATAAACAGACATCCGAGGGTTCCTCTCAGTTCATAATGCTGGTGTTTGGTTCACCGTGTGCCTCCAGGATGCCTATTTTGCTTTCTAAATCCATGCAAGTCACTTACTGGGGGAAAGCTGAGGGGGATGCTGCACGAGGGGGAGCAGGGACCATCGCACCCGCTGCGGGCCTGGATGCAGATTTAAAGCTGCAGTTTCATTCTCAGGGCTCAACCACAGCTGGGTTAGACCATGGGAAGCATCCTTTTAGTGGGGGGTTCGTTAGGCAGTGGTTCCTGGCGTGTTCTGGGTGCACTGGTGTAATGAAGCAGGGCAGTCGCCAGTGCCGTGGGTGCAGTTTGAGGATGCTGGTGATGCTCCCGCTCTGTGCTTCCAGCTGGGGAAGATGGAGAGCTTTTAATACTTCCCTCCCTCCTGGTTTGCATGGAGCTGGATGTGACGGGTTAATTATTTCACGAGGCAGTAAAAATGTGCTGGGTCTTGTCGCTGGTGTTAATTTATAATCGGAATAAAGGTTCCTCTTATGCAATTTGCTAATCCCTCCGGGACGTGCCCGTCACAAGTTCCCATTCTTAATGTGCTTCTTCCTGTTCATCTGTGACTCCTAGGAAGTTAATTAGCTGCACATCCTCGTTGCCATCCTACATGGAGGCTTTGGGGGTTCCAGTGTTAACCAAGGGTTCTGCCCGTGTGTGGGGCTGGTGCAGTTCCTGGTGTAATGCGTTTGTGAGTGGGACTGAAGCAGTGTCCAAAGCAGCCCAGGGACCAGCTGGGTCTTGGGCTACATCATCTTGGTGAAATGACCAAGTAAAGGAGGTGGGTTTGGTGGTTTGGGGCATGTGAAATGACTCTGCCTGTTTCTGTGCCTTTGCCTCGTGGGGGGGGATGAGGCTGGATGGACCAGAGGGATTTGGTTGGTCCGGGCTTGCGTGAGCTGCAGCTCGACTCGTGCATGCCTGGTTTGCTCGGGTTTCCTTTCCTTAGGGGGAAAATAACCCTTCTGTTTGTTTTCTTTTGTGGCATTCTGGCCCTTTCCCACTGGCTCTGGAAGGAAGGAAGGATCCGGCTTGACTGGGGAAGGGAAGCGTTTGTGGGAGCCTCATAAGGGAACGTAGCAAAGCCTGCTATTGGGAAAGGTCCTTCCCTTCCAGCTCTACAGGAATAGGAGTACCTGGGCATGGGTTTGTTAATTCATCAGGTAGAGCCAACCCAGCTCTGCATCCATGCAGGACTGATGCCTGGGACCGGCTCCCCTCTGTCCTGTCCCAGGGCAGGTTTTCCAACACGATCCCTGGTGCTGGCCACAAAACCCACCCATGGGGTCCTCTGGAAGTCTCTTGTTAGAGTCCTACTTCTCCAGGTCAGCACCCAGGAGCCCCTAAAGGTTTCATGATGATCTGTTTGCCCAAACCCCTTCCCTTCCCTGCCCCATGCAGTGGTTCCAGTGACTGAAATCCAGTTGTTGCTACACAGGGTGAAATGATTTGCAAAAAGCAAGGCACAAAGTTGTAATTACACTAATTTGGAGAGCAGCATTTTGTTGTATTAATGGAGGTAAAGGATTATTTACTTCCAGAGTGTAATTTGTCAGCTGCTCTTCATTATCATTTGCTCTCATTATGCATTAAGCATTTCAAAAAGCATTTGAAGCCCCAAAGCCAGAGCTGAAGAGCAGAGATGCCCTGAATCCAGGTAGGGGTTGAACTCCCTTCCCACCCTTGTTAGGTGTATGGGGACAGTCACCAACAGCAAATGAGGCCTGGGGTGGTTTGTGGCTCTGCAGGGTTGCACTGGGAACAAGGAGGTGGAAAACTCCCTTTGTAAAGCAGCAGGGACAGATAAAACGTGGCTGAATTCCTCATTCAGGGAGCTCCTGCACTGGATAAGTGTTTCTCCACCGTTCCCTTCTCTGTTACATACCTGTGCCCACCATAAAGGACCTTGCTCCTTCCTGCTCACCTCGAGTGGGTATTACGGGCTGATGAGGCTGGTAATGTAACATGGGGCTGCTCTTACCTCCGTGGCTCAGCCTTTGCTGATGGAATTTCAATTACTCTGAGGCTTGGCTCAGAATTGTTAAAGATGAATTTCCCGAAAGGAAGAACCTGCTGGAATGCCAAAGCCCCCTGTACCTGCTGAAAGAGCCTGGCTGTCACCACGGGGAGGGATGCAGTGCGTTGAGGGGTTCTGCTGGGTCCTGGACAGTGTCTGAGCCTTTTGCTGAGCACCCTTTCTGTTAGGTTAAGCTTTAGGTCTGGAATAAGCAGGCCTAAAGAGCACGCTCCCAGGGGAGAGCAAGGTGTGGGTGCTGCTGACCCACTGCTCGTAGCTGTGCATCACTGAGTGCCAGGGCTGGTTCGGTGCGTGTGCTCCGATCTCAAAACCTGCCTTTGAATTCTCTCACAGCATAACCCCAAATTAATGCCTCCGCTGTGGAAGGTAAACCTGCCATTAAAGTGACAGAGAAGCAGCGAGTGAAGTGGCAGTTGGAAGAGGAAGGCTGCTTGCATGGAGATCATGGGAAGATACAAACGCAGAGCTGTATAACTGCAGCACAAAGCCAGCTTGCTCTCAGGGTAAACTCTGACTCACCCAGACTGACTTGACACTGCTGTCTGCTGAGAGGATGTGCTGTAAAGAGTCGGGTCTGTGCCTCTTGTGTGTGCCTGTCCCCAGAGAGGGCACCCGCAAGCCCCCTTGGCACCAGTGGTTGCAGGAGGATGGGTAGGTCGCTCCTTGTGATGCTCAGTGGTCGCCTTTCCATGCAGACAGCTCTCGGAGGTGCTGTGGATGGTGTCAAGCAGACCATTGATCTTAATCCAGTGGAACACTGCCTCTGGCAACCTACAGGAAAGGAGCATAGGACTGAGGGAAAACCAGGCTGGTTTGGTCCTTGCTGCTCAGCCTGGATGAGGCTCCTCTGCTGGGGTTTGGACCCAGTGGGTGTCTCTGTTGGCACCCGCTCGATGCTGTGGGGTGGTTTGTCTGTGTCCTCTGGCAGGGTAAAGCCATTCCCCTTGTCCCAAGCCCCTCTCCAGGTTTCCTGGAGCCCCTTTAGGCACTGGAGCTGCTCTGAGGTCCCCCCTTAAGGAGCCTTCTCTTCTCCAGGCTGACCCAGCCTGGCTCCAGAGCAGAGCTGCTCCAGCCCTCGCAGCATCCCCATGGCCTCCCCTGGCCTCGCTCCAAACCCGTGGTGTTTTCCTGTCTCCCCCCATCATGCTCCAGTTGTCAGTGAGGTGCTGGAAGTGATGTGACTGTAATCTGCTGTCTGCAGGCTTTGGAGCTAATGCGAACTGATCAAGTGGCTGGGTGAGTCTCTTCTCTGTGTTTCAGGGTGTTTGCAGGCTTGGGAAGGCAGCTTGCTCTTGGCTTACACCTTGCACGTGTTGGTTTTAGGCCTCTCAAGACCTTAAAACCAAGGTACACATAGAAATGAGTGCTATGAGGGTTGATTTTGGAGCTCGTTTCCTGGGTTTTAGCTTGTCTTGGTTGGAGTTCAGTGCCCAAAGGAGTTGCCTGTGACAGGCAAGGACGAGCCCTGCCTTAGGGCTGCTTGGGGGGGAACCAGCCCAAAATTCAGCAGTGCCCATGGGACAGTCCCGAGGTTCTTGTTAGTGGTGATGAGGAAGTGCCTTGTCCCCTATTGCTCCTCTCTTCAGTAAGGAATTAACAAATTGTTTGCAGTAGCTGAAGAGAATCAGTGGCTCCTCCTGTGCGTTTATTGGGCTGAGCTTCAGGAAGGTGGTTGATGCTCCCTTGCCTCTGCCACGGCTCCTGCAGACAAGCAGAGGAGTCAGTGCCTCTCTTGGTGCTGTTTTGGTCATTATGGGGTGTGCAAGATGTGGGGAAAAGGAGCAGAAAGCGAGGAAGTGTCCTTGGGAATGAGCTGGCTGTGGCTGGATACCTGGCTGTGATGCTAGGGGGATGCAGGGAGAAGGGGCTGCACCCCAGCACCGCTTCTCCATCCCTTTGCCTGGGGCTTGTGCACATCCACATTGCTAATTGTGGGTCTGAAGGAAGTTGTGTGTTACCATAATGTCATTAGGCAGCACTGGCGTGGCGTGGCTCTTCATTTGAGGGGTGATGGATCGCTAGCTGGGCCTTCTGCATCCCACCAGCCCTCCGGGGGCTCCCAACATCCCACCCTGCCGCAGCAGCCACCCGCTTTGCTCTCCCTTTTGCCATAAATTCAGTCTGCACTGATAGCAAATCATTACTGAGGGGTATATTGTGTAAAAATGAGCTGTTAATTGAAGTTTTGTTTGCTTTTTCTCTTACCCTTGCAAAAAGCCTTGCATAATAAAAGGGCTGTAAAAATACATGTTGCCACGCTACAAATATACAAGGTGAGAAGGGGGCAGGGAGAGAGAAAAGAGGCAAAGCTGGTCTCCATTAGACTTTAATAAGCATGTGGAGAAAAAGCTCTTGTTAATCCCATCCGAGGTTTAGAGGTTTATTGCTCACAATTAAACTCTCATATTGTAGTGCTGACTTGATGCCACAAACCTCTCTGCAGTGTCCTGCTGAGCAAGCTGCTGGCATCTGGGTGGTGGTGATGTGTGTCCTGAGGGAAATATCCCTGGGGGAAATAATGGAGTCAAGGAATGGTTTGGGTTGGAAGGGACCTTAAAGCTTATTGGGATCCAACCCCCTGCCATGGGCAGGGACACCTTCCACTAGAGCAGGGTGCTCCAAGCCCCATCCAGCCTGGCCTTGAACACTGCCAGGGATGGGACAGCCACAGCTTCTCTGGGCACCCTGTGCAGGCGCCTCAGCACCCTTAGGATATCCCTTATACACCCTATAGGATCTGGCTGTGGCTGTAACAGCCAAGTTTCCTCCCAGCAAAGAGCTGGAAGTGGATGCACATCCTGACTGCTTTTGGTGGTCCATTCACAAACAGATTTAGTGGCTGTGTTTCGAGCTTTGTCTGAGCTTCCCGACGACCGGCACCTGCAGGCAGGAGGCTGGTGCCACGAAGCCCGTGTCCTGCTGGTGCAGAGGTGGGTTCTGCTCGTCTAACAGCTTGGGTTTTTTGCTATGTCCTGTGGCAAAAGCAGCAAGCGCATTCCTGTGCCCTTGTTTGTGCCGTGGCAAAGGTTAGGACAGCAGCCTCCTCTGTGCCGTGGAAACCAGCGCGCTTGCGAAACATCCCCTTTGGTAACGAACCCTCTGATTCCCTGGGAATCACTCGTGCATTCCCTCCTCCCGGGCAGTGCTCCCCAGCCCCGTGCTATCGGAGCTGCCGCCTTCCCAGAGCCGATGCCAGCGACATTCCTGCTGTGTTTTCCCTCCCTCCTGGAAAGGCCGAAGCCCCAAGTGTGCCAAGGAGAGAAATCCGTATGTTTGTTTTTAATAGGAATGTTGCTTTGGCCAAAAAGCTGGATTGGCCGTTGCCCATCTCCCCCTGGAGCTCCTCTTGGTGGGGTATGTGGTAGTATGGGTCAGCTCCCTGGCAGTGATGCTCGTGGGGTCTTGGCCCTGCTGTGTTCCAGCTTTGAGCGGGTACCGCCACATCCCTGGATGAGAAGGGCTGCGGGATGCTTTCCTCTTGTTGCCATTGGGGGGCCAAATCTGGTTTATGTGGGGATTTGGGGTGGGGTTTGATAAATTTCCCTCCCTTGGGTGGTGGTTCTGGATGTGCTTTGGTGCTGCTGCTTGTGGCACTACCAAGTGTCTCCCATCCGCTGCTGTCAGATGAGGCAGCTCCCATGGGAGCCTCTGGTGCTGGGATTGCTCCAGGGTCACCCCATGGGACACCCATTCTGTCCCCATGCCCCTGGTGGTACGAAGGGGGGTGACTTGCTCCTCGTGCCCCCGCAGCCTGTCTGCAGAGGCTGGTGATTAAAGCTGCTGTTTGCAGTTGTCAGGAATTGTGAGTTATCAAAGTGGCTGGTAATTAGCAGTGAATAAAATGTACTCGCAGCAATATTACATTAGTTACAGATAAAGCGATACCAGCCTGCCTTAATACTCACTGAAGCTTCCCTGTGCAGTTATCAGGGCAGGCTCTGGTGCCACGGGATGAGAAGGGTCTCCCAGCCTGATGTGCTCTGCGCACAGGATGCTGCCGGAGCAGGTTTGCCATGAAAACGCTGCAGTTTGGGGTCTCTGCATGAACCTTTCCTTCCCCGTTCCCGCAGCAGCGCTGCCATAGCTATGAGCATCCTGCCTGCTGCAGGCAGGGCTGCGTGTGGGGCAGGAGGGAGGATGTGGGGCTGGAGCAGCCAGATGGAAGATGCTCAATGTGGGAAGCAGGAAGCCCTCGGGCTTCCCCCCTGTAGCTCTTGGAAGATGTTGGTGTTCCCAGTGCAGGCGGGGAGGGCTGTGGTGCTGGTGTGATGCAGGATCAAGCCTTTGGAGTGTGTTCCTCCTTGGGAAACTGAGTTCCATGAGGATGCTGTTGCATTAAGTGTCTGCTGCATCGATCATTTGCCTCTGCTTAGAGTTGTTCTGCTCCTGCCTGGGGCTGAGCAAGCTGGTGCTGCTGGAATTCCAGTCGAGGAGCAATTCCTATCCAGCCCCCTCACTTCAATCCCAACCCGACGCCTCTGGAGCTGTTGATGTCGTGGTGGGACAAGGATGTATTTGGGATCTGGCTGATGGGATGGGGGCTTGGTTTATGTTCACAGACCCCAGGAGCTGCTGATGTCCACCAGCAGTACCGTGCTCATCTTTTCCGTTTGTGGGGTTGGGGTTACTCTGGCAGCTGGAGCTGTTGTGGTCCAGGCAGTGCTGGGTGTCCCCAGCTTTATTCCCAATTTATAGGGATGCCTTTTGTTGGATCAAAGGGGTCTGGGTGCTGCTGGTGAGACCCAGTTGTGGACTGGGCTTGGGGCTAAAACAAGGGAGATTTGCTGTGTCCCAGAGCTGTGCATCAGATGCTACTCATCATAAATATGACTGTACCCACTTCAGTGGTGAGAAGAGCTCATTTTTATTGTGTGGAGTATTTAAGGTTGCACTTGAGCTGTTGATCTTAGTGTTTTGAGTGGGGAGATGTCTGTGATCATGGCTTTGAGAGGAGCTGCCATTCAAGTCCTGCTGAATCCTTCCCTTAACCCATCAATATGTGCCAGGTCAATATTGACCAAAATCGTGCTGGTTTTATCCCAGAAGAGCCTGGGAGATGCATTGGTTTAGAATCCCAACCTGGGTTGGGTTGGGTTGGAAGGGACCTTAAAGCTCCTCCAGCTCCAACCCCTGCCATGGGCAGGGACACCTTCCACTAGAGAGCTTGCTCCAAGCTGACACTGCCAGGGATGGGGCAGTTCTCAGGGATGCTGTGCTGGGAGCATGGTGGGATGCTCTGTGGCATCCTGGATTCTTGCAGCACCCCTCACTGTGGCCTTTAAACCCCATCCCGGTCACATCCTCACCTGCCCAGCTCTGTGCTCCAGGGACTTTGGGAGCTGAGGTCTAAAGAGATGACACCAAAGGGTACCGAGGGAGCATGGGGTGCCTCACCATCACTTGCTCCTTCCTCAGCTCTGAGGGGGTTACAAACAAGTGCTGCAGGCACGGGGATATAGAACCAGCACGGAGCTTCGCTTGGGAGCATCCAGCCTTTGATATATTGCTTCACATAACCAAATACCAGCCTGCTGCTTTACATGCAAGCGGGCTCTCTGATAACAGTGCTTTCTAAGGGAGCTCCCTTCCTATGTCACATTTGGAACATAAACCTGGTTTTCTGCTTCAGAAGAGCCGGGGACTCGCTGCTTTGTTGCTGCCCAGCCTTTGCCTCCATCCCCAGAGACCCTGGGCTCTGTAGATGTGCAGAAGCAGTGGAGCTGATGCACAGCTCCCCGGGGTATAGGGGGGCTGCAGAGACCCGCTGGGTCCATCCCTGTGGGCTGGGGACCTGTAGCATCTCCCCTTCCCCTCCCTGCCCTCCGCACCCTGCTCTTTGTCTCACTGCTTTCTGGTGTCTGATCTGTTATCACTGTGTCTCCTTCAGTAAGTGTGAAATGGGAGCCGCTGGGCACCATCCGAGCACAACTTGTTATTGCCTCTTATTGTCTCCGTGTTAGCTCCTGGACAAGTTAGGAACATTTGCCATTTCTTTTTTAATAAGGTAGTTGGATTTATTCCATTCCTCTTCCCTGTCGAGGTGCTTTCTGCCGTTAATTGATGCATTATGGTCTTTGTTTCCTTTGGCTATGTGGAGCCTGATTGCTGGGTTAGAGCCAGTATGATATTGCATGGGTAGAGCAGCATCACCAGCCATCCCAGACAAGCAGCACCTCCAGATTTGGTACCAAGTGATCTACCCAAAGCCAGACCAGCAGCTTTTGTCACCTCTATTAATTAACTTATTCCCCTTCCCTGGTCAGGTGGGGAAGAACAGATTGTTTCTCAAAGGCCTCACTCACTCTTCATTTCTTTCTTAGCAACTTGTGCGAGGGGCAGGATGCAACCCCAAAGCCTTGCTTCACCCGAAACCAAGCAGCTGTCTGACCCCTTTGCCCTGCAATACCGGGGTGCTACTGTCGATACCGGGGTGCTACTGTCGATACCAGGGTGCTACTGTCAATACCAGGGTGATGGCCACATTGCTTGGACAGGGACGTGTTTCCACACGGATTAGCTCGGGACTGCTGCAGCTTTTGGGTAGCAAAAGCAGGATCAGGCTCTCTGCAGAGATTTCCTCTGTTTCCTTGTCTGTTTTCACACACGGGGCTGTGACAATCTAATGACCTTTCCCTTGTAGCTCCGCGAGCGGAGGCGAGTGCAGTGGGGACTCCCGCATCCCAGAATAGGTTTCCTCCCAGATCTTCCCGTCCGAGCCTCTCATTGCAGCTCGCTTTTTGAAGCCCCTGTGGTTATTTCAGTTAATGCTAATTACTGGCATGAACTAATTAACGTGGGTTGACTTTCCTCTTCTCTTCCTAATGCTTCTTTAACCCACTGCCACATTCCAATTAGGGGCCTCATGCAGCGGCTGGGCTGGAATGAGTCAGAGCAATCACAGTTGGATTGAAGCGTGTGCTTTACTGAAGGTCACCAATATTTCCCCATATTCCTGGTGGTGTATATCCCTGCCTGCAACAGGAGGTGACCTGACCTTACATTAAGCATCTGAAATGTCTTCAAGTTTGCCTCTGTTTCACTGCAAGCAGATTTGTGGGTACTGCATCCATAGGTACTGGATGTGCTGGGAATGGTGGCACAAGCAAACAGCCACGGGAGGCTCCTCATCAGGGCTGCAGACCTCAAGGGAAGTGGCCTTGACCTCTTCAGGGACCTTGCTTGTTTGCATCTATGGAGATGGCAACGGAGAGTGGATGCTGAATGGAATGTTACCTGCCTGCTCCTGCTTGTACAAGGGATTTCTTTCCCCTTTGGTTGAGTTATTGTAACTTCCAGAGTCCTGCGGGCTCTGGCTGTGCTCTGGGCTTGCTTCCCTGCCTGACAAGACCCATTTGAGTCTTTGGGCTGGGGAAAAGCTGTAGGTCTGGTGGTGATAAAGCCTGCAAAGCTGCTGTTGCAGTGATTGTAGCTCCTTTAACAAGGGCCATGGGGAAGGAGCCTTCTGCTCCATGAAACCTGGTGTTTCCCATCTCTGAGGTGAGAGCGATGGCAAGCAGGAGGCAGCCAGCTGCGAGAGCAGGGCTGGAGAGCCCCATGCAATGCCTGCAAATCAGTTTCCATTCTCGGTCTCTTCCTGCTTTATTAAAGCCAGGTCGCGATGCTGAAGTTCCCCTCTTTGCTCTCTGTGTCATCCAGCTTTTGCTGGAAAACACTGGTATTTCTGCCTGCTCCTCCAGCTGCTGCTGGGGATGGAAGGTGCGGAGCTGCTGGTGTCTGCTATGAGCTGGCACAGTGGGGCCGTGTGGGTCTCCCCCCTCCCAGAGGGGTTTGAACCAAGCACCTCACCCGTGCACCTTGTAATTGCTGGGTGAAGGGAGGTGAAAGCACCTGATTAAACTGCAATAGAGAGCAGATAGCAAATATGTGATGAGTATTAATAGTACCGGTCAGCCTATATTATGCAAATGAGGGGAGAGTAGAAGATTTAGTTATTCATCTTTAACCTTTACTTTTGTTTAATGTGACCTTACCCATCAAGTCTCTCATTACTGTCTCTGCCTGTTCCATGTATGTTCATTTATTCTGCTGCCATCAGTCCACCAGCTAAGCCTGTGTTCCTGTGCAGCCTGGACATCCTTCCCTGGGGATGCTCACAAGGGATGGGTCCCAGTCCTATGAGGACACAGGGACTCGAGGACCTGCTCCCTATGTTTTGGCCAGGTTGTACAGCCACCTCCATGGACACACTTCCTTCTCTTAGCTGTGTGGTTATGTCTCTATTTCCTACCAGTTTTATAGCTCTCTCTGGGTGGGATGGAGCAGCCTTGGGGTGTCCGCAAGGACATTCGACCTTCCTCTGCGTGTCCAGCACCACGGGGAAAAGGCCATGGTATCTGCCAGGCTTTCTTTGGCTGATGCAGATAAAGTCTCTGGCACATCCTTGTGTTGTGACTGGTTTTCACGAGCCACATCCAGGTTGGCAGGAATCACTCATGGGTACAATGCGGTCTGTTTGCCACAGGGTGTCTGCTTGAATTCCCTGCAGACTTCATGCAGAGCAGGATGCTGTTGGTTTTGGCTGTCCTTCTTTGCTTTCTGGAGCCTATAAATGGTGTAGAAATAGGTTCCAAGCGAGCCTGAAGTTTCATCAGGCCGTCTGGATGAGTCCCACTGCACTCACACTGGGTGGTTATGAACGTGGTGTCTCAGCTGATGCTCAGATGGGTTCAGTTTTGAACAAACCTTTTCCCTGGAGACCTCCATCCAAGCTGAAGTAACAGGTACCCTGCTGCAAACTCAACTTTGGCAGAGGTCAGCCCAGCAGCTCAACCCTCCGAGCTGCTTGTGAATGTCTCTCCTTGCCCGCTGGTCTCCTTCGTGTTGACTTTGGAGTTGCGTTCATGGAATTGCATTTCTTGTTGTTAATGTACGTGAATTTTGGCTTTCTCTCTTTAGCCCTGTACTTCTTGGCTCCTCCTAACCCTGTTCTTGATGCTTCTGCTGGAGATGAACATTGAGCTAACAATTTGGATAGAAAGAGGGGACCCCAAAGCCCCCTCTCCGTGCAGCTGTGGCACGTGCCCTGATTGGCTTCCCAGTACACGGATGCCAGAGCAGTTCCTGAGGATGGTGCTGGGAGAAGGTTGATGGGGATACGTGGGGAAACCCTTGACCTTCTCTCTTGCCTTGCAGGGTTTCAGCGGGCCTCCACACGCAGCGTTTGCCATGAGCTTCGACCAGCGAGTGATGAAGGAAAAGTATGAGCATGAACCTGCCCATCAGCCGCCCTACGAGAGCGAGTTGTCCATCCGGATAGGTAGAGCTGGGCTCCATCCAGGCAAGCATCCTGTCATATACCAGCTGCAGAGTGTACGGGGGAAACACCCCGGTTACGCTGGCACCTAGGCTGTCACGTATGTGATTGAAATGAGATTGGGTCTGACATGTGCATGCAGAGCGCACCTTCTCTTCCCTCTCTGGATCTCTCTGCTGGCTCCGATTCCAAGAATCATTACTTCTGTTTCTCCTTCAGTTCTCAAAACCACTTGCACGTCTGTCTGTGCCCATGAATTATTGATAATTAGCTATCTCATCCACTGGGGAAATGAAATCATCAGCTTAGCTGGAGAGAAGTGGATTTCCAGCGTGGGTGCAGCTAGTGCTAGCCCCCTGCCCTCGCCAAATTACACCGCGTTGAAGGTGCCCCATGGCAGTGACCCTTGGTGGCCCTCCCTAATTACAGGCTGGGGCTGGCATTCGTGCTGTCACTCCTTGGTTTGGAGGTTAATGGAATTGCAGCTGCTGAAGTGTGGAAGAAATTGTCTCGTTGGCAGCCATTCCATCCTTTAAAGAAGGAACTTCTGAGTCAAAGTCATGGAACCTCATCTGGCTCCCCCGGCCCCTGGGCGTGTATGTGGGACGGTGGTGGCCATCCTGCCTGCGTGAGGATACATCCTCTGAGGCACCACAACCTTCTTTTCCTCTTGTTTAACAGCAGCTTTTCAGCTGACAGATGTAATTGAGTGAATTAATCCTATTGCTTTATCTTGGTTGGAAAGTGAAATAGTGGTTTATGGTATTTTGAGTGCAGCTGGGAGCAGATCAAGATGAAGAACTGATCCTTCTTTTTGCTGCCCTCTTAAATCAGGCTGTAATTTAACCACGTTGCTTAATTGCACGTCTCGTGAAGTGTTCCAAATTCCTGGGATTTTTCAGGATTTTAAATACCAGCTTGGATTTTTCCAATGGGATGGAAGAAAGTTTTGTGCTGGACTCAGTGGGCTTTGCATCCTTGGAGTCTTTGAGCTCCTGGGGCAAGTGCAAGCTCAAAGGCTGCTCCAGCCCTGCAGGCTCTAAGGCTGTTGTAAGGTTTGTGGTGGTTTTGTAAGGTGGAAACTTTCCGTCCCAGGTACAGTTCAATTTTGTTCTTCAAGATCAAGCTCAGAAGCAGGCAGCCCTGCACTTGTCAGGGACGTCAGCTGCTGGGCTTTCTGTTTTCATCTGCTCTTAGCTGCAGACAATAACAGTGCAAATGGTTTTGAGAATAGGGAATCTCCATCAGACTTGGTTGTTTTCCCTCTCTCTGGGGCAGTGCTATTAAGGATCCACAATACAGAGATTCTTTTATTGCCTCTTGCTATCGTTTTGTTGCTCACTGCAAATGAACTGGGTGCTTTCACAAAGCCACCTCAAAGCCTTCCAAGCGAGCAGCTTGCCCCAGCGCTGGGGCTGCTTGGCTGTGCTCTGGGGACCGCTCTGGGAGCAAAACGGGTGTTTGCAAAGTCTAACGGGTGGGAAGTGGAGTGTTGCAGACTTAATCACAGCTGAATCATTGACCCTTCCCTCGCATCTCGAGGTTTTAAAACCACTAAAGCTGGGAAAAGAAAGATCCCTCCCAGAGCGCGCCGCTGCCTCGGCTTGCATTGTCTGGGGATGGTGGCGAGGAGCTGGGATGGAGATGGCTGGGGGTGGGAAAGCGTGCAGCTCTCCAGGGCCCTGTGTGTCTGAGGTGCAAGCACTGGGTTAACGTGGCTATAGGAGAGGCTGGGAGCAGAAATGATGAGGTGTTCACGTGTGTGGTGGGATCCACGTAGCCGCGCTAAGCAAGGGAGGAGATTCCTTTTAGACCTGTGGCAAAGGAGATGGGGGGCATGCAGTAGTAGCTGGCTGCCTCGCGTAAGGCACGTGTATCCATGTGAAATGGAGCATGGGTGGATTTGGTATGAATTGCAGTGAAAAGGCTGTGTCTAGACTTGGTATTTGACAAGTGGGATAATCACTAGGCTTTAATTACTACAAACGAAAGAGAATCCAGCCTTGTCTCTAGTACGTCTGAGTAGGAAAGGGATGTAAGCTGTATTTCTCTGCCTCCCTTGGAGCAGGTTGGGATAAAGCTAAGGAGGGTTTGTTCATCCCTCTGGGTGCAGGTGAAGCCCTTTCTCATGCTATGGAGGGAGCTGGTGGGCTCTCCTGCTCCCTAAACCTCCCCACTGCAGCCCATGGCTCGGAGCAGCTCATCCTCCTGGAGCCTGAGGCACTAAACCCAGGGGAAACGGCTTTGTCAGGGTCACCGCAGGCTGCGGGACTGGGAGGCCAGGTTTGACCCCTTAGATCATAGCTACGTGCGTGGTGTTCTCGGGTAGTTCTCAGAAAGGATTTACATTCAACATCCCACCTTGAAACCTGAGCTGTGACTCACGCTCCCAGGAGCTGTGTATTGAACAGCGAGGCATGTTGATTCTTTATCGGGTCCTGGTGCCAAGTGATTCACGTCGCTCCAAATCAGATCATGGAGCGGAGTGGGAGGGCAGTGATATTCCCCAGCAGCCTCCTCCACTCTCTTTAACATCCTCACCCCTCTACTGCAGGTGGGAGATCTTGTGTTCAAGGAGATGCTTTCTAGGTGTGCCGGGGCAGAGGGGCTCACAGCAACGTGGCTGTAAAGTACCAAGTATCATTTTGGTACCCAGCTGGGAGCATCCTCGATGGTCAGCACAGTTCTGGTCTTGGGGAGTTAAAAGCAATAGAATCTGAGCTGGCTGCTGACCCAAAGAGCACATAAATGTCTATTGAAGTACCTGGTTAACCAGCAGCATCTCTGCTCGCTCGTTGTCCATGCCAGACACACGGATGTCTGTGCCGAGGGGATGCGATCAGCTTCTGACATCGTGCTGCCGATGCTCTTAACTCCCTAACTTTGTTAGAGGGAATCGGGGCTCGCTTTAATGACTTGATTGACTTTTGGTGGGCTGTGATTTAGGAAGTGGTACCCTGGCATTCCTGCGTGGATGTTCTGTCAGTAAATCCAGATGGATTTACTAATTGGAAAGAGGCGTTTGAAGTAGTGTCCTTTTAAGAAAGGAAATTTCATTTCTTTTGTTAAGCGAGCCCTGGGGTTTGGGGGCACTGTAGAGAAAGCTCGTTGTATTCAATTAGTACTTTTTCCCTTCAATTTGAGCTGCTTCATCAAATCGGTTGCGGAGGTTTTAGGCAGTGTTTTGGCTGGGTAAGCCCTGGAGCAGGAGGTGGTGGGCTGGGGACTCCTGCAGCACTCCCCAGGACCTGCTGGGCCCATCTCAGCAGCACCACCCAGGCTCTGCTCTATTTTTCTCCCTCCTTCCAGAGGCTGTCATAATATTTTCCCCCATTTTTGCTTTATGTTCCCCTTCCAAGGCAGTTACCGTGCACCAGGGCTGCTGGAGCAGACTGCACGCAGGGAGAAGCAGACCCTGCTCACGTAGCATCTCTTTCATCGGCGCCCAGGCAGTTCAAGTCCTGTAGTAAACCCCTGATGAAAGGGAGAAAGGGAGCTGGGGAGATAAGAAGAAGCCAAACCCCTTAGGGACTGGTACAAAGAGAGGCTGTGAGCTGGGCTGTAGGACTGGTACTGATGCTGCGTATGGTTTGCTTCCGTCTCTGGTTGTGTTCCTGCAGCCAGGAAATTCACTTTTTGCCCTGTTACTGCTGGTATATTGGCTGCTTCCAGAAAGTCCAGCTTTGTCCCAGCTTTTCAGGCTGCCCTGATCCGTGTCCGTCCCACTGTGCCAAAGAAAAAGCTCCGTAGGAATGGCCGGCTCCCATCATAAGAGCATGAGTGGTTTGCTGATGCTTGCCCTATGGATTTTCTCCTTGTTCCCTCCTTCCCTGGGCAGAAGCAGATGTTGTGAAGGAGGGATGATGCATAAAACCTCTCCAGCCATGAAACCCATCATGATTCATGAGGGTAGTTCATCTGGAGCCTTGCGTGTGCATCCAGAAGGTTCATTAAGTCATTGCACCTCCTGTAACAAGAGGCTGCTTCTGCAAAATGGGATGTTCATCAGGTTCAGATGGTTCCAGCTGTATTTGTTATAACATTGACACGTTCACAACATGCTTGGTCCAGAAAACTGCTGCTTTCAAAAGACACCAATTCATTTTGAGTTATAATAGCCAGCCTCAATGATGAACACCTCTGGCAATGTCTGTCTTGATTTAAAACATCCTAATGCCCCTTTCTGGAGTGTTTCAAATGGTTATTGACCATCTTGTCAGGCTGGGTTCTGTGCTTGGGTTTTATAGTCACAACTAAATGGGGATTTATATACACAGAGCTTCAGGAATAATAAAACTGGAGCACATAATCCCTCATCAGCTGATGAAATCCCTTGTTCATAGGTAGGGCTGTACCCCCCTTATTCTGATCACAGCTTTACTCCTTGGAGGAGCCATTTTGACTTTACAGGGCTCAATGGAGCCCGGTGGTTTGTTCTGCTTTGCTCTTGGTTGGGGTTGTCACTGGGAGTAGATGTTTCTTTCTTCTGCTTTCCAAGAGTTATCCTGGTTATCTTTGCAGGACTCTGCTGCACTCCTACACTTACTTACACGGCCTGCAGTAAATAACCCACCCAGTTCAGCAGGTTCCAATGGGTATAAGTCATGAAGATTTCATACTCTGACCAGCCTGATCCCTCAGGAAATGTCAGCCTGACCCACCAGGAGAGAGCCCTGCCTTAGTGTGACCCACGCCGTGTCAGTGCTGACCTTCTCCATCTCCCAAGGCTCTCGAGATGGGGATCTGTGTGTTGCGTGTCCCGTCTGTTTTCCATTGCTCATTTCCACCTTGCTGGGGGAGCAGAGCCTCTTTTCACACGTTGTGGTGCTTACATGATTGCTAATAGGGAGGAGGAGGAGGAGAACCGGGCTGCAGCAGCACCAGCAAAACAACTTCCGAGTGCCTTGGCTGGGTTTGATTTCAAGGTTCTCTTGAGTTAGCAGTGGGTCTACAAAGAGTTCAGCTGCCCTTTGAAGAGGAGGAGAGCTCCTGAGTTGGAGTTGGGAGTAACTTTCAAAGCAGGGTTGTCAGACCCTTCAAAGAGAAGCCTTGAGCTGGAAGGATGACAGTGGTGGAGGGCGCTTGGGGAATGGCCCCTTGGACTGAGCCTGCCACATTTGGTTCCTTTGTCCTTTGCTTTGTTCTCAGTTGAACAGTGCTATGACGAGTGTGAGAGCTGCTGCTTTATCTGCCTGCAGAGACAGGAGCTGCCTCCACACTTGCTGCTTTCACGACCACTTGGACAGGGAGACATGGTCCCCTCTGCAGATGACATCTCAAATGTGCTCTTGGCATCTCGGTCTGCTTCCTGCAAGTGTTCTCTTTCATGGCTTCTCATTAACGGGTCTGTCTTTCCTGGGCTTCATCCAGCGGGTCCTCCTGAATGAAACACCAGAAGGGCTTAGCCACAGGCTTCTCTCTTGAATTCTGTTGAGCTGTTAGAGCTCCAGAGGAGTCACAGCCTCATTCCCATCACTGTCGTTTCAAGATGTCCCTTCAGGGGGACCTGTGGGTGGCATTTCAGCTTTCCAAGGGAGCTGGTGTGGGTGGAAGAGGCCAGCAGCTTGCTGTGGGTTTGGTGTACACCAGTGGTGGTGGCGTTGTTGGAGGATCAAGTTGTGCCCTGCAGGCACTGCGGTGGAGGATGCGCTCTGCAGCAATGCCCCGTGCTGGAAGAGCTTTGGTCTTTGAGGTGGCTTTTCCTGTAAGCCTCTTAATCCTGCCTGAATCAACACAGGCACAGATTTAACAGCATGAGGATGTGGTTTTCCTGCTCTGCTGTTTGCTGTAGGGTCTGCTCGGGTCTCTTGCCTATAAAGATGAAGTTAGCAAGCAAAGAAGGCTGGGTGGGTGTAAGGTTCCTCATCTGAAGTGCTTGGTGGCAGATGAGCAGTGTCTTCATGCCTGCTGGTGCAGGAGGACCAGCTCTTGGGGGGACTTCTCAGCATCACCCATGGATGCTGGGGAGCAGGGATGCAGGTAGCATCATTGGTACATGCACCGGCTGCTCCGCTCTGTGCTCCTTTTATTTCAGGGTAATTTGTTAATCTATGATGAGGCTTATTAAAGCCTGTTGAGTGACGTGCTGGTTGGGACCCACGCTCTGAAATCAGGTCTATCAGTAAGCGGGGAAGCTGCCGGGAGGCTTTCGGTGCTGCCTGGGCCATTAATCAGGGGAGTCATTTCCCCAATTGAGCTTCGTTAACTCGGTGCAATATTATCAAGGAGCTTTAATTTCCTGGCTACACCTGACAAGCTGTTAAGTCTTTTTAATTCTGCAGCTGTATAAAACGGGCTCCTCAGGGGCTCATTTCCAGCCTCAGCCTGCGGATGCACTGCTGGGCTCGGTGCCATGGGGCAGGGGTCACGCCAGTGTGTGCACACGTGTGTGCAAGGGGAGTTAGTCCTCTAGAAGTAACTTTCCTGACACAGCGAGGTAATAGAGCATTAAAACATCTGCTTTAACAGAGCATCTCCGGGGACCTGCGTTGCATCAAACCCATGGCTTGGTGTGCTTGTCCTGTGGCTTGGGGACTGGCTGGAGGCTTGAAATCCTGTCTGAGCCCAGCTCCAGGCTGGAAGGGGGTTAGCACGAGTGAAACTTGGGAGAAACACCACCCTGATGCAGCTGCGTTCAGCAAAGCCTTAAATTCCAAGGTTTATTAAACTGAACTAACAATCAGTATCATTGCCTCTCGGGTGGAGGTTGTTCTGGCCTCATTCAATAAGCACAGTAATTCATTTATTTCCTAGCTGTGGTTCTTTAGTTGAATGGGGATGGGAATCAGTTTTAGTCACCCTGAGGATGTTTTGGAGGAGTGAAATGAAAATCTGGAGCTCTAGCAGTCACTCTGCATTACGACAGCAGTATTAGGTGAGGAGCAATGCCAGGGCACGTAGCATGAAGCGAAGGAAGGCCGTCACCATTGCTTTGAAGGAAAGGGAATAAACTCCATTAAAAGATAAAACCAGGGCTATTCCCCACATTCAAACTGAAACAAGTGTTTTAAGGATAATGAAGTGTGTAAAAAGCTGTAGCCCAGCTGTGTCTTTGGGCATCGACCGTGGCTTCAAGAGTGGAAAGGTGTTTGTGATGGATGGGCCAGGGCTTGGAGAGTCCCCAGATGGAGCTGGGGAGGGCAATGAAGTTATCCTCAGCTCCAGTGTGTCTGTTCAGAGCAGCTTGACCATGTTATGGAGACAGATTGGGATCTATTCAGGTAGCAGCCTGGCCGCTTTGGGGTTTTTAACTGGTGCCTGGTGGTGCTTGGGGCGTGCTGGGAGCATCCCAACTCTGCTTCTGCTTTGAGCCACCTCTGAGCAAGCACAAACCTCCTCAGCAAAGCTGCAGCTATTCTCTGGGTGCAGAGGGGGGCACGGGGGGAGCACCATAAACTGCATTTTATCCCCTAAACCATGAAGCTCTTGTGCAGAGTTTTCTGTCTTTGCACCAATGGTTCCGGAGCTGCTCAGAGGTGGCAGAAGTTCGGCAGCACCCGCTGTTCGGGTGCTCAAAGGCATTTGTGATGCTCAGCCTGTGCTCTGGAAAGCTGGGTGAATGAAGGCTTTGGTCATGTGTGTGATTCGGAGGTGGTGGGTTTGGGGCTGGAGCTCTTGGTGAGGTTTCCTGCACCGCTGCTGCTGGAGGAGGCTTTTTTTCCTTCTGAAGGCAGCAGGTTCTCTCCCTAAGCACTGCTCGGATGTGATTTGTGCTTTTGATTTCTTTCCCATCTGATTTCAATTGCAACACGTTTTTGTTCCAGTTTGCTGTGTTCTGAGACACGTTCATGTCCGGGCCTCTCTTTTATCCTTTTCCACATGGTATATGGCACAGGATGATGGAATATGCCTTTTCACTAAAAATCGATGTTTTACATTCTACCTCCCACCAGGAAGCTTTCCCAGATACTCGTATTGATTGTGCAGATAAAAGCCCTCTTTACACTCTAATTGCTCTTTAAATCGGTGGGGCGGGTGGGTTTACACTCTAGTTGCTTCTTAAACCAGTGTGGTGGTGGGTGCTGGGGGGATGCCATGGGATGGAGCTGGTCCCTGAGCAAAGATGATGAGAAACACACCAAGCAGTGGTCATCGGAAGGGCATGGGTAATGCTTTGAAAGAATCTCTGCTGTTGGCCGGGTTACCTGGAACCGGGAGGTGCTGTGGTGCAGCATCACCTCCTGGGTGGCGCCAGCACTAATGGTACTTTCCATGGTGTTTTCAGTGCATGCCAACAGGCTCCTGAGGGGACAGCTTGGCAGCAGGGATACAGTGCGATGGGAAATGGCAAACAGCTGGTGATGCTCCACAGCACCTTCCCGGGGTCCCTGTACCTGGAAGTGGCACTGGGCCGGTGGGTGCCTGCTCTGTCCCAATCCCTGGGGATACAGGAGGATGGATCCTGCCCACAGCCGTGTGGGATGGTGGTGTTGAGCCGTAGAGTGTCTGATGCAGGAAGGAATTAGGTCTTCCCATCCGTGACTCAGGGGCACCGGGATCTGCCCCATCGCTCCCAACACTGGTGACTGTGGGTTCAAGCTGCTGCCTGGGGAACAGTGCTGGGGCCCCCCAGGCCAGGCTGTCTGCAGAGGTGGTGCCCAGGGTTGGAGCAGGAGATGCTGTGTGGCAACAGAGGGATTTTACATACTGGAAGGAGAAAGCTCTGCGAGGGGCAGAGGTAATGAGGGCTGCGCTCCTGCAGCTCCTGCCTCACTCCGAGTCCCTGCTGCCTAATAAGACAGAAGCTGTGATTGAAGCTTTGTCAGTGCCTGGAGTTTTCCAATGGCTCTATTTAATATGAACTTTTCAGGATTTAAAGAGAGGGAGCTCCTGCTGGTGCTGTTCCCAAGAAGGGAACATGAACTGCAGAACACCCCCCCCTTCATCTGCCTGCCTCCTTGAACGGGAGAACAGCTTTGAAGCAGCTGCATCCCCTGCCTCCAATCTGCCTGCTGCTGCCTGCTGCATCCCAAATCCACCCAGCGATGCCCAGGGGACTTGGTTGAAATGTGCTTTGTGACTGGGATGCAGGGAGGGGGATGCGAGCATGGGAGATGTGGGAGACCCTCACACAGGCCCGGGCTTGTCCACACACCAGTGATCCCAGTCTGTGTGGCTGCCGGGAGAGCTGCTGGATAAATAACCCCAATTAGGGAATATCTTTCTGCCTTTCACACAGGCACCACTGAAGTGAAATGACTTTTGGTTTCAAGCTGTGCCCGTGTAATGGGTTAGCTGCTTAGACATCCTGTCCATCACATAACGTCCCTCTCGGTGGGCTGTTGTAAATGAGGCTTTATTTCATCCCAATCCAGAGGCGAACAGCGTTCAGCCTGGCTGGGTGGGTTATTGTTGGGCTCGTGGTTGTTTTTCCCTTGCCTTGCTACTCAGCACAGAAATAGGCTGCTCCTGGCTCTGGAGTCGGATCCAGGGAAGCAGTGAAGAGGTGCTGTCCTCCCATTTGGAGGCTGCATAGGGAGTTACTTCATCTGGCTTTGGATGCAGAATAACTGCAGCGTATGAGCAGAGAGCTCAGATTGTGCTTTTCCTCCCTTATTTTCCTCGTAGGCGGTGGAAGCAGGAGGGTTGGTGGGACTGGAACAGCCCCAGCACCCAGAGCAGGAGCCAAGCCTGGCAGCTGCCTGCGAGGGAGGTGTGATGGGAGCGTGCTCCCCCAGCATCCCCATTGCCTGGGATGGGCTGGGGTGGGGGGGGACCAAAGGCAGCGGGGCAGGACCCACTGCTGGGTGTGAACCATTGCAGCTGAGGCAGCAGCCGGGTTTGGTACTTGGCATCTTGGGTGCTCCACAAACAAGGCCTTTGTTTTTCCTTTCTAAAGACCTGGCGCTGCCTCATCTGTATTTGTTATAAGCTTAAACTAAGTCTCTATTTTCTAAACTGGGTTATCTGCGAGTCCTAAAGCTCAAGCATATTCACTGCCATCTGTGTGTCTCTACCTAGCAGCAGAGTGCTTGCCCCAGGCCCTACTTTTGCCCTCCCGGTGCGAGCTGAGCGGGTGATGCCCCCCGTGGTACATGCTGCTCAATGAGAACCCTGGCCTCAGGGGCATCTGGAGAGAGGAAGCAAAGCTGAGATTGATTCTCTTCAAAGCCCCGAGATGTATCTGTGGCAGCAGATGGTGCGAACCGCCTTAAAGTCAGTATGAAATAGCACTGAATTCCCAATTACATAGAATGAAAGCAGTGCTTGCTTATTTATTTGTTTTCCTACCGGTCGTGGCTGTCCTCTTTGTACAGGGGGCTCTGGCCATGGCGTGGTGCTTGCTTGCGAGCAGGTGATGGGATTTCACAGCATCCATAAGCAATGTTCAGCTTTAAAATAAGCAATAAAGTGTTTGTTAGGCTTTTTCCACCCAGGAGTCCTTCTCCAGTGCGCAGATGGGGCTGTGCCCTGGTATCGCATCCCAGGGAGTGCAGTTAGTAGAGTAACTCTGGGGGGTTTTTGAAGTTGTGTGTTGTTTTCCAAGGGGAGCTCGGCAGCATTCCCAAAGCCTGGAGAATGGCTGATTGAGATGAGCTCTTAGGCAGCAGCTCTTCCCTGGGAGGGTGCTGAGGCGCTGGCACAGGGTGCCCAGAGAAGCTGTGGCTGCCCCATCCCTGGCAGTGTTCAAGGCCAGGTTGGACACAGGGGCTTGGAGCATCCTCCTCTAGTGGAAGGGGTCCCTGCCTGTGGAAGGAGCCTCATTGCTGGGTGCGAGAGCCCTGTGAAGCATCCATCACTTCCTGCATTTGGTCAGGGTTTTGCTGGTTTGCTTCTGGGGTTGGTCCTTGGGGAAAGCAGGAGTGGCCCCAGGACAGTGCCTCTGTTTTAGACATCGGAGTCCCGCTGTGTGCGGGTCGGAAATGCCTTCAGCTGAAAGCAGGAGTTTGTGGGAGGCTCAGTGCTGCGGCTCTCCATTGAAAAGGCGGATAAGGGATGTGTAAAATAATCCTTTCTTGGAATACTAGCAGAAAAGGTAAGAAATGGGTGTTTTTTCCATGTATGTGTGTGCTGAATTCCCGCGGGAGGAGAGCTTAGCGCCGTTCTGCGGCTGAGTCATCCCACCCTGGGCTGAGAGAGATCGATTGGCTTCGGATTCAAGGGAGAAAAAAGGAGCCCAGCTCCTTGACATTGATTCTTGAGAGGTATTTGCTGCCTTCCCCCTGATCCAGGTCTTTGCCCAGCCAAGGGCAGCCTGCAGCACACAGGCTCCTGTGGATCTCCTAAATGTTGAGGGCCAGGAGCATCCTCTCTGCTGCATCCCCAGTGGCTGCAGTGAGGAGCAGCGTGTTTCTGCTCAAGACGTGAGTTTTCATTCCTGAGACAATCATCCCAGATCCATAAATTGGAATTTGTTGAAGGAAAAAAGCCCAGACCCTTGTTGCTGCTGAGGATGAACCCTCCCTTTCGCAAAGTAATGCTGCAGGTTGAGCCCTGGGTTTGCTTTTCTGGTTTTACCCCAAAGACTACCCAAAATAGGAGAATTGAAGTGTTTAGTAGTAGGCTACAAAGTGCTGTCAGACAGAAGGAAAAGCCTGGGATCCTTTCCTTAACGTGGGAAGGCATCTCCTGCTCTTCTGTCCGTTTCCTTCCCTTGCTGCAGCAGCCGCGTTTGAAACCTGCTTTGTTTGCACAGGCACTGCTGTAGGGGTGGAATTAGTTTCTGTGGATCGAGGGGGTAGTTTGTGTGTGCGATACCATCGGGATATCACGCGCCGGAACAGCGAGCGTGGGATGATGGATTGTGCTCCTGGAAGCAGCCTGATGGTGTGGCTTTGCCAGGAGAGCAGGCAGGAATCCAATCTGCTTGTCCCTTTGGGGGGGAGCTGGGATTGATTTTGTACATTGGAGGGTTGAGAACAAAAGAGCACTTTTATTTTCCTCTGAAAGCCATTATTTATTCATTTTACTTTTCAGACTGTGGAAATAGCCCCTTTTCCCTTGTGTTGGGTCTGCCCGTCCGTGGCAGTGACCGATCCAGTGGGATCGCTGCCTTTCCCTCCCTCCGGGCTGTGTCTCGTGGGCGATAAGGATGGGAATCCCAGATGAGTCCCTATTCCAGAGCACATGTGAGGCTGCTGAACAGCAGATTCAGCCTGGGACTGGGAAACTCTCTCTAGGAACTGGCTTGTGAGGAGCTGGTGTGTGCTGGGGAGGCATCGCCGGCTGCGGGTCACTGGTGGGAAGGGCAGGATCTGGTGCATGGCCCATTACAGAGGCTGCAGCTGGGCTCTGCACCCCCAGGTTTAGGTACTGCTTGGGAATTTCTCCTCACTATATCTGTGGAAGGGGATTAGAACTGGATGAGCTCTAAGGTCCCTTTCAACCCAAACCATCCCATGATCCTGTGATATGCAGGTGTGTGCCAAGTGAGGATGATGCCAGAGCACCCCTGGCCCGGAGGCAGGGTTGGTTGGTTGCAGATGTGGTCCTGATGCGCTGGGATGTTGGTGGGACCTTGCAGTGACAGCGCTGAGCCCGTGGTCACGACCTCTGCACTGGGCTGCCTTGGGGCTGTGGGCCCCATCCTTCCAGTGCAGGAGAGCTGCCTGGTCCCTTAATAGCTCCTCATCAAAATCCGTTTTCTTTCTGAGGTTGTAATGAGATTGTGGTCTGATCTTGTTCTTCCTTCCGAGATTCGCTGCCTCTCCTCTCACTCAGATCAGGAGCTGTCGCCTGCCAAGGATCCGAGAGCCGAACATAGCTCAACCCTCTGAAATGAAATGATTAAATTAACTCGGATGTGTAAGATTCCAGCAGAAAATGATTCAGCAACGCACTTCATCTACTGGGAGCTCTGTAAGGAGATCTTGGAAGTTGGTGTGAATTGGTGTGCTTAAGAGGACCTGGTGCATGTAATTACGCTGAGCATCGCACTGTCGCTCTCACCCAAGAAATTAATCTTTAAACATGGCAGACGTGAAGCAGGGAGGGTTCTGGCATTCCTGCTGCCAGGAAGCAGTCTGTGCCGCTCGAGGAGCAGCACCTTGGCCTTGTGGTTACTGCGGCTTCCCACCGTGTGCCTGGCTTGTGTCCTGTCACCTCTGTCGCGGTCGTCGTCCTCCTCATCCTCATGGAAGCGGCTGCCCTGGCATTGATGTTGCTGCCATCAGGGAGCTGGGTGTTTGAGGATGAATCCCTGTGGCTCTGGAGGAATAGGGTGCTGGGTTAATGGATCCAGATGAGATTTCCAGAGGGTTGGTTTGTCTGGGCCAACTCTGGCCAACACATGCTGTTCCTTCCCTTCATCTCATTCCTCCAGCGCTTTTCCCTTCACATGAAGAGCTGCGTTAAGGATTCGTTTTCCCATACAAAAGTGCCCCCAGATGCACGCTGGCAGCTCTTTGTAATGATGAGAGCTTTCCCAGGGAAATGTCCTGTTACATTCCTGGTGAATCCCAGGAATTACCTGGTTTCTTGGGCTGCTGGGGTTAGACGATGGCACGCGGAGGGCTGGAGCAGTGATTTCATGTGGTACTCGATGGATCACTGGAGCAGCAGGGGAGAAGTTCGTGAATTAGGATCAAGGTTTGGGGGGACAACGGTGATGCTTGAAAGTGGGGGAGGCTGAGAAGGGAGCCAAGTGATGCAGGATCAGCAAGGATGCTCTGGGGCAATTGCTGGGGGCGTCACAAGGAGGTACCTTGGGTCCCAAGGGAGCAGCGGGGGAGTGCTGAAGATGTGCTGGGTCTCTTTTCAGGCCAGGTTGTTACTGGTGTGCTGTTTGAGCTGGGCTTTGGGCATCAGGCTCCACTCGCTTGGTAGCTGATGCTCTCTTTGGGGACGCACGGGTCAGCCTGGCCCGCTCCAGCGTCCTCCTGGCTCCAAACTTGAGACAGATCCCAGCAATAATCGCGTGTCTGAGAGCAAGTGGTAGTCAGTCATGCTGAATTAAACAACCTTTTATGAAAGCTCCTGTGCACGCTCGGATAAATGAAGGCGCCTAATAGACAGTGAGTCATGACACTCTATTTATCTTCCTTGCTGAAAGCCTGAGCAGATGCAGGGACCTCTTGTATCTGCCAGAAACGTTGGAAACCGAATTTGTTACGTACGGGGGGCTGTGGGGTGAGCTCGTGCCCACAGGCTGGGGCTGCAGTCACCATAGCGTGCAAAGGGGTGGCACGGGTGTCCTGCTTCCCTCCCTGCCACCAGCACCCAGGGGTGGGATCAGTGGCACTGGGCTGTGTGGGGCACCCGGAGCCTCGCCAGTGCTCTTCGAGCAGTAAATAAATTGCTATTTTTAAAAGTAAATCCTTATTTTGACCATAGTTGGGCAAGTCCAAGGAGCTCTTTTTCGGCAGCTTTGTTCTGTGTGTGTGCAGACATTCCAGCAGCTGGATTCCCCCCACTTTGGGGACTCATTCCTTTAAAAAAAGAACCTTTTCCCTTGGTGGTTTTATTTCCAGCTCCGACGTGATCTGTGCTGTCAGAGCTGATCAGAGCTGACGAGTGCAACCCGGGATTCCTGCCTGCTTCCCTTTGCCCAGCTCGGAGCCTGCGGCACTCGCTGCCTCTCCCCGTACCTGTCTGTGGAGGGGATAACAGTTATCCCACCAGAGGTGCTGTGCTTAATTACCTACAGTAATTAAACCTCTTATGGAGGTGGTGGGTAAGAGCAGCGTGCCTGCATGGCAGCAGGGAGCAGATGCTCGCTAGCACCCATCTGCTTTTTAGCATCCCTCGATGCCCTTTTGTGCTCTCTGGAATTCCTGCCACAGTGGCAAAAGGAGGGATGTGGAGGAGTTTAGGACCAGGCCGGGTTGGATGGGGCTTGGAGCAAGCTGCTCTAGTGGAAGGTGGCCCTGCCCGTGGCAGGGGTTGGAGCTGGATGAGCTTTAAGCTCCCATCTCTATGTGTGCAAGGAATAACTTTGGTTGCTTGTCTGCACTATGGGTTGGGCACTCAGGGGATTAGTGGTTTCAGACTCCAATGGTGCCAGTAATCCTTGAAACGAGCCTTTCAAGAACGGAGAATATGAAGAGAGATAACGGTGGTGTCCTCAGAAGGCAGAGCTGTTGCTGTACTGCATTACAATGCATGGTTGCTGCCAGGAGTGTGCATGTATCTGGCTCCACTTCCTGAGGGCTGTTGATTTTGATGCAGTTTTACTTCTAGGGCTTCCTTATGGTCAAAAAATGATGGAAAATGAGAGGCTGGAGAGAAGGGAATGGCGTGTGAAGGGGTGAGCTGGGAAATGGTGCTGCCTGCCCTACTGCAGCCTTCACATGAAGGAGGGATGCTCATCACCGAGAGTGGTCCTCCCTCTGCCCAGGTCCCTGACTGATGGCACTGACTGAGCAGCGATGCCTGTGGTGTTCCAGCAAGAGGTGGGGTCCAGAATGGAATTTGCAGACCAGAAGTGCTGCTGGGACCTGTGTGCTGATAGGGATGAAGCCCAGCTGCCACGGAGCGGTTGTTACATCTGCTCAGAGCTAATGGAGCATTGAGGGTTTATGGAGGTGAGCGGAGCAGGGAATGGGCTTGGGTTTGTAGAGTGAAGATGTTCGTAGCATCACGCTTGCAGTGGAGGAGAGCCTTTCTGTCAGGGGCTGGGTTTGACAATTGAGCCTTGGGGAACCTTAGACGTATTTTGAGTAACTTTGATTTATCTCAGGCACGAGGGGGGACAATTTAACATGCAATTATGTTCTGTACCTCGGGACAGGATGGCAGTGACTTGAGTTATTGTTTTCTTTAGCAAATCCTTCCTTCATTCCCTACCCCATCCCCAGCTAAAGGCTCACACCCGGCTTGCTCAGCCTTTTCTTGAGCAGCTATAACGCATAAAGCACGTTTCCAGCTGCACGCAAGCAGGTGCTGGCAGTGAGGAGTGTGCTGAGTGGTGTGGGGCTCCGAGGAGCCCAAGGGAACTTGGCAGCAGCTCTGCTGGAGCCGGGCCGGCCGCTGGCTCTGTGTGTGGCTGCTGCTTCCCTGCTCCATCCCGATGCTCCGCTGTTCCCTGTGGGTGCAGTTATAATGGATATCATAGGAGCAGGTGAGAGATAGAGACATTGCTGAGTGGGGGCTTTAGAAATAAGAGTATTTGATGCTTTCCTTCCTTTGCCTTGTTCCCGTGTGCATCAACACCAAACAGTATTACAAATAGCCGGCGAGCAGCAGTTCATCATGGATTTTAACAAGTGTTTTGTGCATCCATCTCTGCCTCCCTTCTCCCACACTTTCGAGACGGGAGCTGACAAAGGTTTACAGATGAGGGTGCTAATTCATCCCTTGTCAGTTTAAGCTGAAGGAAAGAATGATGGAGCCCGTAGTAAGGGATTTGTGTTGCTCTGAGAGCCCGGAGGTCCCTCCCTCAGCTGCTTTCAGCTCCATGCCCCTCCTCAGTGAGGCAAAGTCTTGTTGCACGAATTTGATGGGGAAATCAGTGGGGAAAAGATGAAGGAGGGTTTTTGGAGCTTGATTTTTCAAGCATCTGAAGGGAGGATCCAAATTGCCATGAGTGTGTTTGCTCTGGAATGGGGAAAGAAGGAGATGCTGGGGTGCTGCTTGGGAGAAAGTGTGCTCACCACAGGGTACCAGCTCCTACAGTATGCTGAAACTCACCGGTGCCATGGGACTGGGCTGGAGGCGGAGGATTGGAGCCAAATCGAGCCTAAAGTGGCTCTTAGGCCACCTAAAAGGGGTTGCACGGGCTCCTCACACACTTCTCCAACAGGGATTTGAAGAGCCCCAGCCCTGATCAGCAGCCTGGTTGAGCACATTTAATTTCAAGCATTTGAGAGCTGTTGGAGGAGAGGCAGGGCTAAAGCCAGGCCTAAGTGGAGAGAAGGAGACGGGCTCTAAAGCAGATGTGAAAAGCTAGAGAGCTCCATAGGCTTTGGTTTGAATGTGGGAGCTGAAGCAGTGCAGTCATGAGGGTTTCTTTGAGCCCAGGGTAAATAGCATCTTCGTCTGTTTGTGTAGCGCTTGCGAGCGCAGTAAAGCTGAGCTCACGGCTAATGCAAACAGTTTTCATTAAGAAATAATCAGAAATAAAAAGCCATTTCACATGCTGATAAGGAGCCAGTTGGTTTTTATATTTCACCAGCAGTTTAAGCCATACTCAAAGCCATTTATCTTTTTCCAGGGCTGGCTGCAGAGGATATGAAAAATGCAGCAGGCTGCACATATGTAATTAAACTTTTGGCAGAATCTTTGCCCTGCAGCTTTGCTAAGAAATCCAATAATGATAAATGGAGTAGAATGTATGGAGCATGTTCTGTGAACAAGACTTAAAATAATGTATGTGGTGCAGATAATTATTTGCCACATAATTGTCTTGGCAGCCTTCTCGCGAGCACCCTCGTCTGATTGTGTCAGCTATTCTTTAAGAGCCCCCTCCCTTGTTCTCCTCTTATCACCACTCCAATTTGCTATTGAGGCTTTCCTGACTTCCAGCCAAATCCGTGTTTTGCTGTAATTATTGTTTTGTTCCCCTTAGCCTGGGTGAGAGGCAGCGTTTCAGGCTGGGAGCGCTCTGGGTGCTGTGCTTTGTGTGACAGCCGCACGCATCCCCTCCCGTGCCGTGTCCGGTGCTGTGCCGGGATCACCCCTCCACTGTAATTATCCCTCTTTTCCCTGGTTTTTTAATCGTTTCCAGCACCAATTGGCAGTAAACCCCATTGCTTGACCCGTGTGCGCTCTGTAGGCTCGCTGTTAGATGTGGCACTACTGGGAAAATGATGCTGGGGTTGTCTCCCTCCGTTTGGTCTTGCTGCCTTTATCCTCTGCTAATGCACTGATAATGTGTAGGAGAGGCAATTTGGTGTTCAGATTGCCCAGGCACACCACCCGCAGCACTTCCCTGGTAAAAGCTGCATCTATCCTCTTTATTTCCCACATTTGCAGAGGGCTGTGGCATCTCCCCATCCTTTGTCACCGCTGTCCTTGAAGGTGCTTCAGATCTGCTTGTAGAGTGTCGAATGTGCATCAACAGTTTTGTCAGGAGTAGGAAGCAGACTACTTGTAGGTAAAATATAGTAATAATTAACAAAAAAGGGATCTAATAGAAGTGGTAGGAGTGTGTTGGGGCTGGGTGATACCTTTGTGGGTGGCAGGCTCGTGTTAAGCAATGGAAGTGGTCTGAGCATTGCCTTTTGTTCATGAGAGCCGTGAGATGGATCTTTCCTGGTAATCTGATGATGGGGAGAGGGGGGTAATTTTCATCAGAATGGGGAAAGCTGAAGCTTCCCCTGTTACAGACGTGAGACGAGCGTTGGCCATTGAATCCCTTGCTGTGCTTCTTCACAGAGGATGCTTATGAGCATGGGGGGAGTGTGGATGCACCTGGCTGATGCTCTCAGATATCTGATATCTGCAGGCATGGGTGGCCCCAAAGTGCAGCTGGGCCCCTCTGTGGTGGTTGCAGCTCCTTTCTGGGGCTTTCTCCCATGCTGGTGGCTGTGCATTCAATAGAGCAGGCTTTTTCTCAGCCAAAATTCACCTGCAGGCAGGAGCTGGGGGAGCTGAGATCGAAACCTGGAGCAGGGAGCTGGGAAGGATTTGCTTTGATGGTTAAACACCAGCAAAAGCCTCGCTGTGCCTTGCTGCAGGAGTCCTGGGGTACGGTGCAGACCCAGAGCGAACCCCTCAAACCCAGGGACAAGGGAAATGAGAAGAAAGTACAGCTGGGATGAGGCATGAAAAGCCCAGTGAACCATCAGCTCAAAGCACTGGTGGTTAACGTGCAATGAGTGCATTGCGAGTGGTTTGGATGGCTGGGTTGAGCTGGAGCTGGAGCAGCTCTCCCCTTCCTGAAGGCTCCGTGTGTGTCCCGAGGGGACCGTGAGCATGGTGCCACCACATGGTCCCCTCCCTGCCACAATCCCTGTGATCCCCTGGGAATGGGGCCTGAGCAATAGCCTAAAGGGAGATAGATGGGAGCATCACGGGGGTGGCACAAGTGAACGTCTCTGCGAGCAGAGCAGATGTCGAGGCAGAGTTGTTTTGTTCAGAGCCAGAAAGTCAGGTTTTTGGAAAGGCTGCTGCCATTTGGTCGATCAGTTCTGTCAGTGCCAAGCGGAAAGCGGCTTGGGAGGGGTTGGGTTCTTGGGCTCATTCTGCCTAAACCGTGGGGATACAACTGAGACATCCGGGTTCCCTTTTTACAAGGGCACGTAGTGACAGGGCAAGGGGGAATGGCTTTAAATTGGCAGAGTGAATTCAGATTAGACAGGAGGAAGAAATTGTTCACTGTGGGGTTGGTGAGAATTAAACAGTGATGGAGCACCCTGCCTGGTGTCAGTGCCACTGTTCTCAGCTGGTGCTGCGAGTGATGAGAGCGCGGTGGAGGTGCTGCTGCACTGTCAGCAGCAGCTTTTCTGGCCTGATGGAAGAAAAACCAAATCCCTGATCTCACATCCTGCGTTCCCCCGAAGCCTGCAAAGTGCAGAGCTTCCCCAGACCCCCCAAACCCCCACTTCCAGCACCCATCCTGCATTTGTGCCTCGCATAAACCACTTCAAGAGTTTACGCTTGCGTTGCAATCACTCCTGCTTCTATGGAACACTTGTTGCTCTCTATAAAGGGAGAAGCGCTGGTGTTTTGTCACTTGAATGTAAGTGCTCTTCTCAAAATGGTTTACATGGTGTTTTTCCTCCTCCCTGGGAAGCCCTCAATGGCAGAGGGGGATTCCTGCACCTTTCTGCATCCTCACATCACCCTGCGGTGATGGGGCTGCGGCAGCACTGGGTGCAGCCCTGTGGGTCAGCATCAGCTGAGGAAAACTCTGTTTGGGGGACCAGGGGGTGCGTGCCAAGCAATTAAAGTACCGCAGTGGTCTGGCAGAAGGAGGGGATGTCATCTGTAAGTGGCTTTAGCCTTGGCTGCCCCTTTGCCAGCCAAACCACGCCAGCGTTCCTGCAGTGAATTGGACAAGCTGCTCCGCTGCATCTAATTGCCCTTGCTGTTGCTTAAAACCATATTTATCTTTGGCCCCATGGGCTGGGAGGGAGCTCTGCCATCAAATGTGACTGCGTGCTATTGACTGGGCTGGGATTCGGGGACAAAGTGGCTGGCTCCATATGGCTAATGACACTGTTTAGCAGTGCAGCATCTTGCTGTGCGGTGGAAAGCACGAGCGTTGTGATTTGCAGCCCTGGTGACACTGTCCAGGGATGCTCCTGTGCATGGGAGGTGGCAGGAGGTGCCTGCTCCCACTGCTCTCAAGTGGGGTTTTAGTCTTTGAGCTGCTCTTTTGCTACCAAACACTATTAAATTGGTGTGTGTGTGTCGTCTGCATTGCTGAGGACCGTTTTAGGATGCCTTTGGGTGTCCGTGTTTGTGTTGCAGATGGCCAGATGCACTGCTGCTTTCCCAAGGTGACCTCCTGTGTCAATTTGCATGAGCCCTCTTATCCCAAGGTTCTTAATTGGTGCTGAAACACATGCTGTGTGGTGTGTGATGTGATGGCCAGGTACCATCCTGCCTCCAAATAGCAGGGGAAGCAATTGGAATTCCATCAGAACAGCTTTGGATGGCTCCTTACACTGTGTCTGTGAACAAAACCAGGGAGAGCGTGGCTCAAGGGACAGCAGGGAGAATTCTGTAAATCCAAGGGGAGAGAATTATATTGTCTAAATGTCAAGTCTTTAATACTGAGCCATAGCTGTGCGGGGTGGAGGAATCTGTGCTCCTCGTCTTGGCATCCCTTCACCTTTTCATGCTGGAGGTCTCAGTGTGCGTGGGCTTTATTATGGTGCTGCCTGGTGCTGGTTCACAGCCCTAATTGGGCCTGAGGTTGTAGTGGCATGGTTTTAGATAACTGATTGCAGTGAAGCTGATGGTAATGGTCCTGCTGGGAGCAGAGGTCTGGGAGAGCCTGGAGTTACCTGGTGATGTCTTAGCAAATGGCAGTGGCAAATCTTTTGGTGGCAGAACAGTCACTAAATACAGCTCAATGCACTTGTTTTGTGACTGGGGTGAGTGTTAATGGGGCTTTCCTGTACCGGTGATGGCAATGGAACTGCAGACCTGCAAAGTTTGGGGGGGGGGGGGGGGGGGAGCAATGGACTTTCCATGGGTCCCTGCTGCTCATCATCCTCACCAGCCATCATCCCCAGTGCTTGTCCCCACCACACTGGGACTTTGAAGGGGTGGGTGATGCTGGGGAGCCATTTGGGTCCCCAGGGGAGGAAGAGGAGGCAGAAGATGAGCTTGTGCTTTGACTCAGAGACTCCCTAGCCCATGGACTCTGCAGTTTGCCTGGGGGGAAACCTCTACCCTGGAACATAGGGAGCGACACATGCACCTTCAGCCCTGCTCTGGTCAGTGTTAGTCCTTCTCCCTGCTCTTTCCCTCTGGGAGGGGAGGCGGGAGGTGCCCCGCTCTGTCCCCCTCTCTTCTCACCTGTCTGTCTTTCTGTCCCTGCAGACAAAGGTGAGAACGGGGAGCCCTACCAGAGGAGGAAGGGTGCAGGGGCCACCCTGCCGGACCCCCCCCCAGCGTTCCCTGTGGCCAGGGATGGGGTCCCCACGGCCAGCAGCAGCAGCTGGAGGCGGATTATGCTCATGATCCTCGCTATCACCATCCACAACATCCCAGGTAGGTCCTGCCCCTCCGGCCCTGCTCACGGGCAGCCCCTTCCCGAGGCCATCCCAGGAGGGTCACACACGGCTGCTGCCACCTTCTCTCCCTTCTTCTGTCCCTTGCTGCTCGCAGATGGGTGCGAGATCCCCACATGGGTGCCTGGTGCCTTGTGATGCGATCTCTCGCATCAGGTCTTGCTCTTTGGTACGGCTGAACCGTGTCAGGTCTTGGCAGCCAAACCCCTCGCGGAGAGAGGGATTGGGAGGGACCTGGAACATCTGCAGCCTCGCTCGCTGTTGCCAGCCTGTCGTGGGGACACGCTAAAAGGGGAAGGGTTTTGCACTAAGGGAGCAGTAATTGGATTTCATCCTTCAAACGCAGTGTCAGGGAGCCAGGTGCTGTGTGCACCTCGGTGCCTTGGGCTCTTGTCTGAGGATTCCCGTCATTCAGCAAGGAAACAGAGGAGGTTCTGTAGAGGAGTGAACCAAGTGTCACCTGTAGCAATAGGTTAATGGGAACATGGCCCTGGCTGCTGCGGAGGCGTTGCTCTAACCTTTCGTTGCTTGTCCAAGAGCACAAAGCCTCCCTTGGACAGTTACAGAGGCTCAGGAATTCTCTCTTGCGTCTTAAAGGTCACAATATTAAAGCTTAATAACAAGAGAGGAGCATGACTGTGGCCTGCAGAAGGTCTGTGCTCAGCCCCTGTCCTGGGGCTTGGCTCAGCTCAGTGGGGTCTCTGGCTCACCATGGCGGTGTCCGACCCTGCCAAGCCCTGTCCCACATTCCTTCTCCTGCTCTATTCTACCTGGTGCTTGCCCTTCCAGCAGTCCTTAGCGATGCTGTGGGTGTCAATGCCTGTTTGTGCTCTGTGGGGCCACTCACCGATGGCAAAACCCTGTGCCAACATCCTCCTTTCAGTGGGGCTTTGCCCCAAGTCATCCAGATGTTTTCACATCAGAGAAGTTGGGACTTGAGCCTGCATCTGCCGTTGTGTTCCCCAGAGCCCTGGCTGCAGGTCATGGGATGCCAGCACTGATTTCACCCTAATAAATAATTCAGATTGTGATTAAACCACAGCCTGCCCTGCTCATTAAGGGGCTCTGGTCTGTGTTGCATGAAGCAGATGCTGGTCCAGCTCTCGGTGAGCAGCAGGACAGGCTTTCCCTGAAGTCCTTCTGCTTTCCCAAGAGCGCCAGCAGCGCTGCTCGGATCTGCTGCGGCCCCTGCCTGCAGCTCGGGGTTTGGAAACACTGTAATGCTCTACCTCAATTAGCAGCCCTGCAGCACGAGGCTGACACTGTAATTAGTGCGGGCTCCTGCAGAGTAATGACACCTCGGGGAGCGCGTGGGGCGGCAGCGCCTGTGCTGGGGAGATGCACAGGGATGCTCCGTGCCTCTGTGCGATGCTCTGCTTGCCGCAGCAAGGAGGATGCAGCCCATGGGTGGCTGCTTCTGTCCGCGCTCACCTCGCTGGATCCGGGGTCTGCCCAGGGGCTGTGATGGGCAGGAGGTGGTTTTGCTCCTCTGAATCCTGTGCTGTGGCACATCTGAGCCCAGACTCTGCCTGAAGTCCCTTTGTCTGGTGGTTAAAACTTCGGACAAGGGCCTGTAGGGACAGGCCAAGGGGAATGGCTTTAACCTGCCCAAGGGGAGACTGAGATGAGCTCTTAGGCAGAAGCTCTTCCCTGGGAGGGTGCTGAGGTGCTGGCACAGGGTGCCCAGAGAAGCTGTGGCTGCCCCATCCCTGGCAGTGCTCAAGGCCAGGTTGGACACAGGGGCTTGGAGCAAGCTGCTCTATGGAAGGGGTCCCTGCCCGTGGCAGGGGTTGGAGCTGGAGAAGCTTTAAGCTCCCTTCAACCCAAACCAGGCTGGGATTCTATGACTCTAAAATCTTCAACAGGACCAGGTCCATCCCTGTTCTCCTCTCTCACTGGTGTGGGGATTGGTCTTCTTCTATTGCCAGCAGACAACAGTTTTCTTTACACTGAGTCCCATTTTGGGATGAGCACACTTCAGCCTTGGCAATGCATCTCTCTTCAGGCAACCATGCTGGAAGGCAGTTAATGTGCGGGTGACATAGTGGCATGTAAAGACAAGCCTCTTGCATTCAGCTGTATTTAGTGGGCTCTGCTGGCAAGCCAGAGGTTGGTTCGTTTGTTCCAGGGCCGGGAATGGCAATGGAAGGAATAAATTGATGATGACAGGAGATGCCAAACCACAGACTATTGCTGGTAATTAATATTCATATATGCTGGGTTTAGCGAAACATTAATTATGCATTTAATCAAGCCCTGTTGATTCTGCTTTATCTTTGTACCTCGGGTGGTTGTTATGCTGAAGACTTCAGATTAATTAAAATGTTACTGGTGTATCACAAATAACAATTAGCGAGGTGCGAGTGGAGCCGCCTTTCTCTTTGTGCTTGTTGAGAAGGGAGGAGGAGAGCCCGGTGGGATGGAGCTCCTGGGGCAGCCCCTGGCTCCATGGGGAGCTTCTGGTGGGGTCTGCTTTGCTCTGAGCCCAGCCGTGGTGGTCTCCAGGCTGCGTGAGACCGGGGGTTCCTCTGGTGGGGAGATGCTGCAGGAGCCCTGAGTGCTTGTGCTGCTCTAGGTGAGATGGAGAACAGGACCAAGGTCATGTTCTGCAACAGTCTTTGTGCCTTGGGGCTCTTATTGGCATCGTGGTGCTCACAGGGGTGTTGTGGGGTCTGTGCTTCCCTGAGGAGCACGATGCTGCATCCCTGGTCACCCCGAGGAGCATCCCCACTGATGTACCCCCTTCTGCTCTTGCTCCTGGGGAGGCAACGGAGCTGATCCCCGTTGTCACAGGCACAAGGTGATGCTTCCAGCCCCCCTGATGTTGCCAAGGAAGCCTGATGTTGCCAAGGAATACCACATGCCATAAACATCCCCAGGAGCTGTACACAGAGCTGGAGCCATCCCCTCTGCTCCAGCCCTTTCCTTCCTGCAGGAGCAAATCTCGCTTGTCTGTTTTCAGTTCTATCACCCTGTGTTTGTCCCTGCTTCAGTTTCTGCAGTGTTTCTGCCTCAAGTGCCACCATTCAGTGGAGGTGTCTGGGATGTGACATGTCAGTGGTGCTGCAGCATGCACAGAGCACTGCCATCCCCTGCTCACCCCCAAAGCTCACGTGGCTTCACCTGAGGCTTCATCTTCAGTTCCCATGGCCAGAAACAAGCTGGAGTCTATTTTCTTTTAATAAGAAAGAACAAAGCAAGGAGCAGAACAGTGTGTGTGAGCTAAATACAGAACAAATTCAGCCTTGGTGGCAAAGGTGCTGGTGAGGAGGGAGGGATGGTGGGATATTGCTGTGGGCAGGAGGGAAGAATGTACATGGAGAAACTTACAGGTGGTGACATCTATGGGGAGGATGAATGCGTGTCCTGGATCGGGGGGAAAGTCCCTGCATCCTTAGGTGACGGCATCTAAATTCATCCCCTTTGGGACCATGCTTGGAGATGGCAGCAAGAGGCAGCTGGCTGCACTGGGGTTTGACACTGGCACTGTGCTTTGGTGTGTTACAGTGTTTTGGGGACCCTCCTTCTTCTTAGAAGAGGTTTAGCCCCAAAACTTGTAGGTCACATTCTGGCCAATGCTGTGGGGGAAAGGTATAGCCCAGTGCAAAGGAGAGGGTGCAGGGTTTACAGCCCTGCCACCCTGCTTATGTCCCCCATCATCGAGGCACGACCAGGTCCTTACAGCAGCAGTTCCTCGTGTTGCTGATTGACTTCAGCACGTCCTGCGCGTCCCTGCAGCAGCTCTGCGGCACTTCTCCATCCCTAAGGAGGGAGCAGAGTCTGGCAGCCAGTGCTGCTGCTGCTGCTTTGTTCCATCCCCAGGAAGCGGGGGTAGAAGGGAAGTCTGCACCAAAGGATGGTAAATGTCACATTGATTTGAAGCACGCTTGTTTGCAGCTTCGCCTGCGAAGGAGAATGGTTCAGTTGAGTGCCCTTAGCCTGGATAGCGTGAGACCTGCCTGCTGCCCTCTGCACCCTGGGGTTGAGGATGGCCCCAGGAGGGGGCTCTGCCTGCCTGGGGATGGGGGCTGCCTGGATGCTGCTTTTCTTTATGGCTTCTTACAGCTCTGCCCAGTTTTAATGTCCGCTTGTGTCTCCAGTTTTATGACTGTCTGGGGGAGAGGACCAGACGGTGAGGTTTGGCTCTGGTTGTCGGCTGATGGGCGTTTTTGGGCAGGCACCTAATGCTGGAAATAGGAGCTGCATCCCTGAGCTCCATCACTGCACACCATTGATGGGGATCCAGCCAGGTGGACAAAGCTTGTGGGGATCCCAGCATTGTCCCCTGCTGTGGACATCTCCAGTGGTGGACAGGGATTTAGTCCAATCCCAGCTCTTTGGCTGGCCTGTCAAAACCAGCTCCATGCATTGAGGGCTGTGGGTGCATGATGTAGGTGTGCAGTGTGCTGCTTGGTTGTCAACTGGTGGAGCTGTGTCTAAAGCAAAAGGATATCTTCCCACCAGTGAGAAAGGGAGCTTCCCGGTAAGGTGTGTACCTGAACTGTGGGGTGGTTTGACATCTCCCAAGCCAGGTCCAGGTTCGGTGTGATCCACCAGTGGGTGTGAGATGGGATGCTGCAGAATGCAGCTCTTTAAGCCTTAAACAAAGTTCAGACAGAGCTTGTCCATCAGACCCAAACCTAAGCTGGTGTCTTCTGTGGTGGAGCTGGTCCTCAGATGATGGTGAACTTGAGGATGTTGAGGAGGAGGGGATGCAGAGAGAGGTTTGTGGATGGCTGGAGCAGCACAGCAGTTGCACGCTGTGCTGCCAGATGGGTGTTCCTTGGGAGGGGGTGATTTCCAGGCTGGTTCCTTTGTCATTAGCAAAACCTGATTGAATTAATTCTCCTGGGCCAGGCGCTCCCGTGCACTCAGCCTCCCGAGAGATAGCTGGGGCTGCGAGTGCGATATTGCATCTCTATTATAAAGCAAAGTGATTATTTCTATGAATATTCTCAGAGCCCCATTAAAGGCTGGTAACATTCACTTTGAATGATGGGCTTTTTATATTGATCTGCTGAAACTGAGACTATTTCACCACTGCTGACTTTAATAAGCGCTTGGCACCCACTGGGGCTCAGCAGAGCGTGAGAATGGGAGCTGTTTAGCTGCGCTGATTAATCTGTGTGATGCCTCCCTCTGAAATTACAGCAGACCTCCTTCCACCATCCCTTCTGCGGGTTGCTCTGCTTGTGATGGCTGCTCTCGGGCACTCTTGGAGCACCTCTGGTTTCCAGGAGGTGTTATTTTGAGTAAGAGAAAGGAGATTTCGCTGCACCTTGTGTTTGAGACAAGAGGGTGAAAAAGAAGACGTGGATGAAGGTTGAGCAGGTTGTGCAGTGATTTGATGGAGCTGAAGAGCTGCAGAGGGTCGAGGGGAGCAGAGGGACCGGCTCAGCCTGCGCTCACAGCTCGGGAGGATGCGGAGACGCGTGTTTGAGCAGTCATGAGTTTCTCACAGCACTTTCTGCTCCGGGGAGAAGAACCAGCCTGGGCCGTGGCTTCGTGGGGCTGCTGCCCAGCGCATCTCCGGTTTGCTTTCCAGAGGGACCCTTGGGCATGGATGCGTCAGGGATCGCGTGGCTGTTGTTTGCGATGGTGCCGTGCTGTGATGGCCCTGTGAAGCGGCAGAGGAGAAAGGTCAGCTCGGATGCAGCCCATGGAAAGCAGAGCTGGGGGCTCATCGGGGGGTTTCACACAGCGGTGACTCATGTGGGACCCGGAGCAGCCGCATGTGCTTGGGGAAAGGTGGCTTTAACCTTTCATTCAGCCTCCCATTAACTGTCACCTTATCAGCACGTATTTTGACATTTTCACCTATTAAGCCCCTCAATGGATTGAAATCACTTGCTCAAAGTTGTTAAGCTCTTGTGCTGAGGGGTGGGAAGTGTGGGGAGGCAGCAGGGTGATGCTGCCAGGAGGAGGATGCAGGCAGCAGCTTCAGCCGCAGGTGATGCTCTCAGCCACAGGTGATGCTCTCAGCCACCCAAGGAGAGATGCCACCAGCAAAAACCTCATCCTGTGAATGTAGAAAGTAAAGAGAAATCCTCCCATGGTCACAACCGGGCTCTCCTGGGTGCCTGGGCATGCCGTGCATCGCCATTTCCCCGTCCTCTGTGCATCCAAGGCCTGGAAAGCAGGATCATTACCTGGTGTGCAAGATGCCAGTGCACATAGAGTGGAGGTGTACGTCAATGGGAGAAGTGCCCTGGCTCTGGGCTGCTCGTGGCTCCATGGCCACCAGCTCGGCTCCCTTGGATCTTCCCTTTGCTCCTCCTGGGCAGACAGGTCTTTGAGGTGCCCTGTGCGTGAATAACAGCCTGATGTAAGTGTAATTCCACATGTTACGTGGGCACGGTGGGAAGTTTCCCTCTGCAGCCCATTACACTGGCACTGTTAAAGGAGAGGGGGGAACACGGGCAGGGGGATGAAAGCTGCGGGGTCTGTGATACCCCACTGACAGCAGCTCGTATTTCAAAAACTAATATGTGCCCAGACACCTGTGAAAGCCAGCGGGGAGCTGATAATGTTCATTTATCTCTGAGGCATCGTTTCCAGTTGGGGATGGGTTGTTTTATAAGTGGTAACAGCCGCCGAGGTGACAAAAGCCAATTAAAGACAGTATTTTCACCAGCTGGAATGAAAGCCTGCTGAAATATGCATGTGGAGCCTGCTTGTCCTTCTTATCCCCACCAGATCTCCCAGGTCTGTGGTGAGCAGTGGCCTGAGAAATCATCTTGTGCTGGAAACGAAACATTAAATACTTGGGATGGGTTCGGGTTGTGTGGGGTGGGGAAGAGCCTGTTTCCAGCATGGGTCGGTCCCTCCTTTGAGGGTTGCTCTGGTTGGTTAATTTGGGAGAGTTTTCTTCTTCCAGAGAAGGGTTCCTGTGATGGAGCAGCTTTGGGATGCTGGGCAGTTACTCTGATTCTTTAAACTGGGTACCTCTGGTGTAAGCAGTGGCCCTGTGCTGCCCCATCAGCTCCTTTTTGGCCGCTGCAGCTTGATGGGTTGCAATGATTCGTTCCACGTCGTGCTTTGGGGGAAAGTGGAACAGGACGGGATGGAGATGGTCTGGCTCCTGCAGGTTAAACCAGGAGGTGGCGTTAGGGGAATTGCCTTGTGCTACCCAAATTCCGCTTTGTTTAATGGACACAAATCCTTGAGCGAGGCTTCTCTTGGGCTCGTTGCTCCCTGTATCCCTTGCCGTGAGCTGCCCAGAGTCACCTTGTGACGTACCCTAAAAGGTTTGCTCTGAGCAATGTGGGCTCTTCGGTGCCCTCGTTTCAATCCCAAGCAAACCCCTTCAGCTCTCTGATTGCTGAGTGCAAGTACCCAGTTCTGGAGGCTGCTTTCAGTCAAAGCTCCTATGAAATTCCTTGGAAACCCCCAGGATAAGGCATTTGGGGGCTTAAAATCCCCTTTTAATGTTATTTTAAGTCCATGGCATCACACGCAGCAGTATGGTTTGCCTTGCTTTGTGTCCATCCTGCTGTTAAGCATGGGTGAGCTGGGCATTTGGGGCTGTTTGCTTTTGCAGGGGATGGCCACGTGGACCCTGTCATCATCTCTGTTTGTCATCAGCTCTTGCACAACCTTGATGGGACCCATCTGTGAATCCCTGGGCTGCGCTGCACCGTTACTTCCCTCTCTCTGGGAATCAGAGCCGTGCAGTTGAGCTGTGTGGGCATGCTGGAGGCTTTTGAGGTGTTTCACCTCTGTCAGCTTCATGTGTGCACGTCATGGGCCTCAACCACTGCTGAGTCGGTGCTTTAGTAAGTAATGCCGCTAATGGGTAGGTTCCAGAGGAGTTTATAGGGCTCTGCCTGCAGCAGGAGAGAGGAACTGAGCTGATGTGCGATGCTGAAGCAGCTCTGGGGTGGCTTCACTGTAATTCCCTACCCAAAAAGGCAATTTCCCACTGTTTTCCAGCTGCCTGGCTTTGCTGTGCTTCCCTGCTGCTGCCGTCCACACAAACCTTGATTGGATTTTCCCAACACACCTTTATTTCCCCCATAAATATAGGATTACCCAAGTTAGGCACCACAGAGCATCCCTCAGGACCGGCTGTGCCGGAGCACGCAGCTCTGTGTGATTTGTCCAGCCATGCTCACACCTTTGTTTGCTCCTTCTAGGATGTTACAGTGCAGGAAAGCACCAAAACAGGTTCATTTCTCCCATTCCTTATTCCACAGCAGCATTTTGGAGGGTTGGGATCAATGGGGCTTCACAGCTCTGCCTGTTCACTGCCTGCATCTGCCCGTGGCTGCAAGTAGTGGTGAGAATAATGATTGCCCAGGACTGCTTTGTCTGAGCAGATCAATCCAGCTGGTGCCTTGGGTTTTGTTCTCTCTGTCCTGTCACTGTCTGTTGGCAGGGTCAGGATGTGAGCGCTGTGGATCCGCAGGGAGAAGGGACCCGGCCACTTCCCCATCCCAACATACGCTCCTCAAACAAAAGCTCTTGCTCATCGGGAGCCCAGGGGAGGAGAGGGAATGAGTGAATAATTCATACCACAAATAATAAGACATGCTGCTATACAATGGAAATTAATAATTTAGATTCTCTCTTTGTGTTCTGGTGAAAGGATTTTGGGTTAGGGTAATGATTAGGAGTGCTCTGGCCTCCTTAGCTGCTGCTTCTGCATCAAACAAGTGGAAATCACTGCTGCTCCCTGGATCCCCCTTCCCATGCCCCTTTAGAGGACAAGGATTACTCCCTGCTGGTGAGACCCCTCTGCAGTGCTGTGTCCAGCTCTGGGGCAAGCCTGCATCCCACCCGGGTGAGCTGAAGTCAAGCTCCAGCGAGCAGCAGTCTGTTACCATCAGCTGTGGCACGCTTTGATTCCATGAAGTCAGGCAGCAGCCGTGATGGGTGCCATCAGCGTGGAACCAGGAGGGGCATGGGCAGAGCAGTTTGTAGCCTGGGAATGGAAAACCTTACACGTGCTGATGGGTGTGTAAAAGGCACCTTTGTTCTTACTGCTTTGAGGGAATTGGGGAGCCGGGGATGTGGGGTTTTGGGGGGGTTGGCATCACCGTGCTCTTGCACTAATGCTTTTTGCTGGAAGTCTTAGGAAGCGGGGATGGTGCTGCTGGCATTCAGAGGAGCTTCCTGGGCTGAAGCAGGAGGTAAATGGTGTCCTGGCACTCCTGCACTGCGCAGGGAGGTGGAAATCTGGCCAAGCAGCTTCTTATGGGCAAGTTGTGCCAGGATCTGGAAGAGCTTTTTGCTTGGAAGAGCTGTGGTTACGGATGTGGAAGCGAAACCCGATGTGGAGAATGGTAGGTCAAGAGTAAAGGCACTCACACTGCCATGCCAGGACCTCTGGTCTTGTGCCAGGGCTGCCTGGGGGCCTCTGAGAGGGGGGAAAAGCTGCTTCCCAGCACCAGAGCCAGTGGGATGTACTGCTCTGTGTGTGTGTGTGGATGACGGCCAAGCAGGGCTGCCTCTGGAGCCACGGTGGGCTTTGTGTTTCCACTGCTTTAGGCTTGTTTTAGTTAAAATAGCAAAAAAAAAAAAGCCTTTCTAAAATGACTTTAACCTCCAGAAACATGGGAATTGCTGAAATCTGATAATCTCTGCACTTCCTGGTGCAGTAATGGCAAAATGATGTTACCTGGAGGGAGCTGGAATTCAGTCCTGGGGGAAAACGAGTTTGAATAGTGGCGACAGGGACATGCTTAAGCTCTCCTAGAAGCACAAACCTCATTATAGCAAGATTAATTTCCCACCAGGAGCTTAACAGTTCTTCCAAGAGCAGGATGAATAATTGATGACACGTTGGCATCCGTAGTAGCTTCCTAAAGGAAGCGTGTTCGTGTGCTGACCCAGGAGAATTAGCTTCAGAACTCCTCGCTGGAGGAGATCGTGTCACTCCTGGCTCTGTGGATGCTGCTGCCAGGCTTGGTGTGCTGGGGAGGGATGCGGGGTCCCAGCCTTGCTGCTGACTGTGGGTCGGGGGGTGTTAAACACTGGGGTACATCCAGCTTTTGGGATTACGGAGGAGAGGGTTGATGAGCCTGGCAGTGTTTGCTTTGCTTAATCAGGGGATGCTTTTGCCACGAACCCCGTGAGTGTGGCTCTGGTCCATGTCCATGTTGGCACCCGCGGTCCTGTGTTGTGGCAGGGATGCGGTAGCTCATGCAAAGGGAGTTCTCAGCAGTTGCACGTGAGACAGGGCTCTTTCCTTTGCTCACAAAGGCATTTACTGCTCTTCGGTCCATAATTCTTTCCATTTCTCTCAAAGCCCTGCAGGCACAAACCTCTGCTGAGCCGCGCTCCCCTCGTCTGCCCCACAGATCCCACGGCCTGGCCAGCAGAGCTGTGGGATTTCTGCTCTAGGTAGAAGCTATTTACAAACCTGCTTTTCCCCTACTCTTTGCCCTCCCTCCAAGGCCAGGATTTTGCCTCTGCTCACGCTGTGGGATGTGTGAGTTACTCTTGTTTCATTATCCTGGTGGATTCTCCTCCTGCCCGGCTGGGCTGTGTGGCATCCCCACAGCAGTTTCCTGCAGGGGTATTTTGTAGGCAAAGACCCCCATGGGTGGGCTGTGCTGCTGCATCCTCGCAGAGAGCAGGAAGCATGGGATAAACTAAAGGGCAATGAACAGATCTGTGCCTGATGCTGCTCCACAGGAGCAGGGTCAGCTCTGCCTGTGGCATCCTGGTACCACATTTGTACATGAGGTGAGACTCGGAGGGCATTACTGCCTGGAAAAAGGCTCTGGGATGCTGCAACGTCACTGAAGTCCTGCCTATGTGCTGGCAAGCTGATATGGGAGAAAAGGGGGGTTGGTCAGTGGATTCTTCTTTTCTAACGTTCCTGTAGGCTGTTATTCAAGGCCAGGTTGGACACAGGGGCTTGGAGCAAGCTGCTCTACTGCTCTAGTGGAAGGGGTCCCTGCCCGTGGCAGGGGTTGGAGCTGGATGAGCTTTAAGGTCTTTTCCAACCTTAAACCAGTCTGGGATTCTATAGTATTGTCCTCTATCCACTGCCTATGTTCTTGCTTTTTGTGCTGTGTAACAGTAACTTCATAACTGGGGTTAATTTGCTCGCCTCTAATTTATCAGGGCCCTGTGAGCGATGCTTCCAATTTACTGCTTTGGCTCTCTGAGGAGTTTCAAGGGCTTTTCTTTTCAGTTGCTGTTGTGAACATGCCTCCTGAGGATCCCACGTGGCTTCCCGTGGTGGCTGGGAAGCTCATTTCATGCTCGGAACTAGAGCTGGCAATGGCAGGATCTTGAGGAGCCCCACAAACCCACACCCTGGGTTTTCCTGGCTGCTGGTTGAGATGCAGGGCTGGGATCCCTGCCTGGCTGCTTACACTGCCCTCAGTGGGGTTTAAAATCGCAGCTTGCTTGATTTGCTTTCACTGCTTTAGATCAGGTCTGTGTTTCAGATGTAGTATGTAAGGGCACTTATGGGTATCATGCTTTTTGCCCTCGCCACCACGATCGGCAGGCAGCTTAACCTATCCCTAGCTATTATTAACGGGAGTCTCTGTAGTGATGCTCCAGCATGGTTATTGCTTTTCAGTTGGAGGTTTCGAAGCTTTTCCTTTCTCTTCCTCAGAAAAGAAGAAGAGGAAGCACATCTTTGCAATGAGCACTGCTGACCGAGCTGATCCTTAAGTTAGCATAGGCTTAGTCTGATCCCTGGGTAACGCCTTATCAGGATAAAGTGTCTTGAATGGTAAAGCCAAGGAAGCCCAAGAGAGGCAGAATCCCTCTGTTTAGGCTAAATAGACTCATTTCCTTGGCAGTGGCTGAGGTTGGTGATATTCTTCTTCCTTTGTTGTGCAACTCTGCACAAGGATGCTGAATGAGCATCTCAGCCTGGTGCTGTCACCGTGGGGGCCCTCCAGCTAACCAGGGTGCATGGGGCCTCTGGCTCTTCCCACTCCATCACTGCTTGCAGGAGGGGCTGACAACTGAGATCCTGGGAAAACCCCTGTCTTGACATGGAGATGTTTCCTATGGGACATGCACGGCTTCTTTCCACCCTCTGTCCCATCCCAAGCTGTGGGGCTTTTGCCTTGTCCTCTGCAGAGGGGTGGCCCATGGGAGATCCTTCAGTTGATGAGGGCTGCCCAGGACTGTGCTCCTCTGCTCACAGCGATGCTGAGAACCAGAAATCACACTGGGCTCTTTGTTTCAAGCTGATGCCTGAGCCTTCAGCAGGTAAGAGCTGCTCTCCCGTTCCCATTGTCGGTGACCTGGTGTCTTAGTCATCCATTTGCAGAGCCTTCAGCGCAGCGTATCCGTAAGTGGTTGACATAGAAACATTAACCTTTCTCTTTCTGTGTCTTTTCCTACCTGAAGAAGCCACTCGAGCTATTTATAATTTGAGGGTGATGTGCACAATACATGGGAGAGGAGCTGCAACCGGAGGGCTGAGCAGGCAGTGAGCTTTGAGCATGGGCAAGCCGGCAGCAAGCTCTTTCTGCTTGTTTTCCATGTAAAGCTTTGTGTATCTGCTTCCTTACCTGCACAGCAGAGTCAGTTGGAGGTTTGACATCTTTGCAAGAGGCTGAACGTGTGTCGCTGAAGCAGTGAGGTGCTTCTGTGGTCTTGTCTGAAAGAAATACTTGGAGTGCATCACACGGTATCTGATACATCGAGTTAGAGGCTTCCTGAGCATTGGTAGTGAGCGTGGGGTGTGCTGGGATGGTCCCTGCTTTCTGGACCACATGTGACATCAGATACTTGGTGGTGAGTTCCCATCGGATGCTCTGGGCTTAGCAACCCATTGGCCAGTTCATGTTTGTCCATCCTGCCCCAGCTCTTGTGTCCTCTGGGGGGATGAGGGGACCTGGCCAAGCCAATGGCCAGGGGCTGCTGTGTCACCTTCCCTCTGCACTGGGGAGCATCTCCCACCGTGCTGCAGCTTCCACCCTGGGCTGCTTCTCCCTCTCCAAGCAAGCAGTTCTCTACACGCCATCTGTTGATTTTCATTTCCCATGGTTTGTTTCCACGTAGCTGTGATTTGCACTCTCATTAATTGTGCTGCTGAGGTTCTTATTCCATGAGGCTTGTTTTGCAGCGGGGAAATCGTTGTGGTTTTTCCCCTCTGTCAAAGCTATTTTTGTGATTCACACAAACAAGCGCTTTTGTCCTTTGAATGTTGCTTCCATTGAGTCACAGACTGAATTACAAGGGCACCTTCCACTCCAAGCCCCATCCAGTCTGGCTTCCCTGGGCAAGCTCTTCCCTGTGAGGGTGCTGAGGCGTTGGCACAGGGTGCCCAGAGAAGCTGTGGCTGCCCCATCCCTGGCAGTGTTCAAGGCCAGGTTCCCCCAAATCTGGTATTTTAGGGACAATTGGGAGTCTCCTTACCCCAGAACCCTGCACTCAGGGATTGCTGCTGTTGTTTTCCCTGTCTCCATCCCATGCCTTGGCACAAGCTGTGGATCCAGGCTCTGAGGAGCTGCCGAGTGTTTCAGTTCTCCCCGCTCCGCCTGGACTCAAGGATGCAAATGCTGTGATTAGCAGAGTTAGTGCTGCTTTTTATGGTGTGTTTCCAAGGCAACGGGAAATTCAGAAGACCAGAACCACACACATGGTCCTCTTCTTCCCAGACCTCATCCTCCAGGGCGCAGGTAAACACCCTCAGTGACATCTCCAACCTGCTTGAATGCTCATCTCAATAGTCCCCACTGTCCCCTCCCGTGGCTGCCAGCAGCTGGAGCGGGTAATTGCCTCCTTCCAAGGCTGTAAAACTCAGGCAGCTCCACAAACAGGTTTAGCTTTTGTTCTTTAAATGTTCTTTCCTTCCTTGCTGATCCCCCCCCGAGGCTGCCAAAACAAAACGGGGGATTTTGAAGAGTGGAAAACCAAGCAGCAGTGGTTTGATGCCTGCTAAAAATGAGGTATTTCTGATTCCTGGGAGGGTTGAGGGAGCTGTGCCCGTGGTGGGAAGGGAAGTTCGAGAGAGGGACAGAGGGGAGTGGGAAGGATGAAGCATGATGGAGGAGGCAGTGGTGGGTCGTGGGTCTCCCGCCCCCGCTGCCCTCCTGGGAATGCTCCTTGGCTGGTTTCTTTGGGATTTGGGGTGAGCTAGAATCTGAAATCATCCCCACGGTGGGAGATCCCTCATGGAGGTTGGGTTCCCTTCTGCCTCGGAGACTGTTTGGTGTAGTGCTGGGATTTGGGCCCGGGGAGGTGGCATTGCTGGGAGCCTGGTCCTGGCTTAGCAGTGCTTCTGAGGACGTCATGGGAGAAGTTGGTGTTTGGTTCCTCTGCAGTTCCAGCTGCGGCACCAGTCCCATCTGCGGCACCAGTCCCATCTGTGCCTTGCAGAGGCGCCGCGAAGCAGGGATATTTGATGACCTTGAGTATTATTTAACAGACTTTGGTGTTTTGCACTGCATTGCTCCTTATTAAAAGCCTTTCAGCTGACGAGGGTTGTCACCTTGTCCCCTCCTGTGCACTCATAGAACCACAAACTGGTTTGGGTTGAAGGAACCTTAAAGCTCATCCAGCTCCAACCCCTGCCACGGGCAGGGGCACCTTCCACTGGAGCAGCTTGCTCCAAGCCCCTGTGTCCAATCCTGGCCTACAGGAATGTTAGAAAAGAGGAATCCAGTGCCTCAGCACCTTCACAGCGAAGAGCTTCTGCCTAAGAGCTCATCTCAATCCACCAAATACAGAAATCTCTGCATTGACTTCCTATGAAACTCCTGGTTGGGTTCACAGAGGGGAAGCTCCCTGGGCAGGCTCTGCTTTAAGGTCCAGTTAAACACACTTAGATTATGGCAATGACCAGGCCTGGAGTCCTGTGTTCCTGCTCACACCGCTCTGTGCTCCATTGATGCGCAGGAGGAGGGGTGATCTCAGGGCTGTGGTAGGGTTTGACCTCACTGATTTCTTCCTTCTTGTTTCAGAGGGTCTGGCGGTGGGAGTTGGATTTGGGGCTATTGGAAAATCTGCATCTGCGACCTTCCAAAGTGCCAGGTAAGATCCTGCTGCCCCGCATCGCTGCTCCTCAACATCCCTGCTGCCCCGCATCCCTGCTGCCCCGCGTCCCTGCTGCCCCGCGTCCCTGCTGCCCCGCATCCCTGCTGCCCCGCATCCCTGCTGCCCCACATCGCTGCTCCTCAACATCCCTGCTGCCCCGCAACATCCCTGCTGCCCCGCATCCCTGCTGCCCCACATCGCTGCTCCTCAACATCCCTGCTGCCCTGCATCCCGGCTCCCCGGCATCCCTGCTGCCCCGCATCCCTGCTCCCCGCATCCCTGCTCCCTGGCATCCCTGCTGCCCCGCATCCCTGCTCCCCTGCATCCCTGCTCCTCAACATCCCTGCTGCCCCGCATCCCTGCTGCCCCGCATCCCTGCTGCCCCGCATCCCTGCTCCTGGCATCCTTGCCCCAGCCAGCATTGTCCCCGTGCTACAAGGCAAACCCTTTTGTGCTTCTCTCAGGACTGCTGGGAGCACACGGGGGTGGTTCAGCTCCTCCAAACTGCCTGGGGTCAGGGTTTGGGCTTTGGGTACATTTTCACCCCAACTGGGAGCAAACCCCGGGTGTACGGAGTCAGTGGCTGCCCCTGGCAGAGCTGAGACTGGGCATTGCTAAAGAAATGGGGGAAAGGAGGAATCTGGTGGGAAGTGGGAGCTGGAGGAGCTGCCGGGGCTCCGGGAGAGCTGCTGGCACCTCTTGGTGGCTGGTTCACAAACGGCATCTCCTGGCCAGGCTCCTCCGTGCTCTGTTACCAGACCCTTTCCTTTCTGTTTGACACCCCAGCCTCTTAGCACACCGTGTTCTCTTCACCCTTCCTTTACCAGCCCCACGCTGCGGTCTGCGTGGCTGAGGACATGCAGTGTGTTTGGTCAGTGAACAACCTGCCCAGCCCTTACGGTTTATGGATGGAAACGCTGTTTTATCTTGGCTACCTTGTTCCTGCCACAGGATCTGTGGGTCCCTGGGCTGGTTTTGGAGCCCTCCAGGCTCCCTTGACCAGGCAGGAGCCGTGCTTCTGGGAACCCTGCAAGGACACAAGCAAAGCCTTCTCTCTTTGATGCCCTGTTACATCCCTGGCTGATGGGGGACCCAACCGGACAGCACCGGGTGCGCTGCCCCAGGCACTTTGATTGCAGCAGGTACCATCCAGCTCTGTGGGGAGGCCAGCAGGATGCACCAGCTCCAAACACGGAGTTTCTCTAACCTTTTAGAATAAAAGGCTCTTCATAAAGTCTGCAGAGGCTCTGGAGATGCTTGAACAAAAGGAGTTGTTTTCATCAGCTGCTCGGTCGAAGCTAAAAAGCCAGAAGCAGCTGGTTCTTTCTCTGTATTTACAACAGCATTAATCAAGTTAGATGAAAGGTGGAGTCTGCACCATGAACATACCAATGCAAATGTAGTCAGCTGCAAAAGGAGACAAAATAACTTGGTTGCCATCAATCTGGCTGTCACTGTCAGCTGCGGGCAGCCCCTGAATCACTCCGTGTAGCTGCTTTGCCATGAAGCCATTTGGGAAGTGTCCAAGAGTAAAATACTAGGCGGCTGATTTGTGTTATGGAGGCTTAAAAACCAGTGGGATTATACTTGTTGTGCGCCAATGTGAGGAACAGAACCACCTCTTCTGACACAGCTGAAGGGGAAATCGCTCCTTGGCCAGCCTCTTTGGGGCCACGACAGCCGCGATCCCCCTTGTGTCCATTCCTTTGACCCAGGGTTGTAATGAAGGAGCTGTGTTCACCTCGGTTCACCTCCTCCATCCTGCTCCTGCTCCCCCCTGGGTGTGAGTAACCGCGTTAGCACTGAGCTGTGCCGGCTCTGGAAGGCTCATTCCTTCCAACCTCGGATCATGCAGAAGCGGCTGTGAGCGCTCTGGTGCATGCGAGCAGGATGCCTGGGGATGTTTGCAGCGGCTGGGAGATGTTACCAGGCTTAGCTGGGATGTGCCACGCTCATCAGAGGACCTGACCACTGACTTGTGGCTTGCCCAAGGAGCTGCTGCCTGGTTCCGTTGCTCTCAGAGGGGTGAAATCTCGGCAGGAGCCTGAATCCATTGCAGCCTTGGTGAGACCTGATCGTGATGTGTCCTGAAGGGCTGTTTGCATCGAGTTATAGAATCAGAGAATCCCAGCCTGGTTGTGTTGAAAGGGACCTTAAAGCTCCTCCAGCTCCAACCCCTGCCATGGGCAGGGACCCCTTCCATAGAGCAGCTTGCTCCAAGCCCCTGTGTCCAACCTGGCCTTGAGCACTGCCAGGGATGGGGCAGCCACAGCTTCTCTGGGCACCCTGTGCCAGCGCCTCAGCACCCTCACAGGGAAAACCCTCTTCCTAATGTCGAATCCAAATCTCTCCTCTTTCATGGAAGTGCTTTGGGGTTTGGTTAAAAACCAAAACCAGGATGATGAGGAAGCAGGTTGGGATCCTCACCTTTTAAACACCCGGTGCTTTGCATGTACTGACATCGCCTCTGCCATCCCCTGACTTTCTGGCCTTTGGGAAGGTCCTGCCCCTTACCTCTGGCTTGCAGGATCCATCCCTCTGGGTTCCCCCGTCCATTCATCTCCCCGGATGCTCTCGGTGCTGCCTGCCAGTCTCCTGCCCGTGCTCGTCCGTGTTTCTTTGCTGCCACCGGGTGTGCAGGCTCCGTTCCTGCTATCTGGCTCCTCTGTTCTCCTCCCCACCAATGCCAGCGCTCACGCTGGGACTCAGCCCCTCGCCTTGTGGGTTGGTTCATGGATGGGTTTGCAGTGGGGAGGGAACCCACTTCATTTGGCTGATCAGGGGATGCGAGTGAAGTGCGGTCCTGTGCCCAAGCGAGTTGAGATCTCGGCTCTTGGCTTTTGTGTGCAGGTGGGGTCGTGCTCCTTTGGCTGGGTGGCACACTCAAGCCTTTTTGGGGAAGGTGCTGTGGGGTTTATGGTGGTTTAGATGGGGTTTAGGATGACCTAATGTCTGCTTTGGGGGTGTTTCCCACGAGGGCTGAGCCCCTGCTCATCCTCGCTCCGGAGCATCCCTCCTCGCTCCGGAGCATCCCTGCCTGCTGCAAACCTGATTCATCTGCTTGGTTCCTTGCAAGGATGAAAGCATTGGGAAGCCCCGCAGGCTGGAAATAGTGGCTCAGGACGATGCTGTTGTGGTGACGGGAGTGAGACCCGGGGTGAGCGTGTGCCCGGGGTGCAGGAGCAGCGCCTGTACAGAGGAGCAGTGCTTGGTGCAGTCAGCCCAGCGAGGGGAAGGTTCCCTCCCTCCAGATGTGAGCAGGGAGGCAGGAGCTGCTCCTGGCTGCCTTCCAGGCAGGAAGGTAAAGAGAAGGGCAGCCATGCCTTAAAAAAGCTGTTTTGCCTCCCCCTCTTTGCACGCTGTAAGGTGGGGGGAGGAAACCCTCTCCACCTTGTGTGGCTGATTTAACAGGAACCAGATGGGCTGCTGAGACCAGGACAGGCTCAATGTGTGCTGCTCTGGGCGTGCAGGCTGGGCTGGCCAATGCTGGTGTGCTTTGTCCATGGCTTCCCCAGGGCTGGGTGTAGGAACAGACCCTTCCATGTGCCCTTTCCTCTCCCCTCTCCTGCTCCTCTGCTCTCCCCATCCATCTCACGGCCCTTTGCAGTTCAGTTCAGGCTTCCTCCCTGCCATGGGGCACAGCATTTCAACAGTGCTTGTGTTTCCAGGGCCTGGGTAAGCAGAGTGCTTTCAGTTTGACAGATGGAGCGTTTAATTTATAAATTGAATTCTAAATGTATAATGGCAGGAAAGAAATATCTGCAAGTCTCGGGCTGGAGACAGAGCAAAGCACAGAGGGACTCTTTCGGCACTCTTCCTCCCCAGAAGTGTATTGTGCATTGTTATTCTCAAACCCATCCCAGTTGGAGGGGTAGAAAACTCATGTTCATGCTGCTGGCCAGGGAAGCGGAGGTGTCCGGGATGATCCGCAGGCTCTGGATTTGCAGTCCGACACTTACAAAGCAAGAGTCATCCTTAGTCAGGTCCTCATCCCCATCCTCTTCATTCCCGGTTGCTGCTCCTCTCCTGTCTGACGCTAGGTGGTAACATCCATGTTCCTATCAGCCTCTTCTCGGTGGATATGGGGCTGGTGCATGGTCTTGCACAGCTGGAGGACAGACCCTGGAGCTGATGGGACTCCCAAATGTGGCTTTTTCCGTGGCAAAGGGCTGCTCATTCCAATGGGAGAGAATGTTTAATGAGTGAAACCAATATCGAGTTAAATGCCATGAAGTACTTTGAGCAGATGACATACATACATATATATATATGTATATGTATATATGGGTTGTCCAGGGAGGTTGTGAATGCTCCATCCCTGGCAGTGTTCAAGGCCAGGTTGGACAGAGCCTTGGGTGAGATGGTTTAGTGTGAGGTGTCCCTGCCCATGGCAGGGGGTTGGAACTGGATGATCTTAATGTCCTTTCCAACCCTAACTACTCTATGATTCTATGATTATATATATATATTTCTATGATTATATATATATATATATATGGCTAAAAGTCATGGGTGGTCTGGGCACCAGGTTCTCATAGGATACCATGGACGCAAATAATTTAGAGAGGTTAAAAGGGATGTAGGCAAATTAGGATGAAGCTGAGCTCGTGTAGGAGTGAGAGCCCGCAGGGTGTCAGCTGCTGCCTCTGGTTTAAAGCAGGGGCATCTGGGGAGGCTTGTTCGTGGCAGCTTTCCCTGTTCTCGGGGTTCCTGTGGATCCCCTTCAGCAGTCCCTTCTGCAAGGTGCAGGTCAGGCCTTGTCCGGGGTCTGATCCCTGGTCACCGTGGATGTAAGGAAGGGGAAGAGTGCAGGGTTTTGTGGGTACGGTGTCTGACTGAGGCTTGCCCTTCCCCATCACGGACTCTGGACTGATGGACCATTGCATCTCCTACCACATCCCACCTGCCTGGTTAGCTCCTGAATGAAAGCTCCTATTTAGGGCAGCTGGGGAGTGGGTTGTGCTTGTGGAAGCGATGTAAACAGATATATTTTATCCCCCTCCCCTCTCCCTGCTCTGATGATGATGGTGATGTTTCCTCCACTGCAGCACAATGCTTCCCATTCATCAGCCCTGTTGCTGGGAATGCTGGCCTTGTTTTGATCTGTTGTGCCCACAGATTGTTTCCTGTCCAGCTTTGGTAAAACAGACAGAAAAGAGGCTTCGAGTTGACAGGCAGACTTTGACTATGGCTTGGAAAATATTATTTCATGGGACAGCCTGTGCCTCCCACGCTGTGTCTCTCAGGCTGGGAAAGGGAAAATAGGCTTGATTAATGTAGGGAGATTGAAACCAGGCAAAAACTTTATACTGTGTTCCCTCCGAATGAATGGAGATCATTGTGGCCTGAGAGACAGCAGAAGACACGCTGGGTGTTTCTCTCGTCCGCAATCTCTGCCTCTTGCTTCTGAATGGATCCACAGTGGAGCTGAGGGAGATCAAAACGTGGGGTTGAATCCCAAGTTCTTTATCACATCAAGGCTGTGCACAGAAACACCCAATGGAAAAAGCACTTCTGGATGGGAGGCAAGGTGGGGCTGCTCGGGGATTTCCATGTTTCCCAGGATCCCAAACGCTGCTCCTGGCCAGGTGCAGAACAAAGCCCAGTGTGCTGCTGGCTCCACAACCACACAGTTGGAAGGTGCTTATTAAACAGCTTCTAATTAGCTCTCCTGAAGGTAGATGTACATTAATGATGAGTGGGGTAGGTTTCTGGAGGGCTTTTCTTTTGTGAATGGTGGGGCTCTTCTTGGCCATCAGGAGAAGGAAGCTGGGAAGCAAGGTGAGCTTGAAGCGCTTCCCCTATGGAGATGTTTGCAGGGCTGTGCAATATCAGGCAGCGAATCCCCCTCCCGAGGCCTTTGCAGCATCTCTGTCGCCTTGGATGGAGCTCCCCAGTGCCTGTTTGAAGCCTCAGCTGATGCTGCAGGTCTGGTTTGTTGTGCTTGGTGTGTGGCATAGGTGAGATCTCACCCAGCAGACACGGTGCAGGGCTGAAGGGACGATGGCCGTGTCCTGTGGAGCGGTGTAACCTCCCTTCCTTATCCTACTAAACAAACCTACACCACCGACAGACAGAAGGCAGGCTGACCACGGTGCCTCCGCTTCCTCCTGCTCCCACAAAACTCATTACTGCTCCAATAACGAACTCAGCATGACACCAAACACAGCAGCGGGTGCATCCTCACCCAGAGCAGCTTCACAGCTACCGATGGCTCCGTCATCCTGCATGGCCGTGTGTGCAGGAGGGGCAAAGCAAAGCGTGGTGAGGAAGCTGTGTGGCCTGCAGTGGTTTTATTGAGCTGCCTTCAAAGCTGCCACGTGTTTTCCTCACTAGGAAAACATTTGTGCTCCTGCAGTGCCTGGGTAGTCTGTTGTCCTGCAGCCAGACCTGCTTCCCATCCTGGTGCGGCGCTGGAGAGTTAATCTGGGGTTTTATGGTGCTTTGCTGCTCGGTACCTGATGCAGGGAGATGCAGGCAGAGAGCAGAGACCTTGTTTTCCAGGGGCAGAGCACAACAGTTTTCCTGGTCCTTAAGAAACGTGGTGGCTTGGTTTGGTCACAGCGATCTGGGTTGCTGAGACTGGGTTCAGGGTGAATTTAAATCAGTGGGGGAGACTTCCCTGATGTAAATCGGGTCTCTGGATCCCAGCAAGGACCCTTGCTTGCCTGTAGCACCGCGGGTCCCCTGGGTGATGGATGGGTGGTGGGATGCTTGTGTCCCACCATCGAGCAGATGCAGGGGGAGCCGTGCCAAGCCCCCTGGCAAAGGGAACCCGTTTCAGATCAGGCAAGGTTCCAGCCGTAGCTCTTGGCAGCAAACCACGTCTTGAATTGGTTTACCTTGGCCTCGTGATGCTGGTCCTGCCTCCTGCCAGGATGGGGAGGTCAGGGTGGTCCATTCCCCCCCCCCCCCCCATCCCTGTGCTCTGGTGAGGGGAAAATGCTTTTTGGAGGATGCTTTGCTTGCTCTTTGAGTCTCACAAACGGGTGCTTGGCTGGTTGGGGCTGGTTTTCCATTGCAGGGCTGTGTTTCTGGGGGCAGCTGCTCTTTCTGAGGCTGCCAGAGGTAGCCGCTTTTGGCTGGTGATGCTGCTGGAGCACGTTGGTGCTGGCAGTTTGGTGGCAACACTTCATAACTTGAGCATTGCTTGTCCAAAATGGATGGGTTGAAAGCCCACGTCAGCCTGGCCTCTGCTGCACCCCAGCTCCAGGGGGTGGATGGGTGCTGCAGCCTGGGTTTATTGCCCCAGGCTGGAGGAGGAGAAGACCTCCCATGTCAGCAGGGAGGTCTTCAAAGCCTGGCTGGGAGCCGGGCTGCTGGCTGTGAATCCCTCACTGGCTGTTTGCAGTGATTTACATCACTGTATAGCTTCCCCTCCTCTTCTCTCCCACTTCTTCCTTATCCCTTGCTCAAGTGTCTGGACCGAGGAGGGTTTTGGGTTTGATTTATACTACTAAGGAGAGAGAGCCAGCCTCCCAAACAGCATCTGGCTCTGTGGAAAGTCTGTGTAGTGGTTGCTTCCTTCTCTTTACGGTGGTCACTGCATCTGTCGGTACAACCTGAAGGACAGGGAACGCCAAGAGCAGCTCCCACATGGAGCCCTTTGGCTTCTCACCTGCCTGAGAGGGAGACCCACCTCCTTCCCTGGGTGTGCTGTTGGCCAGCTGGATGGTTTCTGGCTAAGCTATGGCTGGGTGCTGCAGTGGTCCAGCACCCTGTGGTGGCCCTATGTTGGCAAGCTTTGATCTGCAAAATGCACCCGTTCAGTTCCTGTTCACCTTAAAATAAGAGAAAGAAGGCAAAGAAAAAAGAGCGGAGACAGAAAAAGCCATTATCCCTGTTTATCTCATCAAGATAGTGCCAAACAAAGCTCACTTTGAACACCAGCTTGGTCTTTGTGGCCCTGGTGGCCTGTTCCTCTCTTTAGCAGGTTTAAAAATAAACCCTCCGAGGAGGGGAAGCAATTTGAATGAAGACATTGTTAGTGTACACGGAGCAATAATAGGGCCTTTTATAGCTACAGCTGTTAGTAAATTGTTTAGTTCCAGGTTTTCAGGCTGCATAAAGGAGCCGCTCCGGTGCTTTCACGCTCTCCCTCAGCGTGTTTGAACAGCGATGCTGCAGGAGAGGGAAGGGGAGAAACTATTTTGGGGCTTTCAATTTTGCTCTTGGCTAATGATCCCCATCAGGACACAAACGTGGATAGGAGGGAATTGTTTGTGAGCCCTTCGATGGGCACAAATGGGGTGCTGAGCTCCACCAGGATGCCACTGCAGGGAGCTGGGGGAGGATGAGTGAAATACAGACATATATTTATCTATAGCTATAGCTGGGCTTTGATTCCCTTCAAGTTCTTTTCACCCCCTAGCAGGGAGGAAGAATAGTGTCTTTATTAACTACACTCATCCTTCCTCCATTAAAAGCTCAAGGCTTTTGTTTCCTGTAAGTAATGGGGTTGTGTGTGCGGAAGAACAAGGCAAAAAAGTCCCTAAGAAATACCCCCCTAATCCATTCCCCTGCCCCAGCACGTTATTTGCACTGAGATTTCCATGGCATGTGAAATCGTCTGTGGGAAACGGGCTTGTGATTTGAAGGTTCATAGAGAAAAGGAGAGGGTTTGTGTGAGGCTGTAAACATTAATTGGCAGGTATTATTGGGAATTCTTATAGGTGGGCCATAATCCCAGCCCTGCTTTTAGACCACCCACTTTCTGTTGTGATTATATTTAAATATATATGTATTTTAATAACCTTTATGAGGTTCTGTATCTCCCTCCAGCTCCAGCTCTACCCGAGATCAATGCGGCCACATCGTTAAATCCCGCTTTGTTTAAGGGTGTGCCTATAGGAATATGTACAAGTTGAAATGATCTGCAGCCCGATGGGCTTTAAAATCGAGTTAATGAGGTCTCACATGAGGGTTGTCTTCAGGTGTTTAAAAATGGTGCTTCTGATTTGGAGGGTTTTAACCAAAACCTGCTGGTGACGGTTGGAGTTGGATGGCATCTGTGGGTGGTGGTTGGACGGGGCTTGGAGCAAGCTGCTCTAGTGGAAGGTGTCCCAGCCCATAGCAGGGGATTGGAACTCAATGAGCTTTGAGGTCTCTTCCAACCCAAACCAGTCTGTGACTCTATGAGTCTAAGATCCTGCTTTATGTTAGGTGCTATGAGAGCAAGCAGCAGGACAAGTGCAATTCCTCCTGGATTGCATCTCCTGCAGAGGGGGTTTTGCTGGGAGCTGGGTCGTATCTCCTTGTTTTGCAGATACCAGCCTGAGCTGGGGAAGGCTTGGCCAGCACTGGCCAGATCCTGTGCTCACAGGTCCCATTGGCATTCTTACTGTGGGAGCAGGAGCCAGCACCAAGGCTCCCTGAGCCTTTCCTGCTGCACCGTGGGGTCGAAGCATGGAGAAAGGGTGAAGAGAGCAGGAGCGTGTGGAGCTCATGAAACGTGTCTTTGTGCTTCCCTGATCGGGGGAGATGTGAACTTTTACCCTGTGCGTGAGGCTGACTCATAAATCAAACCCTTACATAAATAACCAAGAAGATAAGAATAAAGATTTTAAACTCCCAGAGGAATAAATAGTCCCTGGATGATGGGACCCTCCAGGCGATCGGGGGCTGGATACGTGCCTGCCCTCATGGAACAACCACCCGTGGTTCCCATCATGTATTGGTGTTGAGGGGTTGAACTTGCTCTTGCCGCAGCCACTGGCATCAGGGCATGGCCCAAGGGGGTGTCCGAGCTCATGTCCTTCTGGCTGAGCCCCCCCCCGGCTTTGCTGGGATGGGGAGGAGATACCCCAGCCCTATGGGACATCCAAGCCTGGTTCTCAGTGTGGCAAACCTCACTTGCGCTGCGGCTCTTGTGGGGTGTTCTGCAGCACCTCTTCTATGGATTTGTGTTGGGAATGCTGGAGAATTCCTTGCTCCTCAGCTCAAGTTCACGTCCCGGTCGCTGCAGTCAGAGGGGAGAGCAGGTTTTATGACTTTGAACTTGGTTTGTGTGCCTTTGGGATAAATTAAGGGTAAAAATTCCTGAGATTGTAAGTGTTCCCTGTGCGGATGCAGAGCGGTGTGTGCTTGAGGCTGGCGGGGGGCCAGGCCAGCAGATGTGACACAGAGCAGGCAGCAGAGCGCTTAGAGCCCAGTGGTTGAGTGGGAAGAGGGAGAGAAGAGGTATGGAAGTGGCTACTGAGGAGCAGAGCTGCAGGGCAGATGCTTACCTTAGGATGTGACTAGCACATATGGCTTGAGCAGGGACCCAACAGGAGCTTCCCCGCTCCCAGAGGCTGGCTGGGGCACACACTGCATCCCCTGACTGATGGGGACACGCATTGTTCCACGTGTTTCTGCATCCCCATGGGCAACGGGGCTGGTGGCTGCACCCCAGAGGAAGAAGCATAGTAGGTTTATATCCATTTCTTTTTTCCTTATGGGATTTGAGAGGTTGAGATGAAAGTTACTGCGTTATCCAAGGGCAAATCTGCTTGAGTAGCATCCTCCACCTGCTTTTGCAGGAGCAATCTGCTCTAGTGGAAGGTGTCCTTGCCTATGGCAGGGGGCTGGAACTGAATGAGCTTTAAGACCTCTTCCAACTCAAACCATGGTGTAGGCTTTAAAATACCTAAAGCAACGACTCGCCAGGAGCCGGGGATGGACCAGGCTGCTCCTCGGGGTGAGACCGTGGTCCATTGGCATCGGGGCCGGTGGAGGGGATGCTGCCAGCCCTCTTGTCCCTGCAGCTCCCATCGCGTGAGAGCCTCGGGAGTCTCCGGGCCCTCGGAGCGGTGCTGAACAGGTCGGGCAGGTACGGGGAAAGGCTGCGGGCCCCGTGCTCACCGCTTCCCACCTGCGGGCCCTGATCAAACACCTCGGCGGGCGCCCGAGTGGGAGCCGTGATGTAATCTCGGGAACCCCAAACAATCGGCCCTTTCATGGCAGGGCGATAACAATCAAAACAGTATGTAAGGGCCTGCCATGCAAGAATACACATGCACATTATACACTGGAGGGAATTGAAAGCCGTCGTGAAAAGGGGCTTGTTAAGAATATGTAGCCTGCTTTCATAATCAGTTTGTAAAAGAATAGGCCCTTGAAAACAAGGGTTTAGGCTTATAGAAGGCTTTCTGTGCCTTGACCTTGCAAATATGCAGAGATGCCAACTTGGGTTTGAAAGTGAACTTGGAGTCCCGCAGCGTGGTGCCATAGCGGTTGGCAGGAGAGCCGGGGGTAGGAGGTCCGGCCCCAGTGTGTTCCTGGGAGATGGAGGAGTTTTTGTCCCCGGTGGGGTTCCACCAGGATACAGGGTTTTACCTGCTCCTCTTTAAAACTGCAGCACTGGGCCCTGCTGCAAAGGGGATCAGTCAATGCGAGGGCAGCCCCATCCCAGCATCGCTGGCACCCTGCAGAGCATGCATGAAGGTGGTGTGTGTGCTAGGGGCCTTTCTGTTCCCAGGTTGTGGAGGATACAGCTGTTACCACTGCTGGTTTGCAGATGGGGAAGCTGAGGCAGAGAGCTGGGGAAGGTAACACGTCTAATGCGTGTTGGCTCCTTGTTCCTTGATGCTTCCAAGGACACTTGAGTCCTTATGCCCAAGTGGAGGAGATGCCCAATGACGTTCCTGTGTTGGCCAGGGTGGCAGAGCTGCATCCCCAGGCAAAGTCTGGTGTGGTTTTTCCTGCACTGCCCTTTCTTTAGCCCAGTTCATGTTTATAGGTTGGGGATGAGCCATAGGGTATCATTCTTACCTGCAAAATGTCTTGTAGCTGGGGTGGCCCATCAGACAGCATGGGATCTGCTTCTAACACCTCCCTAGCAGTTATTCCCCACCTTCCCCCTTTAGAGACCCTGATGCCTCTAAACATTCATCCTGAGGGCCGTCCCTCTGCCTCCCTCCCTGTTGTCACCTCCTCGGTATCCCGTATCTCGCCGTGGTCACCCGGAGGTTCGGCTCCCCTGGGCCGGGCAGTTCCAGTCTGTCTCTGTGCATCTGGTTTACAATGTGTTTCTTTGCAGTCGGGGGAAGCCTTCCAAGAATCCCCACCTATTTCCGTAATAAGGCCGCCTTTGTTTCCCTCGTACACAATGCAGCTTTGATTCGGTCGCTTTCTCACCAGCCCCGTTGCCGTCGGCTCCACACGGGAGCTGCGGACAAGGTGTGAGGTGAAGGGGGAGAGGAACGGCCCTTGGGATGGTTTTGTTCCACGCTTGGGGCATCACAGGGAAATTTCCCCTGCCTCCAGCTCCTGGATGTCTCCCGAGATGCTGCTCTAGGCAGTAGAAGTGGAGGTACCCTTCGTGCAGTGACCCGAGGCAAAGCAAATAGGAAGGCTTACGTGTTCCTGGCCTGCATGTTGTCGTGGAGTTATCCTCATCCTGATGGGATTAGTGTCCTGGGAAAGGCTCAAAAGGCCCCGAAGTCCAAGAAATGTTCAGGCAGAGCTGCAGTGGGAGGGAGGGTTGAGTGGTCCTAGGGATGGGGGAGCATGGTCTGGGTGAGCAGAAGACCTTTGTGGGGGCAGGGAGGGTACTGGAGGCCAGGAGATGAGATGGGGACCTTCTCAGCATGATGCTGAGCCTGGAAGGGCCTTTCTGCCCATGGATATCCCAAGGGAGGAGTGAAAAAACGGGATGCGCTGCATGGGGCAGGCACTGGGTCTCCAGTGGCCCTTGCTTCTTGCCATGCCGCATGCGAAGCTTTGTGTGCTTGTGCCTGACTCCAGCACCCACCCAGCATGATGCCCGCACCTTTTTCTTGGGGAAACAGGTTAAAATCCTGACGTGGAGGGGGCACACATCGCTGCCTCCCTGCTGAGAGCTGGGGCAAGTGGGTGACCTGGCCCCATGGGTCCTGTTTGATGCTGAGCATCCCCATTATGCACTCTCGTTCCCCTTCCTCCTGTCCCTCGGGGCTTGCTGCAGGGCAAGGGGTCAGAGTGGGATTCCCTCCTCCCGGTGGGACCGGGGCAAGGAGGGGCTCCCAGCCTCCCTGTACAGACCCTCCATTCACACCTCCCTCTCCCACCCCATTAATTTGTTGTGGTCGGGGCCAGTAATAGCTGCTTTGTGCGGAGGCGAGGGAAGGAGGAACAGAGCCCCGTGCGCAGACAGCGGCTCCAGTGTTTTCTCAAAGGGATGGTTTTCCCCCTCCGTCCTCTCTCCCGCTTTGCCTTGAATAATGTTTTTGATTGTAATGGCCTGTCCTGGTTAGGGAAAGCCGCAGCCTCTCCCCCTTCCCCTCCCCTCCTCTGTAAACCCTGGTAGAAGTTTAAACAACCCAAGAGAGGTTTTTCTCACCGGTCTTATTTTACTAATAGGAAACAAGTGTTTGAAGCAGCAAAGGCGGCTTTCAGCTGCTGGCAAAGGAGGAACTGACCTTGCAGAGAGGTGCTGGGGTGCCAGTCGGAGCTGTGGGCTGGGGCAGGTCATAGCCCAGCACCTCACGGCTGCAGCTTTGACACCCCCAGTGTCCCAGACACACCGACGTAGGATGGGAGAAATGCTTCAACTATGGAACAGGTTCTTATTTGCTCTCATGATGCTGCTCAGCCTCAGGGGCACATGGCATAAAACCTGACCCTATTTGGTGATTGTGACGGTTTTGTTCCTTTGGTGAAGGAGAAAATTCCATATCCCAATTTCCTGGTTTTCAACAAAAATCCAGAACTCCAGCTGAGCTGGAAGGGACCTGGAGCAGAGGGGAAGGAGACCTTAGAGCAGTCTTCCAATAGCTAAAGGGGTCTATAGGAATTCTGGAGAGGGGCTTTTGACAAGGGCCTGTGAGGACACGAGAAGGGGGAATGGCTTTAACCTGACTCAGGCTCCCCATGGCTGTAAGGCTATGGCTGAGGATGGTGCTGGTGAGAGCAGGGCAGGTGATGGGAGAGGGACCGGCCACCTCTGGGACTGAAAAGCCCTAAACCCACGAGCCTGGGGCTGCTCCACACACCCGGGTCCAGGGATGCCGCTGCTCCTGGGAAGCCTCAGGCTGGAAATACCTCATGGATTCTCCCAGGACAAGTCTCTTCTCCTCCATCTGGTCTCTGTTGCTCCCAGGGCTGGTGCTGAAGCTGATGAAAGGCTGTGGAGCTATTTGAAGATGAAGTTTGCTGTGTTCATGTTAAATATTAGCATGGCTACCCCAGGGCTAGGTGTGCTTCCATTCAAAAGCAGATCTCTAATAATGTCTTTTTTAATCCAGCTCCCTGCAGCTTACCCCAGGCTGTGCTTTTCACCTAATGTATATGTGTATTTGTGCTTTTGTGTGTGGGTAGGAACTTGGCGATCGGGATTGGGATTCAGAACTTCCCGGAGGGCCTGGCTGTCAGCCTGCCTTTGCGTGGTGCTGGATTTTCCACATGGAAAGCATTCTGGTAAGCTGAGCTCCTCTTCACCCATGAAGAGCTCTCCACCAGCAGCTCCTGATGAGCCTATAGATTTCTTTCCGTATCCATCTGCGTTGCTCCATCATTAAGCTGCCCTTGGGATGGGCTTGCTCCAGACCTGCTAGGTCCCACTTTGGCATCGCAAGAGCTGCTGCTGGGAATGCTGCTGGTTTCCAGCTTTGAGGGGCATGGTGAGTGCTACCCTGCTCCCTCTGCAGTGCCTAAGCTCAGCTCTGAGCCCCCAGCTCCTGGGGGATGCATTGGTGATCACCCCATCCCGCTTCATCTGCCCACAGAGTGCCTGTGGTGAGCTCCCAGATCCTGCACTGAAGAGTTTTTGGGGGTTTCTTGTATGATTTTGTTTCATTTTTCTCTCACTTCACTCCGGGCTGGATTTCAAGCCCACTCTTTGGCTTTCCTTTTCCCTTTTCCCAAGGTGGAAAAGCCAAGGGCATGAACCCTGCAAGCACTCAGCCCATGCACGTGTGCTCGGCCGGGTGATGGATGAGGAGGGCTTGGAAACGGCTCCCACCAAAGCTTTGTTTTCTTTTCCTTCCACCCACCTCCAGTGCAGCCGGTGCTGGGGCTTGCACCGGGATTGCTGCTGCTGGGAAGGGAGTTCCCGTGGCCCGGGTTGTTAAAACACTCCTAGGGGGAAAGAAAACTGAGGGGGAAGAGCGCAGTTTCATCCTGGTTGAGGCTGTGGGCAGATGGCCAGTCTGGGACTGAGTGATGCTGGTTGGAAGTGTTTCCTCCCTGACCCATCTCTGCTTGTGAGCTGGATCCCCAAATCCCTCAGAGCTTTTCAATGGAAGGAACTGGATTATACCTTAATTCCCTTCCTGGAAAAATCAGCTAGATTAGGTCAAATCACCTTCATTGCCCGTTTAAAACAGTCCATGTGGCTTGGCGTGGCGTGGCTGGGTGGTGACCTCCTCCTGGACATGGTAGCATTAGGGAAGACCATGGGGATAGGGAGCTGCAGAGCCCATGGAGGGCTGTGCCATCTTGCCCCTGGTTGCTTTTTAGTCTCTGTCCTTTGCAGGTATGGGCAGCTGAGCGGGATGGTGGAGCCCTTGGCTGGCATCTTCGGTGCCTTTGCCGTGGTGGTGGCAGAGCCTCTCCTCCCCTACGCCTTGGGCTTTGCCGCCGGAGCAATGGTCTATGTGGTGATGGATGATATCATCCCCGAGGCACAGACCAGGTGAGACCCCCTTGGTGACTGGGACTGAACCCCCATGGCAAGGGTTGGAACTGGGCGAGCTTTAAGATCCCTTCCAACACAAACCATTCCATGGTTTCATGATTATCCCTGGCAGTGTTCAAGGCCAGGTTGGAAGAAGCCTTGGGTGAGATGCTTTAGTGTGAGGTGTCCCTGCCCATGGCAGGGGGGTTGGAACTGCATGATCTTAAGGTCCTTTCCAACCCTAACTATTCTATGATTCCCTCATCCGAAAAGTCATTCCCGGCTCCTAGGAGCTCACACCTTCCCCTTTTCTCTCTTCAGTGGCAACGGGAAGCTGGCATCCTGGACCTCGATACTGGGATTTGTGGTGATGATGTCCCTGGATGTTGGGCTTGGATAGGACAGCGCTCCAATCCCCAGGAGAAGACTTCAGAGCCATTTGTGCAGCGGCGTTTGGAACTGGACACACGATTCCCTCTGGACTTCTTTTGTATATATTTTTTTGGATCTGGCTTGGTGTTGATTTCCTATAATTTTATATCTCTTCCTCCCCTCCAATGTCATGTCAATGGTTTTCAAAGCACAAGTACGGCTGGTTCCTCGCAGATCCTGGTTTCCTTTTGCCACCAGATGTTCTTGTCCTCTTGGGAAGGTTGTCGGATGACGCGTTGGCTGGGCTGCAGGTCACCCTGTCCTTCCCTTCCACACTGGGCCGGCTGCTCCGAGTCAGGTTGCTCTGGGTTTCGATCATCTGTGTTCTGTAGAAGAGAAGAGATTCGCTGTCGTGTGTTTAAGCTGGTCTGTGGGTCAGAACAAGGCATTTGAGTGGAGCGCGTTCCTTAGAATCCCTTTAATTTGAAAGGCAGGTGAAGGCGTTAGGGTACATAGAGCACTCTGTGGGATCGAGGTCTCCTGTATCCTGAGGGTGCTTGGGAATGTTTTAGGGTATTTGATTTGATGGATGCGAATAGTCCAGGCAAATAAATCAGAATTTTCTTGGGATGTCTCTGAAAGGGAAATGTCATTTTTGCTTCAATTTCTCTCCTGTCTGGGGCATTGAGCCAATGAATTGTGTCTCTGGGAAAAAAACAAACGGGAAAGGGGAATTGTGTTTTCTAGCATGTACTCTTTGAAAGGCAAGGTGTGGTCATCCCTGTCGTTGTCCAAGTGCTGCCTGACCAGTGCACAGCAGGATACGTTTCCATGTGGGCCTGTGACTGTGTCTGGCCTTATCAAGCGATGGCTGGTTTGTGGTTCGTGGTTCCAATGGTCCATAAGTTCCCCAAAGCCAATGCAGCGTTTTCCTGGCCTGTTACTCCACAGAAGAGCTTGGAGCCGAATCAGGAGTGTGCCGGGAGCTCTCGTCTTCCTGAGCAACACCAGGATGAAATAATTCATCAGGGGCAATTAATGATCCTCCCTGAAGAGCCAGAAACACGCAGTGTGTGTAGTGCCTCTTCCCCCTCTGCTTTCCAAGCATCTTCTGTTGAATGGTGATTCCCAGGCAGGATCAGTCCCGTCCAGGCTCAGTGCCTGGAGCACGCTTGAGGGATGAGCATGAGTTAGAAGGATGCTGGAAACCAAACCTCCTTCTTTGCAAAGGATGCTTCTATCTCCAGTCAAAGCGGGTTCATTCAACCCTGAAGCAGGAATAACTGGATCACCTGGATGCTGCTGGCATCTCAGTCCCCCCACAGCCATGGGGCTCTCGGCGGGGGTCACAGATCACCCTTTGGTCCTGCTGGAGAAGCTGCTGGAAGGGCAGCCAAAGGGAACAGGCACGAATAAACTAAGCTTGAGCCATGCATCTTTGGTTCTCCTTTTTGTTTTGGGTTGGATTTCATTTGTACTTCATTTGTGTGTCACTCTGGATGATACAAAACTACTGTTTGCCAACGGATTTGACCTTTTAACTGTGATTGGTTTCAATAAATGGGAAATTCAGAGTTTGCACTGATTTATTTTAAGGCCATAAACCCCTCCCTTTGCTTCTCCTCCCTCTGCTCTGCTACATTTAATTTCTCCAGCTTAATTCCTGCCTTGTCAAAGGTCCTGCCTCTCAACCAGGAAAGCAGCATCTTTGTACAGCTTTTAGCCTTCTGTTTTCAGCCCAAAGCCTTCACCTGAGACTTAGAAACCTCAGGGGTGCCCATGGGTCAGAATGGCTCACAGACTGTTGGTGCAATTTTCTCATTGGATTTTTGGCATGTGGTAGTAAGTTGGTACCCAAACCCCCACATTATACATTTAAAGGCAGCCTTCTAATGGGATTGCTGGGAGATAATGTCATGTAAAGCATTTAATCCTGCTTGGATGTAGCCAGCCGAGGTAATTATGTGCATTGGCCCCTTAGGAAGCGAGTGGGAAGGGCGATGCAGAAAGCACGTATGAAAATCCTCCGTTGCTGTTTGTACCCTGGAGGTGGATGAAATTATAGATGTGCTCCTTGGTATGATTGAAAAGCTGGCTGGGGGCCAGGCCTGAAATTACCCATGGAAACACCGGCTGTCAATGGGAAGGGGGAGCTCCTGTTGCCTTTGATCCAAACTCCACCTTCGCATTGCTGTTAAGTGAAATGGGGAGAACCCCCCAGCCCGCAGCACCCAAGGGCTTACCCTCGTGGTGAGCACACAGGGAGGGGTTTTCTGGCTTTCCATCCTTCTGATGGGTGGCACTTGGCCTTTGGAGGGGCACTGCAATGGGTTGAAATGTCCTTTGAGGCCCTGGCAAGTGTAGCATTAAGTTGTTAGCATCAATGCTGGTGATTTCTCTCCCCTTACTCATTCTTCAGTCAAATTCACAAGCTTTTGATTCTTGGGGTTTATCTTAAAAGGGAAAAAACCTCACACTGGTGAAGGACAACTTAAACTGTGACTGCTCTTCATCTAAAAGCCTCAGACCCCAAAGGGTAAAGAGCAAGATCTGTTTCTAAACAGCACATATACGTGCTCTTGCAATGGGGTTTAAAATTAACCCAAAGCCCCACTGTGGCCTGTGTGCTGGTGCTTCTGGGGCTGGTTTGGGGTTTGGAGATGGTGACCGAGGGTTTCACTGGGAAAGGGGAAAATCCCCCAACTCTTCTCAGCCCTGAGCTGGCTGCTTTTGGCAATGGGTGAAGCTTGGAAGTGTGTGTGAGCACGCGTGCCCTGGGCATGGAGCTGGTGCTTGGAGAGCTGCAGCATCGCCCTGTGAAGAAGCCCAGCAAAGCAGCACTGGGTGTATTTCATCACAGAATCCCAGCCTGGTTTGTGTTGGAAGGGACCTTAAAGCTCCTCCAGCTCCAACCCCTGCCACGGGCAGGGACCCCTTCCATAGAGCAGCTTGCTCCAAGCCCCTGTGTCCAACCTGGCCTTGAGCACTGCCAGGGATGGGGCAGCCCCAGGGAAGAACTTCCTAATGCCCCATCTCAGTCTCCCCTCTGGCAGGTTAAAGCCATTCCCCTTGGCCTGTCCCTACAGGCCCTTGGCCAAAGCCCCTCTCCAGGTTTCCTGCAGCCCTTTTAGGTATTGGAAGCTGCTTTTCTTGTGCTTTTGTTTTAATTTCAGATGCTGAACACCGAGATGCTGTCCTGTGGATGGCCATGGGCTCAGTGCCCAGCTGGCCCGTTAGCAGCTGATGAGCAGACAGTGGAGGAGTCCATGGGGAAACTCCTCTTCAACCAGCATCAGGTTGTACTTATGCCTAAGTGGTGAATGGAGAGGCTGTGGATAGCTTGGGTGAGTGGCACCGTACGTGTGTTTGCCGGAGGATTAGGGCTTTGGAGAGGAGGTTATTTGTGGCTATGAGTATGTAAGAGAAAGCATTGAGCTTCTCCCTTTGGGGATGCAGCTGATCCATCCCACCCGGACCTGCAGTTCAAGGAGAAAGCACCATTCCCTTTCCTTCAGGTAAATCCCACCTCACTCCACGCAGTGCCAAGCAGCACGTGGCCGGCACACAGGCTGGCGCCATGGCACAAATGATGCCGCCTTTGTTGCTGCTCTTCCCTCCCCGGCAGCTCCTTCTCCCTGCCCAGCTCAGCTCGCTCCCGGTGGGTCCATGGCTACGGCTGTGCAGCCGCGGCAGGGGAACCTCTCCTTTGCCCCCGCACGGCTGTGACCTGGCTCACGTCGTGCCGTGACTCAGGGAGCAGGAATGGACGGGTGGGTCCCGGCGGGTGCCGGGGCACTCACCGGGGCGCAGGGGAAGGCAGCTGCGGTTTGCAAGGGCTGGGCAGGGACAGGCAAAGCCCGAGCGAGGGCTTTGCACGCAACCGAACAATCACCCCATTATCAGGGCCCGCGGCGCCAAACAAAACACGGCTCCAAACCTCACTCGGGCTTGCGAGATGCGCGCCCCGGGTAGATCGCAGCACCTGAGTCATTGCTTATAAAGGGATGGATTTCACCTCCCGCCCCTCCCCTTAGGAAAGAAACAATCCGAACCCGAAGACAAAACGACTCCTATTCTTTGTCCGCGGGCTTTGTTGTACTTGGCAACGGGGCTGCAATTAAAACCCAGCCGCTCTCGTGCGCGCACGCAGGCAGCAGGCTCCGAGCGAGCGAACGGCTCCTCTGCTACCAAGGGCTCGCTCAGGCACCCCAAACCCACCACGCTGGCCCTGGCCGAGCCACGTTTGCCTTCATCAGTCCCACCGGGGATGCTCCAACCTCAGGAGCAAGCCTGGTTATGGGGGACAGGAGGGAAGAAAGGGGATTTCGGCTCAGGGTGCCCTTTTCCTAAGGCAGATGTTATGGGGTCGTTTTGTTTCTAGAAGAGATTTAATGCCAGTCTCTTTTTAGGCGTACATTGGGCTCCCTAAGTGCCTGTGTTTAGTATTGCATGGTCATAGACCTAAAAAGTAGTGTGTGTTGGAAAGGACCTTAAAGCTCCTCCAGCTCCAACCCCTGCCACGGGCAGGGACCCCTTCCATAGAGCAGCTTGCTCCAAGCCCCTGTGTCCAACCTGGCCTTGAGCACTGCCAGGGATGGGGCAGCCACAGCTTCTCTGGGCCTCCTGGTTACCTTTCTCCTGGTTGCTTTACTTAAACGTCCTTTGAGCTGACTGTGGCAGGGTGGTGACTGCAGAAAGGTTCCTCTGTGCCAGCTCAGAGGGACGGTTTCTATGTGATTCCTTATGTGTTGTGTGAGTGGGACGGGTCAACGTGAGGGCAAGGTGATGTGTCCTTGTTCCAGGAAGGACTCCGCTGCAAATTCCTCCATCCAGGGTGCTGTTCCTAATGGGAAAAGAGGGAAAACTTCACACTGCGAGCTCTGCATATTGCACAGCAACAATCTTAGCACCACTTGTCTTGTTTTAAGGCTTCTACAGTGTGGAGAGCTGCCGCTAGTGTGAGAACAGAGTGAAAATAACTCATCCTTGATTGAGGTTTCTGGGAAATGTTCCTGTGCTTTATAATCCTGGGGGGGTTCTTGAGAGCAGGAAACGGAGCCTGAAGGTTGATTTTAATGTAATCTGACAAAATGCTGATGATAACCAAAAGGCTTTCGTGTCCAGAGCTGGTTTGCATGGGGAGCTGCCTAAACCTCCCTCTCGCTGTTGCCTTCTCGTGTTCTTACAGGAACAAGGAAAGCAGACCCGGCACACGCTTGCTCCCATCTCGCCTCCTACAATCCTTCTGCTGTGCCTGGAGCAGCGAACAGAAACCCCAAATGAAAACAGGAGGGAAGAGAATGGCCTGGCTCGGCTTTCCTTTTACTGCAGCATAACTTCCCTGCCATAAAACTGCCAGCGAGAGCCAAGGGAAGATTAGGTCATGGGGAAAAACGCTGGTTGGGAAACAATGGAGGGAGGTGCTGGTAACGGATGGGGTGTGGGACTCCCCGTCGCCCTGGGCTTCTCCCAGGGATCCCATCTCCATTGGGATCCCATCTCCTCTGGGATCCCATCTCCTCTGGGATCCCATCTCTGTCGGCCCCCAGCCCCAGCTCTTGCACAGAACAGTCAAACACCACCAGCACTCCCAACCCTTTCTATTTCCCAAGGTTACAACAGTGAGGGTGGGAACACCCCAGTTTTGCCATCCCGGTGTTCCGACCCCGGGTTGGCAGCAGGGGCAGGCAGGAGGGTGGATGTAGAGCACGAAGCAGCATCTCACACCATGCTTTGGTTTGCCCTTTCCTTTCCAGGCTATATCTTGTCCTGGTGGATGGACAAGTTCCATCCAAAGGCTGGTCCTTTCCCCCGAATCCAGTTGCTGGTGTGTCCCTGGAAGTCAGAGACCCCCGGGACCTGGGTGGAGATGTCTTAAGCGCGTGTTTCACTGAACCCCTTCGTTCTGGGTGGTGGCTGCATGTGGAGAAAAACCTTTTGGAGACCAGGGAAACAAATCCAGACAACAAGGGGGGCCCCGGGGCCTCCCAAGTCATTAAATGAAGCTGTTTAGAACTGAGGCCCAGGTGACTGGGTGTGAAAGCCCCCAAGGCCTCTGTAATTGCTGTGTAAAGGCAGCACTGGTGGGTGGAAAGGAGACAAAGAGATTTGGGGGGATTATTCCTCCCTCCTGCTCAGGTCTCAGCAGCTCCAGCCCCATTTGGCTTCATGGGTTGCTGGGGGCCTTGGCCACGCTGGCACCAGGAGCACGGGTTGGGATGCTGGATGGGATGCTGGGGTCCAGAGAGGGGCTGTCCTCACCCTGTCCACTGCGCAGGGTGGATGGAGACGTCCCCATCCCTCCCTAGTGAGCCTCATCTCTTAAATGGACCTTAGCTGAGGTGTTCTGTCGCCTCTGAGCCCTTCCCTTCCTCTTGCTGCTTCCCCAGGCTCAAAAGAGGCCCAGAAGTAAAAGGAACTTTGTTTGCCTTGTGCAAATCTTCTTCCCCTCTGCTTTGCTGAAGGTGAGCAGAGTCCAGCTCCCCACCAAAGCACCAGTGCGGTGTGCCTGAACCTCTCAGAGCTCCCAGAGGGAATCAAGGAAGCGCTGCCTTGCCTTTCAGCCGAGGAAAGACGTGAAATTATCCTCAGCTCAGCCGCCTCTTGATGTCTGGCTCACACAAGATGACAAGCTGATAAAGTGGAGCATTGCAGTCTCCCTCAGGATGCTGGGGAGGGAGCGGGAGCCTCCGCCAGGCACAGGGACCCCAGGCTCCAGCTTTCCCAAGCCCTGTGCAGCAAGGGCTGGACGTTCATTTCTGAAGGACATCAACCTTTCAGGTTCTTTTTGTTACTATTTGATCAGTTATTCTGAAAATACCAGTGGGAAACATCACAGCTGGGAGCCAGGAGGGGATGGTGTCTGGAGAGAAGGCTTCAGGGACCCCTTAGAGCAGCTCCAGTGCCTAACGGGGCTCAGGGAACCTGGAGAGGGGCTTGGGACAAGGGCCTGTAGGGACAAGGCAAGGGGAATGGCTTGAACCTGCCGGAGGGGAGACTGAGATGAGACATTAGGAAGTTCTCCCCTGTGGCTGCCCCATCCCTGGCAGTGCTCAAGGCCAGGTTGGACACAGGGGCTTGGAGCACCCTGCTCTAGTGGAAGGGGTCCCCTTGGCTCTTGTCTCCCCTTGGCAAAGGTTTAAGGGGGGTCTGCAGGGCTTTGGGCTGCTGCTCTGCAGCGAGTGACCCGCACAGTGTGGAGAACGCTGGCGAGAGCAGTGGGAGCTCTGCGGTTCCTCCTCCGGTGGCTTCTCTCTCCTCTTTTTCCCTTCCCTCCCCCTTTCCTTGAAGCTCTCCGAAACAAGTGCCGGTTTATGGCCGATAATTCAGGGCTGCACAAAGGCTGCCTTGTGCCGGAGCTCCAGATGTTTAACATCTCACAGAGCCCCTCATCACAAGGTACCTGTTTCACGGAGCACCAGCTGACCTGCATGGCGGGGAGCTGCTTCCAGCCCTCTCCTTCCCTTTCACAGGCTGCAGCCAGCAGAGCCCAGCCCTTGGGACAGCACTTGGATACCTGGTACAGCGAAGGTGACCTGGAGTCACGGTGCTGCCAGAGAGTCATTGTCTGATCCCTTCTGCAGTGGCTCAGCCTCTGATGGCTCTGTTGGAGGATGCCTATGGGTAGGAATATCTGCTTCCCGCTGGAGGCCCCTGCTTATGGGAAATGGGCATCTCCGTGATGGGAGATGCTGCCTCAGAGGAAGCAGTACGTGCTGTGAGGGTCTCCTGGGAGGACAGCTGGAAGAGCTGGCTCGTAGTGGGTGTTTTGCTGGCCCTGTGGACAGAGGTGTGAGGTCTATGTTGTCCCCAGGCGATAGTGATGGTCATCGGAGTGTCCAGCCTCACGTGGACAGGGCAGAATCCATCCACCGTTTGGCTGGGGGATGCATCTCATGTACTAAGATCCAGCATGAGAAGAAGGGATCACTGTGAAGGTGGAAGTGGAAACCTGGGTGTACCTGAGTGATGGGGTGGCAGGAGGGACCTCCCCATCCGCATTGCCTGCCGGAGGGATGCTTTGCTGTGGCACACTGGAGCAGCCACCGGCTCTGCTGGCAGCCAGAGGCCTCGGGAGCAGAGTGACCCACTGCAAAGTGCTCCCCAGCCAAAGCAGCCCCTCATTCTCATGCACAACATGCGAGGGGGAGGGAATGAATCCCTCCATTGCGGAGCAGAGCCGGGCAACTTGTCCGCAATGAAGTAATCCTCCCCCGGCACCCCGAGCATATAAAGCACTGCAGAACACAAGTGCCTCTCTGTCCCCACTCTTTCTTCTCTTTCCCTTTAATAATCTCACTCTTTTGTCCCCATACGTTTACTCCCCATGTCATTGTCCCCTCAAGCTCCGGTAGCTGCCCTTCCCCGGACCCTCTGCATTGGCGGTGCCCATGGTGCCACCTGGGTTTTTCCACTCTGTTTTCCAGGACACCTGATGTATTTATTTGCTTTCCTTCTTTCCCCCCCTCCCTTGCCTCTGGTTTAGGGTCTATTAAGCTTGCTCCTTCTTCCCCTGCCCTGGGAGCCCCGGTTAATGAGTAACCATAGTGTGCTTGGAGGCAGCTGTCTCAGACAAACTGACGGAGACTTTTTTGGAGCTGCATAAGGGAACGTTTGTTCTGCAGCTTCTCAATAGATCCTTGTGCAGGAGGCAAGAAGTGTGGGGAGAGAAAGAAAGAGACACTAAATCACTGGGCTCCTTGAAAATCTCGCTGCGTGTGTGTGTGTTTTTATGCCTTTGCTATAATGGATTCTAGATGAGTCACCTTTTCAAGTTTAAATAATGAATTTATCTTCCCAGCGGAGCACACAATGTACTGCTTAACAGTGTTTTGGCTTTAAAGGTCTTTTTAAGTAACTTAAGCATAAAACACACAGCCTATATGTACACTGGCGTGGGGTTAGCATCACAGGAACGTGAGTTTTCTTTGTCCTAATCCCAGCATAATGCAGATCTTGATTTTATGGTTCGTAACTTTACCTGTTCCCTTCCTTTGCTTTCATTACATGGGGTCTTTGGGGGTTTATCAGCTATTTGCCATTGGGGTGAAGGCTGGTTTGTCTTCCCCGCACTGCCTGGCTGAGGGGCTGGGAGGGAGATGGTGCCATGGAGGAGAGCAGCAGGTCCTGAGCCCCAGAGCTCCTGCCTGACCTTGGCAATGGCATTTAAACCTCTCTTCCCTGCTTTGCTTTTGTCACTGTGCAAATAGGTGACGGATGTGCCTCTTCTCATACTTGCAATGGCTTTTCCCTTCCTACTGAGCTGGGGAGCTTAGGAAGGGCAGGTGGGATGCTGTGGGCAGGCAGAAAGTCATGGGAGCAGGGTATGGTTGTCTCAAAATGTCTGTTCCCCTCGTGGGGTGTGATGCTGAGATGGGCTCAAGGGGCTTTGCAGGAGCAGCTGTGGATGTGTGAGGGTGCATGGCCTGGGAGAATGAGGATTCAACGTAGGAATTTCTACTTGGATGGGGAATGAGCTGGGGATCCCTGTGCTGGGGAAGGCGCAGTTTGCCCTCACCAGCCCTTTGTGCTATTACCCAGTGGTAAATGCAATGGTCCTGTCCTGGCTTTCCTCTGGGACTGACCTGCTGCTGACACCCAATTTTGTGGTCCCCATGTGTTTTGATGGGGCCATTCCCTCCGTTCCCTCTTCCCTGTTTGGGCTCTAAGCCTGCAGCTGCTGGGACCCTTAGCTCTGAACTGGGATGGGTTTGCTTTTGGGACAGCTTTGCTCCAGCTCCATCCAAGGACATTTCCCACCGCTCCCACAGCCCATCCTTCCCAGGGACCCGCTCGTGGTCCAGGCTGCTATCCAGTGCTGGGATAACTCTGGAAACCTGAACCACGGATTTAACTCCTCTTTTACAAAACATCAGGGTTTTTCTTTCCAATTTTGGGGTCAAGTTTTGGGTAAAGATTTAGGGTGCTTGTGTTTCACCTGGAACGCAGCTCCCGGGAGCAATGGTTCTTTATTGGCTCCCGCAGACACTTGGCACTCTCAGCACATGAAATAAAAAGCTTTTTTGTTTCCATACTTCCATATATTTATGTATATTTAACGGGTATGGGGAGGGTATTTGAAGGTCAGAGGACTTCCAGAGGTTACGGTGCTGGCCGGGCCCTGGGAACAGCCGTCCTGTGGGAACTCATTCCCAGCTCACCCTTCCCAAATCCCTGCTTTCTTTTGCCAATGCTGGTGCCCATCACAAAACACCTTTCCCCCCCCCTTCCTTTTTTTTTTGGTAAGAATCAACAGCAAAGTCCACAGTGAACTTTATAGAGGTGCCATTTGCTTTATAGAGGTGCCATTCGCTTTATAGAGGTGCCATTCACAAAGTGGTGTGGTAAAAGTAACAGGACCCCGGGCTGTGAACCCAAGCAGGCTACCGAGGAGGTGTTTGTACTAACACTGCTTTTACAAGCAGAAGCAGTTTTCCTGGCTCCACGCTCCCAGAACAGGCTGATGCTGCTGCAGGTTAGAGCAGATGGGCCCTGCTCGCCTCGTGGTGCTTTATCCCTGTTGGGATAAAGGATGCTTCCAGCTGCTCTGAGCGGATCTGCTGGGAAACCACTGATTTTCCATGACTTGGAAACATCTGGTTGACATTCTTACACCATAATTCTCTTATTACCTGATCCTCACGCACTTTATCTTGCTTTATGGGCAATTCTGCCCACACCAGCACCACCATCACTCCAGCACACGGGCTATTCCCCTCATTAAAACTGTGTTTTCTCCCTCTGGCTCAGGTCTCCCCTCCCCATCCCAGCAGTGGCTGAGGAATGCGAGCCAGGAATGCTGTCCTCTGCAAGGAGCAGGGGAAGGGGGGGTGGCTATCACTTAAAAACAATGTCTTTGTATTTCCAGCCCGCTGCAGTCACGCAAGGCCTTGCCTGGGTGTGCTCAGCCCTGCGCCTGCTCACCCGCTGCCTCACCTGGCACCGGCACCGCAGCGTTCAGCATCTTCCACAGCCTTTTACCATCACGTCATCCTCTTGCACAACCGGGGCTGGGAGAGCATCCCATAAATCAGTGCCAGGCGCCTCTGTGAATGAGGAGCGCACCTTTCCTTTCCAGTTCATCCCTCGGTGGCTGGCTGGGGGCCTCTGTGCACATCACCAGCACCCAGGGACTTTGCATGGTCCTTTGCACTGGGCAGATGTGACTGGCAAAAGCCTGTGGAGCTGTGGCAGAGCCTTGCAGCACTTTGGGGGATGATGTGTGACAGCACCGTGTCCTGTGGGCTTGTGGTTCTGAAGGGAACGCCACTGGGAGAGGGAGCAGAGCTTCTTAATGGTGTTACAAACATGATTATTTGTCTTCTTCTTCTCCACGTGGAAGAGCGTGGAGTCTCTCTCTTCTCTGCGCTTCCATCATTCTACCGAGCAACGAGAAAAGGGAGAAACCCAGCAGCCAAATCCTGTGCTGGAACCAAACCAGCGGAGCTCTCAGAGCAGGGAGTCAGGACTTTCCTGCCACTTCCCACCAGCACAGGACCATCAGGCGGGCAGTGATGCACCTCTCAGGCGCAGAAGCTGCAGAGACTTGCAGCGGTGCAGCCGGGATGGCACAAGCAGCCGCTATGGGATGGTGAATCCTGTGGGAGCAGCACCTGGATCCCTGCTCCTGCGCATGGACATCGCCCTGCCAGCCAAGGGATTGGGATGGCACAGGATGGGGTAGCTCAGGGCACAAGGGGCTGCAGTAGAGCCCCATAGCACCACGTTTTCCCATCCCTGCTCTTCGCTGCGAGTCGCGTTCTGGTGCTTGCCAAACAGGTTTTCATTTCCAGGCCATGGGGATGAGAACGCAGCTCAACCCCCTCCTCCACAGCGCTAAAATATGGTGTTTTTTTCCCTGTTTAATATACCATAAACCATGACCTTTTCCCTCCTTCCCAAGGCAGCCAACACAAGCACAACAATGTGATTCGTGCAGCCTTGCACTTGTGGTTTCTTCAAGAAATTCATCTGGTCCCTGAGCAATTAGGGGAAGGGAAGCGTTTCCACTCCGGCTTTGGGCCCTGAACTCCTGCCAGGAGGGACTTTTTCCCTTCCCCTTCGCTCTCCCTCTCTCTCCCCAGCCTCCCTTGCTCGCTTGTCCTAGAAAACCTCCGTGGTTTCCTTCCAGCTGCTCTCCTGAGAGTATGAGGATAAATCCCAGCCCAGGGCAGGTGGGATGATGCTGGATACGGCCCCCTGCTCCCGTGCAAGTGATGGGTTGGGACATTTCCCACCGGGAGCTGAGCCTCGTGTCCTGCCGGCTGAGGGGTGCACCCCTCATTGCCGAGCACCTTCAGCACACTGCCCCAAATTTGACTGTCCCGGTTCTGCCTGTGAGAGCAGTGGGCACAGTGGTGCTGGCCCTGCCATCCCCCCTGCCTCCTGGTGTTCCCTTTGGGGCATTTCCCCATTCCAAACCCTTGGACGGAGTCAAACGTTCGCAGAGCAGCAGGGTAAGGAGGGGGACAAGGTCCTGCGCAGTGAGGACATTGGGGTGACTTTGCCAGGACCGAGCGTGCTTGCAAGAACGAGCCTTAAATTATCCCCTAAGTCAACAGCCCAGTTAATTGCTCATTCATTCCACAGATGGGTTAATAATTAAGTTAAATTAATAATTGGGACAATAATTAAACTAAACAATAACCAATACAGGGGACAATTGAAGCGATCGCTCTCCGTGCTAAGCATTCCCTGGGGTTATTCATTGACCCGGCACTTCGGCGTGGGACCGGCTCCTGGAATCCCGGGAACCGCGGGGCTTTTCCAAGCGGAACCGCCGGCTCTTCCCCACCACGGCGGGGAGGAGCATCCCCGCCCGGAGCCCGCTGCCCTCCCGCGGGCCGACAACGGAGGGAGGGACGGGCGGAGGACGGGAGGCGGCTCCCGGCCCGGGGGGGAGGAACTACAAGTCCCGTGAAGCCGCGCCGCCCTCCCGCGGGGATATATAAGGGGGGAATGGCCCGGCCCCGCAGTCGGAGCATCCCTGCCCGCTGAGGCGCCGGTCCCGGCCCGCGGCCACCTGCGCGCCCGCTCCGGCACTGGTACCCGGCTCCGCGCCGGTGGATATGGAGGATGCGGATGATGGGGCCGCTCCCGGAGCCCTGAGGATGCGGGGGGAAACGCCGTTGCCCACCGGAGGTAAGTGCCCGCTCGGACCAAGGAGGGACCGGTTCGGGGCATCCCCGCCGGACACTCGGTCCTGCCGCGGTCCCGTTCCTCTCTGCTCGGTATGGCGGGGCACCAAGCGGGCTGCGGGTCCCCCCGGTGTCGGCTCCGTGTGTTGGTTCCTTTTGCCTTTGTGTCCTGTCGGGTCCTGGATGTTTCCCTCCCGGGCTGGGGGCTCCCACGCCGGGATGCTCCTTGTTCGGGCAGAGGGCGAGAGCCTGGTCCCGGCTGGTGCTAGGAGGAAGGGTTCCTCTTTTTCTCTAAAGAAAACCGTGTGGAAGTGAGGTTTTCTGGTGTCTTATTCTTGGCTTTATTTTATTGGGGGTGGCACATGCACACCAGGACTTTTTCCTTCTCCTTCCATTGGAAAATCTCCTTGGAAAGGCTCATAGTGGCTGTGGTGCACCCGGGGCAGGTGCCCAGATGAGGTGATGCTGAGGATGGGCCCTGGGAGCTGCAGCCCCTTCCCCTTCCTGACTGGATCTGAGGGTCTCCCACCCTAAGGTGCTCTCTGGCATGAGCTTGGGATCAAGGAATACTTGATCGGGGTTGGTGATGCAAAGTATCTGTGATGTACAAGAGCACTTTTGTGTGGATTCTGGAAAAATATGAATGACTCCCTTATTTTGCTTGCTACAACAAAAAGACCACACCAGTCTAGACCTGCAACCAGCAACACACACAGAAATGAGTGCTGTCTGCTCCCAAGGACCCAGAGAACACCAGTGCTCCCAGTGTGTGAGCTGCTGGTCCCTATGGAGGGCGAGGGATGCTTGTTTGGGGAAAGGATGTTTGAGGTTACTTTGATATAAACAAGAGAAGCTTTTATTGCCCAGACATTGTTAGTGTTGCTCTTTGCTGGCTTGGAATGTGTTTCCTCTGAAGGGTTTGGAGACCGGAGGAATTGCGGAGCTCTTGCTAATTGAGACATCTTTTTACAATCACAGGCACAGCTGGTGGGATGGAAGAGGGGGGAGAGGGCTGGGATGTGACTCAGGCCTGGGGAAGAAGCTGCATCTGGGTCTGCCTGGCGCTGTGAAGGGGAGACTCCAGCTTGGAAGCTGGGGCAGGGAACCCAAGGAAGCCTTTTTGCTCTGCTGGCAGGCAGGTGATGCTTCTGGGACAACAGCTTTCTCATTCCCCTGTAAAATTAGGGATGGGTGGCAAAAACTGTTCCCAGGTTCAGCTCAATCCCTCCCCCAGGTTTGGGGTCTCACATGTCTGCTGAGTTTGAGCCCCCTGACAGAGACCTCATGGGGCAGAAGGGTGTTGCAATAATCCTGTGCTCTCCTTTCTCAAAGGCTTTGCTGCGAGAAGAACCAGAGCTGCTTGGACTTGCTCTTTCTACAAAGCAGCTTCCTTATTGCTTTCCCTGTTCAGGTGTCTCAAAACGAAAGGTAGTCTGAGATGTGGCATCCCTCAAGCTTCTTTTGATGTGTTGGCGATAACCTTTCATAGGGGGCTGTCGAATGGCAGTGGCTTTCTGGTGCAAAGAGGGTCCCTAAGTGAAGTGTGAATGCGCTTTGCAAGCGCAATGTATGTGAAGAGAAATACAACCCTTGTCTTGCAATGGCAGGAGGAGGTAACCTCGCTCTGAGGGCTGGGAGTGTTCCATTCACAGTGCCCCCAAGCCATAGAGCAGAAGCTCTGGCAGGGTGAGATGGGGGCTGTGGTGGCAGTGGTCACTGGTGGTTGCTCTGCAGGGCTCAGGTGCTGTGTGTTGAACAGATTCGCTTACAGTGGCTGGAGATGCTGGTACTGCAGGAGCTTCTCCTGCCCAGTGCTCTGGGAGCAGTAAATCAGTGCCATGGGGGAAATGACCCACATGGTCTTAACCCCACAGCTCTTGGACTTGGCCCTAAAGCAGACCGGGACAGTTGTTGGCCACAGCCACTTGCAATGGGCATCGTGAGCTGTTTGAGGACCAGCTATAAATTAAACTATGTATTGCAGGGTTTCAGTAGGCTCTAAACCACACTCGGGTGCTATCTCACCTGCACTTGCCTGCTCGGTGTGTTGCAGGGTGCAGAGAGGACTTGGGGGATGTTGGGACCTGGCTCTTTCCTAAGTGAAGGCTTCTGCCTGCAATGAAGCAGGGCTGTGAAACCTGTATGCCCTGGGCTCTTCTGAGGGCTGGATTTTGGTGTGATTTTGGTGTGCGTTCCTCCCATGCTTGGTTTTAAACGTATGTGATACAGTGGCATCGCTTCTCCTTAGTGCTGGGTGGTTTTTAGTAGCAACCGGCCCAAATCTTGCCTGTTTTGGACTCAAACTCCTCTGTCTGGGGGTTCTTCTGTAGAAGAAATGGTGAGAGGGCCTTAAAGTTTAGGAGCTGAAATGTTTGGGGCACACCAGCTCCCTGTGGCTCTGGCAGACAATGGGGGGATAATGCCAGGAGCACAAAGCAGCTTGCTGGGGGGTTTCTGGTTTGTTTGAACTTTGAGCAGAGGAGCAGAGCAACAAAAGAGAAGGCAAGGAGAGCACAGAGCTCTGCCAGTTGCCAAGGCTGGCCAGAAAGCTATAACTGCCTTACAAAGGGTGGCCTTGTTCAGGATGGCTTATTTCATCAGAAAGATGTATTTGAAACAAAAACGAAGGGGCAAATGCTAGCGTAAAGCCTCCCATGTCAGTATAAATACTGCCTGAAAACACTTTCATTACCTCCTATAACTCCCTAATAAATACCGTTCCTTTTTGATGAAAGCTCTTAACACAGGATTAGGGTTTACAGTGCGTTGCCTTATTAGTCCCTGGAGACAGAGCCCATGCGCTGCGGGTTCGTGTCCTGCTCTGCAGCCTGGTTGCAGAGCTTCAGGGCTTCCCCCTTCCTTATTGTGGGGGTTTTCCCCCCTGTGGGCAGCATCTGAATCCCAGGCAGTGCTTTCCTGTGGGCAGACTGGGATAGGTGTGGCTGGGATGGTTCTGGCTTCTGCTTCATCCTTAAGGCTCTCCTCCCAAGCTGAGCTGAGGTGGGAAGGCCTTGGTGGTGCTGCACCCATGCTTGAGGAAGGTGGCATTTTCCCTTCCATTGGCTGGCTCTTTCTGCCAAGCCACAGATGGGGTTTGAGGGCTGAAAGCTAAGCCTTCAAATGTGTTTGATCCCTGGGTGGTTGGGCAGTGTTCCTGCAATGAGAAAACCCAATGGAAAAGCCCAGAATGGGTTTCATATCAGGAGCAAATGTTACTTAAGCAGGCTCTTTTTGAAGCTTGCTCCTTGGGTGTTAGTCTTGGTCCTTCTCCCTAGGAGGGGGTCAGAGCTGGCATCTGTTGGGGATGGCTGCAGCAACACCTTCCGTAGTCTGGAGGAGGAAATGAGCAGCTGTGGCCCTGCTCTAAGCTCAGCCTAAGACAGCAACATGACTCGGTCACAAGGGCAAAAAGGTCTTCTCATGGTGTGTATAGGAGCTTCAAGACTGGCTTTGAAGTCCTGCCATGGTCTGCTTGCACGTGTCCTGTGCTGGGCCTGATGGATGCAGGATGCTTGGGGACCTCAGTGTCGCATCCTCTCCAGTCTGGGATGAATGGGGGCTTCCCTCCTGCCATCTGAGTGTACTTCAGCTCCTGCTGGTGGTCCTTTGAGCTGTGCTTCCAGGCCAGTGCGTTTCAGGAGTGGCTTCTGACTTCAGGAAGCTTTTCCTAACTTAGGAACCACATTTGTGGTGTGTGGGCTCCGTGCTGGCAGTCAGGGGGGTGCAGATCCTTTAGGATGTGTAGGTTGGATGAGGGGGGTGCTCCTGTGTCAGGTGCCCGTCTTTGCTCTCAGCAGGTGAGCTCACACTGCTGTGTGCCCAGGTAGGCTGTATGGCTGATGGAGGGGCAGGAACCTGCTGCTAGCACCTGGGATGCCAGTGACACCAAGAGGCAGTCTGAGTACTCCTGTAGCTGGTGGCCAAATGCTGATCTCTGATGCAAATGGCTTGGAAGTCAGCTCTGGGAGTTAAAGGTGACAGGAGCTTCTCTATGCTGCTGAAACCATGGATAACGGGACCCACTGACTGCTATGGTGGGGCTCTGCATGGACTCCATTGTCAGCTAGAGCTCTGCTATGGACTTGATGTTGCACATGTCGACCCAGCATCTCCTTGGCAAGTTGGAGGTGAAGAGGAAATGAGGGAGCCTGGTGGTGTCCTTGGTGAGACACCTGCACACCTCTGAGGAGGCAACGTGATGGATGAGTAGGGCTCGGTTTTGGGGTGGGAAATTAGGATCTGGGTGATGGTTGCTGCTGTTTGAGATGCCAGAAATGCTGCAGTGCAGCCCTTGGTACAGGAGTGTTCTGCTTGGTTGTGCTTTGAAGGAGGCTTGGTTACCAGGGGACATGAGGGTAGCAAGGGCTGGTATCAGTCACTCTGGATAGTGGTTGGGTTCTATGTTGGTGCTGTGCCTTCAGCTCCTCTTCCTGGGCTGTGTAAGATGATTTGTCTGCATAAAACTATGCTTTTGGGGAGGAAGAGCTGCTCACCCACAGCTGGTCCCTCTCCATCCATGCGAGCGGTGGCCAGGCTATGTGTTAGCCATGGAAGTGTCTGTCTGCATGGCTGTGGTGCAGGAGCGCATCGCTGGGGTCCACACCTGTATCGCTGGCAGGATGCTGGCATCCTGCTCCACTGGTCCAGCACATTTGAGTCAAACATTGCTCCTGGGAGATTCCCTTCTCTGCAGCTCATTGCTTCTGAAGCAGGAGGACCCGGAGGCAGCAGAGCCCCCGGTCCTGGGGAAAAGGTGCCTCATGTACCTGTCTGTGGAGGGAGGACGTCTGCTTGCACCTCCCTCACCCGGTTTCCCTTTGCTGCTGACCATCATCCTACCTCTTCTGTTTGTCCCATAGCAATGTGTCAGACCTTCCCAGCCCCGGACTGGGAGGGGGAGGGAGGGCTTCCCAGCCCAGCAGACTGGATGGGAAATAATGATCCCCTTTTTATAGCTTCTTCAATTGTTCCCGAAAATCCTTTTTAAAAGGAGGAAAGTTCCTTCCTTCCTTTCAGCTCCTGGTATCTTTAAGAATTCACTCTATTGTGAGCCCAGGACAGAGACCCTTCTATGAGGCTGCATAGGAGCTCTTCAGAGGCCCCCTCCCCACACCCCCTCCCACCCCATCCCAACAAGCCCCCATTCTCCTCTGAAGAGGGTCCCTCTGTCTAACACCAAGTAACTCTTAAGGGTAGCATTTATCCCCGGGCACTCAGCTCACAAAGAGTGCTGGAGTGTCAAATAAACTCACTGCAGCCTGCAAAGAGAAGAGGAAGAAAATACAAAACCCCCTTTATTTCCACCCCTGCAGGGAAACAAATACGGACTTTGTGCTGGTGAGCAGCAGCGCCCTAACGAAGCGGGGCAGTGCGTGTACTAATGGATCCCTAATAAACCTCAGTGCGCGCACATGTGATGGGCTGTGCGGGGACCTGGCAGAGCAGCAGGAAATCAGAACCCCTCTGAGCAAGTCCTGGTCCTCCGCTGTGCCCCGTGCTTCCTAGGCACTGCTGACCCTGATGCGTGTCCGTGATTTGCTTTTGGAGAGGGAGATACCGGTTCTGTCCTGGGTCTTCTGCTAAGGCTGCCCCCAAAGGTAAGGGGTAACAGAGGGGGTTATCCCTTTGAGCATCCTGCGCTTGGGCACGTCTTCAGCAGGTCCTTCAAGCTCTGACTACACCTTTGGGAAGGGCTCGGCACAGCTGAGCGATGCTGAAGGCACCCATTTCATCAGGAAGCTGTTGCTGGAGGGGAATTCAGCTCCTTGCCCTGGACACGGCTATAGGAGCTGGTGCTTTGCTGCTATCAGAGGGAATCATCACCTTTCTGTGAGCTTTGTAGCTGTTTGCTGTATTTGCCACTGTCGCTGTGCGGAGGAGATGTGCTGCCCCGAGAAGAAATCATTGCCTTGTTCCCCTGGATGGATTTAAGCTGTTATCCTGTGTCCGAGAGCAGCGTGACGGGTACTGACCTAACTGGGACTGTAACAGCTGAGCAAGGAACACCAGTGCTGCCTGCTCCCCAGGGACCTGTGCACCAGCATGGCCAGAGAACCTCTGCTCTGCAGTAGCAAGAACAGCCCTCTGTAGTCCTTCATTGTGGCCCAATCCTGGCTTCTTAATGCTGATTTGGGGAATAGCTTGCAGCTGCACTACATGGGATGTGCTCTGATGCCCTCAGGTGTTCCTGAAGCTGCAGCAGACCTGGAGGACAAGAGATGCTGCTCTTCCCTTGTCCTCGCACTTCTCTACAGGATGTGGTAGTGCATCCTTACCTAAAGGGGCAGATGCCACCAGCCACAATAGCTGTTGGACTGTCCTTGTCACTAGGAGCAAGAGGACGGGAGTCTGTCCATGTGCAGGCTTGGGACTTCTCCCCTTCCACCAAGCAAACAGTCCTGAGCCATGAGGATTTGTCTCTGGATGGTTTCTCGCTGCTGGGATCTCTGAGGCCCTCGTGGAGTGTGGGATTTGGATGCTCCCTTCTGTCTGTAGCTGGGAATGCCATGGCCGGGAGGCTGCAGCCATCTGCTCCTCAGGACCTGGTGGATTACTTCTCTTGGCACCATCCTGCTGTGTGGTTTGTACTAATCTGGTGGAACCGGCTTCGTTACATGAGCCCTCCCAATTGACAGCTGTGGAAAGGCAGCAGCAGTTACAGTTCTCTCTTTCTGGGTTACTCTGAGCATCGTGGCTCTGGAGGAGGAAGGAATCCACACACGTGCAGGACAAATCCTGCTGGTTTTAGGTGAGTCAAGAACATGCCCTTCCCTTCCTTTAGTTAACAAAGGGCCTTCCTGTGGGACTGGACTTGAGGAGAAAAGGCTGAATCCAGTGACCTGCTGCCCTGGGGGAACAGGAGAGGACACAGGTTTATTTCTGAGCTGAACTGGCTTTCCCCTCCTCTTTTAATCAAAGCACTAACTTTTTAGTACCATTTCAGCCTGAAATCCCTGTTAAGTGTTCTCCCTGGAGTTATGCTGCTGAGTAATAGACAAAGGAGTTAAAGCAAGGCAGCCTCAAACAAGTTTCCCTTTCTTACCCCAGCAAGGGAGAACCCCTCTGGCTTTCCGCACTTTAAAGCGAGTTAAAGCAAGCGAGGAGCCTGCTGCTGGTTTGGATTACTGGGAACAGTGTGTGGCTTGTCTCGAGGGGACCGCAGGGATCCAGTGCTTGGGTGGCTTTTGGTGCCAAGGCTGGTTTGGGAATTTGCGTTTACTTTCTGCATCTTCAGCTTCTTCTGGGAGATGCCCCATGAAGAGATGCCCTCGCTGGGGCTCGCTCGCTCTCTGTATGTGCAGTTAAGTGATGCTCTCGGCCCCGGGTCCCTGGTGCCCATGTTGGAGGAGGGTTTAGGCCGGGAGCATCCATTGGGAGCGCTCCTGGACGCACGCTGACACCTGCCGGCCGTGGCGGGCACGGACCGGGCAGCACCGGCAGCACCAGGCGGGGCCAGCAGGGGGCAGGCGAGGGCAGGCAGCGGCGGCACCTCGGACCTTGGGCGCAGCGAGGTCCGGGACCTGGAAGAGCCGCAGCTTGTGTGTCCCAACGGGAAAAGGGTCCCAAATCCTGCTCCCCCCTCCACGGGGGGAACCCCTTGGAACGGCAGGAAAGAGGAGAAGGGGATTTGGGGGCTGCTGCTGCGGTATCCCAGAGGGTTCTCGGTATGCTTAGGCTAAATCTGTGCTCTGGAGCCGGGCTGGGAGAGCTGGGCTGGTTCAGCCTGGAGAGGAGAAGGCTCCGGGAGACCTTAGAGCAGCTCCGGTGCCTAAAGGGGCTACAAGGAAGCTGGAGAGGGGCTTTGGATAAGGGCCTGTAGGGACAGGCCAAGGGGAATGGCTTTAAGCTGCCCGAGGGGAGACTGAGGTGGGGCATTAGGAAGTTCTTCCCTGTGGCTCCCCCATCCCTGGCAGCGCTCAAGGCCAGGCTGGAGACAGGGGCTTGGAGCAAGCTGCTCTATGGAAGGGGTCCCTGTTGTGGCAGGGGTTGGAGCTGGCGGAGCTTTAAGGTCCCTTCAGCATAAACCACTCTGATTTGGTGACAGCCCATTGCAGGCATTTTGGCAGTGGAAGAGAAGAGAAGGTGGCCGCAGGGAGCACGCTGTGGTCAGCACAAGGGGGTGGCAGAACAGATGTGTTTTGTTACCCAGTGGATTCCTAAGGTGAATCACTGCCCACAGGGTGATGCTGAGAGGAAGCGTGAACAGCGTGTGCCTGTTCCTGATACTCACTGTGCTTTGTCGGGGGGACAAACCCTCCCTGTGTTCCTTTGCTCTGGATATCTCCTTCCCACGGCCTTGGGCGCTGCCGGGGAGGTTTGCTTCAGATACCACGCGGTCGCTTCCCCCAAAAGTCAGCGAGCCGAGGGCTGTTCGTGCTGCTGCCGGCCAACGGCACCAGTCCTGGGAAAGGGCTGAGGCTGCTCCTGAGCTGCGCTGTCCTTGTTCCCCTCTGTTCTCGGAGCTGATAAAGGTGGGAAGAGGACGTGGGGAAGGCCAGGCAGTGATCGGCTTCCTGGGGAGCAGAAGCCGCCGGGGCCGAGCCGCGCATCACCAGCAGCTGAAGCGGGATGCGGCGGCGGTGGTGGTGGTGGGGAATGGAATTGCTATGGGGAAAGGGGGGCAGCCCCTGCCCGGGGAGCCGGGAGCAAAGCTGCCCGAGCCGCGGCCGCTGGATGGCAGCGGAGCTCCGTGTCCGTCCCCGTCCCGCTCCGTGCGGGTCCCCTCCGCCCGGCTCTGCCCATGGGTGTCATGGAATTCCAGCTTGGGAAGGACCTCAAGGATCAGCCTTTCCAGGCACAGCACGGCTTAGACTGGGTGTCCCAGCAGCCTGTCCGGCTGGAGGCGGCTCAGGGCACTCGCTGGTGCTTTGAGATCTGGATTGAACCCCTTAGCAGTCATTCTCTGTGGCGGTGGGCACACAAATGGGCCACTCAAGGGCTGTGTCTCTTCAAGCTTTTGGGGCGACCAGCGGTTCCTAAATGCAAGGGGTGCTCGTGCAGGTACATACCCAGAAGCACCAGCCAAGACCAGGATGTTAAGGCAGTAAGGGATGGGGAGGGAGGAGACTGGGGGCTACAAACATGGTACCTGTGCACTTCAGCTGTTAGGCTTTAGTTAAAGTTGAGCAGTGAGTGTGACCTGGAGCTGTGTGTGGGAAGGGCAGGGCTGGTCCTGAGGGCACCTCATGTGGTGGCTCTGGGGCCATATGTGGGGCATTGCCTTGGGAATGGGCTCAGGAGGGCTCTGGAGAGCAGGAGGCTGATCGATGCTGTGGGGTGTGATGCAGAGGCATCTCCTGTCCCTGCTTGTCCCTGGCCTGCTCTGAGCAGGCCACTCACATGGCATCCCTGGAGCTGTGGGGCTGACACAGGGAGGGCTCAACATGCTCCTTTCCCCAGAGAAAAGGTGATGAGCTCCTGCTCTGCCTTTCCCTTTCTCCTCGTCATTCCCTCCTTTCTCCCACTTCCCTGGATAAGAGGCATTGGGAGCATTGTCTGGCTCCGCTCCCACACCGCTCTGTCTGGAAGTGGGTGAATTATTGCTGGACAAACCGGTGTTGTTTGGCTCCCTTGAAAAGCACTTCCAGAGCAGCTACAGCCTCCTTGGTCAGCACCATTCACGTTGAAGGCTTTCCCTTCCTCCTTGAGAGCTGGAGCCCATTGCAAATTCCACCAGTGCCACCAGCACAGAGCCGGCTTTCCACGGTGAATGCATTTGGGTTCTGCACCTGGAAGCCTGGAGCTTTTGGGAAGCTCTTTGCCACCAGCGTCACGGTTTGCCTGTGGCTCTGTCCTGCTGTGCTGGAGGAGGTCCTCGGGCTCTCCCGAGCTGGCTGCTCCCTTGGCCCAGCAGAGATGCTTTAAAGGCCTCTGACAGCTGATGCCTTGGGGACAGGCTCACCCGCTCTGTTCTCACGCCGCTGAGGGCTCCAGCACACCCCTGCCTCTGGGTGCTGCGTGAGCCTGAGGTGTGGGTCTGGCCTGGGACCTGCTTTTTCTCACGCCAGGACCCGTCCTTCCAACTGCTCCGCGCTCCTTCCATGCGTGTTTTGTGCCTTCCGCTTGCTGCTGTAAACCACAGCGAGCCTGGTCTGATCTGCCAAGGTGCATGTTCGAGCCCTCCCGACGTGGCTGGTGTTAAAACCAAATGAAATGTTTATACAGGGACTTGCTTTGTATTGAATGAGCTGCAAGCTGAACCTGCACGTTAATGAGCATCCTGCAGTCCTGCAATAGGCTCTGGGGCAACAACACAAGAGGGATGTGGAGCGGCTTGAGTGAGTCCAGAGGGGACCACAGAGATGCTGGAGCAGCTCTGCTCTGGAGCCAGGCTCAGAGCTGGGCTTGCTCAGCTTGGAGAAGAGAAGGCTCCTTAAGGGGAGACCTTAGAGCAGCTCCAGTGCCTAAAGGGGATACAGGAAACCTGGAGAGGGGCTTTGGACAAAGGCCTGTAGGGACAGGCCAAGGGGAATGGCTTTAACCTGAGAGAGGGGAGGCTGAGATGAGCTCTTAGGCAGAAGTTCCAGCCCGTCTGGGATTCTACGATCCATGGCCTCGTGCTGCACCAGCCCCGACTCCCAGCCTTGTGCGTATCGGTTGTGAGGCAAAATACTTGTTGTTAACAACTTTATCTGAGCTTCCCATGTGTGGATTTTTACGTTGCAAGGGAGGTTCTGAGCTTGTACGTGTGCCCGCAGCCGGCGGCTGCGCTGCAAGGCCGTCCTGTGCGCCGGGATTCCAGGCCTCTGGAATGCTCTTTTCATTGATATTTTCTGTGCACAAAAATGCCTGCTTTGTATCGCTGCCCCTTTCCCTCCCCACGCAGGAGGGGAGGGAGGAAAAAAAACCCCGACTCCAGTGTTTTCTGCTCACAAAAGGCTGAGGGTGAATCCAGAGCAGGCGAAATCTCCAGGGCTTTCGGCAGAGAAATTAAATCACTGGAGTTCTCTTTTCTTCCCAAGAACAAACAGGAGCGGTTACCACTTCCTCTCGCTCATAAACAAAACCAGCCCGATGTCTCCAGGAGAAACCCTGCCAAGAGACTTTCCTTCCTAATTGTCTGGGTCTCTTTCAGCTCCGATTAGTATTCGGGAGCGCCTGGCACACAAGCGGGAAGCTTCAGGAGCAGGCTGTAGATCTTGCTCCGAGCAGATCCTACCCTCGTCTCTCATCCCTTGCCCTCCTTGTCTGCCCCACTCGCCCTCTGCCTCCCTCCTTCTTCCTTCATCCTTCCCAGGGTTTAGTGGTGGTGTCTTTTGGGCATCAAATCCTGGTGCTTGGGCTCTAAAGGTCTTTTATGGACCTGCTCTTCTGCTGTTCCTTTGCTTCCAGGCTTTTCTCTGCTCTTGGGCCGGAGTTTTGGCTGGAGCAGCTCTGGGGGATTCGCTTTTCCCTGCAGGAAAGGGCAGGTTGGAATCGGGACTGAACTTGGTGAATGCTATAAAAGATTAAAGGCTGCAACTGCCCCGGTGTGGGGATGGGGTCTGAGATGGGGTTTGCTCCCGTCCGTACACATTGACATCTCTATCTGACCAGCACCCTCTTAACTTTTGTCACCAGTAAAACTCCTTTCTATGGCAGGATGGGAACCTCCATTGGAGGTCCCCAGCAGGGAGTCCTGGATGGCTGCTTGCTCTGTCATGGGACAGGGATTCATTTGGGGCTGTCCCAGGGGAAGCAGGGAAAAGCAGCTTGGGTTCCTGTACCTCTGCCATTCTTCCCTATGAGGCCAGCCTGGGGCCGTGCCTGCTGCCGCTGCTCCTGCCCAGGGCCATGAGCTGCTTTCCCCAGTTATCCCGTTGTGCAGAGAAGAGCTTTCCCACATCCCTCCCCTGTGGCTGGGTTTTAATGTGTAACGTTGTCCCGAGTTCTGCTCTTGCATCATGTGCTGGAGATTAGGCAATCGGGGGCGATAATAAATATTGCTGAATGAGTGGGTGCGGGCAGGAGGGAGGGAGAGGAGTGATTTAAAGGGCAAGGAAAACTGCGTGCTCCCTGGGGGCAATGCTCTTTTTGCAAGGACGAGTCAAGCTTTTATGTCCCCTTTTTTGTAGGAGGCACCTGTGTGATAAAATGGATCCTTTTGAGTACGTGGTTGGAAATCGCAGAATCCTAGGATCAACTAGACTGGAAAAGACCTTTAAGGTCATCAAGTCCAACCGTTACCCAAGGACTGCCGAGTCCACCACTAAACCATGTCACTAAGGGCCTCATCTGCGTGGATTTTGAGTTTAATGCTCTTCTGGAACTGTGATGAGCATGGATGTGACGGACACCCCCTGAGCATCCCACCTGCCCTGCAAGTGGTGGTCCAAAATCTGCTTCCAGCGGCCCCCAGCCCTGGCAGGGCAGGAGCTGTGCTGATGGGAAGCTGGAGGTGCAGGGTCCCCGTTACCCATGTGCTGGAAACCAGTTTGTTGAGTGTCTGCTGCTCGCTCCCTGCCCCTGGGAACAGGCGGCCTTGACTCCATGACTCAGCCTGAGTTTCTTCATCGTGCGAGCAGCCACAGTGCCCTGCGCTGTTCTCACGTTCCCCCTGCCACGGGCTCCAGGCACCTGTAAAGCCCTGGCACGCTGGGGCTGGTGAGCCCAGGGGAAGCGGTGTTTGCTTTGCTTTCGTTTTCAAGAGGGGAAGCTGAGGCTCTGAAGGATGAAGTAACTCATCTGGAGTCATGGAGGGAATCATGGCAAAGCACAGAGCGCGTGGACACCCCGCCTGTGGTCCCGGTGTGATGGTTTTGCTCCTCGCAGCCTGCCCTGGGTTGTATTGAGGATGGGGAGGCAGAGCAGTGACCCTGTCTGGCTGCTCCTGCTTTGTGCAAGGCATGCAGGTATCTCTGGATGCAGCTTTCCTCTTTCCACGAATCCCATAGCTGCTGGGGCAGGGGATACCCAAAGGAAAGGCACTGCTGGAGCTGTGTGTGTGGAGCAGTTCCTTGTGGAGCTCTGTTTGTTACGAGGCTCTTATCACTGCAGCGTCTGAGCAGCTCCGAGGCAGCGTTAGCACTATTCCTCTGGGGCAGGAAGATATTATCCCCTTTTTACAGAAGGGAAGGGCAGCTAATGCAGCGCAGAAGGATTAGGGCTGGGATTTTCTAAAGCCTCCTGGTTAAGAAGACTGGGACTTGCGAGTCACTGAAGTTACTCAAGAGCCCATGTGTAAAACCTCTGGCTGGAGCAGAATGCTGAACGTGGGTCTATGGTGGCTCAGTGCATCCGAGCTCTTCAGCAGCAGCCATAAGGCACCACAGTGACCACAAACCCTTTAAGACTTTTTTGGAGCACAGCTTTATTCCTGGTGATCTTTCCATCAGTTTCCTTTTTTTTTTTCCTTTCCTGGTGTTTGCCCCATGACTGAGCTGGGATGGGGTGGGAAAGGCTGGGCAGGAGCAGGGGGGATGCTGTGGGATGGGGTGACAGGCAAATCCTTCCATACAAAGTTCAGGGAAGTATATGACTGAGTGGGGAGCAGGTTCTGCTTGTGAGTGATACAGCCCATCAGGGAGCAGCTCTGATGCTCACTGTGTTTGGGGCAGCTTTGGGTACCAGCATCCTCACCTGTGTGTGGCTGGTGCTGCTTCTCTGTCGTGGCCATTGCACTCCGGCTCAATTCTTCTCGCTCAAGGCTTGCTTTCTGCGGGTGCTACTTCTGTGTCCTCATGCATTTTTCCGTGTGGAAATACGACTTTGTACTTGCAGGATTGATGTACGCTCTTTTTTTTACAGCTGGTTTGTGTTTGGCTGCCCCATTGAATGGAGGCACCAGTGCTGTGAGTGCAACTTTATCATAAAGTAAACCTGACATTAGTTTTTAGCATGGGATTTTTTTCCAGCTGGGCTATGGGAATAGCTGGCCATGGAGCCAGGCACCCTGGGCATGGGCAATGCTTCCTTTTGGTCCTGGGAAGTGCTTTGCTTTGGGAGGATGGAAATAATCCAACTTGTTTCTGTGGTGGGAGGGTTTGGCATCTTCTTTTGTAGTCTTTTTGGGACTGGGTGAGAAGAACCAGCTGTTGCTGGCAGGAGCAGAGCTGGATATCTGGCAAAGAACTCCCCGTTATCCAGTTAAACCCCCAGAGGGGCAGGGGCAGAGTAGGCTGCAGACAGGAGGGCGAGAGGCCGGTGCTGCCAATGCCGAGCAGAAGCTCCCCATGTTCCTGCCGGCGCATCCCGGTCCAGCGCTCGGTTGAGCTGTCTGCCGAGGAGCTGTGCTCTGCTTTGATGTTTTCTGGCATCCCTTCCAGCGCTTGGTGGAGTGAGCTCTGTGCTGACCTCCCTGCTTGGCCGGGACTTCGCCGGATGCTCATAAAACCTGCGTCCTCCTGCTCCTGAAACGTGTTCCAAGAGGCTTTGGCTGCTTGTGGGAGGTGTGAGTGTTTGCAGGGCAGCCGGGCGCAGGGGCTGGAGGGTGGCTCCCCACCCTCCCTATGGAGCCCTCACTGTGCTCCCCAGCTTCACTCCTGCCCTGTGCTTGTTTGCAGAAGGGAGCTCAGCTGTATGCTGGATCCCTGGAGCTGTTTTGGTAAGGCACCCGTCAGGCGACTCCTTATTCTTCATGAAATGTGTTGAAGTATGCCAAGAGCATCCCTGCTAGGATGCTGGTGGAGGGAGACTCTGTAGGTCTCCATGCCATCCCAAGGCCAGGGCTGCTGGGAAGGAGCTGGGGGACCTCAGATGTGCTGTTCATGGAGCGGTGACGCTGGGAACCATGGAACCACAGCCTGGTTTGGGTTGGAAGGGACCTTAAAGCTCATCCAGCTCCAACCCCCTGCCACAAGCAAGGACACCTCTTGGGTAACATGGTCTAGTGTGAGGAGACCCTACCCATGGCAGGAGGTTGGATCTGGATGATCTTAAGGTCCTTTCCAACCCAACTCATTCTATGATTCTATGACGTGCTTCTGCTTTGCTCCAGCCGTGGTGGCTCCCCTGCCACAGGGAGTCCTTGCTCCTGACAAGCAGAGCTAACAGAGGATTAATGGTTAATCAGTTGTTCATGGCGAGTTATAAACAACCTGTCTGGCTCTTTAACACCTTCTGCTGATGTGCTCGTTGCCCTTCATAACACATTCCTGTCTGATGCAGTCTTGTAACCTCTATTAATCACTTGTCAGCTCCTGCTGCCAAAGGCAGCTCTGATGGTGCGCAGCAGCCCGTGGACCTCGCCTGCTGTGCCAGGGCTTCCAAGCTCCTCAGGGACACAGCGAGGGCCGGCGGGGGGCCCAATAGGGCTCATGTTGAACAGGGAGGCTCCACAGTGGTCAGTGCGGTGTCTGCTGTGCTCTGCTCTTCCCTGGGAGCTGGGGATGGAGGAGTTGCTAGGAGACTTTAGGGTGCCAACAAACACCCCAAAGAGCAGGTCCCTCCAGAGAAGGGCTTTTGGATTGGCCCCACCGGGATATGGATCCAGCACTGAAAGTTTCTGGATCCATCAAGTTGACGTGGAAGCAGACCCTCAGCTCCTGGCCTCATGCAGCGCAGCAGTCCTGGTCCTGGTGCTTGGGATGCACCATGCACCCGCGCTGCCGGGAAGCTCGCCTGCACTGCTGGGGTGTTACCTGTCTGTTAACCTGTCAGCGGGCTTTGCAGCTCCGTTTAATCTCCGGCTGTGGAATTCCCCCTCCGGTTTCTGCCTCCCCCTTGCTGCCCCCTTCCCACGATCAGGGGAATTAAACATTGTCTGAGCCCCGTCGCTTCATGGCCCGGTTGTTTGCCAACGGGAGATAACGCAGTGTTTGCTCACAGGGCACCGAGGACATGGGCAGCTCATGCCCAGACAGGGAAGTCCCTGTGCCGTGGGGTGATGCCTGTGTGTGACATCTGCCTGCAGTGCCAGAGCTCTTCCCATGGGGCACCTGCAGCCAGGGCTTGAAAAGGATGGGTCTGGAGCAACCTCTGCCCTTTAGATAGTGCAGCCTGATGGGGTCAGTCCATTGGTATTTATGCTGCTGTGCCTTCAGAACCTTTGGTCAAAGGAAAGGTCTAGAAACAAAAAGAGGTTCAATTTCTTGCATTTTTGTATTTCTCACTTTCTAAGTTTATATTTCCCACTTGACATTTTTTCCCTTGCTTGTTTGAAGCTGCTGTTTGAATTTCATTTGTATTTTTTGTGCTGAAGAGTGAGGCTATAGGTAGGTGCTCACCCAAGTCTAGGACAGGATAGTGGCCAAGCACTGGTGTCCCCACTGTCCCCCTGCCCGTGGTGGGCTGGGATTGGAGCCAGCAGTTGGCTCTGGATGGAGGAAGCAGAGACCAAATGTTCATCATGGTCAGGGTGTCCCGGGTTGTGCTGCATGTCCTAGAGCTGTGTGCTGGGGTTGGAGCAGGGGAGTCCGAAGATTCCCTGTGTACTGAATGTGTGCTTCCTTCCAAGGCTGGTCTCTCCCGTTGTATGCATGCTGTGCAGTGAAGGCTGATGGTTTCTCATCCCATATGAAGTGGTCCCACAGCCAGAGCATGGGCTGGGCTCTGCCTATTCCGTGGGGAACATGGATTGGAGACATGGGAAGGGTTCTTCCTTTGTGAACTAGTGATGGGGCTACGGCTTCTAAGCGAACAGGCGAGTCAGGTTTTAAATCCCAGGAGCTCTGAACAGGGTCTGCCCAGGAGGTGGAGTTTCCCTTGCTTTGGGATCCTCTGGGATGACGAGCCATATATCAGTGTTGGGTTTAATACTTAAGGCTGTCTGTGAAAGCCAACTTTCTTAAGCCAGAAACCAAGTCCTCTAGTGGAAAGCTCACAAAGAAGAAAACTCCCAAATGATGCTTTCTGGATGCTCTTTAATTTTAGGGATTAGGAGTCCGATTCCTGCCTTTCTCCAAGGTTACCAAGAGCGCGGTTATAGATCGGAAGCGCTGCAGCACCGAGCGCCGCTGCCAGAGCCCTCCCAGCCTGGATGCTGCTTGGCTGCAGATGTCCTTGCTTCACCTCTCCACAGTCGAGGGGAAAAAACGCTTACACTTGGCTAGAGAAGGCAGTGTAAACAGTGAAACACTGAGCCCGTGCCCTGTGAAACCCATCACGTAGCCGGGCCCCCCAGCCTGGCCCTGCTCCGCCTGGGCTCCGAAAGGCTCAATGCAAGGAGCCGGGCTGGCTGGCCCGGGACTTTGTTCCAATGCAGACCTGGCTCTTGGCTGGTGTCTGACCCGGCCCCAGCCCTTGGGATGGATCCTGAGAGCTGGATGTGCTGTGGAGGGGTTTGCCCCAGGCTGGAGCCATCCTGCTTGGCTGCTGCTGGATGCTGCAGGCAGTGCTGGATGGGCTCTGTACCCTCTGTCCTTAGTGAGACCACCCATCTGTCCCCAGCTCTTTGTTTCTTTCTGTTAAAGCCTGATTCTGTGGTGCGTTATTATTATATCCTGTGATGCCAGAGCTGTGCCTATGGGGCTTTTCTCTGTGCCTCTGAGCAAGTTTTCTCTCCACTTTATGAAGGAGCCATGCAGTAGATGGAGTGATGCATGGACCCTGTGCAGCCCGAATGCAGCTGCAAGGAATTCGGGGGTTAACCAGACCTCATCCTCCCCTGTTAAGATAAGCCCATAGTTATGCGTATTGTGTTTCGGAGCCTGGGTAGTGGGGCTTTGCTCTCGCAGCACTGCTCCTGGTAAGATGAATGCCCTGAGCAAGCAAGGGAAACAGCTTCATGGGTGCTGGGGGATGGAAGTCTGGTGGGTGCAGGAGAACCATCTGGACCAGTTTGTCCCCTGGCATCCCATCGCTGCAGGCAGGAGCGTCACCAAGGGTTCCTCTGTTTTCCACAGCCCTCCTGAGCTCTTTGGTACCTGCAAAGGGCTCCAGCAGCCTCCCCAGCTCCTCCTGCCCCTACACTTGGGCTGCACTTGCTGACTGTATGGGCTCCCTTTTGTCTTTCCCTCCTGAAGCTTGTGCTGCCTCTCGAGCCGGCTCAAAGCCTCTCCTTCAGGGAGGCTCAATAGACACTAGAGATGAGAGGAGGAATTTAACGTGGTGGGTGTTTGGCCAGCACCCTGGAAGCTGCTCCATGACCGGGCTGCCAAAGACTCCGAGCTCAGAAGTTGCTGGGGGGTGAAGAAGGAGAAAGAAGGGCTTTTAACCTCCAAGAGTCAGCAGGAGGCTGTGCCTTGGGGATGCAGGATGCAGCCAGACCCCGAGGCTGGTCCCCAGCGGTGCTCAGGGGTGATGGAGGCATCGTTGTTCCTATGCTTGGGGACATGAGGGCAGGGGCCAGCCTGGTCTGAGCTCTCCTACCTGAAGTGCCTTGGGCAGGTCTGGGTCTCAGAGAATGAAGGCGTTAACCCCCTTTGCACTTAGGATGAGGTCTCTGTGCTGGCACATTTGAAGGTGATGGGGACCATGCCTGTTGTAGGTACCAGATCCACTGGTGCTTATGGGAATTCATATTAAACCAGTTTCATATTGGCCTCATGTGGTGCTTCCTCCTCTCACTCTGGCTTTCAGAGATTTTGGGAACGTGGGTAAGCACTGAGCCAAGCGCTGCAGTGATGGCCATTTCTGGAATTTCATGCTTAGTAAAGGTTTGGAAATATTTAGGGTTTTTTTTTTGTCTTAAAATCTGAGATCCTGGTGTTGGGTGATTGCAATGTCACGTTTTGTGTCTTCAGTAACTTTATAGCTCTTCTCTTTGAAAACACAACCCTGGAGTTTCAGAAGTTGGAAGACAAAATCCCATGATCTATCTTTCTTTAAACCCATCTCATGAGTTTCAGGGAGTGCTGAGCTCGAGGAGTGATAGAATTGCAGTGCGCTGGGGCTGGTGGTACCCTATAGTGCCTGGGGAAGCTGCTGTCGATGCTGGGTTATCCTGGAGATAACTCATTAAGATTAGCTTAAATAAGAGCTGCTTTGCCTGAAGCTGGCAGCGCATGAACTTCCCTTTCCTACACCACAAGCTCCACAGTTGGTTGGAAGGACTTTAGAAGGATGCTTCTGAGCAGTGTTCTGGTGCCAGGGGCAGAACCCGTGCCTTGCTCAGGCTGTTCAATGCACCAGCTTGCAGCAGGCAGGCGAGGAGCAGAGGTGCTGCCTGTGTTGGGATGAGGTGATGCGTCCCATCAGAGGTGTCCATAACCTCTTGGCCATCCCAAGCAGGATCTGTTGCGGCTCCTGGGTTGCTCCAGACAAATCCAGGCCTTTCTCCCCACCTCTTTAACCACTTTTAGTGGTGTTTTTAGGCCGTAGATTCTGTCTGGGGCTGGTTTAGAGGATTAAGGTCCCCAGGAGCGTGTTCTGCTGCGCTATGAGAGGGCAGCGAGCTCATTCCGGGGGCCAGAGAGCTCTTGGGTTCGCTGTCGCCCTGGGCCGCGTGAGCAGCCCGGCTGGCCCTGGATGATTGAATTAGTTTCTAGGAGAACAAATCCCGGATTAGCGGAGCCGTTTGCCATAGCTGAAAGCAGAGCCCTGCTAATTAGGTTTATGTAAGGGGCTCGGCTGGCGTTCCGTAACCGGCACGGGGGGGAGCTGCGCTGGGGGATTGGGAAGCTGCGGTCCCCGGTGCCCGCTGGGGCTGCTGAAGGCTGGACTTAACTTCTGCACGTTGAAAAGGAATCAATAAAGTAGCATTGATCGCAGCAGCGCCGAGAAACATGAGCTGTGTGATGGACGTATGGCTGCTCTCTGCCCATTGCTGAGCCTGGCCGTGTCTGTGGCCTCTTGTCTCGTATCACAGACACCTTTTCCTCTGGTCCATGGCAAAACAGAGGCTGCTGCTGCTGCCTGGCAGTGCTGGCCCTGCTCAGCATCACTGAGCAACCACTGCCTGTATCCCCGGCATAGGTGTCTGTGCACCAGAGAGGTGAAGCAGTGTCTGGAGGGGGTATCCTGTTGCTGGCTCCTCCTTTCCCAGGGTTAATGTAGGTGGCCATGGCACTGCCAGGGCCCCAGATGGGGGCACATTCCTGCAGGAGATGCTTTGTTTCCCAGTCTCTTGGTGCTGGTCCAGTTTCCCAGCTGGGTAGGCACTGTGCAGCATCTGGATGGCCCCAGCCAGCCCCCTCCCTCCCTCTGAGCAAACCCTAGTGAAAAACTGCCCGATGAACCTCAGTAAAAATTAATGGAGTAGTCAAAGGCTAATCCACCCCAGGGAAATGCAGAGTAAATCCCTGCCGCAATGGGAGACTTTCCTTCCAGCTGTGAGCAAATCCAGAGTTTCCCTTTGCCTCCCTGGCTGCTGTTCCCCCTCCTCTGCTGGCAGTGGTGATGGTGGGTGGCACGAAGGGCCATCACTGGCATCGTGGTGACAGGGGGAAGTGGCTGGCCCTGTGACAGCTTGGTGCGATCTACAGCAAGAGGCTGAGCTGCTGCTCCTGCAGGTAGATGGGATGGAGATTGTGATGGACTGTGGCTGAGCTCATGGGCCTGGTGATGCTACAAGAGACCTCTCCTCTCTCAGTGGATGCTTACATGGGGAATGCTGCTGATGGTGGTTGGTGTTAGTGGCATGCACCATTCCTACTGCAGTGTAGAGCATCAGTGATGGCTTGGGGTGCTCTGAACCAAGGCGTCCTCAAGGGATGGGTTGGTGAGGCTGATGGCGCCAGTGCTGTGATGGAAGGGGCAGGGGAGGTCTCCACAGCCCTAAACCCTTCACTGAAGGATGGTGATGACTTGTCCTCCATTTCTGATGGCATTTAGTTCTTTGTGGCCAGCTCTAAGTCCAGCTGACAGCATAGGGTCACAGGCAGGGACTGCTCAGCTCTAGCACCCCATGTAATATTGCATAGTAGAGATCTGGCATCCCATGGTGAGCTGATCCCCATGGGCAGGTGATGTCCTGGGAGCACACTTGGGCTGTTGCCCATCACGCAGCCTTTCCGTGCTCCTTGCTTCTCTGCTTTATCCCTGGGTGTCCATCCCACCACCAATAGTGCTGCGGAGCTTTGATCTGCTCCGAGTGATTAAATTCGTATCGTCCAGACTGACAGCTTAATACACCTCAGCGAGGCTGTGCTAAATTAGTTGTGTCTGTCCTGCCAAAGCTGCAGAAATGCTTTCTGACAGCTACAGGCACTTGATACTTTGCTTTTTCCCTTCAGCATACTGTAAGGGTTGCCTCTGCTCTCTTTGGGGCATCCTGCCTTGAGTTTCATATAAACTGCTCCACCGCTGCTGGAGTCACGTTCTGTCTGATGGAGGGACGGTGTCTGCATGGGAGCAGGCTCAGTGCTTCCATGTGAAAACACCCTGCCATCATCTCTTGAGATTCAGATTTATACATGTCCTAGGTTGGGCTGAGTTTATGGTGTGTGGAAATGATGGGCTGGCTGAGTTGGACCCCGTCGGTCCAAACTCCCTGCAGCCAGAGGCATCCTTAGCATTAGCACTTGGCTGGGCTTGTGCTGAGGCGCTGGCACAGGATGCCCAGAGAAGCTGTGGCTGCCCCATCCCTGGCAGTGTTCAAGGCCAGGTTGGACACAGGGGCTTGGAGCAAGCTGCTCTATGGAAGGGGTCCCTGCCCATGGCAGGGGTTGGAGCTGGAGGCGCTTTAAGCTCCCTTCCAACCCTAATAATTCTATAATTCCATGATATATATGACCTGTATATTTATAATTCATATATATATGTATGGGTTATAAAAGATGCATTTCCCAGCTCATCCCTGCATCCCTAGTTGCAAGGAGGTCACTGCTTCTTCCTTCCAGGTGAAGCTCAGGGTCATGTAACTCCAGTGGTAGCTCCCAGGATGGCCAAGCCAAGGGTCAGGGATTAGCATCAGTCAGCAGAGGCCATCCGGCATCTGAGCCCACGGGCATGGGTAGGAGAGGGGGTGTCCATGGCAGGGCAAGTCCCTTCTGGTGTTGGCAGAGGTAACCAAATGCCTCAGGTTTTGGGGATTCCCTGGAGGAGATGATGCTTTTCATCTCCCTGTGGATGCTCCAGGCCTGGCTTCCTCCATCAGGGAGCTGCAGCCATTGCAGGGTGAAACATGGCACTTTGCTAGCTCCAGAGCCCAGCAATTACAATGCCTTTGATGAGGCTCTGCTGGCAGCACTTCTGTTCCACAGTGTTACTGTACCGAGTTTCTCCCAGGACTGGGACAGCTTCTCCCTTCCTCTTACGAAACCAGACTGTACTTTGGATTCTCACATGCACGGTGGCAAACTGGGGCTATGAGACAAGGGGCATCCCCTTGGGGAAGGGGCTCCTGTGGCTTGGATCAGAGAGGGAAATAAGGCTCGAGATCCGCTTTTAACTTACCCCTTTCAGCCAACTGGGAGAAAGTGTTCTCCTTGCCAAAAGCTTAAAGAAGGAGAAAAACCACCCTTCATAATTGCCACATTTAGAGGAAGGAATTCTAAATAAAAAGTTAATCTCCCCAAGGATTAGCAGAGCATGCGGCGTCTTGTCAGATGTGGAAGCGAAGCTGAGGCCTTAATGTTTTAAGACAAGAGAGATGTTTCTGTTTGAGCCCGTCTTCTCCATGTGCTGGCCAAGTGACCCACGCCAGGCTGGAAGGGGCTGAGGTCCCTCGCCCACCCGAGGAGGATGAGTTGTGGCTCTTGGGCTGTGCATGGCTATGGTGAGAGTCAGCCTTGTGGGCGCTCTGCCTCCTCCAGCTCCATGTAAATAACTCGCTTTGGCAGAGAATGCCTCATACAACAGCATGCAGAGATTGGGATGCTGCTCCTTGCGCCAGCATCTTCTATCTCCTTGAGTCAAGGATGCTCCAGCATCCTCTCAGCCCCAGGAAAAGAAGGGCTTAATGCCTCCACTGCAGGCTGGAAGAGGTGGCTGCTGCCTCTTTGGCAGCTCTGCTGTGAGGACACCCGTACGGTTTGGCTTTCGCAGGCGCTGAGCACATGGAGCTATTAGTCGCTGTTAATTGCGGTAGGAGGTTTGGGAGTTGAGCGCATTTGGCGCCTGGATGTGGATGCATGGAATTAAAAGCTGCTGTTTCCCAGTGTGGGAGCCCTGGTGAACCTCCCCTGTTTCCCAGGCTGGCAGGGATGCTTTCCAGCACAGGAATGAGGGAGCTGCCACGGGTGTCCCTGTGCCCTGAAAAAGAGCAGCAGATCATCAGTTTGGTTCCTTCCCTCCCTGTATTTGCAGGCTATTTGTTTGTAGATTATCTGCCCTATCTTTGTTTCACTGCTGATAAACCCTGGGGTTAGCGACTGAAACACAGGTGGAAATCAGATGTGGTTAACTTGGAGATATCCCATCCATGCAGGAGGTCAGGTCTACCCACAGGCAGGCATGCCGGGTGCTGGGGAGGCTGCAGTGAGCTCAGAAAGCAGTTTCCCTTTGCTGTCCCTGCATCCGTGCAGCTTGCCCAGCATCACTGGGAGTCAGCAATGCCCTGGCTGCTCGCTGAGCTCTGGGTTGTGTAATGTTTTCCCTGTTCTGGGAGAGCCTGTGTGAGATGAAGCTCTTCATTGTGGCTGCTGACATGGGAACACCACAGCAGGACTCAGTGGAGAGCGTTCATTTCTGCCTCTTAGCCCATGTTTCCTATTGCTTGCCACCCCTCCAGCACTGCATGCTGGATGGGACAGTCAACCCTTCCTTATTACTTTATACTTTATTATAAATTGATTACTATAGGTTAATGCATCAGCTAAAAACACTGGACGAGGTTGGTGTGTGCTGGACGGTTGGGTTGATGCTCAAACACCAAGAGCCATGCCAGGGGGCGCAGGGAGGACCCCAATGAAGATGCTTTGGCTGTTGGTCATTTACACCTGAGTCCTCCTCAGTGGGGGACAGGCTCTGCGCCTGCAAGAGGTTAAAACTTTGCCCCTGTGTTTACTTTAGTTGGCTGCCACGCTGCATAATAACCTGTCAGCACTTCAGGTGGGGATTTATTTGTGCATTAAAAATGGCCTAGGGCGGGCGGATGCAGACACTCTGCAGCATGCTGGAAAATGTGCCTCCAGCGTAAAAACAGCCTCTCCAAATATTTCACCCTTTTAATAAGTGCATTTAATTAAAGTCATATAACTTTTTTTATTATTATTAAAAAGGAGGGAGGGGAGAAAGGGGGGGGGGGAGCAGTGGGGCCTGCTGAGGCTGCAAGCAAAGGCTGGAATACAAAGAGGGGGTTTAAACGTGCGTATTTAATGGAAAAGCCATCAACAACATGTTGTGTTTCTCTTTATTTCCCAGCCTTGCTTTTGATTGGGGATAGAAAGCTGAAGGGAGCTGCTGGATTTCCAGACTGCCTTTTCTCTCCTGCTCTCCATCCACTTCCCTCCTCTTGAAATTGTGCAGAATTACCAAGTTTTCCAACCCAAGTTGCCAAGTGATGTTGCTCTTGGATAGGCTCGCGATTTGCTTTCTCTTTGCTTGTTTAACCTTCTCTTTCTTTGAGTTGGATCCGGGTGAATCTTTAAGCCACTGCTTTTATGGCAAGCACCTTGAGGTCCCTGCAAACCTGTTTTCCAGTCCCTGTGGAGGAGGAGGAATAGAAGGAGCTTTGAGAAGGGGCGGTGTGGTGGATGGTGTTTTGAGATCCTTGGGTGGGAGGATGCTTATCTGTATGAGGCTGTGTGTTAATCCCTGGTTGGGCTTGAAGGATCAAGGGGTGCATGGGGGGGAACCTGGTGTACACCAACCCTGGGGGATGGAGCCATAGAGCCACCGTGGAACGCAGTGAGCCCACCCCAAGCCAAGGTCCTGTTTGTTTTCTGTTGCTCTTAACCAGGAGATTAAGCTGAGCTTAATCCTTCACACAAGAGCACTGCTCGCTGCCAGTGATGCCCATGTGTCAGCCGCCCTTTAATGTCACGGCCGGCATCTGTGGTTGTGTCAGGGGTTGGGGGGGGGGGAATTTCAAAGCTCTGCTGAGTTAAATCCAATTTGATCAAATTCCATATGGGAATGTGTTGAGAGATGGCCATTACACAAAGCGCCTTTATCCCAGCGCAGATGGCATCAGTAAGAGATGTGTCTCAGAGCGGCACAGCCAAGGGGAGGACAAAGCTTCTGACTTCTCTCTGCTGGAGGCACACGATGCCCTGAGATGCAGTTGGGTAGTACCAGTTTCTAAGGATGATTCTCCATTGTTTCCCAGAGCTGAGGAGCGGTGCTAAGGGCAGGAGAGGAAAGGGACCACTTCTCATAGGAAAACTTGGTGATGCTCTTGAAATACATTGCTGTTCCACCTGCAAGTGTAGGGCAATCACAGTGTTCTCCAGTGCTGCTGCATCATTAGGAGGGGGTTGAAGCCATGCAGATGGATGCTGCTGTGGTCCTCCCCTCCCAGAGCACACAGGAGGGACTTCTTGTGCCTGCCAAGTCTGAGACAGAATAACAGTCCCTCCAGCCGAGATCCATGGAAGGATTTGGGCCCTTTGCAGCTCACTGATTTCCTTGGGAGCTCAAGTGCTGAAGGAGGAGCTAAGAGCCATTCTGCTTTGGGGGATACAGCTCATGGGTGCGAGGTGGCTGTTGGCAGGTGTAAGGAGGGCTCTCTTCTGAAGATGCTGCATGCCCTGTCCATGCTAATGATGAATTTTCGCTTATGGGAGTAATCCAGCAGATATTAGATGGATGCAGGGCTAAGCGAGTGCTTCCTGGGCTGTCAGAGCACCATGTGGAGGAGCTGCAGCATAGTTGAGGGCTCTCATCTCTCTGGATGGAATGGGGCCTGGGTGAAACAGCCTGGAAGAGGGGGAAGTGATGCTTTTTGCCTTCCCTTTACAATGGGATAGACACAGGCATGTGTTCCTTTGCAGCTGGAGCCGGGTCCTGGCTGGTGACTGTTTGGATTTAGGAGCCATGGAGAATACTAGATGTCTTTCTCCTGTAGGTTGGCTGCTGCTGCAGGGCCAGCCTCAATGACATTCCCTGGGGCCGCGAGGAGCTCGGTGCTCCCAGCCAAGCAGGTTTCATGGCTAGGGTCGAGGCTTTTGGAGGAGGACATCAAATAGGGCTGCAATGGGGCAGGAGCGTGCAACCGCTTTCTGGCCCTCAGGCAGTCACCAGATCTCATCGCAACCCTAAATCCAGGTCATGTGAAGCTTTGTTTTCCTTTTCCTCTCCTACCTGCAGTCTGCTCCATTCATTTCTGTTTCAAACGAATGCACCCGCTATAAAGGAGGCTTGCATTCCTCTCTGTAATGTCAGGCAAGCACGGCCTGGCTGCAGCTCCTCAGTTCAGCTGAGTTTCTCTTGCCTTTAGTTCCCTGTCCCCTGACATCCTAATTGGAGCTCCTGCATGGTCTTGGGGGTGGGACATGGGTGCCTTTGGTGTGGTGCATTGGCAGAAGGAGTTGATTTGCCATTGGGGTGCTGCAGGCAGCCGATGTGAGCCCTGCCGAGCCACTCCTTTGGGCTGCCTGCTCCATTTTGTTTTCTTTCTGGCAAAGGGAACAGATTTCCTTTGCGTGGAGCTGAATTAATTCAGCCTCTCCACAAAGCGTCCCTTTTGTCTTCCTCTCTCCAGCTCATTCCATGCATGGCCTCTCCTGAGCCGCAGCAGGGGCATAGGGCTGCACATCCCTTTGCCTCCCTCTTACCTCTCCGTTCCCCTTAATTTACCCTGCAGCAGCCAAATAAGCTCTGGAATAAGAAGGTTCCTTCTTCACAGCTTGGGAACCAAGCCCAGCTTTCTGTGCCCATCCCTGGTGCTGGTCCATGGGATGGGATGAGCATGGAGAGCCTCTGGGCAGCCCCGATGCTCCTCTGCAGTGCGTGGTTCATCCCTGCTGATGGGTGATGGAACCAAACAAGTGTGAAACTGTGAAACCAGAGTTGGGAAGGAGCTTGGAGGCGTTTTACATGTGCCCCGTGCTGGTCTGGTTGCTGTACTTGTGTCAGCCTCGGTGGGTTCATTCAGCTTCCCCAAAGAGGCTGTAGGCACCATCCATGCTCTCCATCCCACTGTTGCTGTAGCTCAGGCTGTGTCCTGCCCTGTGGGTTGTTTCCCTCCTCTTTATAGCAGCTTTTTGGATGTTTGATGCTCATGAACTCATCTCCTTCATCCCACTCCTCTCCAGGGCAGTTGGGCAGAGGGCACCGGTGCCTGTCCATGCAGGTACGGGCAGCAACGATGCGGCTGCTCCAACCCTTGCCATTTGGGGAGGAGATCTTGTGAGCAAAGGTGCTTGCGGGGTCTGGCCATGCCTAATAATTACAGGGTCTGTTTGCTCCCTTGGCAGCCTCGGCTGCTGCAATGGGAGCGTGGGGCTGCAGGGGATGTTCTACAGGACTCGGCACAGTTTATGGGACTTCTTAAATTTCACCCAAGCCTTTTTCTTCCCCTTCTTGCCTCTTCCCCCCCCCCCCCCTTTTTCTCCCCCTTCTTTGCTGTGAAACCGAATTTCAACTCGGAGCCACCAAAAACACTCCTGCCTTTTAAACCTCAGCCTTGCTCCGGCGCTAAAACAAACACAGGGAACTGCTGCTCGCATGAAACGGTGCCCAGCTGCTCTGTAAAGAGAACAGAAAAGGTGGCCTCTGAGGGTTTTAGGTGCCTTCAAGGTAGGAGAGTGTCTGCAGGGGGACATGCGGGACATCCCAGCAGCAGGGATGGTGAGCCCGTGTGTACCCGCAGATGTTTGCCTTGCTCACCCCATGGTTGATGCAGCTCACCGAATTTGGGGAGTTTGGGTTTTTTTAATGATTTTAATATGTTTTGGCACACCAGCAGCTTTGAGCCCCATTCACGTCAGCTCCAGGTTATGGTCTTGGTGCCAGTGTGCACCCTTTACATGCCAGGGCTGCGGTGAGCTGCTGCCAGCCCCGGTGCACTGTGCCAGCGGCAATGAGCTATGGGGAGGTGATGTCTCACGTCTGCATTGCACTGTGGAGGGGGCAATAAATCCATGTTTTGGCTTATGGAAGAGATGGGGATATTCCTGCAGTCTGCAGCATCTCAAATGGGTGTTTCCTTCCTAATGTACCTCCAAAGATTCCTGCCCAGAGCTTCTCATTGCCCTCTAATTCTGGGGAGGGAGGGATGTGTTGTTCGGTGTTGACAAAGTGGATGTGGCCTTGGAATATAGATCTGGTGTGGAAGAGAAGGGAGCCTCTGTCATCTGGGCTGCTCCTGCTGGAGATGGTCTTGTATGTGCATGGCCAGAGCGGGATCTCAGTGGGAATCCCCCATCGTGGTGATGTGGGGACGGCAGGCAAGCTGGGAAGATGCAGCAACCAAGGAAAGGCAAAGGATGTGGAGAGCTTCAATGGTGTGCATGGGCCAGGACGCCAGGAACAGGAGATGGCAAACAGGCTTGGGATGGAGTTTTCGCTGGGTGTAAATCACTTGGGAGTGGGGGTTTGGGATCTGCCTCCCGCATCATCCCGCACACCAGCCTGCTGCTGCTGAAAGGGTTTACTGTTCAGCCTGCAGGTGCCAGGTAAGCTCTGCTCCTCCATAAAACCAGGCAGGTGCTAGGAAAACACAGCCCTGCCACGTCCATCTGCTCCTAGCAAAGGGAGGGTGAGTGCTGATGGGGTGGGCAGAGCTGTTCCTTCTCCTTTGCCCCAGCCAGGCCCCCTTCCCATCAGTGCTGCCACAGGGAGCTTTTCCCCCCGGAGCAGGATAGGAGGGCAGGAACCATTGCTTCCCAGTCAGAGGAGAGTGTTTCCCACACTTCTCCTAGTGTGGAAGGTGTCCCTGCCTGTGGCAGGGGTTGGAACTGGATGAGCTCTAAGGTCCCTTCCAACCCAAACCATTCTATGTGTGGCCACGCACGCTGTGAGCATCCCCAGCATGCGGGGGATCCTCTCCAGATGTTGCACTGTGTTTTATGAGGAGTGATAGCTTCAGCTTAGCCCATCTATTTATTTACCCAAGGGTACTGGCTGGGGACAAACCACCTTGGCTCCTGGGGCAGCTGGCCTCATGCTCTGACGGACTCACTGCTTTTTTCCCCCCCTTGGTGAGCAGGAAGGGGCTTGGCGCAGGGTACGGGGGGTACCGGGCTGTGAGCACTGCACCGGTGAGATGGGAGCAGGTTTGGACACGCAGATGTGTGGTTGGGCGAGGGAGGCGTGCAGATGTTCCTGGAATTCCCAAGCCGGATACAAAGCAGTGAACAGGATGCGTCGGGTGGGAGCTTGCCAAGAGCTTGACATAAGGAGAAGGATCGTCTTCTGCCCTTCCGATGGCTGCGTGGGGCTGGGAGAGCCCCTCGAGCATCCCTGCCTGTTGGAGGATGCGCCCTGAGCCCTCAGCACCGCTCACAGGCATCGCACGGGGCTCATTCTGCTCTCCAGACCTCTGCTCTCCTGTTTATGCGCAGCTTCTCTTGGTTTCCATGCTGGTTTTCCAGGAAAATAAGCTGTGCTCATGCAAACTAAGTCAATCTTAGGGAGACCTTTTAACAGTCCTAAGGGACTAATAATAAATCATTAGGGTGACTTTATAATAGCTCGGGGTGACCTTGTAACAGACTTCCAGTACCTAAAGGGGCTGACAGGAAAGCTGGAGAGGGGCTTTTGACAAGGGCCTGTAGTTGTTATTGACAGTTGTCAACGTTCCATGATTCTGTTGGGTTGTCTTACTGCGGAGCCTCATCTTTGCTATGGTTCCTAAATCACCCTGCTGTGGGGAAGCAGAGTGCATGGATGCATGTGTCTTTCTGCGTGTGATTTCGATGGTTTCTGCTTGGGGTATCTGTGTTGTCGAGGTGTGTGGCTGATTTCAGCCAGTCAGCTGGGTCCCTGGAGGTGATGCTCTGGCTCCGTGTCATCCCTGCTCATGTGGGGCCAGGAGCAAATGAATTAGCAGGCATATATGGAAAGCAAAGTGAAACAAGATGGAAATCCAGGATACTGCAAGAACTTGCTCTGCTTCCCTCCTGGGTGTTGCATTCATGGGCCACTGTGCAAGCCCCGTGTGTGGGTACGGGGCTTCAGAAACGAGTTCAGCCACAGCCTGTGCTTGGGAGAGTTTTCCTTAGTACCTCAGGGATCAGGGTCCAGGTCCCTGCCAGGAATTCAACATCTGCACAGTTGATACTTGGCAGGAAACCTTAACATTCATGCGTGTTCCCTGAAGTGAGGAGAGAAAGCGTCTGGATCTGCAGCTCCATCCCCAGGCTGGGAGGGAGCAAGGCTGAGGTTCATTGGCCTGAGAGACATGGGATGGGATGGGGTGCTGGGCTGATTTGGCTTTCAGGTGTCCTCCTGCCTCGTGGGCTGGAGTTTCTTCTGCATTTCATGCTGTGACCAATGTATTTCAGTGCCTGAAGGTGGCAACTTTTGCTGGACATCACCAGCTCATGTAACCTGCTGTAGGGACTAATGGCAACGGCATCCCGACCTCCTAGTGCAGATATGCCATGCGGGATGGCTGGGGACCCCCAGGGTGGCACGGGATGCCAGGATCCTGGCAGGCTCTCCCCTTCCCAGCAGCTGCAGCATCTTTAAGACCCCCCGTGCTCCGGCCATGAGGCTGTCGGCCAAAACAGGCTCCTGGGTGTTGCAAACCAGATGTTTAAAACCACAAAGCTGTCCCCTCTGCCCAGCGCAGGAACTGCTCCTTCCCAGAGCATCAGGTCCCGAGACTTCACATGGGAAGAGCAGCTTGGTCCGTTGTTATCGTGGCCTTAAAAACGCCTCTGGCTCCAGCACAGCTGCTCCACGTCCTGCTGCAAGAGGTGGTTTTGCTCCTCGAGCCCACGCGGGACTCCCCGGGGTGGGTTTTCTGCTGCTGGAGATGGCCGGGGTGATAAATCCTGCCTGAAACAGAGACGGAGCAGAACCGGTTGGACAGAAAGCGGAGGGGGAGCAGGGGGCACTGGGTGTGTGCCGAGCCCGCGCTGCTCTTGGGTGAGCTCTGGTGCAGTCAGTGTGAATCGGGGAACGTTATTATTGCTGTTGGGATTGAGACTGTTTGCTTCAGGAGAGCTCTCCTGTGGAACGAGGGTAAAGCAAGAACATCTCCCTGGCAGCTCTCTCCATGGGGATGAGTGTGGGTGAGCAGCACAGGGCTGAGCTGGTGGCCCTGCAGCCCCAGGCAGCCTTTCTGGGTCTAGGGGATGCTCTGCTGTCGATCACCTCCTTCTGCCTCAGTTTCCCCATTTGTGTGCCGTGGGCATTGGTGCTGCTGCTTCATAAAGCAGTGAGAGGAGATGCAGGTTTATCCCTTCCCCGAGTGAAAACATGGGGAATTCAGCGACAGTGAAGGAAGGTGCAAAGCTAAAGCACCCAAACCAGACTGAACTGGGTGTTTTGGAAGGAAGCAAACCCATAGGAGAGAGAAGGATTTTTGTCGTATCACCTCTTACAGCATGAGCACTGCTGGGCTGGTATTGGGTTATTTCTGACACACCACAGCACAGCTTGCTCTCACCTGCATGTTCTCCAGATCCAAAGGTGTTGAGGGCAAAACTCCATCCTGAGGGGTGCTCTCTACTCATGGGGTACAGACAGGAGCAGACTCTTCTCGCTGCCATGGAGCTGGACGTTGCTGCAGGGTTTCCATGCTCCTCCTGCCACTCACGTGAGCAGAGCTGCAGGCCAGGGTGACCCACGTGCCAGGATAAATAGAAGTGAATGACTTGCAGGGTCTGCTGATGACTTTTCCAGCAGTAACTAAGTGGGACGCAGTAAAAACCCGAGGGCTTCGGTCACTTCTGGCCTGCACAGCAGTTTCCATTCATCGCCCTCATCCTGGCTGGTGGGACCCCCCTCACCGACCTGGTGCAGGGACATCTCAGCACGTCGGTGGTGGTTGTTTATTATCATTGTAGCTGTAGGGGACACAACGGCTTTCATTGCCCCACGTCCATCCCTCCGGGAGCCTGTGGATGTGGGTAGCTCAGTCCCAAATGGGATGAGAAAACACACAGGAGCTTCTTGGTCCATGAAGCCACAGCTCCCTGAACGGGGACCCGGCTGTCCCCAGGGCATCCTGCCTGCTGTGGGGTATCCGAAGGGCTTGGTCCATCCCTCCTTTCCTGGAGAGGTGGGAGTGAAGGGACACTGCTGTCTTTGTCTCCTTGGACTTGAGAGGTGTGAGCAGGGAACTCACAAATCCTCTTCCCCTTGACCGAACCGCAGGGAACTCATGGGCTCGTGACTTGGATGCAGCACCGGGGCTTGTGGGTTTTCCTTTCCCTCTCGCTGCTTTTCCAGCCTCTGTCTATGCTGCGGGGCTCGTATTTTGGGTAAACCCCAAGAACACTGAGTTTGCTTTGAGCACTGTCCCCCGGGCTGGACCCGGCCAGGGAAGGATGGTGGTGGGGAGGGAACTGTGCCTGCCCTGTTCCCAGCGCTTGTTTGAAGGTTTCTGTGGTCTGCATGAAGGCTGCCCACAAGGGCCCAAGGATGTTTAGGGGTGAGATCATCTGGCTGCTTATTTAGGGACCACCAGCGAGGTGCTGAGCACCTCAAGGATGGGGCTGGGGGCATCTTTTGATATGGCAAAAGGCAAATATTGAGGAACCCTTTAGGGTGGGGAGCTGGGCCGGGCATTTCTAGGGTGCTGGTAGCCAATGCAGATGTGCTTCAGTGGGGTGGCACATGAAAGGTGTGCAGTGGTCATTAAATGGGGGACCTGGAACCCTTGGCTGGCTTTGGGAGGCCACCAGAGCCCTGTGGGGTGTTTGGTGTTTGGACAGAGCAGCACGTATTCCTCCCGCTCCTCCTGCTCCCTTCATCTTTAAATACCACCCCCCAGATTTCAAGGAAAACATAAATGGACTTAAAATGGCATCATTTTGTGGTGCTTCAGGACTATTTATACTTTTATTGCTCCCAGGATTTTTATATAGTCGCCTTTTTCATGCACACATCAGTGTGTGTGTAACTAACCCAGGCATCGTCTTCAGAAAGCAATTTTAGAGCTGGATTTAGGGCAGTGGCAGGCGGTGCTTGGGATCCCAAATGCTATCAGGCTCTTCGCTGCGCTCTCTCTGCCAGCTTGGGATTGATCTTGAGCTTTTCACCCTGTTCGGAGCTAACCCATGCTCCTGTTTTCCAGGCTGGGGGCTCTAACGGTGGTTGGGAGAGCTCTCTCCTGGAAGTCCACAGTGTCCAGGGTTGAGAATGTGTGTTTCTCAATAGTGAAATAAGTGAAAAGTCCGGAAAGCCGGAGCATGGAGTGGCTTGAAGCAGGTTTTGAGGACAGAAGGTGGGTTTGGTATTGCCCAGCCTGGTTCTTTCCGTAGCTCTGGGGCTGAGCCTGGCTGCTCCGATTGCTGCTGGCAGCTTCACCTCTGCCATTCCCTGTGGAAAATGAACCAAATCTCTCGACTTCCGATTGAAACATAGGATGTGAGATAAGCGTTAACTGGAAGGCTCCTGTTGCCAAATAGCCTGGAGACCATTTCCTTCCTCCTCCTCCCAGCAAGACCATCCAGGTGTTAACAGCTCACAGGGATGCTGTACTCTGCACGTTCTGGTCTGACATGAGGTTTTCACCCTCATCACAATAATAACTACCTCAAACAATGAGCAAACCACTGGCTTGTATCAAGTGTCTTCTAGCAGCTTCCATACCTCCTCCTTGTGGTGTGATGGGGGCAGCTGACGTTTCTGGATACTGTAGGGGGAAAAAGAAAGAAAACAGTGGGTTCTCTGAGGCCAAACCTTCTTGGGAGGGTTGATTCTGAAGCATGGCCCTTGCTGGATCAGCAGCTTGAGCCACACTGATGTTTGGATGCTCCTCTTCTACCTGCATCCTTATAGCTGTGCTGGTGGTTCATGGTAGAGGGGACCCAGTGTGAGCTCCAGTGTTCGCCTTCCATACGGATGCACTCAGACCCAGTGGCTCTTCTGGTGGGTACTTCTTCACTCCCAGCTACAAACCATCCCTTGTAGCTTTACTGCAAAGCTGATGACAATTCCCTGATGGCAATTCACGTGCATGGGGAGGGGAGGGGGATGCAGGGCTGCTGCAGGGTGAGCCTGGCTGTTGCTGTTTAACATCTATGGTCTAAGTGCAAATGGAGCAGGTCCCAGCTATGGTGTGTTTGTCTTGGAGATTAAATCTGGAGTGCCTCTGGTCTGCAGTGCCGGGAAGAGAGGGCTGAGGAGGGAGGGGACCCAGCCCCGCGGGGGCACACACCTTTTAACCCTCCAGAAGCTGCTGGTTGGCTCTAAAGGAAGGGCTGGAGGGCAAAGTGCAGGTAAAGGGAGAAAGGGTGGGAAGCACAGGTCTTGGAAATGGCTCTGAAAAGCTTGGCACAGTCTGGGTTGCACCTGCTTGGGAAGTGTCTTGTGAGGGAATCTTTCCTCGCTCCTTCTGCGAGATGAGCGGTTACTGTGGGGACTGGTGATGCTGAAACCAAGTGTGTTCATTTGGTGAGCACGGGGCTGGTGTGCCTGAAACCTCAGACCTGGATATCCCATTGCCTGTGCCTCTTTCTGCAGTTCTTTCTGTGCCCATCCATGTGGCTGGGTCCCACTCTGCCTCTTCCCCTGCATCCCAGCCCTACGCTGAATGCCCAGCATCACTTGTATCTTCTCCAACAGGAGCAAGCAGCTTATTCTGCATGTTTTGGGTGGCTGAGAGCTTCTCAGGCTGCAGCACACCATCCTCCTCCTCCAACCAAGCATTATGCCTTTAAGGCTGATGCATGGGGCAGGCAGGAGGGAGGGAAAGCATTGCCCCATCTCTCCCCCCTCCCTGGGATCCGTTGCAGTAACGTTCCCAAACACTTCATCTCCTGTACAGTGCGTACTACAAGTGCTCCTGCAGTGCTCAGGGCTGTTTTTGCAGTGCTGTTTATATAAGAGATCCTGCATGGTGCCTACATGCTTCTGGCACTTACAAACCCAGGTAGGCTGTGTTTATCCTGGGGATTGGCCCCAGTTGCAGTCAGCTGGGGCTCAGCCAGCAGCATCACTAGGCTGAGATATATATATATATATATATATATATATATTATTTAAAGAAGCCTTGGTTGTTGAGAGGCCAAACCTGCTCGCTCTGCTGATGAAAAGCATGGCTTTGAGCAGCTTCACCCAGTCTGAACTGGTGGTACCCAGTCTGAACTGGCGGAGCGGTGCCAGCAGGAGTTGAGGGATGCAAGAGAGCGGGTTCAGCATCGCCACCATCAGTGAGATGCTTCAAGGGGCCTGGAATGGCTGGAGCTGGTGGGTTTCCCCCTTGTCACAGGGGCTGATGAAGGGTAGATTTCCAGTTTTCCCCTTTACTTTTGTTGCTTCAGGTCTTTGCAATGTGGGGTTTTTGTTTGGCCAGTGGGGTGGGGATCTGTCTCCCAGGTGACTGCCAGGTCCATGTCTGGATTTTGGGACAATTTACAGGAGAGAGACCATAGAGCTGGCAAAAGGCTGGAAAACCACAGGGCTGCTCTCCCTATGAGTCATTTCATTGAGTCCTTCCCTGGCCTCAGCAGCCCAACATGGGTTATCTGGGTTGCACGTGGCCCTCCATCAGCAAAGGAGGTGTTTTCACCCATCTTCCCTGGCCACATATCCAAACGCTTCCAGCTCCTCTGAGCACCCTCCCAGCTGCTGGGTCAACCTCTCTTCCAGCTCCTGCATCCACCCTGGGAGGGCAAACCCAGCAGGCTCGGGGCTTGGCATTTGGCCGGCTCCGCTCCTCCCAACCCTCGGCTGGGCAGAGCCCTCTTATTTGATCTAAAAGGAAAAATTTAATTAAACGAGATGCAGATCTCATCCGCTGGGAATTCTCCTTGTGGGCACCGTGCCCTGGATCGTGCCCAAGGCACCAAAGGGAGCCAGGGGAGGAGGAGGAGGGCGGTGGGAAGAAGGCTCGGCAGTGCCAGGCTCCTCTCACCTTCCTGGGCTGCACATCGCAGGACCCCTCCATCCATCCTCAGTGCGTGCAGCCTTCCCGCAGGAAACACCCTGGCTCCGGTGGGGAGAGCCTATTAAAAGGGAATAAACCGCTCAATAAATCAAGGCACCTGAAAACGAGAGCAGGGGTTTGGGGGGGGGGGGGGGTGCTGCCGGCTTTCCCCCTCTTTCTCAGTTAAAACAAACACAGCTCAAAGCGCAGCAGGGGCTGCTGCGGGCGCTGCGGTGCCTGAGCTCCGCGGCTGGGGTGGGCGCTGAACGCAGGCACCGGCTGCGTGCGCTTAACCCAGCCCTGTAAATCACAGCTGTGATGTGGGGAAGCGTTGAAAAGGGATCAGCTTGGGAAGGGAGAGGGCTGGGGGTGCCCCACGATTGCCTTGACAGCCCGGTTGGTGGGGTTTGGGACAGAGCACCAGGATGCTGTTCGAGGGTGGCAGCACTGCCCTGCTTGGGTTTATTACTGGGTTGGAAAATTGCTGTCTTTTGGCTTTCCCCTCCCTGCTTTGCCCCAGGGCACATTATGCTCATGCTGTGAGGGTGCTGAGGCGCTGGCACAGGGTGCTCAGAGAAGCTGTGGCTGCCCCATCCCTGGCAGTGTTCAAGGCCAGGTTGGACACAGGGGCTTGGAGCAAGCTGCTCTATGGAAGGGGTCCCTGCCCGTGGCAAGGGTTGGAGCTGGAGGAGCTTTAAGGTCCCTTCCAATCAAAATCATTCCAAGGTCATTCTGCAAGTGAAACTTAACCATGCGCAGCTACATTTGGGTCTATCTAGGCTTGGCATATCCCAAGGACACCATCTCACGTTTTCCATGGATAGTCCCAAGTGGTAACATCCATCTGCTGAGACACAACATGGGACTTCTGCACTGCCACTGCATTCCCCAGGAGCGAATCCCAGTGGGAAGGGGAGGAAGCAGCACCATAGGGGTGACCTCGGCAGAGGGCATGCAAAGATGTACTCTCAGCCCAGCGTTTCCTAGAACAAGTGAGGAATTTGTTGAAGCTGTTCCTGGCTGGGGTTAGCTCAAACTTCACTTGATGCAAGAATATAGAAATGTAGGTCAGGAAAAAAAGCAGCCAAGTGAAAAGCTCCTTGTTCCTTCTCCAACCGGCCCCGTGGTGCCATCCCGGGGCAAAGGGCTCGGGAAGGACTGGATGTGCTGCTCACCTGGAACATGTCTCAAACCTCAGGGTTTTACAGGGTGAAGCAGCAGCTCCCATGTGGCTGTGGATGGAGGACATTGGCAGTGGCACCGCAGTGGGGCTTCTGTTGCCAGGGCACGTTCAGCCCGCCCCGGCTTGCCCTCAGCCACAGGGCAGACACGGATTTGGTACAACTTCCACGTCTTTCCCAGTTATTCCCAGTACTTGCTATGCAGTTTAAAGCACAGGCAGCAGCAGAGCACTAAACACCCACTCCCATCACTGGGACAAAATCAGTTTTCAACATAGTTGTAATCCCAGACTGGTTTGGGTTGGAAGGGACCTTAAAGCTCCTCCAGCTCCAACCCTGCCACGGGCAGGGACCCCTTCCATAGAGCAGCTTGCTCCAAGCCCCTGTGTCCAACCTGGCCTTGAACACTGCCAGGGATGGGGCAGCCACAGCTTCTCTGGGCACCCTGTGCCAGCGCCTCAGCACCCTCACAGGGAAGAGCTTCTGCCTAAGAGCTCATCTCAGTCTCCCCTCTGGCAGGTTAAAGCCATTCCCCCATCACCCAGAAGGGACAAACCACCCAACTTCACTCCTTTGCGAAGACCACAGTTCGGGTGAGGGCAGCCACTGAAGCTTCCCACCCTGCCTCAGCAATGAGCCCTAATCCTGGCCTGGGGGCCCATCTCACTGCAGGTGAGAGGTAATTTTACCTCTTGATTCGGTGCTGAGGTCCATTGTGGGAATTAACAGTGTTTTGCTGTGCTAATTTACCACCACAGGTTGTGTAATTATCTTTTTATAGGGATGGGTGTGTTCCGGGCTCTCCTGCTGTGCCCAGAGCCAGCTCTGCCTGTGTCTGCCTGCGAGAGATGTTCTGGCGTTCCCAGCTTCTGCTCCGGGTTCCCTCTGTGATTCCAGGCAATTACCTGGGGATTGTTTTCTGTTACAGATCCCCATCCGTAGCACAGGGGTGCTGGGGTGCGATGGAGCTGGGGATGCTGTGGATGTGGTACCGCGGGAGGAGGAGTGGTGATGGGTCAGTGTTGGGAGGCTCCTATGGGAAGGCATCTGGATTTGAGGGGTGTGGAAGTGTCTTCAGAGCTGCCTTAAGGTGGCGAAAGGTTAACCTGGCTCTGTGAGAGGGGTTTGTATTGGTTCTAGGAGTGAAAGCTGAGCTTAGCCTAGGGTTTTGGGGAAGGGGATCGCTGGAGCTGTCTCCCATTGAGGACCATATGGAGAGGCCCTGCAAACAAAATTGCTCTTCCATGGCTGATGGAGCCAAATGGCAAAGGAGCTGCTGTGTAGTCATGGTGCCGGTGGGTGATGGGATGTGGCTTGTCCCATTGGAGTCCCAGTTCCCCTCTTTAGGAGCAGCAGCCCCCGGCATGCTGGGCTGTGGATGCTGCTGGTGACAGCACTCGGAAGAGGAGGTTCCTGCATTCGGGAAGTGTCGGCTGGATCATGCCAGGGCAAGTTTTGCTGCTCTTGGATGAGTCCCCACCAGCGTTGCTGGTTCAAGCCAATAGTTTCCATTGCACTGGGAAAGCGATGCTGGTGGTGATGAGTGATATCGGTTCCTTTGCACTAAGAACATAAAGAGCATGAGGCTGTGATATGAACCTGATGGCACAGGAGGGCTGATGGCTGTGTAGGGGAGGCAAGGGAGCATCCTCCCTCTGCTCAGCTTGCCCTGGGTGGCTGTGGACCTGGTCACCCTGCATAGATGGCATTTCATATCCTCATCCCCTCATACAAAAAGAAGGGGGAGAAGGGGAGCACAGGGAATTAATCAGCTTAGGGTCAGAACAGGAAAAAACATTGGTAATCCCCAGGGATAGAAATCAGCTCAAAGCTGCAAAATAAATGTGCAGCCGGATGGGTTTTCCTCCTTTCCTCTCCACTGGGGCCGGTCTCAGAGGGCAGGAGTGGTGGAAGGGAGGTGGAAGCCCTTGTATCTGCACTGGAGATGCTCTGTGGTCAGTCAGGATGCGGTCTTTGTGCCTGGAGCATCCCCTTCCCTGGGGATGTCCAGGGTTTGTTCTCTCTGTTGGTGCAGAGGGGGAAAAGCTCTCCAGCTCCTTTGGAAGAGCCCAGGGATCAGGTGGATCATGAGGGGCTCCTGCTGATGGCAGAAACCACAGGGAGCTGCTTGGCTCTTCCTCACCCGCAGTGGGGGACTGCTGCAGTTATGGTAGGAGAAGCAAGAGTGCTGGGACTTGATCAGAGCTCATGCTCAGAGAGCATGGTTCTGCTGCTCGGGCCCATCGATCAGTCTGTCAGAGCGTTATCACCTTGGGGATGCTTTTAATAAAGAAACCAGAGCTGTCATTGAGTGCCAGAGCCTGCCCGAAACCTGCCTGCAGCCTCTCCCAGGAGCCCCTGCTGTCCAACCCTGACATCCTGCTGTGCTGATCGCCTTGGTGCAAAAATGAAGGCGAATGGGACTTTCTTCATTCCTTCCCCTGCCTGTCAGTCGGTGTGACACATGGCTTTGAAGAGAGAGTGGCCTTTTCTTGTGGGGAAGGAGGGGAGAAAATGGCTAGAAAGAGCCGGAGGAGGAGGGAGCCTGGTCCCACACGCAGAACAGGTTGGAGTACGCAAGCAGGGAGAAAGTTGTCAGAGGTGTTTCTGTTGGGGGGTAAAAGTCCTATTTTTAGCCTCATTCTAGGGTAAGTGCCTGTGTTAAGGGCTCAGGGGGTTGATCAGGGCTGGTATTTGAGGAGGGACCCTGTGTTTGTGTCTTGGCCTGCAGAGGATGCTCTGTTGTGAGTACATCCTGGAGTGAGCTGCTGCGTCTCCCCTGGACCCTCATCCTCTGGGATGCAGCTGGGGTGTGTTGGCAAGCACGGTTCCCTTGCATTGACAGGCTGAGAGAGCTGGGCTGGTTCAGCCTGGAGAAGAGAAGGCTCCTTAAGGGGAGACCTGAGAGCAGCTCCACTGCCTAAAGGGGGTCCAGAAAACCTGAAGAGGGGCTTGGGACAAGGGCCTGTAGGGACAGGACAGGGGGGAATGGCTTTAACCTGCCAGAGGGGAGACTGAGATGAGGCTGCTGCGATGCTGTGATCAGACACGGGTCCCTCTCTGCAAATTCTACCTGCTGCATCTCAACCTCACCAGTTTCTCTGGGCTGTTGCATCTTGGAGTGAGCTCTCCCTTTACTTGGGTTAAATATCCAGGACTGGGGGGGGGGTATCTCATAGACTCTGACCCCTCAATGGTGCCGCCCTGAGCATCCCCACTCCCCAGTGGGTCTTGGTGAGTGCCCGGCCATGGGGCTGGTTAGAGGGCTGCTCTCTGCGTGACTCACAGCGGTTTGCACGGTGGCAGGTCGGTGACTCAGGCAGCTCGTGGTGGAGCTGACAGCACCTGTCTGGGCCAGGGTTATTTATTAACACATTACCAGCAAGGGCGGCATGGGAACACAGCGCTTGCTTCGCTTCCTCTAGCTGCAGGAGCTTTAATGACATCTTCGGAGGCTCTCTGGGAATTTGGCAAGGCTTTTTGCAGTGCAGGCTTCGGTTAGTAAACGGAGATAATCTCTTTGGACTGAAACTCTGGGAATTAGGCTGGCTCTGGCAGCAGAGCCTGGTGGTTTAAGGAGAAGGCTCATTTGCTTTGCAGCGCTGTTGAAGGGCTGTGGTTGCACCGAGCCCGGGGGCTCCGTTTTAGCCGGTTTAAAGCCACAGTGAATGCCAGAGGTGCTGCTCCAAAGCCATGCCTGAGGAGGCTGGGCACGGAGATGGGGAGAAGCAGTTTGCTGGCGAGCATGAGGCTGGGAAGTGCTGGGGGCAGGCTGGGCTCCCCCTTCCCACCCCACCACTTTTTCCACTGGATCGTTCAGCTTTTTATGGGAATGATCCCTCCTGAGTGGGGTTTTCCCACAGCCTCGGATGCTGCAACCTCATCAGTTCACTCACAGCGTGGGGACAGTGCGGGATGGGGTCGCATGGGCTGGCCACTGCTGGGCTCCTTCCCTCCACCACCTGAGGGTCTCCATAGGACCCCTGGCTGGGCTTTGATGCCTGTGCTGAAACGTGGCCAACTCAGCCCTATGGCATGGTGCTTGTGGGTTATCACCACAGCAGCCCATCAACCCGCATGGGGGTGAGCTTCGCCGTGTCAGAGGTGCCTCGTGGTCCACGGCAGCTTCCACTGGAGCTGGAGACAGCCGTTTCATATGGGGGATGCTGGATGTCCTGTCACATTCCACACCAGGATGTGGCATGTCTCGCAGCCAGTGGAGAGCAGGAATGAGCTGTGGAGACCCCATGGGAGATGGGACATGTGCGAGCAGGCAGAGAGTGATGGATGGGTGCTCTTGGCAGCATGGGGATCACAGCCAGCCCTGGGGAGCTGCTTGCATGGGGGGGGGTTCCCTATGCAGCTCTGTCTGTGCCCTGCTCAGGAGGACACCATGCGTTGGCAGGCAGCAGCTGTGACTCAATGGGTCTGTTTCATCTCTCTCAGATCTCTTGCCCTTTTTTTTCCCTCTTTAATCCACTTGCCTCATTGACTTTATTTTACAATCCAGTGCTGGGTTCACTGAAGAGCACTTTGGTCATTAAGCACGTTGGGGCATGTGAGTAAACCTGCATCTCCAAACTGTAAACCCCTTTAAAGCCAGTATCAAAGGGGAGGGTTGCGAAGGGCACAGCATGACCCTGTGTGTCCCTCCAGCTGCCCCTCACCTCCGTTCACCACCACCTCCTCATTTTGGAGGTTTGGAAGGGATAAACCCAACCAGGGTGAGCAGGTCTGAAGCCCCATCTCTTTGCATGTCCTTTAAGGTGTCCAGGTCCCCATTTCCCACTGCAGAGCTGGACTTTTCCCTTCCCTTTGCAGGGGTCTTGGGGCGGGGTGGGTGTGCAGGGACAGAGCAATGTGATGCTCACACAGCTGTGCTGGGACCGGTTCTAGCTCTTTAGCTGCATTTTTCTCAATCCAGCCCTTCGGAGGGGAAGCGTTTGGATAGGAAATGTGGAATTGGGGCATGTCTGAGCAGGGCGAGGGGTCTGAGGGAGGGACACTGGGGAGAGGCAGCAGCAGCAGGGAGGTATGAGCACTGAGCGAGCCATAGCGTGAGCGCTGCCAGAATCGTTTCCCTGCCTCTTGGTTTCCTTTCCTGTTTGGCTTTGCTGCCCACACAGTTTGTGCTCAAGCTGTCTGCAGACGCGATGCTCCCACCCTCCGCAGCCAAAAGTCCTGTTTCTACTCCTGCTCTTTGCTCCTTGCAAGTGTGTGTTGGGGGGGGACGGGGCAGGAGGCAGATCCCCATCTCCAAATGCATAATTCCCACTGCAAACCCAGCGCTTCCTCCTCTGTTTGCTCTGGATGGATGCGCTTTCCTTCCCTGGTGCTGCTGAGTGTGGAGGCAGCTTGTGCCCTTATTCTGCCTCCCCCCTGCTCTCCCGGGACCTTGCGGTGAGCTCATGTTGAGGAGAACAACAGCAGCGTGGGGGCTGGTGGCCAGGAGGCACCGGTGGCCTCAGGGCTCGCAGTGTGTGGCCTGGCTGTGCTGCTGCTCATCCTCTTGCAGCCGCAGTGGTCCAGGGCGCCGGGAAGCAGATGATGCTTCACTGGGGAGTGTGGGGTCTGTGGGAGGCAGTGGCCTGGGAAAACATAAACTGCACCTGAGATGTTATTCTCTGTGTAGGTTTAGTGCTGGGGGGGGATGTGCAGGTAGTGGGGAGGAAGGAAGTTTGTCCTGAGTGGGGTTTGTTCAGGTCACAAGGGTCCAGGGATGATGGACCTTCATCGGGAGCATCTCTGGTTCAAAACAAAGCGCTCTGTTTTATGGTGTAGGGTTAAAGCGGGGCACCCACACGGCATTGAACCTGCCTGGGCTCCATTTCCCCACCTGAAGGGCGACGCTGAACCTAATCCATGCACGAAGGACATGATAATGTCCCCAGTGCAGGCAGGAGGACATCCTGCAGCAGCCGCCCCGGCTGGATGTGCTGTCTCCATCCCCAGAGCTCCCATCCTTGCAGCTCCTGCCGTGCTCCGGCTCCATCCCAGCCTGCGCAAGGACTGCCCTGGCCAAAAAGGCTCCATCGGGGTGGATCCCATCAGGAAGCGCCTTTGATCTCCGGGCGCTAACACGTCCTCAGATGTGCCGCAGGGCTGACGGCCCTCCTCCCGCGCCGGGAAGGGCAGATAACGCATCAGAGCCCGCGCCCACACCGCGGTATCGCGCCTTTATGGCCCTTTGATTGCTACCAGCCGTGCAGCGCACTAAGGGGACTTCAAAAGCAGCGCTCTGGACCTGCAACGCCCTGAGCAAAGAGAGCCGAGCCGGGCTCTCTGCGCACGCAGGGACCTGTGTGGCTGCGCCCGTTGACAAAGCTTTATGTCCTATCGCATCCGAGAGCAGCAGCAGGAGGTAGGTTTTGGCAGATGAGTGGAGAGGTGAAGTTGGATGCAGTAGGGTTGGACCCTCTGGATCTCCTTGGTGGGCGCTGCAGGCCGCTGGGGTACCACATTGATGTGGTTGCTCCTTGCAGTGTCCCACATGCTGCTGTGGAGCCCGGGCATTAGGGTTTAGTGCCTTGCAAACCCCAGTGATGCTCATGATGCAGGGAGATGCTCAGAGCTGGAGGGAGGGTTTGCATCCGCTCTCAGCGTGTTCACCAGCAGCATGGGAGTTAATGGGGAAAGAGGAGGAAAAGGGCTGGGACCTCCTCCACTCCCCCCCTGCTTTCCCCTTGGCTGCTGCCCTTTCATTGAGGCTCTGTATTGGCCTCCGGAGGATGGAGCTGGGTAACACCACAACATAAACAGAACATCTGGAAGCTCTTAAAGGGTTTTATTTTTTAACACATTTACAAGGGCTGGGGACACTTGCACACCACGTTTGGCAAACCTGGAGACAACGCTGAGCTCTTTCTTCCCCAGAATTCCCAAAGCTGGCTGTCAGGCTTTCCCTGGGGAAGGGGCATGGGAGCTGGTTTATTCCTCCGCACCGTGCTGCTGAGCGTGTGATATCTTGGCCAGGAGGTGCCAAGCTGGCTTGCATATTCCTTGTGAAGTCCAAAGCAAACAGATGATAAGTGTTGCAGGATAAATGAGCATAAACCTCTACCCTGCTTTCCGTGTGCCCCTAGTTAATGCTGGAGCAGGACGGGGCGTCAGGCAGGGCTTGCTCTGGAGAAAAGCTGTTTAATGATCCTATGGAGTGAGCAGGGCGAGAATCAAAGAGGTGAGCAAATGATTAATCACCCCAAGTGGGCCAAGAGCCTGTCTGAGCCAGAGGGGAGCTGGTTGTGCCGTGCTTAACTGTGCAGTTTGGATCCTCCTGTGCATTGCAGCTGATTTCAGAGCTTGTAAGTAGGGAGCCCATGGACAGAGAGGGATAAATGAGATCCATTCTCACTGCGCTTTCCTCTCCCTGCATCCTTCCCAAAATCTGTGGCAGATTAGGAAAAGGAGCCACTTTCTGCTGGGGATGGGCATGGTGTGGCTGCAGCATCCCTGGAAGGGAGGGCAGGCGAGCTGCCTGTGCTGCCTGTACCACCTCTTCCGTGCTAGCACTGTGCTCATCCCTCATCCCAGCTCAGTGCTGGGATGTTTTATCAGTGGCTTCCACCTCCCTTGGACCGTGTAAGGCAGCCCATGTACACACAAGCAGAGGAGCTGCTTTCCCTTCCTCTGCTTTCCCAGATGCTGTTGTTTTGTCTGCCGCATGGAAATGGCCAGTTAATTTTCTTCCATCAGCCCCTGGCTATGTCTCATCCACCCTCACAGTATCCCGCGCCCCGGTCTGGTGTCTCCTGATCCTGTGGGAGCTGCTTTTGAGCTCTCTGGAGTGATGTGATGTGAGTAATGCTGGATTTCCCCTGGCTGTTGTCAGCACATCCTTCACTCTCACTGTGTGAACGGCAGTGCCGGCAGAGAGAGTTTCTGTGGATAAAGAGCTGTTCCCAACCTGCTTGGACATGGACTCTGCAGCCACAATGGGTCCCTCACAGCCCTCAGAGCCAGGGCTTGGGAAGGGCTTCAGCCTCCAAAGCGTGGGGCCCTTGGTGATGCCAAGTGTGGGGTGAGCTTGACGGCATCAGTGCAGATTGTGCTCTAAGGGGGGATGCTGGGGTTGCTGGTGCATCTTCTCTTTTACACGTTGCTCCAAGCATTTAGTTTGGTGACAAAGAAAAATCACAGTTTGCTGGATCACCGTGATGAACATTGTGTGTTTCCTTTGCAGGGTCCAAGGTGAAGGCTCAGGGTGCAGTGATCTGAGAGGAGACAGCCAAGATGCTACAGCACTGATTGTGACCGCAGAACCCAGGAACACCCTCCTGAGGATGGGTGCTTCAGCTGCAAGCATGGAGACAGGGGCAGCAGGGACCAGCAGCTCGCCCTGAGCTCACCAAGGAGTGATGGAGCACCCGGGACTGTGGTGAGCTCCTTCATCCAGGACCCACCACCAAAACCAGCTGCCCCTGGACTCACTGGGCTCCCCGTTCCCTGGAGCTGACCTAGCTCCTGACTCCCATGCAGAGCCAAAAGGACTTTAACAGCTACTCTCCTCTGGGATTTGGAAATCATTCTTCCAGCTGGGAAGTGCTGGCAATGGATGGTGAAGTGCTCTTGGGTCAAACAGTGGCTGGATGCTTTCCTCTGAGGACGACCAAGTGCTTACCCAGGTCCAAAGAACCAAGTGTGGATTTTTTCTCTTCTTTTACCCCTCTGCTCTTCTTTTTGATGCCTTTCAGCTCTTTGTGAGGATGCCTGGACCCAGCCTGCAGCACGTGGCATTCACAAAGCGCTGATGCCTGCGGTGGGAACTGGAGGGGTGAAAGCCTTTTGGAAGAGCCACGGGGCAGAAGCCGAGTTGATCGCAGTGCATGGGGTTTAAATCTGTTTGGCAGAGCCTCATCTTGTGCCACGGGTGTTGGGTGGCCTCGGGGAGGCTCCTTCTGCTGCAGCCAGCCAAACACCCTCAGCCCTGGCCCATCCCGTGTGGAGAGAGCAGGGAAAACATCAAGACGGGGGAAAATGTCACCCTCAAACAATTAAACTCCTCAATAAAAGCCATTGCCTCTGTGAGTGCTCGCTGTTCTTTTCCGTTTGCCTTGGCTCAGCCACACTTACATCATGGCCCTATCTCGGGGCTGCCGAGGGATGCGTTTGAGTGCACAGGAAACCAGTGCTCTGGCAGACTTCTCTGCCCCAACAGAGTCAGGCCAAGAGTTTAATGCCTTTGCTTTGCACTGAAGTTCTCCCCTGTCCTTTCCCCCTTCCCTGCCTGCATCCCTTACCCTTCGCTGCCCCATAGCACGGTGGGGTGAGCTGCCCCTTGCTTGCCTCCTGCTCCACAAGCGACTGAATGCCCATTCATTCTGCTTAAATCATGGTGTTTCCCATCCCTGCACTGTGTGATGGGAAGGTGCTGTGTGGAAATACACCATAAAGCAGATATTTATGGAATGGAAATACCCTTTTATTATTCTTTAAAAAAAAGAATTAGACCACTATCTAGGGAAAAGGCGTCCTTTCAGTTAAAAAGCACAGTAGCCTCGTGCACATGGGTCCAGTAGAACTGTGCTTGGTGTGCAGGCGGTGACCCAATGTCAAGCTTGCTGGGGTAACCGGTGGGATGTCTGCCTTTGTTTCTCTTCATGGTGAGTTCCTCCACTGGGGCAAATTTGTCCTTTAAACCCCATTGCTCAGCTCAGAAGCACCCTGGAGAGGTTAAGAACCATGGTGTGCTCTGGGACAAAGCTGGGAGAGAAGAGCAGAGCCCAGAAATCACAGAATCAGAGTGCTTTGGGTGGAAGGGACCTTAAAGCTCATCCAGTTCCACCCCCTGCCACAGGCAGGGACACCTTCCACTGGAGCAGCTTGCTCGGAGCCCTTCACAAGCAAACCAGCACAGGATGAGCTTGGTGTCAATGGGTGCCCCAAGCTTCCCCAGGCTCTCTCCCTGGTGGTTTCTCCTCCCTGTCTGAGCTGTGCTGAAGCTGGGGCCATGCCCCAGACAGCAGCAGTGCGTAGGAACAGTCCTCAGGCAAATTGCAGGCTTCCCACCCATGAGTCAAACCTGGATTTTCGGGCTGTGGGACCCATTGTGCGTGCCTGCTGGGGAGCTGCAGAGCACCTCTCCTGCCGAACCCAGGCTGTGGCTATGGGCAGACACCTCAAGTGATGGTCCTGTGGCTACCGCCACAAGGAGCATGGGATAAGTGATGCTGGCTGCCGTGTACAGTGCTCCCTGCACCAAACTCTGCTTTCGGCTCGCTGTGCCCACCACTGCGATGTCCATATAGGAAAGCTGAGTTGGAAGGAGGTTGAATTGCCACAGGGAAGGCAGAAAGGCTTTGTGTCACCCAGCCCTGCCAACCCAGCGCACACTGGTGATGCCACGGCCAACGTTCGTGCTGTGGCATCCCTTTTCCAAACAATTCCCTACCTGGGAGCCGCTCCTCCATTAATCCCAGCATGTGCGGACCTGCTGATGGGTGCTGGTGCTGCAGACCCTGCTCCAGGGATGGAGGGAGGAAGCTCAGTGCTCGGCTATGGCCCTTTTGGAGTTCATAACTAATATTTGCTCCCAAGGCCGGTTGCCTTTAGAGTTGCTCTGTAGATCCAGCTTGTTTAGAGCCTGTGAGCAAACAGAAAGCCGGGCCGTTAAAAAGGGGAAGGGTGTGGGAGCTGTGCTGCTATTTACCTGTGGGACCGGGAGGAAAACCTGCCTGTCATTCTCCCTAATAAAGACAAACTGGAAGCACGGATAAACTGATGGGGATTTATTAGTTTGCTTTTCCAAACGCAAATATTAAGACTGGTTGGTTCGGCCCAAGGGCTGCCTTTTGCCTTTTGTGTGTGCTGCAGCGTCTGGCGCCTTTGGGTGCTGATAAAGGCGTGCTCTGGGCTCAGCCTTTATGCTCAAGGAGTTTCTTTTGAGCTCCTTCTGTCTTCCCTTTGCTCAGGCCTGATTCTGCAGGGGCTGAGTGCCAGGCAGGGATGCAGGGCATAGCGCTGGATGGGTTTGTTGTGCTCTGGACCCCCCAGCACTCACCTGCAGCATCTCACTGTAAGGGGTAACACACATCCCTGCCCTATTGATTATGGCTCCTTTACCCCTGCACTGAAAACAGCTGATCCAGCTTGGTTTGTACCTGCAGCCATGCATGTTCAGCTTTGAAGAGACCCTTTTGGCTACCCCAGTGCCAAATTACTGCTTCTTTTTGGGGTATTGAGGCCAGCAGCAATACCACTGGGGACAAATGGATGTGAGCGCTGGCCTGGGAAAGCTGGATTTGTTTTTCCTTGGGTTCCTAATACAGGGATCCTGTTCCATAGAGGCTCAGCGGGCAGAAATCCCCTTGCTTGCTGTCATCCTCATCCTTGGGGAAAAAGAGGGGAGCAGAGTCCAGCTGGGATGGGGACGGCTTGAGGAGAGCAGGCAGTAAATTTTGTTTGCTTCAGGTTGAATGGACACAAAGTTAGAAGCCAGGAGCCATTGCAAAGAGGAGGAGGAGCCGGGGGGAGCACAAGCCCAACCCAGCTTTCCCCCCACTTGCAGTTTTCCATGCTCATCCCTATTGCTGCCCGGTTTCATCTGCTGCTGCATCAGCTGCTGTGTATTTACAGGCAGCCAGAGATGCTCATGGAGATGTTATTTCTCCTCCGGGGCTTGTCAACCCCATCTGCTGGAGCTGCCTGCCAGCTCAGGGGGAATTTCCAGGCCCTGCTTGTGTCCCAGCACCAGTGATGGGTGGATTTGGAGCTGTGTGTGTGCTTCATTCCCATGTTTGCTTTGACAGCTCAGCGGTGCTGGGCTGCGGTGCAGGTGTGTGCAGGATGCAGCACACTGGGATGCTGCAGCATCACTCTGAGCAGAGCAAACACCATCATGGCTGGGGGCAGGTGGTTGGGCTTTCTTGGAGATGCAGTTTTTCCTGTTTCTTGATTTTTTTCACACTTTCTTACTTGTTTCCCCCTAAAATAGTGAAACACTCACAAAACATCCCAAATCTGCACAACAGGGGCTGGAAACAACAGTTTTCGTTTCGCACATGATTCTCTGAGTGTGTTTGTGTGTGTCAGACATGGACCCATTGCTTGAGCAGTTCATCTGGGGAGCTCAGAACTCCTTTGCAAACAGGGGACCAAGGATGGAGCCCCTTGGCATCCTTCAGATGCTGGTCCTGAGCATGGCAGGGAGGTGACTCAGGGCTCTTCCTTCATGGAGGTCCTTGTTATAAATTAGGACCACAACGGATCATAATCCAATTGAAATTTTATTAATTATAGCAAGTAGAATATGAGCAAAGACAGCGCTGGACGACAGGGGAGTCTGCGCTCCGACAACTGCCGCACTGAACAGTTCTAACAGTCCCTTTTTATCAGTCCTCCAGTTCCGCATTCGTATCTTCAACGGAGTACTCTGCGCATCCCCCAGTTGCTTGAGGCTGAAGGCTTGAAGTCCTCCTCGGTTACCTTTAGATATCCTTTTCCATATATGGTCTTCAACTTGCTGTGCAATAATTTTTAGAATTATTTTGCAAAAGCCCTTAGTAAGCGTCTTGCGGTTTGTAAGTAATTTTGGTGTCAATTTATGCAAGTAAAGCACTTAAGCAAAGCAATAGTTGCCCCCACCCATATGTCTGCCAGTTTTTTTAGAACATCTTGCAGATATTTCCTCAAAACTTGCAGATATTTCCTCAAAACTTGCAGATGTTTCCTCAAAACTTGCGCAAGCGGTGTCTGGTTTAATCTGCACAAGCGACCACGGTTATCTTTTCTTTTTGTTGTCTAATCTTTACATCAGGCTCAGCATAAATCTTAATAAACAATACCATAGTCCCTAGTTTTTCACAATCCCCCCTTTTTCTTTTTATCCTATTATTGTTTATTAGATGTTACTTTCATTTTCATTCTCAGTACTGTAAGCTAATTTGTTCCCACACTCCCAACACTTATCATAACATTCACAAGGTAATACCTCGCAGTTACATTCATAGCATTTTCGTGGCATAGTACATTCACAGTATTCTTCCTCTTCATTGATAGATACCTTCTTATACTTTGTTTCGAATTTTGTAGTTAGAATAAGCAATTTGGCTATGTCAAGCCTTTCCTTAATAAAATGTAAAATATAACGCAATATACAAGGTCCAAATACAAGTCCTAAGATTAGCATAATAAGCGGTCCTGCTAAAGTAGATAACAAAGTGGTTAGCCAGGGTGAAACATTAAACCAGTTCTCATACCATGACCTGCCCGTCTCACGATCTTTTTTACGTTGATCTAACCTTTTCCGGAGTTCAGACATGGTGTCCTGGACTACTCCCGTATGGTCAGCAAAAGAACAACATTCTTCATTGAGAGCTACACATAACCCTCCCTCCTTTAAGAACAACAGATCTAATCCTCTTCTATTTTGCAGTACTACTTCTGATAAAGACTTTACTGAAGTGGCTAAATTTTGGATAGATTGTTCTATTTTTGCTAAATCCTCATCTACAGCCATCTGTAAACTTTGTAATTCCTTACCTTTTACTAGGGAGGCTATGCCTGTGCCTGCTCCAACTCCGCCCGCTATCAGCAGTGTAGCTAAGGTTACCATTGTAATTGGCTCTCGTTTTTGTCTATTCAGGTCTCCTTCAAAATGGTGTAACACCTCCTCAGAGGTGTGATAGATCAGACGAGGAACAATAATCACCTGTACGCAAAACTGAGATTTATCAAACACCTTTAGGGATAGGCAAGGCGTTACTCCGATGTCTGAACAAACCCATTTAGCTCCTGGTGTCGGGATAGCCCATTTGTCATTTTTATTCTTGTGTTTCTCTATAGTGTGTTTTTCTATAGTGACTGTTTGGTTGCACAAAGGCTGATACTTTTTGGGCACTGTACCTATACATTTTCCTTGGCCTGTTACTAATTGAATAGTAATGCCTTGCGTATGGTTTCTCTGGTCATCCCATGGGCATTCTTGTGGGTTTGAACCACTAGACCATTGAATCTTCCCTACTTTCCCAATTGCCTCAAAATATGGTGGTCCAACATTGTAACATAACCAGCATTCCTTAGTTAGATCTGGTTTGCTTTCATTAAGGGCACGATAAGAGGCTTGCATTAAATCCCATAAAGGGTCTTTGAATTTTGACTTTCCTGAATCCCTAACTACAGAAGACTCAGTCACCGCGTCTGTTACAGATAGGGAGTTAACACTTGTGGAGACAAACTTTTCCTTAGGAAAAGTGGGTGGATTCAATACTTTATTCGGCCCAACAGGGAGTGGATCATGTGGTATTTTAACTTTTCTTATGAGAAAGTGCCCTCCCCTGTCTTTGGGAATTCCTGCATAGATACGTATTCCCCATGTTCGTCCTATTAACCACTTGTCATCTTGGGGATTTAATACTTGAAATTTGATGTAGGTACAGATTTCCCTGTCACGTGAAGATACATATTCGTCACGTAGACCTGTAAGATCTACACCTATGCCTTCAGGTACACATCCGTTAGGAGTCCAGGTTGCTTTTAGATATTTATCAGGAGTATTTACTGACCAGCCTGAGGCTATTGTCTCACATCCCCAATACCCACAATAGTAATGTCCGGGATAATTACAGTAAGTTGGTCCAGAGGCCGGGCATATATAAAATGGAGGCCCCTTTTCACAAGGTATTGGTATTAATTCACAAAGTTCCACTATGAATTCAGGTGGCCCTGGGTCGCTAAAAGTGGCTATTGTTCTCGTTCCTTCCCAAGATACTAGTTCCCACTTAAATGGTTCATGTGGGTTTTCCCCTTTTGCCTGGGTTATTATCAATATCAAGACTAATGGTATACCAGGAAAAAGGGTGTTTGTCAATTTTGCCAATTTAAATATATTCTTACCAGTCCTGGGGAAGTTCGGCCATGGCTGCTTCTGCATCCCATTTTTCTGGTTCTTTTCTCCACGGTTTGTTTCTCTTCTGCCTCGCCCGTCGACTCGGTTGCTTCGAGCCACGGGGTGTACCATCTTCTCGGCAGCAAGGGAATTCTTCAGGAGAATAGCTGTTTCGGGCTTTTTGCCTGCTTACATAGGCTTCCCACTTTACAGCCTTAATTAATGGGGCCAAGCAAGACACGGTTAGTACTTCCCTCCGGCACTGGACAGCCACGATTTCAGTCACAAAAGGGACTGGTTGATTTGAGTGGTAACAATAATATTGGGGGTGTATTCCCTTAGTAAAAATATCCCACCATTGGGGGAATCCTTTTACAATTTCTCGTCTTTGTTCAAATTGTTTTAATTTCCAATCGGTTAATGATCTTTCAAATTTATAGCACTGTTCACAGACTCCGTTCGGAGGGTACCCCTCATAACAGTGCACCCACCATTTGTCCTGGCATACCTTGCATTTAAAACATACAAATGGATAACAATCACACTGTGGGTTGCTACACCTTAATCGTAGGTTTTGTATATAATTGTTCCTTATTCCCGTGGGGTCTCTATAGTCTATATCAGGTTGCATGGGTATTTAACAATTCTTACGACCGCACTTGGTATGTTTCCACAGGTAATACACTATTAAAGACATTATAACAGCAATTGCAAAACAAATCACACACTTAACTCCAAAGGGTAAAGCTTTAAAATAATCAAACCAAGTCTCTATCATAACTTTATCTTCTTAATATTATCTTGGTATCACCTGGTGCACTGATTACTTTCCAGTGGGGTTTCGTCACTGGGCCTTTAATGCGACTGGCATGAGTCCATCCGCGCTCAGCAGTCCGGACAGCTGTTTCTGTTGTAAGTAAAACAAGATAGGGTCCCTCCCAGTTAGGTTTTAGGGTTTCTTCTTTCCACGTTTTAACCAATACCCAATCTCCAGGTTCAAGATTGTGAATTTTTAAGTCCAACGGCGGTCGTTGTACAATCAGTCCCCGTTCCCAAAGCTTATTACGGTGTTCTGCTAATTGTAAAATATAGTCATTAATCGCACGGTCTCGAATTAAAATATTTGTCTGTGGGCTTTCAATTCTATAGGGCATTCCATACACCATTTCAAATGCTGATATTCCCACATCTGCTCGGGGTCGAGTTCTGAGAATCAATAGAGCCATGGGTAGGCACTTAATCCATGATAATTTGGTTTCTATCATTAATTTAGTTAGGATAGTTTTGATTTCCCCATTCATCCTTTCAACTTTTCCCGAACTCTGTGGATGCCATGGTGTATGGTATTCCCACTTAATACCCAAGCTTTCTGTTAGATCTCTAACAATTTTTGACACAAAGTGTGTTCCTCTGTCCGAGTCGATTACTTCAGGTACTCCATATCGAGGTATAATGTGTTCAAGTAACACTTTAGTAACTTGGTTAGCAGTAGCCCTGGAGGTAGGAAAAGCCTCAACATAATGTGTTAAATGATCCACCATAACTAATAAATATTTATAACGCCCTGCCCTAGGTAGTTCAGTAAAATCTACTTGTATGTGTGAGAAAGGTCTGTATGCTGGGGAACGTCCTCCAAGAGGTCTTTGTCTCATGTTGTTTCGATTAACCTTTTGACAGGTCTCGCAGGCTGCCATAACTGTCTTTGCTATATTATATACGCCTATACAGGCAAACTGTTGATTGAAATGATCAACTAACGCCTGTGTTCCCCAGTGTGTTTTACTGTGTATTTTTGAAAATATTTCGAGTGCTATGCCTTTCGGCAAGACTTCTCTCCCATCTGGCAATATGTACTTCCCATCTTGTTCCTTAGCTCCCATTTGTTCTAGTTTTTCCTTTTCTGCAGACTCAAAACTCAAATTCTTATTAACAGGTACTTGTTGCATAGTCAAAATCATACTATAATTGCCTGCCACTCGTTTTGCTTCTGTATCAGCTGCATTATTTCCCCTAACTTGATAACTTGTACCTCGCTGGTGTCCCTTTATATGTACAACTGCTATTTTATTTGGCATTTTCAATGCCCCCAGAACTCTCCGAATTAATTCCGGGTGTATTAGTTCTTTTCCCTGTGAGTTAACAAAACCTCTTTCCTCCCATATTTTTCCAAAAGTGTGCACTACTCCGAACGCATAGCGTGAGTCTGTATATATAGTTCCATCCTTTCCTTTTAGTGACACTAATGCTTTCCACAATGCATACAGCTCACAGGCTTGAGCCGACCAGCTAGCACTCAGGGGGCCTGATTCTATTGTCCTAAATTCCCCTTTTTCCAACTTAACAATGGCATATCCAGATAATCGTTTACCTGTCACTATTCGTGATGACCCGTCTATAAATAATACTTCTCCACATTGTAGTTCTTCTTCTTCTAAATCTGGCCTAATGCGTGTCTGTTGTTCAATTGTTTGAAAACAATTGTGCAATAATTCATTACCTTCTCCTGGGTACAAAAATTCAGCGGGGTTAACTGCTCCAATAGTTTTCAAAGATAATTTAGGGGACTCTATAAGTATTCCCTCATATTTTAATAATCGGCTATCTGTAAGCCATTTTTCTGCTTTTTGTTGTAACACTCCCCGGATGTTATGAGGCGCATATAAGACAACCTCTCCATTAAAGGTAATGCGATTTGTTTCCTCAAGTAATAAGGCAGCAGCAACAATGATTTGTAAACAACTTGGCCAACCCCTGCTCACAGGATCCAACAGCTTTGATAGATATGCCACCGGTTTCTTTTGTCCGGCCCATTCCTGAGTTAATACTCCGAATGCCGTACCTTCATGTATGTTAACAAATAAATGGAATGGCCGCTTTAAATCTGGTAAGCTTAAAACCGGTGCTTGGCTTAGTTCCCTTTTGAGATTGGCAAACTGCTCTTGATCTTGTGGGGTCCATTTGGGTAGTTTGTCTTTAGACAGTTGTTCATATAAGAATTTAACTTTAAAGCTGTAGTTCTCTATCCACTGCCTACAATACCCAAATAGCCCTAATGCCTGCCTAATTTGCCTCTTAGTGACAGGCATAGGTAATTCCAGAATTCCTTTAATGCGTTCTGGATCCAATATCTTCTTGCCATTAAACAAATAATGTCCCAAATACTTCACCTTTTCCTCCACAAATTGTAACTTTTCCTGTGATACCTGTAGTCCTTTTTGTGCAAGAAAGTTTAGGAGTCGAATGCTTTCTTTTCTTACATCCTCCTTATTATTCCCTGCTATGAGTAGATCATCTACATATTGTAACAACACGTTTCCCATTTGGACCTGGTATTCCTTTAAGAGCTCTTCCAGGGCTTGTCCAAACAAATTAGGGGACTCCGTAAACCCTTGAGGAAGCACGGTCCATCTCAATTGTTGTCTACGGCCTGTCTCTATGTCCTCCCATTCAAAAGCAAAATAATCACGACATTCCTCTGCCAGTGGACAGGCCCAAAAAGCATCCTTTAAATCAATTACACTATACCAGGAATTATGGGGTCCTAGTTTACTTAACAATGTGTATGGGTTTGCTACTACAGGGAACCGGGTAATAGTTCTTTTGTTTATTTCTCTTAAATCATGTACGAGCCGATACTTCCCATTTGGTTTCTTTACAGGCAGAATGGGAGTATTAAAGGGTGACATACAAGGCTCTAAGACTCCTTTTGCCAACAATCGATCGATTTCTGGTTTTAATCCTCTCCGTCCTTCTAGGGAGATGGGATATTGTTTCACCCTCACAGGTATGTGGGGTTCGGAAATCTGGATCTTAATTGGTGGGATTTCCAGTCTACTTATTGTATCCGGAGAGTACCAGACATCGGGGTTAATTTGTTTTTGATCATCCACGGTCAAAGGATAAGTAGACACTGTTAGTTCATTATTTTTTACTTTAATTTCTAATTGCAATTCAACAATTAAATCTCGTCCTAACAGATTAAATTCTGCTTCAGGGACGAGCAAGAGTTCACCTATTCCAAATTTATTTTCAGTTTCGAATACTACATTTTTGATTTTGCTTACTTTAAAGGGTTCTCCTTTCGCCCCAATTACTTGTACTTTTTCAGGGGAAACTTTACATCCCTCAGGTATTTGCTTAATAGTTGATTTTTCAGCCCCAGTGTCTACTAAAAAGGTGAACTCTTGTTTATGGGGACCTATTCTTAATTTTATCAAGGGCTCATGATGACTCCGGTCCCCTAAGATATAGAGCCCCTGACTCCCCTATTCTGTTTTCAACATTTCCTCATCCCTGATCCTTTGTCTGCAATTCTTCTTTATATGTCCCTTCTTTCCACAGTAAAAACAATATCTCTGTTCCTTCTCTACTACTACGTTCCCTTGTTTCGTTCCAGCAGATCTGTGTTCACCAGTTCGCCCTTTGCGATCCTCTCTGACCACTGCTACCATCATTTTTACTTGTCGCTTGCTGCTCTCTTCTTCCCGCCTTACATAAACTTTCTGAGCTTCTCTCAGTAATTCATCCAGCCCTCTATTCTGCCAGTCTTCTAACTTTTCAATCTTCTTTCTGATATCTTCCCATGATTTTGCCACAAACTGAGTTTTGAGGAGCACTTGCCCTAAAGGGTCGTCTGGATTTACCCCAGAGTACAGCTGAAGGGCTTTCCTCAGTCGTTCTAGCCACTCAGTAGGGCTTTCATCTTTCTTTTGCATTTCATTAAATGCTTTATTGATATTCTGGCCACGGGGTACTGCTTCTCTAATTCCCTGAATTACTATAGTTCTCAGATCCTGCATATGAGTTCTGTGTACCGGATCTTGATTATCCCAATTAGGTCTTTGGAGTGGCCATTTAATATCTGCTTGGGGTCCCTGGACATGTTGAGCATCCCACAGTCTCATTCCTGCTCGTCTGATCATATCTCTTTCCTCAGTAGTAAATAATTGACCAAGGATAGATTGCATCTCATCCCAAGTATAAAGGTTTGGTCCCAAAAATTGATCTAATCTTTCTGCCACTCCGAGTGGGTCCTCAATTAAGTTTCCCATCTCGGTTCTTTTAAAATCTCGTAGGTCAGCCGAATTTAAAGGTACGGAAATATATCCGATCACAGGTTGAGGTCCCCCCATGGGTATTTCCCTTAGAGGGTACATCTGAGCTGCCCCTTTTTGACTTCTAGTTACGCGTCTAGGAGGAGGGGGAGACTCTTGTTCCGACTCTGGTGGGGGAGTGGATGCTCTGGGGGCCTCTGGAGGGGCTGTGGGAGCAGGAGGAGGAATATAAGGAGGGGGGGTCAGAAGGGTTTCATCCAATTCTTCCTTCTTTTTCTTTAATTTAGTTTTCAGTTCATTCAATGTATAAAGTCTAGTTCCTGGTTTTTCCAGCCAGACTTCTGCATATTGACTCTCCTCTGGGTTAAGGGTTTTTTTACTATTAACCCAGAGGTTTAATAGCTGTCTTACCCAATCTTCTTCTGACCCATAGACTGGCCAAAAGACATTTTTAAAAATCTTCTTCCCTCCCCATATCTTAGTACAATATTCTATCATCTTCTGCTTATCTTTCCCTTGGGTTCCAGGGAAATATCTCCAATTATCTAAGATATATGCCAGAGGGGTATTCTTAGGTACAGTAGGTACCCTTCCCATGGGAGCCGAAGGCTTGCTGCCCTTCGCCCCCATCTTCTGGAATATCCACAAACACACACTCAGTCACTCCCCTTGTTCCTGGCCCAGTCCCTCGCGGGAGATGGAAAACGCAGTACTTAAGGGTCCACACTCGCTTGGTTCAGTATATCGAACCTCTCATTTGTTATATTCCAGGAAACCCAATCCCGCCCGAACGGCAAACCCACGAAAAATTTCGCAATATACTTACGCGTCCTGCGTCTTCGTCCGGACTCCTGTGCACAGAATTTTATGGGATTTTACCGGTTTCTCCTTTGCTCATTATTCTAGAATTTAGGTTCGTCGGTAAGGTTGGGGTGAGCTGTTGGTCGCGGGGCCGCGAAATGTCGCGGGGCGCCTCCCCGGAGGACCAAAGCCCACCGTTCCTTATCCGAGTCACGGCACCATGAAATTGTTATAAATTAGGACCACAACGGATCATAATCCAATTGAAATTTTATTAATTATAGCAAGTAGAATATGAGCAAAGACAGCGCTGGACGACAGGGGAGTCTGCGCTCCGACAACTGCCGCACTGAACAGTTCTAACAGTCCCTTTTTATCAGTCCTCCAGTTCCGCATTCGTATCTTCAACGGAGTACTCTGCGCATCCCCCAGTTGCTTGAGGCTGAAGGCTTGAAGTCCTCCTCGGTTACCTTTAGATATCCTTTTCCATATATGGTCTTCAACTTGCTGTGCAATAATTTTTAGAATTATTTTGCAAAAGCCCTTAGTAAGCGTCTTGCGGTTTGTAAGTAATTTTGGTGTCAATTTATGCAAGTAAAGCACTTAAGCAAAGCAATAGTTGCCCCCACCCATATGTCTGCCAGTTTTTTTAGAACATCTTGCAGATATTTCCTCAAAACTTGCAGATATTTCCTCAAAACTTGCAGATGTTTCCTCAAAACTTGCGCAAGCGGTGTCTGGTTTAATCTGCACAAGCGACCACGGTTATCTTTTCTTTTTGTTGTCTAATCTTTACATCAGGCTCAGCATAAATCTTAATAAACAATACCATAGTCCCTAGTTTTTCACATCCTGGACCAGTGATGCTCCATGATGATGCACTGTCTAGGAGAACCTCCAGTGCTCCTCCCTTGGGTACCTTAAAGCACTTAAACTTCTCAGCTGTTCAGCTAGGACCCAGCACCACCTCTGCTCCTCTCACAGCTACAGCATGGCTGATGTGGAGCTGCACAGAAGCCATTTGAATGCTGCTTTTGGGCCACCGCTGTGGCTGGGCTGGGTTATTGCTCCATGGAAGTCCTTCACCACATCCACTTGCAGGTGGTTTCTGCAGCTGTAAGGATCCTGTTAATGAGCAGTTCTGTGAGTTTAGTTTGTTTGGGTTCTTTGGCTTGATGCTGATGTTTTGTCTGATTGTTTTGGGGCTTTGTGTTGTTTTGGTTGGGCTTGGTTTGTTGTTTTTTTTTTTTTAATGAAGAAATAGAAGAGGCTGGGAGTGCTCACCCCAGTCCTGCTGTAATTCACAGAATCCCAGCCTGGTTTGTGTCGAAGGGACCTTAAAGCTCCTCCAGCTCCAACCCCTGCCACGGACAGGGACCCCTTCCATAGAGCAGCTTGCTCCAAGCCCCTGTATCCAACGTGGCCTTGAGCACTGCCAGGGATGGGGCAGCCACAGCTTCTCTGGGCACCCTGTGCCAGCGCCTCAGCACCCTCCCAGGGAAGAGCTTCTGCCTAAGAGCTCAGCTCAGTCTCCCCTCTGGCAGGTTCAAGCCATTCCCCTTGGCCTGACCCTAGAGCTCCTTGCCCAAAGCCCTTCTCTGTCCCCAAGAGTCTCCCGCTCTGATGGGCTGCACCTTCAGCAAACCCCCCCCGAGCTCTTTGAGAGGATTTCGCTTCTCAGCCACTTCCCCATCATTCACCCTCTACAAGCCTATTGGAGGCCTCTGCCCCAGCGATGCCCTTGTAGGGCAGGAAGGGAGGAAGGGGATGTCCGTTCGAATGAGTGGGGAGGAGACACGCGGCTCGTGGGGAAGGGGCTGCCCCTGAGCATCTGTTGCTGGTGAGTTGTTTTAGCCTCTTTTTTTATGTTTTTTCCTCCTGAGATGCTAATTTTCGCCATTAGTTTAGCTGCAAGCAGGAGGGGAAAGCGTTGGGCTTTGTCCCCTTGCTGGTGCAAACCAGGGGTACCCATCACTGAAAGTCCCCCAAAGTCTCTCCATGCTCCTCTCCTTGGAGGAAAAGCTAAAAGAGCTGGGATGGGCACACGTGCCCCTTGCACATGTAAAGGCTCCAGAAGTGTGGTTTAGCTGATAACTGACTTGGGTTTAGGTAAAAAAAAAGGGATGTTACATGACTGGCGCATGGGGCTTTTCCTGAGCCATAAGAAAGGCTCTGGCTTTGTGTTTGTGAGGATTTTGGGGTGATTTTCCGTTTAACTCTTACTTTGGTGTGGGGTTTGTCTCTCCGTTGTTTTTAAGCTCTTTGGGTTTGCTGGGAATGCTGTGGGGAGGTGCAAAAGCTCGTTAAGGCTGGAGGCTCCCTGTTGCTTGCGCTTGCTTAACACCGTGTGCATTAGGTACCTCCGGAGCTCTTTGCAGCCATGCAATGCAAACGATAGCGTTTGATAACAGCATTACTGAGAAATAAGCATCTTTGTGATCACCACACGAGCTCGAAACCCTTTGCAAGGGCCGTTTATGCAGCGGCAGCTTCCCCCTCTGCAAGAAGCTCTCGATGCTCTTGCCCAGCTTCCCTCGCTTAATCTCACCTGCAGCAGTCCCACAGCAACCACCAGCACCTGAGGGCAATTTGCATCCCCTCCAACGGCTTTCAGGGTCTTTAGCAGCTTCTCGAAGCCCATCCAGGTGTCCCTCATTAGGGGGATCAGTTAGAAGCTCCCTGCAGAGCCGGAGCCCTGTTGGTGTGATGGGGCTTTGCAGGAGCAGCGGCTCCATGCGGTCCTCCCTGGGCTGCAGGAGGTAGGTGAGGTTGAGTTTGAGCTTCTCCTGGTTTTTGGATGTTGTTTTGGGCTCCTCAACTGGACCGAGGTCTCTGTAAGCTGCAGACGAACGGGGATGGGGGTTGCGTGCCTGGGCTGTCGCGTCGGTGTGATGTTGCCAAGGGATTTAGTATGAGAAGAGGGGTGAACCCGGGGATGGAGTAGGGATTATTGGTTTTCCCTTCTTCAGACAACACAGCTGAGCAAATCCAAGCCTGCTGCCTGCTCATTAAGGGGCTATCTTTTGTCTTTTCCTGGAAAAAATCCTTTCCAGGAATCCCAAGACTTTCTAAGTAGGGCCAAGCTTAGGAAAAGGAGGAAAATGTGCTCCTTTCCTATTGCATTAGGTACTTTTAAGCTGTTTCTTCAGTTATTTCTCCTCCTTGCTTGTCTATGTGAGCTTCCCTCTTTCCCACCTTCTGTACAGACACTCCCTGGGGAGGTCTGGTGTCCTGTGTAACCTATGTATGGTGTGAAGCTGGACCTGCACCATCCTATGGGTGCCCTGGCTGATGTGTGTGTTCCTGGTGTACAGCTCTGCTGGGAAGGCCAGGAGCAAAGGGAGGTGAATATTCCTCCTCTGGTATCCACCATGGCCAAGGACTTATCCTGGCTTATCCTGTGAGCTCCCTGTTGGTTTGGGTGGGGAATAGGAATGTGTTTTGCATGGTTTCCACATGCTGTGCATCCCAAGAAACCTCTCTATGGAAGCAGCAGCAGCCTTGGGGTGCCTCCAGACTCAATCCTGTGGGAATGCTGATTAGCCCAAAGGCTGCTTGGTAGCAAGTGCTCAAAGCTAAGCTGGTTTTCCCCTCTAAGCCTTCATGTTTCTCCTTCAAGGAGAGGGAATTCTGCTGCTGGAGGCATCTGTCTCCTCCTAGTAGAGAGGTTTTGTGGTGCACAGGAGCCAAACCTTCCTGTTGTGAGCAGGATGCAGCAGCTAAGGCAGCTTTTACTGTGCTGGGGGGGGGGACGACCAGCCATGCTCCTGTGATGCTTAGTGCCATGAACTGGGTGCTTGTAATAGCAAAACCCTTCCCAGAACATGGTCTGATGTTCTCCCCCCTTCTCCTGCTTTACATTCATGTGCCAGCCATGTCTCACCCTAATTAAAACCAGCCGAGAGGACTGGCCCGGGCCGTGGCTCTGGGGGCTGTAAAGCTCTAGGACAGGTTTATGGAGCGCAATTAAAAGGAAGGTAAAAAAAAAATTGTTAAGAAATTAAACACTAATTACTTTTCTTTTTGCCAGCTGAACTGTTCTGGCAGTGGGGGTGCAAGCGGGAGGCAAGGACCTGGGTTGGTTGGGTCTCTGCTGCTGTAAATCAACCTGATCAACTGCTCCCTTGCCTTATAGCCGCGTAACTCACCTGCTGCCCATTAGCAGAAATCACGTTTTTTCACTTAATGCAGGCTTAAGATGCCTGATAGTGGAGCCTGGTGGGGAGGGGGAGGCAAAGGCAGGGCCTGGCTGGAGGCAGCGAGGTGGAAATATCTTTTTAAAAGGTGGGAGCCCATTTCAGTGTTTTCCATACAAAATGTGATGTTATCATCTGGGCGCTGCGGAGCTCTAAGAGCTGGAAGCTGGTGGCAGGTCCAAGGTGGCCTGAGGGATGAGATGGGGAATCCCAACTTGGGATGCGTGCAGGCAGGATGGCGAGTTCCCAACTGCAGGGAAACTCCTTTGGGATGAATGTCAGGTATTCCCTTAAACTCCTGCCTCAATTCCCCTTTGTGCGGTAGAGATCTGCGCAGCGTTGGCTGGATGAAGAAGGTCCTCATGGGGTTGTGGTGTGAAAGCTCGTAAGTGCTCCAGGGAAGGTGAAATTACCCCGTTGTTCCCATGCAACAAGTAATGGGAATGGGTGGCTTGCATAATAGGTGGCATAATTTGCCTTGGATGGTGAAGTAAACTGCTGTTTCCTCTCCCTGTGTCTAGTCTTGCTCGCTGAGCGTTTTCTTTCTTGAGTGGAAAAGGAAAACGGCCTGTGAAGTGTTTGGAAAGGGATGAGGAAAGGCAGGGCTTGGCTCCTTTTATACCTACATCCACCCTGCGCCTTGAAATAGAAGAATAGACAAAGCCCTCCCAGACTGGAAAGCAGCGGTTGGAATGGGATGAGGAGGTATCCCTGTGGATACCTGCATGCTGGAAATGCAGCTTCAGCTCCCTGGGTTCATGGCTTTGCAGGAGCTGATGCTTCCTGGATGCTCTGGTAGAGGGCAGGGCATTGATGGTCCCTTCCATTTTTCCCTGCACTGAGGCAGGATTTACTCCCAGGACTTCCCCATGGTCTCATCCTGCAATGCCAACAATTCACCCATCTGCTGCAAAAAAGGGCTCCCGGTTCTGCCAACAAGCCCCTGCAGGTTCTCCTGTTGGGAAAACCAGACTCATTTATTAATATACTTAATGTTAATTGCTGTAATTTGAAGGCTGGCTTCCCACTCCCGGGGACGTGGGTGTGTGCCTCCGGTGTGGAAATGCATGGAGGAATGTTTCCTGGTGGTGAGGGGAGGATGCTCCTGTGGTTATGGTGGTGATGACCGGTTTGTATTGTGGGTTTGGGCTCGCATGGTGAGAGAACAATGAGAAAAACAAACTTATCTCCTTGTTGGAGGCTAAAAATCCAGCCAAATGCATATTTAAATGGTAATTGGTGCAATTCCTCCCCCCCACCTCCTCAGGCAGCTCAGAGCACGCTTTATTCTTCCTCCCTGCTCTGTTTCCTGCCCTCAGACTCCAAAAGGAGCTTTGGTGGCTGCCTGGAAGAGTTTGAGCTGGGGAGAGCCCCATTGCCTGCAGGAGGGCAGCGATGTCCTCTCATCATCAGTGCCAAAGGAGCTGGAGGTGTGGGGCTGAGATAAGCCTTGAGGCTCTGAGTCTGGTCTGCTCTTGGGCTTTGCCAGCACACTTGTGTTGGTGAGGAGCAGAGGGAAAGAGGAGGCTTGGCTCTTGGTTCTGATCAGGGCTGGGCTTTTCTGACCCATCAATGAGGTTACGGGGTAGGGAAGATGCTTATGCTTCTGGTCTGTCTCTCGCTGTTGGGCCCTGCTCTGCCCACATTTAGGGGCTTGTAGCAAGAAAAGAAGTCCAAAGCTCTGCTGGAGATGAATTGGGCAGCAGGACCCTGGCTCTGTGAGGTCCTGGAGGAGTCCTGGCTTTGTGTTTCTCATCCCAGGATAGAAAAAGAGCACCCTGTCTTTATGTTCACCCGGTGATGCCAGCAGAAAGCTCATGGCCTCTGTTCTGCAACAGCAACAAAGTGAGGTCCTTCTGTGTGCACAGGGTGGTTGGGGCTGCGAGTGGGAAGTAGCTCCTTAGCCAGGGCCGTGTGTGCCCGTGTCCTCACGAGCCGGATCCGCTCCAGCTCTCCCTGCCCTGTACCAAGGTTTGCTTTGGAAAAGGAGCGCTGGTGGTTTCTGGAACGTGATCCATCTAACCCGCCATCAGAAAACAACAAACCCAAACCTGCAATTGCCTTTTGGTCTTGAGCAATTTGAGCTGGGTGTGAACTGGCCACGAAGGCTCGAATAGCTCCGTGTGGAGACGGGAACGCTGCTGTCTGGGGTGGGAGTAGTGGATGGTTTATGTGAGCCACGACCAAGCCCCCACCTTGCTTTGCATCCCAGTCTGCATCACCCTGTATCCCAAAGCGAAGGCACTGATGCTCTGCTGGCAACCAGACCCTGACTTGGCCGTAGCCAGCACTGCGTGTGTTGGGAGGTGACACGAATGCTGCACCCAGCTGGGTGTTAGCTCCCGTGGAGGGTTATTAGAAGGGGAGAATTAAGCACTGTATTTCCTGGTTTCTCTCCTTTCCATGGGCTGCCCTTCCCCCTGCCCAGCCCCGTGCAGCCGTTGGAATTCCCTTTGGGAAAGGGGAGAGGGTGAGAGCAGAGGGGTAAATCTGATTTAATTACAGTGACACAACCTGCATGGCCTCGGAGGCTTGGGGAGGGGGGGTTAATCTGATTTGGAGAGGGGAGGCAGTGCAGCGGGTGCCGCTGGCATCAGGCCTGTGCACATGATGGGCTTAGGGCAGAGCCAGGCGCCGGCTGTCCCGGCCTCAGGCAGCGGGTGCTGGGTCCTGGGATGGGGTAGGGATGGAGCCTCGGTGCATCCTCGGGCAGTGTGTCATAGCTGTCACCCAGCCTCCTCCCTCTTGAGTGTCATGGGGTCATAGAATGGTTTGGGTTGGAGGGTCTGCAGGCTGCCCATGGTAATGTACCCGGTGTGGAGTCCCAGCTTCCCATGTAAAGTAGGATGCTCTGGTCCGGCAGAGAGAATAAGGGATCCCAAGGATGCAGTAATTCATTGCAACCTTCTTATCAGTGCCTTGTGGTGACCTGCTGATGAAGGCTAGCCTGTATCTTCCCAAATTGGGTTTTGCCTCCTGCTAGTACGTGAGAGCATGCCTCTTGGTGGCAGGGTGTCTGGGGTTAATGGTCCCCTGACCATGCTGCATTCCCCCAACCCCAGTATTCCCACAGCTTTATTCCAACCTCTCTGCAGCTCCTGGGGCTGTGGGGAGGATGGGAGCAGCAGGATCCTGGTGGAAATGTCACCTCCCAGCCTGAGGCTTTGGCAAGGGGAGAACAAACCCAGCCAGGGGTGGAGGAGAGGCCAAGGCTGGATCCTGCAAAGCCTGGCAAGGAAGGCTTTGGATAAGGGCAGGAGCACGTGGGAGGGGACTGTAAATGCCACAGAAGGATCTGGTGGAAGGTGATGCTTGACAGCCCTGGAGCCCCGTCTCCGCTCGCCCCATGAGGTGCTGGCAGACGCAGCGCATTCTTCACCAGGCGCTGTTTGCTTGGCCACTGATGTGTTTTGCTACCGATGCATGTTTCCCATAGAATCCCTCAATTTAGGTACTTTTCCCCTCCCCATGCAACCCCGCTCCTTTCCCGGAGGGGCTCAGGTGTGCAGCACGGAGCAGTGGCGCTGGTGCTGTTCTGGGAACGGAGGGAATGCCTCTAACCTGATTTGCCTGGCTCTTTGTGGTCCTCGGCCTCTGCTGCTCAGGTTGCTCAGGACCAGTGACAGGATTTGTGTTGGAAGCAAGTCTGTGGAGGGATGTGCAGGATGGAGTGCGGAGGGTCATGGTCTGCATGGTGGCTGTGCCTGCTCTGCAGTTGTCTTGTCCTCCTGTGCAATGATGTTCTGCCATGCAGTGTCTTTCCTACAACTCCTGGATCCTTATGGAGCAACCTCTTTTCTCCTGTGAGAAATGTCCATCTCTTGCATCCCTATTCCCCCCCCCCAGCATGTGGCTTTTCTCTCAGCTTTTGCCTTTGTTTTCCATGTGCTGCTGTCACTTCCCACACTGTCACCCTTTGGGGACAGGCTGAGCATGCAACAGGGCTCTTCTGGGCAGCCCTTGGTCTGGATCCCCATGTGCTTGAGCAGTCTCCCCTAGCACGGCTTAAGGAGTGCTGCTGGGCTTGGGTATGTGCAAATCCCAGACCAGGAACTCCAAACCACGATGCCTTAAAGAAGAAACCCGACTAACCCAGTACTGTATTTTGAGGTTCTCTTTGCTTAACTTCTGGGGTTTAAGGTTAAATTTGAGCTGCTTTGTGTTCTGTGCAGTCGGGAGGTCTGGGGGCTGTTCTGCTGAAGGAATAAGTCAAATATCCACCTATTTGGGAGTCCTGCAGCAGTTTGAGCAGTGCTAGGGTGCAGGAAGTGTTATTGAGTCTTAGAATCATAGAATAGTTAGGGTTGGAAAGGACCTCAAGATCAGCCAGTTCCAACCCCCCTGCCATGGGCAGGGACACCTCACACTAAACCATCTCACCCAAGGCTTCATCCAACCTGGCCTTGAACACTGCCAGGGATGGAGCATTCACAACCTCCCTGGGTAACCCATTCCAGTGCCTCAGCACCCTAACAGGAAAGAATTTCCTCCTTAGATCCAATCTAAACTTCCCCTGTTTGTTTCAACCCATTGCCCCTTGTCTTATCACTACAATCCCTAATGTCCATCCCCAGCATCCCTATAGGCCCCCTGTCACTTTAGCCAGTGGTTCCAGGGAAGGAAAAGCGAGAGACCATCCCATTGTGTTTTTGAGTTGAGCCACATCTAGTTTGGAAACTGCTGCAGTGGAGGTAGTGCCATGACCCAGTGCACACCTGACTTTGCAAACCAACAAATCTTGCATTTCTGCTTTAAAAACATTTGTTTTAATGTCTTCCTGATGGGTAGCTCCCGTATCCCACCCTTCCCCTTGAGTGCCAGGAGGTGGGAAGCATCCTCCCCTCTTGGTGGGCTGGTAGCTGGTGTTGGAGCATCCCTGGGGGAGCAGGTTGGGTCTGGAAAGCTGCTCTGTGCCGGTGCCTGGGGAGACATAGGAGGGACCTAACCCAGTTTCAAGCAAGGTGTTTTTGCTGACACAGCCACCACGGGCTTTAATTGTGGATTATTAAGAACTGCTTTTATTTTCCAAAGCTGGCCCCTTGTTACAGTGCAAGTCCCCAAACCCTTTTCCCTACAAAAGGGGGGTTTGTGCCTCTTACCTTTCGGCAGCCTGCGCTTTAATTTCAGCTTGCTGTGTAATCTAGAGGCGGGGGGAGCTTTCAGAGCCTCTCACTCAATAACTCAGCCCAGCCTACAGCACTAGTGAGGTATTTTACACTCCACCAAGGCAGATAATTAATCATTCCTGAAGAATGAAGAAATGTTTCTGGACTTTTCCCCTCCTTCATAAAACAAAACAGGGATTTTGGAAACTTTGTGCCCCTCTCATGGGGTTTGGGATGAGAAGGGTGAAGGTTGGATGGCTCTTTGGGGGAAGCAATAGTGGGGTGCTGTGGGATGGGTGCTTCTTGGTGTCTGAGGTGTGTGCAGGAGATGAAGGTGCTGCAGAGCCCCAGGTCTCTAATGGCTGATGGAGGAGCCCAGAACTGCTTGGCTTCCTTTATTGCTGTGTTGATGCTGATGGTCTTGGTGGCTTCCTACCTGGCTGCTCAGGGAGCATCTCTTTGACCTGCAGGTGTTTTCCTTATGGTTCTGTGATTAATTACATACTTTTTTGCAGTCATTATATTAAGCAAAGGTGACTGAAACCCAACCAGCCTGAAAAGAGCCTTAAACACGATGCAGTGTGTCTTGGAGCTCACTTCAATACTGTAAGGTGATGGCACTGCCCTTGCTGAGTCGCTCTCAGCATCCCAATGCTGATGCAGAGGAACTTGGAGGCAGGAGTATGTGGGCAATAAGAAAAATCCCCCCTGGAAAAGCTGCCTGCCAGCAGCTTGTGTCTCCAGCATCCCCATCCACCCGGGTGCTGGGAACACACATCAGCTCTGCTGCAAGCCAGCCAGCCCTTTGTTCCTGCGTCTTCTTGAGATGCTATTGTGGTTTACTTAATTAAAAACACAGAGCATTATTGTGGGAATGACAAGGAATTAAAGAGATTAAATCTGGGAAAAGACCTATCTGGCCGTCTCATCCAGCCCAGCTCTGCTGTTCTGAGGTATCCTTCTGCCATGCAGTTTGAGGTGCCTCAGGTGATGTTTGCATTCTGCTCCCCAAGGTCTATTAGAGAGCAGGCTGGTTTCATGCTGCTTGCTTGCTCTCCCAGCTGTGTTTCCACCCAGCACTGGCTTTACCAAGAAGCACTGATGCAGGGGGCTCAGCTCCTCCTTGCACTTTCCACTCTGAGGGCGTTTCAGTCTCTTCAGTATCGTGGGCTGATTGGGATGCTTTTGGGAAAACCTGCCTCTTCCTCCTCTATGTGTCAGTATGGGAAAGTGAACTTCCTAGTGCCAGGGGTGCTGGAAACGGGAGATCAGCCCTTCCTGGGAGAGAAGCATGTAAATAATTTGATGTCCCACTGTAAACTAGGGACAGATCAAGTCAAGTCGCCATAAAATCTGTGAGGAGGAGGATGGGGGTTTTGGAGAGTGATGAAGGTGCTGGCAGGGGAATGATTCCACTCTGCATCCTGGATCGGAGCAGTGGGACATTGACTGGTAACAGAGCAGTGGGAAGGGTGCCACCGTGCTCCATGGAGCCACGCAGCCTCGGGTCAGCAGCTGGGATTTTGCCCACAGGTAATGCTGGGGATGTGCAAATACTGAGCAGCTGCTGCTTGGGGCAGAGCAGAGGGATGGAGGTCCTGCAGTGACCAGGTGCTGCGACAAAGCACCGGCATCAGCATTCCCACTGCTCCAGGCTCCTGTTTGCCCTTGTGCAGGCTGTGTTGTCCCTCTGGCCGCATCCTGGAAGGCTGGGTCCTGAGCTGGGTCCTGCCAGGATGCCCGGGTGTGGGAAATGTGCCTCCCCGCGCTCCCCACGCCAGTGCTGCTGCCTGCTAATGCCTTGTTAAATAGGACCTGTTTGCTGTGCCCTGTGCCAGGAGCTGCGGTGGGATGGGGCTGGCTGCTTCCCCGGGTGGTCTGAGCAAAACCAGGGACTCTTTCCCCACTGGAAGCCCCTTTTTCTCTGCCTTTGCCTCTCCAGCGGGTGCCTGCGTGTTGCCCCATGTCGAGGGCTGCCAAAACACAAGTCCCTGTCAGGGTTATGAACCGAGCTTTGTGCTTTGAAGCCTCACCTGGTGAATGACACAAATCCCGAGGTGGTTTTCCGTACACCAGGGAGCAAACATCAGCTCTGATGGAGGAAATCAAAACCCTGGGAGCTTCCTACTGAATGTGTGCCCTTTGCAAATAGCATGGCTGCTCGAGGGGCGCTGGCTTGGCTGCAGGAGCAAGCGCTTCCCCATAGAATCATAGAACAGTTAGGGTTGGAAAGGACCTTAAGATCATCCAGTTCCAACCCCCCTGCCGTGGGCAGGGACACCTTACGCTAAACCATCTCACCCAAGGCCTTGTCCAACCTGGCCTTGAACACTGCCAGGGATGGAGCATTCACAACCTCCCATTCCAGTGCCTCACCACCCTAACAGGAAAGTATTTCCTTCTTATATCCAACCTAAACTTCCCCTGTTTAAGTTTGAACCCGTTACCCCTTGTCCTATCACTACAGTCCCTAATGAAGAGTCCCTCCCCAGCATCCCTATAGCCCCCCTTCAGATACTGGAAGGCTGCTCTGAGGTCTCCACACAGCCTTCTCTTCTCCAGCCTCAACAGCCCATCAGGTCATTCAGCTCCGCATGCTTTATAATAGTGATGGGTATGTGAGTGATGCAACTTCATTTTAAAGGTGATCTTGTGGAGTTTTTGCCCAACCTTGAAGCGTCAGCCTGGGGGGTGTGTGCCAGCAACCAGGAGCAAAAATGGTCCTGGCAGCCTGTGGCTGCAGAAATGTCACTTTTCAAACCCCAAATCCTAAAGCTGAGCTTATTGTTTAGTCCTGTGGCTCCAGGAGCTGAGGCTTTAAGAAGAGCTGCTGGGTTTTGACAGCCTCCTATTAGTCATGGGAACTGGCAGCTCTGAAATGAATATTTACAGATCCCCCCTGCTCCTGCTCTCTTGTTAATGCAAAGAAAACTCTCGCCTCCAGCCCCACTTCCAAGTACGTGATTGGGAACATGTGAATCCACAAGGATTGAACTGGGAGTGACCTCCGGGGAGTGAAGTGGGTTAATCAAAGCTGGGCTCTTCCCCACACTTCAGTCGCTAAAGCTCCTGCATTTCCTCCTGATGGCTGATAAGGAGGGATTGAATTTATGAAAGAGATGAAGATGTTTGGATAAGCTACAGTACCAAAGCAAGCCTGCCTGACAAGTCAGGGCCTGAAGGAAGCTTATGGAGTTGGAGGGGGTTTGTTTTCTTCTTCCCAGGCCCCTTCCACTAGGCAGGAAGTGTGTCCATGGGGATCCATCCAGAGGTGCTGAGCAGCTCCGCAGTTGCAGCCCCTGGTTGAGATGCTCGGAGTCCTCGCTGCCCTCCCCTTGGGGATGTGCACAGCGAATGGCATCTGTCCCAAAGCTGGTGTCACTGCGATGGAGCAGAGGTGCTGCTGTACTGGTGTGATGGGCACTCATGCCACAAGACCCAGGGGATTCCTACGGGGACACCCAGCACACACTGGCCTCACATGTGTGCGAGCTCTTCCTCAATCCCAGCTCTGAGAGCTGCAGGGCTTTGAGACGTGCTTGGTACTGCCCTGCCATAGGCAGCCCCTGGGCCCTGGTGTGTCTGTGAGTACCCAGGTCCTAAATCAAGTATGTGCATTCATGTATTGAGCCCAGGTCTGGTTATTTCCCTGTTGTTCTCTTGCTGTGCCAGAAAGGGCAGCACCTGTGTCTCGGAGATCCTTATCTCGGTGTATTTTTAGGCATGCCTTATCGATGCTGAAAGGAGTGAATCATGTTTGGGAAAGGAGCTGCTGTTCTTCCGAGTGTGTTTTGGAAAACAGAGCTCCAAGGGGAGGGAAGGAGGGCAGCAGTGGGAGATAACCCCCCTTCCCCTTGGTTCAGTGGCTCTTTGCTGGAACACGGTGGCTTCTCATGGGGCAATGAGCTGGTTCCTGCAGTGGGAAAGGAGGTGACAGCTTTAAGGGTTTTCCCAAACTTAAACCTGTGCCCCCCCTCCCCAATCCTAGAGCAGTGGCCAGTACAGTGGTGACCAGGAGAGGATGGTGTGGAGGTGATGGCTCATGTCTGCAGTGCTGTATAACCAGAGGCATGTTGACCCCCTCCTGCAGCCTTGCTGATGGTCACAGTGCCTTGATGTTCCCCTGTAGCCACCTGAAGAGTTCACCTCTTGGCTGCAGAGCCATGGGGTGATGAAGCCATTGTTATCCTTCCTTTTTCCTGCTCTCTGGACTGCCCTTCTTCCTCCTGGATACCTGTGACCCCCACAAGGCAGCTCTGGGAATGGCCATGCAGGGTTTTTGCCTTCGGGAGGCTCGCAGGTGAGGTGAGGAAGGTGAAACCTTTGGATCTCTGGCCGTGATCATTACCCCCTCCTTTGATATATCCCCCCCCACCTCCGCAGGGAAAGAAAGCAATTCAGGTTGATGTCTCCATTAAAAAGCTGCAGCAGTCAAGTGGTTGTTTGTGCTGGGAGGGGAATGCCCACAGGTAATTTATCTTGACGTTTATAGAAAGCATAAGGGTTTACTCATTCATAAACCCAAGGAACAGGGGGTTTGTCTGCATTGGCTGGGCTCTGGAGCTGCTCGAACATTATTGTAGCTGATGGTAATCGTTTCCGGACGTGCCCCAATATGCCTACGGGGGTTGCATGGGAACAGTAACAATGTGGGACAGGAGAGCAAACCTGTTGGACAGGAACGGGCCCCACTGGAGCTGACAAATCCTCTTCTTCCCTGCCTTTTCTGACTGGCAGGTGAGGGCGAGAGCCAAGGGGAGGACCTGGTGGCTGGCACCCGGGCTCACGGCTTCTTGTAACTGGAGGGAGTTGTGGATCCGGGGCTCTCTGTGCTCTGCAGCCCTGAGGAGCAGTGGGGAATGCCTTGTTTTCAGAACAAACTGTGTTTTGGTGCCTGTTGTTCGGGCCCAAGGGGGGAGCTGCTCTGTGCAGGGTCTGGCTCCAGCCTTGGAGCTGAGCGAGCAACTGCAGCATCCTGAGATTCCTTCCTCTGCTGGTGTCTGTGGGTCTGGGGAAGGTCTGTAGCTTCCCTTGAGCATGGGAAGACGTGTGTGTGTGTCTGAATGGTGCAGGAGCGCTCTGTGCTTTGGGGTCTGTGCGAGTGCCCTGGCTTGCAGAGCTTTTCTCCTCCCAACACGCAAAGCTTTAGCAGGTCTGAAGGTAGTGAAGATGCTCTGGCCCATCTGTCTTTGCTGTTTAGATGCTCATATCTCTCCTTGGCAGAGGACCGGGTATGTTAGGTTACCATAAAGCCCATGGTGATAGTCTAGCTTTTTAGGGCTGACCTTGTGGCACTGGGCTGCTGAAGAGCCAGGTGTCAGAAGCATCACTGTAGTTAATCCCCCTGTAATCCAACCTGCTGAGGAGCATCAATCTCCCTATTGCTAAATTAGCAGGTGTGTTGGAACTATCTGGGAGGGGTGTACTGGAGAAGACCTGAAGGTCTTGATTTACAGAGCCCAGGGGTGTTTGAGTTCCCAGGTTCCAATCCTCAGCGCTGGAGCTGACCCTTGGGTGACCATCTTTAGGATGTGGACTATGAAGGGGATAGCAAGAGCTTCCCAAAGGGACCTCCTGGTGTTTCTCAATGCTATAGGGTGTTAAATAAATACACCAAGCTGCAGTGACCCTGACACGGGTCTCAGCTGATGGGGAGCACCCAGGGGTGCTTTGCTAGCAGCCCATAACCAGACCCATGCTGCTGCAGCACAGAGATGCTGAGGACTGTGCAGCTTGGGGCATCAGCTACCCAAAGCCTCACTCTTGGCTCTAAATGGGTTTTTCCCTCTTTTACCAAAAAATGGGATTGATTCTTGGTGTTGGGCATCAGGTGCTTATTGATCCATGGTAGCCACTAGCTGGAAACTGTAGAGCTTGGGAAAGTGTGCTAGCGCTGTCTGTATAAATAGAGGGAGCAGCTTTAGGTGCAGGATGGCTGTGTTTCAGCTGGGTGCTGCTGGCATCTCACAGCCTGGATAACCCAAACCCCCCCGTGAATGGGAGGAGAGCGGACGTGCCCGTGCTCTGCTGGCCAGGCAGGGCTGGCCTGCTCCTGTGTTTGATAAACAGCAGGATGAACGAGGAGAAACCTGCCTGGAATTGTCTTAAGGTGATAAAATTCCTGTGCTGCTTGAGTGCACCGATTAGCTCTATGGGAGATGAGGCTGGGCTTGGCTCTGGGGCTCTCCCTCCCCTCAGTGTGTCTGCTCTGAGCACCCCAGCAGCTTTGTGTCCCTGCACCCCATATAACCATGGTGATGCCATGTGGGTGATGGCTCCAGGTGCCATCTTGTCCCCCCAGGGGGTGTGGGGCTGGCTTCACCCCTCCTGCACCCATGCTCTGTGCCCGGCCGGGTTTTCCTGCTGTCTCTTGGGAGCGGCCGAGCCGCAGTTTTGGCAACAGCATCTCGTGGGGAATGACGTCCCCAGTGTTTGAGCAGGTGAAGCCCGAGCAGTGACTCAGATGCACCCTGCTGCTGCGGCACCATGCCAGGGCCACCGGGGCTGCGGGGTGCAGTGGGGTCCTGAGCCTCATGGGGGACGCAGTGCCTGTCCTTACAAGGGGTTTTAGGAGCTTGGGATGATCTAAAGCTTGACTGAACACAGTGCTTCATCACTGGCTTGGTTTGAAGTGGGTGAGTCACCCGTTGAGTCACGCTGTTCCATTGCCAGAAGGGGGACTGGAGAGGGGGACACTGCTTGTGCTTGATGTGACCCAGCTGCATAGTCCAAAGCTCTCCTGACACTGCTCTCACGTAACCTCCTTCCTGGTGTGCTCCTAGTACTGACTGGAAATGCATCTCTGCCTTCCCCACCTCCTTTTTTACCCCCTTAGATCTACTTATTCAGCAGTGACTTCCCCTGAAATAACCTGACCCCAAGGTGTTGGTGCAGACCCTGCCTGCAGCACTGGTGGCTGCTCTCACTGCTGTTGCTGCATCTTGCCCTGCTTGATGCTCTCATGAAGCAGCAGCTCCCAGGCTTGCTGTGGTGGGGTGAACAACGTGGGGGAGCCATAAAGCTTCACATCAGGCTTGGGGTGAGATCCCAGACTGGTTTGGGTTGGAGGGACCTTAAAGCTCCTCCAGCTCCAACCCCTGCCACAGGCAGGGACCCCTTCCATAGAGCAGCTTGCTCCAAGCCCCTGTGTCCAACCTGGCCTTGAACACTGCCAGGGATGGGGCAGGTCTCAAGCAGTGCAAATGGAGTTGGACGTTGGCTTTAACCCCGATCTCACGCTGCCGCTGCCCCTTCGCTGCCCGCAGGACCCCACCACGGTCACCCCCATGACATCACCGCCGCCTCTGCCCATTGGCTGCCCCCTTGGTGATGTCATCGTTCTGGACCCATTCTTTCCCGCGCCGGGATGCGGCGTTGCCATGGGAACGCGTGGCTGGCGGGGGGGGATGCTGCGGGATAACCGTGCATCAGCCCGGGGTGGGATAACTTGTGTGCGGTGAGTTATGACTTCATTAAGAGAGTTTGCTTAATTAAAGTGAAGTTGTGATGTGCTGACAGGCGGTGCGGGTGGGAGGGATGTACCTCTGGAAAACAAAACTCCCAGCCAGCACCTTTGGAGCAGCCTCTCCCCTGCTCTGTGTCTTCAGGGAGTCTAAAAGGCTGCACTGTCTCAATTTAGCAAGACTTAATTTTTCCCCAGCCCACAGTAATCCTGGTGAAGGACCTGGCTGCTGTCTAGCTGGAAGGAGGAAGTTAAAAAGAAACTTTAAAACATTGGACAAGGAATGTGCTTCAAAATAGGAAACGCAGACAAGTGGTTTCAAGGGTGAAATGTCTTTGGAGAAGTGAGTTGAAAGCAGGCAGTCCTTTGGAAAGCAGTGCTTGGGGAGCAGGGGTTGTGCTGCTGCCCTCCTCCAGCCTTCAGTCACCAGCCCACTCTTGTCTGCCACTATTTCCAAGGACAAAACAAAGCCCTTTAACCCAGAGTTCAACTCTGACCTTGCTATGGCAGGATTAAAATCTCACGAAGATGGACAACTCGATTGCAGAGGTTTAATCCCCCTCCCTCCCTTCTCCTCCCCTCTGTTTTTCACTCCTTTTCTTTCCAACTGGCCCGGTTTGCTGCTGAGACATTGGGAAAACAGAGGATAGACCTCGGCCTTGTGGGTGCTGCTGTCTGGAAGATGACACAGGCAGCCCAGTGCTGCTGCAGCCCAGGGACAGATGCACAACTGGGCCTTTATCTTCTCCCTCTTGCATCTGTGGCTCCACACTTTGCTGTCGGGGTTTGGTCCTTGGGTTTGGAGCATCTCTCCAGAGGCTGGTGGTAGGGAAGAGCCCACGTGGCTGTTGGGGCTGCACTGTTGGCACGCTCTGCCTGCCCTGCCTGCGTCTCCATCTCCTGATTGTAACTGCTGCTTGTTTCTCATAGCAGGACAGAGGTTTTTATGTGCAGGTAGCAGGGAGAGGGGTGGAGGTCTCCATCCTGCTGCAGGGACTGCTGTGGAAGCACTGCTAATGCTATTTTCTCAGTGAAGAGAGGGTATTTCCCCTAATGTAATGCAAAACCTGGTTTGTTCTCTTATCTCTTGTACTCAAATCTGGCTTTAGAAACAATTTTGGTGAAAAACAGGGTTTTGAAAGGTACCACACAGCCGTGGGTAAGTAGGGGCAGCCCTGTCCGCAGGGTCTGGAGTGGCCCTTGCTTCAGTGGGGATGTGGAGCCTGGGTTTGGGCGCTCACCATCAAGACCTTTTGGGAACATTCCCAGGAGCAAGGGGAGATGGGCTCCTGGGGAAGGATGGGGGAGAGCATCTCCGCTGTGCACACATCCAAATTATCCCGAGCAAAACTCGACTGCAGGCAGGAGGAATTGTGTAAATCAGCTTTGTCCTCCTTTGGATTCCAACAGCCTTTTGGATTTCTTTCTTTGACTAAACCCTGTGCCATCCTCTGAGGACCAGGGAGGCCGAAGGGGGAGGCCGAGCCTCCTGGTTTTCAGCCTGGTATTACTAAGCAACCGTGCCCTGAAATTCACAGCCCAATGGAGAGAACTTTGTTTACCAGGAAGAAAACACTTGAAAAGGGGAATCTTTGGCGGAAGCACGACGGGATTAACGCTGGGGTTTCTTTAGGCAGTTTTGTTGTTTTTCAGGGCCTGACCTTACTGCTCTGATTCGCTTTTGCCAAGCGACTCTTTCCCTGCCCAATTTGGAGCGTGGTATTGTGCTGGGGTGGGAAGGGGGAGGTGGGAGAGCCAGGTTTGGCAGCGCGAATGGGAGCCTGAGATTATCTGGTTTGGAGTCGATCATTAGATGCCGCGCTCCTGAAAATCCCATTGTAATTAATTTTCTCCTGAATTAATTAGGGGAATTGAAGGGAGGCCGGGCCAGGAACATGGGGGGGGGAGTTTTTCTGGGGTGATATATAGGTTGTTGGCAGTGGGAATTAAATCGCCTTTCTCCCCCTTCCCAGGCTGCTTTTAAAGCTGCTTTCATCTCTCAGCCGTGACTGGTGCATGGGCAAAGGTGCAGGGTCCTGGGCACAGCGTGTCCCTGTTGAAACTGTCCCAAGTGATGATTCAGGGAGTTTACTCCTTGCTTTCTTTTGTGTGCCACTTGCACAACCAGCATTGAAGTGGGATGGAAGGATTTGGGGCTGCTTAGGATGTGCTCCTCAAGTGTGAGGAGGAGGAAACTCCATCCCAGTTGTTGGCTCCAGCAGAGGAGAAGGTCTAGGAGATGTTGGTTTGTTCTCAGCTTTGCTGTGTCTTTGCAGTGTAACACGGGTGGAATTGCTGCCCTAGCTCTGCTCAGAGACAGGGGAGCAGGCAGTGATGCCATGAGCCTTTAGTGCAAGATGCTTGCACCAGGAGGGTGTAGGAATGGTGGGACTGTGTCTTGGAGGCTGTGCGTTCTGCAGAAAGGTTTTCAGCATCATTCCGAGCTTGGCTTCCTGCATCCGATTCTATTGGTGTCAAGCAGCAGAAATGGGTGTGCATTGATTTACATACTGCCTGGTAAAATCATAGAGTAGGTTTGGGTTGTAAAGAACCTTCAAAGGTCACCTAGTCAAAGCCCTCTGCAGTGAACAGGGACATCAGTACAGCTGCTATGTATAGGTGAAGCTCCCCATGCAGGGCAGTCCTTCCCTTTACCTCCCCAGCATCTCTGCCGGCTGCCAAACACACATGGGGAGGACGGGGAAAATGGCTTTGCCGGGGCCGTGCCTGCAGCATCCTGCTGGATCTGGGGCTCTGGGTTGCCTTGTGCGTGTCCTGCTTGCCCCCGGCCCCAGCTCGGGCTGCTCTGCGGTCAGCGGTGGCTAATCCTTCCTTCCCTGCTCCCGGCTGGCGGAGGCGGGTGCGAGGGGAGGGCAGGCTGACGAGCATGGGAATCTGGAAGCCTATTCAGCTGTAATTATTGGCCTCAATACTGAGGGAGAGGGAGAAGGGGGGGAGCTGGGAGAGAGGGGGAAGACCCAAGGGGAAAAGAGATGGAGATTTCCTCCGCCTCGCTCCATCGCCGGGGAAAGGGAGCAGGATGGGGGCAAGGGGAGGGATGGAAGGGGGGTATCTTCAGACAAATCCTCCCTCCCCGTGCCGAGGATGAGGAGGGTGCTGGGGCTCTGTCCATCATCCCCTATGAGCACCGTGCTGGCCAGCTGGTCCTGGGGGATGCAAGTGCCAAGCTGTTGTCTTGGTGTCAGGGTCCCCCCCCAGCCAGCTCCTGACAAGCTGGTGGTCATGGCATGGTGCAATGTGCTATCGCACCTGCTTAATTAACCCCAATTAGTCCAAGTTCTGCTGCCTCTTCAGCACTGGTGCTTCCTGGGGGGATAGGCTTAAGGGAGGTGGTGCCATATCCAATGGGCCTGATCTGGAGATGGGTTTGGCATATCCAAACCCCCAGCTGAAAGTGGGGTTGGGGTGCCCACAATTGCAAAGCACCCTGTATCTCTGTATCAGCCATGCACACGGACCTCACAGGTCCTGTGACACAGGGATTTGAAGTAAGACACTGGTCTGCAGGTCCTTCCACCCATTTGGGAACCCCTGCCCTAAGGGGGTTTGTTGATCCCTGCCTTTTCCAGTTTAGGATGCTTCAAAAGTAGGCATTGAGGATGCTGGATCCAATATCTTATGGGAGGAATCATCTGTGGTACTGTAAATGAAGACTGCGCTGCTGTTTGTTCCAGAAGCTCTCTTCTTATCACCTGGCAGAGGTTGCTTCTCCTCGCCTGGTTTCACCTTCCAAATGACTGTCAAATGTGTCTCTCCCTTCTATTTCAGCAGAGCTTTAATTTATCAGGGTTTGGTGTATCCTTCCTGCCAGATTACCCACAGAAGGTATACTTACGGCTTAATCCCATCTCTAACAAGCTGTGGCACATCGGTTGGCTCTGGTGTTACCCTGCACAGCATCCAAACTTGGTTGCATTATGGGGACCAGAGCAACAGCAGCTTCCACCCTGTGCAGACCAGGTCTGGCGGTGCCCCGTGTGCACCCAGGGATCCCCATTAACCTCCTTTTTCACCCCAAAGCTGGGTGACTTGCAACGCTGCAGTGAGCAAGGGCTCGGGTTGTGCTTCCCAGGGCTGGGCTCCCACTGTTCTCCATCAGTCCCGGTCCTGTTCCTCTCCCTGCCACTGCATCTTCAGGGCTACAATGCCGAGGGTAATAAAACCCCCGAGGTCCCTCTGCCCTGCTCTGAAAGGGAGCTTTGTCCCCGCAAAGAAATGACTTGAAACTGATCTGGGGGAAGGCGATTGTTATCTGAGGGCTCCTGAACTGTTTGGATCCTGACTTTGTCAGAGATCTTGTAATTTAAACTTCAAGCTGCTTATTAGAAATCCGAGAGAATAGGTTAATAATAAAAAGCAGACTTCCCCCCCCCCTTTGTTCCCATGTTCCCGTCCTCCTCTTTCTCTCAGCTGCTGTGGACATTTAATCACCCGATTTCCCCCCCCTCCTCTTGTGTTGCTTTTAGCTTTTCCAAGAGTGGGATAAAATGCCGAGAGGTTTCTTTTTGAGCTCTGCCAAGGAAGGATCATGCAGGGCCTGTCGCTGCAGTCCCCGTGTGTGCCTTTGGGAGAGCTGAAAGGAGCTGGGGGGGGAAGGCAGCTTGTGACTTGTCCTTGGTTTGGGGGGTCCCTTCCACTGCAAGGGGCTGGAAGTCCATCCAGGTGAAGGGGGTGCCCGTCTTCACGGGGGTCCCAGTCCCCCTTGGCTGCCTGTATTCAGCCCAATGTCCTGCCCTGCAGGGGCTTGGAGTGGGATTTGGGAGCTCTTCCCAAGACTGATCCTCATCCAAGTTCCCTCAGCTGGGCAGCAGCTCCCTGGCCCCGAAAGCACCCGGAGGAAACGTGTTTGGACATGTGCAGGGTGTATTAGCATTCCTGCTGTCCTCCCGTAATGGGGTGGCCACTTGCTATGGGGCAGGACCCTGCTGGGACCAGGGTGCTGTTGGGACAAGCATCCCATGGGCTTCCCTGGGGGGTTTTGCATGGTGCTGAGGGGTGCTCGGTGACGCGAGGCTGTGCTCTGTCCCTGTTCCCTGCTGCTTGTCCCGGCGAACAGATTCCATAGCCTGGGCAGGGCTGGGACTGCAGCGCCAGAGCCTGTGTCTGGCTGTATGGAAGCGGCTCCCAGGGCGCAGGAATGCAGAGGCTCGGGTGGGATCCCGCATGGGTGACCCCAGTGGGTGTGGGACCGGCTCTGGCGGAAGCCGCCCCGGCAGAGCCGTGCTGTTCTCTGGGCTCGGGTACCTTCGGGTCATCCCCTCGGCTGCTCCTCTCGCGGCAGGGAGGCCGTTTCCTTACTGCTGTGGCCGCCTCCTGCGGGAGTGAAAGCATCTGAGCCGAGTAAGCGGGCAAGATGCTATGGCTCTGGGGTGGTTTGGAGGTGGCCACCAGGCAGTTACTCACCCGCATGTAGCCGGGACCCCGTGGCTTATTCATGTCCTGTCCCTACATCCCTTGTCCCAAGCCCCTCTCCAGCTTTCCTGCACCCCTTCAGGCACTGGAGCTGCTCTCAGGTCTCCCCTTCAGGAGCCTTCTCTTCTCCAGGCTGACCCAGCCCAGCTCTCTCAGCCTGGCTCCACAGCAGAGGTGCATCTTACTCTGCTGAGCGAAAGGGAGCGTGGTTTCTGAGAGGCTGAATTGCACCATACTTTGAAAAGAAAAAGGGAATGTTCTAAAACTGTTACCTTTTAGGAAACCACCCTTCTCTATTTCTTCTACATAATGTTTCTAACCGCATCTGCCTCCCCTCTCGGGTCCACAGCTTCTCATCTGGAGGGCTTGGCTCAGCCTTGGGCTGTGAGGATGCTCTCGGTGGTCCTCAAGGGGAGTGGGGAGCCTCACAAGCGCATCCTGGGGGTCTCGCTTAACCCGTTCCAGTTGGGCCTGGTGCAGAGAAAAGTGATTGCAGGCAGGCAGGGTTTGACATTCCCACCCGGAGCAAAGGCTGGGCCTCAGCCAGGAGGAATCTGGCAGTTTCAGCTCTGCCAGAGGCTGCTGGATGCTGATGGCTCCCATGGCTGTCGCTGGCTAAGAGGAGTTGCAGGGCCACAGAGCTCAGCCGGAGCCGTGTCTCCTTTGCAGATTTGGCAGACCTGTGGTTAGTGGCTGCAGTTGGGCTCGTCCGAAGGGGAAGCACCAAACTCCCCATGTTCTCTGTGTGCAGTCCTGCTTGTGAGCTCTGGACCCGCTCGGGCGCCCCTACGGTGGCACTTCAGCCCCTGTTCATGGCAAGCAAGAGGATGTGTCCCTGCTCTGTGCCCCTGCGCTGGCGCAGGGGAGAAGGGGAGTTGTGTTTGATGTGTCTGTATGTGCTCCCGAGCAATTTCCTGCTGGGCCCAGGTTACCTTGGTTCACATTGGCTCCTGCTCTGGATGCCACTTCCATGACATCATTTGGCTCTTGAAGAGTGGAGGAGGTGAGACACTTGCGAGTGATTATCTAGTGCAAATAGCCCATGGTAAATAGACTCGGTGAAGTATTGACACTGAGACTGTTTCTCTTCCTAATTTCCTCTTGGGGTGAGTTTGCCAAGTAGCCAAAAATAGAGGGGAGGGGGGTGGGACACCCAAACCCTTCAATCCCAACCTTAAATGAAGACTTCAGATTTCAAGTCAGGGCATAGAGCTACTGTCATCCAGCTTAATTGTGTTAGCAGTTAATGACATAACTTCCATGTGGGATCTTGGCGTCGGGCTGATTTTAGGAAGTGAGTGTCTATTTAAGCTGTTTATATTAGTTGGGGATCTTCCTCCTGGACTGGTGCGCTCACTGTTACACTGGTGGTCCCTGCCCTGAATGGAGCTGACTGTTTTGGGACAGATTGTCCGAAAGAGACATTAAAACCGGTGCCTGTTGACATGGTCCGTGGTTGCCTCCTATGTGAGTGGCGCCCAGGGTGGATTCATTTCTAAGGTGAGGAGGAACCAGTACAGTCCTTGAGGATTGATGCACCTGAATGGTGACAACCAGCAGTTTTCCCATCGGAAGAGCATTGGTTCCCATCCAGTCTCTGCCCATGGGGCAGGCACTGCTGCCATGCTCCCCTCCTCACTGGCTGTGCATGGGGTGAGACCCGGCTTGATGCTGCGTCTCCGGCTGCATCCCAGACACTGCACTCTCAGGCTGGCAAACTTTAACCAACAGAGCCCGTTTTTTATTAACCTGCATTTCCTCCTGGTTCCAGCATTACCTCTGCAGAAAAGAATCTGACCCTCGGCTCTCAGCATCACCTCCACTTCCCCCCCCCCACCTCTTTTTCCTCTCTCCCCCTCCCTTGGGTGAACTGCAGAACCCTTGAGGCTCCTGTGCTGGCTCCCCTCCTGCCTCCATGCAGAGCCCCTGGGGGAGCTTTGGGGCTGGCACAGCAGCACTAAGCCCCTCGCAGGTCCCTCTTAATTCAGTTTGAAATGTGCTGGGATAAGAGGGCTTTCGGAGCGAGTCAGGTGCTGGGCCATGGGCCTGACCGACTGCCACAGGCTAGCACTACCACCCGCAGTCCTGATCCCCGGGACATGTGCACAGATTATGGAGAAATCCCTCAGCAATGAGGCTGCTTTAACTCCTTCATTCTCTGGGGCTTTTGCATGGAGCTCTGCCCTGGTCCCGGCACAGGGATGTGCTGCGTCCATGTGCTGCCTTCCCCAGGACTGGATGAGCCGATAGTGTCAGAACTGGTGGCATAGATGCTATCTCCATCACCAGTGTCAGGGTGAAGGTGCAGCAGCCCTTATGGGTATGTGCAACCTGGCCAGGGAAAGTGCCATCTAAATGTTTTCTTTGGATGCAGTGTGTAACAAAAGGAACATCTCCCACGCTGGGGCTGGCGATAAAAGAGGCAGGCTTAGGGTCATGGTTTTGCCAAGGAGGAGTGAGTGAGGGCACGGAAGCAGAGAGTGGCTCATGGGGACAGCTCTGTGCAATGCAATGGGATGACTGGCTTTCTTCTGGGAAATGATGTGCTTGCTTCAGCCCAGCCCATCTGGGTCCAGCTTCCCGGGGAGCTGTGCCTACCCAGCCTGCAAAATGGGGCCACACACTGGTAAATAGGAATAAATAGGCCAGAGCTGTGCTTCAATCATCCTGCCAGCTCCGAGATGTGTTTTACATTGCAGCTTTGAGCTCTGAGTACCCCTCTTGTGCTCCCACCTGCATCAGGCATCTTATACCACGTGTATCCATCCGGCATTGAGCTGACCACACCATTGCCGGAGGCTTTGGGGCTTCTTAAAACAAGCAAAAGATTTTTCCATCTTCATTTAGAAGAAAAATAAACCCCAAACTGGAGCAGCCCCATCCCCATCCGTTGGGCACCTGGGAGCTTTCACAGGGAAGCTTTGCCAGACGGGTGTTCAGTGGGGTTGAACTGTGCCCTGCCCCTGTTCCCGAGGCTTTCCCTGCACGTACACTCTGGTTTCCAAAACTCAGCTTGCCTGGGATGGGTGGGAGCTGGAAAAAGCCAAGCAGGGCCATGCACACGCAGCACCATGTGTGACTTGGCCTTTTGTCCCAGCTCCCAGTCCTTGCCTCGTGCTTTGCTCTAGTGGCAGCGGGCGTTTGAAGCAGGAGGGAGAGGTGGTTTAGGAGGAATATTAAGAAGCAATAACGCAGCTCGTTGAAGGACATTGAAGCCTCCTTCCAGCCTGGAGTTTTGCTGGAGTCAGGGCTTTTTCTTTCCTTGTCTCCTATTAAATCACAGCCTCCCAAGGAGCCTTCGAGCCGGGCGCTCTGGGCACGTTTCAGAGCGGGGCCAAAACCAACAGTTATCTCCAGTTTCAGGAAATTTGGAGCTGTGGTTAGCGGTGTCTTCTCGAGGCCTGACAGATGACACAGGTGCCTTTAACGTGCAGCCCGTGCCAGCCCTGCCTGCCGAGGGCATCAATCATCTCGACAGGTTGCAGTGGGGCACGCTGCTCTAGGTGGGTCTCCAGGCTGGGAGGTGGGGGGTTCCTGTAGGAACATGGGCTTGCAGCCGGTCCTGCTCACGGATGGACCAGGACATTGGATCAACGTGACCCGTGGCGCTCTGTTTCCTAGCGTGGTTCGCTGTTATTTCCCCAGGCGGTGAGGAAATTGCTCTATTGCTTCCTGCAAAGAAATGGAGGTCAATGTTTATAGGCTGTTATAAAGTCTTTGCCGTTAAGGAAGGGCTGAGGGAATACTTTACTCGCTGGAAAGTTGATTTTCATGTTTTCTGCAACTGTTTTGATCGAATGTATTGAGAACTCAGTGCTCCAGATGCTCCTCTCCCCCCTATTCCGACCCCAGATCCTCTTCTATTGAACCTTTGATGGTTTGGGGGTTCATGAGGACAACAGGGAATTGCCTCTGCTCAGTGAGCAAGCCAACAGTTTTCCAAGCTGTGTTGGTAGGTCCTGGGATGTGCCAAGCTCAGGCTTTATTCAGCATCTCGATGTGACTGGAAAATCCCACTCTTATGCTAGGGGAATGGGGATCACAAGCTCGCGGGAGCTACTCCCCAGATGCCTGCAGTAGGGAGGAAGGATATGTTTTATCAAAGTGAGTCCCTGCTGTTTGAGTTCCTGCTTAAGAGCTTGATAGCATCTAAAAACCAACAGGGGGAAGTAAACAATGACTCGGGTTTTATTTTAGTCCTCTTTTTCTCCCATTATTTAACTTTTTAATTGCTTCAAGTGGAGCTGAAAGCAGAAGTCCCAGCAGATGGAGTGATTTATTTGGGGAGCCTCTGCTGCTGGACCCTTCCTGTAATCCTGTAGGAGCTGGAAAGAGGAGGAAGTACCTCCTTTAAGGCAACTGGAATGAGTCCTCCTTTGGCTCTTTGCTGTAATATTACAAGGTGTGAAAAAACCCTCTGGTATTTATGAGTAGATGTGATTCAGGAATAATAAAGCCCTGAGAACCCGTCAGAAGATCACCTGGATCAATGAATCATCTGCGAGATACGGCAATTCTGCACATCAAGCTACAGACCTGAAACTGATGCTCTTTTTGTGGCGTTGCCTGGTGGCAGTGGGACTTGCGGTCACTGAGTGAGCACAAAGCGTCCCCAGAAGGGCTGCTTTAGAGGGACTTCACCAGGAAAGAAACCTGAGTTGACAGGAGCCACCGCTTAGTGCTGTCTGCAGCTTGGATGAGGAAATCCATGTTTCTGTTGAGCCGTGCAAAGAAAACAAATATCAGCCCATCAGCTGTCTGTGAAGGGAGGAAGCTGCCTACTGCTTGGGTTTGCCAGTGGCTGGGCAGTGGGCATGGGACCATGTGGCAGCGTGCGGAGAGGCTGGAGGGACCTGGAGGAGGATGGTGATGGGCAGCACCAGCATCTCTGGATCTCTTAGGGTGCAAATTCTAGAATCCCAGCCTGGTTTGTGTTGGAAGGGACTTTAAAGCCCATCCGGTTCCAGCCCCCTGCCATGCGCAGGGGCACCTTCCACTGGACCAGGCTGCTCCAAGCCCCATGCAACTTGGCCTTATCTTACTTACCAGCATCAAGGGATTTGTGCACCTTAACCAGCACTGAGAGCCACTGAACTGCTGTTCTGTGGTCTGCCTTCATTTTACATCAGCTAATAGCTGTCCAGGGCCTTGAGAAGTTTGTTGTTGCTTTCACAGGAGTCTTTCCTTGCTGCTTGTCTTCCTCTCTGCGGTTTTCCTCCTGCGTGTTCCCCCCTTCCCTCTTCCGCTCTCCCTTGCTTGGAGTTCAGGGAAAATATGCGCGGCCTTCCCAAGAGAGCATCTTGGCACAGTCCTGACACGTTAAATACCCTAATTAAAATATCTTTGTCGTTAACTTGGAAATAACGTTCCTTCCGAAACGAGACCCGAGCAGTTTTGTCCCTAATTACAGTTGCCAGTTTCAACAAAACCGCTTATAGAATCATAGAACCATAGAACAGTTCGGGTTGGAAAGGACCTTAAGATCATCCCGTTCCACCCCCCCTGCCATGGGCAGGGACACCTCCCACTAAACCATGGCACCCAAGGCTTCGTCCAACCTGGTCTTGAACACTGCCAGGGATGGAGCATTCACAACCTCCCTGGGCAACCCATTGCAGTGCCTCAGCACCCTAACAGGAAAGAATTTCCTCCTTAGATCCAGTCTAAACTTCCCCCGTTTAAGTTTGAACCCGTTACCCCTTGTCTTCAGAAGGGCTGGGAATTGTGAAGCTGCTCTTGCAGGGTCCCTGGCTCTGCTTCCTGCAGCCAGCATCAGCTGCACAACAGGGGCAGGTTGGCAAAGGTGGTTGCAGAAAGGATCCGCTCTGCTTGAAGAGCCGATGCAGATTGGAGGTTTGTTGTGAGTGGATCTATCGGGTGTGCTCGGTCCAGGAATGTCTTCTGGAGCTTCCTGGGTTTCTCAGTGATGGGAATCCCATGAGGGCCTTAGGTCTGGTTTTATGTTGGGAAGCCAGGACTTGAGTGTGCTGCTGGAGATTTCCCCTCAGGGATGCAGAGTGCCAAGGGGGAGGTGACCACAGGGCTCCTGGAAGGAGCTGAATCCTGGAAGTGTAATTTTTTTTGCAAGGAAGCTATTGAGGAGGTTCTTTTGCATTAAGAATAGCCCTGCTCTGGTTCTGTCTTGGTGGCTTTCCAGGCTCTTTGCTTTACGCTTATTGTCCTGTCCAGATGCTGTGGTGATGCTTGTGCAATGGTCCAGGGAGCTCAGTGGGGTGGTGAACACAGGCTGTTAGCTTGAGCATCTTCTGAGCTTGGCTGTGTCCTCAAGGCTCTCTTGAGCATTGCCCCAGATTCATCCCATTCACATGAAAGGGTCTGTTGCTCCTTCAGCAGCTGGCACAGCTGGAGGGGACTTGGTCTCTTTTGGAGTAACTTCACCCCCAAACTGCCCTTCTAGGGGAGGGCTCAGCCCCACCATCGCTTGCTGTGGTTGAGGTCCCTGCCAGGAACACCTGAGGAGATCCCTCCCTTGCTAAGGGAGTCCGAGATGGTGAATCATGCTCTAAGAAAGTCTCCTTTAACAAACAAACATCTTCCCTGCACTTGCACATTCCTGTGTGCTCCTAGTGCCAGTCTCCTCCTTCCAAACAGGAATGCGTTGGGAGGTGGTCTCAGCCCAGCTGTGCCACAGGTTTTTGGGGGGTGGGACCTGTGAGGTGCTCCAAGGGCTCCCTATAGGCAGTGGAACCCCAGGTTAAACCCAGCAGAGCTCCCCATTCCCCTCCCTGCCTGCTGCCTGTCCTTGGATCTTATGGGTCCCGGCTGGGTGTTCTCTGTCGAGCTGGTGATTGCAGTTCAGGGCAAGGACACTCTTATGTACACATCACCCTGGCAACATTTAGGTGAAAGCCTTTGAAAAGCCCTGGGTGCATATTATGGGCTATTGCCTTTTTCTGCTTGTGCGCATGTGGGCTGCTTTTCCCGTCACTAGCCCGAGGTGCAGGGAACACCCGAGCTGCTTTAATTAACGTTCCCTGCCTCGTGCTGTTGAAAATCCCTGCTTTCCATGGATGGTTTTGATTTTATTCATGTTTTCCCTTTCTTTTTTTGACTTGTGCCTGTTCCAAACCCCGTCACAGATCCGTGCCGTGCTCGCAGGGATGGAGTGCGCTGCGCTGCTGTGCTTTATACATGAGCTGATACCAAAGCAGGGTGTGAGCCCTGCGTGGACCTGGTTTGGGCTTGACTGACACAGACTGCCCAAGGGCTTTGTAAGGAGAATGGGTGGCCCTTGGATTTACTGAGTGTATCGCCGAGGTTAATGCAGCAGCATCTGGAAAGCCTTTGGGAGGCTGCTTGAACGTAACTCGGGCCAAACTTGTCACAGCTCATTTAGTCATGTAGAAGTGAGGAGGCTGAGCTAACTGGATAAGGCAACACACCAGCCCTGGACCTTTAGTTTAGGATGGGATCTAGGCTCCCAGCTCTCCCCTTTGACTCCCAAGGGAAGCTGGAGGGGATGACCCCCCTGCCTGGTGGGAGATGCTCCTCTCCAAGGAGCTTGGCAGTGCTTGGGACACTGGGAAGCAGGGGTTGCATTTATTTCTTTGCCTGTATGACCATTCTTGCTGAGGGCTTTCTGAATATTCAGGCACGTTTTTAAAGAGCAAAGAGGATGATGCCAAACCTAGTAAATGGTGGGGGTAGTAACTGAGCATCTGGGCTGCTTCAGTCGGGATAGAGAGGGTATTTTACTGACCTGCTGCTTTAATAGCTCTCAATTAAACTCCTTGAACTTTAAGTGTGCTGATGGGATCACTGACTGCAAGGATGCCCTTGTGTGCTGCTTCCTGAACTTTCTAACCTCAGTTTTGACACATTCTTAAGCTTCTGTTTTAAGTCTAGCCATGGCATTGTATATTTTAGCAGTGCACTGGAATGCAGACTCCTGATGTTAGCTTTGCTCCTGATGCTCTTCAGAAACCCCGGGCCGGTTGCTTTATCTCTTTGGATCCCTGTTTCCCCTTGTGAGAATGGGAATATTGCCTCCTTCTGCCAGCACAGGCTGCAAAGTCTGTTGAATGTGACTTCTGCACTTGGGAAATGAATAAACCCTCCTGTGCCTTCCTGTTACCGTTGTGCTGGGCAGTTTGAATAAAGACACTCTCCAAAGATGTGGGTTTGGTGTCCTAACACATCACAAAGAGGAAGCATGTTGGGTCTTGTCTTGTGCGCAGTGTTTGCTCATAGAAGAGAGGTGGGCACCCAGGGAGCCTGTGGCCAGGGCATGTTAAGGTGCTTGGGGCTGAGAATGGACCAAAGGGCACTTGCTTGTGCCTTGCAATGCGTGGCGAGGTCTCTGCCTCAAAGGGCAGATTGCATTGAAATTGGTGTTTGGTTTTCCTCGTTGCAGGGATTAATGGTTGGACTTGATGATCTTAAAGGTCTTTTCCAACCTGGTTGGTTCCATGGTTCTAATGATGCAGAATTTTGGAGAACATCAGTTAAATCTGCTTCTTCCCCACCCCACCACTGATGCTGCATCCTGGGGCTGGTACATCTGTGTCCATGAGCAATACGTTTTGTGGGTGGCAAGGTCAGATGAGCTGATGGAATTTCTTAGCTCTGGTGGAACCAATTTTAGGCAAGATGTTCTTGCAAACAGTATTTCATCATAAAGCTCTGCTGTCAATCACCTGCAGGTGAATGACTCTCAAACACCCAGCCCTAGATTGAAGGAAATGATAAGGAGTTCTGCTTGTCCTAAAAGCTGCTTTTATTTTTCCTTTGGTCTCTTTATTTAATATGTTGCTGGGTAAATAATTATTGGTCTCCTGTACTGCAGAATGGGTGTGGAGGGTCAGCAAGTGTCTTGGAAATGGTTTCAGTTGCGCATTTGATAGCACAGGCTGATGTTTCCATGGGCAAACGGGACTGACCGCACTGCATTCCTGCAGCCAGGGTGATGGGTGGGTAGGCCAAGGCAAACCCACACCTGAGCTGCTGCAGGAGCTCTCCCCTGCTTGGGGAGGTGGGATGGTGGAGGGAGAGCCTGGCCATCACTGGGTTGAGCCTTCATCGCTGCAGTGATGGTGACGGATGGACCTCAGCTGAAGCTGCTGGCCTTTGGGGCCAGGTTGCCATGCCAAAAACGGGGGTTTCCCTATGGCTGGAGTAGGGAATAGCTCTGATTTTCAGCAGGGGTTGCCAAAACAAGGCGATGTTTCCAGTGGCAGGGACCATCTCTGAACAGCAGTCTGGAAACGGCTCCTCCTTGGCTGCACTGTCTCAGCTGTGCAGCTGGAGATGAAGTCTTTAATTAGGGACAAGGCATCAGAACTTCAGTGCTAATTTACATACCTAACATATTGGTGGCAAGTATTTTAGGGGTTGGCTCAGTTCTAGAAGCAGCACCTGAACGGGGTGAGTGGTACGAGATGAGGTGATGCATCTTTCCAAAGGGTGTTTGGTGCACGAACACTCCCAACGCCAGGAAACGCAGAGACACCCAGGGCTGGAAACAGCCAGCAGCCGATTTCACACTGGGAAAGAAAGCATTTGGGGGGGGGCGGTATTTGGAGTTTAATTAAACACTGGATCAGCCTGTGAGGAAGGGGAGAGTAAATCCTCCATCCCTTGGAGGCTTTAATGGGAGCGAGCCGCTTTCCCAAGCCCTGCAGTCATGGCAGTGTGAGATGCTGACCCCACGCAGGAGCTCACTGTGTGAGTTGAGCACGGTTATAAACCCCATCTCCCAGGGGGGCTGCAGGTCCATGCCAGCAGCCAGCCCTCCCCCTGTACCGGCAGCAGGGCTGTGGTGACCATGCGATGGACCGTTAGCTAGGGCTGGTTACAGCGCGTGGCCCATCCTGCCTCCTGTGAGCATCTCCAGCTCCTTTCCCCTCCTCTCCTCTTTAACCGCTGTCACTTTTCTCCTGCTTGTTTTCAGGGTTTTCTCCAACAGTTGCTTTTTACAATGGTGATTTTTTTTCTTCCTCCCCCTCTCTGTTGCTGCCTGTTCAAGCCCTCGGGCGCCCAGCTCGGAAATGCATTCGCTGGGGTTTGCCCTGGCCTGTCGCAGACATCATCCCACGGAGGCTGGTGTGCATCTGTTTGGCATTTATTAATTGTTGCAGCTTGACGGGGTTTCTCCTGCTTCTCGTGTTTTCTTTTCCAACCCTCTCCGCTTGAAATAGCAGAGCGGTGACGGGGATGGGGGGGGAGATGATGTTCATCGTGCCCTTGCGTGGGCTTCTTGGGTGCATGGGCTAAATGTTGCTTGGAAACTTTCTGTCAGTGGAAATTTGCAGAGATGCAGGTGATGTCCACCCCCTGTCCCCCCCAAACCATAGTGTTTGGGTGTTCTGCGTAGGGTTCTATGACAATGTCTTTTGTCTTTGCTTCTCAGTTGAAAATGAAGTTGCAATTAATGGGGACCAAGAGTTGTTGCTGTTGAATTACCCCCTGTGCCTACCACCCTTCCCTTATACCATTAAGAGAAAATGAGCTATTGCCACTGGCACCTTCAGGTGACCATTGGGACACTCCAGCTCTAGAGAAAATGATGCTTGGATCCAGTATGGCTCTGCATCCCAGTGCTGGCACACTGAAAGGCTCTGGATTCATTTCCAAGAGCTCTCAGCTCATCTCTCCTGACTTCCCTGACCCTTCCCTGTCTGTTGTCACAGCAAGGCCACAAACACAAGCAGTGGAGTCTCGAAGGTCTCCTGGTTCAGGCAGTGCTTCATGTGCGATGTGTTTGCTCCCAGCTCCCTCTTCCAAAGGTAGAAGCGTTGCGCAAGAGCACGCTCAGCGCTTAAATGGAGACTTCCCACCTTCCCTCTTCTCTGGAAACACTTAGCTATCAGCCAGCTAAGGGCAGCAGGAACTTGTTTCCAGTATGAAGTTTCTTTTTCCAACTGCACGTAATAACATCCTTAGCTGTATGTAATTACCTCAGAAGTGATAGGTTTGTAATTACCCAGCAGAAGCCTGCGAACAGCGTTGCGTTAGCCTTCATCTCGGCAGCTTCATTAACCAAGATGTTCCGGGCTGTTTTGGGACATGCTGGAACGTCTGCAGTGGTGCTCGAGCTGTGCAGAGCCCTGGGGGCTCTGCCTTGCCCCCACTGTGTCCCCAGCAGCAGGACTTGGAGGACGTGGCTCCAGTTGCTGCTTTGCTGATGTCTTCTGCTTTGGAGGTTCATCTGGGATGACTGAAGTCCACCCTTTGGTCTTTGCCCCAAACCGTTGCCTTCTCTTATTTGTCCATAGGTGTTGTTGGGGGGCAGTGGGAAGGAGGAAGCCTGTGGTTAATTTGTGGAGGTTGTGATGTATAGGAAGGACTCAGACTAACCGCATGATGTGAAATCCTTGTATATCTGTGGCAATCAATACTTGAGGCTTCCCCTGTTTGAATGTGATGAAACCATCAGAAGCTCGGTGTGCGTAACGTACGTACACTAAGAACGCTCTTGAGGAAATGTGGGGTTGAGCTCATGGTTCCCTCAATGGGGGAATAAACTTAGTGGCTCTTCTTTATGTTTTTTGGTGTGCAGCTCACGTTGGTTTGCCTTTGTTATCCCTCCAACTGCGAAAGTAGTTGGTGTGGTCAAATGGAGATGACTCAGCGCTGGAATCGTGTCACAGAATCACAGAATCCTAAGGGTTGGAAGGGAAGCCTTCTTCGGAAGGTTGGACACAAAATCCCTGCGGATCAGACCCTGAATTGCCATTAGAGGTTGATGCTCTTTGAGGGAAATCTGCCCTGATTTTGGTCCCCGCAGCCTGCGATTTGTGGGCAGGTGGCGTTCCCCTTAGACCTTGTGGCTCGTGATGCTGGACATGATGCTGGGAGGCACGGCACTCCCCTGGTGCTGTAGTGTTACTCATGAGCAACACCCTGCAGCGCAGAAACAGGATTATTTCACTTTATATCTTGGCTTCTTGGCATTTGCTAGAGGTTGCTCTTGGTCAGCTACAGCTGTTCACACGGTTTGAACTCGTAAGGCTTGGGAATTTCCCAGTTGTTCTGTTTCACACCATGTCCTTACCTGCCTTTGGGTCCATGGCTTCTTCCAGGGTGAGATGGGAATTGCCTTTTAGGTGCAGCTAATGACCCCTCTATTACCTGGCAGCGTTGGTGACTTAGTGTGCTGCGGTGGAAACGCCGTCTTGTTGACATCTGGGAATGATAAGATGTGGAATAACAAGGTGGGGGGTAACCAGGTTAATAAACATGAAGGTGATTGGGGAACAAGGGAAAAAAAGCCAAGCTGGTTAAAGAATTTATTTGGTAATTTATTTGCACCCCTGTCATTTAGGCATTAATAGAGGAAGAATGGTTCATTGACTGGGGCACTGCTCTGCCTTGGACAAGGAGTTTGTGGTGCTCTCTGCCATGGCTGCCTTGCATAAATCTGGGCAATGAATTTCATCCCTTTATGCTCCTTCTGTTTTGAGGCTAATCATAATAAATTCAGTAACTTGTATATCTCACAGGGGGGAAACATATGTTGTTGCACTTAAAGTTGAATACTCTTCATAATAAGAATCAATATATATCAATACATAGCGGGAGTAGTGCTCGCTGCAGTGAAAAGGCTCAGTTTAAATAGGCATTTCAAATAATGATACTTCCAATGTTTCAAGCATTAACTAACCTGTATTTTGCTCCTGGGCAGGCAGTGTGGGGAGAGGCTTTCAGTTAGCAAAAGAGAAAGTGAGCACAAGCTATATTGTGTTATCACAGAAGGTTGTAATGAGCATTAATAGCTCTAATTTATAAACAGACATAACAAGTTTAACACATGCTTTTACCAGAATGATTCCCCTTTGGGATGGGCTCTTTATCTTCTCTGTTTCTCCATGTCTTCCAATCAAGCCCAGGATTGGGTTTGTGTGTGTGTTGTTCAGCCCTAGTTGCTGGGCTTGGTGCAGGCATTGCAGGATCATAGAATCATCAGAGCCACAGACTGGTTTGGGTTGAAGGGACCTTAGAGCTCCTCCAGCTCCAACCCCTGCCACGGGCAGGGACCCCTTCCATAGAGCAGCTTGCTCCAAGCCCCTGTGTCCAACCTGGCCTTGAGCACTGCCAGGGATGGGGCAGCCACAGCTTCTCTGGGCACCCTGTGCCAGCGCCTCAGCACCCTCCCAGGGAAGAGCTTCTGCCTAAGAGCTCATGTTAACCTGCTGTCACATGAAGACGTTGAGATGCCGAGGCAGGACAAATGTGCCCTCTGGTTAAGGGAACACCACGTTAAAAGGAAAGTTGTCCCAGAAACCACAGAACTCACCTAAAGATTTGGAGCCTGTGGCCACCACAGTCCCCTGTAAGGTCCCAAACCTTTCCAAACACCCGCACTCTGCATCCTCACAAACTGGCCACGCACTGCAGGGTACCATGGGGTTTCTGGCTCTGCTGGAGCCCTGCCGGCAGCTGTGGGGCTGAGAGGGAAAATGCAGTTGTGAATTGGAAAGCAAATTAAGCCCTTTTGGACTAAATTCTATCAGGCCACGTTCTGGTGTTTGTACTCCTTTTATTGCTGCATGGGTTATGTGAAATTATTCTCTTCTTTACCCTTTAATTTTAACCCATCCGCTTCTTTTTGTCTTTGTTTCAGGTCCTGGAATCGTGAGAACTTCCAATGACTTGGCAAATCTCTCTGAATCACTGATGTTTTGCTGCCATCTCCACCCATGCCTGTCCCTTGCTTGCTCCCTCACCGGGTGTCAGTTCGCCAGCCTACGTGCTGAGAAGAGAAGTTAAAAAGGTAAAAGTCTGTAATCTGATTCCACAGTGACCTGTCTAATCCTGTTCCCTGGTACAGCGAGAGCTGAAATACTTGTACTGCAAAACAATGACTTGAGGAGACTAGAGAAGGAAGATGAGAATCTGCAGGGATTTAGTTTTATTCCTTCCCCCCCCTCTGCTTCATCTTCTGTTGTCCTCTGACCAAAAGCTGTCAGGTGGAAAGCAAAGAAGAGCGTGGGGCTGGGTTCATGGGTAGCAATGCATTGGGTCCCTCTTTGTAGGAGGGTTAAGGGTGTGGTTTCAGGCTGCTCGGGCTAAATCTGTGTGGCAGTGGCTTCACTGAGTAGTCCTGGAAGGGAGCAGCTGAGATGCAATGAGTAAATCACTGCAGCTCCATAAAGAGCTGTGTGTATATTATGTTCTTACCTGCGGAGCTCCCTGCAACTGTGAAAGGCTTCTACATTGGGCTGAAAATGAGGGGTTTGATGTGTGGTTGGACTGTGCTGGGAGCTTTCCAGCCTTGAGTCCCAGCCTCATGCTGCCCTTGTAAGGCCAGGGCGCATCTGATGGCATTTCCTTCCCCTTGTGTTGGATGTAAGAGCTGAGCCCAGGCTCTCAGGGCAAGGGATTGTGGTGCTTTCCCCTTATTCCTTTTGCCGTGTGTTTGTGCAAAATCCTTCACGGACATTTTTGGGCCTATGGGCTTTTTCCTCGAGCTTGTTGTTGAGAAGAAACTTCCCTGACCTGAGCCTTGGTGCAGGTTGCACTGAACTTCCCTGCCTCTGGGAAAGGGGGTTCTGGAAAAGCAGCTTCTTCAGGTTTGTCTCGGTGGGTTCTGTGCTGTTAAAAGCACACCACATCGTGTGAGCTGCGTGAGGTCGGGGTTCCAGGGGTTATGGTTTGAGTTCGCTGCTGTGTAGAGGTGTTCCCATGAACCGCTTTGTCCTGCCTCCAAGAGAATTTCCTCCGGTTGGGGCTCTGCTTTTCCCTTTACCGAACCTTCCAGTTGCTGTTACATGGAATCGATTACCAAATGTTGCAGAGCAACTTCCAGCTGGGAACCTGAGTGCTCCTTGAACTTCATTTTTCTGAAGCTCTTTGGCTGGATTGCATTATTTCCTTCCTTATTTTTTTAAGCATAATATCCTCCAATGCATCTGATATTGCCAACACTGCTGATGTAAGGGCCATAGTGTAGAAAGGAGAGGTTTGGAGAGGTGTGAAACTAGCCCAGGGTCACCTACAGCAGTGCTAGTGATGTGTGTGGAGGGGATCAGTGCTCTCCTGCAGAAGAGGCCACTCTGCAGATGCAGTTGTGGTTTGGATGGGTGGTTTGGGGTTAAGAAGCTTCGGCTGGAGCGGAGCTCTCTTGTGTCAAAGCTGCATCCAGCAGAAAGCACTTCTCATGGAATTCATGCAACCAGGGCTCTGTAATGGAAAATCTGCCCCACCTTAAATGCTATCGTATTACTCATGAGCACAAGGCTGGTAATTAACCGAGCTAAAAACCAGATTTATTGCACGTCACTTATCACCTAACAGCTTGGCGTATCTGAGAGATGCATCAGAGGCCGGATGTGCTGGTTTCCCACCTCGGGTAAGAGAGGTCACTTGCCTTGCCACCAGGGGAGATTCAATGCATCTTGCCATGTTTAAATATAAGCTTGCTCACATAGAGTCTAACACTCTAGTGAAATCCTCTGCTGTAATGAGATGAAAATACCTGGTAGTTGCATCACAGTGTTTTGTGTCACGGTGGAACCTTCTAGCATCTCCTGATCGCTTCTGACATCAGAAATGTTCTCAGGCTTCACCCCTCCACCCTGATCCACAACAGCTCTGTGCAAGTGCTGTGCTGGATCCAAGCTCTTCGTTGCAGTCCTGCAGGGAAGGCTGTGGGAACCGAGGCGATGTGCTGATTCAGCCGCTCAAGAAGGCGATCTGAAGGCACCTTGCGTATTATGTGAGGCAGACAGGTTATGGGATTACAACACCTGGGCTTAAACTGGCAAATCATCCATAGCTTCACCTTGCAGCTCAAACCTTATCCTTCAGTTTAGTCGCTGCCCTTAAATCTCCTAGTCCAGGATATGGCTTATTTCCATCTCACTTTGGAGGCTGTTGCAGAGCTCAGGTGCTGCTGAAGCACCACATCTTACGTGTGTTCAAACATTGACAGTGTTCCAGGAAGCGTGAACTCTGTGTGTCTGCAAACTTGATCCTTTACAAAGTAAGGGGAAATGAAGCATTTGGAATCCAGAAGAGCACATCACTTTGTGGTGCATACTAGGAAAATGATGTCTATAGTTCAGGCTTTTGAGGTACCCGTGTGCAGAAAAGGCCCAGGCAACATGGGTTTGGTTTTGCCCTTTGCCGTACCTGAAATAACTCATCTGAGTTTGCTCAGGCTGGTGAAAAGTGGAGATGTGACATCTAAACTAACCTGACACCTTTGCTCTGAGACCTCCAAGCAGCAGAAGACCCCGAATGCCAGGGAGAAGGCTTAGGGATGTGATGTGAATGGGCTGCTTCTGAGGGTAGAAGACCGTGTGTTTATGTCAGCAGTAGTGTGGCCAGCGGGACGAGGGCAGTGATTGTCCCCTGGGCTTGTTCCTGGTGAGGCTGCAACTTGAACACTGGGTTCTGCTTTGGGCTCTTCACTGCAAGAAAGACATTGAGATGCTGGAGGGTGTCCGGAGGGCAAGTTCTGTGAGGACCAGCTGAGGAAACTGGGGTTGTTCAGCCTGGAGAAAAGGATGCTCAGGGGAGACCTTACTGCTCTGTACTGAAAGGAGGTTGCAGCACGATGTGGGTCATCTCTTCCCATGTTCAAGCAATAGGATGGGACACAGTGGCCTTAAGTTGCACCAGGGAAGGTTTGGTTTGGATATTAGGGAAAATGCCTTCACCAAAAGGGTTGTCAAGCACTTTATCAGATGTGAGCTGTGGCACTTGGGGACGTGGTTTAGTGATGGGCTGGGCAGTGCTGCGTTAACAGTTGGACCAGATCATCTTAAAGGCCTTTCCAACCAAGTTCTTTGTAAAACCCAGGGCTTCTTGAGCAGTGGCTGCTCAATAGAAAGTGTGTGATGTGATAGTCTCAAGAGGTTTGTCCATCCTTACTTAAAGTGGCTTTAGCTCGCAGGTGGCACTGCTGCAGGGATGCAGTGGAATTGAGCAGGCACTGAGCTTAGAGGGAACCACAAGTTCAGCTGGTTGCTGGCCTCACCTTTCTGACCAGGAAATCTGCTTGTCTGCGAGATCATCTCCTGATTGCCCAGACCTGCCAAGGAGAGGTACCCGCGGAGGTGGGACAGGTCGGTGCTTGGGCCAGCCCATCCTCTGCTCTGATGGCTCTGGAGCTGCTTCTCTATTTCACAACCTTGTGCTGAGCTTCCCCGATGCCAACCCCAGGCTGAAGGGGCCAGCTGGGGAGGGAGGTCTCTTTGCTTTAAGTAGATAATTGGTTTTCAGGTTGGGGTGTGGTTTTCTCAATGAGGGCTGTGGCGGATGGTTCCCACGTGGAGACAGGATCCCACACCTCCATTTCCTGCTCGGTAGCAGGAAGCAGCACAAAGCCCTCAGAGCAGTGTCTCCTGGATGTCAACGAGAGGTTCCCTATTGTGTGCCGTGGGAAGGACTGCTGCCCTCGGGCCCTGCAGGTTCTCCTGCTCCTGCCTTCCAGAACAAGCCTGGAAACAGGGCTGGGAGCTGAGCAAGCAAGAGGTGTTCCTCCCTGCTGTCCATCCCTCCTGCCTGGCCTCGGCACGCAGATGCACCCCCTTTTCCTTCCAAGTCACTCCTGTTCCCATAAGCCAAAGTTAAGAGTGTTCTGTCTCCGGTAGGAGCTTGGTTCTTGTCCCTGATGGATGTTGGCCAGGCGATGCCCTGGGAGAGGTGCCTTGAGGGACCTCGTTGTGCATTGTCCCCTCTTTGTGATGGGGCTTTCTCAGTGGGAACTTGTTCCACATCTGCCTTTTCCTCACTTACCTGCTCTACCAAGGTCCCCAGAGCATTCCCCATAGGTATTGGCCACGAGGTCCCAGATGTTGTGGATTTTTTTGGGTGTAGCACTAACATACTTTGGTATTAAAAGCTTTTGGAAACCCCTGAAAGCTGCTGCGGGCGCCGAGTTGTGTCGATGTCCATTGATGTTGTGTTATCCCTGAAGCACTGGGACTCCTTGTACAGAGCTGTCCTTTGAGAAGGTTATGGTCCCAGCAGTGTTTTCTTGGGGTGCAGCAACAAGTGCTTTCTGTAGCACAGAGCCTGCTGCACCTGAGGATTTGGTGTTTCAGCGGGGATCAACTGCGCTGACTCGAAGCCTGCATCTGTCTCCTCTCTTGAGCTGCCTTTGCTGTGTGCTGTGGAGGGGAGGTTGCTGTTCCCATCAGAGATTTATGTGGGGATGCTGCCTGAACCTCGTACCTAATTAAATTCCAGTTCTTGCTCCATCAGGTTCCTCTGAAGACACTTTTCCCTTGGCACCTTCCACCCAGGGTGCCTTCATTTCTGCTCCCCAGATGTTTGCTCTGCTCTGTGGCGGCTTCTCCTCATTCTTTCTTCCTTTTGGCAGGCAGTAAATCATGTTTTACTTTCTTCAAACATGTGGGGGAGATCCCGACAAGACTGATGACAGAGAAGGGTGGTTGACATTTCCCTGTACAGAAAGCAGTTCTGTGCAGTGCAAAGCACTGAAGCGGTGCAGCTACTTTCTTGTGGGATTATGTGGGACAGTAAATCAGTAAATCTTGCTCTCATCTGGCACAGTCTGTGAGGCTGCAGAGTGGGGGAGAGGCCACATCTGCCTTTGGGTTGGGGGGATGAGAGGAAGGGAGATGCTGTTGGTGCTGGTCCCAGTGCTGCCGTCAAGGCTGTGCCATCCTCTTGTTGCCCATGCCAGGTCCCCTGTGAAGGGACAGCGCTTTGGTCGCCCTTCAGGAAAGTGCTGTCAAGGATGGGGTTGCCAGATGTGATTTCCCTTGCTTGAGCGAGTGCAGAGGAGGCCACGGAGATGCTGCGAGGGCTGGAGCAGCTCTGCTCTGGAGCCAGGCTGAGAGAGCTGGGCTGGGGCAGCCTGGACAAGAGAAGGCTCCTGAAGGGGAGACCTGAGAGCAGCTCCAGTGCCTGAAGGGGCTGCAGGAAAGCTGGAGAGGGGCTTGGGACAAGGGGAATGGCTTGAACCTGCCAGAGGGGAGACTGAGCTGAGCTCTTAGGCAGAAGCTCTTCCCTGTGAGGGTGCTGAGGCGCTGGCACAGGGTGCCCAGAGAAGCTGTGGCTGCCCCATCCCTGGCAGTGTTCAAGGCCAGGTTGGACACAGGGGCTTGGAGCAAGCTGCTCCAGTGGAAGGGGTCCCTGCCTTAAAGCTGGAGGAGCTTTAAGGTCCCTTCCAACCAAACCAGTCTGGGATTCGACGTGCTTTGGGGAGGGGATACAGTGCTCTGCAGGGTGTTGGCAGATGCCGATTGCAGGTGGGAGCAAGGGTCACAACGGGAGGATGTTGATTAAAGCAGTGCAAAGAAAGGGAAATACTGTTGATATGTATGGGTTTTTACAAGCTGTGTTTGTGTCCATCTCAGTGCCAGCCTGTGCTCACCTGCTGCAGCTGCCAGCAGTGCCCTGCCACTCCGGTCCTGCCTTGTCCTGCCCTGACCCACATCCACCAGTTTTATCCCATTGCCCTCCACTCTAGGAGGCAAATGTGGGCATTCCCCTCTGCCCGTCCTCCTCCTTAAAGGGTGGTGGTCCCTGCTTGGAAGGAAGGAAGGATTCGGTTCATGTGAAGCCCGGCGATCCCGTGGGGCTGGAAGCGGGACAGTAGGCAATTCCCATCCCCCTGGCCCTACCGCTCCCCCTTCTCCCCCGCAGCCCTGCCTTGCCCTTTTGTGGAGATTTATAGAGCCGAGTGGGCTGAGAACAAATGAGCAGACATTAAGGCGATGTGTTCTGCATACTAATGACAAGATACTGCTTCTGCACCCGGGGCAATACTGGGTCAGGCCAGTTTTAGCTGTAAACTTTATTTATGGGCTTATTACAGCCAAGCTGTGGTTTGCTGGCCCGGGCCGAGGGCTTAGGGATCTGTCCGGCAATAAATCCTGTTTGTTTATTTGAAATAAGATGTCCCATTCCTCCCCCTGACCCTTCCTCTCTTTAATTCTTAGGGGGGGGAAAGAAATCTCCCTGGTTTGCCCTCACAGGTTTGTGAGCGGAGCAGGGAAGGTGGGATGAAGAGGGAGGAAGGAGAGAGGATGAAAAAGCTTTGTGGGGAACGGTTGGGTTTATTTAAGCCTCACTGGTGTGAGGAGGTTTTTATCCTCCTTTATAGGGAGTGGTGGGCAGAGGAGGGGGTCTTTTTATCCAAGCTTTGAGAGACCCTGTCCATCCCCGTCTCTGCAGGGCACCAGGCCCGGTCAAGTCCCTTTGCCTCCAGCCTCATCCGGTAGCCAGGGCTCAGGCACCCTTTTTTGCCCATCTCATTCTCACCAGGGATGGGTTTTGCTGTGCTGCTCTGGTACGAGCTGTGAGGAGGGAGGTTTGGTTTGGCTGAGGGCTCGCTCTGTACTCCCAAGATCAGTGGAGAGATGAGCGGTGATTTATGCCCACAGCAAAGATGTTCTAAAACATCCTATTTTGATGGTATCCCCTCTGGCCTCCAGCCTGTTTCCTCCTCGTGTTACATCTTGCCTCTTTGGGTTTATAAGTGCTCTGGGGGCAGGGATTGCCGTTCTCTCTTGTCCTGGCTCCGAGCTCCTTTCCGCCTTGCTCCATCATTCAAAGCAATAAAACACACAGAGGACACGATGAGTTTGGAGCAGGAGCTTTGCCTGCTCACGTTCACGTGAAGGCAAGGTAGGAAAGGCTGAGCAGAGCAGAATTGGAGCCTGTGTGATTTTCAGAGCCTCTTTTTTTGCTCCCCAGCCTGGGTATGAGTCTTGCTGGTGCTGCTGTGATGTAAATGAAGGATGCCCTCTCTGGGCTGGTACTGGGACTTTTAAGTGGCGAGTCCTTGTGAGGATAAGGGGTTATTTCAGCCCTGATGGTGTCTGATAGCTGAGGCTGGGCAGGGCTGGATGCGGTCACCTGGGCTGGGGAACAGCCGCGTCAGCACTGGAAATGAGCTGGATCAAGGCACAACTGCTGGTGAGTCCACCTCCAGCACCTCCTGTTGGTGCCAGCTCCAGGATGTGGCTCCATAACATAAAGCCTGGATGGGCACAAATTCGGCTCAGCAGGGAGGCAAAGACTCTCTGTACCTGTGTGTTGAGAGAGGTTTCAACAATAACCATGTTAACCATTACTGTGAGGGTGCTGAGGCGCTGGCACAGGGTGCCCAGAGAAGCTGTGGCTGCCCCATCCCTGGCAGTGCTCAAGGCCAGGTTGGACACAGGGGCTTGGAGCAAGCTGCTCTATGGAAGGGGTCCCTGCCTGTGGCAGGGGTTGGAGCTGGATGAGCTTTAAGGTCTTTTCCAACACTTTCTGTAATTCTATGAATTATCCAGCTCAGCTCATTTCTCATCCATGAGGGGCAGAGTTTCGGGTGTGATGTGGACCAACAACTACTGCTTGAAATAAAAGTAAAGAAAAAACCCCAAAACCCAACCAAAAAAAAAAAACCAACAAAAAACAACCCAACAAGATGAAGAAAAGAGCCACTTAAACTCCCAGCCCTTTGCCTTTTTGTTCCCTGGACAGATACCTCCATCCCTACCCATCCTTCTTAGGGGGAAGCTGTCCCAGCACCACCGCTCCCTGTTGCCATGCAGTACACTTGAGTTGTCATTGGGGTGCACTCGGTTTCCCAGGCCCTCTGTCCCGATGGGGCAGGCAGGACAGGGCAGCGGGAGCAGGGTCTGGCTGCTCGGGATGCTCCCGGGGGGCCTGGCAGGAGCGGAGCGCTGCTGGAGCGGGATGTCCTGGCTTGCCGCCTGCTCCCTCAGCCGGAGGTAACGGGGCAGCCACGAATGCCAAAGAGGGGATGGACGTGGAGTGGAGGAGGGATGAAAGAAAACAACCTTCAGAAGCACATGCCCTGCTTTCCTTTGTATTGATTCATTATTGAGGGGAAAGGTGCTGGGCTGGCGAGGGCTTCTGATGAGCTTGCCTCTAGGGAAACCCTCCTTTTCCACTGTATCCAGAAATGCCCTTGCTTGCTGACAATACACGTGTGTGTTTGTATGGTCTTATGTATTGCTTCGTCATTCCTGCCCATGCCAACACCAAAGACTCTGCAGCTCACAGGCATGTGGTCTGTCTTCCAAACCGGTCTCTAGGGGGTTGTCCCCCCTCTTCATTCCCAGCTTGTTCCTATCCACTGTTCCTCTAACAGGAAATAAGTTTGCAGCTGAAGTTCAGGTACTAGACCTAAAAAGAGGAAGGAATCATCTATGCTAAGAGTTTCCTGTGTGCATCGTTTTAAGAGGTGGCCTGATCTGGAGAGCATTGCCGTGTGTTGTCCTGTGGATGGGCCTTGGAGGGAGAAGGGTGTGTAAGGAGGCATCACCCTACTGGTGCGGTGTCCTGGGCTGAAGGTTGGTAGCACAGCTATTGATTTGACTCCAAGATGAATCCTTTGCCTTTCCTGCCATGAAACCTGAGGTTTGATATCTTTTCCAAAGGGGCTGCTGGGTGATTTAATTTCATCCTGTCTGCTGCTCTGCAGTGCTTAAAATTAGGAGGTTGCATGCCCAGGGTCTCTGTCCCATACCTGACTACTTACTCAGGTACAAAGAGCTCCATTTCCTCTGCAGCTTGTCATTTGCAAGTCTTCCCACTGGCTTAAACAGAAGTTGGGTGGGATTTGTGTGCAGCAAGCCCTTGTTTTTCATATCCCCTATTTGCTCTATGAATTGGTTATTTCCCTAGGTGCTCAGGGTGTTTTGGGAGGTCTCTGAAGGGTTTCTTTACCTTCGTGGAATGGATTTGAGCCCTGATTTTATGATGGCTTTATCAGCAAGATAACTTATTCCTACAGTGCCATTGAGACTGGCTGCCTTCCCAGTTAAACCCATAGGTGACCCTGCTTGTGGGGGAGAGGGATGGAGAAGAGGAGTGCAGGCAGGGCAGGATTACAGCATCGAGAACCTATGCTGTGCTGATGGATGAGACCGGGATGGAGAACCGGCGTTGGGATGAGCTCCTTATTCCTGCAGCCTAGCTCCTGCTCTCTCACTGATCCTCCTTAGAGGTTTAGAAAGCTCTAATTGGGGTTTTCAGTTTGCCTCTCCCAGGGCTTTGGCTCGGAGCCTCCGCTCAGCCCATGTTTTGAGCACGAAGCTGTGATTTCAGGTGAAACCCTACCCGGGAGGAGGCTCCCCTGCTCCCCTCCCCGCTTGGCCGGCTGAAGGGTTGCTCTCTGGGAGCGGATGTAGGAGTTTCCTCTTCATGGCCTTCAGGTAACTTGCCCACCTGCGGGCTCTGGATTCAACACAAACCTGTTTGTGCAACAGCGGCTACGGAGCCAGGTTTGCAGGAACGCCGCTTTCCAGCAAATCCACCCAGTTCAAGGAAACCTCCCTCCCTCTGGAGCCCCGGGGGCTGTGCTGCGATGGGGATGGCTGAGCAGGGATTAACCCTTCCAGCTTTGCTTGTCCAGCAGGTTTAGGCGTCCATCTGGGTCCAGGGCTAAGGTGTCTGGTGCAGGGGTGCTGTGGCTGCACCCATCGCCAGCTCTGCACCCTTCAGTCGCTGGGGTGCAAACTGAGAGGGACGTTATAGCAGGCTCAATGTATATTTAAAGAGAGAAGTCTTGTGCTTTGTGTTGGATACAGCCCCTCAGCCCCACTGACGGGAGCTTTTAGCATGCAAATGCACTTTGCCTCATGCTTTTTAATGTTTTACTTCTCGTAATTGCCGAGACCAGTTGTGATGTTTGGACGTGGCTGGGTTTCCGAAAGCAGCTTCCCCTTGCAAGTGGTTCCCATTGCTGGTGAGGTTTGATTTGTGTCCCCCCCCTCCTCCTTTTTCTTTGGTTGATCAGGTTGAAGGAAGCAAAGGAGCTGCCCTGGCTAACGTTAGTGCCGGGGAGTCCCGAGGCGCAATAACATGTGTTAACCTTTGAGCGGTGGTGTGCTGTATTCTGTTGTTGTTCCTAGTATAACTTTGCTGGGAAACAATAAACATTTTGGGCCAGGACACATCATCAGCTGAGTAAGCCACTGGAGTGGCTCCAGTGAAGCTGCACGGCTTTGCTCTCGGAAGAGGCTCCTGCCCCTCCAGCCGCCCATAGGACGTGATGCCTCTCTGTGACACTCCTCGTAGGGATGAGCTTTCCAGAGCTCCAGCTCTTAACCCTGAGCCTGGATTGCAACACCACAGCTCTCCCCAAACCCAGGGAAAATATCGGTGCAGGCTGTCAAGATGTTATCGTGGTGGTTGCACAACGTGCTATTCCATGGAGGGCTTTCCTGGGGAAGCGGGCTTTGGGACGTGCTGTCCATCCATCCCTCTGGGTCACCGTCCAGAAGCTTGTGAGTCTTTCTGGGCAGTGTCAATAGAATTTGTCAGCATGTCAGAGGTATAACATCCATCCCATCCCAGCAGGTTGTGTGTAGATAGATGAAGGTGGAAGAGAAGGGCCTATTGGAACTCTTGCTGATGGCAAGGGCGCAACTGTATTTCATCTCAAGCCTACTGGACAGCAGAGAATCTAAGCGTGTTGTGCCATACTGCAGAAAGCCAGACTTCGTGGGCTCTCCTGCTCTCACTTTCTGCTTTCTCCCTGCAAGCTTTGGCTGCAGAGCATTGGGAATCTCAGCTTTCACTAAAGCTCCAGCTCGGACTCTCAAGGTTACAGAGAGAAGCACGAAAATGTGACTCTCCGAGGACCTGAAGCTTGCAAAACTCAGCAGTGTTTGTAGGAAATTTGGCTCGGATTTGGTGTCTGGCAGGCAGGCAGATAGACACGGTGTCGCAGTTTGTTAGGGAATTGGCACTTGAGTGTGATGGATAACTTGCCTGTCCTTGGTCTGTACGAGCTTGTGGCAGGCCAGGAGCTGTGTGAAGGGAGTCGCACCAAGCGAGCGGCTTCTGATGGTGCTGTATGGGGTGGGTGAAATAATTCTCTCTAACTGAAATGTGCTGTTCCCTGGTGGTTCCTCTGAGCTCCTGGCAGAGAAGCTGGGGTCCTCCAGCCCCTTCGCCAAGATGCATTTTGCAGGGTGGGAGAGGACGATGGAGCACGTGGATGCGGAATGGGAAGAGGCACAGGGAGGTGAAGGGACATGCTCCATGCCAGAACTGGGATGAGAAGTCAGGTCTCTGGAGCTCTGACTCCCCTTGATGCTGTGCTGGCTGGCGAGGGGCTGGGGTTGTAGGTGCCTGTATGACCAGTTTCCTCCTCTTTCCAGTTACTGGCTGCACCATCCCGATGCTGACCTTGTTCTTGTTTAACTTGGCTTTTCCCGTGGCTGCTTCGTGCTCCCGAGCGATGGAGTTTTACCTTTCGTGCCAGTTGGTTTGGGGGAAAGGACGTCGCTTCACTGACGTGTTTGGGTTGTGGGTCTCTCTTCTGAAGCCCTGAGTAAAAACCATCACAGCGCTCTGACCCTAGGAAATACAGCTTGGCAGGTATTTCCCATCTATACCGTGTTAGTGAGCCAGCACTAAGTAAGTTGGGACTGTCTAGGAGGGCAGTGGAGGTCCCAACTTCTCTTTCTTAGTGTGGACATTTAGTGGAGGCACCCAAATAAGTGGTGGTCCTTTTTGCTGGTGGGCATTTCCGAGGCAGTGCAGTCTTGTGTGGTCTGGGAGCTGCTGGGCTCTGATGGAGGGCACTCCTCCAGCTCAGACACCACCATTAAGTGCCTGAAGTTACAAGGAATAGTAGAGGTTGGTCTTTCTATCAAGGCAAAGGTTTGGAAGACTGGGACCCTATGAGTGCTGGTATATGGGGCTCCCAAAGGGATGACACCCATTGCACTGACACCCCAGCATGTGTGCGTGCCAGAGCCAGGCATCCTACCTGCACAGTGCCAATCTGAGCCTGGTCCTTAGATGCATCCTATGACAGGAGGAGAATGAAGGGAGAAGAATGGCTCTGTCTGCTGGGGATAGCATGGAGGGGATGAAAGGGGGGATCATCACCATCACAGTGGTGCCCACATGCAGCCTGTGGGGCTGTGTGGGCAGCCAGGTCATGGGGGCAGCCTCTTGGGTGCTTCCCCCTGCTCCAATCCCTTTGAATCTGCAGTGGAATTGGGAGCAGAGAAAGCCCCAGTGAGGCTGAGCTGGCCACAAAGTCCTTAAAGGGTAAAACCAGCTTCTGGGTCCCTGTTGCCCTGTCCAAATTCATGGCAAGTGCATGGTGGATGGGTGCGCAGCTCGCTGGGACCAGCCCTGTGTGCCTCGAGTCCCAAATTAAGGGTGTCAGGGCATCCTCCCAGCACCCAGACAGCAGGGACATTGCTGGCTGGTTGAGCCACTGGCTCATTTCAGATCTAATGGCTTAGGACCACTAAGTTCATTGTGTGGTGACCTAAAAGCAGCGGTCCCTCGCCTTGGGCATCGCTCTGTGATGGCTCTGTCGTGCTCTGCAGGAGGGTCCCTGCGGACCCCCAGGTGTCTTCCCACCCCCTCAACCCCTCCCTGGGCGTTTTAACTTGTTTCCTTTTGGCAGAGGAAACATGACTTTCCCCATTGATGGAATTCAGCCCCGACAATGCCCAAGTGACACAATTTCCCCCTCCGAGCATGCCATCGCGCTGCAGCGATGCTGGGTACCCCTTTTTGGGGCCATCTGCATGACAATGCGCCGGTCTGTGCTACCATTAGCTGCCCTTTTGCTATTAGTACCTAATGAAAATGTAACCATATTTAACCCCCCACAGTCCGAGATTAGCGAGAAAGGGGCCTAAGTGGATTTAATTCTTTTGTATGGCGAGCATCAAACTCTCCGTTTTGATTGCTCTGTCCCCTCTTCCCCTCTGCAGCGGGAGAGGGAGGCAGGAAAGCTGTGTAAGGCTAACTCCATCCTCTCAGCTGTCCCCCGGCACAATGGGCAAAGTATCTTTTGTGGCATTAACGGCTTTGGCTGGGGGCTGGGGGGAGCCTGGATGGAGAACAATGTGTGAGAAGCTGAGACTGTGGGTTTCCCACACGGCCCAATATGTCTCCCCACACCCCCCTCTGGGACAAGCAGACCTGCAGCAGCCCAGCCCACAGCTGATCCTGGCTTGATTGGCTCCCCCCCCCTCTATTTTTTTCCTCCCTTTCCTCCTTCCTTCCCCCCTCATTGTGCTCTGGAGAGATGAAAATCCTTTCCTGGCGTGAAAGGAGAGGCGTGCCTTAAATCCCCTCCCTCGGACGGAGCGGGCATGTCATATGATGGCCAAATCCACCGGATTAGTGTGTGTGGGTCTGCCTGCGTGTCCTGCCGGAGGCGGGGGGCGGGATGCCCGATATCTATATTCCTGCCCTCCCCCCTCTTCTCCATATGGATTTCTGCCGGGATATTTAGTCATTGCACCTGCTGGCCGCCGGCCTTTCGCTGCGGGATTGAGGATGCAACCTTGGGATAGTGGGAGCGCAGTGAATTCTCTCCTTTTCCTGTCTCCCATCCCCATGTGTTTTTCCCAACCTGAAGCAAACAGGGATAAAGGGGCTGTTGTTTGGGCTGTGTGCGATGGGAGCATCTTTGCATGAAGAAGACAGGTTCTGAAAGTTGAGGTTGTTCAGCCTGGAGAAGAGAAGGCTCCAGGGAGACCTTAGAGCAGCTCCAGTGCCTAAAGGGGCTGCAGGAAACCTGGAGAGGGGCTTGGGCCAAGGGGAATGGCTTTAACCTGCCCAAGGGGAGACTGAGATGAGCTCTTAGGCAGAAGCTCTTCCCTGTGAGGGTGCTGAGGCGCTGGCACAGGGTGCCCAGAGAAGCTGTGGCTGCCCCATCCCTGGCAGTGCTCAAGGCCAGGTTGGACACAGGGGCTTGGAGCAAGCTGCTCTATGGAAGGGGTCCCTGCCCGTGGCAGGGGTTGGAGCTGGAGGAGCTTTAAGGTCCCTTCAACCCAAACCATTCCATGGTTCTATAAAGAGCCCCCCAAGCGCCAGAGCTGGTTGCAGGTCCAGGCAATCCAGTGCGGTGGGAGGAAGGTCCAGTCGTGTTTGTCATTACCTGTGGGAACCCTGATGTTAAGGATTTGTGCTTGTGGGAAGTAACCACTTACAGGGTCACCTCCTCCATCCGCATGGGAAGAACTGAGGCAGAGAGCTCTTAATCAACAAAGCCACTGTCATGAGTAAAATCAGGTTCGAAGCCAAGAATAGCATTGACTACCACTTAATTCCTGCCTCTGTGTTTTTAGTGTCCCGAATCCACAACTCTCTTGGTTTCTCTTCAGGTTTTTTGACTTGTGCTGCATCATTTTGTGCTAGAATTCCTGCTTTTTCCAAGAAAACAGTTTTTACAGACCCCACGAGCCAAACCAGCATCTCCCTGCTGCCGTGGTGTGAGAACTTGCGTGCTCAGGGAGGAAGTCTGCCTCGGTTGAGATGAGTTTTGCAACCAAGTCTGCAGCCTCCAATCTATTTCTGCGTGCTCTACATCTTGCTTGCTAGGAAAGAAAACCCTTTGTGGGACAAGCACAGGGATGAGGAGATGCCCTAGGTCAGTGCAGGGGGGGCTGGTGAGACTCAGCATCTCTGGCAGTAGTGCAGCAGCCCAGGACTGAATGAGGTGACCTGTCCCTGCAGGTACTTAGGTCTTGCTGCAGGTGAGGTTTGTTATATGTGTACCTAAGTCTGCTGTATTTGTGGAAAACACCTTATTTCCAAAGAAAACTCAACCTGGTGCATGCCAGGTGTGGCATGGTGGGGCTGGCTGTCCTTGGGGATGGACACGGGGCACGGGTGCAGAGGCACATGGCTGCGGTGGCCACCACTACCACGGTCAGCAGCCAAGGGGAGGCCACCAGGATGATGGGTCCAGAGGGATGCCAAGAGGCAGCACTGCCTGGGGTTGCCTCCTCCAGCAGTCTCACTATGTGGCCCCAAGGTACCTGGGACCACGGGGCTGATGCTTCTGGGGCAAGACGTCCCCACTGAGGAGATGCTTCAACCCGGTGACTTAGAAGATGCCCCAACTGATGGTGAGCAGGGATGGAGCCAGGTCCTGGAGCAAGGGATGCGCCCACAGCCTGGGCTGGGGAAGCCGCGCTCCTCAGCAGGACCTGGAGGTGAAGTGCTGCAGGGCTCGGGCGGGAGGAGAAGCGTGCGAGGGGATGGGGAGGGCGGTGGGGGGGACGGCGGGAGCTGCTGCTTGTGTGAATGTGCCCCCGCTCATTGTTCTGCGCCTTTATTCTGCGGGCTTCGATGGGACTGATTTAGAAATCCTAATCAAGGAGCAGTCTCCGTGCCTCCCGAGTGTGACACAACTTGAGCTGCTCCGGGCGCCTTTGTTCCCTAATGACAGCTGACTTCATGCAGCAGTGGGAACAGTTTGAGCATAACTCTGCACTGCCGGGGCTGGCAGCTGCAGCCTTAACTCTTTCTTGCCCCCAACAGTGGGATGGGGATGGACCAGGGAGGAAGAGTAGCCAGAATGCACGTAGCCCATGTGAGGATGCTCAGGCTCACCTGTGCACCTCTCCTGAGAGCTGTACCAGAGGGGGACTGGAGAGAATAAAGCTGTTGATGTACAATTGTGTTGCAGCAGTGGGGGGGAAGAAGCCAAGCCATTTTCCAGCTGCAGAGAGGCTGTTTTGGGTGTCTGCTGCAGGTATTCATCAGGAAACAACTCGGACCCAACCCAGGGCAATGCTGGGGGAGGGAGGTTGAATTTCACGTCCAGTTTTGTTGATGCTTGGAGTGTTGGAGCCTATCTGGAGCCCTGGGTGAGCGTGAGGTGCTTCCACGCTGGCTGCGGGGCATTTACATCACTCGCATTGAAAGTAAAAGGCATTGAGTCACTCCAAGATGTTCCTGGAAGAGAGTTCTGTTTCTGCCAGCAAAGAGCTGCAGAACCAGCATCATTCTCCCTCTTTTGGCCTCAGTTTCTTCCCTGGCAAAGCACAGCTCACATTACAGTGTCCGGCACAGAGCTGTGTGATTTAGCATTGGGAATGTGCTTGGTGGTGCTCACTGGGTCAGTGCTGGCAATAGTTAAACCCTCTTCCCCTTTCTATTTGTTGTCAAACCATTACCCTGACCTGGGAAAAGATTTATGGAAAATCAACCATATTAAAGGGGGATGACCCAGGAGAAGCAGAGCTGGTTTGGCACAATGGGTTGCAGCCCTTTCCTGCGCCAGGGCTCACCCAGGCTCTGCCCTGGCCAGCTCCAGCGGGTTCCCATAGCAGATGGGTCCATACTGGTTTCCCAGCACCTGTGTCCCCTCTGCCATCCCCGAATCCCGGCCGCCCATGCTTGGCCAGGGTCTCCCTGGCGACGGGGCCACGGGATGCTGTGCAGTCCATTTGTCACCAATTGTCACTGTTTTGTTCTGCCTTGTATGCGCACTCGATTGTGTCACGGGGGAGGTGAGGAGGAGCAATCAGGCCTTGTCTAATGGGCTGCAGGCTCCTGCTGTGGGGAAAAACTCGAGGGTCTGCTTGCAGAGGGAAGGGGAAAGGGAAAGGGAAGGCAGGCACTGCAGATATTCCTGCCCAGAGCATCCCAGGTACTGCCGAGTTGGGGTGGAGCCTGGCATGGGTGCAGGGCAGGCAAAGATCCTTGTATTCATTAGGTGACAATTTAGGTCAGGGATGAATTTGGTTCTCTGCAGTGTGGATCTATTACTGCAAAGCTGGGAGAGGGAGGGAGGTGTCCAGTGTCCCCCATCATCTTCCGTGGTGATGTTCACCCCCTTCCACACTTGTGCGTGGCTGTGGGATGGGGTTTGTTCTCCGTGGGTCCCCCCTCATCCAAAGGGAGGCGTGTTTTCCGCAGGACCAGCCCACCCTGGGTACCCCTAATGGGTAAGGCTTGGGAAGTCCAGCTTCCCAGGTGAGACTCCGGTAGGCTTCAGGCTGCAGGTGGATTAACACCTCCTCCAGACCCCAGCTTCTGAGCAATTCTTATTTCCCCCAGGTGCGTTGCTGAAAGGGATTTGATGTATTATGGGTTTTGGTGTGCCTGTTAGCATTTAGCTATTGATGTGATCTCACACTAAACTGTATACTTTTTCCCCTCTTTGCTCCATCATCCCCACCTTACCCAAAGTGCCATGATTCATCTCTCCCTGCTTGGCTCCACCAGCCCCCTCTTCTTCCCTTCTCCCAGCTTCAAGCCACCAGGACTAGCTCAAAGTAGAGCTGTGGCCAGCTGAGCCTCAGCACCCACGCTCAGGTTTTTCTGTAAACCCCTCATTCAGGGCAGGCTGGCCAAACGGATTACAGGAACACAGGGAAGCTGTGGAGCAGAGCGTAGGGAAAACTTGAGCAGTCAACCCCAAACCAGGCAAGCTGAGGCGGTTCCAGTTTGGTTTCCAGACCTGGAGCTCAGTGTGAAATACCACAGAGGGAAGGGAGAAGAGGGTTTTTCCAGCATGTGGTGTTTGGCAGGTTTCTCTCCTCGCTCCCTGGTGGTCATCGCTCCATGTCTCCAAACCACTGCGTGGTCAGGCTCACGTGGGTGCATGGGTCAGGGCGGACTCAGAGGATGGATGCCTGATGGTACCATGCATCCCTGCGTTGCTTTTTGGTGCTTTTAGTTTTGGATGTTGTGCCAGTTGCCCACCCAAACTTTGCCATCTCTCAGCCTGGCAGGAAGCTGCTGCTTAAACGGGCTCTTTGTGGTGGTTGCTTCCAGCTGAAACGTGGCCAGGAGAGCAGGTTCTGGCCTGGAAAATTGGTGCTAATGCTGTTGATGGAGGCGAATATTTGCAGGGAAGAGTTGGGAGGCCAAGGTGAGGTCAGATGAAGGACTGGGGGGAGGTTTATGATCCCCCTAAGCTCACCATCCACCAACACCGTGCTACCTCGTGGTGCAGAACAGGCAGTGTTTTGAGAGCACCATGGGGCAGCCCCTCATCGCAGAGCTGGTGGGGTCCCTGTGCTGGGGAAGGGCACAAAGGTCCAGGCACTTCTGCAGAAAATGAGTGTTGTAACTGCACAGTGCAGCAGAAAAGCAAGGCAATGACTCCTGAGCAGGGAAGGGAGGTCCTAAGTAACTGTACTTATTCAGTCTAGGGCTTTCCATAAAGGAACAGGGATGAAATTGCTCCCAGCATCTGCTCAGCATTTATTTCTCACAGGGGAGGTCACACAGGTTGCTGCTTGCTGTAGTGGAAGGAGAAAGAGCCACGTACTTGCTCTGTCCTGGGGGGAAGCTTTGTCTCCCTTTTGGTCTGGGGTGAGCAAAGTGTGGGGCAGGAGAAAACCAGGCTCCCGAGCTGCTCCATATCTCAGCCATCACGGAATGGGATCAGCTCTGAAAACAGCAGGTTGAGCTGAAAGGTGTGACTTGTCATTAAGTGCATTGGTGTCTCCAGGGTAGCCGAAGGGCAACCAGCTTGAGGAGTTATGCCGTGTGGGTTGTGTTAATCTCTTACTTCAGGGGGTTCTCTGGCTGCTCAGGATGGAAAGACCCTCTTCCACATCACGTTGTCCTCTGGCATACTGCAAATGTGATGTTTTCCTTTGTATTTTGGGAAGTTGGGGGACCCTTATCCATGCACGGATTTGGTTCCCCGAGTGGCTGGTTCAGGAGATCTTAGTGCAGAGGGTGGCCGTGGGCTGACTGAAGCCATGGGAGAATGGAAAATGGAGTTTGGCTGTGATGAAGTTTGAAAGGATTTATAGGGGTTATGGTTTATTTTAATAAAGGAAACAATGCAGAGGGTGAGCAGTGCCAGCCTGGCAACGCGGGCCGGAATTCACAGCAGGCAGCTTGGCTTTCTCAGCCCTGTTTTCCACCAGGTGCAGCACTGGGAATCTTGCTTTCTACCTGAGCCAAGCTACTCCCATCCCAGTGCTGCCAACCCTGGTGCGGGCTGCCTGGGCGCATCGCTGCTTTTGAGGATCTCCAAGCGCTGGGTGATGCCTGCCTCACTGCCATGGTGGCTCTCCATCCCTTTGGGCCTCCTGCCTCTGCCACATTCCTCCTCAGCCCATGGGTGGATCCGTTCTCGCACGAGCTCTGCGAGAGGAAGCATCGGGGTGATGCAAATGGGGTTTGTCAAGATAGTTTTGGAGGGAATAAAAATAGCTCTTGGACCAAAACCTATTCCTGCTCCTGGGCAGGAGTGCTTGTTCCGACTGCTTTGTACAGGTGCTGTCAGAGCAGGGCTGGAAGGGGGAAGTGCTCGGTTATGCCCTGCTTCTTGGATGGGAATCAGTTGGTTTCCCACAATGGTAGAAAAAGTGTCTGGAAGAAGGGGCTGGTTTCTCTCCATGAATTTGGCTTCTTTGGGTGCAGCTGAGTCTCTGCTTCAGCTTCTTCCATCCCAGGGTGGAAAACTTAAACTGCTTTGGTTTCAAAATTGCTTTTGCAAAGATAACGGAGTGAATTGTCCTGTAGTTGTCTTCATTGTGCAGATAGAGAAGGCTGTGCAGTGATTGCCCAGCCCCAGGGCAGAGGATGCCCTTCCTGTGCTGCACGGCTGGTACAGCCAACCTGGAGACTGGAAGTGCCTCCTTGTGCAAAGCCCTGTAATATCTTTGTGAGAGCTGGACAAGTGGTTCCAGTGCAGTGGAGGAATGATGGGCAAGGGCTGGCTTGGCCAGAAGTCTAAGGATGACTTTTCTACCATGAGTCTATTATCCTGTAATACATTTATCTTTACGACAGAATTCAGATGTGTTTTGCCCACTGCAGAGCACCTTTGGATACAAAGTGAAGGAGGAGGCAATGTTTGGGTTTGGGTTGCTCACAGCAGATTGATGTGAGCAACCTGTATTACTATGTGAGCTATCCTGCATTACAAGAACTAATGGTTTGGGTTGGAAGGGACCTTAAAGCTCATCCAGTCCCAGCCCCTTGCCACAGGCAGGGACCCCTTCCATAGAGCAGCTTGCTCCAAGCCCCTGTGTCCAACCTGGCCTTGAGCACTGCCAGGGATGGGGCAGCCACAGCTTCTCTGGGCACCCTGTGCCAGCGCCTCAGCACCCTCATAGTGAAGAATCCAACCCTTCCATCAGTGCTGGGGCAGAGGGGGGTTGATGCTGCAGGGAATGGATTTGGTTTCCAGCTGCGGAAGCACAAGCCCAGCTGATGGGTTCTGTGCAAGGGAGAGAGCCTGGCTCCGGAGCACACGGACACTGCTGGGGGAGCCTGGTGCGCACGTGGCCTGCGGGGATGACGGCAAAGAGGGGTCCCGCAGGACGGGGGCTGCCAGCTCCGTGCAGCTGCTCTCCCGAGAGCCGGCTCCAGGAATCTGTGTTTGCTTTGGCTGCACGCTCCGTGCAGAAGTGGTAGGAATACAGAGCTCCAGGGGGAAGGAGGGGCGGGAGAGGAGAGGGCTTGTGCGCTTCCAAACGCGATGATGTGCCTCATCCACGTGGAGCCGGAGCTTTTGGGCTCTGCTGTGGACCTGGGCGGCCAGCCCCGAGCAAAAGGCTTGTAGGTTATTTGAATTGAGCTGGTTGGGATTCTACAGCCAAAGCTTGATTCTTCCTGTCCCAAAGCCTGATGGGTTACTTTTTGCGGAGAAAAGTATGGATTTGGGGGTTTTGATTTTTAGCTGTGAACATGGTTTCTCCTCCATCCTTCCCCTTTCCGCGTGCTTTCCCTTTTAGTTCTTCATTCCTTTTTTCTCTCTGTTGTCTCAGTAAAGGAAAAAGGGGGCAAATAATCCCCAGAACTGAAAAAGCAAAATGGAGAAGCTGGAAAGGTTTGAAAACTGTTTGATTTCTCACTGAAAACAAGAGCTATTCCTCCATTTGAAGTGCTGGCAGCTTGATCCCTGTCCAGAACAACATTGACCTGTTGCTGCTCCTGTTTTTGCTCAACAGCCTCGAATGCTGAGCAGGGTTAAGTCATCCCTTTAACAGGGATGGCTGGAGGTTGTCTTGGGAAAAGAAAGCTGTTCTTGTCAGTGGTTCTTTGCTGTTTCAGTTCTCCTGGAGACCTGTGGGCAGAAAAGCAGGAGATGGGAGAAACCCACAGGGCTCAGCCACACTGACCTCTCTCCACTGAGGATTCAGGGAAAGCAGGTGCTGCTGGGATGGAGCACGGGATAAGTCTGGTCAAGGGAGCCTGCACATTGTAAAAGCCCTAAAACTGGGGTTTGAACCCGGTTTGTCTTGATTTCCATCTCCTGACTCCTCTGTGGCATTGTTCTCCCCTTGGAGACACCTCAGGCTTAGGTGGCTGCTGAGCACTCCAGCCACTTTCCTTGTCCAGTGCCAGTATCCAAGAGCCAGAAAGGAGCCGAAACAGTAAAAGAAAAAGAGAAAGCTTTTCCTGCTCATTTTTCAGCGGTATTTTTATGTCTGGTGCCCTGTATGAGCAAGGAAAGCAGCGGCCCATCTGTTTCTAGCACCATTAAAGGCGTTGGACTGCATGTGGCCCTCAAGAATAAAATAAAAATAGGACCCTTTGGTCTGGCAATGTCAAACGCTCTTTCATCTCGGACGACCCCCAGCCGGGACCATATCCTCCCAAAGCTGGAGGTTCCCACCAGTGTTCATCCCAGCAAAGGCATCTGCCCCCCTCCCCATTTATTTTGTTGTAAGAGAAGGAAGTTCAGGCACTTGAGGTTCACGCTGGCTGCTGACCTCTGAGTGCTGCTCCCCCGGACCCTCTCCTCCAGCTTCTTTCCTCCAGCTCAGCAGCCTTCTATGGGAGTCAGGAGTGAAGAGGTTAAAGCCTCTTTAACAAGTGCTCGGAGGATGGAAGTGTTTGACGGGTTTTAGGACCGGCCTTTGAGCAGGCTGTGCCAGCAGGATGCAATTAATGACTGGGAAGATTGCTACAATATGGGGTTGCTTTCTCCTCATCCCTGTCTTTCTCGCCACTTGAAGCCACGCTCTGCGTTATGTCCTGCTGGGAGCCCACGTAGGCTCACAGAGACTCACCTCCTCTGGGATGTACCATAAAACACTGGCGAGGTGGTGTTACCTCTGCTAATTTGGCAGCAGTGCCCCTCTATGAGGAAAGTTTGGGTGTAACTTCAGGCTTTGGAAACTTGCACTAATTGAAAGAACATTTTAAAGGTTGCTTGAGATACATAAATGCATCGCCCTTTTGACATGAAAGCTCCTTTATTTATCAGACTCGGGATAGCGCAAGTCCTGCTGTGTTGGGAAAGGGAAGAAAATGACTTTAATTTAGGAGAAAAGGCTCGTTATTTCCTTCATAAAGTCCTTGAAGTGTTTTTGCACATATTTTGGCCATTACACGGGTCGATGTTGGTACAAGGCGCTCGGTGCGTGCTGTCTTCAGAGCGAGCGTAGGAGCGCAGGGCTGGCTCTGGTGGAAATGGGGCCAGATGTGCAAACCTGCCCAGTCCCAAAGGATGAGCAGGGGCTGCACGCAGGGACTTATGGACAGCCTTCCCTGGCTGGGAGGGGCAGCTCCAGCCCTTCTCAACAGGGGATCTGAAGAGCAGCAGGGGAAGGAAGGTGTCAGATGTGACTGGGTGAGTGGAAGCACTTCCCACAGTGTGTTTAATGCCTCTCTACATGTGATCCATCGAGGATGCAGGTCTCGTCCCCAGATGCAGGGCAGAGCCATTTGGTAGCTCACTGTATTTCCTTAGAGGTATTCAGTCCATTAGTTGGTTTATTGACCAAGGTGACAACCGTGACATGATGCTCGTGCAGAAGAGTGGGGATGCTCATTGCAGTGCCATCCTTTCTTGCCACAGTGGAAAACTGGAAACCTGGAGACCCGTTTCTGTTTCTTTACTTACCCAAAAAGGTATTGAGCTGTTGGGTGAAATGGCTCCTTGGACCATTGGTTTTGTGGGGCTGTGGGGCATTGTAGACCCTTGGAAGATGGTTATTTAGGCAGCCATGTGTCTCCAACCTAATCTTTAGGTAGGAAGGGGATGTCAACTGCTTCATGTATAAGAAAATTGAAGACAATATATATCTTAATTTATAATTAAGATTTTCCCCCCAGTATTTGAACACAACATACTAAGGACTCCTGAAATTCAAAGGAGCTTTGTCTGTCCCTTCATACGTGTTGCGTGTGCGTTTCCCTGCTGCTGGGTCTCTTCCAGGTCTCAAATGAGTTAAACCAGCTCTTGGGCTATGGGACTGGTTTCAGTCGAGGGCTCGTGCAGGATGCATGTGTGGTCCAAGTGCCTGTGCTGCTGTTTGCTGTTGGGCTTCTCACCTCATTCCTTGGTAGGTCCCGCTGGTTTCCTGCACCATGGAATGGATGGGTTTGGGAAGTGGGACTGCCTGGATGCTAGTCTTTATTGGAAACAGCCCTTTGAGTCAGGAAAGTGCTTTCTCCCCCTCTGGGCACTCAGACCTTGAAAATGCAGGTCCATCACGGCTGTGGCCACCCATTATGGCACTGCTTTAGCTGCATTGTTGCTCCTCCCAGCGTGGGGAGGACAGTCCTTCCTCTTCCTCACTCCTTGCCTTGCAGCCCTTATCCCCACAGCGTTGAGCATCTCCTCTCCATGTGGGGCTGCTTTGCCAAGGGTCCCATCTTGGTAAGAATCCTTTGGTGCTACTGGTGGTGTATAACTAAGTGGAAAAACCCACTTGGTCTCCCTGGAGATGTGCTTGGGGTAGGGTTTGATTGTTTTTTGGCTAATCAGGCCTACACAACAGCTGTTGAGCAATCCTCCGTCCTCTAAAAACAAATAAGGAGCAAGTCTGGTGGCCAAATGTTGGAGGCACGTTGTAATGACTGTGAGCAAATCGCATTTGCAGCGTGGGGCTGCTTAACAGAACAGCTGCAGGGTTTGCCTCTCCTTCTCCTGTGTAACATTAGCTGGGCACTGGTGTTGCGGAGCACGGAGAAGGGGATGATTGTGGAGCAGGCTGGAGTCCCCATAGGACGATGCTTGTGGTGCCAAGGCATTTTATTGTTCTTTATTTGAAAGGTTTGAGGGTTGGTATCCCATGAGAAGTGGCTGCTTCTCTTCCACCTCATCATCCTGCAGCTTGATGGCTCCTGGGCTTGGAAGAGGGATGTAGTGAGCGGAAGCAAAAGTGTCTGCATCCCACCCTAGTCCTTGTGCTGAAGATAGCAAAGGGACAGCACATGCTGTGTCCATCTCCTCCTTATGGCACCGAGCTTCAGCTCCTGATTCACCTAAAGTGCTTCCCAGGTGAAAATTAGCCAAAGGTTGGGAATTGCTTCGCACTGCCATGAAACAATAACGCCGGTGCACTCAACAGAAAGACCTTGAAAACTGAGCCTGGCTCTGGTAAGCGTTCTTGGTGTAACACCTGACATCTGGGTTGAGATGGAAAGTCTTTCCCAAGATAACTGCTACATGTGGTTATGGAAATGTCCTCGGCCATTTTCCCCTGGTTCTTTTCACTATTGTTATTATTTACTGGCATTTTTTCAGCCTGGATAATGGGAAAAAGCTGGGCTGATTTCACTGGGGGAATTTCTAGCCCGCTGTGTTGCTTCAGCCCCACATCCTAACAAGATGTTTCATGGATTTGCGGGTCTGCAGGAGATACGAGGTTGGTAGTGGAAACAGTTCCTGCTGTTGGATCTGCTGGCAGCATGTTTCAGTTGGCAGCAGTGATTACAGCATTTGCAAACATTTTGGTTTGTCAGTAAAAACACTGGAATAACAAGGGGAATAAATGCAAAAGCCCCATTGGCAAAGTTGAGCTCAGGAAGTCTGTTCCTTGGGAATGGACTTGTGTGTCCCAGCAGCATTTCCTCCAGGATCTAAACACCTTCAGCTACAGCGATCCCTGTTTCTGGGCTGAGCAGAGGGTTACAGTGCCCATGTAGTGTTTGTAATGATATTTGGGATCGATCAGGCTCGCACTTGTGCTTGCCTTGGTGTAGGAATGGTTCCCGACAGCCGGGGTAGTGTAGTGGCATGTGAAGGAGTTTGGGATCAAACTGATCTGGGATCCAGAAATGCGGCTTCCAGTCCCCACTGCGGCAAATCCCTAAAGCTCTCTCAGTCTGCTTCCCCACCTGTCCCATTTCCTCACACCCCCTATCCAGTTTGCTTGTTTAGACTGGGAATTTAAGTTAAGAGCTGTTTGTTGCTTCCCCTTTATGCCTCCACTGCGCTGCAGAGGAGAGCCCAGATTCCAGCCTGCCTGTGCTAGCACCCATCAGCAGCAGAGGCTATGGGAAGACCTCCTGCAGATGCCATGGCGTTGGGTCCATCAAGCCATTCCCTCTGTGGCAGTGTTGGAGCTCCATACACTGTCTTTCCCTGGCACCACGGCTAAGCTGGCACATGGAGGACTTGAGGTTTCAGCTTTGCACTGGGCTTGGCTGGGAAAAGATTGCGTTTTCTTTGTGCTTTCTTGCACCAGGCAGTCCCAAAACCACAGACGGGACCTGACCCAAAGCCTGTTGGAGAAACTCCATGGTGGCTGAGCAGAATTCCTGTTATCTCCCTTCTTCTGTGGTAGTTCTTGATGCAGTTTCAGGCTAAAACTTGAGAGGAGCTGATCTACAAACTCCTCTCCAGTGTGTGCCTGCTGGAGAGGATTGTTATTCTAGTTACTTGGCTCTAAGCCTGATTGGAACCAGTAGGCAAGGCACATGGCGTGGAGAAGCACCAGTCTGCCCCTGCACATGGCCAACCAAACCATCATGTATAGTATGGTGTGATGGGGATAGCCTGCTCCACAGACCAGGGGAATCTGGGTAGATGTCACTAACATAAGCCAAACCCTTCATGCCACTAAAGAGCCTCCCTGTATCTGAAAGACGATGATCTGGTGGTAAGCGAGTTCCTTTCCCTCACCAAATGGGATGGTCTTTGTGTCAGCACATCCCTGCCTGTCTGGGAAGAGCAGTGTCCCAAGGAAGCAGCCTTGATCTCCTGGTAGCTATTCCTCTTTTGGGTTGCAGCTCATTTCCCTCATAATGCTTTGCACAAGCTTCCCACGTGATGCTAATTAGCCCCAAGCAGCATTATAGCTAATGATGATTGCCACCGCTCATTCTCCCAGTGTGATTATTCAGCCCTCAGCAGCAGTCCATTTTGGGGTGATTTGCAGCCAGGACCTCGTGCAGGAGGAGCCTCTCAAAGGAGAGGGGAGCAATTGTAAAACCCCAGCCTGACACTGGGTGTTTGCTTTGAGTGGTGGCTGGTCACCTTCAGAGGGTGCATGGAAGTGATTCCATGGTGCAGTCACCCTCTGATAAATGGGGGTGATGGCAGTGCTGGTGGTGCCCAGCACCAAGGGCTTGCTGGAGGAGAGGGTGGTGTGCTCTTTGGTCCCAACCTCAGTGCTGAGGACCCGGAGTGTGACATCCGCTGCGCCATAGGCGTTGTCCGAGAGGACAAACCCAAGCTGAGGACGTTTCCCTTCGAGTCCTGTGGCCCGTGTTCAAACAAGTGATGCAGTCCTCGTGTTTACCCTGTCAAACAACACATCTTCGTCTCCAAACACTCCTCTTACGCAATCCGCGCTCTCCGTCTTTCCGCCCGGAGCAGGAGCAGCTCTGCCAAGCCGTGACCTAACTGCACCCGGCTCTGGCGGTGGGAGAAGCTGAAGCCTGCCCATGAAGTGGAGCTGGGGCTGTTTAACGCTTACGGTGCTGGGCAGGGGTCGTGGGGATGCTGGAGAGGTGACACTTGCTCCCTGCCTTGCTCTGGAGCAGTGCGATGGAGGGGCGATGCTTTGTGGCTGCAGCTAAGGAGGGTATCACAGCAGTGATTTAGGCAAGGTTATGTTCCTAAATCCAATATTTAGGTTTTATCTCCTTTAAAGAGTTGCTTTGCTTCTTGCTTGGATTCTTGCAAATGAATTATAAACCCCCAGTTGTCCTGTTGTTGGTTGTCCAGCTTCCAGCAAGCCTTCATTGTGCTGTGGTGAGAAGACCCTTCACCAGGTGCCCATCACTTGTAGGTTGGTACAACTTATTTTGGTCTAAGCTCAATGTGAGGCTTGCATAAGGCTCTTAAAATTAGTGTCGCCTTTCAAGCCAAAGGGCCGGAATAAGGTTTACAAGCCATAAAAGCCTCTTATCAAAGTTGATTTCCTCCAACGCACCTTTCATCTTTTATGGTATTTACTTTTCAAATCCTTGAACTTAAAAGGATTAAACAGGTTGAAGGGGGGGTGGGGAAGGAGGGGGAAAGAGAAAACAAATAAGGAGGAAGATGGATGGAGTATGAATTATGAGAGGCCCATATAAAATATGAATTAGGAGAAAGTCTAAACAAAGAGTTGTCGTTCTCTGAACTAGTGAAGTTAAGGTGCGCTGGAGGCTTAACTTGAGGGAGGATTTGATTCCGCTGGGTTATATTTTCACTTTCCAAAATGAATGGAGGAGAGAGCAACTCGCGGGGGGGATATGGGGAATCTGTGTTGTTCTGCTCTCTCTTCCCACCTCTTTCTGCCCTGCGGTGGGACGACCACGTGTGATCTACCCCAGCGAGCTCTTGTCCTGCTGCCAAGCTGTTTCCCAGGCAAGAAACCTTGCAGGAAGCAAGCAAAGGTCTTGCTGGCAGAGAGCTGCTAAAATAACAGGAGTTGTGAAAGGGATCGGCGGTCTCTGCTCACGTCAGGGAACTGGAAAAGCATCCTGGTGAACTGGAGCCATTTCCAGGACAAGTCCCTGCAGCAGAGGTGTTGCTGAAGGGGATGTGTAGCAGCAGGGACAGGCAGCGAACCTGGGTCAGTTCTGAGCCCCTTGTGTGGCCTTGTCCTGCCCCATGGGTGCCCTGTGCCTTTTCCCCAGCCATTGCCAATGTCCTCGTCCCCCTCCCCAGGGGCCGGGCTGCCGCGTTGGCTGCCCCGCTCCCCATCCTGGTCCTGGAGGGGCACATTAAACCTGCCCCACCAGAAGGTTGCAATCAGGGGCTGGCTCTGGGTCACGGGCTGGGTCAGGCTGCAGCAGGGGCTGGGGGCAGGCAAAGCAAACACCACTGAGGAGCTCCAGCCACGGGCGATCCCTGACCTCCCCAGCCCCGAGCATCTGCGGCTGGAGGGGGGGTTCCTGCAGCCCATGGATGTGTCGGTGGCTGCCTGTGTGTGGTGAGCAGAGCACAAAGCCCCTGGAGATGGCAGGACAAAACGATGCCACCTCTGAAGCAGATCCATCCGATTTGATTTGGTATCAGGGCTGGAGCGTTCTGTGTCAGTGCTACACCCACCAGTGGCATTCAGCAGTCAATCAGTATTAGGCAGGTCACAGTGTCCCCTCGGCTGAGCTGTCGTTGGTTTAGGGTGGGTGGGATCAGGATGCGGGGAGGGACACATGGGTGTTTGTACCACGCTCTGCTCCTTCTCCGCAGCTTTTCCCTCTTCCCTTCAGGGCAGGGTCACGCAGGGGAGGTTCCATGGGCACACACAGCCCCCCAGGGCTCAATGAGAACCAGATCCTTTAACAACCTGATGCACAGGGTGGCCCTTGGCTGGGGTTTTGGCTGAGATCACTGGTTCCGTGACCCTCTCTGGGGTCGGCCATCTGGTGATGTGGGGATGTGGTCAGGAGACATCCCCATCACCTCTCGCTGACTCATGCTTGCTCACTCCTGCGGCAGCTTTAAGCGCTGCCGCTTCAGGCTCTGCTCCGAGGGAGGGCGAATTCCCAGGGTGAAACCAAAGGGTGGAGCTCTGGAGGTTAACGGTTAAACCCATGGCACCTTGGAAATACCCCAACTGCCCTCCCGGAGACCACAGCTGCTGTGAGTCAACCTGCCGCAGCGGGATCCTGAGTCAGGGCGATGCCTGTGGTCTCGGGGGTCCTTGGCATCAGGGGGAAAGCTTTGGGATGCTCAGGTGGAGCGAGGCTCTGTGTCCAGTCTGTTGGGAAGCCTCCTGTGGTGTATGTCATGGAATCATGTCATAAAAAGGTTTGGGCTGGATGGGGCCTTAAAGCTCATCCGGTTCCAACCCCTCATTGGATGCTCCCATCCAGCCTGCTCTGGTATATGCAGGCTGTTTGCACCCCTGTCCTTTGCTGAGCAGGAGTTAGTGCGAGGGAGGGCAAAGAATAGCTAAAATAACAACCAGAAGTGGTTCAAAGCAGATGCTGTCCTTCCCTACAGCAGTTTCCCACAGGGTTTTCTCTGATTCTTCTTTGTCAAAAGCTTGTTACTGTTACGGAAAACGTTGGCTAAGGGATATGGAGGACATTGAAATCTCATTTGTAGGGAGCAGATGTGCCGTGTTCTTGCAGTGAGAGGTTTGGGGGGGTGATAAAATGCTTCCAAACGTTCTCCCTTGGTGCAAAATCCTCCCACTGGAGGCTCTTAAATTCCTTGCAGCAGGGACTGCTGCACGCGGCGTGCAAATCCCACTGCAAGTGAATGGGACTTTGCCCCTTAGGAAGTTAAATCCCTTCTGAAAATGACATGTGGGTATTTCTTAGAGCCTACTTATACCTTTGCCTTTATTCTTCCTTTATGAGCTGATCTTTTGCTCTGCCATATGGTGATTGTGGCTGCTCTTGTTGGGGTGGGTAGAGAGGGATGTTTTACTCTGGCTCTGTTAAAGGTATTTCAAAATCTGCTCCACCTAAGTTAGAGTATTTCTGGCCCTTGTCCCTTTTACACGCACCCACCAGCTCCCATTGCTGCCCACGGAGCAGGGGAGGTGGCAGCTGAGAAGGGGAAGGCTCCAGAAGAGGATGGGTTTGGCTGAGCAGGACTCGGCATTGAGGCTGTCTTCAGCCAGCTCACCCATCCCAACCATCATTACACTGTGTGAACTCTCCCAAGGGACACCACCAGCATCCAGACCCACGGAGCCAAAAGAAAATCCCAGGAAACACTGGCTTGGGAAGAGCAAAAGCTTTTTGAGCCTTTCTGGCTGCGTGTGAGCTGTTAGAGCAGTGAGGACAGAGATGCTGCTGCAGTGGAAACACTTTGAGCCCCGTTATCCCTTGAGATTGGTGGGGAATGATTCCGTGGCTGCCTGGGATGGGGATTTTAAATGATTTTAATGAGCTGAAAGCAGTACAGAGCAGCGCGGAGCCTGTGGCCGGATGGGTGCAGGGAGCCCATGGGTGGTTGAGGCTCCTTCCTCCTGAATTGGTGGTGCTGCGATGGGATCCCAGCACCCATCGATTAATTAACATCTCAAACCCGTGCACGGACCAGTTTGCCTCGGTTAAAACCAGTGTGAGAAACTTCCTCGCCGCATTTCTGCGTCGTCCGGGCTGAAGTGTTGTCATCCGAGGCTGCTTTGCATGACAATGGCCCGGGCTCTAATTATGCACAAGGATGCTAATGGGCAGGGAGCGGGCTGGATGGCCATGGGAAAGCTATCTGTTTGCGAGGGGTGGGGGGAGCGAAGAGAAAGAAAATCCACCCAAACAAAATAAACCATGACAGTTTGGGGAGGGAGGGAGGAGGAGTGGGGGTGAGGGAAGGGGATGGGAGGCAGCAGAAGGGTTGGGGAAGGCAAGTATGAAGCTAATAAGGCTTTTTATTGGGGTCTTAGTGGTGTGAAACATGCCTGTGCTGCCTGTAGGACTGAAGGGACCGAACCCACTCCTGCAGCGCTGGTGTCTGCAGCGATCTCGCGCAACATCTCTGATTTCCAAGTGTGAAAAGCGAGTCGTTTGTGCCCTGCAGCTGGATTTCGGGTGGCACATGTGGGGAAACCGAGGCACAGAAGAGCTGAGATTTGCCCGGATGTCGGAGGAGCGGGCGGGAGGGTTTGGGGGACCCAGTCTTGTTTGTCTTGTGTGCTCGATGCCTTCACCTACCCTCCTTGGTTTATTACAAGCTATTTTACTGCTGAAGTGAAGGCAGCTGGAAATGAAGGGGTTTGCCCGCAGTTGCAGTGGCTGATCTTCCTAAGGGCAGTCGGGGTCTTTTCCAGGATGCCCTGTTGGCTTTTCCTTCCTGTTTGCTAAGGGCACATTATAAAGAGTGGGATATGGGAGGAAGATGGTTTCCTCTGCTGTGTCACCTCAGGTCTTCTGGGCATTATTTTCCCTTTTTATTCCTGCTTTGAGAAGGGTGAGGTGGCTCTGGGCTGGGGAATGCTTGGCTACAGACTGAGTTTGAGTACCAGGACCATAAAGCAACAGAGATGGTGCCTGCTCATACAAGGAGAGAATAGCAGGACCTAGAAACCCCTATATTACAGCAAGGTCCATCCCAGGCTTAGCATAGGGCAAACTGAGTGTTGAGCCCTTAGGTCTGGCAACTTCAGCAAAGCAGCCAGAACTCGTGGTGCTCTCTGCAGAGCTGCAGAAGGCTCCCATGAGCCTGGCACCTGCTCTGGGTTGTGAGGAGCTATGCGACAGGCACAGGGACAGAGGCTGCTCAATGTGTGGAGCTGTTATTAGACCCCATTGAAACTTTCTCGCAGTGAAAATGAAGAGCATTAAAGAGCCAGGTGCGGGAGTCTAAGGAGCTTAAACCTTTCACTCTCTGCTGGTGTCGATGCACTCGTCTGGGTGCAGTGATATTGGCATTACCCGCTCCATCACCATTTCAAACAGGGAATGGATTTTTAATGTCCAGGTGCAGGGACTATTTCTGTGCTGTTTCTTTCTACCTTCCCTGTGTGCCGTGTGAGGACAGTCAGGGGCTGCAGCTGCCAACAGAGAAAACACAGCTGCAGACACCTCTGCTGCTTTCTCCTTGATCAGACCCTGGCGTGAGCACCCTATTGCTCATTGTGGCAGGGGTGAACCATGAACCACACTTTCCGTGCCAGGGCAGGACTCCTTGGGCATTTCTGCATGCCAAGGGCTCAACAAGCTGATGTCTGAGGCAAGCTGGGGACCGGAACAAGTGCTGGATCTGGAGACTTGCCCTTGCTTTGATAGGTGTGTATACCACCCTGTATTGTAGAGTCATGGAATGGTTTGGGGTGGAAGGGAGCTTAGAGATCCTCCAGCTCCAACCCCTGCCACGGGCAGGGACCCCTTCCATAGAGCAGCTTGCTCCAAGCCCCTGTGTCCAACCTGGCCTTGAGCACTGCCAGGGATGGGGCAGCCACAGCTTCTCTGGGCACCCTGTGCCAGCGCCTCAGCACCCTCCCAGGGAAGAGCTTCTGCCTAAGAGCTCAGCTCAGTCTCCCCTCAGGCAGGTTAAAGCCATTCCCCTTGGCCTGTCCCTACAGGCCCTTGTCCAAAGCCCCTCTGCAGGTTTCTTGTAGCCCCTTTAGGCATTGGGAGCTGCTCTGAAGTCTCTCCTGAGCCCTTCTCCGTGCTTTCAGACACAGGGTTTGTCTTTCCTTCGGTGCTAAGCATAGTCTCCAAACGTTGATGACACTGATGCTGCTCGTTCCCATGAGACATCAGGGGAAGGGCTGGAGTGATGGCAGGTAGCTCCCATAGGGATGACGTGCTTCTTCCCAGCCTCACCCAGCTGAGACCAGTAGGATCTGCTGGGCTGGGAGAGACTCTGGGTACTCAAGTCCTCCTCATGCCATCATAGGGATGCTGGGCTGAGAGGAGCCACCTGCTTCCTTGAAATCACCCTCTTCTATCTAAGCAGTGCTGCATAATCCTTCCCCCCCCTATACTGAGTGCCTGCCAGCTCTGTGCTAATGAGCTTGATTGCTCCCCCTTGTTTCACATTGCATCACCGAGAGGAAAATCTGAGCTTGGTTTGTCCAAGTGGATGGGGTTTGGGGGTAGGGAAAGGGGAGGACGTAAACATCCAGGGTGGAAAAATAATCATCTGCCAATGAAAAACCCTGGGTTTACCCTGAGAAAAGGGGGAGAGACAGACTGACAGAGCCGATGACAGAGCCGGCTCGCAAGCACCCTGGCCCCACAGTGTGGAGAGATGCCTTATTGTTTGATCTGGCTGTGAGACAGATTAGCAGCCCCAGGTGGAAAGTCATAATCTGCATTTAAATGGGCCGGTTATAAAAGGTAGGGAGCCCAGGAGCCCGCAGCATTATGCTGTGTCTTTAGGACTCGGTAATCTCTCTTTATTTTCTCCGCAGCCTGACCTGGGGGCACAGTTTCTAATTACCAGGTCACCCTGCTAATATTGTCATTTCCAGCCAGTGGGTGTGAAACCATGGCAACGCCACATTTGCTTCCAAGTTTCCAGAGGAATAAAATTTGCCTTTTAATCACAGAAAATGACTGGGTGTCCCCCCCCCCCCCCCCCCCCCAACTTCTCACGCATGCAATTCACTATCGGGGTTTTGCTAAAGAGGGTTCAGATGGGACCTTTCCGAAGCTTCACCCTGTGGCTGTGGTTAAAGACAAGGGACCAGAGTCTTTGGTGTGTGAGGCTGAAGGTTCCACGTAGGCTGGTTTGGATGCTAAAGCTCTAAATTCACCAAGGCAATGCTGTGCTTTCCCTATAGTAGTCTTTTTGTCTTTAAAAGTCGTAACTGAGCTGGCGAAAGAGGGAGAAGATGGGATCAGACACAACTGAGTTGCGTCTCAATGGCTGTACCCATGTTCTGCCATAGGGAGGTCTGTGTGTACATGGTCAGCTTGGCTCTGTCAGGAGCTGACCATGGGGATGGTGGTCCCACCTCATGGGTTTCATCTCCCAGTTTGGACAGCTTGGAAGAAGCTCATGGTGAGATTGAGGAGGCAACAGTGCTGGTGTGGTAGGCACGTCCTATGCTCTGTGGCATGGCAGCATTGGGTTGTCATCCCCTGTGCACCTCTGGTAGCTTGAGGCTTCAAAATCCCTGTCTTCCTCTCCCTCACCTGCATTGCAACTGCTGAGCTAAAGGTGTTGAGCCAGGCTTTTGTCCCCTTGCAGCAGATGATAAAAACTTGACCGGGATGAGCTCAAAGAGCTTCCAAAGTTGGGAAGGCTCCCAGGGGCTGACTGCAGCCCTATGGGATGCCTGTGAAAATCTGCCCCAACACCAGGAGAAATCCAGGTCAGGTCTGGGCTGAAACTGCCCCTTGGGCCTTCCCCCTGGCTCAGCATGAAACCTTTGCTGGGCTTCAGAAGCAGTTTCTAAGTCAAAGTGAGTCAGACATGACCTGGAATCCCACTGTAGGGTGATTTTCCAGCTGACAGGAGTAGGTTAATTGTAAACTGTCTACTGAAGCTTTAAAACTCCTGTCCAGCCTTATTATTAGCAGGTTAAAATTTATGGAGCGAGACTTTGCTCGGTGATAGTTGGTTTCTGCCCAGATGATGTGTGTAACTAATCCCCACATGGGAGAAGGAAAATCAAATATAAAGGGGGTTTTAATTTAGTTTTACTTTTTCCCCCATTTCCCTTTCCTTCTGCCACATCTTGGGGCGTGCAGGGCACCTTCTGGGCAGAAACACTGTCCTACCCGTGCTGAAGGACCATATCCAAGTTGTCACCTCGAGCATCAAGGGTTGAATCATAAAATGGTTTGGGTTGGAAGGGACTTTAAAACTCATTTAGTTCCAATCCGCTGCCATGGGCAGGGACGCCTTCACTAGACCAGGTTGTTCCAAGTCCTGTCCAACCTGGCCTTGGGCACTTCAAGGGATGAGGCATCCTTTGCAGTAGTGAGAAGCATCACTTTGTACTGAAGGAAACTCCTGGCTGGGGATTAGAAGCCCCCTCAAATGTTGGGAAACTGGACTCTGGGGGGTGCAGCTCCCGATGGGATTTTTGAGGAGGATGATGGAAGTGATGCCAGATCCAAGGGTTGGAGCTGCAGGGCAGTGGATGGAGCCAGGTTGTCATTGTGCTGGTACCTCCGCAGCTCGCACCCCGTAGGGGTGTTTTCTGCACGTGGCTGTCTCAGGACAACCACACATTCCCCAGCCTTTGGGTTTCCTCAAGTCGGAGCTGCAGCCTTGTTAAAGTTTTACTGATTTCCAGGCTCAATGGCTGCATCTGTCTGGCTCGGGCAGCCCTTGGACCCGGTCACACCTCTCTGTGTCGGGCCCAAGAGCTGGGTTATTGCGTCTCCGCTCCCGGCGCGCTGCGGTCGCAGCGCTCGTAAGCTGCACAGACCCAGCTCTCAGACTTTCTCCCTGTAAAACGTTGCAGTCACTGCAACAGAGAGCAGCTCCCAGGCAGGTAATTAATTAGAAATGGGGGTCTGGGGGCTGGGTTCCCTTCCCTGCCTCCATCGCTGCTGAGATTTCTTATTTCAAACGCCTTTTATTGTGCCTCTGATAAACACGACTCTGTTTTAATGAAGAAATACCTCCCCTCCCCGCCCCAGCTTGACAAACAACACGTCTCAAAGCTCGAGCTACTCGCCCCCGATGGTCTCAGCCTCTCGGTGCACGCGTGTGCGCGCAGCACATACACACACGTGTGGAATGAACCTGGAATTTCGCAGCCGCAGGGTTGGCTGATCCAGCTCCCATCCAGCTCCCTGCGCATGGGCCAAGCTCCTGTTGACTTCAATAGAGTCTTGCCTGGTTTATGAGCCTTCGGAGCGCAGCCCTGAGCAGGGGCTGCTTGTATAACAGCTATTGCATGATTAGTAGTTGTATTACAATAGCACTTCAGGACCCCGATTGCGGCTCAGCGCCCCATTAGAGTAGGCCTTGTGCAAACACGTAGTAAAGAGGTGGGCTCTGACCCAAGGAGCCAACAATTGCGCTCTTTATGGCCCCCGAGGCACCTTAGGATCAATTATTTATATTACAGTAGCACTTACGGCATGTCTGTGCCCATGCTGATGTGTCTGTGGCCAGTGGAACACCACGTCTGTGGCGTGTTCCTGGGAATTCTGGGATCTGCAGGATGGTTGGACACTGGGCTTTGCTGCTTGACCTGTGAATGGCCACTCAATCGTGACCCGTTTCTGCTCCAAAGGGGTTAATTCTGCAATGAGGTGGCTTTGCCTTCTTCTCAAGGAGGAAGGCTGCTGGGGGAGCAGGAGAGGGCTGCGGAAGCCTTGTCCTTCCCTCCCTCACAAGGTATTAGTGTGGTCCTGGTGTGATGGGTGCTGCCCAACCGCTTGCTCTAGCCCTCTGCCTTCTGCTATTGGAGCTGGTGCTGCAAACCCAAGGCATGTGGGTGCAGGAGAAGTCCTTGGGGTGCTGGCAGAGGGGACAGCAGGAGCTCAGTGGTCTGCAGCATTGCATGGGGCATTCTTGGCACCTGATCCCTGCACCCACATCCCCACGGCTACTGCTGCTCTGATAGTGTGAGAAGGCCTGAAAGGTGTGGAGCAGCCTTGTGCCAGAGATGTTTAAGCATTGATTTGTTTTTACCCCTTGGACCCGTCCGTGCCTTGTAACTCCAAGGTCTCCTCTTTCCCTGCCTTTTCCAGACAGGTTTATCTTTACAGCATCAAATCCAAGCATCTTAGTCAAATTGTGCTGCTGTCAGCAGAGGAAGGGGGGGGGGCTTGTGTTGGTTCCCCCTTCCTAAGACACCTCTCCTGGGGTGCAGCAATTCCCATCTGCTGAGCACGGTCCGGGAGGGAGCCCAGTGCTGTGATTTGTAGGGAAACCCAGCTCTCCCTTTTCACGTTGACGTACAAATCCCCATCTCATTTAACCACCTGACTCCTGGAACTGGGCCCCGAGAAAGGAACGGAGAAACCCTTGCAAATCCCAGCTGCCTCCCAGCGAGCCCGGCTCTGCTGTGCGATATCCCTGTTGCACATCCCAAATGCTGCAGCTGGGCAGGAGCCGCAGCCCATCCCAGGATCCCGCCGCACAGCTGGCTGCGATCTCGCTGCCTTCCCTTGCAGAAAGGCTTTCCTACGATGTCAACAGGAACAGCTGGCTGAGGAAATGCAAATTGAAGCTCCAGTGCCGAGCAGCTGACACCGCTGCAGGCGGCCGCCGCGCAGAGCTGTGTGTGGCTGGAGCCGGCCGGGCACTGAGCCCGGCGCAACAGGGGCACTGCAGGGACCTGGGTAGAGATGAGGGATGGGCCATGGGGGCTCCCCAGGGCTGCTTTGGAACCTTCTCCCTGTTCATTTAAAGAAGAAAATGCCATTTTTTTTTGGTATGGAAAAAGCAAACTTATCGCTAAGCCAAAAACACGGCACCGCAAAGGGAAAGCAGCCAGGGGCACGCTGCCCACCACCATCCCCACCCTGTGTTGTTCTGCAGGAGCTGGGGGGCTCTACCGCTGCCCCCAACCTGCTGTGCAGCATTGCAGCACCCTGGTGCGCATCTGTCCCTGCACCCGCTCTTATCTGCTGCTGCTCAAACCTGCCCTGCAGCATTGTAAGAGTTCCCTTCCATTCATGTCTCTGCTTCCCCACCCCTCCTGCTCTGCTTTCTAGCACAAAGTGCCCTCAAGCTCTGCAGCTTTTCCAGCATGTTTTTCCCTCCTGGTGTCCCCTTTGTGCCCCCCCCCCATGCAGAGCACAGCCCCGGCTGTGGGTGGGCAGGAAGCTGGGAGCTGCCCAGGGACCCGCGTCCAGCTTTGGCTTTCCCGAGCAGAGGCCAAGAGCATTAAAGCCCACACCATAAGTAAACAGTGCAGAAATTACAGGTCCAGGGTTGGGTCATGAGCTTTGCTCTTTTGGTTTCTTGTGAGGAAGATATCCCTGGGATGCTTCCGGCTGGAAGGTTCATGGAGGGGGAGTGGAGAGGAGACGTGTTGGGACAGCGATGCCACCGCAGACCCCAGTGCTGTGCTGGCGCTCAGCGCAGTGCTGCTGGTTCTGTTCTGCTCCCACCCTCGGGTTCTCGCTGTTCTGGTGCAAGCTGGGGCGATGCAGAGGGTCTCTCATGTCCCAGACCGCCAGGAGACAGGCAGGCAAAGGCTGTCCCGTTTTTGGGATGTTTTCCAGCTGGTTGCTAACAGCCCAACCCACCCGCTTGAGTGTCAGAACGACATCAACTGGTTCACTGAACCAAACTCAATCCCACCGGGCCTCCCGGGCACTTCCTCACCATAACCCCGCAGCTCTGTTTGCTCCTTTATTCCAAAGGAGCAGCAGAGCCAAAACTGGGAATGGGCAAAGTCCGATCGGGGCAGGGGAAACCCGCCACGTGCTGCGGGGAAATGGCTGGGACCAAAGCGTTCCCACCGGCCACGGTGGCTGATTGCACAGGTAAATAGTGACACTGACCCCAACTAATGCACTAAGTAAATGAATCCCTTTCAGTTAATTGGCTTAAGTGTTACTTGTAGTGAGAGTAAATATTGTACAACGGTGTGGAGGCTTTGCAGTGCAGCCCTGAGCTCTGTGCTGGGGCTGCGCCGAGGAGGAAGGCTCTTGCTGCTGGGGTCAGAGGTGGGATTTTGGCCAGGGAAAGAGTCTGGAGAGAATAAACTGTTGGCAAAGCAACGGTTGAATAGGTCGGTGTCATGGGGTTTGTTATGTGCTGGGGCATCCCAAGGTGTCCCAAACCCTCGTGTGCTGTGTGCAGACTGCGCCTTCCACGTGGAGTCTGCAGCAGGTTATGATGTTTTCCCAAAGCTTTCTTATGTGAATAACTGCATCCTTGGAGGGGATGGAGAGGACCCGCACAGATTTGTGTCACTGACCTCTGCACTGATGCACGTTTCTCGGCGTTGGAAGTGGGCTGAGGACTGGCGAGGCTCAGCACAACTGCGTGCCAGGGCCAGGGGTATGGCAAGCGATGTGGGAGGTTATGGTGGAGTGAGATAGCGTTGCCATGTGCTGGATTGCCTGGAACACAGTGAGTTGCTCCTGGGGTGCAGCAGGTTTGGAGCAAGAGGTTATCCGGGAGGAAAAGCCCCTTGCTGGGGTTCTTGCTCCGTGTCTGGGGCGGTGGGAGAGCAGGGATATAAGCATAAGGTTGATCTCTGAGGATGGTACGTGTCCTGTTCGGTTGTTCAGAGGATTTCAGCTCTTCTGGGAGAACTTCAGCAGTTTTGTAGGGATGCCCCAAAAGCCCAAAGCTCCTTGGTAGCCCCTTAACCCCAGCTGGTGCTGAGCATCCTCCCTGGGCTTGTTCAGCCTGGAGAAGGCTCTCTAAGGGGTAGACCTTAGAGCAGCTCCAGTGCCTAAAGGGGCTCCAGGAAACCTGGAGAGGGGCTGTGGACAAGGGATGTAGGGCCAGGCCAAGGGGAATGGCTTTAACCTGCCCGAGGGGAGACTGAGATGAGCTCTTAGGCAGAAGCTCTTCCCTGGGAGGGTGCTGAGGCGCTGGCACAGGGTGCCCAGAGAAGCTGTGGCTGCCCCATCCCTGGCAGTGTTCAAGGCCAGGTTGGACACAGGGGCTTGGAGCAAGCTGCTCTATGGAAGGGGTCCCTGCCCATGGCAGGGGTTGGAGCTGGAGGAGCCCGTTGATGCTGGACTCAGGACCTGTGATGGTAAAAGAGGGGGGACCCCCCCAAGTGAAGCCAAAACCATCCTGGGGCTGCAGCAGGGCCCTGTTTGCTTGAAGGCTGTTAATAACTCAGACACTGATGGGGTGTTTAACTTTTAATACAATGTATATTTATTGCAAACAATAATATACAAAAAAAAAGGTAAGTTTCACAAAGAGAAGGATCTTGCGAACAAAACCAAACAAAACCAAAACTTACCTAAAGACAAAATATGATTTAAATGAGAGGTCTTTTAAGTTACAGAAATACTTTAAAAAGATCTGCTTTTATACAGAAATAGGAAGATGCCATATTATAAGAGTGCTTTAAGATTTTTCTTTCTTCTTCTACTGAATCCCTAAAAAAAAAACCAAAAAAAAAAACCAAAAAAAAAACCCAACCCAACTGTTAACAAATAAATCATTTTTTTCTTTTTTAAATAAAAAAAAAGAAGTTTGCTGTCTTTTTTAAAAAGCAATCCTTAACTGTTCAGCCACAGCTTCCCCAGCGTCCCGTCCCCACCTCGCACCAGTTTGAAGGGGGGTGGAAGCCTCGGGTCTCGTCCTTGCCCGAGCTCGTGTGTCCCAGAGAACTGAGGCAGAAAACAAGGCAAATGATTCAGTGATCCGCTACATTGGCAACCTTTAGTTTGTACAAGTTCCTTTTCTTTTCATTTTTCCAGTTTATCCTTATTAAGAAAAAAAAAAAACACCCCAGGAAGAGCACGAGTTTGTACAAACCCAGGACACAGATTCCAGAAACAAAAACTGAATTATAATAATAATAATAAAAAAGAATTAAAGAGATAAATAAAGGACTGGTTACAGTTTAGACCATAATTTAACAGGCACGGTTACCTTCCAAATAATGCTCCCACCAATGCAATCGCTTTTGAAAGGGCTTAAAAATAGGAGATTAAAAAAAGAAAAAGAAAGGAAAAAGGTGATTAAAAACTGCTCTTCTCACAAAATAAATAACTTAAAGTATCTGTGATGTCCCACAAGTAGAGGGGGTCTGGGGTGGTCAGGGCTGAGCAGAGGGGTCGAGCTCAGCCCCTGCCCCAGCATGGGGCCAGGCGAGTGGCACAGGGCTGCGGTTAAGGCTTTCCCCCGGCACCTCTTGCCGCGGGGTTTGCGAACAGCATCTGTTCCGTTTTCTCTGTCTTAAGGCTCAAGGTTATGGAAAAATAAACGTTAAAAACCAACCTCCTCCCGGCCGGTTTTTTACTATGAGTTAGAAAAATAAAGCCTCTCCCCTGCTCCTCCCTGCACAGGCTCAGCTCCTGCCTCCCAACGCCGGCCGCTTCCCAGAGCTTCGGCCCCAGGTCGCAGCGCGGCCGTTTGCTTTATGCCTTTTATTCTTAGAGAGAGAAAGAAAGACACTTATCTATACAAAAATACCTCTGGCTGCAAGAAACCCTAGGGCTGCCCCGCTAAGTGTCGGCTTTTAGCTGTTGGAAAAATAAGAGCTTTGCAAACATCTCTAAAAAATAGGTATAAATCCCCTCAAATTGGTAACGAATCATACACAGTACATACTAAAAAATATTTAAAATAGAGATTATTCCTCACAGAGGACTCTGAGTTTTTGCTTTATTTCCCCCCTATTTTTTTTTTCTCCTTTTTTTTTTTTGTTAATAACTGCTAAAAAAACCTCATTACAAAAGTCCAGAGAACAAGGCAGCTGAGCTGGTTGCAAGTCTCCTCTCTCCTGGAAGCAGAGTTTAAGTCCAGTCCTTGGAAAGTCTGCACCGAGTTTTGCTGGTCCTCGGAGCGGGCTGGCCACTTCCCGGGGGGATGCTGTAGTGCAGAAGCGCTTCCTCCTCCCCGCCAGCTTTAACCTCATTGTCTTTAGTTATTACTTTTAATTTCAAAGAAGGAAAAAGTCTGTGGAAGTTGTTTCTCTTGCTGCTTTCGTGCTGGTTTGTGTTGTTTTTTCTCTTCTGAAATATCTTCTTTTGTCTGGTTTTTCTAATGGCTTTTAGGGTCTGGTGAGCTGCGTGTAGACGGGTTGTTCCCAGTGCTGCGGGCTGTGGGTCTGGGGGATGGAGGGGACCCCCGAAGTGTCTGCAATGGGGGTGTACATAGGGCGCTGCGTGGGGTTCATGTAGGTGAAGGTGGAGTAGAGGCTGCTGCTCTGGCCGGCGGCGTGGCTGTAGTAAGAGCTGGAGTTCTGGTGGTCGGTGTAGTCGTACTGGGAGCGGGTGATGGTGGGGTAGGACGAGCTGTAGTGCTGGAGGTTGAAGGAGCTGTAGTTGAGCTGCTGCGGGGAGTGCTGCTGCTGCTCGCTGTAGTGGCTGGGGCTGAGCTGCTCCGTCTTGATGTGTGTCCTCTGCTGCGCCGGGCCCTGCTCGCTGCTCAGCGCCGGCAGCGTGTGCTGCGCTTGCGGCTGTGCCTGCGGCGGCGCCTGCGGCTGCTGCTTGGACATCCACACGTGGCCGGCCCCGGCTTGCGAGCCCGATGTGCTGCTGATGCCGTAGCTGCCGGTGTAGGTGACCTGGCCGGGCTGCCCGTGCGTGGCCGGGACCCCCGGGTGGCCGTTGGGGGGCAGGTATTGATCGAACTCGTTGACGTCGAAGGTCTCGATGTTGGAGATGACGTCGCTGCTGAGCTCGCCGATGTCCACGTCTCGGAAGTCGATGTGGGGCGGCTGCCGGCCGCCTTCTTGCAGGGGGCGGCCCTCGCGCTTCAGGTCCTGCTTGCCCGGCTGCGTGTCCGTCTTGGGGGTGGTGGGGGGCGTCGGGGGGCCCTGTGATTGTCCTGCGGGAGGAAGGAAAGGGCATGGACATGAAGGGGGTGTCGCTGCCATGGTGGCCGGGCAGTGCCTGTGGCTCCCCAAGGCAAGAGGTGCTGCCGGCCGTGATAATGCTGTTAATAGTTAACCTACGGTCTGTGGGGCGGCTGGATAACTACACATGGCTTCCCAAAGCAGTTGTGGAGGGTAACATAAGCATGTCCAGGTGTGAGGAATGCAGACGGGAGCTCTATCAGCCCCCAGCTATTGCGCCGGGTAAAATGACTGAGCACTCTGACATGAGCCACGGCAGCAGGGTTATCTTCTGGGTTATTCTTTTATAAGTATGGGTTCTCGTTTCGCATAAGCAGAGGGGGTGGAAGTTGCTGCAGGCACTGGCACCCATGGGCGTGCATTGGTGTACCCGTGCTATGGGCAAGGCTCAGTACTGCCCCTCTCTTGGCGCAGCCATCCCCTTCTCACTGTATTTCTGCATCTCTCTTCCCCCCCTCATACCCAGTCCTAATCCCAGCATAGTTTAGGATCAACTTTACTTTAGGTAGCTGTGATTCCCCCCCCCCCCCCCCAACTGTTCATGGGTACCTACCCGAGTGCTCCCCGGGTGAATGCACCTCGCTGATGCTGGAGGATGACTGTGGGGAGTCTGCCTGCAGCGCCTTGAAGATGGCGTTGGGGGAGATGTGGGTTTGCTCCGTGCCCTCCTCCTGCTCCGACTGCCCGTTCTTCACCGACTTCCTCCGCCGCGGCTGGTACTTGTAGTCGGGATGGTCCTTCTTGTGCTGCACCCGCAGCCGCTCAGCCTCCTCCACGAAGGGACGCTTCTCGCTCTCATTCAGCAGCCTGGGGGGTACATAGGAGATGAGGGATCAGTTGCAGCTCTAGGGGGGCATTAGCAACTCCCCCGCCCCGCTATGGCATTAACAGCGGCCCAAAGCTCTTCTCTCGATCCCCCGTAATGCAAAGTCCCTTGTAATGCTGAACCCCGTGTCTGGGGCATATGCTTGTTGTCACCCCCCTCTTGCTCCCTGTAAAATAGGGTCAGTGGCCGTAGAGGATGCTCAGCAAGGTCCATCCCTTGCCTCCGGCCACCCCTGTGGGGACACAGTCCTGTCCCTGGGGTGGTTTAGCTGCCGCTTCACTTTCTGCTCTGCTCCTTCCCCTAGTTTAGGATTCCCCCCCTCCTCTGCAGTCTCAGAGCAGCAGGCAGCCAGGTGACTCACTTCCCTGCTGGTTTGCTCCCCTCCCTGCCTTATTTTGGCAGTCGGAGGGCACCCAGCCATGCACCACTCATCCCCCCCCCACCCCCGCGGGGCTCACCCTGCGCTCGGTTCCCCCCATCCCTCTTCTCCGGGCCGAGCTGATGCAATCCCCAAACCCCTCATTTCCTCCGGCCAAGCGCACAAACAAACACGCACCGAGGCTGGCCTGGCCTGGGAGGGGACGGGACCTGCCATTCCCCCCGCCTCGTTCCCTCGGGCATTGCTCAGGGGAAAGAAACCACCAGCAAACCCCGACGGGGCAACCACTTTCCCTACTCCCCCCCCCCCCCCCCCCCGTTCCTGTGGCTTCTCCCACGCCCTGCAAGTTTGCCAGCGCATGCAGAAGTTTTCCGCGAGTTTTCCAGGCTTGAGCCCATCCTTTTCCTCCTGCCCATTCCCGCAGCAACCCCCTCCCTTCCCCAGCGCTCACCTCCAGAGCTTGCCCAGGGTCTTGCTGAGCTCGGCGTTGTGCAGGTGCGGGTACTGGTCCGCCAGCTTCCTGCGGGCCGCCTGCGCCCACACCATGAAGGCGTTCATGGGCCGCTTGACGTGCGGTTTGTTCTTGCTGGATCCGTTCACCCGGACCGGCATCGGCACCAGGGTCCAGTCGTAGCCCTTGAGCACCTGGCTCACCGCCTCCCGGATGCACACCGGGAACTTGTCCTCGTCGCTCTCCTTCTTCAGGTCCGGATCGCCCTTAGGGAAGGTGTTTTCTTGGGGTCTGGTGTTCTCCGTATCCGAGCCGGATCCGGAGGGACAGGGGGACCCGGCGGAGTCGTCCGACATGGTGGGGCTGGGGGCGTCGGAGATGCATTTGTCCTGTTCTTCTGTCATCTTCATGAAGGGGTCTAGGAGATTCATGCGAGAAAGTGGCCGAGGGGGAGGACAGGGGGTGAAAAAATGAAAACGTAAAAACCAGAAAAAAAGTAAAATCAGGTGGCTGCGGGGCAGGGAGGGGTTAAAAAAGGGAAGCGGGGAGAAGCGAAACCTCCGGCAGCGCGCAGCGGAGGGGGAAAGCTGGAAAAAAGTTTGCGAAAGTTTTTTATTCTTATTATTTTCCCCTAGCCCTCAGAGAACGAAACAAAAAAAAACCCAAAACTCCAAACGCCCGGAGGCGGGCGGAGAAACTCCTGCAAACTGCAGGGGAGAAAAGACGGGAGGAGGAAAAGAAAAAACCCCGGCGTGGCGAGAGCCCGGGGCCGGCCGTGGGCAGCGCGGGGCCGGGGGCGGCTGTCGGGGGGCGGCTCGGGGCCGGGCTGGCCGTGGCCGTGCAGCGGTGCCGATCGCGCCCCGCCGGTCTCCAGCGCGGCTCTGCGGCCCGCGCCGCGCCGCGGGAATAAATACTCTGCGCGGTGATTTCGGCCCGGGAGCGCTCCGCCAATGGGCGGCCGGCCCCCGGGGGCTGGCGCGCATCCCATTGGCTGAGCCGCCACCGCGGGGCGGGGCCGGCGGGCGCTCAGCGCCGCTCCGCTGCGCGCAGGGGCGGCTGCAGGAGGGCGGCCCCGGTAGCGGCGGAGCGGAGCCGGGGGGCGGGCGCCTTGCGCGGGTGCGGGGCTCTGAAGGAGCCCGCGGCCACCCCGCAGCCACCGCGGGGCCCTGGCGCCGCTCCGCGCCCCGCCGCGGTGTTCCCGGGGGGCTGCGGGATGGGGTTGGGTGGACGCGGAGCGCGGCGGCTGCGGCCGGAGCCCCGCGGACCGGAGCGGGAGCCGCGGGCAGTGCGCGCCACCATCCAGAGGGGGCGCCAAAGGCCCAGGAACGGCGCGGCGGGGGCGGGGCGCGATGCGCGCACCGGGAAAGGGGGGGGGGATCCGCGCCTCTCCGCGCCCCTCCGCGGGGCCGGCCCTGCCGTGGGGCTGGGGGGGGGTGCGTGTACCGAAAGCACCCCCAAAGTCACTTTTTGCCTTGTGTCCCGCGCCCCGCGCTCTGGTTATCCCCGTCTAACGTTGTTCGTCGGACCGGGGCCCCCCGCCGCATCGCTCCCTCGCTCTGCAGCGCCGTCGGGCCGGCGCTGGGCAGGGGTACGGGAGGTGCCCCCCACTTCCCCTTTCATTTCCCCCTAACGTTCTGCCGAGCACACCCAACTCTTGCCATGGAACCAGAGCAACCAAACCAGCCCTGGGAGCTTTCCAGGGTTCTCTTGGAGCGCTGCAAAGCAGATCGAGCAGTAACAAGCGTTTTATTAGCGAGTTGCTGCTCCAAGGAGTTGGTGTCGGGGGGAGCCGGGAGGCGATAACTGTTTGGGTTTGAAGCAGAAGGGGATCTTGGTGTGAGAGTGACCCAGATCCAGCGCAGGAGCGTGCGAAGGCAGCCCGGGTGTGCAAAGCGAGCTGCTGTCCTGCACGCTGGGCTCTGTGAGCGTGTTTCGGGGGGGAGAAACCTTCAAGCAGGTCTCCCTTTCCCAAATCTGCAGCCCGTAAGCTTTTATTTGAGCGTTAAAATGTTGGTGCTTTATCGGAGCTGCTTTGAGTTGCTGCTTGAATTCGGAGCCTTTGTCCTGGTGGAGAGTCCTCGGGGCCCTGGTGTGGATCCCGTGTCACAACTGTCACCGTTGCGTTAATAAAAGTGTTGGAAAGGTGTTGGAAATGGCACGTGAAAAAGGTTGAAAAAGAAGGGAAAAGGCAGCGGGGGCAGGAGCTCTCAATAAAGGCATTTGAAAGCAATTTCCCTGCTCGCCTTTGCTGCCTTACCCTGAGATTTGAACTTCTGTTTGTGCTTGTAAGCCTTTGGGAAGTAGTTGTTTTGGGTGAGTTTAAAGGTAAGTGCCTGTCCTCTTTCCAGAGCCTTTGTCTGTAAGAACAGGGGGATTTTTCTGCGTGAGCATTTGGGGTTTCTCGTGCCTGCAGCACCAAAAACGCTTTCTCACAGCTTTATGTCTTTGCTGCGTGCATGGTTCAGTAGAAGATAGGCTGAATTCTGTGTTGCTGTTTGCAGTGATAAAGGTAAACTTAGCCCAGATGTTAAAGGAGATAACTTTGAAATGTTTTCCCTTGGCAGTTTTAGCTCTAGGCTGGAGCACGAGTTGAATTTAGCTCAACAAATCTCTTTTAATAAATGTGTTTGTTATAGGAGCATCAAAGAACACTGGGGCAGTAGATTGTCCTTATCTCAGCTGGAGTAAAAACCCGAACAAATACACCTGGAGGAGAAAAATACGGTGACAGCAGCCTTGTCCCGTGGTTTTCCTGCGGGTTGGCAGAGAGAAACACAGGAACAATTTGGGGGGGGGTAATAGATTTAATGAAAAGTGTAGCAATTAGGACATTTTTCACTCTGAGAGCCCGTCTGCTGCATGGGACTCTGCCTTCTCGCGACAAAGGAGGCTGCTTTAACAAAAGAAAGTGGTTTGACAAGTTCGAGCACTAAACAAGAGGGACGTGGAAAAGAGCTTCCCAGTTGTGTTAGCACACAGCCGTTTATACCTTCTGCCTTGTTACTGTCAATTCCTGTTCCTGGGACTGTTCAGGCGACATGGACAAGTTGATTAATCCCCGTTGGTTTGCAAGGTCAGGAGTTTGCCTTTACAGCGAGAAGCTGCCGCTGCCTTTACATCAGGCTGGAAGTTTGCTTTTGAAAGACTTAACATTGTTTTATCGTCAGTGGCCATCCCGGGTCTCAGGAAAGGTTTGGAGTGAGAACGGTGAGGATTGTAGCCCGTGTTTGATGCTTTTTCCTGCCTTGTGTAAAATCACGGTGTTTTAGGAAGCAATCTGTGCAAGCGTCTGAGCAGAGGGGGAAGGAGTTTGGGAAGCAAAGGTGGGGTTTTTCCCTCGAAACTTACAAGCAGGGCACTGATGTGCATCAGGTCTGTTGTGCTGGAATAAATTACGTTTTAGTGATGTTTTGTGGGAGCTGGGGAGGTTGATTCAGGTCTCCCATTGATCTGGACTCACTCTGCTCTTTCCTAAAGCCGATGTGCCTCTCCTCCTCAGCCGAGGGATGGCTGTTTGATGGGTGCTGGCATCACTAGGGAGGCTGTGATGTCACTGCATCCCTTTGACCTCAGTCCAGCACAGATCAGTCTCCCTCGGTCCATGGGAACCCCAGGGAGATGCCGATGCTGCCTCCCCATCCATCGGAATGCCGCCTCCCCATGCTTCGGGATGCTCTCCCTGCTGGTGTTTACAGCGGTGCCAAGCGGGGGCAAACCAGCAAGATTTGGGTTATAGTGGGATTCTCTAAAAAAACCCACCAAAACAACAACCAAGACCTTCTCACATCAGATCCCTTAATTTTGATATCAAAACTGTACCGATGATTTTATGATGGCACAAAATGCAAATGCCAGATGTGATTGTGCCTTTGAATTTATCTAGGAACGTCTGGTTTTGGATGGTGGCTTTTGTGGGGCAAGTCTCCGGAGTGGTGCAGTGCACTTAAGTGCTGGGTAACTATCCCTGGGTGAAACTGCTCCTCCTAAACAATGGCACTTTGTTAAAAACCAGCATTATGCTGCATCCCACTAAGCACGGAATAATCCCAGCAGCCGTGGCACGCTCCAGGTTTAAGGAACCCGGGCTGTGAGTGGGGAAGGATGAGCCGTCCCTGTGGTCAACACTGAGCATGTTCACGTGCAGTGCATGATGTTAGTGTTTTAGTTAATGCATCTCCATCACTTTTTTTTCAGTTGTGCTTGGGGCTCCGGGGCAGGGATCCTGCATCTTTCCCATTTAGGTACTACTGTAATTGCTGTTTCTTTCCCATCTCAGAAGTTACTGATGCAGGAGCTTGTGCTTTGGTTATAGGGTGACCTGCCCAAGGGCTGTAGGACCACAGTCCCTGGGACATGAGGTCAATGTTAAGCCCCTTCCTGGTCTAGTCAAAGGCGCCCCTGAATGTGGCAGGGGATTGGAACTGGGTGAGCTTTAAGATCATTTCCAACCCAAACCCATCTGTGATTCCATGATTCCAAGGTGGCCTGTATTGCCAGGGCGGACTTGAGCCGTTCTGGAGGTGACTGGGGCTGTTAGACAAGTCTGCCCTGGCTTCCCAGGCAGAGCTTGCAGGCTCTGCCTTGCACAGAGCAGTGCTCCTGTCTCTTTCTGTACTATAGGTATTTATTTTTCAAGAGCCTTCACATTCCAACGTGTCTTTATCAGAAGGTCATTGTACAGTTAAGATAAAAAAGAGAGAGCGCAGTAGCTGGTTGGTGATGTACTGGGGACAGAATTATCATTTGTCCTATAAATTCCGCTAAGATTTCCTTGATTTTGTGTAGTCACATCACTGTATTGATCAGAAAGAAGCAGTTTTTGGGCCTGTCGTGGTCGTACACCAGCGGCCACAGCTTGAGCTGGAGATGACACGGTGTGTTGATTTAAGCTTGGGAAGTGCTGACCTGGGAGTGGGTGAGCAAGCTGGAGGACGGGTGGTTCCCCCCCCATTTTTGCTGTGTAAGGAAACAGGGAGCCTGAAGACTCTGAGGCAAGTGCCTGGAGGAGATTTGCTTTTGCGGTGCTTTAATTCAAGCCTAAAATCACCCTCGTGATGGACTCGCTGTGTAGAATAAAGTGAAAGAAATGCAGAATTTCAGGAGAACGATCTTGGTGCTGCTGTAAAATGATGCTGGTTCTTTACAGGGGCTGAGCTGGGTGGCAGCCTTAATTCGACCATGTCTGTTTTAGCTATTAAATCACTGCACACTCACTGTGGCTGGTGAAATAGCATCACTTGAAACAGCGTCGTGATTTACCTCTTACAAAATAGTCCTGGGAACATGAAGGTGCTGGGGGCCAAATCCTGCTGGGGGTGATTTGGGTTGCGTATGGTGGCAAAGGCGTTGGGGTGGTTTAGATTGGAGAAACGGCTTTTTCCCAGTGGAAAAAAAAATGGAAAATGCTAAAAAACTTAGAAAAGGAGAGGGGGAAAACCGGGGATTTTAAACTTTGCTGGAAATAGCGGTGCTGATGGGCAGCTCCCCGGTTTGCTGAGCTGCTCCCCACAGGAAAATCCAGTGAGGGATTTATTCCCGTTCACGTTCTGGAGTCGGAGCTCTGCGCTGCGCAGCACCGGAGGAGCTTTAACACTCCCTGGCTCCAGCGCAGGCTCCACCATAGGAACAGAACCTCGCCGTCCTTCTCTGCTCTTTCTCCCACAGCTGGAAACCACCGCGCACAAGCTTGTACTTCACAAATGCTCTTTTTCTGGAGATCAAAGCCATACAAGCTGTTTTGGGGGCTTATTTATATTTATTTCTTTATTTGCTCGCAGCGTTTGGCTCCAAGCTCTGCAAACTTGGGTAAAATGGAAAGTTTATCTGGCTCCGTTAAAGCCCAATGGAAATGCCCTTCCCAAAGTGCTGGGTTTTTCTCCTAGGAGAAAAAGAGGAGAATTTATTAATTCTAATTTTAATCCCCTCCGAGCTGCACCTTTAATTTGCTTGAATGCTTTTGGCCTGATCTGTGCTGTCTGTTGCTCTGCTCTTGGCTTTTCCCTGTTTGCAGCCCCAGCATCCCCTGGCTGTCCCCTTGGAGCGGGTGGCAGCCGGAGCTGGAGGCAGATCTCCATCAGATGCTAAGATAAATCAATCTGGTTTGAATCACTCAGGGTAAACTGATCAAAGCCAGAAGTAAAGCTCCAGTAATGAGGACAAAAGATGTAGTTTTTATTCATAACAATATTGAGCTCTGCAGAAAAAGTTAAAATGCCCTAAAATGAGTGCTGGCAACAAGCGGTCACTGTCACCTTCTACCTATTTTATTCCAGTTTTCCTTATACATGGAGGAGGGCATCAGTGCCGGTGTTGGCTGCAGCACCACGCTCACGCAGGGACGCGCGTGGCACCGCAAAGTGCAGTGAGATGAAAGAGAAGTAGCGTTGCTTTAGAAGGCATAAAATCTGTTTATAAATTAAAAGCTATTCCAGTCATAAACCCTGGTGGGTTCTAGGTAATATTTATGTATATTTTTTATAGTTTCTATTTCCAGTTGTTCCATGCAGTTTCTATAAGCGGCAGTAGCGTGGAAGCAAACTGTGCAAATCATACCTGATGTTTCATAGTCACATACAGATAAATAAATGGCCCTAATTTTAAACAGGCCCTATTATGTTTTCCAAGCGATAGTTCGAATTACACAGCCCAGCAACAGCTTACAAGAAATCCATCAGAATTGGAAAGGGGAATAAAACTGCCATTCTCTGTACCTGTTTGTGCAGCTCCTCGCTAATGCAGGGAGAGCCCGACTGTTTATTTGGAGAAGTAAAGTTGTGGAAATATCCTTGGAGGGTGTAATGTGGACAGCACGTGTTTCTGGGAGCTACCTGAAGTCTGTGTCCTAATGGCTTGCAGATGTCCCTGGGTCACCGATTTCCTATGGGCCAGCGACCGCGGCAGCGCCCACCCCTCCTGCTCTTCAAATTAAAATAAGAAATTAAAATGAAAAAGAGAAAAGGGGAAGGATGGGGGATGTGGGGGGGGTGTGGGGGGAGCTTTTGGCTTCTGGAACTTGTAAAACTGTTTGTTTAGGTTGTTTCCAGCTCCCATCCCACCGCTGCTCCGGAGCGAGTTGGAAATTCTAGCTGCCAGGTCCATGTTCGGGCGGAACGGTGATTTATTTGAGAAAGGGAGAAATCTGCTTTGGGATCACTTTTAGTTTGCTCAGGGTGGGGAGTTTATTGACACTGGGATTATTTATGTAAAAAACCTGCAGTTTTCTCCACTGAGTAATAAACAGGGATTTGTTTTAGTTACATATATATATATATCTCGAAAGCCAGCCTCACGTATGCATGCGCTCCGATACCGAGAATGTGCCTGTGTCTCTGCTCCTCTTTTATGCCAAGCTCAGAGCCGTGTGCCCGAGAGCTATATAAATATTTTATTTTACGGAGGACATAAATCTTTAGACTTGTTTAGGAATTTAGACACGAAGTTGTTCACGTTCTGCGTTGCGTTTAGGTGGGGAAGGCGAGGGCTGTGCTCGAGGCCACCCCCTGCCCTCGCCTCTCCGTGCCTGGCTCTGTGCGAGTCCCTTCACATGCCCGATGGGGACTCACCATGGGGGATGCTGAAACCACCATGGTTTGGGTCTGCTCTGCTTAAATTCGGGTGTTGTTTTGCCCTAGGCTCTTTGCCATTGGTTGTGGCTGTGTCCATGTATTCAGGGCAGGATGTGACTGGGAATGAACGTTTCCTGAGGATGCTGCTGAGTGTGGGACACCGTTCATGGGCTGGTGGGCAGGACAGCCCAGCAGAGAAGCTGGTTTAATTCCTCTTTAAATCCCTATTTACTCCACAAACAGAATTCCACTTTTTTTACTTCAACAACCAAACCTTGCAGGGCCGTATCATTTATCCCATTTTCCCTCTGTTTTCATTTGCTGCCTTTCTGTACCAAGGGAGAAGGAAGGGCTATCACAGGAGCAGTTTGCTTACAGTGAAAAGGAAAGTACCAAATCACTGTGTTAAAATGAATACAGCAAAGAAGAGTATGATAGGAAAACAGGCATCGGGAGGGCAGGGAGTGCTCGGGTTTCTGCGTCTTTCTGCCTACCTGCCTCTCCTGGCTGGGACAGATTAGGAACATTCACTGGCCATTTAGCTTGGCAAGAATGATCCCTTTCTTTTTTTGCATGAACATGAGAAAGAAAATCATCTGCTGCTAAGTGGGAAAAGTTTATTCGGAGAATAACACCAACCAGTTCCCTCTTTTCTAGCTCGAACTGTTTGCTGTGTCCTAATAACAACACTACAAGGCTCAGACGCCCCGACAGAATAGCATTATATTTTCTGGGTTTAGGAAAAAGCTCATTATAAATACATCTCCGCATGGTGTGTGTGTGTATATATATATATACACACCTTGGCTCGCAGTTGAATTTGCTGTCAGTCTGAAACCACTCTTTATCGTAATCCCGGGTTCCTGCTAACATACCAAGCTGTTTCTGCCTTTGAAGCAGAGGATGAAAACAGGTGCTGCCGTCAGAAGAGGCAGACAAAGCACCGCTGCCCCACAGCTCTATGGGAAACCCGAGGGGAAAAAGACATCCCCAGTTCCCTCTTCTTTAACATCTTCACCGGAGAATTCAGGGCTGTGAATTCTACTCATGCTCATCCAAACTAAACTCTGGCTGAAGTCAGTAGTGTTTAAGGGGAGTAAATGAAGCAGCCGCAAGAGAAGCGTCATGAAAACGTACCTTCACGTGGAGCACGGCTCTTGACTTAGCCCCGACTTGGTTAAGCGCTGTCTTACACAGCCACTAACGCTGGAGAGACTTCACTTGGGGATGCAGGAGGATCCGGGGAGGGAGATGACTTTAAATGTGGTGGTTTTAAACATAGCCCAGGTGCTCGCAACCGCCTGTTGTGATCCCCCACCCAGCCTGTCCTCAGGTAGTTAACATTCACCCAAATATTGATGGCAGTTACCTTTCCTGCCAGCTCTTATCTGAGTGGGCTTGAGCAGGGCTTTGGCAGTGCCTGAAAGGAGGCATTGTTACCTTGGAGGGAGAGAAAAAAACCCAAGAGGAAAAGAAAGAGGAAGGGAAAAAAAAGGGCAAAGAAAACTCAAAGAGAGGAGAAACAAAGGAGGGGTTTGGATCACTCTGTCCGGGACAGCGCTGCTCTGCCGGTCCTGGGATGGGACCGTCTCCATGCCACCGGCCCCAGGGCCTGGAGTGGGCAATGTTTGCTCTGTAGAAAGCGGTCGGGGGGTTTTGTTTTCAATCTCTTGTTAGTGAAGCTTCTCAGCATCCCTTTTATGTGCCTGAACTGAAACCAAGCAGAATGCCAGTATGTAGATGTGTGTCTCCTCCTCCCTCATCAGTGCCCTGCATCCTCCTTTTGAACTCCTGCTCCAGTTTCAGCCACATGTGACAAAGAGGATGTGCAAGAGACCAGGGTTTTATGGGAATCTGTGAAGATGCAGTAAAACACTGCTGAGAAAAAGAGCATCAGCATGAGCTTCAACCTGTACTAGACCTCAGAGTACACAGATGCTGAGGACTGTCTGTAGGAAGGCAGGCTTCTGTCTTCTGCTCTCCATACAACTCCTTATGGGCTTATGTAGTTGTTTGCTGCTCCGTCACCTTATCATTTGTCCCAAGCTGGCTCAAAGAATCAGATCCTTTCTCTTTTGGGGGCTCATGGTCCAGGTTTGGTGTCCAGACCAAGAGGTCTGTTTCTTTGAGACGGGCTGAGAAACAGGCTGTCCCTGAGAAAGTGACGAATCCGAGGTCCCCAAAATGACCCGAAACTGCACAGCTAACACCCACATATTTTTCTGGATTACTGGGGTAGGACGGATGTATTTTGGGATAGGGAGGGAAAAAGAAAGAAATCCCCTGAAGAAAATCAAATCCAGTTTTACTGGTCTGGCAGCATGTGTCAAAGGAAGAACCAGGAGTACATCGGGGTGACTGTGGAGTGTGTCCATGTATGAGAGGAGACATCTCTGCCTGGGTAGGGGTCTGAAGGCAAATACCAGGCATTACTGGACAGTTTTAAGGGAACGTGGGGGATTGGGCTTGTGCCGTGACCCCCAATCAAAGCTCTCCCAGTGGGATTGGTGCTTCCCTCCTTGCAATCACCACCTGGAGCTTCACCTTCAAGGATGCTGAGTGCTTTCAGCTGGCTCCATAGTGGGGCTGTGAGTGCTCCGTGCTTTATAGGAGCTTTCTTCTGCAGCAGCTCATGATGGCCTCAGGAAGGCTCTAGCAGAGCATTAGGGATCCTTGCTTCAGCTGCGATGAGGCTCCTTGCTCCCACCACGTGCCATTTCCCCAATGAAGCAGCTCCAGATGCTGATTAATTCTCAACATCTTGTGCCTGCCTTGCCTGATCCAAGAGCATTGACTCAGAAAACAGGAGAGGTCAGTCTGATTACATCCACCCCAACGCTCCAGGCTTTGCATCCAAAACCAACAGCCGTTGTGCCAGCTCACTGAAGGTGATTCCCATGTGAAGAGAAGGCAGGTTGGTGTCCTTTTCCCCTGTGCTGGCATCCCAGGGCCACCCTCCCCTTGACAGCAGGAGGGGGAATGTGTGGGAATCCTCATGGGTTGAAAAAAAGGGGCATTATTTTTCAGAGGGATTTTTATCAATGAATTAAAAAGGGGAGGGAAAGAAATGGATCTGCTGAAATCCAGAAGGAAAGCACCGTTGTTTGTAGTGTAAGATCCTGGTTTCTAATCTCCTCTTTGCACAAGGAGGGACAACACCCTATGGCTATGGCTCGGGGAGTGTTTTCTGTCCCAGCACCCCATGGCTGGTGATGGGCTCTCAGCTCTGCAGCAAGGAGAGGATGAAGTTCTCAGCACAGTATCAGCTTTCCACTGTGTCTTTCTGGCATGCAAAGAGCTTGGCCAAGGGGATGTACAATGCTTTGCTAAGTGCCCCTGCCCTTGCTGTGCCACGGGGTGGCTTGTTTAGTGGGGAGATGTTGTTAGGGATGCAGTGGTAGGTTTCAGCTGTGTAGTGGTCATTTTTGAGAGCTACCTGCTCTGCTGTGGTCCTGGCTATGGTGATTGTGGGGCTCAGAGTTTCAATAAGCCACTAGTTGTTCCCTGGGGCCAAATCAACCAGGTGCTTCCTCGTGGTCTCCAATGCATCAAACCAGACCCCAGCTATTAATGCAGCCTGTCTACAAGATGGTGCACTTATAAAGTACCCTATGCACGAAGCATGGGGTTTAGTTTGTACAGCATTTTAAAGACACTGTTTTGTGGAATAGCTAGACATAAAGTAGTCACAGTAATCCATTGCTTGAATTGCCTTACACCATCCAAAGGGTCAGTAGTCCATGATAAAGAAATCTCCAAACCATTGTGCATCCTTCCCCTCTTTACTTGTGCCTGGGTGAGCCACATTTGACGTGGTGCAGAAAGGGGCTGGAGAAGGAAATACATCCATGTTCCTTAGCTTGGGACTTGGCCTGATGAATAAGGAGGTAACTGAGTCAGTGCTCTAATTGTGCAGTGTTTAGATGTGGAAGGGGATACTGCATTTCCACAGTAATTCCAGTTAGTGCTCCCCATCCCTCCCTCCACCTCCAGATTATGTTTCTGAGTGATCTAAGGCATTAGAGCAAAATCAGCAGCTGATTAGCCAGCGGCTTGGCTGCAATCACACCTTTCAATAGTAATTACCCACTCCTTGAACCTGAGGACATGGAGCATTTGCAGTGAGAGCTGCTCCCATTGGCTGAAGACAGGGATTTAAAGGGATAAATGCCCACCGAGGGGCTTGGGCCAGGTCCTAGGAGGTGCAGGAGCAGTTGGCATCAGCACAAATGCTGCTTGTGAGGGTGCTTTTCTAGGGGGTATGGAGGAGGTTTCTGGTGCAGTGTGAAGATGCTCAGCAGCTCAGGCTGAGCTCTTGGACATCTGTTGGAAGTCAAGATGGAAAAGGGGTGCTCCGGTGGGTCCTCTTCAAGCTCTCATTCTCCCTCCTTTTGTAGGTTGAAGCAACATTTTTAATTTACAGTTTTGGTCCTTCTTTTACTAAAAATTGATGGTTCTTTTCTCTTCTTTACTAAAAGTTTGGTCCTTCTTTGACTTTTTAACCTTCTAGTGGAAGGTGTCCCTGCCTGTGGGTGGGGGTTGGAGCTGGATGATCCTCAAGGCCCCTCCAACCCAAACCGTTCTCTGATGCTCTGATTCTATGGGCCAGCCCTGTGCTTGTGGTCACTGCAGGGGATGGACCTGGCCGGTGGTGCTCACAGTGAAGGTCCAGGAGGTTGAATCCTGTGGGAATTCGAGGTGAACTCCTCAGGCTGGGGGCTGGCTTGGAGCTCAAGCAGTGCCGAGACCTGCCCGTGGTGTGCTCCCATTGTGGAGTTCAGGCAGGGTTTGGCTGGGAGCTGCTGGAGACAATGCAAATCCCACTGCTCCTGCCAGCAGCGTGTTTCAGCCCTGCTCTAACCGCTTGTGTGCGTATCACAATGAACCTCAAAGCTCCGGCATAAAATAACACTATTATTAATAATAATAATAATAAGTAGAGGTAATTTGTGATTCTTGAAACTAGCCCAAGCCACCGAATTCAGATCGAGATCTGGCTTCAGCCTCCTCAATGTGGGGGTTTGGGCTGGTCCCGATGCGTGCATGGGGGTAGTTGTGAAATTGGGAGTTCAGATCCTAAGTCCCTTCCTCCTGCCCTGAGCTTTCAGAGCTGCGGTCTGGCTCCAGGCCAGTGCTTAACCCATATGAAAACCTCTCTATTTAAGGGTGTGCCACCTGCCTGTCTCTTTGTTGTTTTAAGTGATGATCTTCAGGAGGGTGAAGTGCATTAATGAGACCTGCAGGGTGATCAGTAGGGTTTGCTTGCAGCCTGGGGCTTGTTATGCTGCAGAAAACCATAGGGACTGGTGGCTCTCGGTGTGACCTCGTTGGTCTTTATGGTCATTTTTACACGCTCTGCTGGCTGGAGAGCCCCAGCCTTTGCAGTGGCATCAACACAGACTGAGGGAATGTGGTAAACAGCAAGTGTACGAGGTTATGGCTGGGCTTTTGGGGTGAGCCAAGTGCTGGGTACAGCATGGGACCGTGCTCCGGGGCTGCTGTGCAGCTATTGCATATCAAGAGGGCTGGAAATAAATCTTGTTCCAGAGGTGAGGTGAAAGGAGGAGAAACTCTTAACTCCATTAGCAGGGTGGGCGAGTGGAAGGTTTCCCACTGACTGGGGCATTCACAAAGGCTTTCTCTGGGTAAATTCTCTTATGCCCAGCAGTCCTTTCTCAGTCACCACCTCCACAGGCTTCCTTTCCTCTCCCTGACCATCTTCTGTCACAGAGCCCCATCAGTTCCCAAACAGCTGGCCACAGGGTCAGTTTATCTAGGTAACTTTGAAGCCGTTGGACTGATGGATCCAGGGACACTGGAGTTTTAAGGCCCAGCAAACAGAGTGAGAGTGTTGTGTCTTGGAGAGCATCTGCCTGACCCATTTGCTGCGCTTCAGACTCCCCATGTGCTCTGGGGTGTCACTGCCAACTACCCCAGGAACCAGCTGGGGGGGTGACAGTGCCGCTATCAAGTGTGGATCTCCCCTGCCTTCAATGGCAGGAGGAAGCTACATGGGAGAGAGCTGAAGCGAGCTCTTGGTGCCGTGCAGCAGGTCCATCCCAGGGGCGGCCGTGTGAGTTCTGCCACCTCCATCCTCACCCCAAACTCAGGCAGCTCTTGGGTCCACCCTCTGCAGAGAGCCAATTTCCAGGCACCGTTTCCAGAGCTGCCCCTTGGTGGGTGAGGTTTTGCAATACAGGAGGGTTTGTGTCATCCCAGACCAGTTTCTTTTTGTAAGGAAAAGCAGCTCTGACCAACCAGTTGGCATTTTGCTAACAGGTTTTCAAAGCTCCAGGCTCACAGCCTCTCCCTTGTTCCAACACCCACAGTGGGTGGGAGAGGGTTTACAGCCACCATGGAGGTGGGCGAGTGGTTTGAGGCTGGCTCTAGCCAAGCGTTGGCTGTGGCACAGCCCTGCTGCCAGGGCTAAGGAGAAGCCAAGCCAGTGGGAACGTTCCCCAGCACCGTTTTCTGCCATTCACCAGGATTTTTATGGAGATGTTTGCTTTTTCACATGCAGATGGGCAGCATCAATGGCTCAGAGCTGTGGTTTGCAGCCCAGAGCCAAGCAAGTCCTCTTGTCCTGGCTCAGCCTTCAAGCGAGCTGGCTTGCCCGTGTCTACCTGGGGTGTTGCTATCTCTGCAAAGTGGGTAGTTTGTTCCACAAGCTTCCAGCAGGAGGTTGCTGGCTGTCTGCATCATAAACTAGTGTTTGAAGTGTGGTTACGGGCAGAAAAGAGCCAGAGAGCAACTGTAAAATTGACATCTTGGGGGTTTTTTAGTATTCCTGCCTTGTCAATGGGTGTCCGTATGGGACTTGTTCCACTTACGAGTCGCTCTGAGATTTCTCCCTCCCAAACTCAGTGTGGCAGCTGGGAGCTGCGTTTGCTCTTTGCTTTGTGTGGCAAAGGGAAAGCATTGGAAGGCAATGGGATATGCAGCCACCGCTGCTTTGAGTCACACAGGCTTTCAGGGCACGGACCTGGTTTAGACCAATGCATGCTCAACCATACCTGGTCTCTATTTATGTGGATTTAGTCACCAGGAGGACATTGTATGTGGATGCTCTCTTCAACAAGCATGGGTTCGGGCAGCTTTTGGGAGGGCTCCCAGCTAGGTGGTAGGTGCCCTAAAAGACCTAAACCCACGCTGAGCTGGCAGCAGGGATCTGCCCATCGTGTTTCCAGAGACAAGTGGCTTTTCCCCCAGGAGGAATCCAGCCTGGTGACCATCCCAAAGCAGAGGTGGCTCAGCCCAAGAGGGCTCTGCTGCGGGAGCTCTGGCTCGGAGCGGCGGAGACTTGGACTCCGCTCCACCATCAATGGGTTTTATTGTCCTGCAGGGTTTTGCTCCAGCCCTCAATTCAGCAGCTCCATTCATTTGGATGGGTCCGTACATATATACCTTGGCACTCGGCTGCCAGGACGGGCCAAACGGTGTTACGCAGCCCTAGCCAAAAAGCACAGGGCGAGGTAGGGAGGTTGCACAAAACATTCCTGCCTTGCTCGGGTGAAGTTCCTAGAATCTATGGGGAGGCACAGGGCGAGGGCTGGCACCGCTGCTGCGGCCCCAGCGCCTTGGCCCAGGGCTTGAGAAACTTCTCAGCTTGACTTCGAACGGCTCCGTAAAGAATGCAGGACAAACGTTGGAGGTCAACTGCTAAACCGGGGCTCAAATCCCTTCCTGCGCTTAACCCGGCGCATCTGGAGAGGGGATGTGAAGGTCTGCAGTTCACTCTAAACGCTGACCGGGGACCTCCTTGGGTGCGGGAAGGGATGGGGGGGCACACAGAGTGCTAATCACTGCCTGAAACGTGCGTGGGTTACGGCTATGGGGCGCACAGGGCTGGTTTGTGCGGAGCTGGGTGTGCGCACTGCTCTTTCCTCACAAAGGTGAGAGCTCCACATTTTGAAGCTGGAAAAAGGCTCGGTCCCGCTCCTGTGATCCTTCCTTGGCTCATTCCCCATAGATCTGTATTTTTGCCATCGGAAGGACTAATCCCTAAGTGAACGTTGGGTAGTGATGGGGCTCTGGGGCTGAATTCGGTGCCTGCTTGCGAGCAGCGAGGTTCAAACCAGCTGTTGTAAAGAAAGGAGTTGGGATTTGGTGATAACCAGTGGTAAAGGCAATAAATCGGGGGGAGCTTTGCCCGTGGTGTGAGGTTGGATTTGTGTGGTGGTGCTGGGTGTTTGGAAGTGAGGGCCACCCAACCGGCTTCGCTTCCAGCTGGTACCTCATCCTTACTTTCTGTCTCTGGAACTTTTTGGCACCGTTTCCCATAGTGCTTCATGCAGTGAGATTCCCAAGGACCTGCCGTCCAGTCTGTAGCCAGGAAAAAAGGACTTGCGGATACTGCAAGGAAGGAGCAGATGGGCAAAGCCTTTTCTGTAGGTTTCTATGGCTGTGAAGAGAAAGGGGTTCGTTATTGTAGGGCTGCAGAAAATGGAATCCATCCCATTTCCTACCCTTCCTCACGTTCTGAAGTCATAAATCCCTTTCTCTTCGCCATGGGGTGAATTGTTGGCCTCCTGGTGCTCCCTCTGGGCAGGCTGCTGATGGGGACAGTAACTGAGAGTGACAGGGCTGCATGTTGCATTTCTATGTGCTTTACAGAGCCCCGCTTCCTTAAGATTAGGTAAGGTTTGTGGTTCCTTCTTTGCTACGCCAGCCAGGAAGGAAAAGCGTCTTGAGCCCAACTGAAAACCCAAGGGAAATCTGGGTCCATCCAAATCCTGACCAATTTGTGCCTAATTATTATTTTTGAATTAAGAAAACCACAGGTGACCTGATGGCTCCCATCAGTTTGCCCCTGGCTTGTCCAGCACTGGAAGAGGATAGGCCAAAATACCCAGGGAAGGACAGTTCTCACAGCGTCAGCTTCCCAGCTTGAGCATAGGGAGGAAGTGATGGAAACCTCCTGGGAAATCCTCTTCTCATAGGATTCCTGGTCCCACTTCCCTCTTAGTCCAAAGTTCTGTGGGAAAAATAGATATATATGTTAAAAATTATATAGATATACACACACTTGCATGTTGCCTTTAGTGTGTTAATGGAACTGGCCAGATTTCAGGAGCTATCAGCAAACCCTCAGTTCAGTCTGCCTTTTGCTCCAGTGATGCTTCAAGATGAATGTTGTAAATGTTTTAATGCAGATTGTTTTCTGTAGATATTAATTCTTGGAGTTTCAATAGGCAAAAGAAAAAGCTTGCTTTCTTTCCTTCCTATCCTGCCTGCGTCTCAGGACTTTAATGGACAGGGATAAAGATGTGTGAACAGTGGTGGATGTTGTATGTTTCCTTTTGACAAGGGCATGGAGTGACAGGCTAAGGGGCAATGGTTTTAAACTGACAAAGGAGAGATTGAGATGAGATATCAGGAAGTAATTCCAACCCAAACCATTCCATAATTCTGTGACTGGGATCCTGGTCTCTCCCAAAGCCATTCCCTAAAGCTGGTGCCAGTGCTGATGTTCGGGTGCTTTGCAGGCATCCCAATGGCACCCTGAGCCTGTTTTAGTGTCCAACTAACTCGTGTTTGCTGTTTCCCCTCCTATTACTGCTGCTCACCGGACCTTTTCTCTGCCCTGGGGCTGCTTAGCAGGAGCTGGTGCTGTGGGGTTGGGAGATAAGGGCTCTGGTTCTGGGGCTGTTTTGGAGTTATTTGTTCCCAAGGATGGCACTGAGGTGTTCCTGTGTGTCGAGTCCCAGAGCTGCCCTGGATGCAGCTGGTGGGTTAAGGATGGACCCGCCATGGGAAGGCAAAGTTACCCCTCCAGGCCAGAGAGGCACCTTTGGTAGGTCCTTGACATCTCTTGTCACAACACTGATCAATAGGGATCATGGGAAGCGTGGGAAAGCTGATGGGGTCAAGGGGAGCCTGCCTGGGCACTGCCACTGCTGCCCTCAGCTCTGCTCCCATGTTTGGTTTGAGTGGTGAAAGTCCACATCGGGAACGGGAGGAATCCTGCTGCCTTGGCCACTGGGATCAATGAGGGCTGGGATGCTTGGGATGCTCCCATGCTGCCCAGGACAGGAGCTTGCTGGAGCACCCAGTGCCGGTGCGGGATGATGGATATTTTGGGGTGCTGTCTTCAAAAGAGCCATTCTTCCTGCTCCCTGTGGGCTGTAGGGCTGGTTGCTTGGAATTGGAAGCACCCTCAATTGCATGCTACTGAAAAATATCTATATTTATAAGCCTCCAGTGTGTTCCTGCTGCAGAGCTGTTTGTCCATCTCATCGGGGTCTTTAAAGTCTTAGGCAGGAGTCCCAAATGAATGGCAAAAAGCTGTGAAATCCAGGTGCAAAAGCATCTTATTTTGGGGCTATATGTTTTTAAATCAAAGTTCTTTCAATATCCGTATCTGCCTGTGGTTAATGGGTTACAGATGCAAATTGGCACTTCCAGCTCCTGACCTGAGGTGCCCTGGACAGGTCTCATGACTGAATTGAACAGGGCCAAGAAATATGGACAGGCTGGAAAAGCACTGGGAGCTCCAGTCCAAGGAGATTTTCCTTAAAGCTCCAGCTCCCAAAAATCCTGTGAATCCTATGGGCTTTTTTTACCTTAAAGCTGGATTTTGGTGGAGGAAAGCCACTTTCCTGAGTGAGCATGATTGGTGTGGAAGCTGGATGGCTTTTCATTTCTTTATTTCTTTAATGAGGGATTTAATTATATTTTAAAGTGACTTTTTAACGAAGTTTGGGGATACTTTTGCTTTAGAGAGCTTCCAGCGCCAGCCCGAGCCCAGATCCTTGGGGCTGTTTGTGCATCTGCATCCCTCGGTGGGGCTTGAGGTGATGCTGAACGCGTCACATCACCCAGAGCCGTGTCTCACTGTGAGGTACAAGGCAAAATTCCCTCCCCAGACCTGTGCAGTGAATCTCATGTCTCTTGAAGGTGTTATCCCAGGCAGACAGACGCTGCCAGGCCAGGCTTTGTTGGTGCAGAACCAGTTCATGAGCACCAAATCACACTGCTGGCTACATGAGCTGATTCTCGTCATCCCCTCCAAGACTTGGCTGTTTCCTCAAGTTCCTTTGGGAGTAATGGATTAAGGGCCAGGGCGTGTTTGCTTTGGAGGGTGTAACTTTATGGATGTGTGTTAAAAAGGGATATTTGGAGATGTTAAAATGAGCTCAAGCCCTCTAAAAAGCAGCAGGGGTCCTGTGCTCCTAAGTTAGAAGTCTTCTTCCTAAGATCTCATCTGAATCTTCCCTCTGTCAGTTTAAAGCCATTCCCCTTTGTCCTACCCCTAAATGCCCTTGTAAATGTCCTAGCTGGAGCATTTGGTCACTGGGTGGTGATGGCAGGGATCCCCTCCCCATGCCGTAGTCTCCCTTTGTGGAGTATTTGGGCTGCCCCATGCGGGTCTTTCTTTGCTCCTCTTGTAACTGGCTCACAAGGAAATCTTCAAAGGCTCAGCCCTATCAATTTTCCCCACCATATGTTCTCATTAAGGAATTTATTGTGCACTTTATCTTAGGATTATTTGCTATCAATTAATAAAACATGTTGCAAGCTTCAAGTGAACATTCTCCTCTCCCCGCTCGCCTCTAACGAGGGGAAGGATGGAGAAATATGAGAAGGAATTACCATGACAGATGGTGCTTTTAACCTTTCTTTTGCCCAATCTGGATACAAAAATATCTTTGAATATTGACATGGGTTTCTAATTATGAGTTACATCACTTGAAGGCCTAATCCAAAGCTGAGTGATCCCAGCAGATAGACTGCCAGCCCAGAATGCATTCATCTGTTAAGGACTATGGACGCTGACACATGGGCATGCACTGGAGCAGGGGAGCAGGGATGGGAGGCTATGAGTGATGATGGGGTGGCTGTGGGAGTGGGTCTCCCCTCTCCTCCAGCACCAGGATGGGCATGGAAAAGAGCAAAATCCATTCCTGGAAGCAAACAGTTGGCAACTGCTGCAGCCACCCGCTTCCAAAGGCAGGTTGGATGGGGCTTGGAGCAAGCTGCTCTAGTGGAAGGTGTCCCTGCCCGTGGCAGGGGGTTGGAACTGGGTGAGTTTTCAGGTCCCTTCAACCCAAAGCACTCTGTGATATGGTATGTGGTGGTGTCATCCTTGGGTTTTGATGTCTGGTCTTGTAGGTAAAGGTGGGCCGTGATTGATGCCCCCAAAGCTAACGTGAGACCCTTGCTCTCCTTTCCCACTTGATGAGAGCAGGAATGTGGGTTTTCTCTCCTGTCAGTTGGAATTTTGGGCCGATTCCCAGGGCCAGCAGGGTTGTTGGTGGGAAGATGGGGTGGGAGGAAAAGCAAATACAGCATCTACCAGCTGTCCGTGCGGATGCTGCAGGGCTGGTACACCGTGTACCCTGCAGAGCATTTGCTTTATGTCTGTGCCTACCAGGGGAAAATAAATACAAGAATCATGCCTACAGAAGGGTTTCTTATATAAATAAATGTCTGGGGAGAGACCTGGCTGTGGGTAACCTGCTGGGAAAGTCCTGGTCAGATGGGAATTGTAGAGTTAAACACTCCAGTCTCACTTGGATGTGTCCCGGCTTTGATTTATACCCCTGATTGGATGTTTGCCTGGCCTGATCAGAGAGCTTGGGCAGCAGCTCATGTTGACACTGGGTGTTTAGCTCTGGGTAAAGTTTAAACAGGACTTATCATGGCTCTGACACCTCGCGAAGGCTTCCCTGGTTTAATAGCGCGCTTCATGCCATCCCTTGCAGAGGTTTTTTCTGTGTGGATGTCCCAGATATGCCAAGAGAAAAAGGTAAACTTACCAAAATGAATTCATGGGATAGGTCATTTGAAGCCTCTTCTAATTTTAACATAAACCCATTGCCCTCGATTCGTGGGGCCATTTTGCTGCTCGCTTACACAGGTAGAATATGGAGCTGGGAGAAGGGATCCGAGGTCAATGAGGCCAATCCAGAAAGTTTCAGGCAGTGGGAGCTGCTTTGTCTGTGTTTCTTGTGTTTGCCCCAGAAGCAGCATTGGGCTCTGCTGGCACTAAAGCAGCCTCGTGTGGGAGGAAAAGCAAAGTTTCAGGGTCCCACGCTGCAATGAGTGGGTCAAATGATGACTCTAATTTGTGCCCATCTTATGTTTTTTTGCCCCCAATTGTAACAGCATCATCCTCTTTTTGCTTTTAATAGAAATTGCTCAAATTAGCAGCTTCCAAAGTGGTTCCCCTGTGTTTCTCTCATAGAAGGATTCTCCCATCCATAGAAGGATGTGGGAGCCTGCTCTGGGTGTAGCTTTGGGGGCAGGAGAAGGGGATGGGTGACAATATTAATCCCACTTACCCCAACTGCTCTCCACCTCATTTCAAACTAGAGGGTGAGCAGAGAGCTGCCCTGGAGGTGGAGTTTAACACAGCCATTCCCAGCCCAACGCAGGCTCTGGCTTTGGATAAGGCTTGTGCTAAATAACATTGAACTAATTGAGTTTTATGCTGTGCTTTTTATGAGTAACAATTAAGAAAAAACTCAGTGGAACATAATTGCAGCACCTCCGAGCTTGGTGTTACTGGGCTGAGGACTGATGAGGTTACAGTGGGACAGCTTTTTATCTCGGATCTGATGGGGTGTTATTCATTGTATTAAAAGTTTGCCAAGAGAGGCTTCACTGCAAATTAACCCGTGTTATCACAGTGAGTAATATCCTGGTTTTGTCATGGAGAGTAAATAAATAACATGGGTTTTATGCTTTTGCTTAATGAGGTTGCCCTGAGTGCGGAGCGAGGGAACAGCGATTATGGCGAGGTGAAACTGGAACAGCAAGCGCGCTGGTTTTCTTGCATAATGGCAGAGTTTGCATTACAATCAATTATATTATGCAATGGGAATAGGATGGAATTTGGCTCTCTCTGGCAGCAGGCTGGGTGGAAAACTGTTTGCAAACGTCCCTGTGATTTCTCAGGAAAATCCCACAGCCGTGGTGCTCCTGACACCGTTTTCCTGCTGTGACTGGTGGTGGTTGATGGGCTCAGAGTCACACAGCCACAATTACCCATTTAGCCCAGCCCGGGAGCCTTATCCACTTGATCTTGCTGGATCCCCAACCTGCACCATGGGTCTGATAAATCCAGACTCAAAGTGTTGTGGAGTATCAGCAGCACTGATGGGGAAAACCCCGAAATGAGAATCATAGAATACCTCAGATTGGAAAGGACCCAGAAGGAGCATTGAGTCTGACTCCCAGCCTGTGAGAGCTGAGGTCTGCCTAGTCATGGCATGTGGACCTGGCTTACTGAGGTGTACAATGGGCCAGAGATGCTAAGGAACCGGTGGTATTTCTCTAGGTGGATAGTTGAACCCTATGGAATGTGTGATGCTGGTGGGAGAGGGGCTGGCAAAGCGGCTGAAGCCAAGGGAAGGAGAGGGCTGGCGTTTGCACGGTGCTCAGGGGCATCCCATCCTATGGCATGTGCTGGTGGGGATGGAGGGAGATGCTCACTTGTGCTGCAAGCCCAGGTCTGGGAATCAGTTGGCCTGATAAGAAAGCTTTGTTATGGGCAGAGAGATGAACAGCCCGATTCTGGACTTCGTTAGGTGAGAGCCTGAAACTGTCTCATGTGAGCAAAAGGATTGTCTGCAGCGTTAATCCCTGGCCCCTCTTTAGCTTTCCTCAACCTCAGTGTGCCCAGGCTGGGGTTGTGTCGGCAGGCACGACACCGCAGCCACAAAGAAACCAGCCATGGATGAGGAATTAACTGTGCTTCTCACTCATTGAGCTCACAGTGAGAGAGCCAAGCCATGCCGGATGGGTCTGAACTCCTGAGCTGGCACAGGGGAGCCTCGATGCTTCCTGGGCACGCTGGGGTCAGAGTGGTCCAGAGGAGGCGTATGGGATGGCTGTGTTGCTGGGATGCCCATCCCATGGCCAGAGCTCCATACATCAGGAGCTCTGCAGAAGCTGGGCATGGCTCTGGCTGCACCCTCTTTTCCCTTCCAAAAAGGGGCTTTTTCCTCCCCCTCCCAAATAATTACACCAAAGAGCTTATAAAAAGGCAAACAAACCGCTTGCCCTTCATGCCAGTGGATGTTAATGATACCCAGAATACTATTATTCTCTGGGCTATCATCATCTATAATACCTCCAGCAATCGCTTGGGTAGTTTTAATTATGTTTGTGCCTTTTCTTTCAGCCCTTGTTATCTCTCAGGTTCCTCTGGGTTGGGGGAAGGCTCACGGCACCGAAGTCGCTTCTCTAAAGCGCCTTTGTTTTCCCTGCACAGGTATTAAGTTGATGGCACAACAATCCCCGAGCACGTTAGATTCGCTTTCCTGCCCTCCCCTGCTTGAATGCAGACCTTGTGCATCCCCGTGCCCGGAGCAGCCAGAGGAGCAGGCCCACAGGAATGCAGGTGAACAGAGGCAAATTGTTCCAGCTGCAAAAAGAAGGGAAAAAGAGAGGGAGAAGGAGAGAAAGGAAAAGTGAAGGAGAGACAGAAGAGCTGGGAGGAGTGGGGCAAGATTATTCCTTGTCTGTGCACGGTGGAATTTCGCTGGAGGTGTTTGCAGGGTGGTGTGCTTGAACCAAATAATGCTTAGAAAAACCATAGTCCTGCCTTCCGTCCGGGGAGGTTTCTGTCAGTGGCCTCCATGGGAAGGCGACGTTGGAGAGAACAATTGCCGGGCTGTTGTACCGCGCCTGCCGCTATGAATGAAGCTTTAGAAAAGGTGTCCTTGGCCTCCTGGGATCACCCATCGTCTTCTCCGGTCCCTGCGTGTGCCCGCTCGCTGCCGCTGCCTCCCAGACAGGCTGACAACTTGCAGACAAAGCGGTATAAAGGATGAGATGGGAGCGTGCTCCAGCCTCATTCCCTGGCTGGCAGCGGCAGGCAGCTCGCTGCTCATCCCCGCTGCTGCAGCACTGGGGATGCTCGGGGGCTCCCTGCTCTCTGGGAAGCTCTGGCATTGCAGAGAGCAAAGCCGAGGATAGAGGCAGGGGGAGAAGCTGGTTCTGGATGGGGACATTGGGGCGACTTGTCCTTTGAGCTGAGCCACGGGGTCCCTGTGAGCAGCACGGGTGCTTCCTTCAGAATGGCTTTGCACAGACCCTTGGATGTGTAGGTATGTGCATAGGAACTAGATGAGTTTCCTTCCAACCCAAACCAGTCTGTGGTTCCGTGATTCTTCCATAGATTAAAGGATACACTGGCAATGTGTGTACTTGAATCTGCGACGCTCGACCCCGTTGCATCATGTCACATGGAGGAGGAAAGGAGATGTCCTCTAGGTCAGGTTTCTCAATCCTCACGATCATTTGGCTGGTGCCTACCAATAAGGGTGTTTGGTTTTGGTGTTTTCGTCTTGTTGCATTCCTGATGTCTTTAGAACATCCTCAGCCAGCTTGGTCCTTTGCTGGCACGTGTCAGGTTAGCTCCACTGAAGTCAGAAGCTCCCAGAACAACAATCTGCTGGGAATGATGAATAAATGCAAATAGTGTTTGTTTGATTTACTCCTCAGGTCTGGCCAGGAAATCTTCAAGTAGCAGCACTTTGCCTTTGAAGCAGGTAAGTGCTTTTTTAAAGCATACCCGGGAACGTCTGCGCTCCTCTGTTTATGGCTATAAATCTTTTGGGGCCTGAGCTTTAAAAGAATGATTCACATGGTGACTTCTTGCTTGTGAAATTCCTGAACGTGAGGAGCTGATGGACGGAGTGGCTGTGGTGTGTGGTGGGACACCTCCAACCTGGAAGAGGGGAGAGTGACCATGGGTATGTGGGGAGAAGAAGAGAATGGGGCTGGAGGAGATCTGGACAGGCAGGAGATGGTGGTCAAGTCTCTGGTCCAGGCTGGTGGGATGCCGGTGCCGGCACACGGGAGGTGGGGATGCTGGTTGATGGAGATTGATTTAACCTGGAGGATCTGTTGGGGTGAATGGGGACGTAAGGAAACTTTCTGAGAAGAGGTGGTGACTGGATCAGATCAGCTGGGATTTTTTGGCTGAAATATTTTGGATTTAAATTCTATAATTTAAAAAAAATATGTTTTTTCAATTTTAATATTCACTTTTTTCAACATATTTCCACGAAAAGCAGAAACTCTTTCAGGGGAAGGGGGGAAATAGAATCTAACCTCCCCCTTTCCGTCCCGGGCCAGTTCTGACCAGCCGTACCAACAATATAACCATCAGAAAGAGGGTTTTTCTCTCCCCCTCCGTAGCAAACAGCAGGCCAAGTATCACTGCAAAAAACCCATCACCAACAAAAGCAAATATCGCCGCCTTTCGCCGTCCCTGGCGGGTGTATTTTTCCTTTGGAAGTTGGCCACCCCCAGCACACACAGGGCTCTGTGTGAGCCTCCCTCGCCCTCCAAGAAGGAGTGAGGAGGGAGAAAAACTCCCTGTGACTTGGATGGGTTCCGCCGGGAAGGAGAGGGGGGGAGCGAGCGCGAGGCAGCGGGTTTGAACCGAGCTCCTTCTTCTATTTTATTTAGATTAGGTTCTGCTCAGCGGGGTGATCCCTTAATTAGAGCAGCCCGGTCGGGCAGGCCCGGCGCTCCAGACCCCTGCTCTGCCGGCTTAAGTTTCACGAGGGAAGTTGTCGTGCCTTATTTCCTGAGCTCTGAGGTTCGAGTGGCGCGCGGTGATTTCAATGGAAGGAAAAGACATGTAATTTAATCATCTTTATTAGATTTTGGGCGAAGGAGGGGGCAAAGCGGGAGGAACCGCGTCCTCTGCTCGTCTCTTGACTTTCTCTTCTGCTTCTAGCGGCCAGAGGTGAGATTTCATGGGAGAAGCAGCAGGAAAGCGATGATCCTAACAGACCATGTAGTGATGGGCTTTTGGTCCTAAGGTTGGGAGGTTTTCCGGTGCAGTTGCTGTTGTCTCGGTCTTGAGCAGATCCATGACCCTGCGTGGATCCATCATGGATTTATTAATGACAAGCTAGGATTAAAACCCAAGGTTTTTAATCCACTTGATTATGTGAAGGGAATCCCCTCACTGAAAAGGGTGTTGCTGGAGGGGGGTGAGAGGCTGATGGAGCCTGTTCAAGCAGAGGAAATGGGGAAGCAAAATGTGCAATATCGCAAGTTTCCGGTGTTTCCTGGGTATCCAAGGAGGGCAGGCAGGGAGCAGGGGATGTGGCATCGGCACTGGGACATGGCTCTGCTTGTCTCCGAGAGAGCAGGTGAGAGCTGTCCCAGCCCTTCTGTGCCAAGGGAGGAACAGTTATAAGAGTAAAAATTGGGGGATTTTGTTGAAACGAGAGCTGGCGAGGAAAAAAGGCTTCGTTTCACAGTAGTGGTTCAAAAGGTTGAGCCATCCTATTACTGTTATGGTGTAGAGCAGAGATGATGGAGTCTGGGGGTGACAGTCTGCCTGCTGAGGGGTTCTGTGTGTCAGAACCCTGGGTGATGGAGAAGGAGGAAATCTGCCCACAGGTCTGTTTGTGCTGACTCTACCCACTCACACACACCACATGCCCCATCTTAATGTAAATCAGTGCTAATCCACTGATGCCAAGGACGCCAGGATATTTTGGCCATCATGAGCCTATCCTTCTGTATCATACCCACACAGCAGTGACTTCGTAGCTTGTAAGATACTAAGCAACACTCAGTGGGGAGCAAGGGGGTGTAATTCCCATTTAATTCAAATGAAATCACATTCTGGATTTTTTTAACAAATCCATTTTATGGCTGGGACAGTAGTGAAAGAAGCAAGTATTTGTTACCTGGAGGCACCCTCTTCTGTCCCTCTCACCACATGGGTTTGAGTTACTATTTCTCTAGCTGGCCCTGTGAAAGGTTCCTGTGCAGGATGGGAGAGGTTTATAACTCAGTAACAGGCTTCTCGCCTCATAGTGGTTCCAGTCACTCTCAGTTGGGTTTGAATGGGATGGTTTTGATTAGGGGCGAGAGCTGGGTGTTATTAACAACCTCTTTGCAGTGGGAGCTGGAGCACACGTGGATGCTCGCATCCTCCTGGTGCAGGTGATGGTCAGGGAGAAAAAACATCTCCTGCATTATCTGAATTAGCAATAACTTCAGAAAATGCCTTTTTGTTTCACGTGTGGGTCACTTTGTAGTTGAAGAAGCGGCTGCATCACTGCAGCTGTATCAGGAGGATGTTTAAAGTGGGTGGCACGGTTTGGGATATGTTTAGCGGGTTACATAGTCCTAATCATGGTGTTTAGCAGCTATTTACCCATGTTTGCTGTATCTCCCTGCGTGCAGCTGCTCCGTGGGCAGCACTGCTGCTGTGGAGGTGGTTCCATCATTTATCCTGCTGGTGACAAGAGGGAAAATTTAGCCAGAAAGTTTCCTCTTCGGGGACAGGGATGTGAGTCACTAAACCACTGCAGTGTCACATGTGGCACGGCAGGACCGCAGCTCCAGGGAGCAGGGAATTGGGAGCAGTGGAAGATGAGGGAGGTTGTGATGTGGTGCAATAGGAGACAGGTTTGGGGGAGTATAGTCAGGGCTCTGGGGAAGACCTTGTGTAAACGCGGAGTGGGATGTGTTTGGACACCTCCCAGGATGCATCCACAGTCCTTCCCATCCTTCCCCGCTGATGGGAGCCAGCACAAAGCTGCCCTGTGGAGCAGGGATGCTTTAACACAAGGTGTTTCTTGAAGAGTCCATAATCCTCCATTCCCAGGCAGAGAGGCTGTGAAAGCAGCTGCAGGTGCCAGGGAAAACTGCCGCTGGTACATCCTACCTGTGTGCTTGCATCACGGAGGGACCAAAAAAGCCCCGCTAATGCTGGCAAAGGCAGTTGCTTCAGTTGTAAGCTGTATCCTGGGAGGAAGCTGCAGCAGTTTGGAGCTTGGATTCTGGCAAGCAGCATGCCTTGTGCAAGAGAGAGAAAGAAAGGACAAAATTAAAACCAGAAAGCCCCTTTTCCCTCCATGTCTTGACGTCTCCATTCAAGGTGCACATAATTATAACTGTTATTTTTGAGGGCAGCCCCCTCCGCCTCCCAGGGTCTATGTTATCTCTAGAACCACCCTCTGACTTTTGATTGCTAAAATGACACTGGAGAGAAACCCTATACGCTGGGAGTGAGGCAGCTTCAACCCCTCCTCCTCCTCCCTGAGACCATCCGAGCTGCAGGGGTAGGAAAGGAAGAGAAGGGAGGGATGAAGGTCACCTTCCGCTGCCCCGGGAAGGTAACGAACCCCACGCAAAGGCCCAGGTCGAGCTCTCCAGAGTCATTATCGCAACAGGCTGCGAAAGGTTAGGGAGGAAAGAGCTTTTCGGAAGTCTTTGCCCCCTAATTGATTGCGAAGAGCGGAAGGAAGGATGTATCCAAGACAGAAAAAGCCCCCGCGCTGTCTGTAACCCCCCTCGTCCCCTTTCCCGTAACACGGGCGGCTGGGAGGCTGCAGGTTGGAGCTTTAACCGTAACAGAGCAGAAGGGAAATCGGCTTCAACAGGAGCAGGTTCTCCTTTCAATCTAATGGCAGATGTGGAAACTGTTTTCCAGCATCCTGAGGAAGGATGAAAAGCACTGAAGGCTGGGCCCAGTACCAGATAGAATGCACTGCTATGGCACAGGGGTTGAGCCCAAACCAGCTCTAGTCATGAATGGTACCCATCAACGGGCTGGAGTAAAAGGTATTATTACAGAGCTCTTCTGCAAGTTCTCCTTCCATACAGTGCCTCAGCCCTTCTGTTTCTGTAGCCTTGAGATCAAGCTATGGACATGGACTCAAGATGTTTCCCATGGACAATCAAAGTACCAACTGATCCCCAAGGGTGGGCTGCAGTGCACGGGTGGGACAGAGCCTGGAGAAGAGTCTTCTCCTCATTCAGCCATAGAGAAGCTGCCCAGCTCTGGACACCAGAGGGGACTGCTTGAGAAGGAAGTCCTTGCAATGATGGGGGCTTTCTGGCCCAAGGTGAGATGGAGCCAGGGGTGCCTTGAAATGAAAGGCAGCTGCAGAATTTTCCTCCTCCTAAGACTGGAGGAAACCAGAACATTTTAAGGTGATACAGTACAAGAATTAATCCACTCTGGTGACACCAATGGATTGTGTCAGTATGTTGAGTATCTCCTTGAACAATGCTGTGTCCCTATCTACAGCAGGCAGCCTGATTTCATGTTTCCTAATCAAGTCTTTGAGAAGCAAACAGAGGATTCATGGCATCCGCTAACCGCTACCTCCCCTTAAGCTTTCAGTCTAGTACAAGAGCTGAGCCGCTCTTCTAGGGAGCGACTTCTTTGTCAATGCTCGTGAGGGAATCCTGGTGCAACCTCAGGGCAATAATTACCATCATTGTTATATTGGTAAGGAAGGAAAAGGAATTTTAGAGTTGACAGGATTTGACCAGATCACCTGGATAAAACCGGGAACACTCCCTGACCGGTCAGGAACAGAGTGAGACTGGAAACCAGTTGCCTTGCTGCCTTGCTCTAACCACTAGACGACCCACCCTGTATGAGCAAACGGAATAAAATCTGAAAGAAAACAGCGATCTGACTTGAAAAATGTGTTCCGCATAGAACCCGAATGTTCAGCGGAGCAAAAAGGATGCAGTCCAACGTTTTACTTCCAGGCAAACATTTCAGAATGGACTTATAATGTACCCTTTCATTTAGATTTTATATGGAGGTTTTACTTGAACTTGTAATGAAGATGGAAAAATCTGTGGTTGCCATGGCTACTGGCACTTTGCCTAATACACTCCAATCTTTTTCCCCTAATAAAACAGATTTCAGACCCCCCCCAAAAAAAGGGAAGGGTTAAAGACCCCATAAACAACTGTAGGATGAAGAATATTATTCCATGTAAAGCAGGTTCCGAGCATCATGGCGAGGTAATTGCGTTCACTCTTCTCCCCACCAATTAGGTCCCCAAACCCCAGGGTCCTGCTCTAGGTGGTTCTCCTGCTAATAACTAGGAAAAGGCCAGGAGTGAGAAAACGGTGAGCAAAGTGCCTGGTTCTCTTTCTGGGATGTTCTCCTGTTGCCTGGAAATGCACCTACTTGGTGCAGTCTGCAGCTCCATCCCAGCTGTGATGGACCCCCTTGGGTGGGCATTTCAGTCATGGTAGGTTCTGCTCAGCATTCATAGCAGCAAAATTTGAGATAGCTCAGGGTACTGTGCAGCAGTTGCTGCTGGTGAGGTGATGTGTATTTGACCCAAATCAAGGACTGAAGATCTTGTTTGATTAGCACGTGTGTCTTTATGGTTTGGGAGTTGAGCCAGTCCGAGCCTTGATGCACCCCTTGGATATTGCAGACAGAAAGCAGCTGAGAAGGGGTAGAAGCAGCAGCTTGTAGCTGTCTCATCCGGACTATTTGCAGGAGATTGGATCCAGCAGTAGTCTTCCTCAGTGTTACCTGCTTCCTCCTCATGTCCCTGCAGGGATGTGTTCTTTGTTCAGGGGAGCAGATAGGGCTCTGCCTGTTCCCTTGTCCTTTGCAGGGTGGTTGTCCTGTTTGAATCCATGTGAGACTGGGGCTTTTGTCCTTGGAATTTCCCTGGACACTTCAATAGGAGCTGATTTGGGCCACGCAGGAAGGAGGTTGGGCTTTGAGGTCTTCTCAGAGGACATTGAACACGCTGAAGTTTTGGGGATGGATGTGCTTACAGAAATCAGGAGGGGCTGGTTGAGACATTCACGTGTGTGGGAGACAATACAGACCACGGAGATGCATGAGAAAACCCCATGGAGTTGCCTTGGCCTTGTCCCAGTGGGGTGGAGGGAACTGCTGATGCTCTTGTTCTCTTCCAGCTTTCGGGGGATCCTTTTAATGCAACGGCTCCTTGGCTTTTCAAAGCGGTGGCTGTCGGCCAGCCCCGTGCATTGGAAACATGTGGTTCTGATTTGAAAATGTCCAGATCTCAACATCTTTAATCTTCTCACACCTCGGGTTTTTTGTTTTGTTTTGGTTTGGGTTTTGTGAAGGGCTGCACCACGTGCAGGGGATAATGGTTAAAAAGCAAGAGAGGAAGAAAAAGAAAGAGAAAAGGGAAAAGAGAGAATAGCCCCTCCAGCTGGCACTCTTCAAAGTGAGATGCAGCGTGGCGATTTGTGGATGCCCACAAATGAGGCTTTTGTTTGTCTCCCCACTGTAATCACTGCTGAAAGTCCCTCAAGTTAGTGCTGAAAAAGATCCTGATAGATCGCTCCCAGATGAAAAATGCAGAGTATTTTTTAGGGCTGTTTTCCCAGGCGTTTAAACCCAATCCAGTTCTGGTATAAAAGCCTGAAGAATCGGGTCCCTGCGCTGCCGATGGCACAGCAGGGCAGGAAAGCTTTCCTTCTTGACCTGGGATTTGGGAAGGTCGCTTGAGCTTCCCTGCCTGCACCAGGGAGAGGAGGTCAGGTCAGCCTGGGGAGGGGACAGGAAGGACTCGGACATGAATCACGGGAGGACTTCAAAGGAGGCTCCTTCCCTCGCAGCGCAGGAGGAGCAGCTCGGGATGAGCCCTGCTCCTCGCTGAGAGCGTCCCCAGGACGTTTAGCGTTAGTGGCGTGAGATGGAAATCAAACCTGACAGCTTTAAAATGTGCAAGGGGAAAAGACTTCTTTATAGGAACCTACAATTGACGTGCGGCTCGGCGGGGCCATACATGTGAATATCTGCCCGAGGACACTTGCTGCAGGGAGATGGTTTTCTCAGGCATGTGGCTTATTTAAGCTCTAACCAAGTGATCAGATTTGAGCCCTGCACAAACGCTCATCGTTTGCCAAAGTGCTCCAGGAGTGCTACTGCTGCCTTTGGGCAGGCTGGTGTTAGCAAATGCAGCGTGGGTTGACCAGGTGACTTTGCAGGCTCCCTCCTGCTGCCTTTCCGTGCTTGGTTTCATGCTGCAGTCTCCGGTGCAAAGGTCTGGGCTGAACAGAGTTTAAGTCAAAGTGTGTTTGATGGATGGTGTCAGCAGCCTTGCATTCACTGCCCCACCATCCAGAATCATCTCTGATGGACATGGTGCTGCCTGGATGGTTGATGGAGAGATCATGGAATGGTTTGGGTTGAAGGGACCTTAAAGCTCCTCCAGATCCAACCCCTGCCACGGGCAGGGACCCCTTCCATAGAGCAGCTTGCTCCAAGCCCCTGTGTCCAACCTGGCCTTGAACACTGCCAGGGATGGGGCAGCCACAGCTTCTCTGGGCACCCTGTGCCAGCGCCTCAGCACCCTCCCAGGGAAGAGCTTCTGCCTAAGAGCTCATCTAAATACACCCTCTGGCAGATGCTAGGAGGGGAGGAGCACAAGGTGCTCTTGTACCTTTGATGGTGCAGCCCATGGCAACAGCAGCCAGCATCTTCCTGTACCTCTCCTGGGGATGATGTGCCCACAAATATAGGGGTGGAAGGAGAGAGCCGTGTCCCTAGCCCCACCAGGATACACATGTGGGTTGGGGCTGCTGCCTCGTTCTTCTTCCCATGTCGCTTTCCTCAGAGCAGAAGGGCTTTTTAACGTCTCCCTGTGCACTAAGAGTTAAGGGGACTGCGCAGCTCTGAAGATAAGAAACAGATGATAAAGGTTAGAGGAGGGATCACATTTCCATTATGCAGCCTGTAAATGCAGACTAATTAGAATGCAGCCTCATTTCCAGAAAATGCAAAGAAAAAAGGCAAAAAACCAAAAAGCCTTCCCCTTTCCTCGCAGAAATGAAACCGAGCGATGCCAAAGGCCTGAGAATATGGGATAACTTGGATTTGCTACTCAGATGTGCTTAGAGCAGGAAAATATGCATCAACCAAGGTGTGCGTGTTTCAGGTGGCTCCTTGGTGCTCTCCTGGGACTGTTGGATGTGGCTGAATTGGTGCTGAGCTCTCCTGGGAAAACCACCTCAATACTTACCCTGTTCCCATGGGACTGGTGGCAGCTGATCCTGCAGGTCAGACCCCATCCTTCGTTGTGTTGGTCTAATGCTCAGCTGCAGAGGGACAGGAATTAACGAAACCTGGTGGGGTTTGGTGTGGTTTTGAGGTTCTAGAGCTCCAAATGAAGGAGTCTTCAATGGAGTTATCGCCAGGTGAAAAGCTGGTTTATGGCTCTTTCCAATGACAGAGGTACCTGCTGGGCTCTCATCCTGCTGAGGCACAAGGGAAGCAGCCCCTAAATGTTTTGCTGACCTGGTGCCTAGGTGCTTTATGGCATAAAGGGTTTAAATGCTGGCTATTTATGGGACTTTAACGCCACCTATCCCTAACCGTTCCCCAGGAAAGGAGGGTAGGTCCTTACCCAGCAGCTTGGTGACACGCTGCAGTTCCCCTCTATGGGTCAGCTGGCTGTGGATGCATGACCAACATGGGGTTTCATTATCTTCCTTTTGTTTTCCTTGTCTTTTAAGCTGTTTTTCTCTCCTGTGAGGTTCATTAGCATCTTCCCTTTCCTTGCTTGCTTTTCCCCCCTCTTGCTTTCTTCTGGAACCTAGAAGTATTTCACTGGGGCTTGCCAAGTGATTCCTATCTCAGTGAAAAAGAACTTGCTATTTCCTGAAAACCTACCACTGTTTTCTCTCTCTCTCCTCCTCTCTCCCCAAGACATTCTGAGTATTGAAACAAATCCAGGTAACTTGATAAGAAGTTAGTGAAAACAAATGAATTCTGTTTTGCGAAGGTGCATTGAGGAGAAGGGCAGCAGTGTCTGGATGGAGGGGAACTGTCTCTGCTGAAAAAAGATTTCGAGGGACATCTGCCTGTAAAATCCCCCCCCGTGCCAAAGTTTGCAGGGGAGAAATGGCAGAAGAAGAGGCTCTGTAGTTTTCCACTTGTGTGGGGTGGGTTTTGGGTTATTTTAGACATCGTTTGTGCGAAAGCCCTGCTTTGATTAATGCGATTTGGTGTGTTTCCCTTTGCACCCACCTGCCCATCCTTCCCACGGCCCAGCCCACCCCAAGGGGATCCATGGCCATTGCTACTCATGCCCATAGAAATCCCAATTCAGCCTTCGGCTACGGGCAGTTGAAGAGCCAAGTCCCAAAGCCCCCTGGAGATGTGGCATCCACCTCCGAGGCCAAAGCATCTCCAGTGTGATGGAGATGTCCCTGCTTCAAGGGGGGTTTTAGTGAGCTTTTAGAGTTTGTTTTCCATGGAGCCCCAGCCCTGGGCCACACAAAACAAAAAGCCATCCTTTAAGAAGCTGATTCTTTTATTGGTCTGATTTTCAAGTGCATTTTACCTTGGAGCACACGGGAAGTTTAGCTTTTAAGAAGTTTATTTCTCTATCGTGCGTTCGTTTCCAAAGGCTTCGCTGTACTTCAGGGTAGATTTCTGTTTGCTTTGGGACATGGAGAAATGAGCCTTTGAACCGACCAGTGTGGGATCAGGTACTCTGTTAGATGGTTTTCTGTGTTGCATAACTCCCAAATATCAGCCAGCAGTTAAGAAAACGGATGATCTTTAGTTCTTGCTTCACCCCTTCCCCCTCTTCAGCCCTCCCCATCTTCTGGGTGATTTTTTATGGTCCATGATTGGAAGCAAAAGGTCTGGGAGAGAGAGGAAATCAAACCCGTCAATAAATGCTAAAAATATTTAGTGTGGCAGCCTCTCTATTTTCTTTTTTGTGAAACACTGATTAATATTCAGTGGTTGAAGGTTAATACCCCATTCATTTTATTCCCTTTACATCCTCTGCACAGCAGTTGCTGCTCCAATTTCGACTTCTAATTCATGCAAATCTGGTTCCAATCAGGATATTAGTAACTCACTGCATAAGCAGGAGGGGAGTTAAAGAAAAAAAAGAGAGAAGAAACCACACGATTGTTAAACTTATCTTTCAGTCCACACAGACACCCCAAATCCACAAGGCTGCTGTAATGAAAGGGTGTTTATTGAGCGTTCCTCTCCCCTAAAATACAGGGAGAACATCCACGTAGAAGTGTTTTGGCAGGCTTAACCAGAAGTTATTGTTTGGATACAGCAGCAAAAGCCTCTGTCCTGGGTTGCAAAGGGGATGGATGATAATAATAGCTCGTGCTGAGGCTGAGTGCAGTGAGAGGAGTGGTCCATGCTCAGGTGAGGTTACCAAGCCCAGCTTGGTGCATGAAATGTTTAAGTGCATGAATAATGTAGAAAAAAATAGATTTGTTTCCTCTTCCCCTCCTGTTTTATTCTAAGTGTGAGTGCAAAGCACTTTCCATCAGGGAAGTGGCTTTTTCCAGCCCTCTGGGGCTGCCTGTGGATGTGTTTTGCCTGGCTTCTCCATGCTATTTGGAGGGTGATGGAGTTCTGCATCCCCGTGGTGCTGTGATGTTGGGAGAATGGGCTCTGCCGAGGGCTGAAGCAGCTGCGTGTGGGATCTCAGGTCCTGTGAGGTGAACCCCAGCTTTGCCTTAGTGATGGACATCGCAGGTCAGATCCTGCAGCAGCCTCATCACCATCATCTCCCCATGGTGAGAGGGTCCTGGCATGGACCTGGAGCAGGGGAGGACCTCGCTCCCAAGGCTGATGTAGACTTCTCTGAATCCTGGTCAGAGCAGGCAGGCCTCAGCAAAGGGTCTCCATAGAGTAAACTGCCTGAGTCACAGTGTATTTATCTTGGGTAGCACTTAGGGTTCAGCCTTCCATACCAGGAATCCCTGGCAAGGCCGGGAGCCAGGTTGGGTGCATCCAAACCTGCTGCTGCCTGTGCCTCTGGGGGTGAGGATCAGGGTCGCTCGGGTCCTGCATGCCCAGAGGTGGGGATAGCTTTGCTACTGAGTGATCTAACCCAGGCTTGGTACTGTGAGAGCTATGACACATGGCTGTGTATCCCTGTCCCAGGATCCATGTGCTCTGGTCCCTGTGGCTCCCCATGCTGGAGGGGGAACCCTAAGCATGGCACTATCCCCTTGGTAGGGATGGAGAGGTGTCCTCAAGCGCCTCTCCAAAGTGGGAGTGGAGAGAGGAGCGTGGTTATGATTTGATTTAGACGGGATATAAGGAAGAAATGTTTTATGAGGAGGGTGGTGAGACAGTGGTGCAGGGTGCTTAGAGAAGTTGTGGATGTGCCATCATTGGAAGTGTTCAAGGCCGGGTTGGATGGGGCTTGGAGCAGCCTGCTCTAGTGGCAGGTGTCCTTGTCTGGGGTGCATTGGACAAGATGATCTGTGATGGTTCCTTCCAACCCAATCCTATGATCTATGACAAGCCTTAGCCAGCGAGCAGGAGGAGGTGGCAGCCCGAAGGTCTGCTCTTCACCGATGCATTATTGGAGGGGGTCCCTCAGATCCCCCAGGAGCCGCTGGGCTCCCTTCCTCCTAGATGCTCCTACAGCATCTTCCTCAAAGGCAGAAGCATTTTCTCCCTCCATGGATCACCAATGACTTCAACTTCTAAAAACAAGCAAAGGCTCCAGCACAGCCCTGCACGCGATGTCTAGCCAAAATGCAAAACTTCACCACAGTGCACAAGTGGGCTGTGTTTTTCCGACCAGGGAACAACGTTGGGGCCCTTTCATCACCTTTCTTCTGCACTTCTTTTACGAATGATTTAAATTGGAGGCAATAGTATTGAACCTCTGACACTGAGACGAGACTCCCTGAATCGCACACTTAAACTGCATCTATTTTCTATAGCCGCTTTGCTGGCAGCTCTTGTGGTTGGTTCTATTTTTTTCTCCTAAGCGTTTATTCTTTCCACTGTGTTTGCTATTTGTGCCATCTCCTTGAGATGTCATTTTTTGCCTCAATACAGGAGAGAGAGCTGGTTTCCCAATCCTACTACAGATGCGCTCCAAAATGCAAGGCTTGCTTCCAGCCCTTCTTGAGCAGCAGCATTACAACCCTTGTGCTGAACCCTCATTCCCCACTGAGGAGAAGGCAGAACAGAGGAAAGGCAAATTCCAGATTGCTCAGCAGAAAGGAAAAACCAGCTTGGAAGCCCCTCTGGAAAGGGGCCGAGCAGTAATCTCATGCCGTGTGGTGGGTGAGAATGGCAGCGTCTCCTTTGAATTTAGATGGAGCAAGAGCTCTTCGCGCCCACTCAGCATCCAGCCTGCTACATTTACAGCCCTGATGTTGAACCAGCTGAATGAAAATACTTGTGGGCAGCAAAAATAGCCAGTGCTGAAAACCTGTGTCTGCTGAGGGTGGAAATTGCTGGGAGTTCCTCCGTGGCTGCAGCCCATCATTAGAACCTGTGTCATAAATAAGATGCGGTTGTGCCGCGGCCGGGCTCCCCCCATTCAATGGCACCGAGCCTGGGCAGCGCAGCCACAGCCCCGGTGTCCTCACAGCCCCTTGGCCACAGCGCTGCAGCCTGGTGACTGGGAGGAGGGTGGTGAGTGGCTCAGTGAGAAACAGGCCTTTTTTGGGGGGGGTAAAGGATGCACCATGTGTTTTTTCACTGCACACATCCTCCACACATAATGTGATGGAGGAATCTGTCACCCTAAACACTGATGTAATTTCTACTCCATCCCTGGGAGCATGGCCCTTAGTCTTGTGATGCCGAGGTGGGATTATGTGGAGATGCTGCTGTTACTGCATCTGAGGAGCAGTCACAAAGCAGAGTTCAGCCTTAGGAAGTGCAGGATGTCATGGCCACGCTGGGAGCTGCCTTGGTCACAGCCCTGGGCTTTGCTTCTCCATGCAGCACAGCAGGAGCATGGTCCATCCACTGCTGGTACCTCTGTGCTGCCTCACTCATTTATGTTTTGGCGCTTCCAGGGCTGGCTCTCAAAGCCCATGTGGAAATGCTTGAGCAGCCATTCTAACCTTTGGGCTGCAATAATTAGCCTCACATGGCATCTGATCTGCAACATGTGGCCCAGGCCATTACTTTGCTTTAGCTGCTTGTTAGGCCCTAATCTCTGTTTGATTTCAAGGTGAAACCGATTTGAGTTTCCTGAGGTTTCTCAAACGAGCTGCAGGGGTGCTGCCCCCTTCAATCCTGCGTGTCTCCCGTGGCCCAGCCTGTGTCTGGAAGGAGGAAGGAGTCAGATCACCTGCTGAACCCGCTCCTCTGGGTACCATCACCGTGATGCTGTGAGCAAGGAAGGAGACATTTGATTAAATTCAGTCCTCACTCATCTGAAGCATCCACGGCCTCATTTCAGAGCAGGTGAGTCTGTGGTTGCTCTGCTTGCATCCTGCTTGCATGCTCCTAGGTGGGTACGCTGTAAATTAGCCACTTGTTGTTACAGATGTTTGAAGCTTTCCTTGTCAGCTTTGCATTTGGTTTCCCTTCTGCCTTAATCGAGACCAGAAATCCAATTAGGCAATAATCCTGTCCTTTTTGAAGTCCCTGGCTGCAGCGTCACATCATCTGAGATGGGGGGATGTTGTGTTAGTGATGGACCGACCGGCTGGGCTGAAACCCTGCCCTGGTGCAGATGAAGAAATGCGTTCTTAAGATCCATCCATGTCAGGAGTTGGCACGGGCTGCACTTTGCTGTTCCTGTCAGGGACAGCAGATGTTCAAACAAGGGGCTGTGGCATCCCTCTGTTAGAGATCAGGCGTGAGTGAGCCCGTGCCTCATGCGGAAGGGAAGGGAAGGCTGCTGCTCATGTTTGTTTGCACAGATGCACTGGGAGGGGGGGCAGATATTTCAATGAGGTCCCCAAAAGAAGCTTCTTTATAAGGGGCATTTTCTTGATTCAGAGATCGTGGGGGCAGCTGGGAGCAGCCCCTGCTTAATGCTGGCTGGAGAATTGCTGTGGCTGACCCTGGTATGAGTCTGCAACGTGTGTCTGAGGAGCTGGGCATGGCTCTGTGGCTCAGTACAGTCCCCAGTGAGTGTTACTGTCTGTTAGCTGGCTCCTTAAAAAGCAATAATGGCCTGGAAATTGCTGTCCTTACAATGCACTCAAAATACATGTCCGTTACATGCTTTTAGTGTGAGTATCCGTGTGCAGTGTGTCTATGTCTGTGAATGCATATCATAGTATCACTGCCTGGTTTGTGTTGGAGCGAACCTTTAAGGTCCATCCAGCTCCAACCCCCTGCCTTCCACTAGAGCAGCTTGCTCCAAAGCCCTGTGTTCAACCTGGCCTTGAACACTGCCAGGGATGGGGCAGCCACAGCTTCTCTGGGCACCCTGCATAGTAAAGAAGCCACCACCTGCATAGTAAAGAACTTCTTCCTCACATCTAATCTCAATCTCCCCTCTTTCAGTTTGAAGCTGTCAGGTTTGTGTGTGTTTTGTGGGGACTTGCAGGAGTTTAGATGTGCATGTCACCAGCGTACTTTGAGAGCAGTGATGACGTTATTGCTCATGTATTAGGCTTCAGCATTGTAGGCTCAGTGGTTTCTGAGCCTGAGGGACATCCGTGATGACAATTCAGAGCTGGAATGTGCAAGCTCCAAGCTGCCCATCGGCTGCCATCCATGCTGCAGTTCAAACCCTATCCCTTGGCTTCCAGTTGTGAGATCCAGCTTTGTTTCTCTGCTGCCTCACAGTAGACAAGCTGCTTTGGGCTTGGTATTAACCATGGCCTTGAGCTGGGCTCTGAGCGCGCTGCACTGAGCTTTGCAGCCCAGAACGCAAGAGCTGCAAGCTCAGATTGGCTGCATCTCCCTTCTCTCCTTCTATCTGCTATAGAAAAACAGGAAACTGCACCAAATTAGCTCGGCAGCTGAGCCTTCCCCAAAGCCACAACGTGGCAATTGTAGGCACCACTCAATTGTTTTGCTTCCGAGCCTGCAGCAGGCGTGCGTTAGGTTTGATTTGGTGTCTCAGCCTGTTATTGTGGAAGAAAGCAAGAAGGGGAAAAAAAATTAAGCGGAGAGGTTTTAAGCTCAGAGCTTCCTCTTGCATTGTTCTCACCCTTTTCCCGTCCTGGAAAAAGAATCAAAAATAGCCCAAACCCCATTTTTCTGTATGATTAAATTAGGCTGAAGTGATGATGGCAACAGCGCTGTCCGGCTCTTGATGCTTTAACGCCTCGTTGGACAAGACAGAGTCGTGCTGACTTTGTGTGTTCAAGTGTCCTGGTGGAGCTGGGCCTCAGCTCGAGAAGGTTCAAGGGTGAGTTTTGTGCCAGCAGGTTTCCATGGGGAGTGCAGCTGTGGCCACGTCGCACCTTTAGATTGGATCTAAGGAGGAAATTCTTTCCTGTGAGGGTGCTGAGGCACTGCAATGGGTTGCCCAGGGAGGTTGTGAATGCTCCATCCCTGGCAGTGTTCAAGGCCAGGTTGGACGAGGCCTTGGGTGAGATGGTTTAGTGTGAGGTGTCCCTGCCCATGGCAGGGGGGTTGGAACTTGATGATCTTAAGGTCCTTTCCAACCCTAACTACTCTATGGTTCTATGGTCCTACCTCCCATAGCTTGCACATCCCATGTAGTGTTGTGAGTACTTCAGCATCACCGAAGTACCTCTAGATGGTTGTTGTGTGGCTGGGCTTTTGTCTGATTTAAAAAACACCACTCAGACCTCAAAACCAGACATGGAATAGTGGGACACTTAGAGCTGGGACTCTTTCAGCCATTAATTTCAGTTATGTTTTCTTGTGATGGGCTTCAACAGTATCAGCAGTAGAAGGGACATTCTTGTACCTGGGAGATGGATGTTTGCAGGAATGATTGTGTGATGGGATGGAGACCAAAGGTCTTGAAGTGTGAGGCTGGGAAGGAGGAAAGTCCAAAATCTGTGGGCATCAGGAAGCCTGTGCAAAAGACGAAATATGGGTGACTAATTCTGGGAGGGTTTATAAAAGGTACTTAGAATCATAGACTAGTTAGGGTTGGAAAGGACCTTAAGATCATCATACTTAAATACATCTCGAAACACAAGGCCTTCTATGGTGCTTTAGGAAGGAAGAATTTGCCCCAGAGGGACATCAGGAATTTCGAGGGAAGGGAAGTGAAGCCTCCCCAAGCTGCACCCGCCTTCATTGCTTGTGCTGCTCCCACTCATCCTGTCTTCAGCAGAAAGATGTACCTGTTACAAATGCAGCTGTCCTTAGTTTGATTGAAAGTCGTTTTGGCAAAGCTGGTGGGGCAGACAAGGGTAACATAGAGGGATTTGGCCTTTATTTTACCAAAAAAGTTGTTTTTTTCCCCTCTCCTGCACTTGCATTGTTTCCCAGCCTGCCGATTCCTTCAGCCTTCGCCTTAAACTGACTCTCAGTTGGCAAAATTCCCCTTAGGTGTGCGATGTGACCTGTTATTTGACTTGTTTGCTTCTGGCTCTTCTCCAAACATGCCTTGCTCCCGGAGGCCTCCATTTGCGGATGCTTTCGACTGAAAGCTCACCATGTCTGTGCATGATTTAAATACAACCTCAGTGCTGATTTTGGGGGGAGAAAAAAATCACTGCAGCCAGGGAAAGGGTTGGAGAAGTGTTTCTGCAGGGTATGGACCTCGGGGTGCTGCTGGGTTTGCTTAGTTGAGGCTAGTGCGGCTTTACCCTCTGATGGGGACCGGCTGCAGGCACCAGCCCCACTGCACTGGGATCCAGATGGGACCTGGGTGCTGTCACCCAGGGCTGCCAACATCTCATGCACCTTTGTGCAAAGCAGCTAACACAAAGTGGAAGCCCTCAGGAGGACCAAATGTTTCCTCAGCCTTTCAATTAGCTTCTAATCCCTCCGCTCCCATAAAATCTCAGCTGCAGGCTGCCCCCGTTTGGGTATTTCCACTGGCTACAAAAGCCAGCTCCCATAGCATCTGCCTGTGTGGTTTAGGCTGGAAGCTCTCCCCGTGCCAACGGCCACACCTCTGGGCAAAGACCATGTAATTGCAAACTGTTCTTCTTTTCCCCTTTCCTCCCATTTAACGTAACCCAAGCAGACACCCGTCACCAGCTCTGCTCCGCTCTGATGCAAGCTTTTTCCACCTGGCCAAGTTAGGCATTCAGAAAATAGAAATAAATATGAAAAGGAGGGGGGGGAGAAAGGGCCGTCAGGAGGGATATTTTTAACCCCATGACACAGAGGAGTGTGACACACTTGGTGTTCTCAGTGGGTGGGTGCAGTGTTATTTCATGTTATTCTTGTCGCTGGGCCCAGCATTACAAGTGTACACGTTATTAGGGGTGTCTGATAATAGTGTGGGGCAGGACTGCTTGGTCCCAACCTGCTGCGAGGGGCTGGGAGTGCTGGGTGATGGAGAGGGTTGCGTGGGTGCGTGTCCAGCCCCGCGCTGGTGGTGCAGGGTTTGGTTGTGCCGTTGAGCATCCTGAGGATAGGGAGGCTCAAATAAAGGGGAGTTCCATTGCTTCACTCACGATTGTTTTGCTTGGGCATGTCCACGGTGGCATTGCTGTGAGTGTGTTTTAACAAGTCCCCTTGTCCATGTGAAGGTGGTGGTCCTCAGGTGGTGGTGCAGGCAGTGTGTGCCGGGGAGGTGATGATGATGATGATGATGATGATGATGAAGGTGGCCGAGGCTGATGCCAGCCGAGGTCTGACAGACTCGCACACGAACTCGTGGTGTCATAGCCCTATAAAAGCAGCTGACAGAAGAGGTCCTGATTTTGGAGGCTCCAGCTGAGCTGGGAGGAGCCGGCTCCCCGCCCAGGTTGGGATTCCCGGTGTGCCAAGGGGCAGGAGCCGGGCGCTCACCCCGGCCATCGCCACGGCCCTGCCAGCAGCGCCGAGCTTTGCTGGCTCTGCTCTTGGAGACTGTGTGCAATGCTTGGAAGGGCAGGCGCATTCCCTCCCTTCCCTGGGCTTGCTGCTGGTGCTTGCGTTGCTGGTACAGGGGAAGATGAAGCCAGCTGCGGTCCTGGGTCTCTGTTCCTCTCCAGCGCACGTACACCGGTGCGATGGGCAGAGCTGGGGTGAAGCAGTGAGGCGACAGAGCCCCGTGCTCTGCTCCATCCCTGGCCTCCCCTCGTGGCCTGGGTTGGTTTTCTCCTCCCTGCCAGCTTCTCGCCGTGTCCACTCACACATTTAGTTTCTGTTTGATACCCAAAGGCCTTCCTGGAGCCAGGCCAGGTGGCTTGGCCACGGTCCCTTCTCGTGCTCGCTGCTTTCTTGTGGATCGCTGCCCCCATCTCTGGGGCTGAGCCCTTGGCAGGACCATGCCAGTGATGGAGCAGGATGGGCGCAAGGTAGGAACAACACCGTAAGATCCACTTACCCTGACACTTTGGAGGTTCACAGTCAGGGCAGGAGCAGGGCTGGGGATGCAGTTTGTATTCTCAGTTATACTTGGGGCCGTCACAGTAAGTCATGTGCTAGTGTGAAGGTTTAATGTTGGACTCAGGTATGCTCCATCTTAAACCAGACTTAGCCCTGAGTTACCAGCTCAGAAAACAGGGAAGCGTCCTCCTTATCCCAAAGCAAAGCAAAGGTAGGAAGGAGAAGCTATGGAGTTGGAAAAAAAGGAGTTGAATTTCTGTTAAATCCTAAAAGACGCAGATAAAAGGAGAAACTAACCCCTTGGAGGTGTTTATCTTGGATAGGTTTGTTCTGTAAAGCTGGAAATGGGAGGAAATGTGTCTTTGGGTGCAATTCTGTATGAAAGATGGGGGAAATCACTGTAAGACTCAGCACTGGGGATGTGCTGCTTCATGACCCATTATCCGTGGGGAGATGCAGGGCCAGCTCGGAGGCTCCTGTGCCTCGGTTGGGTGCTGTGTCACAGGAAAACATGGAAGGAAAGGGAAAAGTGAAGCCCTGAGCATTCCCTTTCTCCCACTCCCCGGCTCAGAAATCTCCGTGGTGCTCCTATGCCTTGATCCCCCACCACGACCAAGGGATCCTGGCTCTTTCTTTATGGAGACTCCCCACCGAGGTAGACGCTAGTTAAAAGGTTACTACCCAGCTGTGAAATATGTAGACAGGGTAACAGCTAAATGACGGGGTGACCTCATATCTCATATTTATTGACTGAATGTGGCTTGAACTAGTCACCACTAGTAAAATAAACCACAGCCCCAAGTCGTGCAGGAATATTCCATGGCAGACGGGCTCCTGGTTCCTTGTCGCGCTCTTTCTTTCACTTGAAAGTTAAAAGAAAGGGGGCAAAGACGTTGTTACCAACCTCATTTTATTTACAAGGGAGGTCCTGCAGAGCCCCTTCCAGTGCAGTGCTTTTTCCTATGAGAAGTGCTGGGAATCTCCCAGTTTTGCACTGAAATAAGGGGAGAGAATGAGCGCTCAGGACTATGTTTTTACCAACATCCACCTCAAATAAGAAAGCTTGATCAGAGTAGGACAGCCCTGTTAGGCTAACAGGGAGAGCTAGGGCCAGGCAGGTTTTCTGTGACACCTATGTCCACGTCTGAATTGCTGCCTCAGGGATGCGAAATAGCTATAAAAAAAGCAGGAGAGTGCTTTAGGTTTTGTCTGCCTGAAGAAACTGATGTGGTATAAAGATAAAGTGATTTCATTTCTTTCTTCTGCAGTGAATTAAACCCATTCAGCATCAGAGGTGTTTTCCTGAGCATCGCCAGCTAGCCTAACCCCTCTGGAGGCAGGAGGGGCTGTATCACCAGTGAGGATGCTGGAGGCAGAAATCCATTCCCTGGCACCCTGATTGCTCTGGGCATCTCTGTCTTGACATGGCACATGTCCTTCCCACCAGGGAGCCTGGCCTGGGGGCTGTTGCACACACAGTGTCACCTTCCCCAACCCCCTGGAGCCACTGGCCATGCGACCCACTTCTCCTTGCCTTGTGACCCAAAAGTCTGCTGGGTGTTGTGAATGCTCTATGATGCTGTGGCTTAGTTAGCTCAGGGCTGTCTGTGGGTCTTGGGGATTTACATGCACGTGTGGGGGGATGCAGAGTGTTGGAAGAAAGCCGAACTTGGCACTGGGATGGGATACAGATGTTGCAGCCGTGAGCCCACGTCAGCATGGGCTGTAAACTGCAGGCTCGTGGTGCCTGCCTTCCAGTATGGTAATGGTGCAGAAATCCCCTCCCTTGCTCCATCCATCCCCTCCCCATCCACCCCTTCCTCAGATAAGCTCAAATTCAAGGGCTGAATGAGAATGATTATGTGGAGGTTACCAGTGATGTGTGGTATTGATACCTACACCGGTCATGTCTCCTTGGTCATGTCATAGGGCTCTTATGCTGATTGTTACCATCGTTAGTTTTTCCAAGCCAATATGTAGATAGATAATGAGGGTCAGAGAAAGGAGGGGAAATGCTCTTGTTAATGCTCTGGAGAGAGAATCATTCCTGCTTCTGGCCAGGGGGAACTTTGCCAGCGTAGAACAACAGGAGCATCTTTCCCTGCTGATGTGACACCAGTGCTTCCCTGGGAAACTGGGTCACTGAGACTGAAGCCCTCTCTCTTTCCTCTTGTTTTTTAGGTAGGGAAAAATAATGATGTCTCCCACTATCTGTGATAATATTTTGATAGGGAAATAAGTATTAAAAAGCCATGATAAACCTCCTGTAATACAATAGCACTATTGCAGGATTCTGCATTTAGGGACGTGCTGTTCCCAAGGGGGGAAGGTAGTGAATCACTGCTTTTCAGTCAGAAAAGATAACTTTATTGCTTGCTTGCCCTTATTATTCTTTGATTTGTTTCATTTCCTGTCTCTGACTTGAGCAGGGCCCTGGTTTGATTGGTGTGTCAGCTACTTTCACCCAACACGAGATGAACAGGGTTTGGATGTGTTTGTGCTGTTTAATTCCATCCCTGCTTCTTCAACACCAAACGCCGGGGCCGGCGACCATCCTGTGCTGTGGGGCTGAGACCATCACGTTGCGTGGTTTCCACCCGAGGTCATAAATCGTGCCGGAGCTGGATTAAAGCTTAGGTTAGATTCACTGGCAGTTTTGCCGTGTTCACTGAACCTTGCAGTGATTTGGATGTGAGCTGAAGATTTATGCGTATTTGCAGAGCCCACGGTTCCAGGTCAGAGCTTGGACTGAGGCATTACCAGGGAATCATTGCTTCCCCCAGCGTCTTTGGTGGCCTCATCTGAAGCAAGAGGCATTGCGAGGAATCGCATCCAGCATTTATCTCCCTGCTGAGTCTCCTTCTGAGAAGTGAGAGACTTGATAAAACAAGCCCCAAAAAGCTGATACAAACATTGCTCAGGAAGAATGTGACCTGCCCTCGCTCTTAACAGAGCCAGTACCGGAGCCTGTGTGAAATGATGCTGGGAGAGGAGCATATGGGCAGATCGTGAGCAGAGAGTTAGAAGTGGAGTAGAATACAGGTTTTCTTTTCTAATCTCACTACATGCAAGCAGGAGTCATGGATGGATGGGGTATCTTAGGAAGACCCCAGCTCTGTGTCCCTGTCATCAAGATAAATGGGTTGACAATGACACCGGTGCGTGAACCACTGTGGTACCCTCCAGAACATCCCATCCCAGGGCAATCCCTCTCTCAGGCATCATTGAACGGTTTGGGTTGGGAGGGACCTTAAAGCTCATGACCTCTTTGTTACAGCTGTTCCCCCTGGATTTGCGGAGTGATTCCCTGATGTGATGCCCATTCCCTTATAAACATGGCTATGATTTTCCTTCCTCTGTTCACCTGGACATCGTTGTCAGAGCTTGGATCACAGGTAAGGCCTTGTTTTGACCTGTGGGTGCGGGGATCAGGCTCTGCATGCTCCCCTGGGATGCTGCGATCCAAAACACCTCACCGTGCCCCCAGCCCAGGCGTGCCAATCCATGTACACATCCGTACACACGTGTGCACACGTGTTCCCTCCCCGGCTGATGGCCAAATGTGTTCTGGAGCAGTTGGAGCCGTAACAATATGGCAATAAAAAATAATGAAATGCCACCATAAAAAAAAAGATGTGGAAAAGGAATTACTTATTTATACCTGGGGAACTAGGAATAATACACCTGTGCCGAGGGATGCCTGGCACAAAGCTGGCATTGCAGAGTGGTACTTAATAATGTTTTACCACACTTTATAGGCTCTTTCCTGCAATTAATGCTAAATAAAATCAACATTTCTCCAACTTGCGTTTCTGGCTCTCATTAACTCCCTTCTTGCCATTCACCGTCTCCTCCCCTCTCGGTATCTTTTCTTCCTCTGTATTTGTCTTCTCAGTTTTTCTTCACTCTTCACTTCTCACAAGCTCTGCTTTGCGGCAGCTTCAACGAGCAGGACCTGCTTTCTAATGGGGTTAACTGCGATTTCCCAGCCTCGTGGAGGGTTTAGCGAGGGCTGCTATGGGGCACAGACACCTACCCCAGCGCCCTGGCATGGGGCTGGGTGGCATCACCCTCCCCTTGATCCCAATGCACAGCTGGGAGGGTGGCAAAGCAGCCTCGGCCACAGAAAACCTGTGGACGTGCACTCAGTGGGTGGCAATGCAAGGGGAAGGCTGGAGGTCTGGGCCATCATCCACCAAAGTGAGTTGGTAGATAAATGAATGCGTGAAGAAGAACGGTACTGGGGGGTATTCCAGGACAAGCGTGGTCCTGGGCCCTAAACCCTGCACTGACTTGTCCTTATCTGTTTTTTTTAGGAAGGAGAAACTTCAAGGACTCACAGCCACTGAGGCACCCAGAAGTGCTGGAAGCTCCTGGAATTGTTGGACCAGGTCTCAGGAGATGTGAATCCTCTTGTTCGTGTTCCCGTTCCCCTCCCCATCTTTCCAGCTGTTCCCAATTGGTGTGATTTCAACACTTGCCGTCGTCGGGAACCTGGAGGACAACAGTGGCAACAGGTAGGGCAGGAATCCTGAAGAAACAGGAAACTTCTTACGGGTCTATTTCAGGCTTCTTATGTTTTCATACTGCAGGAATCAGGCAGCAATATCTGACGGTGAAAATGTCCCCAGTGCGACTGACACTGTCTCTGTTACTTCACTTGCTCAGGCCGCTTTTCTTGCTGCTGCATCCCACCCTCACACCCCAAATAACTTCTGTTAATTCCCACCCCAAAAGAGGGAGATTGTTTTGCTTCATTTTCCCTCCTGGTTTTCAAACTGAACACTTTCTGGTTTTAGTTTTGGCTCTTTTAAACAAAAGCCCAGCTTTTCCATGCAAAAATGATTTGGATGATACACTGTCCCCCTCTCAAAATCTACCCCAGAAGACACGGATTTATTCCTAATTGCACTGATACTATTTAGCACTACTCATACATATTTAATTAGACCTAATAAGCTGGGAGAATAATTAAAAGGCAGGGTTTTCCTGTGCGAGTGAGCCCCAGGTGAGAAACTGACCCGTAATCTTGAAGGGAGGAAGGGATAAGCCCCAAGGCTACACGCCACAGGGCCTGAAGCTGAAGCCACAATGGGCATTTGGTGATGGCATGGGAAGCCCATCGGAGCCTTGCAGTCATTACAGCCAGAGGGCTTTTTCTTTCTTAATCAAGAGCAGTTGCTAACATGCCTCAGATGATGGGACGGCTTCGTCTGCCATCTCATGCAGATGTGGGGAGGGTGGGGGAAATAGGACCCACATGTTATCAGCTGATACGTGAAACAGAGGGAGGATTATTAGGGAGGATAAAGGCCACGAGGAGAGAGGAGCCGTGCCTGCTGCCGAGCCCATCTCTCCCTCTTCCCTACAAACCCCAGTGAAATGATGAAAAGGCTGGTGTCAGGGCTGCGGGATTGATGTGGATAACGGCGCAGCCAGGCCTGGCATTAGAGAATTAGATCCACGTGTTGCTCCTGCAGGATGATCCATCTGGGGATCAGCAGGGAAGGGAAATACAGTGCTGGGGCCCCAGCTGGCTCCAGCCTCACCCCATTGCCCTGTCCCCTACCAGCCATCTGCCACTACCCACACCTTCTCCATAGCACCATACAAGGCCAGGCATCCCGGAATGCAGCGTGTCCAGCCTGAGGACCCTGTTTCCCTGCAAGCTGTGGTCCTCCTTGCATGAGTCTGCTTGTTAAACGCATGCCTCCACACATCTATATTTGAGGAGGCAGCAGGTGATTATTCTGTGTCTCTGGAATCTGATTAATCTCAACCTAGACATAGTATTAATAACTTAATATACCCCAGCATATAACATTAATAATTTAGCATACCCCAATATGTATTTTCTCTTGACTCCCCCACAGCCCAAGTAAAGACTGAAGAGTTTTGCCTCAAGATTCTCGCTGTTTGTCTCCTCTGAGCTTTAACCTTTCCAGATTTTCCCATTAAAACAGAGAGGGAGAAAAGAAACAAGGTGGTGTATAAAAAACCAGGAGCCTCTAAACCTGTGACCATCAGGGCTTCGTTGGAGTGGGTCCCCACAGCGCTGGCTGCGGGATGTCAGTGGCTGCAGTGCCCTCCCTGAAGGCTGCTGAAAGAGTCCTTGAGGACTTGTCCAGAGGACAAGGCTGGAGTCAGCATCCCAGGGCTGGTGACGGGAGAGCGCATCAGGCAGGGATTTACAGGCTGTCATCCTGCACCTCCTGCTCCAGCGGCTGCCCTTCTCACGAGGGCAGATGTCTCTTGCTGGCTGCAGCATGAGCCGTGCCAGGCTCTGCCGGTGGTCAGCAGCCATCCCCCAGGTCAGTCATTCCCTTCTGGCTAACAACATGCTTTGTGTTTGTCCCTGCCTATGCAGGCTCCAGCTCCAGTGTTTTCAGGATCAAGGGGCTTGGTGTTGCTGCTTAGGAATTGTCTTGCTCAGACTCTGCTGGAGTTTCTCCATCTTCAGACCAGGGCTGACACTAATTTGGGATGCATTTCCAGACACGTGGCTGGAAAGCGCCGTATGAAAACCCGGGCATGGGTATAAGGAAACCTTCAGGAAAAAATCATTAATAGATTCATATAACTCCATGCTCACTAAAACAAACCTCATGTGGATGGAAGAGACCAGGACTCAATCAACCTTGAGCCTTTCACAATGAAACTCAAACTGGTTTTAATCAGCATTGCCAAATAAGTTGTATTTTCCAAGGTTTCTTCCCCCCGCCCCAGCTCCTTTCAATATCAGCCATTGCAGAAGAGCACATTGGCTTTGCCTGACTCCAGGTCTTAATGAATATCATTCTCAATCAGCAACAACCAAATACCCTGCTTGGGCTGCTACAGCAGGATCTCAGCCAGCCTTTCTGAGCGTGTCATCCCGTGGTAAGAGCATCGCTGTTTGTCCATAGGGTTTGGGCAGGGTTTGGTTTAAGCCCCATGAGATGGGGCTGATGATCACCTCCTCGTGTTTGCTTCCCTTGGGGATGGCACGCAGCAGTTTCTCACTCTGCCTCCCCAGAGCTGCTCCTGTTTGTTGTTGTTTGGGAGACAGAAATAGCCTTCTGCTAAGAGGAGGATGAGGTTGAGCATCCTGAGCTGTCAGGGTGAGTCAGCAGCCTGCAGTGATGGAGCTGCCTGCAAGGAAACACCCTTGGAGGGCAGCCCAGTGATGTCCACCTCATCTCTGCCTGCACTGGGGACCTCTCTCCAGCAGGACAGCTTCCACATGGGGATGCTCTCATTGCTTTTTAAGTGCCCTCTATGAGCTTGGTGGCTGAAAACGCCACCATCCCTGCCTTTCACCAGCATGGGACAGCCTCCAACTGGAAAAGGAGGGGAGAGCTAACTGTCCTTATGATAATGACATTTATCTGTCTGTCCCTCTTTCCTTCATCCAGACTTCAGATCCAACATGTATCTTGATGCCATCTGCTTGGTGACTGGGGTGAAATCACTGGTGGTGGGATTCGTTGAGAAGGAAAAGGGAACTTCTCACTTTATCTTCTTTCCTTACACTGAATTTAAGCTCCTCTCTGGGGTGAAGAAGGTAGAGACTTAGCATCTTGTGAGCTGTCAAGGAGGAAAAGCTGGGAAAAAATGCCCCAGCAATTAGCATGTTACCAATGCACACCTGATTTTTAGTAAAAGCTGTCAAGTCTGCTTGCGAGTTCATTCCCAAGTACTATATTTAGTGATGTGTCTTGCAGTGACATATGTGGAGGATGACGCATGGATCAGTCTCATTCCTGCATGGGAAACTTCCAGTCTGTGCTGCTTTCACTGACTGGAACAAATGAGCACCCTCCTGGTGATGCCATCAGGCCATGTGAGCAGGAAATATGCAGGTTCTTGGGAGCTGTAGGAGTGCAGGATTGTGTAACTCGTTGGCAAAGGCGTGTGTATCTATTGGCAATCTATTGTCAAGTTTAGGTCCAGACCAGTAATGGTGTTTAATCACCAACCTGTTTGTAATTACACTGGTATGTAGACATTTAATTGCATTTGTCCTCAGCTAAGCTGGGTCCATCTTTATTAATCTGTGTGCAAAGCAACTGCTAGCTCCTGGTGATGCTGAGACCTTCATTTTTCAGCTCAGTTGGCCAACTTCTGTGTGCTAAAGCAGGTGAGCTTGCATTCAAATCTAACCCTGCCTGAGGTTCATGAGAATGGCACAGTCACTGCACTGTCAACAAATACTTTCTAACAGTAATGACAGTGCCCTAAAGCAGTTTCCTTCTAATGCTGCTTAAGATGACGACAATGACTTGCAAAAGCCAGAAGCTTCCAGATTCTTTGGCCAGGCAGGACGTCCTGCTGATGCTCTGAGGGTCCTGTGCTTGGATGAGACTTTGCATCCCATCAGCCTGGAGGATGAGTGAGTAGGTTGTGTCTGGGCTAGGCTGAGGAAGAAAGACCAAGAGCAGAACTGCTGATAGAGCAGTGGGATGGGTTTGCAAGCAAAAGGCATATTCCTCTCTTTGCAACTTCTGCATGGACTGTTCTTCTTTTAATTGCATTTTATGGCATTTCTGCAGACACCAGTGCAGGAATACACAGTCCTGTCACTGAGGAGAAGCTGCCACATCCTGTTCCTGCTTTCCTATGATAGCACTGGCTAGATTCATTAGTGATGAGAGAAATATATTGATGCACATGCATTGGTGGTTTAAGTTCTTTGTATCTGTGCTGGAGCGTGATGAACAGGTGAGCAGAAGAGAAGGGTGCAAAAGGCACTGCACAAATCCTGAATAAAGGAGTTTCCTTGCCAAAAAAGGTGCTGCAGTCAGGCAGGGACAGAGCAGACGTGACTCCCTAACACAATCCCTGCCTCCCATTGTCTCTCTTCAAGGAGAATGCTCTTGAACCACTATGGATGATAGGCTCTCCTGTAGCTGCTTCTCCATACGAGCTCACAAAGATGAAGCATCAGCAGAGACAATTCCTTAGCCAGGCTCTTCAGTGCCTTTGTCACAAATCAAGTTATTACATGCTGCATCCAATGTGACTCTGGCATCACTCACCATGTTTACCTTCCATCCAGCTCCCTGCTCCTGCAGCGCAGATCCAGTCATGCCAGCCAGCAAATGCCATCTGGATGGTGTGGAATGGACTTATGTGCTAGCTACGTTAGGTCACCTAAGTCTTTCCCAAGGAGTATAATTAGGGATTCACACCCACCTTACACATGTGGGGCTTGACAAGGCTTGTTGGGCTGTGACCCCCCCCCAGTAGCACCAGTAAATAGCTTGCACTGAAGCCTGCCCAGAGGGCTGGCCAAGTTCATGGGCTGCAGGTACATGGGTTTGCACATAGCAGTGTGACAGCTACCCTGACCATGCCACCCACTTACAACCCATGCCTATTTGCTCACTGCTTGCATCTTGCAACCAACAGGGGCTTGGAGTGACCTGTGCTCTGCTATGAAATATTACTGGGGGGAAATCCCCTTCTCTTTACCCAGGTAATTTGGCCATGAACGTGTTCTGTTAAAAACAATCTCTCCAAAGTGAAGGCATTTTGCTGCTTCCATTGGTGCAGCCTCCTCCCATCTTCCCGTAGCATAAATAGGAATGGATATTAATTTTTTTATTAAATTTTGATTCTTATTTTTGTGAGAAGACACCCAAAAAACATGGCAAAGAGGTAAATGTGAAACCTCCGCTTATTTAGAGACAAAAAAGTCATCCCACTTGGCAGGACGTTTCCAAGAGAATATGAGAAATGTAAGATCAGCCCTGTTTGAAAAAGAATTGCCTCCTTTAATGGACAAGTGGCAAAGAGGAAACTGTTGTTCTCATTTAAACACAGCCTACACCTGCACCTTATAAACTTCCTATTAATGTCAGGCTTATCCTTTTGCTTTCAAGCTTCAGATCTTTCTCTTTTCCTTTGTACACCGTTCCTGACTCCTTTTTTCTCACGTAGGAGGCCAACTTCTCCAGACTGTGCTTTGGCATCGTGCATCCAGAGGCTGTGTCCTAGCATCAAAATACGCCAGCATCATCAGGGTACTTCAGTGCACAGAGGCTGCTGTCTATGAGCTGTTCATGCAGCTGTTTATCCCAAGGAAGTGTCTGGTCCAGGCCTGGGCAGATGCAAGTTGGAATTATCCATGTTTCTCAGTCATATGTCTCACTAGATCTCTGATCTTATAGACAGGAACGCACAGCCTTCAGAAGGGGAGGAGAATGCCTCCAGTTCAGCTCTTACGAGGGGAAAAAATCCTGTATTTCCTTTTAATTGTTTTTTTTAAACTCTGCCCTTCTAAAAAGGCTGGAATAAACCCAAGGCACATGTAGGTACGAAACAGAGCAACCCACATCAGCCAGGAGCTCGCTCTTCAGCAGCCATCCTGGGGACAAGGAAGGAGGCTGCGGGAACGCGCTGCCACCCGGATGGCGAGAGGAAGGGGGGCACTGGAGCCACTTGTTCAGCACCTCCTGGTCGATCCCTGCCTTACAGCACACCAGGAGCAGGGTGAAAATGCTGATCCCAAGGAGGTTTCCCCTCCTCCCTCCGGCAGGTTTATTATCCTAATTGACTTACAGCACTCGGTTCTAAATGAGCCTGCTTGGAACTGTGATCGGCACGGGTAATTTTCCACTTTATGACATACTTTATCGAAAATAATCCCCCAAAATCATAAATAGCAGTAGGATTAGATCACTGGTGCCCATGAACCAGCCTTAGTTTAAAGTATGGTGTAGAAAAGAGGGTTTTTTTTGATGATACATCCCTAAACCCCGTGTCTGTGTTAGTCTTTTGCCATAATTAAATTATTGCCTATAAGAACTTTTGCTTGGTCAAAAAGAGGAAAAAAAAAACCCCAATTATAATTCCACTTCAGTGTTTTCCATAAGCTCTTAGCCAAGTTGGCCAATAACTAAGGCAGAAAGAAGGGGAAAAAAAAGGTATGTATTGTATACTCACTTAAAACTTGGCTAGCAATGACCTTTTATTGTCTTAATTTTCTTTTCCATGCCCAACTTGGCTCCTTGCGGCAGCCTCATTGCCAAGTCTCTACACTGTGTTGGTTTCCTATGTGTTATGTGTTTTAAAAGCTGCCCTCCAAGTGTTCTCCAAAGGCTTTGCCTGGATGGGGGCAGAGGGTTTGATAGCGTTACCAAGGCAGATGTGGGTGTTAAAACCCAATACATGTTTTAGTTGCTTTTTTCTCCCCCCCCCATCCTGTTCCCCATGCAGCCCAACATGGCAAGCTCCCCAAAGGGGCTGTGCTAACAAACGCAGCCGAAGACAGCCATGTGATGTTAACATAAACCTCCTCTGTCAGCTTGGAGAGGCACCAGGAAACGGCCCCAGGAATGCTTTTTGCAGCGCCTGTCTCTGCTCGGTGCCACGCGGTGGCATTTGTCAGGCGCGGCTCTGCGGAGGGCGCAGACCCTCTTCCCCCTGTCTGGGTCACCGCACCACGTGGCGTGTTGTGTCTGAGCACATCGGGGACGTTTTGATTAGAAAGAAGGAGGAAAAAAGCGATTCTGGGTTACAAAAACCAAGGCCAAAGCCATTTCGGGTCCTTCCGGTTCATCCATAAGGATCCAGCCGTGGCAGAAGGGATGCTTGGATCATGATGAACTAAAGAACCGCAGCTCTCTTCTCATTTCAAGGGTAATTTCTCTTTGAGTTCCTCATGAAAAACACCACACTGGGGTAAATACAGAGAGCAGGGGCTCAGGGATATTCTTATTTGGGATCATTCTGGTTTAGAAAGGAAGAAAAATGATTTGAAAGTTTGATGCATTTTCTCTGTGGTCGTGCATTTTCAGTGTGTGTTTCACTGAATTCGCCCTTTTTTTTTTACTATTTAATTTTTCTTATACATATTTAATTTCATTTTCTGGTTTTTATGAAGTCCCTCAATGTGTTTTTGTGGTGAGCTGCCATGGTATTACCAATGCGTCTGAAATACTGCAGACAGAAAGACAGCCACTTGAAAGCAGTAATGAGCGTGAGTCTGTCCCAGCTTTTATTTCCTATTTTATCTTATATAAAGTTACACAAAAGGAAAAGCTTTCAGAGAACGTGATCCTGGAACTGCTTACAAACACACTTGGTTAACATTAATCGTAAGTGGCACAAACTGAATGTATCTATAATACAGAGGTATAAGCTCTAGCTTTTGATTACTTAGAATTCCAGCCATGGAAAAGGAAATAAAAGTGCAGCTTTCAAATATTATATAAATACTATATATTATATACCATATATGTACTATATATTATCATCATCATAATAATATACAAACAGTACCAAACATCTTTTAAAACCCTACCCCAAACAATTGAGGAGCAAAAGTCCCACTAACTGGGAGAGGAGCCAGTCAATCAGTCAAGTGTAGCAGAAGGCGATTATGTTCCTGATGGGTCCTTTTCCATTTGATGGATCATCCCATTTCCACATGCTTCTTTTCCCTCTGCTGAGGATGGACTTGCTGTTCGTTAGCGTGTTGGTAACCGAGTACACATTTAACTCTGCTATGTGCACTGCTGGCATTTGGTGGGTTACTCAAATGTAGGTCAAAGCAGAGAGAGGGGACTTGGAAGGAAAGTGATGGAGACAAAATGGGGAGAGGAAAGGTCGCGTGCACACAGATGGCTTATTATCGCTAGGACCATGTGGCAGAATCCAAACTCATCTGACAGTCTGTTTTCATCATAAAAAAGCTCTTTTCAGGGACTGCTGAACCTCTGAAAGTATCTGGGTGCGTTCGGCATGATGTTCACACTTCGCTGACCTTGCAGAAGCCTTGGAGGAGCTGCAGTTTCGGAGCTAGTTCTGCACAGTAAGAGGGTTAGTGCCATGGTGGCTGTGGTATTAATGTCTGCCAGGTCTCTCAACCCAGACTCACCACGTTTCTAGCTAGCTTATTGGGTCCCAGCTTGCCTGGCAGGGAAAGGTGAAAGGAACTCACCAGAAGCTCTTCTCTGTGTATCAATCAGTCCTTCCCTTTCTCCTGCCTAAAGACTACCCAGAAAGCAAGAATCAAGCGACTGAAGCATTTACGTTGGACCTAGATCCCCGCGGATCAGAACAGGAATAACACCTCCATCCCCTCCCAAATCTTCCAGGCCTGACCTTTCGCAATCTCCATTTCCTGACCAATGACTCCAAAGAAAATAGAGCTGCAAGTTGGTATTTAATGGAAATCTGCGCAAAACTTGTCAAAATACACCACCATGCCTGTCAGATGCCTGGGACAAGACCCCTACAGTAGTTTCCAGAAACCCAGTGCAATTACTTACATTTTAAATTATCTTTAATTGTCGCATGTGAGCTACAGAAACATTTCCCCCCCTCTGCAGCAAGACCTCGCTATTAAGAGTCACCCCCTAATTGCGGCTTTAATAGGGGGACCGCAGCAGGTCAGCGGGGAAGGTTAGCCCAGGGTGCAGCGAGGCGAGAGGCGCTGCCGGCCGCCGCTAAGTGGAAGTGACACATCACCACAGTGCCATCAATTATGTAGGGGCAGTTTAGAGCATAAACTTTTTAGTGAATCTAATTACCTCGCCAGATGTTTTAATCCAATCTCCTCGCCCCCTCCTCTGCCATCAAATACGACATTGTTTTACGAGTGCTTGATAGGAAAAAGTCACCTTAACTGTAGTATCTGGAATAAACCCATTGAGAGTTCTGTTGCAGGAACTGAGCATCCTTTTGCAATCTGAGGGATTAGTTGGGTTTACATGTGACTTGTTACCCATGGGATTGCACTGAATCAGAATGAACATCCTCATGAATTGATAAGAGAGTTATCGCGAAGGGCGCAAGACTGATGAAAAATAGATGAGATGGTTTAAGTGTGCTCAAGGGCTGAATGACAACTGTTAGCCTGGCAATGCCAGGTTTAAGCAGGCCCTGTCAATAGCATTAGAGATGCTGCACCAGATTTTCCAAGGCTGTTTGCAAATTGACCTAATGTTCCTGTTGCCACAAAGCCTTGAGAGCGCAGCTAAAAGCAGCATTGCTGAATGCTCCTGGTTTGCTCACAGATTGTGGTCAGATGGGAGCATGAAAGAAAAGCCTGTGCAGTCAGGAGAAGGGAAAATAGTGAATTAACGGGGCACATAAATGCATGGTATTACCTTCCAGAAGCATAGAGCAGGGAAGGATCCAAGCAGCATGGGGAGGGGTTTCATCATCATTCAGTTGGTGGTAAATGTGGGTGTGCATGTGCAACACGTTGACCAGCCTTGCTTGCAGCACAATGGAAAAATCTCTGTCTTTGACAACTTCAAACCCTGAAAGAAAACACAACCCAAATCAGCACAGGCTCAAACTGGTCTTTGTTAGAACGCCAGGTGAACAGTTTGATGGTCTTTATTTTCACCTGCTTATCACAGTAATTGTTGCTTTTCTTCCCTTCTCACCCCATCTAGCTCCCCAGTGAGAGAACACTGACACTTATACCAGGCACAACATTAGCTGCATGCTCTTAGCATGGAGGCATGCGGAGCAAACAATGAATCAAGGCTGTTTATAAAGCCTTCAACACATTAGGCAGTGGAGAAGAGCCCAAGTTTCCACGTAAAGGTCTGAATGGACAAGAATGACGTGAAACACATGGAAAATGTGGAATAAGTAATAAAATTATAAATAAAACAAATACAATAAATTGGGAATGCAGTTTTACTCGTAATGATTTGTGTTCCTAGTAACCCAAGACGTTCTTACCTTTGGAAAATTGCATGTTTTTCCAGTGGGGGAGCTGACAGCAGGTAACAGACCTGACGGGGTGTGCGGTGGGCTGGATCATTCAATGGCTCAGGCATTCAGCAGGGACTGCTGCAGCCTTGCATAAGCCCTTTCTCTGACAATGCCTTGCATCATGGGCTCAGGAAAAATCACTTAATCAAGCAGCAGTTAGTGTCAGTGCAGGAATTTTAGCCAGAAGTGAATCTTGGCTTGTTCTGGGTAGAGATTTGCCTTGTGGAGTTACCCCAATGCATTGAGCCGGTTTCCCTTTTTTTCCCCTTGGTTATTAGGGGCAGCACTTCATGAGCTTACCTCCATGAGTGTGCTCTCCCATTGACACCCCGTGGGTGAGCTGCTGGGATGGGGACTCCAGTCATTGCCGTGGCAGTTGGCAGGTACTTCTGGATGTCACACTGTGGGGTTGCCTGCAGAAATCTCTGCTTTCCTAAAACACTCCTAACAAGGACTCGCTTTAACAACTTCAGTATCTTTTCAGCTCCAGAAAGGAATGCTCAAAAGCTAACTTGGAAAAAGAAATAAAGTGTTTATCGGCTTTAACTACTGCTGATGCTCTACCATTAGCTTAAAAACAGCTACACTTACACAGTAAGCTTACCTAATACATGAAATATGGCATGCAGTTGTAACTAGTCAAGGGCCTGTTGTAGTCCAGAGGCCAGCGTGGTGAAGGGCACCTGTAGCAAAAGACTGAAGTACAGAAAGAGTGATGGAGCTGGACTCTGCTGCTAATTAATTGTCCCAATTAATGAGGTACTAATTTCAATGCTGTCTATTGGGAATGGCTTTGGTACAAGCCAAGAATAAGGCTTAAATTCATGACTTTCAGATGGAAAAGTTTTATATCCAAATGGACCATCTAAAAAGACAGCAGAAGCCTGGAGAAGTGAAGCAATTTGCCCAGAGTCATGATGAGAACCAAAGTGTTCACACCAAGCACGGTGCCATGGGCTGAGAAGATTAAATACTAAGTTATATGAAACTGTCCCTTTGCTGTACATCAACAGCTTGGAAACGTTTCCTTTGATACCACTGTGATGATTCATTTTGCTGTGCTAGCAATAAAAGAAATTAAAGGGGAGGGGAGTCTGAGCAGTGGATGAATTGCAGCTATTCTTCAAGGTAAAAGATCTCAGTTTCCATTTCCCTGTGCCATTAGGACTGATACGGGTCTGACTGGCCAGTATATGGTGAAAAAAGCCCCTCCGTGTGCCAGTACTGAAAACAGTTTGTGCATTAGCTGGAGTCTGCCAATGAAATAATAACTCCCCTTTGTTTATTATATTGAAACTCGATAAAAGAAGGGAGGGGGAACAGAGAGAGAAGAAGTTTGTGGTGTGAAATGAATGTTCTCATCTGGGCTCCAGGATGGAGCCGTCAGTAACGGCTGTGGCATCGCCGGGCGTCCTGCAGAGAACAAGTTACTGAGCCATGGCTGTAACTGGGGTCTGCTGGGAGAGGGACAGGTCGTGCTCTGCCAAGGGACCCCCACACTCCATCAGTTATGGGGACTGGCCCCTTCCAGGGGCATTGCCTCCTGGGGTGATGACAATGGCACAGACCCTGCAAGTAACTCAAGTCTAGGATCTAGATGTTATTCCCGACAAAGGCAGAGCCACGCAAGCTTGTGTTGAAGCCCAGCACTATCTCAGTACCCCCGCATTCAGTATATAGATCCTCCTCCCCCACTTTCCTTCTGAAAAAGTGACTGCATCTTAGAGCTATTTCTAGATCCAAAGCTAGTTTTGCTGCACTGACAATTAGCAGAAAAGACCCCCACCAAATGTAGTCTCCTTTTCAAATGTGCAAGCAAACTACACGTTGCCAGTATACTTGCGAGTTGATGGAGCCCCTTTACAACATGGGGGCAAGAAATCCCTTTAAATTACAACAGCAATGCAAAGCCAAACCAAAACCAACCACCTCTCCCCAAGCCCACAAGGTCCCTGTACAAAAGAGGATATAAAAACATCTTACCATGGCTGAAATGCTGTGAGATTCCAAAGTATTAAGCAACATCAATTCATAAGGGGGAGAGAAAAAGTATTAGTCAGATGGTAGATGCTTTGGGCCAGTCCTCATAATTTTGTTGAACATCTGTGTTAGTACTGAGGGCTCTTACTCTATGACAGGGGACCAAGGTGTTAATGGAATAGGAACAAATAGCAACCAGAATAACATCAGTGGGAATACTGGCACCCACCTCATCCCCAGCCCAGCACGCACATCACCGGGCTATCAGACCACACTGATTTTTACCTGGGCACCTATAAAATGTGAATACATGGATGAACTTCCAGCCCAACTCCAGTAGCCAGGAATAGATTTATAGTACTTATACATGTGAGACCATAAACAAACCCGAGCAGGGCATCATCTCTGTTTGCACCTCTCCAACACACACGAGCAGCCTTGTATCCCAAAACCACACTTGGAGCTGAGCTCTGCAGAAACGCCTTCTCCTGCATCCCCCTCCCTTCCCAGCACCCTGGGAAGGACACCTCCAGTTTTGGTAGGAGAGCTCCAGCAGGGAATTAGCAGCCTGGGAATTGCTGCAGCCATGTGGGAGCTTGCGTAATGTTCTAGCACTATCACTCACATCACTCGTATTTACTTCTTTTGGCCCCATTCTCTGCCTGCCAAATAAATTTGCAGCTGCAGAGGCTGAGCTCTAGTAGAAAGCTGAAGGATTTACTTCCAGCTATTGAAAGGTTTATAGCTGAGAAATGTGAAGTTGCACAGATTCTGCTGCTGAGGATGTGCCCTCCTCCTCTCGCTCCCCATATGCAGCTGGGTTAAAGGGAATATTGCACCACAGACAGCATTCAGCTGCTCCTCTCATCTGCAGAGACAAATTCCACCTTAAACATTACTCAGGGCAGTAATTCAGAGGCAGAACGTGGTGCCGGGAGCAGAGAGGGGTACATCACTGTGCACACGGCAAAGACACCTCATGGGCACTGTTTGGAGAAGAGCTGGGATGAAAAATTCCTCCATGTGTTATTCCCAGCCATCCCTGTCCTTTCTGCTCCATTAAATCTGGGACTGGCCCAAACTGTCTGGGGATACTGGGAGCAAGCAGAGCTTGGAAGGCAGCTGCTCCCTTGGTTTCCCTTAAACCATACTCAGGCCCAATGGCACTGGATGCTCTCTCCATCCTTCAGGACCCCAGCCCTCACTCAGCCTGTCTTTATTGAAGCAGCTGGTGCTTCACAGATTACTTCCAGGCCCCTTGAGGGTAGAAAGTCTTTTACATCCTCCAGCCCTGAGACTATTCCAACAGCTGTAACTATTTCATTTTTAATTTACTCGATACAACTTATTGCTGCTTAATCCATCAGGACAACTTTGGAGGGTTCCTGACCCATAAATCCAGAGCGGGGAGGGAAAAGAAGGGGGAAAAAAATAAAGGAAAAGAAAAAAATGCAAAGGATTTTGAAAAATTGTATCTAAATCATAGCCAAATGTAAGACTGGACCCAGCAAACCAGCCAGGTCTTACCTTGGGGTAGAGACCTTTGCTCTTAGCACGGTGACAACGCTCCACTCCACTTAACTCATCCAACAGCTTAAACCTCCTAAATTTGTCTGGAATGGACCTTACCTCCTTTTTCCTGCTAACCAGATCCTTTTGTTCAGTACAGAGAAGGAAAAAACTGCTTTGCATCGTCTTCACATAAACACACACAAATGTGTTTTACATCAAGAGCTTTTAAAGGCAAAGCCTCCCCCTCCCTCAGGTGCCACTTTCCCTGTGTTGCTGCTGTCAGGGGCTCCGTGCTCTTTTTCGGGTGGGTGGTAGGACTGCTCTAAATCAATCAGTTGACATTAGGCTAATGTCTAATTAGCTATGGGTGGGCATGTGCTTTGATTATAGGAAGAACCTCAGGCAATGACTTGTGTTTTTAAGGCCCAGTTTTACACGTATCAATCATCTTTTGACGTGCAGGGTGGGAGGGAAGAAAAATAAGCTGCAATAAAATGAAAGAATTCTGAAATATTAATGTGGACCTGAGTGTGTTATAACCATGGGGCTATAAATGAGGAACACACTCCTGGACATGGGTGTTAATGACAGTTTCTCTGTCTTAGGAAGAAAAAGAAATAAGTTTTTCCTTTACCATCCTCTGATTTTAAGCAAGGAAAGAGGTTTCCTTCTTAGGGAGAGAAAGATGAGATGCATCATCCCAAGGAGAACTCATCTACTAAAGCTATTTTAAATAGAGCTACAGACATCTCCCAGCAGTGGAACTCCTCTGGGAGATGTAAACCCGGCTGCATTACCTGTGGCTGCTGCTGCGGGGTCTCCTTCTCCTGCTCTTTTCCAATAGCCAGGCTCTATGAGACCAAGCTTCCCCTTGGCCTGCTGGACATACTTTTTGCCCCAAATCAGGTCTTATTTTGCCACGATGAGGGCCATTTCTCTGCTCTTTTCACTGCACATGACCATCTACGAAGGCTCTGCCATGTGTGTGTTCTCCATGTGCTCACTGCTGTCTACAGCCAGCTCCATCTCGCTTTCTTTAGAGCCACCCTCCACCTCCAGAGCCTGCCCAAGTGTGGACAGCCACGCTGCAGGGAGAACAGTGATGCTAAGTGAGAACACTGCTAGTTGGAGAGTTTTTCTGCCTCAAAACCCACCCCCCAAGCCTCTTCAAACCCCAGTGTCTCCATTTCTCCCTGTAATTGTTTGCTTCCAGTCTGGGTAACAATGCTTTGGTTTATTGGGAAAGACAAGAGGGATTTTTTTAGAATTACATGGAGATATGGAAAACCCTATAGGAAAGGTTCTAATTATAACTCTTAAACCCAGAGAATAAAGGGATCCAGTATTCCGAGCTCGTTGGCGGTTAGGGGTTAGGCAATACTTTCTGTGCTTTAAAACGTGTGGCAAACGATGGGATTTCTTTAAAGAAGAATTATTTGTGTTCTATTAAACTCACCCTCAACACTGCTCTGCTTTGGGTGATTGGCTTTGCCTCCTTCCTGAAACTCTCTATGCGGAGCAGATGGGGAAGAGGTTCTGGTGACACATGCCAGAGGTGTGCTTTAAATAAGAATAGCAATAATAATGCTAGTAATGCTAATAAAAATGGAAGTCATCTGATGTGCAGACTCCGGCTGCTTTATGCCTGGCTCCTCCTGTAATTCTCTGAGACCACAGTTTAAAATTGCTGGGTGATGATTATCCAGGGATTAGGGATTAGCGGGGTGGTTTGACTGCTTGTCAAAGCCTTAAAATAATACACAGATTAAAATAAGTCAATTTTCTCATTAATAATGAAGCAGATGATTTTAAAGCCCATGTAACCTCTGATGGGAGAAAAAACCCTACAGTGGGTAATGAGAAGGGACAGGTTTTGCTGGGTGATCTCACGATATCTGTCTCATCTTAGTTTGGTCTGATTTCTGCAGAGATTTAGTAACAGCTATAGCACTCAATTAAATTTCAGAAGCTCATTAGGCTGGAACCTCATTTAGTATGCACATACAGAGATAAATGGAGTAACTATAATAGAGCTGATCACTCAAAGCAAGCAGCTTGCTCCCCTTCCGAAAACCCCAACCACTTCTGAAAGGGAATGATCTAACAAATAAATGCAACAAATCAAAGTTTTCCACTGAAACTTACTCATCAGACCTTGGCTCCTCCCTGCCTTGTGGCCACTGCAAGCAGCTGGAGACTGGGGCTGCAGGAGGAGGAGTAGCTGGGGAAGGCAGAACTCGGCACAGTGCTCTTCTGAGGAAACAACGTGTGTGTTTTCCTAAGGGGAAGAAAACCCGTGTCAAAAGAAGCAAGCACCAGGGCCCTAAGTGCTCTTAGCATTAAAATAAGGGGGGGAATAAAAAGGAAAAGGTGTTGCATGCACACAGATAAATGGGCACCTGAATCACGTGCAGGACACGTGGGTATCACTATTAATTCCTAGAAAATGATGCAGCCAGAAAGCACAAGGGAGCATTGCTCTCCCACACACCCTGCTGCTACAGATGCGGCTTCCCAAGCCATCCCTGGAGGCTTTGCTGCCTTGCACTCTAGAAAAGACCCACTGGTGTTGAGGATGTGGGACTCTGAAAGCCTGAGCCCGCTGGTGTGGCACAACCAGGCTCTATGTGGGGCTGACCCCCCGAATTCAGCTGGTGCCTCGGAAAGTCTCTGCCCTAAGCTGAGAAGGAGCAAACCAGACCGCTGCTGCAGGAGAGACTGTGCATGATGCGGGCTGGCTCAGAAGATACTGTGTTTTTAAGGGACTAATTCATGCTGCAATAACAAATGACAAAATACAATAACCAATAACAAATGCAATAATAAAGGGCACTGTATTTTCAGAGAAGCTGTGATGCAGTGAAGGGGTTTAAGTCCTGCCAATATTCCACAGTGTAATAGAAGTATTACAGAGCATCACTAACATTTCTATTCTGTTCTATTCTGTTCTCTTTCTATTCTGTTCCTCTTCTATTCCTATTCTATTGTCCTACCATATCATCTCTATCATCTCATATCATACCACATCATATCTAGAAGAATACCAATATAGTCCCAGGAGTGAAGAAGAGCCTGGTTAGGAACACCAGAACCAAAGGACAGCTTTTCCTTTTGGCATGTTGCAAAGGACGATTTATGTTTTTAAAGGTACCATCATGCTGCTTTAAAGGAGTTACTTTGTCCTGCAGCTTGTCTGCAGGGAGAGCTGCTGCCCAGCGGTTAGTGTCTGGAAATGAGAGAGCAGACACCTGGGTTATGTTAGTGGTACCACCACTGACCTATGGCTGACAGCTCTAAATGGGGAGGACAGCTCTTCTAAGTGCTTGCTGTCAGAGGCTGAGTTACTATTAAAGAGGTTTTTAAACCAGGGTTTAACACAGAGAACAGAGAGGCTTTATCAGAGGACAATAAAATCCAGAGGGATGAGCTGGTGGTGGAGTCCACCTCTCGCATGTTGTGCATGCTCTCACCTAGGATGGAAGAAGAGGTAACAACCACCCTAAGGTAACAGCAACGCTACAGGCGATGGGGAGAGCACAAAGGGTGTTTGATGGAGGCAGAACAGAGAAACCAGGGATACCCCTCAGTCCCCACAGCCATGCAAGTGGCCCTGCATCTGGCTTTGTGTGCTGATTCACAGCTTGGAAGGAGGTCCCAAACCACAAATCCTGCAGTAAACCACTGCACCAAACCCATTTACTCAGACTTCATGCAGGGAATTCAGCTTTTTGTCCATTATTCTATTTATTACCAGACATGAAAATAACAACTCCTTCAGCTGAGGCTACCCAACCACAATTGCTCAATTCAGTCCATGGCACAGACCTTCTCCTGGCCTCCCTCCTGCCTTCAAAGTCTGACCAGTTTCTGAGAACAACTTTCCCTGTCTTTGCTTGCCCCATCCTGCCAGACAACAGTCTGTCTGGATGCAATTTCTCACCTTACAGGCCTGCTTTGGGAAACTACACGCTAAACACGCCTGGAGATGATGCCATTAGCATGTACAGAGCACCAGCTGGTGCAGAACATGCATTTTCAGGTGTTGGGAGGCACCAAATAGCTTCTGTGACATCCTCATGAGCTGCAATGCCTCTTTGAGGACACTGGTCCCCATTTGCAAATCATTTCACAGTAAGAAGGCGTCTGAAATGCCAGCAAACCGAAGTGACCTGATGGGTGGCAGTAAGAATAGACCACACTAACCTGGCTCTCTGGCTACTTAGCTGCAGGATGGGGCTTTACTAAGGCCTGCTTGTCTCAGCGCTTCATCCTGCCATGCCAATAGTAAATCACCAGGTACAAAGTTGGCATTCAAAAATGCTGGAGGCTCCCTGGGATACAAACTCTCAAAGAAAAGCCCCGGTTGAGCAGCTTTGGTACAGGAGTGACTGGCTATTTCAGAAGTGACCACAGAGGCAGATTGTGGTGCGGCTCTACACGGTGGGCTTGAGCCTCCGGATGCAGTTAACGCATCCCCATCACCAAGAAAACCACTAATGCTCAAGCATCTCTCAAAAGGCAGCCCGTGTCTCACTGCTGCACAGATTGCCCCTCAAGCTGCTCGTTATGAATCCTACAGACTCAAGCAAAATGCATTTATGGCTTTCAACGTGTCACGACTTTGAATCGCGCTACAGAAAGCCCAGCTTAGAGTTTCATTTCTCTCCCTAGATCTCGTGTTTGCTCATTCATTAGTGCTAGTTCCAGGAGATGAGATGACTTCTTAACGTTTCCCATGTAAAAAAGAACATAAAGGGAGGGTTTTGTTTTCTCCCCCCCCTTTGCAAATGCTAAAGGAAAAGCAAAGGGACCGTTTGCGTTTCTACACAGCCATTTTTTAATTCCCCTTTGAAAAATGCTGCCAGTACCCAGAAGTGTCAAATTCTACCACGCAGGGGGAATAATGTTGGTTTTTAGCTGGTAATAGTCTGTGTTTTTGTGGCTGACGATTGGGACATTTTTAACATATTTCTTCATCCTGTATGTGCAGGAGATGAGATGACTTTTTAATGTTCCAGGGGAGAAAACCCTTAAAGAAAGTGCATCTTATCCTCAGCAATTTTGAGGATATCTTTTACTTAGAAAGCAAAAGCAATCACCAATTCCTTGTATATATGTCAAGTTCATTAACAACCAGAAACCAGATAACACTATTTTGTATGGAATTCAACTACCTGCACGCTTTGCTGAGGGTTTCAGCAGTGTGTTGTCAGTGCCTGGGACCTAAAGGTGTGTGAGGGGACACAGCAGCCCTGTGCAGATGGGTTTGGATGCTGCTCCAGGTACTGCACCTGCTATTCAACAGGATTTTTCAGGTTGGATCATTTAGGAAGACCATTAGCTTTGCAGGAAGCTGGGGAGGTTTCAACATTGCCTAACTGAACCTTTCCAGCCAAGGAAATTTAGAATATACTGGTCTCTCTGCCTTCATATGGAGCTGGAAAATGACCACTGAGCTAAAGAATATCACAGGGACTTAGGGCAGCTTCTTTTTGCTAAGGGTAGTGTGGAAGCTGTATTTCAACTACAGCAGTGGGCAGGCACCCAAAAGACATGGCTGCACCCTGCAGAACATCATGTGGGCACCCCAGTACTGACCCAGCAGCACTGCTCAGGGTACTTGGTGCCTGGCTGTGCCATACAGCAACATCAGCTCTAGCTGTGACCGAAGGCTAAGAGCTTATTAGATCATGCCCAGAGGTGTGCTGAGATCTGGAGCTAGCTCCAGGTGGAAAGGGAGGTCTGTGCTGTGCTTTGAGAACTTGACTCCCAGACCACACGGGTTTAACTTTGCACAACCAGGAATTCAGGCTGAATTCCTAGAGCTGCTGAGCTCCTGTGCTGGTGCTTTACATCAACACTGCAGCACCTCATCTTTTGCTGCAATACTGGGTCTGATTCCGCTTACTCTTAACCCAGCAAAGCCCAGGAAAACCTCAGTAACTCCACTGAGGTTTCTGCTTCAGGCACTGCTCTGAGAAGAGAATCGAACCGCAGCAATGATGTGAGCTAGAGGCAGCCCTGTGAGCCAGAGATGCTCTAAGTGCTGACGTTAGCCCTTGCTTGGACCAGCACACTGACTGGATGCTTATGGCAATGCCCTTGTTCCTATGGCTCATCTCACTGAGCATCCCATATGTGCATCTTCAGCTGTGAGATCAGAGGGGCTGAGCAAGCTGAAGGTCCTGAGCACCCTACATGATTTCATCCCTTCTTTTCAGACCATTGGATCATCCTACCCAGCCCAAGAGCACCACGCAAGCCCTGGGACACAGAGCACAATGCCCTTTCCTCATCTCCACACCAGGCACAGCCTGCCCTGCAGGACTGGGACACCCTCAACATTTGCTTTATGTGATGGAGGAGACAAGTCCAGGCCTATTTCTTGATCCCACTGTGCCTATGAAACAAGCCTCTCTGGGCAGTTTCCTTCTGGGAGTAAATTGTCATTTTTCACCACATAAAATTTTGTAAGTTTCAAGCGAATGGAAAATGGATTTTATTATTTAATTAAAAAAAAAAAAAAATTGTTTCTTTTTTTTTTTTTTGACCCTGAATGTTTTATGGCTGCAAAAACAGAAATCTGTGGTTTGAACTGTTCAGGTTTGATGCAGAGGGCTATGGAACCTTTTATGTAACCCGCTGGCCTGAATAATTATCAAAATATTTTGCTTTCCACTCTTTCTAAGCCTCTGCATCAGAAAAAAAACCCCAGCGTTTGCAACCTTTTGACCACAAAATAATACTACCAAGAAAGCCCCCTTCAGAAGCCGTGGTGGGGGAGCTGCCGCCAAGGCTGCCCCGGGGAAGGCCGGTAGCTGGAGCTGGCTGCAGGGCTGGGGCTTATCGGTGCTTGGAGAGGGAGAGGGGACTGGGAATGGACCTCACCTGGAGAAGGGCTTTCATGGGAAGGGGCTGATTTCAGGGGGTGAGGAAATGGCTCTTTGCTGAGATTAGCGAGATGCTCGGGGAGGCCATGGCTGGCTCGGCTGAGATGGACACTGCCGACAGCAGGGACAGCTTTCGGTGGTCCAAAGCATAGCATCATATACAACTATGGCTTTGCAAAGCACCTTACGGATATTCATCTCCTCTGCCCTTCAGTCAAACACTATTTGTTATTATTATTAGCCTGAGTGTTTAAAACCCATCACACAAGGTTTGTTACAAGCCAGCATCTGCGGTTACAAAGCTGATACAGATGGGTTCTGCGCACGCTCACACGGCATCAGAGACAGGGAAAGATTCCAAAATCCAGTCCCTGGGATCAATTTTCATAATTGAATTAACAACACTGGGGAGGGATTTGTCCCTGTGCTGCAGGGAAGGGCAGGATGCAACGTCCTTTCCTCCCAGCTCCGAGCTCACATGGATCCACATAACAGGGAAATGGCAATGCTCCTCTAGCAGACACAGCACAAAGTGTGAACAACTCCCCCATCTCCAGTGTCTGGCTGCTATTTTATTCCCCAGACTCCTATAGTCTCTTAAGGAAAAGGCACAGCACAAATCTGCTCTTCACTGCTTTATATTTACTTCTGCTCTAGAATGCTAAAAGCTTTCAGAGCAAAAGCGTGTTATGAATTTCTGCATAGCAAGTAGGGAATCGCTGTTTCCAGTCTGACCCATTAAGTTCAAACTGAAAGTTATAGGGTTGATCACATTCGTGTTTTTATTACATCTTTCTTTTCCTAGAAAATACTTTGTTTTGGGTTTTCTGCCTCCCAAACTCCTTCAATCCTCTCAGCTTTTGGACAACATATTTGGATTGGTTGAACACTTGTTTTGGGTTTTCAGCAGTTAAGCACAGTCAGCAGGATGATGGCATCCTTGATGATGCTCTCACAGAGATAAAACCATCACTTTTCCTTAAAGCCTGAAGATGCCAAAGGCTGCTTTAAAACCCCTGCCCCAGTTCAATTCCTTTTGCTGCAGTTTCAACCATAAAACCCAAGAGCTGCTCTGGCCCAGCAGGAGGAACACCCCATCCCCAGCACAGCTGATGTGTGCAGGTCTTCTGGTTCAACCCCAAAAGCAGCAGTCATGACATTTTGGGCAAGGATTAATCAGGAATGGCTTCGTTATCGCTGATTTTACCTCGGGGCAAGGGAAATGGGCTGGATGACCTCTGAGGATCACAACCCATCCTGCAGTTCAGGGCTTTCCATGCCCTCAAGGGGGTGGAGGATTTTAGCTCTGGCCTCTGCAACCTCTCCTGCATCCTCTCATCCTGGCTACCTGCTGCACAGGGCAGGGAAATACAATCCCATCTGGCTTGTGATAGCTCTCGAACACAACCTCACTAAGCCTGCAGTGAGGGATCCCCTCTGAGATGAAGATAACTCCTCTTAAACCTTTACAGACTTATCCTTTTCTGTAGGGTGCTGGCACTTGGTCCCCATTTTTGCCTTCGAAGCAAACCAAACCCAAGGAAAGCAGTTTCTGTCGAGCACTGAAAGGTGGGCTGAGGACAACCAAGGCTGTGGAGGCTACTGAAACCTTCCCACACGTGTTGAGCAGATGTCTGCCCTGCACTGAGGGCTTCCTCCCGTGACATGACGCACTCTCTCCTTTCACTTAGTCCCACACATCTTGCCAGGAGACATCTTCCAGAGCAATATAGAGGGATTTTGTGGTGAGCTGCCCTTAGTGCATCCCACCTGGAACAGGACGGGAAAAGATCGACCTTTACTTAATGTAAATCAGTGCAATTTCATCAAATCCATGGGGCTGCAGCAGTTTGGATGTGAAGACAGTCCAAGCCTAGATTCCATCCTTTGCACCAGGGTCACACTTCGGTCCTTCTGCCTTACAGCACTAATTAGATAGGGGTGTAAAGGAAGGGTGATGGGGGGGAGGAACTGAATTTGTCACTGATCTCATTCTTGTGAGGCCCCGGAGCAGGATGAGGATGGACAGAAATCCCAATTAGATAACTAATTTAGCTCCTTGAGCAGATTTGAGCCCTGAGCCCTGGAGCCAGGAGCAGCACTTCCTGCCCCTGCCTTTGCCATGCTTGGCTGATTATCGGTTAATTGAGGCTTTTCACCAGAGGCCTGGAAACGCCAGCGAACCTGGAGGAATGTGTCCTGCGCCCTGCAGCCATCCCTTCGAGCTCTGCCTCCCTCCTGCTGCACCCAGCACTCAAAATGAGCTGGAAAACAGCTGGGGGAAAGGCCTCAGGCCAGAGCCAGGCAGAGGAGCAGGGATCCCAGGGGAGGACCAGGGACTTCAAAAGGCTGCTGTCAGTGGGATGCTCCTTTCCTCCTGCTCACTGTGCCTGAATCCATCTGGCTGGGCACAGCCAGAAAGCCCTACTCAATTACCCAGTTTAATACCAGCACTGAACATCTATCTTCCCTCTCCTTTCCCTGCAGTCAATAATACACAGTTGCTATCCTGTTTTGCTGAATCCTATTAAAAAAGTCCCTTACTTGCCTTCTATAGCAAAATTTCTACAGAAATGGCTGGTTACAACTTACTGGAGTTCAGGTACAAAACCCTGTGTCTCCACTTCCTTTGCCTCCTACATCAGTCAAATGCTAAAAGTGTTTCTTGCCGCAACAGCAAAAATGCATTACACCCTGGGCAGCATCCAGAATAAGAGCATTTTCCTCCTTTACAGCACTAATTGAGAGGTTTATAGGAGTACAGAAAAACATTCCATACCTCTTAGGGCTTCCTATAGTGTTGCACACCTTGAAGCTCTAGCTCTGAATACACTGAATCCTGCCATCACTCACTGCAGAATGGGGGTTCTGGTGCAGAAGCAAGGAAAGGGGATGGTTCTCTTCACCCAGAAGAGCTCATCCATGACCCAGTGGGGCTTTGCCTCAAGAAGATCCAGCAAATCTTTTTGTACTTGTCTACCACACATGATGAAACCCTCCATTTCCAGCCCCAAGTGTCTCCAAAATCATAGAATCAACTAGGTTGGAAGATCACCAAGTAGTCAGGGTCCCTTGAACATCTCCACGCAGGTGCCATCCTCTACACACAACAAGTGATGTCAAACAGCACCCTGCTTTCTTTTGGTTTTAAATCAAAATGACCAACTGTATTCATTGATAATGTCAGCCTTGAGCAGCGTTACACATTTAGAGGCAAGCTGAAAAATGCCTACTTCTATGGCAAGACAAATGCAGCGTAAGTGCTATTTTTCACAGTGGAGGAATTGAATCCTCGGAGCTTACACAGATGATGCTCTTTAACCTGCACCTTCGTGAGCCTTGGACCTGGACCTCAGGGTTTGGGACCATTTTTAATAATCACGAAGACCAGAAATAAGTCTTCTTTTTATGGGGAAAGCCAAAAATCTTTCCACTCCTGCTCACCTTCAGAGCAGGGACTTCCAACCACAACATCGCCTGCTGGGAAGCTCGCAATCAATAACAAGTGCTGGAAATAAGGGGTGCTCCTCCCTCCTCTTCACTGTGAATCCCTGTGTGTCCAACAGCTTCTAGCAGGTACCTTGTAACGATGGAGTCTCACAAAAACCCCTCTACTCCACAGGCTCACAGTGTAATTTGTTAGCCTCGGTGTTGTTTTTTCACCAGTGCGACTGGATTTCATCCTTACACAGCACTGCCTAGTTAGAAGCGGGTTGCAAAAATACCTGCTTTTGCCAAGATATCCTAAACACCATTTTTATAGGTAGAATATGCAATCCAGACCCTCAGCTGGTGGAATTTGGCATCACTCCACCAAGACCTAGTGCGGGGACACTGATTTAAACCAGCGCGGGAGCCAGCCCATGGATTTTCTCAGCCTGTTTGGTTATCTCAACCTTACTCCAACATAATGCTTGGCTTTATTTCAACCCTACTGTAGGAACAGAGCTGGTTTGGAGCACTGACAGTGATTAATTTGCCTCTCCATAGGATGCTATCACCATTTCAGGGACTCTGAGGATTACTTCTGTTTCCTATTCACAAAGGGACAACCCGAAACTGCTAGAACCAGAAATCCCCGTCTTGTTCTTCTGCATCTTTCCTAAGCTTGCTGCTCTCCCTCCCTTGCAGGCAACAGGGAAGAGGATGAAGATGGGTAAAAATCAGCTTTCCTTTTTATGGAGAGGCTTTAGAGTATTTCAGGAAATAGTGATCTCAGTAAAACCCAGACCTCACGGAACTGATGGACAGCCTCAGAAACAGGCAGGGAGGTGCCAGAGTCAGAATCCTAGAGAGAATAAGGCCTTCAATTACTGCAGTGATAGAATTAATTAATTTATGACTGCAGCCAGACAGCAGCGACAGCAATACTGACTGACTTCACTGCAATCTACATTGCTGACTAATGCTCATATCAACACCTCCAGCAACCAACCAGCCACCAGCCCCTTTGCTGGCTGAGATTTAGCTTGATTTCTCCAGGGAGAACCTTTCCAGATCATTTGAACTAATTGAGGTAATGGAGAAATTGTTCTCATGCCAAAACACTTTCTTTTTTTTTTTTTCCCCTCTCCCTCTTCTTTTGGTAAAATGATAATATTTAGAAAGCTTCTGGCTACTACTTAAAGGAGCAGGGCAGTGTCTTTAGGAGCAGTTCTGAGCCTTCGTGCTACGCTTCATCCTCCTCGGGGTGCTGGGAGCCCAACTGCACCCCAACATCTGCCAAAGCAACTGGGAACACCCCTGGAGCAGGAGCACGTTGCGCACTAATTGCAGCGATTATCAGCAACCAGCATTTACAGCCTCTCTGGACACAGGGGCCGAAGGCAGCAGCAATGTGGTTTCGATCAGGGCTCTTGGAGGGGGGTCCTGCTGCCCTTTGCCTCCCACCTTGTGCAGCTCTGCTTGAGATGGGGCTGAGCTCGCCCATGGGTGCTCGCGCTGCCTGGGCCAAGGGATGCTCTATAGGTGCATCTTTAGACACCTGAACTCCACTGAATTCCTATCCTTAATCAGTGCCTCAGTTTACCAGGCTGGTTCCCCTTAGACTCGGCTGCTTTCTCAACTCAGTGGCTATATTTCCTGAGGTACCACACAGACCCAGGGCTTCCCACATCACCCCAATCTTTGTGACCGGTTGTGCAGCTCAACACATCAAGAAAAGGTTTTTTTTTTCCTGGGACACCACACTTAATGGAAGCTTAAAGATCCATCTGTGACTAGAACTGCTGCTGCACAAAACCTACCCAGGTAGGTCCGACACAGGTTTGGGATCTCTGTAGGACAGCACTTTGGGAAAGCATGCTGCCTCTTGCAAGTTGGGTAATACAGGAATCACTGCCAGGGGATCTGGATTGATCAAGGTTAACAGACTGCTCCCAGCGGCAACCTCAGCCCCCAGAGAAACACTCCATAAGGAAGATTCCTGCGTGTCCAGACTGCTCGGATACAGGGGAAGAGATGAGGGAAATACAGAAAAAACAGGGAAAGGACAAGGGTGGGGCAGAAAACCTCCCTTTGGAGCAGATTCCCAAGTCCAGCCAGGCAGCAGCATGAAGATCTTCTTAGGAAATACAGCTGGGAGCTCAAAGGAGGGAAACCTTTTCCTGCCTCTAAGGGAATTCAGACTGAAGAATCCAGGAGAGGTACTGCAATGGAAACCAAACCCAACAATGGGATCTATCCTGATCTGTCCTTGAAGCCCTTTGCCTTCGTGGGCTTGTGGAGTCAGAGGACAGACAAGCAGCGCTGGGTGGACCAGCCCCGGTTTTCACTTTGTGCTGTAGCACAGACATCAAAATGCTCATTTTCACGTTTCATCCCTTTTTCTTAAAGCACGTTTTTGATTTGTATCCAAAGATGCAGCGACCCCAAAGACGCATGTCTGTGTGTGCATGGAGGGTTGAGAGAGATTAATCCTCATCTCTGCTGAGCCAGCATCCCCCAGCCCATGGTCTGTAACCTGCCTGCTCACCGGGTGCTTACAGACATTGCACTGGCTGTAATGGACAACACTGGGAGAGGAGAGAGAATGAATCAGCTGAATGCCATCAGTTCTGCTCTTGTGCTCCCAGTGAATGTTAATTACACAGGGCTGCCACCGCCAGGATTAAGCATACCAGAGTGTCTAGAGGCCTCTAGTGTCCAGAAGCTACAAGAACCAGGCCAGCACCTGCACAGAGGCAGAGATATTCCTGTTCTAGAGCCATGATTAAACAACCAGGACAAGCGGGATGGGGCGGGGGGACTGAGAGAGGCAGTGACAGCAACAGGAGCCCGATTCAAACTGATCGCTTTGCTTTGCTTACCCAGGAGAAAACAGTCACTGAGAGGTGCTTTTTCAGTACTTGCACACAAACACATCGTTCATACACAGAGCACTGTAACACAATGACACCCTGAGGCCAACGTGAGCCAGCCAGGCTCCATTCCTGCACGGGAGATCTCTGCAGCCCCCAAATCAAGCAATGACCAACAGTCCCTGCAACCAGAGCAGCATTCACAGGCACAGCATATGCAAAACCCACTGAAAGAGCACATGCTTGATGTTACCTACTAACATACAAAGCAAGAGAAACCCTTCCTATGTCCCCAGACATAGATCTTCCCAAATGAAGGCCTTTGACATGAAGGAGAATTGGATGCCCGCTGTTGGAGAGAGCAGCACTGACGGCAGAACCATCCCAGGACAAATGCTTCCACCTGGGGAACGGGGAGGAACTGGGAAATGAGACTTTTTTGGCTCTCCATACAAATACTCTGGCTGCCACGGGTTCCTCTTACAGGGGATGGGGGCAGAGGAGATTCCCTCTCCTCCCACCTGCCCATCCCAAGAAACGGGGCTCCACTGGTCCCACATGGAAATGCAAATCATCAGAGGCCGCTTTCTAAGGAGCAGAAAAAGCTCCTGCTTTGCCAGTAAGTCACAATACTGTGAATTTAAAAGAGAAGCTGGGGGAGGGGGCTCTAACAACTTCTTGTTTTCCACAAGTCCTTCAATTAGCAAACATCCCATAAGGAGACAGGGAGAGGGAGAAAGAAAAGAGATTTCATGCACTGACACAGCCCCAGTCAGTGGCAAGCGCTCCCAGCTCCTGCATGGAAAACACTTTCATCTCCCCTCGCTGGCTCTTGGCATTACATCACGCCAAGTGCATCCTGGGCAATATTGTTATGTTAATCAAGCAGCCCATGAGACTGGATTCTCCAGAGACATTCCCACCAGGTCCTGGCACTCCAGCTTATTCAAGCCGGGCTGAATTGCCCCCGGAGAATAAAAGATGGAGCCTTAATTAACTACTGCTCTCAGCTCCCAATCCCGCTCGATTGTGTTGTGCTGGCGATTGGGGTTGCTAAAGAGGCAGTGCCAGGATGCGATGCTGGGGCTGCTGGACCACGGCAAAGCTCAGCGCAGCCTCTCCTTGGTTGATTTATTGCTATTATGGTGCTGCGGGTGTTGCTTTTCCATGCCAGCGGCTTGCAGCGCTTGAATAAGTCATGGAAAAATTCAGGCCCCTTGTGCCAGTTTTATTCCCCCTTCCTTGTTTTCACTATTAGGTGCCTGTCTTTTCCGGTTTGGATCTCTTGAAGAGCTTTTACGACTCTGGACAGAAAAGAGCCAGCTTTTACATCTAACAGCATCTTTAATAGGTTTTTCTAGCTGCCCATGCCGCTGGTGTCGGAGAAAAGCTGCATGCTTTAAGGCAGAACAGCAGAGAAGTAGCATCTGGCCTTCCCTGACCCTCTGTTTGAAAGGGAAAAGCAAGTGGGAGCCTGGCAGGCAACACAGACAAGGACTACAGAGCACTCCCGAGGTCTGGGAGGGAGCCACATGCTTCCAAGAGAGCAAACCTGGCGGAGATGGGCGTAGGGAAAGCAGCCTGGGCTGAGACCCGCTGGGCAAAGGCCTTTCCAGCATCCCAGGGAAGCAGTGGTGATTGTGCAGGCTCCTCCTGGGAACAGCCCTGGAGAGCGGATGGAGCTGAGGCGCTGTGCATCTCCTCAACGGAGGGAATGGAGGGGGAGCAGCTGCTGAGATTCGGGGCTCTTGCTGCCGGTCAGGCAGGCGAGGGTTTAGCACTGGGGAGCAAGGCAAAGTACGAACAGGAGCATCACTTCCAGCCCAAGCACACAAAGGAAGCACAACAAGGCAGACTTTTGACGTGCAGCACTGTAGTTTCACTCCTGTTTGCTGTGTCCCCAAGCAGCTCCCACTTTTTCCCTGCAACAGATTCCATGCAGGAGCTGAGGGGAAGTCCTCGGCCACAGCCTGTCCCTGCTGGACACAAGGGAATCTCATTTGACAGAGGAAACTGAGCTGCTTGCAGAGAGGTCTTTGCTCACACCATGAGCCCAGCAGCCTGCAAAGAGGGTTTCGTTACTGCAGAGCTGTGCAGCGATCACAGCAGCTGCTGAGCATCTGCCCGCCAACACGGGGCTGTACCCTCGATTCAGAGGCTGCAGCTAAGGAAGGAGATGTCAGACGCTGGCTATGTGGGAGTGGAGGGAGTTCACAGCAGGGTGAGGGCGCGGGGATTGGAAGCTCTCACATCCTGGGGGATGAGGCTCTCACATCTGCACAGCTGGGGCCCTGCCCCTCCGCTTAATTGGCAATTAATGCTGGAAGGGCACTTAATGTGCTGTATATCAGCTTATCTCAAACGGCAGATCAAGGAGGAGACCACTTTAACCACGGAGCTGGTTTAGCTCTTAGGGAGAAGCGGAGCGGTTCTTTCTCTGTCCCCTATCCCTCTGATTTATACTGACCTGACATTTGCTTTTACACCAGTAAACCAGGTTCTGACAAGAATCTCATTAAATGCTGCAATAAATCAGTTCCTTCAACAACCACCTTTTGAAATGATAGAGGTATACCTGTTCTGAGACTTCGGACATGCATCTACACACACAGATGCACATACACTCAGGCAAATACACACACTTCAAAGCACGAAACCCTTTGGCTTAACATCCTGAGAGGCTTTCCAGGGATGAAATACTAGTCACCCTCAGCAGCAGGGGAAAAACACAAGTGAAGAGTTATAGACAAGGGAGAAGAGAGGCACTCAATATGAAATGAGATGGGTCACCTGCCAGAGGGATGCAGGGATCTCTTCCAGACCACAGAAGCTCCGGAGGCAGTGGGGCTATCACACCCACTGTGCTCAAATTGTGTGAAAGTTGGGACAGGGCAGGAGCCAGATGGTATATGGATATGGATATGTATATTTATAAGAAAAGCTAGAATTAAACCTCTTGGAGATTACATTCCGAAAGTACACAGACGTTCAAATGAGAAAGAAAAGCCAGTTAAAGTTGGTCAAAGCACAAAATTAAAAGAAAATAAATAGTTTAGAAGCAGCAGCTACAGCCCTCACAGGAGAATAACTCCATTTTCTAATCCTTGCAGATGCTATTTCAAAGACCAAGCATGAAAGAGCCTCATTAAGCAGAATTATTATGGGTAAAAAGAATAGAAACACACAAAAACCTCCTCACTGCTTACCAGGTGTGCCTGACACCAAGGACTCCTTCTAGTTCATGGTGGTACATGGCGGGTCTTTGAAGCAAGCTGCCCATAGCCCTGGTCCCTCAGGAACACAGCAAGTCAACACTTCTCTCCAACAGCCTCTATGAGCCCCTAGATGTGATGCATGGCTTTACTTATCCATGCTAGCAACCCCTGCAAGGCACTGGCTCACCTGGATTTAGGTATCAAGGAAATAGCTGCCACCTTTATCCCCTTGAGGAGAAAGTGCTACAACATTCACTTCACCTGTGAAACTAAGCAGTTCAGTTGGAATAAACATTTTCTTGGGCTCCTGATCCTGGTAATGAGAGCTCTAATCCCACTCTCAGTTGTAAACTGAGCCTTTGCCCGAGATCAACTTCTGGCTGATGGTTTCCCTTTACAAAAGCTGTTGGATAGGGAAAGACAATTAATTCTGTTCATAATCAAGCCTGAAAGTCTTGGAGGATGAAGGCTCTCCATCTACAACAGCAGCAAAGACAACGGGCACAAGAAACCTCCCTGCGGGACCTAAGACATGGATGGATCGTGTCCCATGTCTTTTCCCTTGCCGATCACAGGATGCCTCCTGACTAAATGAAAAGGTCATTTCCCCATTGCGCCATCACAATGTGGTCTAAAAATAAACTCTGGCCTTGAAAAAATATCTCCATTGGCCTTAAAAAGAGAGAAAGGGGGGAAAGAGGGGGAAAAAAAAACGGAGAGAGGGAGAGGAGAAGCAAAAAAAGAAAAGCCCTAAGTTGTGCTGTTCCTGTTGCCAACATCCACAATCCCTCTTCCAAATAACCTCTCATTTACATGCATGTTTATTTGGTTTGCATGGCTGTCTGGAAGGCAGGACTTTCCCCCCCCCTTCTTGTCTAAGACAAAGATGCGGAGAGGTAGAGAAATGTAACCCCCATTACTCAAACACATCCCCAGGACCAACTGCCACGGCTGGTTTCCTGCCTGACCAACCAACCAACTCCTGGGTGCTGGGGGTTTATGTGCAGGGAAGGTGCTTTAAGAATGAGCTGATAAGAAACAAACCAAAGAGGGATGTGCACAAGAAACAGCCTCCTGACACCCACAGCAATGCTCCTGAGCTTTCTTAACCTGGCCTTGCTTTGTGGAAGGGGGATATTTCCCCTGAAAAGCTCAGCATTGGTTTCATTAGATTTCCTTGAATGCATTGTTTTATTTGCCTTTATTAATTACACTGCAAGCCTGCTAAATATCCCCGGGAGTCATTGGAACTAGGACCATACATTAACATAGGGGCTGGAAGTGCTCTAAAGACACACACAAAACTCACGCTGCTTGGTAGAAAAGGCTTCAGATAATATTTAGAAGGACAAACTGTGTTCGCTGGGGATCCAGAAAGTCTAAAACACAGACTATCATTTACTTTGGAGACCAACAAAATCTGCACTGGAGTGTAAAATGGAGTAGGTGTAATTAAATATTGAATAGCCTATTGATGTTCTTTCCTGGTATTTAAATCACACCCCATGTGGCTCTCATTATCCAAACACTCACACACATGCTTAACTTTGACCAGGCAAACACACCGAGGTGGAAGGAAGAGAAATACGTCCATGCATAGGAAAAGCTACAGTGCCATGTTTATGGATCAGATGATTTCTGTGACTTGCTGCACCCTATTTCCTCCTCCTGGAAGGAGATGCTGATCTGTGTGGTCCAGGAGATGATCTCCCAAAGCTTTTTAGTACATATTTTTGTCAAAGATGGAAACGGGGCAGTGTGCTCTACAAAGCCTTAGAGGTCCTTCAGAGAGTACCTCCCATGATGAACTACTGGGAAGGAAGAGTGGAACAACGTGTTTCTACCCAGAGGAGTTATTTTGAAGCTTCCATAACTCTTCTTTTGGACCATCTGATGGACTGAAACCAGGAAGTGCAGTTGGAACCTATCACTGCAATCCTGGGGTATCAAATCCAGGCCTTGATTTATCCTTTAGCACTGGCCTAGACATAAAGAGGGCAGACTTGATTATTTTGGGATGCCAAACACATAAGCAATTTGTGGACTTTTCAGGAAACCCCTTCATTCAATGTCTTTAAGCTCCATCTGGCTGTGGCAGCCCGGGCAGTCCAGAAGTGTTTTGGTTATCTCTCCCTACCTCTTTAGGGATTTTTTATGTAAAAGTTTATTTTCCTTTGGATGGCTAAAACTTTAATAATTTCCCTGATGTGGGTGAAGCTCTGCTAATATAAAACCACTTATATTCCTACAGCTTATTCCTGTATGAGAAAAGGGAATGAGCTTAGGTGGTATAAGGCACCCTTATGCTGTCCACGCTACAGGATATGCCGCTATAACTGTATGGGTAAAATATCACAGCCTTAGCCAACATAATTACACCAGTACAAAAGATACTGTGTGCAGAACAGAGCTACATGTGCCACTTCCTAATACTTTCTTATGCCACTTTTGGCCACTGCTGTACCTGAATTAAAACACTTCATTCAAGCAGATCCTTGTCAGATCCCAAGCAGCAGGGAAAAATCTGGCCAATTTACTTGGAGCAACAGACACTTCTGACATGGAAAGGCAGAGCCAGGGCAGTCCCTTCACTGTCCCTCTCATTCTTCTCATTGATGAGTTTATGGTCTAGGATTCTGCTCAAGAGCAAGGCTGAAAATAGAAAGGGAGGTGTCACAGGGCAAGAAACCCAACCCACCCTAAACTCTGCATCACTTTTTGTTGTCTCTGGGGCTAGCTCTTCCCTGCGTGACACGCTGCATGTTAACCACGTCAGCCGTCATGGAAAAGAGAGTTTCTCTTTAAATAACCATTTGAAAGCCACTGCAATGGTGGAAAGGCCTTGAAAGATGGGAAGAGAAGGATCACGTCCCTGTTCTGCTCCTCTGTGGGTGGCACATTCAGAATGGCTGGCACTGCTGAAGGGCTTTGTCTTTTGGGGGAGCATGAAGTGCAGCCTAGCATAAACCTCTGCAAACTCAGGAATGAAGTGGGTCCATCAGATGTACAGAATTTCTTGGGATCTTTCTCCCTATGCCTTAGTTTCAAAGTGGAGACAGTAGTGAGGTGAACTGCTTGGATTTTGGCCAAACAGCTGGAATACACTGAACTCATCTAATCACGGAAGTTCAGTAGCCTTAGGCCCCTACAGTGCTTGGATGAAAGGCCAGGCCAAGCCAAGGGGTCATGGTGGAACATTAAACCAAATAAATCAAACCAGCTGGGAGACTCCATTTGCTCCCAATGTTACTTTTGAGCTGAGGGATGGGGGGGGAAAGGAGGGAGGAGTTCATTCATTTGGTCTCTGGATTGACAGCTGCTCACCCATCTGAGGTGGATGGAGAGCGTGAAGATCAACTGCTCCCATCAACCAGTTGGTCCCAGGCTGGAAAAAACCCTACTGGGTCCTGAGAGATGGAAAAAGGGGAGTTTAGGGAAGGGTGGTGTAGTGTGGGCATAACCGTGGTGAGAGCCAGAGCAGCCCCTCCGATTTCCATTGCTTCTACCTCCCTACCTCCTGCACCTCTACCCCCTTTCTCCTGCTGCAACTCTTTTAAGCTGAGAAAAACAAAGGGTAGCACATGACTGCCTCTCTACAAGAGCGTCACTAAGCTTGCACAGGGAACAGTAGCAGTGTTTAAGCTTTCAGATGCATGTGAAGGAGGCAAAAAAAATGAACTTCTGTGTTAGTTAGCATGTACCTTAAAAATGATGTTAGGCCCACCAGGAAAAAGTGAGCCCAGTCCATGTGGAGACACAGACACAGAAAAGTAACCCACAATTCGAACTAAGTTATTCATGTGTCAGATTTGCAAACTATTTCCATTTCTATATTAAGCACCTAATTGTTTGCTCACACATAGGAGCAGAATAAAACACAAACGCAGCATTTGCCTTGCCTACTACTGTGAGGACCTTGAGGACAGAGTAATTACACTTGGACTCCCCAAGTGTGGAATTAACAGTATGTTTGGGTTAAACTCTTCTGACAAATCATAGCCGGGAATTGTCTGAGCTTCCCTCTGCCCCCACAGTGTAACCAGCCTCGGAGTTTCAGCATATTTCGGTCTCCAGTTCTGTTATTCCATCACTTATTGTTATTAGAAGTTTTTCTCATATCCCGATTGGTAGAAAATGTCATCATCGATTGCCAAGAATAACCTAATATTGTTTAAAAACATTATTGCTGGGGCTGACCCAGGGCATGTCGTGCTGTGAGTGGAGTAGACTTGGAATCACAAACTCCTTTCAGCTTATGGAAGCAACAAGGGCCGATGTGTTTCATGTGCTTTCTGAGGGCAAGCTGGAGAAGGAGGTTACACCCGCTTCACACCGGCGCTTCCTGCCAGCCAAAGCAGCAGTGTCCTGCAACGGCTGTGAATGCAGATGTCCTTCATTCCCTAGGTGAGAGCAGGAGGGAGAAAGAGAATGTATGAACCTGAGGGTGATGGAGGTATCCACGCTTCTGTTTCGTCTCGTGTGTCACTGTCTCCATCCCGAGTGGCTCTTGCAGAGGGCTGGCAAACTCCTTTGCAAAGGAAACAAAAGCATCTCACAACATTTGGCTAACACTGGAACCGCATCTTTAGGGGTTTTGAGAAGCACTGTTAGAAATAGTTTTGCCATTTTATTTCCCCCCTCATCTCCAGTGACTTCCTGCCTTTTGCACAGCTCTGGATTAGCCTTGCCTTGAGCTTTCTAGGACAGGAAACAGCAGAACTGTTACTGCTGCTTAACTTCAGCAAGACTTGCACCAGCTGCTTCTGACGGGGCGTCCAATGCTTGGTGCTAACCCCATGAATTCCACCTCTCCCTGGTGATTCCTCATTGTGACCAAAGGTGACACAGGATGGAATAAAAGCGCTGTAAGTATTTGTGTGTTACACGCCTGACTGCATGGAGACATGCAGCAGCTTGCCCGAGTACCCAGTCAATCAGTGGCAGAGCCAGAAGACTTAAGAATAAGCTTTGTATTCAAACCAAAATACCCTCCTACTGCCAATTCAAGAGGGTAGCAAGATGTTAAAACCATCTGGGGGGGGGGAAGAGGGACACGATCACATCCATGCTTGGGCTAAAGATGAAGTTGCTGTCTCCAAAACCCTGCTTTTTGACCCTCTAGAGAGGCTTGTCTCCATGCATGGCTGCTGAGTGAGCCCAACACAACCCTCTTTGCTCCCTGGTTCAGACAAGAGCAGCTCTCTCCTCTCCCTTGCCCCATTATAGCTATTGAAAATGTTATGCATAAACAAACGACTGAGACAATTTATTTCACCATTTCCAGTAACCCTCCCCCTTTCTTTTCCCCCTTCTTCGTATCTGTGGCCCAGCTATAAAGAATCCAACAGTCATTTGGAAAGCTGAATATCTGTGATTCATCCATGACTATTTCACGGCAGATGAATGTGCTGTTACACTGAGAAGACATAAATAATTAGGTGCTTGTCGATTTATTTGTTGCCATTAGTATTTGTTCACAATTCAGGCTCTTTTTTTATTTGAGTGCCTGAATTGTTCATAACTAACTCTGGATTTGTTACAATAGTCAATTTTAATAGATGTCTGATGGAAGAACATCTCCAGATCGCGTGGGACCTGTACGATTTGATCCTTTGCTGCTTTATTCTCAGTGTGTGATGATGATTCATAGCGCACTGTTCCTACTCCTGGCTTAGATGGAACACAATGTTGTTGTTACTGTTTTCATATAGCTTTGAAATGTGTTTATGGCCCTCGCAAAAAAAGGGCAAAAATTCTTAGTGCAATAAGGAAATAACAACTATGAGGGGGAGGAAACGGAAAATAAAGACAAGTGTGGCTCGCCTCACCTTGGTTTTGCCATTTCCCCCTTTCTCTGATTTAGTTTGCCTTTTAGGTTCAACCTTTCCCATTAAGCAGGTCATTAGATAACTGAATTCCCCTTGCACAGTGCTCTTCCCCACTCCACAGCTGTGTGACTGCTTGCATTGTACAAACGGCAAACCTCAGTGGCAAGCAGTGATTCACAGAGGTGGGCTCCTCCACAGCTGGATAATGGGCATGACAGAAACCTGACCTTGGCATTGGAATAATCCTATAATTTAGGGTGTCAGAATATTTTCACTATTAAAACAATAACTTGCAGCAGGCGACTGGTGTTAGTCAGCATATTCACTGCTCTCTTCATTAGTCTGGTCATGTAAATTGTGTTGTAAGCAACCACATTTCACACCTGGTTTGCCATGCGAGTCCAAAACTTATTTTAACCCTCATGAAGTTTTATGTAACCTATGGCAGGATGCAACGATTTTGGAGCTGGTGATTTGGCATCGTTTAAGAAAAGATGCCTGACCAAGCATTAACACCACAAATAAATGACAGATAGTAATAGCTGCAGCAAATCCTTTGTGATCTGAGATGATGGTGAGACAGGAAAGAGCAAAGAAGAGAATCAGGCCAAGGCTGGGAATTACAAAAGACATACTCCTACAAAGAGCACTTTGGGGAAACGGGATAATATTGCCCAGGGTTTGCACAAGAATTCATCACTGCAGAGCTCCAGCAAGAAGTGATCCCATAGAGCATTATCGCTCTGGGAAGTGGTGAGCTCAGGCTCAGGATGACCCATAGGATCTTTTCCTACTCTGCTGTTCATGATTCCATTAACTGAGGTTGCCAGTGCCAGCCTGCAATGATTTTGTTCAAGATCTTGCCATTTACAAACTGAACCGTCTATCAAAAAGGAACAAAGCTGTATGTGCATCTAGTTTATAAACAGGAATTCCCTGAATTTGCTGCTTTCCTGAAAAAGCCTGAGATTTAGCACTGTGGTAGGCCACTCGTGCAGCTTCCCATCTTCAGGGACTTGCTGCCAAAGCTGCCACTGGAGAAGACATGTTTAACTGTCTGAAACTGAGGATACAGCCACATCACTTTTCAAATTCCCCCTGCCAACTGTTCCATGGTCAAACGATGCTATGGAAAAAGAGTCCTTTGCCAGCCCTAGAGGGAAACTTTAATGCTTCTTGCCAGGTGGATGGAAAGAGAATCATGCAGCCCACATGAACATTATATTTCTGATAGCGATAGAATGAATTCTCATACTAGGTTTTTTGCACCAAAATTCCATGGCCAAGTTGCCTCCCTTGATGATGAACACGCCAATTTGATTCTTGTTGCCAAAATCAGTGCACTGAACTCAAAACAGAGTAATTTTAAGTTGTGCTCTTCATAGCAGCAGAAAGAGGGAGATCAGTGGGGAAAGCTAAATCAAATATAGTTAAGTTAAAAGAGAAATTGTAAAGCAAACTGGAAGACAGCTGCAGAGAGCAAAGGCTGAGGGTGGCACTGCTTTGTGTTCAGGGTCTGATCTCAGCTGGAAGGGAACTAATCCCGAGTTACTCATCAGCTTCAGAAGGTTTCAGGCTGTGAACAGACTCAGCCATAAATGCTTGGTGGATTAAACAAAAGCTGGAATTGAAGAGCAGAGCCCACTAGTTGCTTAGATGCTACTCTGATTACTGATGAATGATGTCTCCCTCAGACTGCAGTCTCTGAAGAGCTGTTTTTAATGAGCTTGGTTGTAAGTTTAGATTATTCCAGGTTATTTCTTGCACTCAGTGCATCAGCCTGGTAAGAGGGCTAATATTCTATCATATCCTCAATTTAGACTGCTGTGTGACAAATGCTGGACCATACATATGCTTAATCTTTTCCAGTGTCTGGAAAAAGCTTGACTTGCCTTATGTTCCACACAGTAACCTTAGTGTATGGGGCTTGTTTTTCTCTCATGATGGACTGAGTGAAACTAAAGCTCCCCAGCTACATGCTGTTCCTTTAGCAAAGGGCCTGGGGTCGATCCCATCCATGTTCAGGGATATACAAGGCCTTGCTTAAGATAACTGCAGCGATCTCTAGTTTTCAGGCATGCCTAAGCTAGGGAAGGGGTAGATCCCAGCGCTGCAAGTGAAGCAAAGCTGGTTTTCCTCATTGTTGTCAATGTCTTGTCTCTACAAGGAGTACAATTCCCATGATTTACAGTGCCCGTCCCAGTTTGAATGATAATTAAACTCCCTGGGCAGGCAACTCGAGCCCTGCTCAAGCCTTGCAAATAGCACCAGCTGATCCATAGCTCTGTCTGGAGTCCCCCTGGGCAGGCAAAGCAGGCAGATGTCTTCACAACCACTGGCCTTGCACCAAATGTCAATAATAGAAACTGGGCAGTTTTAAGAGGAAAACCTTTCTGAAGCCATGGTAGTGTCCTGGCAAGCCAAAAATGCAACACAAGTCCCAAAGAGGCTCCTTGAGGCCAAAGAAAACAGGGGCAGATAACAGCATGGGGCTACTTCCCTCGGTGCAAATTGATAATGAAACATTCAGAATGCTGCTGCTGCCTCCTTTTAAGCTGATTTGATTTCTGCAAAGGCAGAGAAGAGCTTTCGGTGAACAAATACACTGGTGAATATTACAGAGCACCACATCCAGGTCTCAATCCATGGCAGGGAAAGGAAATCACCCCCCACTTCCCCAAGCTCTGGTTTTATTTCGCATTTGAAAACAGAAGTTTCACCCACGGTGCAATTACTTTGCAGAGGTTTGGTTCTTTTCAAGCTCTGCTTTATCACCTCATGTTATTGCACAGCAAATAGAGATGGTTGTTTATTGTGTAGCTTCAAGACTAAAGGAATCCAAGCATTGAACAGCTTCTAATCAGTACTGTCATTCTCAGAAACTCACCTCAATGCAGTTAAGGAGAAGCAAAGACACGGCTAAAAATGTTTGCAAGCATCTTAACACTTCTCAAGCAACTAATGCCATTAAAGGCAGCAGAACACATGTGTAAAATTCAATCTCCGTGCTAAGGAAACTGGAGCCAATATTTAAACAGGCCAAAACAGTTATCAGAGAGATTCTTGAGAAGATAAAAGGAGAAACAGCTCCTATCAGTACTTTAATCCATTGCTTCCAGAGTGCTACTGTGCACTCTTGACCTGGGAAAGGAATGAATCCTGAAGGGGAATAGCAATCATGGCAGGGAAATTGGAGTTCACAACTGGATGGTGCTGATTTTGCTTAATCTCATTCAGCTCACTTAGAAAGTACTAAAATATTTAAAATAACACTTTTATTTCACAAACCAGCTTGGCAGCTCCCAAGCCGACGGTCCCTGTGGCTCCCGGACGCGCACAAGAAAAAGCTGTAGATCAGATAAGGGGATTAATCCCATTTGAAACTCCTGGGGGAGCTCAAAACATGGCTGAATTTTCCCCATGGACCTGGTGGGATTCCCATGTACCCAAAAAGCTGACAATGAAGGTGAATGCTGAAGGGCAGGACTGTGGGAGAGTTTGCCTGTTGCAGACTCTCCATCACAGACAAGGCACTCGAGGTAAAGAGTTAAACAGCTTGGGGTGATCCAGGAAACTCATCTCCTCTGCTGCTCTAATAAAAACCCTGGTCCTTGGAATAGCCCTTATCTCCTGCTCATTTAGACAGTAGGTTTTTCAGGACAGAGAGTGGGTATTTCCATAATGTAGCTTTCCATGATGAAGGAACTTGGAACGGAACAAAGCCAAGTCATCAGCAGCTAATGATTCTCCTAATTTTTGCTGATGTTGAATGCTAGAAAAACAAGACCATTTCCTCTCCCATTTTTCACTCCAAGCCTGAGGTTGCCCATTCCCTGGCAGCCCGCAGTTGGGGGCTATGAGTGAAAAGCTGTAGGCTGAGTGCTAATTCTCCTGCTAGTCAATGCCTCCCATGCCAGAGGATACACAGCCTGTTTGACCATCCTGCTCATCACCCAGCTGCAAAGAGGGGATCACACACCTGCATGGAGCAGCTCCGGCCACAATCCAGCCCTGCAGGCAAATGGCTCTTGGCTGCTGCTTCCTCAGACAAGAGCGATGCCTCCAGCTTCCACTCAGTCTCTATCCAGCTGCTCGTGTCTAGCCACAGATAAACACTTAATAGGGAGAGGAAATGAACAGCGATGGAGCTGTCTTGGAATGAAGGCAGAAGGCAGTTGTTCAACAAAGAGCTTTCTGAAACACAGCAGCTTAAGGGATCTGCCCACTACTATCTTCTCCATTGCCTTAACTAGGAAGCGATCTGATTACAGGGTGGCTGGCTGGCTGCGCTCCCTCCAGCTGACCACAAAGCAGCTGGCAGAGGAAAACGGCTTTAAACAACTCCTGTTGTCAGGCCACAAACAAGATGTTTGTTACGCAGGGTGTAAACCTCAAACCCAATGAATTAAACAGCAACGGCGATGCTCCTGCCACACCGCTAAAGGCAATGGCATTGGCATTGCTCACCGTGAGCAATGGGGCATGGAAAGGCATGGGAAACACTGGTGTCCAACTCAGCAGCAGAGTCATGCACAGTGCAACAACTGAACAGTGCTCTTAAGGATACGAAAACTACACTGAACACTGCTAATTCATTTCCTCTTTGTCCTACAACTCGAAAACCTGGGGTGTGCAGACATCTCCATCCTTGATCCTCAGCCCCACCATGAAAATCTCCCCTTAAAGCTATTTCATCCTCACCAGCCAGATCTGCTTTATGCAGCTTTTACTCAGATAATATATTTGATTTATAGACACGCAAAAATCATATAAAAGAAGTCTACCTGGGGCAGCTCTTGAAAGACTTTTTACAAGTGCGGCACAAGCAGCAATGATGGCTATTTCTGCAGAGACAGATCTTAATAAAAACATCAAACTCTACCTGTCAATACGCCCAGTAACTTTTATTCTTGCTTTAACATCCATTCTGGGGTAATACAGCTCTATTTTAAAGCTGGTCTTCATTAAGGTAAAGTTAGCTCTGAAAGTTAGATCCAAAGGAAATGAAAAGCAAACCCTCCCCTCCTCTGGAAACGCACCCAGGAGGAGACAGTCTGCTTTGTTAAGCAGGTCAGAACACAGCTACATCTCAGCTCAGACCAGCTTTCTGTGACATCCTAACAATGACTTGTACATGAGCAGACCTGCAGGAGAAACAGGGCTGTCAGTGTGTGTGGTGTGAGGGTCTCCAATGCGCTGGAGACCAAGCGGGCAGCACGCATGGGCTCTGACCTGTCCAAGCCGTGCCTAAGCCCGCTGCAAGCCTGATTCATTGCATACCATGAAGCGACCCATGGCATCCTGCTTGCTTGCATTGGCGTGGCTGAAGAAACCACAGTGCCTGCCTTGCCCAATACGCCTACAGGGGAGGCAAAAGTCCTCGGTAAATCCTTCTTCCCACGTATACCCTCAGATCTTCCCCCATTTGGACCTTTGTAGGGGTCCCTATGTCAGAACAGAGCAAATGAACAACACCCGATTAGAAAAGTAATAGGAAAAACATGAGGTCTGGAAGCTTTAGTGAAATGAGCACTGGAGCTATGACCAGTTCCTTGGGTGCTGGCTGAGCATCAGCTGGTTAATTCCATTTCTGTAGTTCCCTATTCCCTTGCTCCCAAGCCACCCAAAATGCAGGCTCTTGGAAGAGCTTCCACTATGGGGAGCTCAGAAGTTAGACGGCAGCACGGAGCAGAGCAAAGCATCCATCCAGCAGCACTTAGACCCATGACAAAAGGTTCTGAGGAGCTAAAGAAGACAAGACCCCAACACACAAAGATCTGTAACCACTTTCCCCCAGCTAAAGGACAGGTAACAATGGGCTACTGCAAGAACATCTCAGAGAAGACACTTACAGAGGACACAGAGTCCCACAGTTTGCACCTTTCATATCAGCAAGAGCAGTGTGGAAGACTAACAGGAAAAGTGTTCCTGGTTTAACCTGGCATTCCCAACTCTTGACTGTGCCAGTCATTAGGCAGTATTGAGGTTTACTAATAGATTATTATTATTAATAAGCCAACTTAACTGATCAGTTTTCTCGAGTTGTTCTTTGATCCAAAATGCAATGCTCTTTCCAGTTTGAGACACCCTTACCAATGTCTGGAAGGAGAAGAGACCTCCATCTGCCTTCCCTGGCTCATTCTAGGCCATTCGACCTCTCAGATGAACCGCTGTGTTTGCATGTTTCACCTCTTTGATCCCAAAGTCCACGGCTGCCCAAATATGCACTTCCACACGGAGGAACGGCATTCCCTGTCCAAGTCAGCCCAGTGGGAAAACAAACAGCGAGGGAGCAAAACAAACCTACAGCATCAAAAACCATCAATCACCAAAGGTGTCAACTGCAGAGGCATTTGTACTCACACCAGCAAAGCCAAGCAATTGTTTTCCATCCAGCTAAGTTGGAAGGGTTATTTGTTTTCCTATATAATTTAAGCAAATGTAGTTGTGAGACGGGGCTGCTACGATGTACATTTATCTTTTAAACATCTTGAGAAGCCCACAACTTGGCTGCTAAATATTTACAGAAGATAAGGCAGGTGCAGAACATGCAGATGCTCCTGGTGAGGGAGGCGGGGCTGGTTAACATCTCTGTGTTGGAGCACAAGACACTTGCAGGTGGATACACAAGTTTAAAGGAAGCAGAAATGGGTCCCTTCAATATTGTGACTCTGCCAGGACACAGCTCAAGCCATTGCTATAAGACAATAAGGAATCTTTAAGGTGTACATTTAAAAATCAGTGCGCTGAACTCCTGACAGCTGCCCCTTGAATGAGACGGTGCCTGCCCTGCACCAACGCTTCCTTCAGAGGCTCAGTTTTGGGGTTTGCTTGCACTGCAGCTCATGACAAAGCTTTCTGTCTGGGATACTGTCTGCTTGGTGAATAAAATGGGGAGAAAGCAAGTTCTTTTACAGTGATCAGTCAAACAGGCCACAGGCTGGAAAGGGGTGCTGAACATGGGAAATTGGTTTTAAAAGCACAACTCCTAGGAAGGATGGAAACACATCATATTCACACGATCCTGAGCCCCCTCTGCAGCCCCACCAGGACCTGCATCGTTTTGCCTTATGAAGGAGCAAGGAGGGATGAGGAGCTCCCACCTGCTTAACTGCTACCAAGGGAACATCTCTGCTACCAGCCCGTGCCCAGGACAAAACCATTTCTGGCTTACACTCGCGGGAGAGGCGCGGAAGGAAGGGATATTGTTTGTTTCTCTTACATCTCCCTCCTGCACTAGGAGTTTTAAATTGGTTTATATGAGTTGCAGGCTAAGCTAAACATTTTAACTTGTCAGTCAACCCCTGTTTGTTGACCCAAGATTGGCAGATAGGGGAGACAGTTATTAGGGAGAAAAAAATGAGCCCAGTGGAAAACTCTTTCCTTGGGCTTTGTTTCAGCTCTATCATCTTGGCATCGAGGCCGAGCTGGGTTTTTCTTCCTCACTCAGTTAAATAATGCTGTAAAAATAAACACACACAATCAATTCATCTCCTTAAAGAGACACGTGTGCGTTTAATAATGTTTAAGTTGTTTACTGCAAGGAACTCACAACTCCTCACTTTATTTCACTGATTAAACCCTCCTTTGGAGCCAGTCAAAGTTAAGGAGGTTTGACATCTGCATTCTGCTGTGCCTGCAGCCTGCTCCACAGGAAAACGTCTTCTCTTTGGGGGAAGGGAGCAGCTACTGCTGGGGAGCTCTTTGCCACTGCTCTGCATGAGTTTTGTGTGTATTTGCTCTCTTTTGTTGCTCCAGGATATGGTTTAGTGTGAGGTGTCCCTGCCCTCACAGGGACATGGCAGGGCGGTTGGAACTTGACGATCTTAAGGTCCTTTCCAACCCTAACTATTCTATGATTCTATGACCCGAACCTCAGCCGTTCATTCTTCTTTCCCCATCAGCTACTGAGCCCATAGGATCTGCTGGTCCTCATACAACAAACCAGTCAGGCCCCAGCATTGCCACAGACTGCAGAGAACTCACTTCAACCTGATTATTCTGTTTTAAGCACGATGGCTTCCTGTGGTCCAACTCAGATTAGAGAAGAGAAAGGGAATAAAGCTCAGGGAAGGTGGTGGTAACCACAACAGGCTGACTCCACTTGGTGAAGGGTGCAGAAAGACACAGCTATCAGCATTTGGTGGGGAACACAGAGAAACAGTGGGGAGTTGCTACTCCCCAAAGCACAGCATGGCTGGTCCTCAGTTTCTGAAGCAAAAGGATGGGACAGAACTCCCAACGCAGTGTAAAACAGATGTAAATAAGAGCACACGATTCCCAACAGCCTTTTCTTCCTTAAAAAGGGATTTCAGCTACCCTCTGGAGGTTACTTAAACCCAAGGCCACCAGCAGAGCTGGTGCAGACCAGTGTGGTTCTCTTGAAGTCACTAAGGTTTGTATCAGCTGAATATTCCCTCCCACGATCCTTAATTCCCAAACATTATTTCTTCCCTGGCAGGCATTAAACTTGCATCATAGCTGGATGCAAATTGACTTTAAGGTCCCAGACAGGCAATTCCCACAGGCCAGAGGCGTCATAAATGTGGTTGGCTATTTAGCAAAGGGCCACTGCTGGCAGCAGGCTTAGAAATGCCTTTCATACTTGGACACATGCTGTGCATAAGGAGAAGATGACTCTACAGTCCGTGGTAACCTACCTCCACTCCATTCCTTCCACGACATTTAGCAGCAGGTCAGTTCTTACAGGTCTAATAGTACTGGTAAAGGGAAGGGGTCTGATCCATCACTGCCATCAAACCTCTGTCAGGTACCCGTGCAGAACATCTCCAGATGAGAATGGCTGCATGTTAAAGATCACTGATGTGACTGTGAATGATAGTGGTGGACAGATGACTGCAGGTGGAGGGTTAGGCTCAACACTTGTGTCAAGGAGATGCTTGAAGGTCACCTTATAGAGTGGTGATGGGTCAAAATAAAGACAAAGCGTGATCAAGTGTGCTTCTTGAAAATGGGCATCTCTCAACTCCTTATCTGACCTCTAATGCGTGAGAAAGGGCAAGTGTTCAGTTGTTATCCCCACCCTATAGGAAGGGCAGGGTGTCAGCCCCTGCTCCAGCAGGGAAGGTGCAGGTTATGTGCGAGGTTTTTAGCTCTGAAATAATAGGCTGTGTGCTGCAGCAGGAAGGTCTCCTCCTTGGGAGGTTTATGGGAGCTAATGAGGGTCATAAACATTTAGGGTCTTACTGAGCTCCAGCCACTGGCTCAGGCAGGAGGCAGATGCCTTTTCTGCATCACTTTCCTCATTTCTAAGATGGGAACAACGGCAATTAGGGCAAACCTGCCCCACCGGCTGCAAGAGATGCATCATCACCCAAGGCGATGGAACACTCTGTTGCATGCTGGACCAAGGAAAGGCATGTTCTCAGTTTGCTTTTACATCACACATGTATCCTGAAGTTGGATCTGGTGGATGTATGTAAAGACACCTCTTTGGCCACTGGAATCTGGCCAGAAATATGAAAGAGAATCTCTTTTCCCTGTCTTGACAGGGTTTAGTTACCGGAACATGTTTGTTACAGAGGCTGCTGAGCAAATCCAGCTAACAGAACAAGACACCCATTCCCTTTAAAGCTCTCTACAGTAGAAAACACATTCTTCCCGTTACGCCAGTAGTAGCACGGGTTTCCAGTTGGTGTTCAGGTGTTTATGCGTATCTATAAAGCCCCACGCAGTTTTGGCTTCTGAAATCTCAGGCACGTCCTGCAGACAACGCTGCTTTCACGTAACACCGGCTATGCCTTTAAACTGGTGTCATTAACTCCGCAGGCACAACACCTTCACACACTTGTGTAGTACCTCAAACCTGCATTTTGCTGGTTTGATCTGCACGAAAAGAGCTCTGAGGCAGAGCTGAAACAGAGATACAACAGCTATCAGCCTGGCTGTTGGGATTGCTGCTGTTATTCCTCCCCAATTACAGCTAATGTTACTGAGCTTGGGCTTCAATGGAAGTGCAAACGAGCGAATGCAGCTGAATACACTGCTCTTGGAGTAACATTTGTGCAGTGCCCAAAGGCTTAGGGACAAGCACATTGTAGATATTGTAAAGATAAAATAATACAGGCCTTGAAATAAAAACGTCTGAATGGTTTATGGGAAGTATTTATTTCACATGGGGCAAGCACTGCAGTCAGCAGCGAGAAAAGGTTTTTAAAGACAAGTGTTCAAGAGCATGTCTGGCACATCTACATCTTAAATACTCATCCCAGGAGCTGGAATTTTGGTCCAGGGAGACAAGAGCTGGCGGATTTCACACCAGACAAGCGATTTCTGAATAGATCCAAGCTGAATTAGATGGAGGTAAAAACGTGGCTGAAGTATCCAGCCAAGACAATCAATTGATGCATCACCAGAATCAGGTTTGATTCTTTCTTAATCAAAGTGCTATAATAAGAGAAGATCCAATCAGATGTTCGCTTCACTGCGGGATGCTTCTTCCAGGACAGGGAAGAGAAGGGGGAAAAGCAAACTCCAGTAGAGTTCCAGCAAGGAAAGGAGACCAAGGGAAAAGCATTTCAGTGGAACTACCTTAAGCCCATCAGAGCTCCAACAAGCATCCCCCTTTCCGCTCAAATCGCCAGAGGACCAGAGGTGCTGTAATTACCCTGCAAACCCACGTGTCATTTGCTGGACCACAATATTTTCCTTGCTCACTGTGCTCTCTTTCTTACAGACAGATTTGCTCTGTTGATGAAGACATGAATTATCCTGGTAGAGGCTTTCCAGAAAACCATCTGATTTTAAAATGGTTGGGGAAAAACCCGAACGATGCCAATGCAATCTATTTATTTTGTTTTAGAGAGGTGGTGTCCCTCCTCTTTATGCCAGTGACATTTAACTGCAATATATATATATTATATATATATATATATATATATCAGGAGCCTGATGAAAGCCTCCATGTGTGAGGAGGAAGGTCACAAGGGAGATGAGCCTACAGCCATTAGCCCTGGCTGTAATTACAAATCTACCTCAGAGGTTAACACACCTTGTTACAGTGGGGTTTCAGAAGATGGGCTGTAGGATTAAATAACCCCTGGGTGGTCCTTTAGGGTCAGCTGAAGGGATATTTCCACTCGCCCTATGTCAGGAGGGCTGGTTTTAAAAGCGCTCCAGTTTACACCTATTCCCCTGCGCTTTCCTACTACAGCCACGGTGCTTCTGGCCGTGCTGCTGGGTGACTGCAGATACAGGTGACAGCCCCATGAGACTCAGCATCACCAGGAACAGCCCTTGAGGACTCGCCGTGTCCAAACTCTGCAGCTCCATGCTGAGCACAACTGGGAATAGCCTGAGCTATCCAGACCTGAGAGCGAGAAGGAAGGAGCTGAACACTGTCCCAGCGAAAAGGGATGGCAGCCTCTGTGCAAAAAGCAAGAGAAGACAGAAGAGAGGGAGATACTGCCTTTGTCTGTCCACGTACGATAGAGCAGGGGTAAGAGCCATGCAGCATCTCCACCTTGGGCCAGCTCAGGCCCACTGCAGTGGTGGCTCTGCAGCAGGCAGAAAGCCTGCTTCCCCATCAAATCAGCACCTCATGCACTGGGATTTAACCCTTATGAAACATCTCTCCTCCTGGCATGGGGCAGGTTTAGACCAGGAAACCCACAGCAGCAGGGGAAGGGAGAGAGGCGTCTGGGGCTCTGATGTCTCCAACAGTCTTCCCACTGGTGAAATGCCATTGCTACTGCTATGCTCTGAAAATGCTATGCAGAGGCTGTGTCTACAGGGAGCTACATAGGTGCTCCATGGCTTGCTCCACCTCTAGCGCTGCCTGCATGAAGGACTTGTTTTCAGCTATGGGAGATGGAACCACCTCTGGAAGCAAGAGCAGAGCTAAGCCCTACCTTCCCCTCCATCCCTGTTCCTGCATGATACATGCTTGTCCCACACTGTGTGGCTTTTTGCACAGGGCTGGGGTTTGCTGACTCGGCAGCTCCCCCGTTCCCTGCAGCACCGGATCATCGAGCAGATCACAGGCAAATATTTAGACACCAGTGCACACAAAGGGGCATTCTCTCAGTGCTTTCACACGGGGATACAGTATTTAATCAAGCCCTGGGCAGAAAACAGCAGCTCTGAATTGAGGAATCATTACAAAAGACTGATGGCTTCTGGCTACAGGAAGGAAAGCGGGTGCTGCATCATGCCAACATTTCCAGTCCATTGCTGGGGGTAGGGATTCCTTATTTTCTGTCTCCCCTAAAACTTCCCATGTCATCACTTCAGTTGTGCAAAAACTCAGCTGTCAACTTTGTACTCTTAAAAGCAAAACTCGTCTCTATTTTAAAAGCCCCTACAAAGTCTGAAGGGTCCTGAATAGGAAAGGATGCCTGGGGTCAAGTTAGCGTCTTATTGAAGTGATAACTGTAACTGAGACAAAGTCTCCTGTAATACTTCTTGTTCTTCAAACATAATGAAGAAGTGGGATTATTACTTCTGAGAGCCAAGCAGTGACATCCTCAGACTCAGGACAAATACTGGCTGCTATCGTCAGCCCTAACTTCAGCCAAAGGAGCAGGCAAGGACTGCAGACTGTTGGTAACTAGAGTTGAATTAAGGGTAGGACTCACCCCTGTCCTTTATTCAAACAACATAAGAGGTTTGTTATCAAGGTTTGGGGTTTGGTACCATTTACATGGCTTGTCCTGACCAGGAGTACAACAGCTCTGGGATGTGACAGAGCCTGCTCCCATCTGCACCTCTGGCTGGAAATGCTTCAGTTGCCCCAGGGAGTGAGTCCAAGCATCTCTGGGATACAGAGGAGAAGGTTGAAACCTTCTGGGCCTGTAACTACACAAAACCAGTCTACATTGGAAATAAGCTGTACAGCTGTACTTCAGTTTGAAATGACTTGGCCTGCTCTTTGCCTTGTGTGCCACTGATGGAGAGCAGCCTCTGGGAGGTCCTCGCTCTGTGCTGGCTCATCCATGCAACCTTTGCTTGCGCAACAATCTGCTTCCATCCATGGGGTGCATTCACTTGATCAGAAAGCTGCATTTCTGAAGGTATGGGCTGAGAACACCGTGTTCCTCTGCACCTATTCCAGAGGCTGACTTCACGTTCTGTTACCCATCGCAGCTTTATTGCCTCTTTTCCTCCAGCAGCCAGGGCTAAGCCAATGCTCAGTAAATCACTGGGGGAGCAGCTTGTTTACAGGCAGCACCAGCTCATGTGTGACCCAAAGGGCTGGTCTGATTCAGCCGTGCTTGGAAAAACACAAGCAGGGCAGATGTCAGGTGGGAGCGCGGTCCTTCCCTTCGGCAGCAGTGGATGAAGATCAAATAAACCTGGCACGGGATGGGCTGGAGAGGCCATAAATCTCCAGGGTTTCTTAGAAACTGCCCTCCTTTGTTTGCTTTCTTCGTTTGTCTTCTCGATCCCTCAGTGCTTGGTGTTTGATTTAAAGGAACAGCTCAAGAAGTCCCACCTCAGCCTGGGCGCTCGACTGGCACAAACACGAACCTCAAGCTGCTGGCAGCAAAACGCATTCCCAGTGACGAGTGCATTTTCCAGTCTACAGAGGTCTCTGCTTGTACCTGCCCATGCTTAATGTCAGGCAGCTTTGATTTACAGCAGGAGACCACGATGAAGTTCCCTTGGGTGGCTGAGGCCACTCTCCATCCAGCTAACAGACCCTTTCAGTCCCTTGCATGACCATCATGATGCTGTAGGTTCATGTGCAGGATCAGGAGCTATGATGTCAGGACTGAGGATCACGCTCAAGCTCATCCTGGAGCTGGAGGGAATTTGTATGAGCTTGTTTGCCACCCCGGAGAACATCATCTTGCTGCAGGGTATGCTCTCCAGGCTATGGGGCAGCCCAGCCTGATAGCAGCTCTGCAAGCCAACCGTAGGTGATGCCAAAGTTACTTACCAATAGATGGGCTCTATTGAGTAACATCGAGTTAATGCTAATTGGCATCTAATCACAAGGACTCACCAGTATTTAGGTGGCTTTTAAACCATACAGAACCAAGCAGTGTGGGGTTTTTACCCCTCCCAAACTGATTTTTGCCACTGAAACTTGCATCATGAACAGATGTGTAATACACTGAGGTCATGTTTTTCCTCTGAAATTAGTGATCAGCTGCTTGCTTTCAGCCCATGTTTTATGGGCACACCAGGCTTCCCCCCACCTTCCCTTAATCACAGCAAGCCTATAGAATACAGACATGACGGGGCTGCCCAGATGTGCATAAAGCCACTACTCAGCACTACACCTAAGGAGGACACAGCGATGTCAAATGTCAACAACCAGGCATTCTCCTTCCTAAAAGGAGAGCAGAAAGAGGAGATGGATGCAGCTTGTGGATCACAGATAACTGCTATAGTGGGTGAGAGCCCAAAGCAGAGACAGTGCGGAAGCCACCGGTCAGTAAAACCTCTCTGAATGCGATAACTCGGTGTTAAACTGTGACCCAGGAGTACCCAAATCCACCTTTTTTCACTGTATACCTTCACAAACTGATTTTTGAGTTGATTTTGCCTGAAGAACATGGGGCAGAAAGAGGAAAACCTGTCATCATTCCCACGTGTTGTTTTGTCTTGACACAGGCAAGATCCTGGGTCATCAATTAAATGCCTTGGCTTTCTGGACAAACGGTGTGAAAAAGCTATTTCATTGAGGAACTACAACAGGATTTAATCTGACTTTATTTTCCTTTAGTATAACTACAACAACAACAACCTTTCCTTGTTGTAATAAGCACCGGTGGAGGAGCTGAACAAGAGATGGAAATTCACTCCCTGCAATGGTGTTTGCTTATCTTACAGCAAATGCAAGACCAGTGCTTTAAGAGAAGGAACCTGTTTGAAAGAGCACCTCTTCTTAGCGCGCCCTATTCCGAAACTACTTCCTTGAAAGGAGAACCCAAAATTGCTCTTAGATTTTATTTTTTCCCTTAAAGATACATCCAGGAAATGATTTCAGAAAGGGACTATTAAATAATAAAAATACTTGGGAAATTACAGAGTGCAGCCCCTTACATCCTGAGCTACAAAAAGCTGCTTCCAAGAACCTCTCTTTTGCAGCCATCTCAACCCACCTGCAGTTTGCAATATGCTTCCTATTTCCTTCCAAAGACTTTGCTCGGTACAAACCCTCCCCATACACACACAGAGCTCAGGGTTTCTCTGCCTCATCACTTCTTGAGCCATAGAGAAAGTGCTTTGCCTCTGAAAGCATTTCAGCTGAGCAGATTTCATTCAGGACTCGCTTCCCAGCACGTTTCTGCTTATGAAGATGTGAGGAATTGGCATGAAATGAAATCCAGCCCTCATGTTCTTATCATTTATCACGGTCACTGATGTAACGGTACAGCCCGTTATGGAGCATGACGTTTGTCTAACTCACTTTTCCCTGCTCAGAGAGCTGGCTAACTCAGTGCAACGAAATCTGCTGTTGCCAATGGCTAATTCCTGTCGTGTCCTCAGCAGCATTCCTGTGGATGCTCGAGGTCTTGTGGCAGAGAGGACCGGGGTCCCCCAAGACCCCGGGCATTGCAGGGTTCCCTCACCAGCTGAGATAGCCACTGGGATCCAGGAAGGAAAACTCAGCCAAGGTGGAGAGCATCTGAAATGTAAAGGAATTTACATCTTCCAAATCTCAGGAGCTGTTTCCAGACTGACAACTGCCCGTTCCCCTGGCCAGGACAGTGGCTCGCACTGCTTAGCTGCTCCTAGTCCCGATGGCAGAGGGATTCATCCTTCCACCATCTCAAACAAGGGTTATGATCAAGGTCCTGCGGGACCACTGCACGTTCTTGCCAGATGAGAAAGGAAACTTTTCATCTGTCCTAAGATCCTGCTTTGCAGGAGAAAACAAGGACATGCCCAGCCCAGGTTACCCCATTACGCAGGAGCACAACTCTCCCAAACACCCATTTCAGCCCCTAACCAGAGGGAAGATTTCTGGTATCTTGTCTAGACAGACACTTGCCTTTATCTCACTTCAGTTTGAAACAAATCTGCCTGCAATAGAAATGCTTTCAGCTAAGAGAAATGGGCTTTTTTTTAAGGTCAAACTCTCCATATCCATAGCTCTGAACCTCACTAGACTTGACAAAAAACTACAACTTTATTTTGGCTGCGGAGCTTTCCTGCCCTTTGGGGACAGGGAGGGAAATTGTACTCCACAGCCATTGTTTCTGACAGTTCATTTACTGGAATGAAACAATCCATTCATCACCGGGAGTCCATCAAACAGAAACTGTCTTCAGCTTTGGCTTGCATAATAAATATACACTATTTCAGCACTGTGGATTTACATTCAACAGCGTGTATCCAATACAAGGCGCATTTGCCTTAGATCCCTGGATAATATAATCATGGCAGTTGCTGGTTCTGCTACTGTACCAGCCTTTGAGTAGCTGTTTGGCTCAGAGCTGCCCTCTCTTCGCCTGTTAGTCATAGAATATCCCTTTTATCCAAACAGATTGCACTCTCCTGTTCCATTAAACAGCGTCAGAAAATTGATGGCAACATTCCCCCCCCAAACAGGATTTCACCAGATATTGTTTTAATTTCAGCCTCCCTTGCCTTTAAACCTGCTATGAGTTAGGACTCTAAAGGTTATAGATGGCGATTCCATAGTCAGTGGGGACAGTGAGGGATCTCCAGAGGGTGGCTCAGCCTGTGTTAAAGAGCTGAAGTCAAGCAAGATGAAAGAGTGTAACATGAAAGGAATGAGGGGAACAAGGTATTCAAACGGATTGGTGTTTGTCTGGTTTTTCTAGCTTGGTTTCACAGTGAAAATTCATTCCTATTTGCAAGCTTAAACTGCCCAATGGTTGAATATTGATGAGGGGAAGCATTAAATCCAGCATAATTAACTGAAAGAAATTAATTTATCAGGGAAGAATCTTGGGATGCACTGTCAAAAGAGAAACCCTTGGACAACTACAGAAGCTGCTGAAAAGTACTAAGAACATGGTTTGAGGAGTGCAAGTTGATGGCTACATTAGGATGATGACCTATAATCATGAATGCTGATTTCAATATTACATTTCTGCTTGAAGGACTAAAGTATTGGTTACTAGAGACTGCCCGTAGCTAACAAGAAAAAACACATTTTGCAACGTAGGAAATTTTGAACATACAGAAAATTTAAGATGAGACTTCAATAAAACAGAGTAGAAGAGAAATGAGGCTTTTTCTCTCCTTTTTAATCCAGTTTTAATCCATTCCACTTCTAAAGTCAAATTGAGACCAAGGACACAGTAACCTTCTTCCTTCCCCCTGGCAGGACAGGTACCTGGTGAAGACCAGCCTCAGAAACATCTGCAATCCTCCTAGGCTGCTGCCTTAGAACAGGCATGTTCCCTCAAGGAAGCTCCCAAATCAGCTCCTTTCTGCTGCCTGAGATCAGCCATCTGCTTGGACACGTGGGTTTGAGGAATGGGCATGAAGAAAACCCCAATGCAGCAACAAAGGGTCCCTCCCAAGCCTCACTGAGTTTATCCAAGTCCTTGTTGATGTGCTTAAGTTCAGAAGTGATGACTGAGCATGGAACCGGGTTCCTGAGAGGCACATCCTGCTGGGCTGGGGGTGGATAGGGAACCAAACCACACCAACAAAAAGGTCTTGAAATTGAAATGGAATTGCGTTTCAAGCCCAGATGGGAAGGCAGAAGCGTGGAGGAAGCACAGTAGGATCAAACCAGGATGAGGATGGACACTTAATTAAGAAAGAACAAATTGATCACTATAGGAGGGGGGTTTATTCCTCTTCTTTCATCTTTTCAGCACGAGAACACAGCCCATAACACTTTCCAAGCCCTGCAGCAACAGCATTTATCCGATAACCACACACTGATGCTCAGTGGAACAACTCCATCAAGCACCCAGTCAGTTGGTTAACTTTAATCATCATTTTAGCTCTGGGAGGACATAGGAGCTTTGGTTATCTTATTCCAGGCCAACTGTGTTCCCTTAATCAGCCACACACATGCACAGAAGCAACGCGAGACGGGCTTCAGGTTCCAGAAACAACAGCAGGTAGAGGGGCACTGCAGCAGCAGACAGCAGGACCGGTGTCCCAGAGCACCACAAGTAATCACTGCTGCTCTTGTGTTGCCTCCAAGTCCTTCAAAACACGGGCCCATTAAGGGGATAGGCAGAGGTAGGGAAAAGCCACCTCACAAATCACTGCAATGGGACCCTGGAGTGAAAATGGAGTCTGCTTACAATTGCTAATGAGGTGTCAAGCAATTTGTTTCTTCTCCTGGATGTTTTATTTTGGGAGGAGATAAGTTCTGACTGCAGACCATTCGGCCTGATTGAATTTAGTGAGGTTGGGAGCTCTGCGTACCAGTTTGACCCTTGCCAAGTCAGGCTTTAAGGAGATAGTCTATTCTATGGGAGGTGGGAAACTGCAGATTGGAGATCCCTGGTCTCCATGGGACTCCAGGAGCTCATGCACTGGAGCCCTAACGTCCATTTGCCCAGGGAAGCCTTAAGCCCTGGTCTTCCCTGAAGCAACCCTCGACTTCCTAGAAGTCATCTCTGAATTCCTGAGGCTCCGTGCACAGAGAAGAGAAAATATCTCTGGTCTCAGCAGGTTCTCTTTATTGAGCCTGAAAAGAGAAACATCAGCTTGCTCTTAAAGAGTGCTCCTCGGCCCACAAGGAGTTTCAGTTCACTCCAGATAAGTTTGATGCTCATCCAAATGGTAAAAACCTCAGAGGTCTGAAAGCTCAGCTTTATCCCTCTTGTGAAACCAGGCTATCCACTGCCTGCAGACAGGAAACACACAGGAGCAGCAAAATCTGATGCACTTGGGCACTTCTAATTGCAGCAGAAGAAATGGACTACTGGATGACCTTAGAAGCCAAAGCTGGTGGAAGCCTTTACTCAAGGCGAGGCACAAAATTAACTCGCAATGCCCATTCCATCAAGGTTAAGATGTGGAAAAGCTTGTGGCCAGCCTCCGTTCCTGGTGGTATTCACTACCTTATTCACTTATTCTCATTAGGCAGCATCAGTGAGGGGAGGAAGATGAGAGGTGGGACAGGGCAGGAGCTGGGAGGCAGACCAAAAGAATGCGAATGAGACAGGGCTGAGCTTGCAAGTAGTTGACAAATAGATGTGCCCATGTGGAATGCTGCTGAGCAGTAGCAGCCCTGCCTTTGACTGAGACCCAGGGCACCCACAGAGCCTTCTCAGGGAGGAAAGTGGGAGAGTGAATGAAAACTTCTCATAAACCTGATTAAAACCCCTCATTTCTAAACAAGTCCCTCTGGCACGTTCTTCCCTTTCGGTCGCATGGACTGAAACGGGACAAAGGGGAGGAAGCATCTTAATCCCAAATCTGAAATGAAAGATATGAGCAGGAACAACATCACCCTCACACAGAGCCGAAGTAACAGGGTTTAAACTTGAACACCCTCCACCAATCCAAGCACGAGGCTCGCTCCAAGACTCAAACATGCTTTGGGGTGTTGGGATCAAAGCCTTAGCAGTTGCTGATGATGGCAGAGGTCATCATTATAACTGGTGTAACTGCAGTGATACAACCAGGCTCTGAGCAGCTTGAGACCAGAGGTCTCACTCTCGTATTGCAAATGCCACATTTCCCCTGAGCCTGGCCAACACAAGGAACCCTGGGGCAGGGGGATAAAGGGAGCTTTGCAGCAAAGCATCACTTGTGGGCTTCAGGGATGCTTTTAAGCCATGAGCCAAGCAGCAGGAGCTTTGCTTTTCCCCGTGATGCACTGGGGAGGACAAGTTCAGGACAGAAACATGAAGAATCCCCTTCACACCCTGCCTGATCCCACTGCCTCCACAGAAAACCTTAACTGCATTGTGCTGTAATGAGCCATACCCAAACTACTGTTTTCTGGCCCCGTGTTTATTTGATTTCCTTGTTGTAATGAGACTCAGATGGCTGCTGTTTACCCGAGCACAGCACAGCACGAGTGGGCTTCCCTCCGTCTAATGAGCTGCAAGTCACTTCTGGAATTAGGGCAGAGGAAAGAACACATTCTTAGGAACTACTTTAAATTGAAGCCCTCGTTTATTTTCATTACAGCCACACAAAAGCAATATAATGTTTCCTCTCCCGTTCCATGTGCAGCTTTTCCTTCCCTGCATGGGGCTGCATTCTGCTTGCAGAACATCCACCTCTCCAAGCCTGTACCAGGAGGTTCATGCTCCTGTAAGGTGGTCCATGAGGTGAGCTCAGGCTGCAGGAGGAGGGGATGAGCTGGCCTCAAAGCTTGTGCTGTTTGACCACACAAGTGAAACAGGATTAAACCCACTGCTGTAACCAGCTGCTTGAGTGCTCTGTCATGCAACACAACTGGTGCTTAGGTCACCTCCAGTCCTCCTACGGCAGGAACTTATATTGCAAGGCAAACACCTGGGAGCCATGAGGTTTAGGTTCTGGTTTTAAGTCACCATTAGATGGATACAATGACCACCTGAAATGAATGAATTTATCACTGAAATCCAGTGATTAAATCCATGGGAAGTGCCTCATTGACTTCAAGCCCTGGACAACATTGGATGAGTCACACGATTCCAAACTCTATAGGCTGTGGATCCCATCACATTTATTTCTAAGGACCCCAGCAGAGCCCTCAGGGTGCTTGACCCTAAGGTAGGGACTGCCCTGCAGCAACAGCAAACTGCAGCAAGTATTGTCACTAAGGCAGCATTTGGATAATAATGAAATTAAACACATCTCTAGCTGATGTGAAGCAATCTTCTCTATTGAACAGCTGTTCACGCTGTTGCTTTATTGCGCTGCCATGTTTTAAGTTATCAAAACAGCATTTTTCCCCCCTTCAAAATGGGAAATACAGCATTTCCAGAGCAACAAATACATGGATGTGTCTCATGATTAAAACCCAACTCATGCTGCAAAGCTTCACAAGGAACTGGTACAAACAGCAAGCACTGAGGCAGAACACAAACACCTTCCCTGTGCTTTTTGCAGAGCATCCTGGGATCCCCACCAGATCCATGGATGGAACTGAAAGGCAGTTTGCAGGAAAAGATCCCATTCCCTTTCACGCCTTCAACCCACTGATAACAACAATGGGTTTTCTATACCAGATTCACTGTAATTCAGCTACAACCCTTTATCAGATACAATAAATTTTGACTATATTGATAAAGTGCCACCTCAGCATGCAAGTAGTAGTTTAGTCCTAAACTACCTCACATCCAAGCTGCATGTAATAACATACACAGCTGAGCAGTCACATACACACAAGTGATTCTCTTCTTTATATAAACCAGCTCCTGATTGAAGAGCAAATAACTGCCACTGGTCTTAAAGATCAAGATCCTCCACCTATATGATATACACAATGATGTTACTACATCAGATGATACCCATATTTAAACCACTACCACCAAGGAAAGGTACCCTCAGAAGAGTTCTATTGAGGAGCATTCAGAGGAGGTGCCTGATATTTTAAATAGAGCTTTTCAGACCCTCAAATCATCTTTCCAGGTCAAATATGTATTAGGTAACGCATTTGTTCAAACTATTTTGAGCTAAAGCACCCTCAGATTAAGCTGCAATATATATATTCTTTACAATAGATCTATTTTCCCATATGTTGGATGCAGTGTTGCCAACTGTCAGGAAATTCAGGAACAGCTTGTAAATTTAAGTGCTTTCCAGAGGGCTCTTGGTATGTGTGTAAAATACTCATTTTGTTCCTAAAACATGGCAAGACATTTTTTTCTCTATGCTTGAAAAATAAGGGAAAAACCTTCATAAATAATATCATTGAAGTGATGATGTATCAGTTTCTAAGAAGAAAATGAAGTAACTCCCTCAGTGAGCCCAAGTATCGGCTCCTTCTTGCCCTCCATGGCCCAGAAGATACCAATGCCTTGATGTGCTTTCAAGGGGAGAGTGGGCACAAAACCTAAGGGCTGCCTCATTTCCCCAGGGAGATGCATGCCCTCATGCTCTTAGAGTAAAGCAAGCAATAGTAGTAAGGCAGACAGGGATTCACTGGTCTCATTATTCAAGCCGACACTTGGATTCAGACAGATTTCAGTTGGATGTGATGGTTTGATGCAAAAATAGCTGCAAGAAATGGAGCTAAAGACTACAAAAAGGACAATTCCTCATGTCCATTCCCAGAACTGAAAAGAACACATTTTAGGGAAGATGGTGCCCAGCCTGGCTATTCTGCTGCACTACTAACAGAAAGGCAGCAGTCCTTTTCAGCTGCTACACAGCAAAATGAACTAAAGATCTCTTTCCTAAGCCTCCCTATTATAAACCCACACAGAAACAAGCAGTCCTCTCAATGCAAGAAACACTGCAGATTGTTCCCTACTGACTTATATAGCCCATGATCAGAGTTTGGACCCACGGTCAACAGGAATCTCCTTCCTCCTATGGCGTGCCTATAGGATTATGCCCACATAGCAATTAAAGGTGTTTGCAAGTGGTTAAGGTGGAGATGCCGAGATCCTAGAGAAACATCCCCTGCTTTGTTAGCTTTGCAGGTCATCTATCAGGTGGTTAGGGAAATAGACCTTTACACAGATCCGAGCCAGGGTAAAGGACAGGATTTTGCTACCTTCTACCTCTGGGATGCAAAGTCTGATCCCTGTTTTCTTCCTGGAACAGCTGATAACAGGGCGATTAACTCTTAAATCACTGCAAGCACCTTTAGATGTCTGGAGTTATTAACCATTTTAGTCAAAACTCAGGCTTGAACTCAGCATCTACTGGTGGAACAAGTGGAAAACTATTTGCAGCACTCAGCTTAAAGCACATTTAAGTTTATCCTATGCATCAGGCCAAATTGAGCTATCAAATGGAATTGGATTTGGATGAGGAAAGAGCATGGACTGAGGATGATCTGAGAGTCCAAGCTTTGGTGTTCTACTCTTCCTTAAAGGAAGCAATTTGGTGTCCCCTTAAAGGTCCTTTAAGGAGTGATATCTCTACAGACAGTGCCCAAGAGAAGACAGCAGTGGCTGAGGCACTTGCAGGCACCCAGCAGCAGCACTCGCAGGGTCTCCAGCCTGGACCACACTGCCTGGGCTGGTTTTACAGCTGTTTGGAAACTGTTCCGATTACCTAAAGCACACATCCTTCTGCAACAGACACAGCACCGTGGCTCTAGAGAGGGGCCCTATAATGCACTGCATAATACTAATAAACATGATTGTTATAAAAAGATAAGGTTACAGAACATTACACTTTGCCAAACACCAGCTGACTGTAACTTCAGGTTTGGGCTGAGCCAAGAGCCAGATTTTAACCTTCAGCAGTAGTAGCTATTCAGAGGGTTGTTCTAGCGCTGCTGCCAGGAAAAACTGCGAGTGAAAGGTCTGATTTATCACACATTGGGGCTGCAAACCTGTGCTCGGGTACCAGGCAGTTGCTTGTCAGGTTGCAGAGAAAGTCTGGAGGAAACCCTGCATTTGGAAGCGGCTGGAATTCCGGGTTCTGTTCTGAACAAGCAGCAGTGCAGCAAGAGGAATGCGTCCTGCCTCATCATGCACATGCAAAAAGGATGGATTTATCCTCATGTTGCTTTGCCATCCACCCCCCTCCAAAACCAGCCCAGTTTTGAAGCAAAGTTTAGGGTATAATAATGGGGTTTAATATAAGAATCTAGTAGAGCAACCTCCTCTTATGCCGATGCAAACAGAAAACAGTGCTGGGGACAACATGACTCAAGACTCCTGTGAAGTTCCTGAAGGCTGGAATATTGGGAGTTAGTTTTCATGTATTCACATTTCCTTTTCTCTCCCTGTAGTTATCATCTGCTTTATTTTCCATAGAACTGCTCCAAGTTCCTTTTGACAGTAGTTTTTCTTCTTATGTTTCTTTTAGACTGCCTGTGACTATAAAGCTTTTATGAACCACTTCAGACATGCCGTTTTGGAGGGATATATACATAACCTACAGAACAAACAGGCACTATGCATACTAAATGCATATCACTAATTATAATCTCCCTGCTGATGCCAATCATAAGAACAAGTTAAAGCCATTGAGAGGGGGAGAGTGAAAAACTCATCTGCGGCTGGCAAGGTAGGTGTACTTGACATGTCCTTTTATTAATGCTAATTATAGAGATCCCACAAATGGATGTCAAACAGTTCCAGGGTGTTTTGCTAAGAAATTTCTGTGATGGCAAAGGGAAGAACTCCACCCCAGCAGATCGTTTCTTCTTGTTTGCTTTACTATTTTCACTGTTTTACTTTTAGGGTAACCAAGAAAGAGAGAAAGAAAAATCCTTTCTGGCCTATGGTCAGTTGCTGTTTGCCCCTCAGCTGGAACAGAGGGCAAATATAACCAGAATCTGCTTCCTTCAAATGAACTGAGAATGAATTAAATGGGAGCAGCAGGACTAATTCTAGTGGCTGGTTGGATGAGTCCCTACATCTCCTTTGCAGCGCAGCTTGCATCTCCCATCTCTCACTCTGGCACTAAGGACCATTCCTACTCATTCTGCCCCACAAGCATTTTCCTAAGTGCTGCAATTCATGATCCTCCAGGGTCCCAGTGCAGCCAACTGCCCTTCCTCAGCAGATCAAACACAGGCATCGATATTTGCTCAGGTTCTACTGGGTTTGATCAGACCAAGGCAGGGGTTGGAAGGGAACAGGAATGAAAAGCATCCGACTGTCCCATCTCTCCCTCTCTGAAGGGAAAGCTTGCTTAATCCCCACTGGTACAGAATCAGAGAAGCCACAGCCTTCCCATGACTCCCTGGATTTATGCTAATAGAGCAAAATCTTTTGTATTATAAGAGATCCATCACGATGGGACATCTCATTTAAATAATGGCACCTATTTGTGCTCACACCCAGGGCACTCCTACATGCTCACACCTTTAAACGCTGACACACAGCCCCCTTTTTATGCAGGATTCCTCAGCTCCTGCAGCACACCATAAGGTATTACAGCAAAGACACAGCACACTCTGCTCTTTAACCCTTCACATCCAAATGGCTATCTCCCTCCCAGGTTCAAACTCATAGACCAAGGCTGTTTCCCACCCAGCAAACTCTCTCAGTCCAGTTTATTGCTACAACAAGCCTGGGTGCCTTAAACTGAGGCCAGAGAGCGATGGCAGCCTGTTTATTTAGAAGTTAAGAGTTTAACTGGCAGCAGGTATAAACAGAGATAATTCAGTGCACGGCCCAAGAACCCGGCCACGTTAAACACCAGAAATAGGATATTTTAACAGGAGAATCAAATGCATCACAGATTCCTCATTAATTGCCCTTGCACAGCTGTCAGCTACTACCAGACTTTAACTAGACCACATGAACAAACAAGTCAGTAAACCCTTTGCCCTCTCCCTCCCCATCACCCACTTGCTGCACAAACACACTTCCTTACAGCAGGAATTCCACAGCCTTGTACAAGTCTGGATACGTTAGAACCCAAACCCATCCTGTCCCTTCAGATAAACTGAATAATCGGCTCCATCCATGCCCCTCATCACATGCTCAAGTAAATGGACCAAACCTCAACGAGAACAACGCAGCTGCACGTGCTTATAGCATCTGAGAACTTGGGCTGAGGTCCAGAGCCTCAAAAGAGGCTGAATTGCCTAATTTCTATTGAAATAACTTGGGGTTAGACACTTAAATACCTCTGAAAAGCCAGGCCCAATGTTGTTGTTCTATATTTTTAATTAACTAACGTAAGCCCAGACAGAATTAGTACTAAAAGCTCTTAATGGGCTACTCTGTAGTAGTGCACTCGGGTCTTATTGCTCTTGGCTGGCTAATAAATTATATTTTTATTTGCCAATAAAACAATAAGAATAATTTCTGTTATTCCACTTGCAGATGAAGTGATTTCTTCCCCCACAAGTGTTGGCAAATGCTAGAATAAGCTCTGGAATACCAAATGATTCATGTATCAATAGAGAAGCAGTGGGGAAAAATACCCCGAGCAAACAAAAGCAGCAAGAACAAGTTGTAATCTGCAGCTCAAATCCATTACATTGCAGCTCCCCATCAGTGGATGTCTCAAGACAAGCATTTGCTGACCTCCACAGCAGGTGGGATTTACTGTATGAAGCCAGGAGAGGAGGAGCTGGGGGGGCATGAGAGTTTTGGCTCTGTCACAGGTAGCTGAGCAGTGTTTTTGCAAGCTCTATGAAGCCTTGGAACAATAAGTGATGCCTTTTGGTAAGGTCACTTGGGCCAATCCATCACCCATCTGCTTCTGCAAGCAATGGCATAATGAGGAAATGCAATAAAACTGCAGAAGAACTACTCACTGATACTCAATACACAGGTAACCTCTTCAGAGCCAAAGTAGCCAAGTCCCACCTCAGGCACAGCTCATAGCACTGCCAGTGGGTGAGCTCCAGCAAAATCACCTCTTAGCATTATGTTTCCCCATAGTGTGAGTTATAGGCAATAACCCTGAGCTCCCCAAGAGTAACATCCCCCTTCTGCAATGACACAATTATCCTTTACCATTCAGGACCATTTTCAACAATGATAATTTGTCCAGGCCAGGCACAGATGCAGATATGAACCTTTATAAAGAATGAGAGTGAAGGAATGAAAGAACACCAATATTACACGTGACCATAAAGGCATTCAGTGGGTGTCAGATGACATACAACATTTTGTCAGAACATTACACTGCTATTCACTATGACGTCCTCAACTTATCAATTCATAATAATACCCAGCTAGCTCCAATGAAAATATTTATACTGAGGCAGTGACTTTCCCCTCAATATCCTCACAATGTTTTACCACAAAGACAAGCTCAGAAATCATTTGCTACAGGTATCATTAAACTCATCTTCGCCCTGCTGGAGCCTGAAAACCAGCCAAGGAAACCTGAGCTGTTCTTGCATGAATTTACTTGATACACACTTCTACAATACTGTGTTGAATACAGATGATGGGGAATCTCCACAGGGGAGCTTTAAGCAGCTCCTGAGATAAAGCCACCCCCAAAAGCAATATGAACACACTAAACAGGCTACTCTGAAACAAGCAAGCAGTTATTTCCATTCAGATAGAGATGAGTTTGTAGAAGGGTTCTAAACAGACTGAAAGGGATGGCCAGAACCACATCCCAAAGCAACTGCTGCACCCAAAGCTACAAGGCAACGTACACCAAAACACCTGCATCTCTTGAAGCACAGGGAACCACTGGTCTTTACCAGAGAGACAAAACAGCACAAAGAACCTCTTACCTCTAGTCCATAGTGCAAACCGTAGTGCTCCAGGAAGGAAGTTGCCTCTTCACCCCCAAACTCAGGCCTGGGGTGCTGTCTGCAGCCCAGCTTTGGGCACTGCACCTCTTGCCAACCTCATTTCCAGCAAATTCTGTTCAGTTTGAAACACCTGAGAGCAGGACCCAGCCCTGGGTACCGCAACTGTTGGCAATCACAATAATCATCACCAGCTGGGACAGGGTGGGGTGATCAGCACCAATGTGCGGTTGGAATAAGGAAGCCTTTCTTTTATGTCTTTATGTTTTATTCCCCTGAAAGCAATGACAATTCCTTGGATCCCTTGGACAGGACCAGGAAGCAGCATCTCGTACCTAGGAAAGATAAGAAATTAAAGATGTCTGGGTAATTCCTGCTGGTATCACTTGCAAACTGAGCAATCCCAGACTGAGAAATCAGATTTAGCACCTCCATTCTGGAGAGGCATGTTGGGGGTATCAGGATTTCAGCACTTTCCAATGTGATAACTGGCTAATCTGCTGAAAAGAAGCTAATTATGTTCATAGTAATGAAGTTTGGTTTTGAGAGACTGTGTTTTCCCTCTGAGAACACGAGCTACTCGGAACACAATGTTCAGGTCCCTCTGATCCCATGGATTTTGTAGATGTGGATTTCCCATCACTTTGATACTGTGTTAGGGCTGAGGTTTCCCTCACAAATTTGCTTTCTTTTTCCTTCAGGGATTTCAAAGAGGGAGGAAGGAGTATCTTTTTCCACCCCTTACAGTGTTTTCTTGATGAATTTAGAGTCATACACACATTTAATACCATGAGATTAAACTTTTCTCCACTGCATTACATAAATGTGTTTCTGATAATTACAACCACAAGCCTCATTGTTTGGGCTTTTGTGATCATGTTATCCAGTGAAAACCTATATGCTCACCAAGGTGTACTAAAATCCATAGTAAAGTAACCACAGAGTAAGTTACCTCAAACAAAGTTCATAAACGGGGTTCTCCATTACTCCTTTCCTTGCAGGGTCATTTATACCAATAGAAAGTGTGTTCAGAGTGGTTACAATATTCTGCTGGTCTCATTTAGCAGCAGTTTGAGACCCCCCTTGGAATCAGGAAGGTGACAAAGTGCAACACAAAAGAATACAGAATGCCATGAGAGAGGTGATCTGATCATTTCCATGTATTATATTAGTTCATTTTCGCCACGGACACTGGCAGAGTTGCAGCACAGCACTGGGAAGCACCAGGTTCCCTATTTATCCTCTGTCCCTATCTTCATGTCTCCAGCAACTGAAGCACATGAACAAGAGCACAGCAATGTGTGAGCAAATCCATGCACACACTGTCACTCTGCATGGGTTGATGGCCACAATCAGTGGGGATGCTTAAGCTCTGCATTGCCAGACAAAACCAGTGTTGACCTGTAGATGTGAATTTCTGCTGCACAGTGACTCATCTACTGCTCTGACCTTCCCTCCTTTCTTTCCTATTTTATGCTCAGTGCCTGTAGCAAAAGTGTACATTTACAGCTCTCCTGGAAACACAATTAGAGAAAATGGTAGTAAATGATACTGCAGAAACTATAAATGGTTCCAGAAAGACAGCAACATGTGCCACAGAGTATTCTGGCTAAAAATATATCTGGAACCAGCCTGTCATTTGGAGGATTGGCCTGGTTCAAAGGATGCTGTTGAAACGCTGCCAATTCATGCCAACTGATACCAGTATTTTTGTTGGTAACGAGGCAAAACAGAGCCAAGGGTGGTCATTTATGTCCTGGCATTTTTAATTTTATCTTGAGGTTCTGGGGACAGGAGAAGTATAAAAAGCACTTCCCTCGTGAGGTTTATGTTCAAGAAAGGCTTAATATAAAGAGAGCCTCATATCATACACACAGAAACTCCCCAAGCTCTTTTGCATGTAGAAAGTACACACGCACCGTGTCTGAGAGCCCGACTGCAACACTTACAGACTTGTTCTATCAACCTTCTCTAATTAGCTGAATTTAACAACTACCCTTGCCAGCGCGAGGATGAGGATAAAGAAATTCATCTGAGCATCTTGGCACTGATTTCTAACCCTGCTGTTCCCATGCTGGTACACCCTGTTTCAGAACAGTTTGTTACCTGACACCTAATGAAGGAAAATAGGCACATATAGGTGGTTATCCAAAGCCACAGACCTAAAACTAGAGCAGAACAGACTGGGATTATGAAACTGCATCCAGTTCAGAGTAAAAACCAAAGGTGGCAGCTGCTTTTTCAGGCTCTCTTGGGAGTCTGTTGTCTGTCCCAAAATATGGGAGGTATTCTCAGCAGGTCCCTTGGAGCCATGAAAACTCTTGTTTCCTTCTATGAAATTCAGGTTTCGTTCTTGCATCTGTAAAAGAGCATCAAATCTGTGGCTAGATGGATCAAAACATGCCTCAGCCTTCAGATTTGGGGACTAAATTGGAGAGGGGAGGGCAGGGAACACTCCCATGTATCATTTGGGATCAGAATACAGACTTCAACCACAATTTCCACATGAATCTTGACCTGCCACTGGCTGAAGCAGATGTATTCCATCATCAGTAAACCCCAAACCGTGGGTGAATCTCAGCTGATGCTCTGACCATAGTGTCCCAGTATACCTTCTGGATCACTGGGCCTGAGATTTAAAACATAACATTCATAGTAACCCTTTTCTTTCTTTTTTAGTTTATTCCTGTATTCCTGTGCCTTTCTAATACAGTGTATTCCTGTACATTCTAGTACATCCCCAGCCACTGCACTGAGTTTCTTGCCTCAAAGGTACAGGACAACAGTTTGTGGCCAGAAGCCAGCAAAGAGTGGCCACTACCTGTCTGTGGTACCAAACACTACCTGGACTTGGGCTCCCCTTTTCCAACATGGCTTTTCATCTCTGGTTTCCCACTGCCCTCTACCAGCTGCCTGTGCCTAGAGTATCATTCAGAAGAGCTACAGAATGGATTTAGTTTGGCACAGAACAACAGGCCTGGGCCAGAGCCTCCATGTGGGCTCCTTTCCTGAAGGCCAATGTAGGTGGGAGAATTTCATGGCAGATCAGGATTTTGCTGACCAGGAAAGCAAGGCTCTTTCATGGCGAGGCCACTTCATTCAAAAGCTACATGACTTGGCAGCCCAAGGAGCCTTTTCCTTGCATGCTTGTCAGTTATGCTGGCAGCACATGGGCAGTCCGAGCTTGTGCTTCATGGATTTCACAGCCCCTGGATGGCTTTGTACTGTGTGCCAAATAGGGAACAACAGCCTAAGAAAACAAAGCTTGTGCTATCATGCAACCTGGGAGGGATTTAGTCTCCATGTAAATGTTTCCAATGAGCAATTGTGTGAAGGTCACAATTTACATTACAGTGATTGCCCACCGCAGGAGGCATCAGCGTGGTTAACCTCCTTCTCCATGTGCATCGTATCAGCAGAAACGGGATGGATTAGTGTTACATTGTCAAACTGCTCTTTGGGGATCCTGGTTTACATTTCAGCTCTGGCTGGCAAACGATTCTTGATTCTTCTATGTGAGAAGACCATCTCAAACCAGGCGAGGAACAAAGCACTTGCATTTCAAAGCATGCAGGAGACCATTTCTAGTGGAGCCCCTCTATCCTTAGCAGCTCAGGGAAGGCACTTTGCTGCATATGTTTTGTTGAACCCCTTTCCAGTACTCCTAGTGCCAAGTGTGGGAGTTCGCCGCTGAGATTGACCTTTCTTATCCACATAGAGAAGTGTGCCTCTCCACTCCTGCTCCACCATCATGTTCCTCAGCCTGCAGAGCAGCAGGTTGCAGAGGTGAAGGGCAGAATGCCACCCTGCGGTGTCTGACCTTTGAAGACCTTACTCCAAAAGAGAGTGGTTTTGCCAGGTGAGTTTTAAGAAGCACTTACCCGGCAGAACTGATGCCACCGATCATCAGCTTGCAGCAGCCATGTTCTTTGCTTCAATAAATAACCTTCCCATGCGGAATACACATCTGGCTCTATGGCATATGGCAGAGATTTCCTTAGTTTTGAAATCTTTGGTTCTTGGAAGTGTTTCATTTTGGAGAACCCTCTGGAAAACAATGAGACAATTCCAGAGAAACACTGCATTAGGTCAGAAGGTTCTTCTGCATCACCTTTCTTCCCCGCCACACCATCCCTTTTCCTTCCCCTCTTTAAGGACCATTTCAGCAGGTGCTATATTTAGACCCATCACTTTTACAGACCTGGTAAACATGTCCTGCTACCGGCAACGTGGTCTGACTTGACTTTTGAAGGAGATGGTGAAATGAGTTGTGTTTGGCTCAGCCTGAAGGGCTGCCTGGCACAGATCTTTGCAGGGAGCAGAAAGGAAACCTGCCTCTGGGAGCACGCAGACACCCAAACACTGCAGGAAGGGTGATATTACTCACAGTAGTTGGTACTGGGGGTTGTGTAGGATGGCACTCGATCTTGGAAGCTCTTTGAGACAGCGACAACGTTTTCTTTGCTCTGTTTAGCAGCCTGGCATCAGTTCTGCTCACGAACAGGACTCCTAGACCATAAACAAATACATACAAATAGTAGTGGTCAGTTGAAGGAGCAGGTAGCCAGTCAGTCCTGAAAATGCACTATTTGTGCAGTTGTTAATTCTCCTCATTCTGTCCCTCACACTGCACTGGCCATTATGCACTCTGCCATTTGTCTCCATAAATCCAACTGGATTTCAGTGCTGCTGTGTTGTCATTGCCCCATCAGCTGGTGCTGGTGATGTATTAACTGGCAACACCACCAAATCCCCAGGGGACACCTTCTGATGCCCCTGAAGCAAAACGCACCTAACCAGGCATGGTGGACAGAATGAGGCTTACTGACATGTGTGGGTATCAGAGGCAGATTGAGACTGACAGGGAAGTAGTGAGTGGCAAAGGCTGGGGGAGAGATCCAACGCAGCTCTGCCATTGCCGAGGCTGACATTTAAATTGCAGGCAGCCATGGGCTCATTCCAGGAGCCGCTTGTGGTTGGATGCAGGTTTGATCATGTAGAGGAGAAGCAGGAAAAGAAAAAGGGGGGAAAAAAGAAAGAAAAATCAAATTGTTCTCGGAAATCATGTTTAATGTAGAAATCTGGTTAATATTAAACTGTAATCTGCAGTTTTCAAGTACACTATTCCTCCAGGAAAACGTTTCCTGTTTGAGTACTAAGGGTTCCCTTATTACATCACTTCCTATGTCAGACCCAACAAGCCTTCAACATGCATTAGTGTATTGATAATGGGAATTTCAAAATGATTGTTTGGGGAAAAAAAAACCCTATCTGGGCAATACTCCAATCATATGGATCAATTTAGCTTTGGAATAATGGGGCCAAGCTGGTATTTTTGACACTGCGTCCAAATAGTACTTTCAGGAGAGGTGTTCTCCACTGCAATTCAGTTTCAGGAGCATGTACGTGTTTGGCCAGCAATTATAGCACCAGGTCTATTTATTCCCTGCTAAACTGACTTTGCAGGCAGAATTCCCCTTAATCCCACACAAACTGCAAATTGATAACTGTGCCTGGACTGGAATGAACATTATGCACCCAAGTGTAATAATTTATACTAATAATAATAATAACAACCCACAAAATACCTGGACACTTTTACACACAGCAAAGACATATATTACCCCAAAAAGCCCAACCACTAATAACCAATTCTGCCAGCAAATGTACACACAACCCTGAAAGCCTCACAAATTATGAGAAGGAATTCTTGCAGGAAGACACCACTTATGCTTTCTATAAAATACTGATGGAAAGAGCTTTCCAGACCTGTTGACAAGCCCAGAAGAAGGCCAGAACTCCACTTTTAGCTCTATCAGGCTTAAAGATCGTTCATGGTTTAAGATGTTAGCTACCATGGTGTGAGCCATGGGTCTTCATCAGAAATGTTCATAGGATACTGACAGCATCACGGTTACTTAAAGACTAACTGGTTCAGTAACTTCTCAGCCTAACCTTGGTTCAGCTAAATACACTTCTCATTGTGGAAAGAGAGAAATGACTGAAAAAATCCATTCGAAATCTCTTTATGAATCCAAAATAAGATTTAATTTGGGGAAAAAAAAATCAAGAAAATGAAACTCAAACCAAAATATTTCTACAGGAATCTAAATGCAATGGTTTCATTAACTGCAGTGTGCACTGACTTGAAAAAGGCCTCACATTATCTGATGGCAATGAATTCTTGGATGGTGTATACACTGCTTTTCTTGGAATTACAGTGATTTTCAGCACAAGAAGTCACTGCTCAGTTAGATAAGGAAGTTGTCTCCTAAACGTTCCAAATGCATTTCTATGTACACTGGAGTCAGATTTGTTCTCCCTAGAAAAGGTTAATGTCAGCTGTTCTGATTGTACCAGATGATTATTCTTTTTGATAGGTAATTTAGTTCTCTATGAAACCCTCTAGACCTTAAAATATCTTCTAATAGGACCATTGTCTCTTTGAATGGACCTTTGTATTACTTGATGAAAAAGAATTTTACTTCAGAATTTAACTATAGCTGCATTTCCATCACTTGAGCCTAGATTCTCCTTTCATTTTCTAAGCCCTGACCTGCTATTGGAGCTGCCACCAGCCTGATTTTCACAGAGCACCACCAGGAGCCAGTCGTCTTCAGTGGCACTCAATGGGCACAAGCACACAACCTTGCCTTTCCTAAAGGAATAATGAATGTTAGCTGTGCTGAGATACATGGCTATCATTGCTAAATCCAACCACTATTAATGAACTGGCATTTATTTAACATGTAAAAATAGTCTTAGTGAAATAAGTGATAAAGCCAACCAGGGTACCTATAGTCCCAGCAAAACATAATGTACATTCCAAATTTGTCATCAAAATCTTTCTTTTCTTAGCAAAGACAACATGGGTATTTCTGACATATTCAAAAGTGTCCAAACCATGTGTTACATATTAGAAAACTGATCAATTTTCATACTGTTCAAGATATGTGGCTTTATGCATTATATTTGAATGTATAATCACAGCATGGGATTCAAATGCAAGGAAAATGGATCAGCTTTGTATATGCTGCACTTTACAGATGTTATCCTCTTTTATTTACCTGCATATGTGAAGAAATGTATCAAAAATTTACACAGATTCTTCCCTCTTTGCTAATATTGAAAAGAAAAACCCCTGTTTTCTTTAGAGGAGGTTAGGAAAGAGGTAAAGCAATAAAAATACTCTTTAAGTTGTGTTCTCTGATGTAACTCCTTTGAAATCAACGTCAGCTGATGAAAAAAACCTGCTGTTGCATTGAGAACAGGCTGAGAACGAAAATATCCTTTCCTCTCACTTATACCAGGCAAATACAGAAAATTAGTTCAGAGCAATAGGTCAGTTTTGCTGCTGGAATAACTTAAACTGGCTTCAGAAGTCAGCTCTGCGGGACCTGCCCTTCTTCCTCGCAAAGTAACGTGAAATCCGCAGTGATCCACAGACAAATCTGGACTCGGCTCTCCCGATGCTCCTATCAATGCACAGAGCAAGATTTGCCCAAGAGAACTGGACCACAGCAAAAAACCCTCTCAGTGGGATCTGTCAGCCCTCGGCATTTCACCCAAAACCTCCAGATTTAGAAGAGCCCGAAGTTAAGTGGGGACAGCGACTAAACCAGCGTGAATCGAGGTGTTTCCATTGAGTCCTGCAGCTAAAGATCTGGCCCTGGGCCCACGCACAGATTTAGATGGGGTAACAGAAAGCAGACTGCATCCCTCCCGCCACCCCTCTGTCTGCCCCTCTCCCTCCTACTAACGCTGGGCAGAGTAAATCCCAGTGCCAGGCCGGCCTCCGGAGGTGCAGCTTGTAAAGAGGCTGTTGCAGACTGGCGGAGTCATACCCTAGAACAACAAAATCCATTGGCAATAGGGAGCAGAGAGAAAGCGGCTCATTTTTCAAGGGCTTTCTGCCCCGGCTCCATCCAGGAGCCAGCCTCACAGACTTCCCAATATTTTCATAATTAACTGAGCTGAACGTTCATAATTTGTAAACACAATAAAAAGCGCTTTGAGACACAGGGTGTGCAGTCAGAGGGAGAGTGTGTGCGATGGGGGAACGGTGCCGGGCTGAGGGGCAGGAGGGGGACGTTTCCTCAGGCAATTTACATCTGACTCAGGAAAGCTGGGAGGGTGCCCGCCGCAGGGATCAGGCTCACGACTCAAAGCGATTTTTCTTGAAGTGTCACTGCAACATACAACCACCATGTGTTCTTTCTTGGCTCCGCTTTCCCTGCTGATGCTCCAACGCTTGGACCGGCTGCTCCTGCCTGCCCGGTTTGCATCCGTTCGCTTCGGCAGGGGAAAGGACAGAACTGCGTTTTGATGCATGTAAGCGTGCTCCCCTGGCCCTCCTCCTCTCACCTCCACAAGAAGGGGCCCTCCTGATTTTGGGGATTTGGACAAAAGTGCTAGGGGTTAATGGGCAACAAGGTCTAGGATGTGTGTCTCTGTACGGGAGACAGAGGCTGTGTGAGGAAAAGGAATGAAATACTTCAGCAGCAATCCAAATCGTGTTTGCCAGACTCAGCCACCTCTGCTGATCTGCCAGCTCCTAACCGAAAACGAAAGCCCTGATCCACTATTGTTCTGCACTTGGGCTCATCCCTTACACTGGTTTGAATAGGTGCAAAATGCTTCAGCTCGGAACCGGACCCACACTGGGCTTGTGAGAAGTAATGGGATTAGCTGGGGTTGGGAGCAATCAGAGCACCAGGGGAGTAGCGTGTCTGAAGGCTGTAAGTAACTGTCAGTCCCACCGTGCCGAAAGAGGACACTAATTCGGTGCTGTTTCACAGGGATGATTTAATCCTTACCACCATCTGGATTCTAGCTGGAGGCCACCCACTCAAGCAGTGACCAGCTCGCATGCTGCTTAGCTTGGATGATTTGATGCGATCGCAACCTGAGGCTGTAGAGCTGTCACAGGGGAAAATACAAAACAGCTTCGTTTACAGAACCGAGTTCAGTTTCACTTCCCAGTGAAAAAAAAAACCTAAAAAAACCCAAAAGAACTTAAAATATAGTAATTCTGAGAGTTGCAAAATCTCCTGTGAGTGACAGCAGTTTCTGTGGGGCACACCGTAGTGATTTATGTCTTGAAACAGGCAGCTGGCATGGCTGCAATCAGAGCCACGGCTCTCCTGACCACTGCCAAGTCAGCGCAGCACTGACATGCCAGGTCCCAATGATTCCATCACCTTCCTCTCCTCCATCGTGGGTTTCTCTTCTTGGCGGCCGGCAGCATGGCTGCAATGCAGCATTACGGTGAAGAGGGATGCTGGACATGCTTGGCAACAGCCACAGCTCAGCTCGGGCCATGCAGTGGGGGCGAGGTGCTGGAGGCAGTGCTAAGCAGAGAACGACACGTCGACCTTACTGCATGGAAATGCCTCTGAAGCAGCCAAGAGCCAGCCAGCACACGCCTGTGGATGGAAGGACCATGCAACACTGACTTCTCTGCTGCATTTTTTGTTTTTTTTTTTTTTAAGGATATTGTTTTCATAGGCATGATAAAGCAGGACAGCCTCAAGTCACTGATACGGTTGACTTGTTCTGGTGCATCTTAACTCCTCCATTGCCAAACTCAGATGTTCTCCTTTTGCTGTTTTTCTGGGGTCACCTGGATTTCTCTTTGTCCATCCTTGCAAGAAAACTCCTTGTTTCATATCCTGGGTCTCAACTAGATCTCACTTTCAGAAGCTCTCCCCTTTTGCAATGCTAGGACCTGTACAGCTCAGATAATGTATGTTGGTCTTCACCTGCACAGAGGATCTTCACTCTCAGCCTGGTGTCCCTTCTGATCTGTGTCATACCCCAATCCAAGATGCCATCAGCACCAGCTCTCTGAGCTGCCCCACCACTGGCTGTTGCTGGTTTTCCCTTAAGGAGACCTGCAAAAATGAGGTGCCTTGACTAATTAAGTAGAGGGCTTTTTGGAGGACCACTAAGGATACAGGAGATTGCAATCTCCAAACCCACCTCGCTTTTGGACCCCCCTGGTGCCTTTGCTCCCACCAGCCTAAGGACCTGCAGTGACTAGTCTTCTAACTGAGCTGCCTGAATGAGGTGTACAACATTCCACGGGGTAAGTAAGCCTCCGAGTTTATCAGCCTGGGTGGTAATGGAGCTAACAATGTCAGAGGGAAAGAGCATGCCTACATGTTCTCCAAGCCGTCCGGATCCGAGCCAGCTCCAGCCTAGCAGCCTTCTAGCTGCATTAACGTGGCACCTCGCCCAAACTAATAAGTCCTGTGGAGAGGCGCCATGTTAACATGGCCATAAAGCTTCCAGATTGGAACAGCTTCCCGGGCAGAGCCTGGGTCTGTCAGCACGGCGAGAGGTAGACCTCGTTGCTGTTGCTGGTCCTCATTTTACAATCCAATTTCAGCAGAGGCAGCAGACCTCCCAGCTTAGCTGTGCCCCTCAGCGCGGGGCAAAGGTGCTGCCCTCGCAGCATCCGCCAGCACAAAGCGGTCCACGTCGGGTGGTTTTACCTCCTTCCTCCCATGCAAAGTCCTGTGTGCGCAGGCACACATGAGTTTTGGTCTGATTTGCTCAGCTCTGAAAGGAAACAAACACCATTTTGGCCTGGAATAACTCAGCCAAATTACAGAAAGGAACGCCACGTCCTGGTTTCTTGTGATGCTTTTGTGCTTTTCATTAAATGAAAGATAAATGGCAGATAATGACTCACTCATCTCCATCCACCTTATAAGCCCCGCAATCAAACCTTATTGCACAGGCATCTAAGGTATGTAGTGCTGAAGAAAAGTGCTTGTCAGGAGGGATAGAGAACAAAGGGTACCTGGAGGTTAGTAAATGTTTTTCATGGGCTCTGTAAGCTGTGGTTTCCTCTATTGGGGGTGTTATACACTTTCGGCTTTCGAGCTCCTCTGTCAGACACCCAGCCAAACAAGGGAGTGATTAGCAGAGTTCCCTCGTTGAGGCTATTGTTGTAGGTATGGTTTTAATACACCCACAGCTCTTGGCACTGCCGTTCATTTTCTGACTCCAGGAAATCTTGAACTGTTTATTGATTCAAAGGCAAGAAATAGAACATTGAGATGGAGCTAATTGGTCAGAGGCACAATCTGCAAGTCACCCAAATAAATATTGCCATTAATTGAGCCCCAGTTTTGGGGGAGGAAAAAGTAGCCCGGGTTTAACAGCGATAATTTCTTGCAAATCTCTGTTTTATTGGTTTGTTTTTCCACGGAGAGACCCTGAAGTGCAGGCTCACTTGAAGACACACCGATGTCACAACACGAGAGCCGATGCCCAAGCCCTCAGTTCGGTGGCTCTGGCACAGATGGAGCCTGGCCTTGCTCTGAAGAAGGGGGGTTAAATCTGCCCGTGACATTTCAGTGTTTGCACAGGAAAAGAGCCCGCAGAGCCCTCTGGCCCTGGCAACCTGGCTGCTTGCTTCTGCTTATGAATGCTCTTCAGTGGTAGATGGGAAGGGATGTGCCTCAGATACGTGAATTGGGCGTTCACTGTCCCGGTGAGAGCCGCACAAGCCTGCGTTAACCACTAAAGAACATTCTCTGCTACGTTGGGATTCTTTTTGGTCTCTTTCAGTTTTGCCTTTCCATCCTTAGAACGATCGACAGGCAGACATTGTCCCAAGCTTCTTTAGGGAAAAAGGAGCCCACGCTTTAGTAGGCTTGCTCTATGACATGGGGGGAAGACATGCTGCAAAAGATGAGGTTAGTGGGAACTAACAGTTCCTCTGTTCTCCCTCTACATCCTCCAGTAACTGGTACCTGACAGGAGGAGAGGCTTTAGCCCTCTGTTCCTCTTCCCCTTCAGTGTTCACGTGTCTGGCGATCAGGAGGATGGCAGAGATCCAAAGCACTCGGAAGAGGAATAAGAATAAAGACAGAGCAGAGAGCAATATTTATAATGTTCCACTCTTTGGAACTGCAAGGGCTGGGTTATACGCATGAAAGCTCTTACACTGGAGAGAAACACTGCGCTGGCTAAAGGAGCTGAGCAACCTATTTCTAATTAAAAAGGACTCCTCTCTTCCCTGCCTCTCATTTTACAGCAAATTAGATATGAAATCAGATCTGCTTTCCCTGCTTCTCTGAACTCTAATGACAGCTCACCATTGAGAAACATTTTGTTTGGGCCTAGGAGTGAGGGCAGAAGCCAAGAACAGTCTTCACAGTTTGAAATGCACCGAGAAATGTTCGAGAAAGTCCCTCGCTGCTGCAGCAACAAGGCCAGTGCATGGCACAGAGAGCAGAGCCTCAGGCCGAGGAGGAGAGCAAAAGAGCTGAGGGTTGAGAGGGGAACCACTGCTGCAGACTAAGATGTGCATGGTACAGCGATGGGTACAATTAGGGAAGCAGAAGTTACCTACTTCTTGTCTGGACCATAACAGATTTATGTCTTGCTGCTTGCCATGGAGTATCAAGCAGGTAGATAAGAGCCTTCATACTTTACACTGCACTGGAAAGCAAAGAAAATGAGAATCTCCACTATCTGTGCAGAGAGACAGGTCTTCTAAAGCTATAAACCCACCGTCCTGTTCTAATGTCACTGGAGCAACCTCAGATCCCCGTCTTCTCTAGAGGAAAGGTTTGACTGACCCCAGAGTAGATGGAGCCCGGGAATTGTACAGAGAAACCTTGTCAGGATTACAAAATGAGCCCATCTCCAGGTACGTTATGAACAGGATAAAAAAGCCATTACTGTCTCTTCAAGAGCCTTGGTAACGTGCCAGTGCTGGAAAAACACTTGAATTCAATCAGATCATGGAATAGAAGGGTGGAAAAAGCCCTTTCCTCCCTGCCTGCACTTCTGCATCATGTCCCAGCTTGAGGAGACCATGGCTGCGGCCCCTCCTGGACATCAGTTCAGAGTGACACTTTCTGTTGGGTACTCCCCTTTACAGATCTGCTAGACCAGACTCCTGAGTTCACTTCTCAGTTCTGCTGGAGAAACCCCTTAAGGTACATAGACCTATCTTCACCATAAGGAATAAAGCCAGCCCTGGAATGCAATGGCCTGTCTAATCCTGTTACTTTATTTCTTCCCGAGTGCGGAAGTCCTCTATTGTTAATCACTGTTTGATAAGCTCATATTGCAATTTGCCAATCACAAAGCACTGCCAGAAAGGGAAAGGATTTGCCTGACTCTGAAAAGCCAAGGAGTGCCTCTGTTAATCTCCCTGCCATTCTTCCGGCATCCCTGAAATGCAAATACTGGTGGCTGGTGATAACTGATGGGCGGTCGGCGATGGCAAGACACCCCTGAGCCAATCCACGGGCCAAGGGCTCAGCTGCACCTCTGGAAGTTGAGCAATCTCCCTGAATTGTGTGTGATAAAGTTCTAATCTATTGGCTATAAAAACCTGGTCAAGGGAATGTTTTGGCGCAGTTCTAGAGTAAGAAGATAAAGGAAGAGATGGGGAAGTTTCTCGTTTAGTTTCTAACCACTTTTTCCCTTCAAGGTTTCTTGAATTCCAAGTCCAGTCTGTTAAAGTCCCCCCGTTGCATTGCTGCATATCAAATCGGAGAGTCCGGACCTAAGTGCAGAGATAAAAGAGCACGTGCACAAACACACACATGATGCACACACACAAGAGCTGGTCATTTCTTCCAGTGGAGAGCTCTGCAGAGTCAGGCTTTCACTGAGAGCCCTGAAGTTCAAGTAGATGCACTCGCACAGCAGCAGTTCCAACACACCCCAGCACCGTTCTCTGGTTGTCTATCACCCAATCTCATCAGTCCTCACCAACAAACTACATCTGGAGCTACTGGAATGGGATAAAAGCTACATTCCTTGGGGAATACAGCCTATATCAAGGTCTACAGCAGCATGGACAGGGAGCAGATGAGGAGGTGGGGTAGGGAACTGGAGGCTAAAAGGGTAGAATCCCTTTGAGCCCTTCCAGTGCACTGGTACTACTGCTATCCACCTGAGAAAGTGCTTCAGAAACCAGGTGAAGGATGTCATCCTTCAGGCGATGGATCCTTTTGGTCCATGCCTAATCATCACTGCTGCCAGAATAAGGGCCTTGATGTTACTGTTCCTATTGCCCTGGAAAGGGACAAACCCCATCCTCTCGCTGCTTCTTACCCCTGATGATCTGCGGATGGACCAAACTGCAGCCCGTCACGTTGCAGTCTCATGAGGGTACTGCTGAATCACAGAAACATGCCCAAATCAAATAACAGCAATAACAGAAACAAGAACAAACATTCACTTGTATGCTCTAGGGTAAGAGGTCCCCGAATGCCTTAACAAAAATAACTAAAAATCAAAATTACAATAAACAAAGGCAATATGCTTATAAAAAAAATATCCCACTTGGAGCACTCGTACCACTTAATCCCATCTGTCAATAACACAGCTGCACGGCAGGGACTGTTCAGCATCTTTCTTTATTTTTCTAGGCATCCTGGCTGCGTGGAGCACATTAAATGACTCAGAGTTCCAACAAGCGATTTTGAAAGTCACTCTCTGTGGCTGCTACGTGTTTGCTTTCTCTTGACCTCACCACTCATATCTTGCTGTTGTTGCAAAGCTAAGTCATGGGCTGGATCCAAAAACCGGGGAACCGCGCTCCCTTTGGATTGCTGCGTTCCTGAAGGAGTCCTTCCTGCTTCCTGTTTGCGCTCTCGGCTGTGTTTCCAAAACAAAATTTCCACTGCCCTTGAAAAACACAGAGCCACGCTGAGCAGGAACGCAGGCTCCAGCCCAGTGGCAGGGCCAGGACAACCCCAGGGAGTGATGTGCTGGTATGGAACTCTTGTTTTTATCCATAAAAGAGAGGCTTCAGGCTTCCAGTGTCTGTCGGATGCAGGTGAGGTAGATGGAGCTCGGCAGGCTGTGGCACCAGTCTAACCACTGCAGCAGGTTGACTGCTGTGAACATCTGTATTGCCTACGCATGAGCGAGGCAGATGTGGAACTTCCAACCCTTTGGTACTGAGTGTTAGGATCAATGTTAAACGACAGTGTGAGCTTTTCCCACAGCACGTGCACCAATGCTCTGCCATGGCTTCTGCTGATGAGGATAGGGATGAAATAGAACTGGAGGGAAGCAACTTTAACTTCCTCATGCCAGCTTCCTACAGAACCTGTGGCCCAAAAAAGCACCCAAATCCCTGCTGAGATGAAGAGGGTTTGCAATATAAGGAGACGAAGAAGAGTCTGTTCTGGCTGAGAATATTATCAATTACTGCTTTTCCTCATTCAATATTCCCCCAAGACTACCTAATTCCAAAGCCTGTTTTCAGAGTCCTTTGGAAGGCTGGAAAAATCTCAGTCTCCTTGAGCTGCTGAAAAGCCTTCTGCTGCCTCTGGGTTCCCCTCCTTGGTGTCTCTGTTTTCTTAATGTTCTTTAATCATTCATTAGTTTTGTTCATTAGATGAGAACCTGGTGAGTCTTTAACTCAGTTGGCACAAAGACGTCGAGGTTATTAAAGGGAATATCATTATCACCATCTCTGCAGGTATGAAGCAAGTCAGTTGGAACTGGCTGGGGGTTTGGAGTGGATCAGGAGATGGGAACTGCAGACACCTGGGCTGTGCAAGTGATGCACAAACTTGTTTTACAGCTCCCGTTGATACCAGATGAAAGTTACTTGGATGCACTAGAGACCTGCACGTGATGGTTTATAATGGCAATAGAATGACGTGTGATGAGAAGAATCGAATGTCCAGTTAGGTCTTTGCTTTCTTAATGTTGTGGCAGCTTATCTGGAACACCTTATTCTGCAATTTCAGGAAGAGGATGGCTGAATTTCAATGCCATTTCTGCTTTGTTCTCCTGGTATCATTTTTCCTTTGCTAAAACTCAAATCTCTCTTTCACAACCAGGCATCTCCTGCAATTACGGTGTCAGTCATCATCATCCATATTACCTGGATTTCGTAAGGTGTGCCTGGCACCTGGGCTGTACTTGAAAAATGTCATTTTCTATTTGCTCAAGTATGCACAGAAATGTATCCTGCGACGGATACCAGTGGTGGCTGCAAACAACACTGGTCTAAAACAGGTATTTGTTTCTATGAAATGAAGTTGAAACAAAACCTCCCAGGTTTTAAGGCATTTCTCCACGTTAACTTTGTGGTGAAGGGATCAGCTTTGCCTGTACTGTAGAGAGGATGAACTAAAAACCAGAGCGATTTAGTCACTTAAGTCACACAGAAGCTGAGCAGAGGATGGAAATCTTTTTTCCACCTGTATTATCAGCAGCTTTCTGTGGGCAGCCACTAGACTGTGATGCACCACAGCTACCTGGGGAGAGTAAGGTCTGCATGGAGAGTGCTGCTCAGAGAGTGCCAGCCCAGCCAGGCTATGGCAGAAGAGTTGCTGTGTATGAGTGGGAAGTATCCCAAAGCTTCAGGATCTTTATACATTTCTAGCAGCTCTAGTGTGTATAGATGCATTTCAGTGTAGCTGATTTTCCTTTGCTTTAAAGGAACCTCATCTCCATCATGCTTCTATCACTGCCATGCAAAACAACAATGGCTCATTCCTCCTCTGCCTTCACACTCGGAGATGCGTCCTCAAACTGGGGTGGCAGAACCAGGGAGTCAAGGGCAGGTGAGCAGTGTGGGAAAAAGTCTTGGCAGCATGGAAGGCAGAACATCTGCAAGGAACAAGATGTGGGCACAGGGAGTTTTCAAGGAGCCATTCCCTAAGGCAATTTATAGCATTGCTGAGCTCTTTCTCCTCACAGCAGGCACGTGGAATTTGATTTGGCAATTCCCTGGCCACCTGTGATTTGAGGTTAAACACCATTACAATCATTCACTATGTTCCGTGCAATCAGACAGCTCTTGTTTTCCTCATTCCTTTACGTCTACCCCACCGCACCAAGTTCCATACCAAACCCTTATCACAGCTGGGTCGTATCTTATCAGTGGGTTCAGACTTCCCATGGCTGTCACAGACTATGGCACTGCACTCAGGAGGGTCATTACCCTGTTATGTGTCTGCCCTTTCTACGTTGGGCAACACCAGGGAAAAACAGCTCGATAACACAGCAATGAGTGGCATCTAAATGCAAATAGACAACAGAAGGTGCAGAGTCAGCACAGAGAGTTATAGCATTGGCATGGGCAGCATAGACTGGTGATAAATCCCTATCTTTGCTCTGAAATTGAGCTTTAACGGTTGGCCTGATGCCATCTTGGTATCAGGTCTCAGACATACTTCCCGCAAGCCCTTGTCTGTGACCTTCCGTGCCGTTAACCATTAGTTCTGATGGATGCCACTGCGTGTCATTGCACAACCCCATCAGCATCACCTGCACCAATAAATGCCTGTTAGTCCTGTCCCCTTTTAACCGGGTGTAAATTCCTCACCACGCAACACTGAGCTCACACTCTCATAAAGGTGAATACGAGACATTAAATTAAGCTGTTTTTCTTCCCTTTCTTGCGCAAAGAATTACAGTACACTTCCCAATGTCACTCTTATCTGCCCGAGGTGAGCTGTTATCTGACTTTACACATTTTCCCTTCCATTTTTAAAGGTCGATTACAAATGATGGGAGAATTTCACTTTCATTGGAAGTGGTTTATGTAGCAAAACCAGCATCATTTTCATTGACACCTCAGAGCTAAACTCATGTTGATGTGTGGGGTTATCTGCCTGGTCCTGTCTTCTATAACTTAATGCTGTGGTTGTTCCCTACTGGGTTTCTGAACACAGCCTTCTTCTCGTCATCATTTCTGAGCATCTCCTGAGGCCAAAGGGAAACACCTTGGGTTGCTCCTGGCTCTGAAGACTCCTCCTTCCTGCAGGCGCTAGCAGTGATGTGCCTGTCACCCAGAGCTTCCCTGTGCCCGTGGCCCAGCTCAGAGGAGCGCCTGTGCTGGACACCCCATGCCCGAGCCATGCAGTCACCGGGTGCATTGATGCCGAATGAAAGAGCAAAGCAGAGATTCAATCCATGTTGATTTTGAAATGATCTCTGGAAACATAACATGATAGCAACTCAAGTAACTCCTTTCCTTTTGGCAGTGGCAGCTCTTCTTGAAATAAACAGGTATGTTACGAGCCTCGGGGGGATTTTAAAAACCACTTGTCCCTCAATCATTTTTCCACTTTCCAGCTACTACACAGTACAAAAAAATGATATTTATGTTCCTGTAGACTTGGCAGCATGGTTCTGTGCTCATAATGGGCTATGTTTCTGGGGGCTTGGGGAAGGGGGGAGAAATTTCCACTCATTTTGTATAATTATGATATAGAAAATATTTGTAGGTCACGTTTTCGGACCATAACTAATGTGCTGTTCAGTCCTGCCTCCTACGTGAGCCCGACACGTTTGTCCTCGCGGGGCTGGTGGGATATTTACACCCCGATTTGCAGCGACACCACTGAGTGGGCTCAAGGAACTGCAGCTTTCGGGCTGTTCATCACTTGGTTGGCTTGGAATTATCTCTGCCATGAACAAAACAAACCACCAAGGAAAGAAACACTCCTGAAAGTCCTCAGCTCATCCCTGGGCATGTTTGGGTTTGGTGGTGTTTTCCTCACATTTTGCCCTGGTCTCTGTTTTTTTTGTGTGTGGGGTGGTCAATGGTGAAAATCACAGGGGAAGAAGTACCCATGGCTACACAGCGTGGTCATATGTTACAAAGGTTACATCTTGCTCAGTGTACTGCTTGGATGTATGACCTGGGTTATTCCATACCAAGCCCTTATTCCATACCATTCACATCATGCTCAGATCCCATGTTTTCCAATATAGCGTTGCTTTTTGTCTCATACACACACACGCACACAGACATCATTCCTTAGTCCATGGAGTCTGTACCTATATAATCTATACAGATAATCTATATCTATATAATCTATATTAATCTATATGATTTCCTATGTCTTAGACCTCGTATGTGTCTGTCAGCACAATGGGAAAAATGAGGAGTCCTGTGTTATAGGGTTCAGGATTACAGGATTCCCCATCTGCCATTCAGAAGGACTTTCAAAGGGAAAGGCCACTTTCCAAGGACTACTCCAAGCACCAAGCTATGCAGAGCATCCTTCTGGACGTCCTGATCAGCTCCTGCCACCACGAGGCCATTGCCAGCCCTCAGTTACCATGGGGCAGAGCTGATTCAGATGGGCAGCTCAACCCAGGGAGACTGAAGGCTCCTCTCCAAACTGAAGCACCTCTTTTCACCGCTATACATCTCTCAATGCCTGTTAGCCCTCCCTAACCTGTGTCAGGTGATATAATTGCCTTTCCCCTGACTCCCACACACAAACAGAAAAGAAATGGAGAACTTCAGGTAACAGACACCTTTCTCCATTCTCTCCATTCAGTTCAAATCCTATCCATCTGATTAAACCCACATAAATAAAATCTTCCCCCACCCCAACCATGCCCCCAAAAGCCCTAAATGAAAATCAACAGTTCCAGGCTTCACTTTTCCTGTTCATTGTAATCATCCCAAATCGGTGGCTCCAGCCTCTCTCAGCGGCTTCTGTAAAAATAGTTCTCCTTTACTGCTAAACCAAGGCGTCTTTATCCAGCCTCCGAGTGCACAAATGCTGCTCTTATTTACATAGAGAAATTACAAACAGGCTCTTGATTCTTTGATCCTGTGTATTCAAACAGCCCCGGGCTTCTGCTGATTCTGGCTACAGGAATCAGGTGCGTGGTGGTGGGTTATTACGGTGCAAAGAGCTTGGATTTTAACAGTCCCAGCGCCTATTTGGGCATAAAGCCTTGGGAAGGAGAAAAGCTCCATGTCCCTCTCCTGCTCCAGTGCTCTCAGGACACTGAACATTGTTCCCTTTTATTGGCATTCAAAACTGGATCTATTCCTATTGGCCTTCAGTTGCACAAGTGTGCCCAGTTCTTGGCTGATCCGGGAGGCAAAGTAGCTTTGTGGGATGCATCTCACCTATAACTGGTTTATTCTGGGTATTTTCAGTGTCAAAGACTGGAGGAGGAAACCATGATAAGAAGAATTATTTTCTTAATGCTTTCTATTTTTTCCCAAGCTTTATTTCAGGAAAAAAGGAATTTCAGGAATGTCCCCCAACATACAAATGTAGAGGCATCTTTTTTTGATGTCTAAATACCAAGTGGGATGCAAATCCCTCATCAAAATGAAATTTGGAGTTGATGCATCAAAACCATACTTTCCTGCTTTCCCTCCACCTCTACAAGCCAGACACTCCCTGAAGAGCCAGTATTTTCCTTGAGAACAGGGAATATTGGGATCACAGGGATAGGCTCTATGTGTTCGCCTGGGCATACGTCAATCGAGCTGCTGCAGGAGCACTGTGGTTGGGGTGTCAGGCTTGACTGCTCAGCCTTGCTGGGGTCTCCTGTCACCTCTAGCATCAGTCTGTGCTGGAACAGAACACTAGAAGCAGAACAACATCAAGATTTCCTGATTCTGGGCTAACTAAGCCCAAAAGTAAAGATGAGATAAAGCTGCTAAGAAAAGGTGAGGCAGAAACAGTAAGTGATGAAAAAGCCACCAAGAGCCATAAAGTCCTTCCTCGCAGGTTGTTCCTGCCCTTGTTTCTTGCTGTGCTGTGCCTTATGCTGGGAACCATGTCCACAGCAGCCCCAGTGTGTTTTGCTGAGTGTGGGAGGACGGTCCAGCAAGCTGAGCTCAGGGAAAATGTTTCTCTGCAAGGTTTGGGCATGCTCTGGCTGCATTACGCACAGTGTGAGCTCTTATCACCCAGCCTTGACATCTCCAGCCTCTGCTTGGGTGAGGGTTACAAACAGGGAGTATGTTCTTTCAAATCCCTGTCAGATTGCCAGGCAAGACCTGACTTTGTGCATGGGCTAGCAGGCTACTGCTTTTGCAAGTATTTAATGGGGCTTTTTATCGTTACTAATATTACTACGCTGCATGTGAGATGTTGGGCCAAATCCTGTGTTAATGCTGGCCTTAGCCAGCAATAATCCCCATCAATTTTATGTGAGCTTGCTGCTAAGTAAGGCCAGAGAAGAAGCGAGTGGGAAGCTTTGGGTTTTCTCCCTGAGCCTAAGTCACTGAAACCAAATGGAAAGGCTTCCCTCAACCAGGGCAGCTTCAGACATGGGTGCTGAGCAGAGGCAAGGGCCTGACGTTGTCATTCCCTAATTCCATCTTCGGGGACAACATGCCTGTGCCTCTGCACAACAGAGGCGGACAGATAAAATCCTTAGTCCTTATGAAGTCTGTGACTAATTCATAACGTCCTATTCTCTGCTTTCTCCCCAGTCTCCTGCCTCATTCATCTCCCTTCACTCACACCCTGGCAAACCCCCTTGCTTTAGCGAGCAGGAGGACCCTGCACAGCCAGATCACATTTTATCTTGGTTCATGGATCGCTCCTTATTTATTTAAACCTCCACTGCCTCCAGCCTCAGTAACGATGCTGCTGCCCTCAGCATCAATGCCTCTGCCAATACCAACAAGCTCCATTTAGTCTGCTACAGCTTCCTACGGAGAATTGTTTTCTCACTTTACTCCTGCTCTTCAACCCTTTAAAAATAGGCAAAGCCTAAAAATTATCCCCAACAGGCTTTTGCATTGGTTCACTTTGAAACAAAGCCTTTACACATGTTTGTTCTGCAGGGTCCCACTGATTTTTCCCCTCACAAACTTTTCTCCCATTGCTTTTTCAATCCCAAGCCTTTTCCTTCAAGGGCTTTTATATATAAATGTGAAAGGAGAGAGGGGAAAAAAAAGAAAGAAGGAAAGAAAAAAATGAGATTTATTTCTTTTATTTGATTCCTGGTTCCTTATTTATGCATTTACACACATACAAGGGCAGTTGCTGTGTTTTAATCCTACAATAATTGGCTTTGGAAAAACAGTAGCTCATAATAATAATATTGTGAGTGGCCAGAATAAAAAGAGCTACTTGAATGATGGGGCAATTAATCATGCGTGTGTAGGCCAACCTGAGAGTGCCAAGCAGGCACCGAGGGAAAAATCATCTCCCCTATGTCTCCTCCTGTCTTCAGACCCACCTAATTGGCAGTCAAAACAGACTATCTCACTTCTAAATTTATCTGCCCCTTCCACCGAGGCAGAGCTAAAGGTCCCGTTAGGTCTGCGGCAGCGGGCGCTCTGAACACGCGGTGTTTATAAATAAACCCTATATGAATAGCTAATTCCTGGCACCGCTGCTCTCCTCAACAGCAGCTCTGGCAGCTCAGCAGCATGGAGGAGGTGGAGGCCGTGGTTTCATCATGCAAAGTGCTCAGCAGCGAGCCTGGCCTCCTGTGCTGCCTCGGCTGTGATGGGGCCGTCCCTGGTCCCCATCAACCCCAAGCAACTGTTTGTCTGTCTGGGTGTGGAAGTCTTTCTTCCCACCCCTGGATCTGTTGCTTTGCGTGCAGGTCACTGCTCTGCAGCGAGAGGAAATCAGTGTCCTCCTAAACATACTGCACTGGGGTGGGAGGAGAAGGCAAATCCTCCTTTAGCTGCAGCTGTCTGGGGGACAGCCCCTGCATCAGCAGCTCTAGGTGAACCCACTGCAGCTCATCTGTCCCCCTCAAGTGCAAGGGTCCAAATGATTTTGGTGTTTGGCAACTTGAACTGCTCTGGAGGATGATGACACTTGAGCTCCTGAGTTGCCTTGCGTACTTTGGAAGGGTTACTTGTGCCATTTGGGAACATGTCCTTGTACATCTGTTCAGCCATAGGATATGATTTCATGGCTGGGCTTGAGCTGATCTAAGACTTTTGCTGCTGAGAAGGAAGATCCTGCCCTGATTTCTGCTTCCAGTCCTACTGGCTCTTGTCAGCTCAGCTGCTCACAGGACCATGGCCAGGTCTGTGAGCTGATCCAGCTGAAAGCCAGCCCTCTTTAGGTGGGAAGCTGGAACAGAGAAAGCAACTGATCCATTTGGGATCCTCCAAATCTTGACAATAGGATCTATAAGCCATCCAAAATATTATCTTGCTGGAGACATCAACAAGCCTCCCTGCTCCAAGTGGATAACTACTGTCCTTTACATTGGAATCAGCACATACACGAACCTGAACTCTCCCAAAACTCCAAACAGACAAGATCAAATACATTTTACACCCAGCCCTTCCTTTTCACAAGCTTCATTTAGCAGAACTCGGTGTCTTTGGCACCACAAGCTATATGAGCAGTTGGCTGTTGCAGGCACAAAGGTGATGACCTGACAGCTGAGCTGATATGGGGTGAGCTGTGATTTGGTTTTGATTTATAGGGGCTGGAATGAACCTGTGCTTTTCCCACCTTGGGTATGAGGCACCACTGAGGTGGTGCTACTGAGTCTAGGAACCTAGTATTTCTTAAAGGTATTTAAAATGTCATTTCCAACCATGATTTCCCATTTCACACACAAGAATGCAGAAAGACAGCAACCTCTCTGGAGCATTCATTCAACAAAACGTTGTGGGACAGAACTTTCTCTTGATTATACTGTTGAAAGAGGAAAACTGGAGTAATTCAGGGATCTCTGATCTTTACACAGGGCATGTTGAAAAGCTTGCTCCAGTGTGAAAGTCCTTTAAAAACAGAGGCTGTATATCCGAAGTGAGCCCACCAGAAAAGAGAAATAATAAAGAAAGTAGCTTTGAAAGACTGGGCAAAGGCCTGGAGGAGCCACAGTTTTCCTTCCCTGCAGTAAAGCGTGGCTAAAACAACACAAACTCCTATGGCTTACTAATTTTTCAACCCAATATTTTCATATAATTTGTGTGCTTTATAAGCCCTGGAAAAGCCACAAGAGGCCACGCATTTCTGATGTAATCGTCTTTGAATTCAACAAAGACCATTACCATGTCAATGAGGGGGATGGTTTCAAAGAGCAGAGGGTGGTTTGCAGAGCACCCAGAGGGGATTTTCACTGCAGCTACTGAAATAATAAACTCCTCTTTCCCCCTTCCCTTCCAAACTTCGGCTCCAGCTGGAGACATTTCAATAGTTTAGTTCTAATCACAGATAATTCTTTTTTTATTGTGTCATGTTGGATTCTGTTGTTATACACAACAATTGTTGCCATGTAACTAGACCAGCAAGGCGAAGTTTTAGCTCAGGTCAGTTGGAGCACAGACTCTGCATCTTGGCCTTTGAAGATGATGTATGTTTGGGGTGGAGGTTGCCCTTGTTTCAAGGGGCTTCTTCATAGAAATGGCTTTTCTCTCTCTGAGCATATCCCAGCTTTTAGTGTGTCTGTGAGGTTCATCACTTCTGCTTCAAACTGCCAAACACTTCTGCATGGGGGTGTTTTGATGCATGAGAAGTCCCACTGGCTTACAGTGAGCTATTCAAGATCCAAAATACTTCATAGGCATTCAGTCTTTGTAAGTTTAGGACCTCAACTGTGCCCTTCTAGGAGGCTGAAGTGAAAGGAAAGGCAGGAGGTAGGAACACTATGAGCAGACAAACGGCATCACAAACTACTACCACTGTAAAATATACAAGAGCATCCCAAGAAAAAGGTTTTGCTGCAGATCAGCACCTTAAGTCCAGCCCCTTGCAAAATGCATGTTGGTGAAATAGTCTGAGCACTTCTTCCAGTGCAAAAGTTACCAGCTGAAAATAACAGCTCAGGGTGAAAGAGCTGAAGAATTGGATCTGTAGCTAATCACAAAGAAGCCTAAAACCGAGTATTGACAGCAACATGGCACTATCATCCCTTTATGAAGAAAATACATCCCTTTATATGAAGAAGAGATATCCCTTTATGAAGAAAATAATCTATTTAAGTGCTTTCCCTGTTGCTCCCAGAACACTGATCTCTCTCTTCTGGATCTACTGGCCCGTGAAGTGGTCCTAGCAATGAAAGTCTGAGTTTTTTCACAAGTGACCTCATCCTGTTCCCTCTGCAAGCGCTCCCTGAAGGTACGAGCTCGGTGAAGATCCAGATCACAAGGAGTTTCCAAACAGATGTCAAAATGCCTCGGAGAGAGGGAATAAATCATGACCAGCAATCCCATCTCTATTGACTCTGGAAGGAGCCTAGCCACCCAACTCAGCCTAGATGCTGAGGGCAGGATTCGGTTGCCGAACCACAGATGTCTATCACTCTTTGAGAGCCCTGAGGTAACCCAGTCATGTGTGCGGGGTTGCAAACATAATTAAGGAGGTCACACAATCCCTATGATTCCACAGGAGATTCCAGACCTTTCCAAAGCAGCTGGAGAGCACCAGAGATACCCTAGCAGTGAAATCCCACCCATTTTATTGCTGGTTGAGCAGAAGTACTTGGGCCAGGACCAACAGTTGCAGAGAGACAAAGCTTTTGGGAGGCTTTAGGGGAGGGAAGAGCATTTTCCTCCCATTATAAGAAGACGCCACTTGTAGGGTTGAAAAACTGCAGCTCGCCAGAGCATAACCATTAAGGGTTTATTACAATTGAGTTTTATAACGCGCGTTCTAATAAGTCCTTAAAGAATGTGGCTGTATGCAGTAATCATTTCATAAATATTAATACAGCATTTAGAAATGGGGCCTTAATTTAAAGTGTTACCTTTTTATTAGCAAGTGCACGGTTTAATTACTGCAGTAAAACCAGAGATTAGTTAAGCTTTGCTGCTGTTCTATTACCTGGGAACCAGCACCAGCCCAGCTTTAATAAGCAGCTTCTGAGGAGGTGAAATTCCTCTGGCTAGAGACTGAGGGGGAAGGTTTGCCGCTGGAAACTGACTGTATTCTTTAACAAGGCTAGACTGTGGAATAACTTCTTCGTGCTGTCTGCATTCTTGTGTGCGTGTGTGTTAATTCACACACGTCCCCAGTTATTTCCACTAGGGATTGACAGGCTGGCCCTGAGCAAACAAACAGAAATAAAGCGCGAGGATGCGCGAGCAGCATCGGTGCTCAGCTTGAAAGGGTTTGATTTCTTTGGGGTTTTAAAAGACAATTCTGAGAAAATATTTACTCGTTTTTCCCTATTTTCGTTTGCACCCTGGGGCTGGAAGCTCCTTTTTTTTTTTCCTCTATCATTTCTGGTTCAGCAGATAGAGCTGGGGAGGAGGCAGGACACCAAGTTTCCATCCTGAACTCTGCAACCGATGTGCTCAGTTGGAGGGAACAAGTCAACCTTTGTACATCAGTTTCCCAATGCACGAGATAAAAATAACAATCCTGGAGCGATGTATCCTGGTACTGTTGTTTGGAATATGGGCCTTGGGAAGAGACAACGGAGACCTCAGCGGTAGCTGCATTGTGACCTAGTACATGAGATGACCTGATTTGATTACTGCCTGCTTCAGAGTAGTGGGAGATACCCCACTGCCTAAAATCCCAGGTAACTGCAAGCACCAGGTTCCCCCTGAAACCAAATACTGCTCAGGGATACTGGATGTGCAGACACTTGCAGGACACCGCCTTTTCGCAGAGAAAGGATAATCCAGCAGATGTGGGATGGCAAAGGGGAAGGAGGGACCGTATCTGTCCTCTGCAGGAGCACATTTCAAGAGCAGCCCGCTCAGTAACTGTCTGAGATCATTCAAGAGGCCTGTGGCTATGCCAAAAGCTGAACTCATGTCCGTTTGGTCCCTGTCTAAGAAGATAACACAAGCTGTTCTGTGAATCAGTGCAATGGGTGAAGACAGCTATGTAAAAGCAAGGCAGTCGTCGTTCCTCCTGCTATTTGCAACCCTCTTAGCCTTGTGATTTATGATGTTTCTTGTTTTGCAGACCCAATGTCTTCTGGCCAATGCAGATTTAAACATTTGGAGCCATGTGCAAGTCACACCCTATCTCTGACAGACACATTTGTGATCACAAAGCCTAAGCTCTCCTCTTACATGAGTGTGTGTGTGTGTGCTTTTGGCAAGCGCAGAGCTGGGAAGACAACCACCACCTACAGCTGGAGACCTGAGGGAATTCTCAGACTTGGTTTTGGAAACAAGGGGAAAAACCCCTCTGAATCATATGAATGTGGCAAAAAACAGAGCAAAATGAAAGCTAATGCAGAGAAATCAGGACTGAAAGCAACCGGAAAGTGGAATCCCAAGAGAAGATGTGACTAATGGAGGATGAAGAAAGAAGAGAGATCTGAGCTGTCTTGTGCATCCATCTCCTCTAGGAAGAGGGTATCGGTAGAGCCTTGTGTTATCAAGGAACGACACAGTTTGGTTTCTCCTGGTGAGGAATTACAAAGAGAAAAGGAAGACAAGGAACAACATGAAGGGACTGATGCTGGACCCATGGTAAATACCAAGCATTCACATTAGCCTCCCCTGGTGGGACGCAAGCGGGGAATCCCAGTGCTGTCACCTACCCAGCTCTTTCGCACCTTATTCGGCCAAGCTGAGCAGCATTCCCAGCTGTGACACATGGATCAGCACTGGATGTTGCCATGGTTAATTTCACAATTAAAAACAAATAGAGCTTATGCTGCAGCCCATGTTGTAAAAAGAAATGGAACTACTTTGCATAACAGCATAATTAGGGCCTAATTGCCAGCTGGTCTGTTAAACCATACATGAAAACAAACAGGGCTATAAATTACCATTATTAGAATGCTATTGTGGCTTGGGGAGATATTACACCATGAGAGCTTATTCTGAGGATCACACTGTAAACAGGGCAGACCCAACTGGAGCACAGACTAAGCATGGCCCTCCTCCCATTGTCTTCCTCATAACCTTGGGGAGCATTCAACCAATTCGTCATCATCTTCTTTCCACTTGAGATCATCCGTGCATCCTCTCCACAGAAGAACACCACAAAAGACAGACACCGCTTTTCAGTGTGAAGAGATGCAGCAAAGGAAACCCCATGGAAAGACGCAGATACAGGAAAGGAATATATACTTTTATATCTTAATTCTTAAGGAGGCTTGGAGTGGCACTGGACCCAGAGTTCTCCTGGGAACTACCTTATGTTAAAACATCATCCATCATTAAAGCTGAATTACATTGTCAGCATTCATATTTCTGCCTCGCTGTTTTCTGCTGGCATTGTTTGCTTTTGGGTGAACAGCTGGGACTCACAGAGACAGAACCTGTCTGGGAAACCAAGGAATGATGCTGAGCATCATCTCTAATAGAACCTTGTCTGTAAGTGATTTGCCTACATGCACACACGACACGCTGGAGTGCTATTAGGATGAGAACTTAGCCTCTGCTATTAGTGTAACTTCAACTCTCTGTAGATACATCATACACATGTGTTGAATTAGCTGTAATAATCGAACTTCCCATGATGACATTAGACACAAGGGCAGATTCAGGATCTGGCTTTGCCATTTCCTGAAGTCTCTTCAACAATTAGGGTAGCAATTGGATGGGGAAACAGATTCCAGCCAAAGGGATTCAGAGCAAAAGGGATAAGAAATCACGACTATTTGAGGCTGCTCCAATGGCATCAATCAGCAGCAAGCTCTCTTTCGTTTCACAGCCTTTGCATTAGCTGAGCCCGTTCACTTCTACGATGTTTTGCATTTTTACAGCACCTTTCACTGTAATATTCCCAATCCCTCCCAAACAGGGGGTCAAATGTTGTGTTGGTCACATTATCAATAGCTGGGCCTTTGGCTGTGGACCACAGGGTTTGGCTCATTGTGTTACCCATAAGATGCACCTAGGGAGCTGTTTGTTAGTGCAGGTGAAGGACCCCTGAGATGGAGCGTGATGGTGCACAGGAATGTTAAATAAGGTTTGGGAAGGAGATGTTAGCAATACCAGATCTAGCTCATAACACTGAGGAGGAGTTTGCACTTTACCCAGGGACCCTGCTCCTCAGCAACCTGTTAGCAGAGACGTGCACCTCCATCAACACAATGCCCAAATCCCAGCCTGGGTGTTCACTCCAAGAACTATGTGGCACATCACCCTCATCTCCTGCCCACACACAATCTGCTGAGAGTGTTTCTCCTTTCCACTGCTGCCTTCTCCTTCCCCTCCCCTGGCCGGGCTGAAGATAAACTACAAACCTTCTCTACACACAGAATTACCCCTCCAACACCCCAAGCTCCTTTTTTCCCCTCCAGAAGTTTCCATGAGTCTCAGTGATTCCTGATCTTGGCTCCACCGAGGAGCAGGAATGCGAGGCTGCAATCACTGCCATTGTGGGAATGATAGCAGAGGCAAAGCCCCGCTGGCTTTGGGAGCAGATTGTTATTGCAGTAAGTTACGCTGTGCTAACAGAACCCACTTTGTCAGGCAGCCACAGCGCTGGCAGCCTCTTTCCCCTGGCTGTCCTGTGCCAAGCCAAGGGGCAGCCCGCGGAGATAGGCCATTTGATTTACTTCACAGTTATTTCTTGCAGGATGAAGGAAAACTAGAGAAAGGAAATTAAAAGCAGACTTGGATCACTGAGTCAGCACAGACACACATGCTCGCTGCCTGCTGGGTCATTGGTTGGCACTGGCAGAGCTCCACTGGGTGGAAGTTTATAGACTGCATTATAAAGCCTTTTGCCTGGAGTGGTTATCATGAGAAACGCAGGAGCAAATGAATCCAGGCAGGATGGGAAGAGTGCTGTGAGGATTAAGGAGCCCTTTGTGTCACCTTTTAACTACTGCTTGATATTTATAACAAAGGAAAATATCAGGGGGCAGAACCTGGCGTAAATCACTGTAACTCCCCCAGCCCTCCCCTGCTATCTGCAAGTGCTAAACACGCAGCTCTGCTCCCCCAGCTGTTCCTTTATGCACCAGCATCCCTCAGCCTTGTGCTGCACATCTCTGTGCTGGGTGGGGACTGGCTCCCCAAAGCAGGGCCCATGGGAGGGTGTCTTTCCATGCTGACAGAATGACAACGTAGTGGCCGTAGTGTCCAGCACCGAGCATCTTCCCGGGCAGCAAGGTTTAAGGACAGGGGTTTAAAGAACATTTTGTATGAGCAGAGTAGGTGGTAGCTGATTTCATACAGACCAAATGTATGACTGACATCACACTATCACCACTCCACGTCCTTTTCCCATGGTCTCCCCGGTTTCTTTTTCCTTCATCCCTTAGGCAACAGATCTTCCTGAAGTCACTCAAACAGATTAGTGAACACCTGGTGCTCACCGTTTGCCCCTTGCTCAGAGCTACATCCATCTGCCTGGAGATGATCTAACCTCCTCGCTTTCAGGACTTCCAGGCAGGAAGGTTTTCCTGTGGATCGATACTATTTGTACATGAGCCTTTTTAAGACCCATTTTTCCTAGAGCAGGAAGCATTCCCACATTTGTACTAGGCACTTTGTGGAGAGACATACTGCCATTCACGTTTGTTTTCTGTTCTCTTTGGCTGCCTCTCGATGCTTTCGTCCAGAGCCGCGCGTCAGCGGTTCTGGCACAAGTGGATAACTAATGACTTTGGAAGGTCCTATTTCATGTGAAGTTTATCTGCTTCTGACTGACAGCTAAGTGGACCCTTTCCAAAAGCTTCAGGTCAATTTCCCTGGTTCCTGATGTCCTCTTATGTCAGACACAAGATTTATTCTCCTGCCAATGCCCAGAAGGTTTGAAACACAGAATATGCTTGTCATGCTTTACCTCTCCATCAGCTTTGATGGGCATATGGGATATTAAATGGGCATTTTCTTCCTTGGGGAAAAAAAGGGGACTTTGTTTTAATCTGTTTGCTCCTCACTTAAATTGGCATCTGTGAGAGGGGAGTGAGAGAAATGAAGGTGGAAGGAAGTGAAAGAAAGATGTGGAAAAATTGAGCAGGATTGAACACAAAGAAGATGAATCAAGGATCAATAAAAGTGAATGAAAACAGGGAAAATCATTGGAGATCTTGAAATATCCCATGGAGGAACAACAGACATCAAGCCCTGCTGATGAGAAGTGATTTGAAATTGTGGCCATCCCATGAAGCAAAGGGAATACAGCAGAATACAGAAAGTGGATGACCTCAAAAGGATTGATGTGTGTCCCTGTGGTGATCCCACTGCTGCCAGGCTCAGGTCTGGTCTCATCCTGCTTAGGTAGGAAGTGGCACTCATGGAAGTCCCAGAAGGGCAAAGTCTGCATCATGTCAGTGTACAAGGCTTAATATCAATGTAGTGGAGTGCAAGAGCAAACTGAAGAGTAAGAGCTGTGAGACCTCTTGTCATCATCCAGCCACGGGGAGCTCCACAGAGGAGCAGCCACAAACCCAGAGGATAACCTGGAGCCACCGAGCGCTCACTTCACCGCCCACTTAGAAACCTCTCCTGCTCCTAAAGCAGCCCTTGCGAGGGGAACACAATACAACAAGATAAAGGAGAGAGCCAATACCAACAGAACATGCCTGCTGCCAGCGTTTCTTCATTGCTATTTTTCTAGAGAAAGAAAATACAGACTAAGCACATAAATGGACAGGACTTACTGAGCTCAGTCATTTTTCTCCCTCCCATGCACCACTTTGGAAAATAAATAGTTTTAAAAAATATAGAGTTTTTTTTTTTTTGCTTTTTCAAATCCAAGGCCCGTATGTAGAGGAACAGCAAAGCTTTAACAGCTACATTTTTGCCTTTTTTCCCCTGCTGTAATTATGGTCTCATTAAGATTCCAATAAAAAATAGTCAAGAAATCCATTTTTTTTTTGCAGGGAAAACAGCAGTGCCCACAGTGTCTCGCTCCATGTTACGCTTTTCAAATATTTGCATTTGAAATTCCTCACTGCAAATAATTCCAAGCCAAATGTAAATATAACACTTAGATTACTCCCAGAAGAACATTCTTTTGACCATTAATCCCTCCAATTCGGAATCAAATTTTTCCCTCTCTCCCTTCTTTTTTGTCCCCTTTCTCCCCAGGACTGTAATTTCACTGTATTGACTGGACCCCGCAACTTGACAGGATATATACATATATATATATGTATATGTACACACACAAATATATACATAATCTTGTTTTTTATATATATATATAGGCTATATATATATGTATCTTAGTACCCACTGGAGCTCTCTTCATCTCCTTTGCTTGCTTTGTGCCAGCCTGTCAGCTCTGTCTGCTCTTACACAGCCCATGGGGGAAGAGGTCTGTTTGTTATGACAGAATGACTGGGATGAGGTTCTTGGCAGGATGCTGAGTGGATGAGGAGCTTCCAGGCCTAAAAGACAAGGTGCTTTAACAAGCTGAGCCCTAGCAGGGAAGCAGAGCGCAATGCTGAGCTATAAGCAGGTAGGGAACATTATCACTCTTGCTTCACCTAAGTTTTCCTAGCACAGAGATAGAAGAGGCAGGAGGAACCACTCAAAACCCTCTAGGCAAAGCTCCTGCAGAATACAGGCCAAAGGATTTCTGTTTGAGTAAATCCTTCAAAACCAGACCAAACCCTGCAGTGAGGCCCCCATGTGTTACAGCTTCCACTATCTTCCTAGTTAACTTGTGCCAACATCACTTCTTAACATCACAACGTATTATATCAACCTTCCAAAATGAACGTGTCACGACAGACTGTGCCCAGTCAATCTCCTGGAGCTGATGGTAACTGGGCTCCTAATTCAGGTGGGATGAATCCATGCCTGTGTGTTTCTAGAGCAAGGATCAGTACAAAAAGGGTTTGTCTCACCCTTCTGCAGCCAGCTTCCAGCTTTGTGTCCATTTGGCCAACACTCCTCCAGGCCAGGAAGAGCTGGAGCTAACTCCAAGTACTGTTGTGGCTCTCTCTTGGGCATGATGCGCTTTCACATTAAAATCCTGAATATGATCTTCTCATCTACTCTTCTCCAGTGAATCACAGAATCACAGGATGGTGAGGGTTGGAATAAAACAAACAAAAGAAGAAAGAGGGGAGTGATGATGACAGCCCTTAGAGCACTGCAGAGACTCCTCGAGGCAAGGGTGAGACATCATTCAACGTATTATATCAACCATCTCAGCTATCATGTCACTGCGCTTTCAAAGGTGCAAGAAGTTTTCTCTGACATTTGAGATGAGAATTAATTCAAAATTCATTGACTGGGTCTTTTATGTGGGTTATTTTTCTCTTTTCCTTTTTCCCCCCCTCTATTGCATTTCATCTCGCATAACCATTTCACAAGCCACCACATACAATGAACTGGAGCCTCCTCTTCCCCAGGCTGAACAAGCCCAGCTCTCAGCCTGGTTCCAGAGCAGAGGTGCTCCAGCCCTCTCCTCACGATGGCGATGCTGAGGGGGGATTTGCTCCTGAACTGGAATCTGGGTCTGTTACTGATGGAGAGAAATGAAAGCCCCGATGCAGAGACTGCAGCGCAACGTGTTTATTAGCATTTGTGTAGTGTTTTGGTCATGGCCCTGTCCATGGAGGGATTTGAGTATTTGAACAGAGCACTTCCCCAAACAGCAGCTGGCTCCCACAGCCAGCACCGTCGGAGGCACATGGACAATGCACTTCTATGCTGCACTGCCATGCATTTCCAGGCTTTCCTCTTCCAGCCCCCCTCACCTCCCACCCCTCAGGAAGATGGTTTATGAACTGCGTACAAATGTTTTCATTCAATGGGAGGAATGTTGTTTTCCTAAAATCAGGAATTAAGACTGGGGCTCATTTCAGGAATTAAGGTGTTAAGCCTCAGGAATCCAGCTGCAAAGACACGCAGCATCCAAGGTACAGAAATGCCAACCGGCAGGAATCTGGGTGCGGAGGCTGTGCAATGTTAATTGGGTTTTTTTCTTAAAGCTAGGTTTGTCCTGGTTAGTGGAAGGCATTTTGTGCACTCTCCTTGAAGCAGCACTTGGAAAAAGGCCCTGGGGGACTTCTTTCCAGACCTTGTATTCATTGGAAGCAATTGGGTTGTATCATCCCACTTTCCCCATGGTTTTTTTTCCCTTGTGGGAATTGAGTGTGGTGGTGTTGGCACACAGCTGCCTCCCACCTCTGTGCCTGGGTGGAATGCAGGGAGCACAGACAGATCATCCCAGGAATGCAGTGGGTGTTTCCTTGGGTCTCGTTTCTGTGTTTTAATTGCTTTAAAAATAATAGCAAGTGTGATGAAAAAGAAAAGATAAAAAGTTGTGAAGTGAAGGGGAAATTAATTTGTAAGACAATGGAGCAGACTGCATTGCCCTGAGCCAGGCAAAGCCAGTCCTGGAGTAGCTTTCTCCACCTCCCCTGCTTTGCATTTGGCTCCATGAGTGTCTCCAAACTGAGCCTACACATCTGCTGACAAACCTCAGCCCTAACCTGCATCTCCCACCCTCGCTCTGATTATGGACCACTTGATGACAGGCTGACGCATCCTCGGTCTGGAGACCGACAGCGTTGCTACCATGGTTCAGCCCTGAACCACGCACAACTTCCCCTGGCACTGGCTTCCATGAAGAGAAGCTGTCAGTCAGGATTTGAATCTCTCCATCTATGATGCATTTTGCATAAAATACATAAAAATAGAAGAAACATCTTTAAGAGCACTCTCCCTGTTTGTTTTGCTTTCAGGTCTCCACTGTACCACAAACTTCATTAAAATGAATTCCAGTACACAACTAATCAGCTAAGCAAAGAGGCACAATTTAAATACATTTATAAAGGCACCAAACCTGCACTGCTAAATCACACCAGCTTTTCTTGCAATACTTGGTCAGGATTTTAGGCTGCTTGTTTTCTCTATGCAAAGGAAACATAATCAGCCTCTGTCCTTGACATGAGGGGAGATGATGGGATCTCAGGAGACTCCTTGAACCGGAGAGAAATCAAAGCCATTTCACTGGCCTCTGATTTAGAGACACAAATGCATGTTTCAGATACAATTGCAACATTTGCCATGGCAAGCTGCTTGGAAAAGATAAACTTTACAGTTTCCCCATCACTACAAAATGTATTCATTTATTGTCAGCAGCAAAGATTACCCCTGTACACAGAGTCCAAAAACTTGTGCCCAGCTCAAACCTCCCATCTCCAGCTGGGGCTCTCCCTTTATCCCACTGTCCATGCAGCTGGCTTTCTGCTCCATCAACCCTTTTCCTTTGCTTTGTGTGTTTTCCTCTGCATCCCTAACAGTTGCACTGAGAGGTAATCTAAGGGTGTCACAGTCAAATTTGCTCTATGAATTTCTTCAAGAGAAGAACTCTGCAAAGGATGAGAGGTTTGGTACAAATGAAATCAAGAAAAGTGGAACTGCAGGCAACCACCAAGAAAGAAAGGTGAGCAATAGGATTTCTGTAATGTAAAGTATAATATGAAAGCAGAGAGAGTAGAAATCACTCAGCATTTACTGCAAGGCCAATTGTGGGATAACTTTATCCAGCATGATGCTCTGAGGACCACACGTCCTGGTCCAGCCTGGCACTGAGCGCAGCACATGTGCTACACTTGAAGCCCATTCAGAACCTCACCAAGCTGACAGGTCTTGTGGCAATGCTTGAAATAAAGTAAGTGTATGAACACTTGGCTGGAGCGAGGGCATCAGATTGGTCCCTGAAGGCTTCTGCTGTCTGGGGGAGTTTGACTCTAGGTGTTAGTGGAACAGGAGAAGCAACTACATAACTGGCTGGGGTCAGACAACCTCCCTGTCCAGGGCAGTACAGTGAGATCCATAGTGAGAAAACCTCCTCTATTGACGTCCTGTAGCCTTAGAGCTCATTGCCAACATCTTCCTTTCCAAAGTAACTCCAAAGCAGGGGCTGTAAGGAGTGCCAGGACAGCAGCAGGTTGGATACCCCAGTGCTCCTCCCAGCCTAAGCAGCTCTGCTTCACAGAAGTGGGGCATCTTTTGATGGACACAGAGAGTTGGAACCCTGAGCTGTCAATCAGGCCTTCCAAAGCCTTCAGACACCTCTCTACCAGCACAACCTTTCCTTCCTACATCTTCAGCAGTCAGAAGGCCACAAAACTTTTAAGGCTCAGGATTCCCCTGGGAGAAAAGGTGGAAGGGAGCTCCCCAGTTCTACCATCACCCCAAGCAAAGGCCGGTGGACAGGAGGAGGCTCCTCACTGGGGCAGCAGACTGTAAATCCAGTCTGTTCCCAGAGTTTACTCAACAGTGCAAACAAAAATAAACGGGTGTCAGCTCGCCTGCTTAAAGAGGCCATGAAAGGTGACACTGTGTCACTAATCCCTTGTTGCCATTCATTAAATACATCCTCTAGGCTGTTAATCTTCACACCTTCCTTTGGGGGCCACCAGGCAACAAGCTGGGAGGTCTTGACCATGGCAGAGGATGGCAGGAGATGCCGAAGGTCAGCCTGAATAAGCAAAACCAAGAGCACTGGAACTGTAATAAGATCATGTGTGAAGAATGCACGCTAAATATGATCAAATTAGCTGTGCTATGAGGAGCAACCAGGAGCCCAGCAAAGCGGACGGAGGATATCCCAGAATGCCCAGAGAAACTGGATAAGCCCAAATCCCAGATGTGGTATTTCTGTCACATCACGATAGCACACATCCTTGGCCACGCTGGGGACAGCAGCAAAGCTGGGGACACTTCTAGGGCTAGCAAGAAGCATGTTCACAACGAGAATGGACCTCTCTGGCCTGCTTGCAATATAAAGCATCCAAAGAAAGGCAGCAAACACGGACTGGCTCCCCACAAGAAGCAGCTGGAGGAAGGACTGACATTTAGGTTGTATCCCAAGCAGCCCTGCACCTACAGGACCAGCCAGGCTGCCACAGTATGACAGAAGAGCAGACACAAGGACCCTCATATGCCCTTCAAGGGCAGGATGAAGGCACTCCTCACCTCGATGAGGTTACATCTGGATCAGAATAGCCTCATGCATTTTGTCATTTCCATAGCAGATCTGTGGCATACCCTTATTTGCATCAAACCAGAAATGCAGTAGAGCAGTCACATCCCACGGCATAAAACAAGCAAGGGCTGCCTGCGAGGCTGGGATGAGTGGGTCAAATCCAGCAGCCTGAGCACAGGGCTAACCTGTAGGGGTGAGACTGGGTTAGAAAAGGTGCTGGTGCGCGTTGTACACTGAGATTCTGCACAAAACTGGTCTTGCCTCAGCAGCTTTCCAGGCTGGGACCTCTACAGGCTCTGCCTTTTTGTATGTCCTTGGTGCCAGATGTGGATGTCCGCTGGTGCTTTCCCCACTGGGCTGTTCATCCAAACAAACATGGGGATGTTCACCACAAACGTGGGTTGTTCTGGGCTGAGCTGATCGGGTTTAGATAACTAACAAAGAGAAAGCAGGATCTGGGAGCCTGGCAGTGGCCTGCCCAAGTGATCCCTGCTCTCAGCATTGTGTGGCATCTCAGGCAGGATGAAACATAGAACCACAGAATCCCAGCCTGGTCTGGGTTGGAAGGGACCTTAAAGCTCCTCCAGCTCCAACCCCTGCCACGGGCAGGGACCCCTTCCATAGAGCAGCTTGCTCCAAGCCCCTGTGTCCAACCTGGCCTTGAACACTGCCAGGGATGGGGCAGCCACAGCTTCTCTGGGCACCCTGTGCCAGCGCCTCAGCACCCTCACAGGGAAGAGCTTCTGCCTAAGAGCTCATCTCAGTCTCCCCTCTGGCAGGTTAAAACCATTCCCCTTGGCCTGTCCCTACAGGCCCTTGTCCAAAGCCCCTCTCCAGCTTTCCTGCAGCCCCTACTGTTACAAGGTCTCCCTTGAGCCTTATCAACCCTGTTCTCCTCCTGACCTGGTCTAAATACAGGTCTCCGGGTTTTCCTTGGGCTTGTGCATGGAAAGGAGGTGAATATTTGGGACTACAAAGTTTCTTCCTTTAGTAGATAAACGTAGTAACACATCTGCAGCGAGGCTCAGAAGGATGATAGCACGTCTGCAAGGCATGCTATTCCCCTCAAATTCTTTCCAGTGTTGCCTCACCGTGTAATTCCCTACAGGTGTTGTTGTTCTTAGAGTTTCACGATAAATAATCCGAGCAAGTGGACATTTTGTTATAGAAATATCTCACTGGCACATACATCCCCTCATTATTCACCTGGTGCCTGTGCTACTGTTGAAATGCAACGGTATGCACTGACACTGCCCTTGTCTGGAAAGGAGAGCTGCCAAACACACAGCAAGTCCGAATGACACCTGGCAAGAAGGGAATAGTTCAGGCTGTGTCCTCAGCCAGCCGTGCAGACTTCCCCATCAGATACACCGAGGTGTCAGGGTGACTTTGTTGGATGGGACAGATGAAGAAACTCCTGACTCCCTGCCCCTTCGTGTCCCATGGAATTACTCTTCTGAAAGAGCTTGAACTAAAAGGAAATCTCTCATTTTGGCTCAAATGATGACAGCCAGAAAGGAACTGAGGAACAGAGGAGAAACACACCTTTTTTTGTCACATGAAATCCACAGGAAAAAAGATCTTTAGAAGAATTAGCTTGCAGAGATCAAGCTGCACAAGGGAGAGATGGACAGAGAGGCCACTGCAGCTGGTGGTGGCTCAGAGTGACCCTGCGATGAAAGATGGGGAACTCTGCCTGTATCATTTCAACATGGCAATGAACCAGCATCTCCCCCTCCCTTCCTCAGAGCAGGGACTCTGAGCCCATCCTTGGGACGGGAGCTGCTCTGCGCCAGGGCATTACTGCAGGTTCTGCTCACCAGCCCATGTCTGTCCATGCGCTTTGCCACCAAAATGCGTTTGTGTTCATCTGAACCAAAAAACCCCGACACACAAGCCCCGTCCTCCCAAACCAGGGATCCCGGTGCATGCAGCCCTATTGACTATTTATCTTTGCTGAGAACATATGGTTCCACTTTGTGAGGCTGCTGGTCTCCAGGGTTAATGACATATGACCACATGGCCCAGAGCAAAGAGTGATGGGACCAACGTGCAGGACAATTGGGGAGGGGAAGAAAAATAAAGGAAGGAGTACTGAAACGTCCCCCTACACACAGAAAATGTCAGGTCCTTGGGCTGACATCAAGACAGATGTTGTTAACATCTGGGAAGATGTTAAGTGTAGGCTTTCTTTTCCCTTTTTACATTTAAATGTTCCAAATGTAAATATTACACATAAAAACATTTCTAAATGGCACTGTCTTTTTTACCCTGCTGAGGCCATGGTTGTCTCCACACCACTTACATCTCGGCTTTTAAAGGTTTTCCAGTGACACACTCTCAATGTGTCCAGTGACAAATGATGTAACATGTTATTAGACCATTGGTGCTGTTTCAGTGGAGCCCTGCGTTTCATTAAAGTTAGCACGCAACATTTCTTTCCAAGCAGCCCCACAGAACAACACCACCTCCATCCACACGAAGCGATGTGCAGTCCCTCGCAGGTATTAACACACTGACAAAAGCAAATAGCCAGAAGGGTCCTTCAGGCTCTCCCTGTCTCATACACCCTCCCCAGGGACTTCAGCCCTTCTGTTAGCATGGGAATAGGCACCCCTGGGAGGCATTTCACAAACCAGCACCAGCCACGGGCCAAGCTGGAAGCCCCGAAGGGCTTAGAGGCATCTCTCCAGGTCAGACCTAGAGCCCTGGACTTGCCCCATTGCTCTGTGCTTCCAGGAACCTGGCTCATTAAACACTGGTGGATTTCTACAAGCCATGAGCAGAATAGGCTCAATACCAGTTCTGCGCAAGCTGCCTCGCTCTAAACTCCAGCCTTCATCCTGCTCATGCTTTGTTCGCTGCTCAGTTTTACATACGTAGGGGTGACTCTGATAGAGGCAATTGTTTTACTGGTGTCACTTAGGGGAAAGAGCTCCTTCAACAGTACATGGCCATATTTTTATACTTGTGACACTAAGGGCAGACAGAGTTTTACTGAAAGAAGAGTGCTTTTTGGAGGATTGCTTATTTTGTTTGGGGCACTAATATAAACCGTGCTGGCAAATCCTTTCTCCTGTAGGCAAAGGTTAAGTAGTCCATTGATTTAATTGGCTTAAAGTTAAGTAGGTGCCTACAAGATTAGAGCCTGAGAGCAGACCCCCATTTCAAGCTGGCTTCCTTCTTCCTCTGACATCACAAAAACTCTGTGTGATTGCTTTTTTCCCCCAGCTTTGAAACTTCAACGTTATCCTCTGTCAACATCTCAGACGTTGGCAGAAAGACACAAAGCAATGGGTCACCGCTGTTTCCAGCTCGCTCGTGCTTCATTGCTCATACAGCTTCAGGGACGCTCTACAAACAGCAGAAGTCACATTTGTCCTGCATCAGGGCCACATCTGAGTGAACACAAGGAGCTCAGCTCACTGGTCTAGTCTTTTAAAGGCTGACATCCTAACTCCATTTTCAAACACGTCATTTCTGTGCCGTTTACGCAGATCATATAGCATGAATACAGTGGGAACTCTGGGCAATGCGAGACACAAGATGGGCCCTTTTGACATACTTCTTCCTGGAAGAACATCCACCATCCCATGATTTTCATGTGGCAAACACTGCTGGTTTGAGTAAGCCCTTACAATAAATAGCCTCCCAGCCCTCTGAGTTCCTTATCATAGAATCATACAACGGTTTGGGTTGGAAAGGACCTTAATACCATCAAGTTCCAACCCCCTTGCCATGGGCAGGGACATCTCCCACTAAACCATGACACCCAAGGCTTCGTTCAACCTGGCCTTGAACACTGCCAGGGATGGAGCATTCACAACTTCCCTGGGCAACCCATTCCAGTGCCTCAGCACCCTAACAGGAAAGAATTTCCTTCTTATATCCAATCTAAACTTCCCCTGTTTCAGTTTTAACCCAGTACCCCTTGTCCTGTCACTACATATGCAAGTAAAGTTTAAGTTTATCACCCACTGACACGATCCAATTACATTAAGAGTGTGAGCACCACCGGGAACCTCTGTAGCAAGTGAGAAAAGACAGCACTTTAATACTGGAAAGCACAAAAGGTCAAAATCTGAGCCCAAAAGATGAGAATAAAACACGTGAAAGGGTATTCTGTGTCATTTCTACCAATGTGAACCTCGGCATTGCCATAGCCACAATGAGAAACTGCTAACAGCACAGAGACACTCATATCAAAATACAGGGAACCAGTAACTTGAAGGCATCTGCTTCAAGCTGGAAGTAAATTCTTTTACAAACCCTCTTCTTCTTACTACGTTTTGGTTACTTCTTAATTCTCTAGAAGCGTGTTGGATTATAAATGTTTATGACATATTTGTACTGCACACCTGGCTCTCTGGGACATGTACAATAGTAATAGATTATATGATTAAATGTTTATTGAAAACATCTCAGTAATGTGCAGTTTTCCACTGCAGCATGTTTGAAAGAGCGGGTTGGCATTACTTTAGTGCTTCAAAGATTCACCCATGTTCTTCATCATCTTGTTTAGGACAGAATGCTGTATGAAGCGTGAACAGGTAATGTCCTCCCTCCCTCCACAGTCAGTGTCCCACTCTCCAGAGAGAGTGTTAAAGGCTCTTCTGTGAGTGAAAAACATCACTGCTTCCCACTGAAAAGAGAGTGGTCGAACACAACCACTGACGTTACAAACTGTTCAGAATGGGAACAGAGTTTTCCTCCCTGTTTTCACAGCACCTGCCAGAATGAAGTTCTGTTTTCAGCTCTCCCTTAAGCGCTTTCAGGAACTATAATAAATCAAAAGATGCAACAGAGAGCTCTGGAAGAGAACATACATTATGTTTTGGTAGATGTTTAGATGCTAAAGATGCAGATAAACACACAGTTGGGTTTAGCCACAAAGTGAACCAGGTTCCTAACTCTGATGAGCTCATCTTCATGGGAAGTTCTGCAGGGGCCACGAGGGATAACTCTTCACCTCTGGGTGCCTATGGATGCCCAGGGAATTTGTCCTTTGATTTTTGCTGCTCTACTATAAAGCTTGCATCGAGGGGGAACTGCTCTGTACACACTTGGGAGTTTTTAACACCACTGCTCCTCATCCAGCTTGCTGGGTTTTACTATGGCAACTCCACACCCTGCTACTCCCAGTGGTTGCCATGCCCTCAGCGGCAGCACCATGTAGTGCAGAATGTGCTACAGAGACATTCCTGTTCCACAGAAATAGGCTTGGAACTGCCAGTGCTTCAAGGCTGTAAAGTCACGTACATTGGGATTATAATGCCAAAAAGAATGAGAGCTCTAATTTAAAACTGCAGACCCCTTAATGCAGAAATTACCCATTAAACAAGATAAGATGACATAAAGCCCTGCTGGAATGAGTGCTGGGTGTTTGTGTAAACAGCCTGGATGTGAGCAAGGGAACAGCTGTAGGTTAGGGCTGATGTCTGGGGGGGTGATGGAGACAGCTTCTTTCCTTTCAGCTGGTACTTTGAAGGGCTCTGCTAATTGCTTATCTCATTTTCTCATCTGATTACCTCTGGCTGCAAACCCATCCACGCTCTGCCTCTTGTGTATGTTTATTAGAAGCGTTTTGAACTGTGAAAGGCCTGCAAAGTGCATACCCCTTGCAGAAGACAGGTTAAAAACCCCAGCACAAATACCTCCAGGGTTTGTCTTTTACCTGTTTCCTCTCCTCATTATCTCAGAACAATCAGACTTCACTGTGCTTTCTTTGGAGCTGGCGTTGCACTTACAGAGTTACAGGAGAATGTGAAGTGAAGGTGGCAGCGTGTTGAAGCAGGCAGAGGCTGCTCCGGATGGCTAAGGAGATGTGTGCATGATGTCCTCACCTACAAGGGTATTATAAATACATCATTCAATAATAGTATTAATAAATACATAGCCAACCATTTGAGCATTGATCTCCCTGCAGAAAGCATAGGTGTTTTCCCATGGGAGAACAGGAAAGTGGTATCTGAGCTGCCTGATCGGGGAAATGCCCTTTGCTAGTCACCTTCGTCTCCCTAATTAACACTGATGCAGGGGTATGTTCTGGGTCAGTCGTGCTAAATATGTTGGGTCCAAAGACACACTCTGGATCCTGAGTCACATGTCGGGAGTAGAAATACAACAATCCTTTAATATTTTATCAAAATAGTGTTATTTTGAACAGAGGTTTACTGTGAATATTCCATATATACTAGTCAGTGTGCACGGCACTGTGAAAGGCTCCTGAGAAGCTTCATATCTAAATAGAGATGAAATGGGATTTGCTTTACCCAAACAATAAATATTTAACTAAGACAGAAATAAACCGGTATCACAGTTCAGTGACTGCAGCCCTCTCCTGTGTGCAGACTCTAAAGCAAGGCTGTGCAGTCGCAGTGCTGTCCTGACCATTACCTTGCTGTCGGTATCGCAGTCTATTCCTTCAGTTACTTTGTGATAACCCACTTCACAGACCATAGAATCACAGAATGGTTTGGGTTGGAAAGGACCTGAAGATCACCCAGTTCCAACCCCCTGCCATGGGCAGGGATGCCTCACACTGGACCACGTCACCCAAGGCTCTGTCCAACCTGGCCTTGAGCACTGCCGGGGAGATCTCATTTTATTTCCTGATGCGATATGAGAGAATTCTTGGATCTCAACATAGTTCGTGGGATGGGAGAAATCCAACCTAAGTGACGAGTGTCCAGTTATTCCAGGCTTAATGCAAACGCCAGGACAGATCGAGAACAGATTGTTTTCCTTGTCCTTTCCCCACCGCATCTTCCTTTTCATCTCTAACATAACCATCTGACCAGAAGAGAGCAGCCCTTCTCCCACACTAGAGATTTACACATTGGACTAAGTTTGGGTTCCCTTAGAGCAGACATACAAAGCTAAAGCACTGAGGGAGAAGTGAACTTGAATGCTCTTTGTGTTTGTTTGACTTAGGCAGGTCCACTTTGCCTGCATCATCTTAATGGTGCTTCGGAGGGGAAGAGACCCGGGAGGTCTAGAGCAGTGAAAGTCCGCCTTCCCCAGCACTGTGTGTGACAGGCAGTTGTTGAATCAGACCTCATCAATTAACAAGAATTTAATTAGCTTGTATTGTTGCTGTCAACTCGGACAACTCGGACATGGAGAACAGATCATGGGTTTCCTTGGGGAGCAGTTTGCGGGGGGGTGCTCTCTGTCTGAGGGGAACCTGTAGTTGGAGAGCTATTTATAGGTTTTACATGGCCTACTGCTTCCTGTGCTGTGGGAGGGTTCAAGAGTGAAGCCATAAATGAATTCCATTTCCTTTTCTCCCTTTAGGACTGCAGGTATGGACCCTCTGCTTATTTACCTTCTGCCTGACAAGGTTTTCAACTGACTAAGCCATTCTTCTGTAATCCCCACTGGATCCTTGACGTGGGTTTCCATCACAGAACATCCTTTCAAAGCATTATGTCTTGGCTCTGCCTGAACTATATATAAATATATTTGTATATATGTGGTAGTGTTTTCTCAGGAGAAGCATGAAATGACTCAGATGAATTTACTACAGTTGTGAAGAATTCACCTCAGATAAAGAAGCCAAGATATCACCCATAGCTAGAATTTACTAGCAAGCACCACAAAAAGTTCTACGTATAAGTCTTGCGATTTAAATTCATTTTTCACTACACTCAAATTGGACAGTAACTGTAGTGACAATAGTTATATGAACGCCAGAAATAGTACAGCATCAGCTTTATGTCCCAGAGTCCAGTCCTACACTTGTATGGGTTATCTTGCACTGAAGATGTACCTCACAGCGTAGCTACTATAAGCTGGGCTGGCACCGTCAAAGAGCAAAGGAAGGTATTACGGTTGGAGCAACTGCTTGCTGGATGTTAGCTCAGTAATGATGTGGGGTTTTGAAAGCAGCTACTAATTGCTTTCATTAAACAATTATCCATAAGATCAAATAAATAGCAAATAATAAATCTTGCCGCTTTGGAGCACATTTCACTTAGATAAGGATCAACTGTGAAATATAATAGAGCTTCATTGTTATTATTAGTTTGAACTGATGAATTAGTGCTTACAAACCACGGTACCTGAACTGTGCAAGGCACAGGAGATGCAAGTAAAGCAATCAATAAGACTAAAGCTTCTTTTTAGAGGCTCAGAGGATAGTGAAAAGTGTTGTTTCTTTACCTCAGCAACAGAGGGAAGCTCTGCAGCCCAGAGACAAGGAAGGAGCTGCTATCTCAATGTCTGTGCTTGCCTTGAATGTCACTTCTCGAGGCCCTCTGCCTGGCAGCACCAACCTCCTCCCCAGCCCTCCCCAGAGATGGAGCTTGCAAGGTCACAGAACAGGACGATCATATTAAAGCTTAATTAATTCCATGCATCTTATTAAATAAACAAAAATCCATGAGCCCTGAGTGTTTCGTATACCCCAGTGTTGGATTCGTTTCTGGATCTGAGCCACCAGCTTCCCAATCTGGTCAGGAGAGGCACAAAGGAGACCGTTTCCAAGTCAGTAACCAAGCAGTGATTTGTGACATGTCAGGAATATTTAGGGAAAAATGATGGTGCCAGTGACCCTGGAGAAGGGAAATCCATCTTTTGGTTGGGAAGCGGAAAATAACTCTTGGAAACCTAACACATTTCCCCCCCCACCCCCCACCCCCTTGCTTCCAGTCTATTCCAAGATGGAAGATTAGTAGCTTGCAAAAGAAAGAATGTCACATAAAAAAATAAAGGGAACAGATTACCAGGAGCAAAACTGATACTAAAACCAAGCACTGAGCCATTTTCTCTCTGTCCTCCGCTGAGAAATACTGAGCGAACATTTACTTAGCAATTAGGTTTTAATGGCAGGACTTTCAAGGCAGCGCTGGGCAGAAAGTCAAAATCTACATTTTAAGGAGATATTTTAAGTACCCTACAATGCACAGGAGCCCGTATGGTTTTTCTTTCACTTGTAACACGGCACTTTGTCTTCCTACAAATGCATGTGGCTGAAAAGAGATAAATGCAGACGTCATTAGGTACCTCATATAGCTCATTCGCTTAAGCTTCTCTGAGCGGACAGCTGGTACTGCCCTGCTGAACCCCTGATGGATTTCAGAGAAGGATGTGCAACATAACCATAAGTGTTCAGCTCTAGAATGAATACAGGCCTTAAAAAGACTCTGAGATGAACTATTTCCCTTAAATTAAAGACTTGAGGGCACACAAACAAGTAGACATTTGGAGCTCAGGAGGAGGTTAAACGCTGCTCATTCTATGGCATATTTCCTGGTAGAGCATCCAGACACCTGCATCTGCTGCTGCTGGGTTGTACCCAGTTCATATTCCTTCTAGGACTCTCCCATGTGCCAAGAGCATCTATTTGCTCAAGAAGGGACTAACTCTCATCACACGTCTGCAGCAAACCTTGCTTTGTGCAAGCTTAATGCAGATACAACAGGGGCCAGTCCAGACTGGCTGGTCTGGTATTTTATCTGCACTGGGATCAAGACACAACCTTGACCAGGGAAAGAGGAGTTATTCCTAGAAAGGTGAGTTGTGCAAAGAAAAACAAGTAGTGAGAAGAACTGAGCATGAGACAGGAAAGCCACCTGGTAACCCTGTGCCTCAGTTTCCCTTTAAACCAGGAATCTTAACACAAGGCTGTACAGTGCACAACCCAGCCATCAGAAGCGCTTGTAAGGAACCACCTCTCACTATAAATAAATTGTTGATAAAGAAAGAAAATAAGCTTTGAAGAGAGTGAAATAAACCCAGGATATAGAAACTACATCCCAAAGAGCTCCCTGAACTCACAACTGGAGCGAGACGGCTCGATGTCACCATCCTCCCTGCTAGTACAGCTTGTTTATTTCTGCTTTGCAGTAAACGCAGTATTAGAGAGGAAAGGAGGGGGTGTACACTCCCATGAAAGCTTCCCCCATCCTTTTTTCTCCTTTCTCTAATGCTGCCCCTGATATATTAAGCTACATTCCTGCCAGCTTCAAGGACATGTTTCTGAATCCCATTCAAAACGCTGACAGCCACTGAACGTGTGAGAGGAAACATGCCCTCAGATGGACTGCATTTATTCGTCTGGTTATACCTTTAATCTGACATGTTTAGTAAAACCTCTGCAGTGAGTGCTGAGAACGTTCCAAGAGAAGAAAGAAGGAGAAGCAAGATTCAGGTGTTGCCTCTGAAGGTTGCTGTAGAGTTGGTTAAGGCAGGCTGCAAACTCAGAAGAAACTGGTTCAGAGCAAGGAATGGGGCTCTCCACTGATGCTACCATGGTTTGGGGGTTTCTGACCTCAGGGATTGCTGCTGGAGTCGATGGTCTTTACTGAAACCTTTTGCTACATGGAAATACAAGGATGCCCATGTGCTCCTTCATATTCTTCAATGCAAAAAATCACAGGTCTAAGCTTGAATCCATTTCACTGTTGAGAGTCGCACGAGCTGATTTCCCTTCTTTGAACTGACCCAAACAGGGCTTCAGCAGAACCACTCTGTGTGAATCATGCCCTAGAGTCGAGGCAGATGAGACACAAGAGCTGCTCCCCTCACTCAGGACAGAAACTGCTGAAATCCTGCTCACTTTAAAAAGGGATGTGCTGATTTACCCCATCGGAAGAAGGGAAACTTTCCAGTCCCAGTTTTAATACATCAGAGCTCTCCTGCAAACAGCTGTATTGTATTTGTTTGATCTTGTTGTGGTTCTTTTTCTTCTTTCTCTAGTTGGGGACTAAATCAGTGTCTTTCCTTATTTTTAATGGTGAGGATATGTATTTGTTCTGTCCTGGTGAAGTTCTAGTTACTCCTATTTCATTTCCATCAACATCAGTCAGGACCTATTCACCAGACTTAACTAGGGATTAAACACATTAACAAATGACTCACCATGATCTGAGGGATTTCTGAGACTGCCACAATGCTGAGCAAAGGGGACAAAGTGGAACAGCTTAATCAGTCCTTAACTTCTTTAAATCCTCATTTTTCCCTCTATTAAAATGGGAGGAGACAGTTCCCTGTGCTGCTAAAACTGGGGTGATGGGAAAAAAAGGTCACTTTGCAAAATACAAAGCAACTTTAATCACTATGATAAGGTTCTCCTTAAAAGTATTCAGTTCTGCCCTGATAGTCCTGCAGTAGGCACGTTCAGCAGCAGAGACCTTGAGCCATGTTAAATTGTGTTCGCTATCTTGAGCATTTGTGGTTACAAAGTGCCCATGGGACAGTCAGTGTGGACAGCCCAAGGATGAGCTGGTGCTTCAAGGCACAAGCAGCAGGACCCAGAGCCCCCAGGTGGTTCAGAGGATGGTCAGTCTTTCTATACCCTTGTCTGTACCCATTTGGGGTCAAGTTTTAAACAGAAAGAAACCCAAACTCCTAAAAAATCACGTGCTTAAATCTTTTCAAAAGCTGGCCCTTATGTGCAAGCAGCCCTGCTGAGACCTGCCCTGTGTGCAGCTTTAAGCATCACCTCTCACATTGTGGTACCCTGTCTCTGGTGGCACAGTGGCTGGACACAGCTTCTCTGGGGACAGAGAGGTCTGTGGAAGGGGCATCCTCTTGCTCATCATGTAACAGAGCCCTTGCAGGGGCTGACCATGGAGAAAGAGAGGAACTGAAACCACCTTGGCTTCTCTGCACGCTCTGAATCAGTCACGATGAGAGCATCCATCTCAGAGCACCACCCTTTGAAGATGGAGCTATACACAGATCCCAGTGGCCAAACCCTCACAGAGACTAGAACTTGGCAGTCAAAACCAGATCTACATTATCCAAGCGCAGTCACTTCAGCTCACGATGACGCACAGGCCTTAGATCTCCACTTTGCTCCTTTATACCAAGTAGAAAGAGCAAATCATAGGACACCCCATAGTCCTTTGAGGCGCATCCAGCATTGGTTTTAGAGCCCTATGACTCAACCGCTAGCATTGCTTGCCACTCTCTACGTCTGGATTAAAAAGACAGACAGAAAAAAAGCACCTCTGGAGCCTTTAAGACTAATTAAGAAGCGTATCAAAAGAAAAAACAAAACAGAGAGAGGGAGATAGGTTTGGCTGCCTCTGAATGAATCTTATAAAATGGAAATGGGAAACATGTGCAAACACTCGAAATATTTTTGCCCCTGCAAGATACTTGAAGACTTCCCTTGTAAAACAAATAGGGACCAAAATAAAACCAGGTTTCCTTCAGTCAGCACATAATCATTTTCATGTTAATTTTTATCTTGTTAACCCAAAAATCTATTAGAAGAGAATTATCTGCCTGAAATCTAGCTTGTGACTCATGCTAAGTGGTTCTGATATTTTGAGAAAATAAATCTGTACACTGTTTACACAAGTCTATCTGAAATTACAGTGTGTAAAAGAAATAATGGTTTTGAGTGACCATAGGTGACAAATGATCAGGCTTCTGATGTTATTAACTTTGGCCTTGTCTACGGCAGATCTTTTTTTTGCTTTACTTTTAAGCCCTACTACTTGTAGCAATCGCAAAGCACCACCAGGGCTAAATGCAAACCCGACTGCACTCATTCAACAGGAAAAGAATCTTTAACTCCACAGTGCTGTGGGCTATGCCCAGGTGCTGAACAAGATTACATGGTCAAATCCAGCTGTAATTACAATGGCCAGAAGAGCAATTTAATAGCAGACAGAATGGAGACAAGCCTCTCTGCTTATGAAGCCAATCTCTACTACCACAGGAGTTAGCTTGCGTAAAGAACATTTGCACGTACAGGGCAAGATGTTTTTTAATAGGGTAGAGATTCTCAATGCTCAGTCTGGTTTAGGTGTCCAACCAATGACTTCCTAAGGGCTTTACAGAGGAAATATGGAGTGAACCAGTGGACACTGGTCTCTCTAAATACACACATTGTGGTTACACCTGTGAGTAGTCATTCTAGGATGGGGCATGTTTGCGTGGATTCATTCTCAGCGCTTAAGGGAGTGCTTCTGCCTTTGGAAAACCTGGGGAGTGACCAGTGCCTGCAGCAGCCTTTAAACAGTTGCATGGCAAAGACTAGAATTAATTCTAATTCCTTTCTTTTGCTTGAATTTCAGCAGCATAAAGAAACAGGTAGAAGATGATGCTCGGTATTGCTAAATCTGGATGAACACACGGAAGTCCTAACTCACTGATGAGAACAAGTCCTGTGGTTTGGCTAGAGGACATCTGGGCAAAGAGAAGGAAACAAATGAGATGAAAACTGGGCAGTTTCATTCCAGGTACTTTTCCTGCCTATTGATTAATTAAAAGAGGACCTCACAGCTGAGACTTTCTTATAAAGGATTTTAGCCTACTGGCAGCTTCCTCTGGGACAATCCAAGACCAGCTGTAGCTACGACCCGACGAAACCACAGTCTGCTCTGGAGGGCTGTATTTGCCATCAGGCTGTTCTCTTGCAGAGGAAGAACTAAGAGGACATTTCTCATTACTCTCAAGGAGCCTCTCCTCACTCTGTGCACAGAAATCCCCGTCCAATGAAAGAATTCCATAGACAGTCCCACCGGAGAACACCTTCTGCCAGCCGATGTAACAGAGCTATTGCTGTCAGCATCTGCTTTGAACCTCCCATATTCTACACTGCCTTGCCTTATTGCCTTAGCTAAGGCTACGGGAGGACAATTATTTAGTGGTTTATATTGAAGTTATTTCAATTCAACATGGGCAGCTTGAAAACACTGCCTTAGGTGCTATGATTGCTGAAGAGGGCACAGCATCAAATGAAAGCCTGCAGGGAAAAGCTGCTTTTGAGCAGTTCTTTGTCACAAATTTATTCCATTTCAGTTATAGCAGTTATCAAAATGCTTCCAGCTGACTTTGCTTTCTAAAGGGAATATAATCCTGCCCATCCCGGTTTACACAATTCATTCCCATGCCAGGTTTTCCACCTTCTGGTTTAGGGGCTGGTTAACTTCCTAAATAAACCCCAATAAACAGATAAATAGCCCTGCTCTTCAGACAACCCCCTGTAATCCTACGAATCACAGTCAGTCAGTCCTAGCATTCACCTGACAGGACTGAGACGTGAATCCTCTTTATCCAGACTGGGAAGGCAACACTGTGACACAGAGTGAAGAGATGGCATGGAGAGGTTTCGTGAGTAAACGGCAGTGAGGTGAACAGCACCTTGAAATGTGCTGCGGAAGCAGAGCGAGTGGTTTTGTCTGTGGGTGCAGGGGAGCTGGGGCTGGGGAGAGGAGGTGGCAGACACGCTGGTGCATGAAGCGAGCCCAGGCTTGGAGCCCAAATACCTTTGTGATTTTTCTCCCATTTCAACTTTGCTCCTGTGGCTTGGCTGGGCACACTCGAGCTGTTTAGCAAGCAATAACACAGATGCTTCCCCCTTTTCCCTAGGCAAGATATGGCAGAAACCAAAAAGAGAGGTTTGTTTTAGCCAGAAATAAAGCCCACAATCTGACTTTGCTGGTGTGCTCTTTCCCATTGCACAGCTCTGCATTAAAGCAGCACCATAAAGCCAGCGTTTCCTTTTCACGTGCACTTCCCATCCCCTGTTTCAAGCCTTGGCCAGCATGTGCAGTGGCATGGTGTTGGTCTAACCAGAGCTGTGGAATGCCATGGTCTGTTCCATCAGCACTTGGAGCGTGCCACATCAGGGAAGACAACTCATCGTCCTCTGAGGAGTTAGCGATGGGTTGGATTCCAGTGGGGAAAGCGAAGGATAAGGCATTTATTATAAACCAGCACATACATGCAAATTTATGAGGTGACAGTATCTCTGAGTATTTGCCTTATGTCAGGAGGTACCACACTGTCCTGAGTGAAAACAATATCCCAGCCTTCCCGGGGGCAGGGCAGGCAGGGAAGTCTGATGCCCGCCGCCATTCTGGGATGAAATCCACGGCATTCTTTTGCCGTTTGCAATCTGAGAACTTCACAAGAATGCTGGGGGTGAGCTTCCCACCGAGACCACAGAATTAATACTGTTTAGTTTAACGTGTGGATCACCCACCACAACAACCAGCACTAACGGCATCGGGGTAGCTGGCTCAGCAAAGACGTCAAGCACCGAGTAAACTGAATCCCATACGGCGAGGTGAAGGATGTCTGGTGGGAGAGCATGGAGAAATCTTTCCTGCTGCTGTCCAGGATGCTAAAGAACTGCCCTTACTGTATCTACACATGTACCTAATGGGTTGGTTTCTTTCAGGTGCTCAAGAATTCACATTTAAAATACACTATACGATTTCACAGAGCTTAGCCAGAAAGGAAGAACCAGTCTGAACACCACCGCAACGTCAGCCACAGAATTATACCCTGTGCTTCCTGAAGCAAGGAAAATTTTCTTCTCCATTACCTAAAAACGACACAACTGAGCTCAGTGGCTTGAAGTTAATACAATTTAGAAACATAAGCAGGAATGATTTAAAGATTTTAGTAGTGAAGTGCAGTGCTTCTGTTAATAAACTGGGTAGGTGGCTGCATCACTTGTATCTAATAATCCTCATTCTTCTGCGCGCATGTGAATCTTGAGGTTATTAAACACTGCAAAGCAAGTATTAACAAACACCAACAGGTCATCAACTGGGGCTAACTAGAAAAGCAATGAAAAATGACCAGAATGCACATTATTCACCCAGTACAATCAAAGAGACCAGGACATGGCTGGTAATGGGAGAGGCTAGAAGGCAGCTCAGCGATAGAAGAATGGGGTTGAATAGTTGACGGATGCTGGGGACCCCACAGCTGAGTCTCATCAGACACTTCACCTGCTGTTGAAAGGCATTTTTCAAGTTGCCTATTGCCCTAATGAGAATGGCAGGGCCGGGCACTATCTCAAAACCAGTGCCATCAGCCAAATAAAGCAGAGAGCTGCCTGCCAGCTACTCAACAGGGATTAATAAAGTGGCAAGATTTACAGGGAAGTCAACTCAAAAAGCTTTCCAAAAAACATGAATCAAAACCATTATATTGTCTTGAATATACGTCATTAGTAAATGGGTTTGATGGGTTTCTGGCAGAAGGACACTTTCTAACCCTGATAGGCTAAAATACGTTTTACTGGAGCTTTGAGGGTAAGGAAAAGGTGGATGTGAAGCATGTGAAGTGAATATTAAAGCCCCTATTAAAATGGCTCCACTGAAGTTAATAGCGTTTTACTGCTTCTCATCAAAGCCACAGAGGTGTGCAAACAGAAATCAAAGGTAGTGGGACAAGTTGGTGGCACAGCCCCTTCTCTAGCAGCATGTGTGTTGCTTTCCATTTTTGTGCCCCTGAATATCCTTTTAGAGAAGCAATTCTAGCACTGAATGTGCCCAAATTCTTATAACTAACATCAAAAGTAACAGTTTGATTTGCTGCAATAAAATAAAGGATCAAAAAGTGATTTTAACATTACTTGGACCAGACTCATCAAAAGTACTTTTCATATCCACTGCTGCAAAACCCAACAACTGTCCAGATTTGAGCTGAGCACTGGTGAAATCATTCCACTGATGGTTTTGAAGAGCTCTGCAGTTAATGCCTGCTGGTGATGGGGCTGGCACTGAATTTCTGCCACACATAGCTCAAATGCTCAATGAAATTCTATCTTTCTAAGGTTTGGTTGGTTGGGTTGGGTTTTTTTTGCCTTTTTCATACCTTAGTCTAATCTTTGTACACATAAATATGCTGCTACCACCTCTTAAGGAAATAGAGCAGAAAGCTGTTGTCTGGAGGTTGTTGGCCTCAGTACTGTGGATAAACCATGCAACAGGTCCAGAAACATCCAGGGTGTCTCTGTGTGGTAAAACCAACCCAGCAATACACTGGTTATCTAACTGTTTGCCTCACAAAAGACCTTCATGTCCACCAAAGGGATGACAGCTGATATGCCTGTATTATTGAAGGTCTGACAAGCTAAAAGAATACTTTCATATACTGAAAGATGATTTAAGGTTAGGAAGCACAGACTAGGCATGGAGAGGAGATTAAGTCTGGGTAAGTTCTGTACACAGATTTGAAGATGTACATAGAAGATGAAGACGAAGAGACAGAAAGACTAAGGTCCAAGAAAAGCAAATGCTTAAATGTTAGAGATAGCAATTCTTGTTCAGCAAGGGTGAGCTGAGCCTTCCCATCTGCGTTTTGGGTGCTATCAATCTTTTACAGAACCTGTGAGTTTACAGTTAAACCCTATGAGCCAAGACTTCTCTATGGCACAATGTTTTCTGAATCCCTGAAGAGCTGCACTTCCTGAGTCCTACTTCAGTAGAGGTCTGATGCTTAGCAGTGTAACACCCATTGATACATAGACTAAAGCTTCAAAGTGGTGATGGCCAAGAGCCACAAGGTCATTTAAGCACTTTTATATGGGATTGAGATGCTTAAAGTGTTTCTGGATTTATCTATGATTTTGAAATAGGACACTGGAGTCTGAAACACTTAGATCCTACTGAAGATACAATTGTGTTTTGATACATGAAGATAATTAAATATGGAGATGGTGAATACAGAAGAACAGAAAGTAGCACTGTCCTTAGAATCCAAAAATACCATAGAAACTATGTGAGCACATTGGAACCATCCCATACACTGAGCAGCCCCTAGGAAGACATCTCTGGGTGCTTGTATTTGGTAGAAGTTAATCTGGATGAAAATAAGACCTATAGAGCAGTGAAAACATCCCTGACAGGATAATGTTCAATTTAATGTTCAAATAAACAGTCCTAATGAGATCTGTTATTACCTGCTATTCGGTCATGCGCTGGCATGCCAGCCCGACTCTAATGTTTCTAAATGCTGTCATAAATTTTTTCAGCCTAATCTGCTCCTGAAGATTTCTGCTGATGTCTCTCCTGCTTCACAGTAAATTATAGACAACACTGCAGCCTGCGAGGGGATCTACATCTCTGGCAGAAAACCCCAGCACACCAAACCCAGTCTGTTCCCCATCCAGGAGAAGTTTGCTCTGACAGTTAATAAAGAACAACGAAGGTGGAGATATTAAGCATACAAATTTGCACAAAATATAGACAGCAAATTGCATAGCTCATCAAAGTTACTCATATAGTGCCCAAAGAGGGACAAAAAGCTGGAATAACCTGATACCTGACAGCACTTAGGCCTGGTGTGATCAAGTCTGTTCCCTCCTCTGCTGTGCACATACATCTGAGAAAGCTCCAGTTAACATCCCTCCTGTCCTGCCAATGCTGATCCAAGCAGGTACGTACAAAATATTACTTCTGATACCTAACGTCAGCCTCAGAAGAGGAGGTCTGGCCATGGTACCACGCTTGTGGGCATCTGCACCCACTTTAGAGGGTTAAGGGAAAGCAGGGGGGTTCAGAGCTGCAGAACTGAGCCTTGTATCACTGCCACTTCCTTGTTATTTACCGTGTCCTCAACCTTTATAGCCTTTGGTCACAGGGGATGTGCCCTAAATTCCACATAGGCAGAAGGATCCCAAAGTGATGCTCACCAGTGTGGGAGATGGTAAAAAACAGATAGGAAGGTTTGTCCAGACTTGTACTGTGGTAATGACAGGATAGTTCCACTTATTCCAGAAGTCTTGTTCTTACATTTTTAATGAGAAGACAAATCTATAGGACTCTGACAGAGCAAGCATGGCCAAGAGTATCTCACTGAATCACACTGCAGCATTCTGTCGGGTTTAGCATTACATCAGCAGTGCCTTTCTGCTGCACATGTGTGTTGGGAGGAAAGCACTGAAAGGCAGCCAAACTCCAAGTGAAACAGGAAAACAGAAGAGTTCTGACTGTCTTCTGAGTGATCCGGTTTACAGTGTTTCACCTAGATAGGGTAGTGTAGTACCTGAATCACTTTATCATGCCTCAGGAGTGCAGCCTTGCAGTCCCTCCACTGGAGTATGAGGAAGGGACAGCAAGAATTTTGTATTGTTAAGCTCCTGAAACAATGCTACTGGCAAACGGTGACGTTCTTAAACACCAGAGACCTCAGACTACCCCACTTCTGCACTCTGCTGACTTTAGTCAGTGGCTTTTCTCCAACAAAGAACGTCACCCCCAAACAGGGAACTAACTACCAGTGAGAGCTGAACCTCTCCCTGCACCCAGAGCAGCCCTGCACCCAGAGGGAAAGGGGGCAAAGGAGGGCTACTGTTTGGTAGAACACGAGTGATGTCATCTGTTGGCAAAGGAGACATAACCCAAGTGTGCTTACAGATTGTGTAATGTTAAAAACCTTATCACTCCCATGCAAGCAAAGAAAGGCAACGGGAATACATTTTTTGTGGTGAGAATGCTTTTTAGCTTGCTTTCCTGTAATATGTAAGTCTGCAGAAGTGTTGTCATTTCCACAGTCCAAACAGTTTATTCAAAGACTAAGTGGAGTTTCAGTTTTCCACAACTTTGCTTTGTCCTGGCAATCCCCAAGCAGGTAATACTTCTAGTGCTTTATTAACACAGACTGGGGTCAATAAACACTTTGTACTCCCTGCCTCCCGTATCTACAAATGTCATTCCCCATCCCTAATGCTTAAAGACCAGAGGGATTCCCAGACCCAAGGCAGTGTAAGCTCAGCAGTTCAGTTACGTTTCAGCTCTTTCCAAGGCCACCACGTCTGCCACCTTGATAAATGCAGTTGTTGCTAGGATAGAACAAAATCCTTTAATCATTTTCAAACATTAAATTCCATCATGTCTGGCCCATAAATGTAAAGTTCACTTTCCAGGAAGGATTTACCAAAGTTGATACCTTGTGCTGGCGGCAGAACATTAACTGTACATTGAGCAAAATGATTTCTTTTTGGTGTGTATGGGGGGCTTTTGATGCACTCAGTTCCAAAAATACAGCGATACCCTAATTTGCCCCGAGTGGCTAAAGCTGGATGTGGTCATCTGTAGCTAATAAGGCGCAGGGATTTGTTTGTCACGGGTTTATCCTGGGCTAGTTAATGCTGCAAAAGGAGTGACTAAGCTCCAAGTGTGTTATCCCTCCCCATCCAGCCTCGAAAGCGTTACGTCTGCGCTGGTTTCTCAGCGGCAACGCACAACATCTGGTGCCGAACCAGTGGGGTCAAATAATGTTCTCACCATTTAGCGTAATTAACTCCAACCGCCCGTCTGCTGCAGGCCCCCGCCGCAGCCAACACAAGCAAAGCTGGGCCAAGACGAAATTTCTCCTCATTATTAAACCCAAATCTAAGCACTTGTCTGTCTGTAAAAACAGAGCAAAGGGAGGAAAACTGAAACCAGCGAACAGGGTCTGAGGTTTCAATAAATGTCAGAGAGCGTCAAGTCTGTTTGGATTGCAAATTATTGCTGGCTGATGGTCTATTATTTTACAACTAGCGATTGCTGTCAAGGAGTTGGGGAGGGGGTGGCAGGGAGAGGCTTCTCGAAGCCCAGCCAGAGGGGAACAGAAGTTACAAAATACTCCAACAATCGTTTGAAAACCCAAATCTAAAGTAACCTTAACGTGCGCTAAATTTAGAGCTTTTATAGAGCATCTCTTCAAAGGAGTCACCGAGGGCTCTGCTTGTGATAGAACCCATCACCAGGTCTGCTCTGACAGGGAGCATCTGCCATCCCTGCCTCTTGCTCCCAAACGCCGTCCTTCATAGAATTAAGACAACCGGAGGACTGTGAACAAGCAAGAGTGAAAGAGACCATCCCCAGCCCTCGTGGTGCTTAAGACGAGCTCGTATCTTGTCAAATGTGCTTGAACAATACAGACAGAACATTTACACGGCTGCTACATCCTTTTTGTAAATGAACTAATATATGAATGGATAAAAAGGTCACTTCTTGAATACAGTAGGGGAGGCCACGTCTTGACTCCCACTGACTGTAAATCACACAATCACAGAACCTGAGGCTTCGGACATAGGGAAAAGTAAATAAATCTGTGCCGTATGCAAAACAAGCAGTGAAAACATCCTGGAGTTAATGGGGGGAAATATTTCCCCCAACGACCCTGATTCCTGCTCCCAATATCTCAGCCTGGTTTTTGGAAGCAGACCAAGTCACTGAACAGAACTTTACAACTCAACAGAGATTCTGGGTCCTTGAAATCTGTAAAGTAATGAAACGCAGAGATGTTTTATATGGACAACATGGTTGCTCTAGAGTAATATGGGAGGTGGGCTAAAACACTTTACAAGTGTGTCAGGGGCTATATGGGAAAGCTCCTCAGTCCTTCTCTGGTCTAACACTGCCTGAAGATGTGTTCTTATTACATTTCTGAATATCTCTGTCATCTACAACTGTCCAGGTAGGTCACCAGGACACCAATACTATTGGGACTGAATACTGCACCATTAAACTACACTCAAGACGATGTCCACTGCGCATGAAGGATGTTATAAATCCTGACATTCTCCTCTCTAAAGATGTTACCATTGAAGTCAGTTACTCATGGCTTGTTTGTGAGACCCTCATCTCTCTTTATGCTTGGTAAAATCACCTCTAATTCTGTCTCCTGCCCCCCTTGGGCAGAGCTTCTGCTTATGGCCTTCTTTAATTCCCTGGACAGAAGTTACATGCAGCTTTGGGCTCCATGAGAAGTGCTATTAAGTCAGATTTCATCTGTGTAACCAAGACCTTCACGTTCAGGTGATGCATTGACAGCAAGGTTTTCCATGGCACTTGAAAACCTGGCATGTAAAAACTGCAACGTACAACTGAAACTGTCTGCAGGATGTAATGTGGACATTGCAAGAAGAAACAAGAAACAACCTACTTCTTATTTGGACTTTCCAGCAATGCAAACTGAAGAATTCACCAAGTTTGAAGAAAAGCAGACTTTAAAAACCCCATAAATTGTCACAATAAGTCTGTTTGACGCTATTGGTAAAAGCAAATCCTATTTTTTCCTCTCCCTAAAATTAAACCTGGGTTTTGCAAAGCAAAAAAAAAAGAATGGATTCATAGTTACAAAGAGCGGTTCTATTCCCCTGGACCCACCACCTCCTCCTCTCCCTCCCTCACACACGCACGCAGCAACTGGTAATAAAACTGTAACTTATGATTTCGCACCAATAATATCCCAAGAAGGGTGCCTCTATTTTACCCTAGAGCAAAGGAAAGAGGCCAAAACAATCAACCTCTCTTGTGCAGAGCAGAACACGGGCTCCGCTCCGCCTCAGCTGTGCGTACCCCTGATGTCTGTGGAATATGCTTTACCTGCCAAACTGCTCAGCCCAAAATGTGACTGTGACCTTGAAGCTTATTTTGGCCCATCACAAAGTGAGGGGAGAAGCAGGAGGAACGTGAATCACCCAAAAGCCTCTCCCTGACTTTTCCTCCACAAATGCAACCCAATCTTCCATGCAGAGCTGATCGATACTGTTCCAGTGCAACAGCTTTGGACGGTGAAGTCCAAACGCTTTGAAGAGATGGATCCATTTTTATGACTTCTATCAAATTTATCACAATACCCGGTTTCTGGAAGCAAGAACCATTTGCTTTTTCCTCAGTGTCCTGGATTGTACAATGGCACATCTCAGGAAGAAAAATCAAGCTAGATTTTATCAAGGGGAACTGAAATTCCTGATTTTGGTCAGTTCTGCACAGAACTGAAGAAAGGATCCTGATTCCGTTAGAAAGTTCCCGTTGTATCACTGCATGAAGAAGCAATCTTGCATCACCTCAACCATACAAATGGAGAAGTGAATATTAAATAACTGCAGCACTTGGTCCAAAAGCTGTTCTATCCATGATAGAGAGCGGAGACGTACATATGATAACTCAGATATCAGCTCCCTACTTCACAGTATAAAAGATGCACGTTCTATAAAGTGTTCTGCTGCTGCCCATTCTGCAGACTGTTAAAACACAATCACATTTGTTCTCTAGCCTTACAATATGCTGTTCTGTTGAGCTGCTCTAAGGGATATTACCAGGCACGGTTCATGCTTTGTACCAACTGATGGTTATCAGCATTGCAGAATGAAGTAGAGATGTACTGTTTGTCACAGAGCCTCCCCAAACACAATGCACAGGAATTAAATCAACCCTAATGAACTAGAACACCTCTCTTGGAAGTATCCACTAGTGAATGGCTCCCTCTTTAATTAGCATGAGGTTTTCTTATTAGCTACACCAAGAACTGCATTTAACTTCCTTGGCTGAACTAAACTAAGATGCACAGAGAGGGTTGAGAATAAAGTGTAACTGTTACAGACTGAAATGCCCCTGGAAAGCTCAGTATAAACTTAATCCCAGTAAGAGCCCCTGCTCAAAACATGCACCTTCATGGTCAGAGTGAAGAGAAAAGCCTCCTCGAGATGCTTTGGCTTCAGCTCTGCTCCTTCACTTTGGCACTTCTTCGCTTCAGAATGATGGATTAACAACTTAAAATTTCAGCAGTTCCCCCCCCCCCCCGTATTGGGATTGTTTTAGTGTAATTAGTTTCTAATTGCTGTGTCTAAACCATAGGAGTTTATGGGTGTATATACATCTCAATCTCAGCTCTCCGTAGGCAGGAGGGAGTGAAGTTACTTTGAAAGAGAGACTGACCATTGTTTAATGAGCAGTTATGGTCTGACAAATGATTGTGTAAAACACTTCCTCACTTCACATGTGCTCCCTGCATGCTGGGTCCCCACAGTGCCTCCCTCTTAACTTTCGTATTAGGTATCACACCCTCTCCAATTATTCTGTCTCCTTGTCAGATCCTCACTTGCGTAAAGAAGCAACTGTCTTTGTTATCTACCTGCATGGTAACATGGTGTTAATGGGCTACTCAGTTGCCTGAGTTTACTACTTATTATAACAATAATGAATATCTCAGCTTTAGGGAGAAAACCATTTTTCCCCTGTCAATACCACCAACAGTTTTAGCTCCATTTCAGATGCAGCATCTTCTACACAGATCGAGAGATGCTCTGCCAAACCTAAGTTATATCTGCTATCCACTTTCAGAATGAGATTACTGGATGTGAAGCACAGGTATGATAAAACAGCACAAGCACATTGATTGTTAGGAATCCAAGCAGACTTGCTGTAGAGTTACAGAAGCATACAACTGATCCTGTTCATGAGGAACAGTGAATAATGATTCAGGTTCAGGAGGTCCAAAAGCATATCAAGAATCACTGCACCACTCTTCAACCTGGAAGAGGGATTTTAAGAACCTCACATACATGAAGACACTATCAGAAAGGAAACGGGGAAGGCAGCTGAGACAAGCCAACAGTTTGATCTGTGTCTGGATATCAAGCCATTTTTCTTTCTGATGCATCTGAATTTATCACTGCCTCTGTGAAGATGCATCTCCAGTGAACGCCACACTGAGCTGGCTGGTATGCTGCTTAACTGCTTGGGGCTAAGGAAGTGTGATGATCCTCAGCAACCCTCAATGACCCTCACAGGTCACTTCCAACTCATATTCTATGACTGGGAGCTCAAGACTGGGTGAAAATCATCTGAGAACAGATTCTCACACTAAATTTTACAGCTGGAAAAATCTGAAAATAAGAATTCAATGAATCTCCATTAAAATGCGACCTAAAATTGTATCAGCTTCAATAAGCCTCATTCTACTTGGCTAAAATATCCTTAGACTTTTCCAGTGGTAACTAGGCACACCTATTAATCGGCCTTCCCAGAACATGGATGAGAAAAAACACTAAGATCATCACATTTTTTTTTGGATCTTCAGAAGAGTTTCCAGGCAAAATCCCATCCAAAATGAGGGTTAACGTTTAGAAGTTGGACGTGGCATTTTAAGATCTGGTGGCTAATATCTAGCTTGGGACAAACCAAACCAAACTGAAAAAGACTGCTGAACAAAACCTAGAATGAGCACATGATGGATGCAGTCTTTCTCTGGTTGCATTCAGCATGTGAAACCACCCATTGGGCTGACCACCCTGAGCTCAAATATTATTTAATGCTAGTGTAAAAAGCAAATAATAATACTGTAGTGTGAGTGTTCCATAGCGCGGCTTCCAATTCACCCCTGCCCTTCCAGACTCTGGGTAATGATTCATTTTCTCCTGACAGGAGGGGTACAGCATTCTCAGACCTTCTTGGGTGGAAGAAAGTTGGTAGGAAGCAAATCCACAGTGAGCCATTAAACTTGATGAGGATTAATACCCTCCCTTACTACCTTAATGTACAAAATGCATCGATCGCTTTGAGAATTGTGCTTAAGTCTACAGCTGGGAGCAAACCTGTGATCTGGGCTTTTTTTTCACTGTGTATGTACTAGCTAACTAATGGTGAAACAAACCCCAGTGCAGTAGAGGTGGGTAGTCCCATTACAGCAATAACATATTGTAAAGGATCAAGTTTCAGGACAATTAGCTCCTGGCTGCAGTTTATTACCCCATCGGAGATTTAAAACATGATTTTTTTTTTCCCCCTGCTGCATTCCAACAATACTTAAGTGTCTGGAGCTGACACTGTAAAACAATAATAGAGTGACAAATATCTGTCTATCTGAAGGCAGACCCACAAGCTGGGCTGTTTTGAGACAATAAATTGTAAAACCTGGTTTAGAAAAGCCTTTTCCTTCTCGACAGAACTGAGTCGGAACATTTTGTGTGTGTTGGTCTGGTTTTGCTGTTTGTTGGGATCTCTGCATGGCTGAACACCAGCATGTCTTCAGGCAGACAACTCCGTGGAGATGCGGTTTCTGGAGGAACAAGGGCCCAAGGGCTGAAGGAAGAAACCACTCCTGTTTCTCCATGGGAACTAAAGGAAAATACCCAGTTCCTCAATGGTGAGGAAGAATGAGGTGGACTAAATTCCTTTCTGCAGATACAGTGGCACATCAGGAGTCCATGGGGACTCACCTGCATGGCCACTTGGATGACACAAGTTATTTGTGATGAGACTCATCTATTTGGTTCATCCAGGTGTTACAGAAACCTTTAGCAGCAGAATGGAGATTGTGATACACCATAGCATTTAAAGGGTCAAAGGCTTCTTGAAACCTAATCTGGGGTCAGCCACCCTCTAAAACAGCCTCTGATAAAAATAATTAAATCAACATTAAGCAAAATTTGTTTTGGCAAATTTGCTTCCAAAACCCAAAAGCGCTCCCACAAGAAGGGAATGGGAAGGATGTCTGGGCAAATGTGGCTGTATTTTATAGTGCTTGCACATGGAGCGCAGACATTACCCTATGTCTCACAGACACATCTCTCTATAACCTCTGCTGCATGGACATTGTGGGTTCTTTTCAGATGGGCTTTGTAGGGAGCTTCAGTTCCTGCTGCCTTAGGCAATTTGGTTGTGCTCAGGTGAGTACAGCTGCAGGCAGCGGATAAAGGAAAATGAAGTGCAGGCAAATCATATTTGATCATTGCAATTATCCGTCAGACTGAATAAACCACTGCGCACAAACGTCCTCTGCCAACCAGAACTCCACTAGGCAGCTGGCTCTGCTTCCAAGCCAAATTCACGTTAAGTGTCTCCAGTCATAACTGTACCATTTCTCTTCTCGCAGCTGTACCACTGATGTTGGGAGGCTTGCAGGTTTCCTTATTGCTGAGCACCTTCCTCTTCGACTGACTTCCAAAATGAGGAGAAAGTATTTCCTGAAGCACTGAATTTCCCAGCAAGCCAACAGACCAAACCATGCTAGCCAAGTAACTCACTGCAGTTCTTCAAGCCTCCCCTCTGCCTGAACATACATTACATTGAACAACAAAGACCAAACTGTACGAGAGAGTGTAACATATAATGTTGTACTTCAAGTCCACTGTACTGTGGAGCACCTGTATCCTTTAAAACAAGCTGTATCATTTGTAGAATCTGGAACATAAAGAGCATTAGGGCATGAAGACAGTTTGATGTCATTGGACTGGATGGCTTTGATACTGGAATATCATTTGCAGAACATCATGAGTAGAAACATATCTGGGGATACCCTGCTACACTGGCTTTTCGTATGTGCACCCTGTGGCCTGCAAACAGCCCTGCAGCTTCCAGAGTAGAAAGCCAAGAATCATCAAGAGAAATGAAAGCACACAGGGGAAAAGGGAAAAGTTGGGAGCTGTCAGGGTTGATCTGTAGGTTACTTTCCTAGATTGGAAGTGAAAAGCATCGTGCATGTTGCAAAACATGAAGTTGCAATTACAGGAGCAAATTGTAGTGATTACACCATACATAATACTTGTCAGTGACACCATAAACAGCAGTGCAAAGTTATTGAAATTTAATTCAAATCCTATTTACATAGGAACTGATGTTTCAATCATAACCAGAGGCTCCCAACAGGACCACATTTCCCCCATTGTTGTGGGTGTTGTGCAAACCTGCCTATGTCAGGGTATCAAAAGAGCTTCACTTGTGCGAAGCTGACTGCAGACAGCACCCTGGAGGGTCTGCAATATAAAGCTCTGCTCTGTGAACGGGGTCAGACACAGAAGAAGCTGGAGCCTCCACGAATCCAGTTGTAGGACTGGGGCCTAAGAAAACACCCAGCGACTGACACAGCAGAAGAACAAGGCTATTCAAGATGTTGGTTTACCTCCGATCACTTTGGGTGGGATTCAGCTCACTAAACTCTACCCAGCTCTAAGTCACCTGTCTGGTTTAAGCTGTTTCTGTAGCTCGGTTCAAAGCCATCAGAAGAGAGAAAAGCCATAGAAAGGAGCTGTGCCACCTCCCTTACATAAGAGTTCTTACCATAGATCCTCTCAGGTAATTACAGAGGCTGTCCAGAGACAGCTGCCTTGATTAGATGCCTCATCTGCAGACAGCTGTAGATGGACATGCTAAATCCCAGTTTTCCTGTGGAACAAGGATGCTACTGCTGCCATTAAAACTGCAAGTCCAGCCTGAGTTCCCAAGCAACCAGGACAAGAGGGTTTGGGAATCTTGCTGGCTGCCTACACAGGGTGGTTTTGGAGCACAGAGACTTAAGTCTAGCCTAGTTTCCACAGGTCAGGGTTAAGGCACATTGGTGGAGTGGTGCAAAAGTCAGCCTGCGCTGCCAATATGCTGTGGATAAACACAGGCTGCTCTCTGTGGATAAACAGCAGCCCTGGAACGTCATTTTCCAGTGATGTCGATCTGGCACCTTTCTGCTGCACTAAACTCACTTTAAAGGAGTAAAGTGAAAAAAAAAAAAGTGGGAAAACTAACAATGCTAAAAAAAGGCCCTGCTATATTTAGAATAAAGCTGAGGACGTATTGGTCAGTCTCCAAGGGAAGTGGCCCAATGACCTGATTACTGCTCAGCAAAGCAGACGGGAAAAGCTGAAACTGGAAAACTGAATCGGTTTTATGACCTTTAAGAGCCGCAGTTAGAGAAGCGAGTTTAATGCCACTATCTTAGCATTTGCTTGGGCTATTAGTCATCCTCAGGAGAGGGCCTGGCTCGCGCTGCCAGAGCTCCTCCTCCTGCAGAAAGTGCTGTGACATTAAGTAAGTTATTCAATTATTTTAGGCCCCTCCCAAATTAATGCTCTCCTTGAAGCACCTTCTCCTCCCAGTGACACCAAGACTCACAGAATAATACCTGGCACCCGTTCATTCCACTCGGCTTCAGCCGCCTACTGGAGGTGGCCTAAATTAGAAGCACATTCACCCTCAGCTCTGTATTCAGTGCTGAGAGGATGAACATCCAAAGTCTAAGCTTTCAGGCTTATTTAGAATAGACTAGACTAGACTAGAATAGTTCGGGTTGGAAAGGACCTTAAGATCATCAAGTTCCAACCCCCTGCCATGGGCAGGGACACCTCACACTAAACCATGGCACACAAGGCTTTGTCCAACCTGGCCAGGGATGGAGCATTCACAACCTCCCTGGGCAACCCATTCCAGTGCCTCAGCACCCTAACTGGAAAGAACGTCTTCCTTATACCCAATCTAAACCTCCCCTGTTTAAGTTTGAACCCATTACCCCTTGTCCTGTCATTTAGGGCTGGATCTTTTTATGTTGGTGCATGTTGGTATCTCTGCGCTTAGAAGCACTCTGCCATGTTTATCTTCATGTGTTTATGCTTTCATGAGTGGAGAATGTATCCCCAGGTATTGCTGCTTTTAAAAGGAACCAAGATCATCGAAAGCATCGCTCCCACCCCAAACTGTAGATTTCACATTTGATTTCTTCTAGATGCAGCCTCTATTTTACACGTATATTAAGAAAGTCAATTTACAAATCCCAGTCTGACAACATCTGCAAATCGCCATCAGATCTAAACTCAGTGCCCACTTATGACCACAATCCCCAGATGTGCCCTTTGATCCCTCCAGAATGAGTGCTCTAGATGGAGACCTTTAAAACTTGGCTCCCAACCACCACGCAGGTGTTTACTTTGAGGATTGTCACAAAGGTGTGAGAAAAAGAAACCCATTCCAGGGCAGGCTGCCTAACGCTTATTTGCTTTCCTGCTAATTGTACCTGCAGAAAGCAGATTCCCTTCATTAGCCTTAGGAACACCACTGAACACCCAGCCTGCTTTCTCCTTCCCGCACGTCAGACATGTTATTCCTCAGGTTGGCAAGATGGAAAACTGGCCTGGCTCCAATGCCCACAGCGCACCGGCCGAGCTGCCTGCAACACGACCGTTGCACAACTCTCCCAAGGCACCACTTCCCGCGTTGCCATCGGGGCTGGCAGAAAGGCATTGCCATCCCAGGCCGCTGCCTCTTGCCCAACCGTCCTGCGCTCCCCTGGGAAAGTCGATGGCTAAGTTCTTAAATAGAAAACCGTGTTTAAAAACAAAGCCACGTGTCAGTGGTAAAAGGGACAACTCAACATGGTCCTGGAGTAAAGAAGAAAGATGGTTAATTGTAAGGAAATCTTCAGTTTGACCGTGGTGGGGTGGTAAAACCAGCCCATGCACTGCGCTTCATTCCCACGCAGTTTTCATGGAGTTCACTTCAGTTTTCAGAGTCTCAGGGTCAGTGTGTGACTGTTTCCTCTGGACTGACAGCAGCATCACCAAGCGAGTGCCACTATGAGCCAAGATCTGTCCCTAGGCAGCTGTCAGAAGCAGCCTTGAGGGCAGGTTTGTCTCTAAGTCTCCTGTTTGCTTGCTGGGCACAATCTCTACTTAAATGGAGCAGTGAAGGGGAGAGCACCTCACCTTATACTCTAGAAACAGTCAAAGAAGAAATGACCGCTGCAGTGAATGGTCCCTCAGCTACCTGCCTCCTGGAGTAACCATCAGGCAAACAAGAAGTGCCATTTTCCAATGGGGATGCTTTAACTCCATCTAAGAAACACGTGGATACTACCCCCATTCATGGCTGCCTTCAACTTCCAGTAAACAAAGCAGGAATAACAGAAAACTGTTACAGATACTGAATTTAAATACACATTTAAGACCTTTCACTAAATGACTGACCAGAGGTTTATGATACAAGCCAGTATTAAACATGATTTGTTTAAAGCACAGTTACATTTTAAAACGCAAACGCTGTCAAACTATTCACGAGGAAAAAAGTGCCTTTGGCATTGTATTAGCAATATAGTTTTAATCTCCCAGTTACTGCAGTCTTACTGTTTGCATTTAAGTCTGTCAAAAAGAATTGTTTAATAAGTGCTGCTGAACAAAGAGAGTGGAAATCACCACCCTAGGAAAGCTAGAAAAGCTTTCAGCAAGAATCTGAGGGCAGAAATGCTGCCGGAAATAACTGTATTTGATTAAAGGAATTTTAAGATGCTAAAATTTCCACGTTGCTGAACCATGTCTCCTAAGCAGAGTGTGGTTAGAACGCAGTGCTCTATTGGTGTGTTTTGCTGTCAGTCATGCAGGTGTCCCTTGGGAGATGCGCCGCTTTCAGGAGCTGCATCCCTCGGAGGCATGGTCATCAAAGTGGGGCCCGACTCAGCTCCAACAACAAGCAGCAGAAGGAAGAGGGATGGCTCTAGGAACGTGCCACATCAGGCCTGCTATTGCAGGGAGATACACATCTCCTCTTGCTTCTTTTCAACTTGATAATTAACTTCATGAAAAGGAAAGACGGAGGCTGGGATATTGGTAAAAAACCTCTGGGTTTGATGGGTAAGTCCAAAGAATTTAAATTACATTGGGGTTGGTTTGTAGCACGGAGCCCTACGCGATTATCAAAACCAGATTATAGAATATATCATTTGGTATCAGTTCCTGGCCTACTCAACTGCACAACACCAATTTGTGAGCTCTCTTTCCAGACTCCAGTGCTCACTCCTGACGAGGTATCTCTCAGCAGCAGGCTCTTGGACAGCTTATAACAGCGAGCAGTACATTTCCAGCCTTGTTTTATGTAACCTTTGTTTGGCTTTGTCCTCCTTGCACAACCCTGACGCTGCAGCCTCCGATTGAGTAAGACTGGAGACTTGGAGGAGTTAAGTGGCCTTGAACAAATAATACCCAGAACCGAACCCAGTCCTCCAGGGAGCCAGCTTCATGTACAGGAACATGGTGAACTTTGCCTGGAGACCTGCTCTACTGGAAACAGCGCAGTGGCAGTTGGAAGACTTTCTGAGGCAGCTTTCAGTATGTGCTGCACTCACGTGTTACCTTCAGGCAACAGCTAACCTTCACTTTGGACAGCTTTCACCCTGTAATTACCTCCTCTTAGCTTCGTGCATTGTTATTTCCTGGTCTCATCTTGGGAGGGAAGTGAAGGTGCTGGGTGTGCATGGGAAGCTCTCCACACCCTTCATGAGTCTGCTGAACTCTGCGGGGTATTAGGGCAGCGCTGGTAATTGGCATCCTCCACACAAACCTGGAGATCTGCTTAACCAGTCTGGGGGGTCCTGTGCACAAGGACAGGTATTTTATCTGGAGCAAGCCACATTACTTAATCAGCCCTGTCTCTCAGCTCCTTGTGCTTAGAAAGGGGCTAATTATGACACTTCCTTTCCAGTTCAGCTCTTTCGATAGCTTCCTGTAGTACCTCTGTACTGCGGGCACGGTGAGGAGCATGTGCATGGGTGAACAGCAACACCACTTGCTGGTGCACAAGATTCATGTGCTTTGTCCAGCTCACCATTCAAGAAGAGGAGAAAGAAAACAGTTGGAGGCATTGTGAGGGTTGAATCAACCTGATTATATTGCCTTCTAGGAGGGTAATGTGACCAGTAATGATGGGAGTGATCTAAGCACCACGTACTTGAAGTTCCTCCACACTTGGGGACATCTTATAAAATGATAAAGATTTTGGGGGTGTGAAGAAAAGAAATGAGAAAGCATTACCAGAATTTCTCTACTCATTGTGAAACTGGTTCTAACCGATGGTTTCAGGCTTTCTTCTTAAAGCCAAAAGAGAAAAAGAAGGGTTGGGGGTATAGGAAGGTTGAGATCCACTTGTGAAGATGTGAAAGACCCCTTTAAAGTGTTCCATGGTGCCATCGGGGTTCCAGGCAGCTTGGGTTTCCTGCTGTGGCTGTGGATTGGGCAGTGGTCCAGGTGGCTGGGAATCAACAGGAGCTTGGATGGTGTATGCAGTCTGAAAAGTGAGGATGATGCGTACTGGGAGGGACTGGCAAACACCCTCAGCTGGGCTCTAGCAAACATGATTAAGGGCTGTGTTTCAGGACCTGACTCTCATTAGCAGGAGTTCCATGGTTCCAGGCCCTTTACAGGATGGAGGGTTTTAAGAACACATTTTACCATCCATTTAATGTAACAATATTAAGCTAGATTTGGCAAGGCTACTTCAGACATAAAACTTTAAAATGAGCTTTTTCAGAGCATAAAATCACAATTGGTCCTGCTAGTAAAAGGATAAAATAAATGTCTATTCACCCTAATTGCTGTCAAAGTTGTGATTTTTTTGTTTTGTTTTCTTTTATATGTAGTAAAGCCAACTTGGGTTTATTGTATAGGGTGCAAACGCTTACCGTATAATATTATAAATCCTGCAGAGAATTAAGCATCTGCACATTTTTCCTGGCTGTTTCTTGCTTTAACTCGAACCGTCTGTTAGCACTGGCACAAAAGAAAATGATGTGGGCGAGCCTGATCCCACCTCTTTTCCAATTCGACTCTTTCCGAAAGCCTTGCTCGTGTATTGGCAGCAGGGGCTTCATTCTCTGAGTGCAACTGATGACATACTTAGGAGCATGGGAGAGTGGCAAGAAAGGATTCTGATAGAGAACATTCATGGGGGTTTTATCCACCTCATTATCGCAAAAGGATTAAAAAAAAAACCCTTAAAAGTTGGAAGGAATCAGCCTCCTACAAGCTCAAAATGGAAAATAACAATTATTAGATCAACTACTCCTGCCTCAGAGCCAATGTAAGAATTGGTGGATCCACAAGCTGAGATCTCTGACCTTTGCTACACTCAGCTCTGGTTAACCAGTCCTCACATCTCCCTGCGGTTATGGAATCACTGCTGCAACTTCCTCAGCATTTCCTCTCTAGCTTCCTTTTGTCCCTGAAAGCACCTACAAGGAGGGCTTTTGTAATCTGTTTGCCCAAGTCAACTGCACTTGCTAATGTCCCATTGAGGAATGGGCACAGGAATTGCTGCCATTTCACCTGTTTTGCAGTTGTAAATAGATAGATCTATTAAAGGAAACAACTCCAGGTAACCCTAGATATGATGCCAGTGCCTGAGGAGGTGCTGGATAACCTGCACATGCAGCAGCAAATGCTCACACCAAAGCAGAGCACAAAAAGAACAAATGAGTCTTGGTTATTATTGGGTTTCTTTCCCTTGAAGGCTTCTGTAACCTTAACAGAGATGGTCAAGATGCCCAAGAGAGTTAACCAAGAATGGCCATCCTGAGGTGGCAACAGGCAAAGGGAATATCTGAAGTTTGCATATTTCTATTGAAAAACAAGGGAAGAATTTTCCTCTGTGGCCTTGTCTGTGTGGGATTGACTGGGCTGGCGATGCCAGATCAGGCAGAGTGTGATGGACCCCATGTTTCTGCTGTTCCTTTGCTGTCCACCACCACTTCTCTTGCTTTCTAAGTGCCTCTAGTCAGATCCAAATATTCCTCTGTACTTTGTTTTTATGGCAAAGAGCAAGAAATATATTTGCTCATTTGGAAATCGAACCGATTTGCTGCTCAAGAACAGCATGAACTTCAGGTTTCTCAGGTTTCTCTGGACTTGCAGCCACTGCGAGCCCTTGGGCACAGCAAAACAAGACACAACTTAAAAACCGACACTTTCCCATCATTACTTGTGGTTCCAAGGAGATGTAGTCATGCCAGGCATCCCCTGTTAGTAATACTGCACGAGGGCGAGCCAAAGAGGAGGCTCCTGTTTCCAAAACAATGTCATCATTTCCCTTATTTACTTTATTATCACTTCAATCTGCAGATGAGCTCTCACTGAAAAAAGAAGAACATTCTCCACCTTACAACTGTAAATCAGTGCTTTCTAATATTGCAAAAAGGATTATTTGCCCCCGAATTATGGGTTTCTCACAGCTTTTACTTTGGTTTCCAACCTTTACCACTTTGAAACCAGCAAAATATAGAGACTCTGCAGAATTACTCTTAAAATTGAATTAAAGAGATTTACACTGCATTTGTTTCTGTTCCTCCTCATGGGATTAACTTTGGAAAAGGGGATTTTCCCATCACAAGCTCTATGTACTTGCAGCGCCCAGGCTCCTAGCCCAGATAAGGGCTGGGCAGCATAATGCACTTTAGTATTCTTCCACTAGATGTCCTCAGGTAAAATAGTATTTACATGGATTGGGGTAGAAGGACTTCCCGGGAATGTGTTTTTTTCCCCCCTGATGAGAGGAATGCTGCGGGTAAGACAATGTTGGGTGATCTACCCAATTCCCGGCTTGCTTCTAGTATCCCAGTGAGGAGCCAGGGCTCCCCTGCTGCCAATGCTGACCTTCCAGATCAGGCAGTGGCCAGGCCTGCCAGCTTTTGCTCAAGCAGCTCCAGAGACACAATGGTCCAGCAACACACAGAGGGTACAGCATACAGCGTACAGCATACAGACACCTTGGAAGCAGCGGGCAGCACAAAGTGCATTTCCACACCATTACCTTTCCAGGAGGGAAATAAAAGGGGAGCTGAGCAACTGCCCCTTATTTATCACTAGGCATGGAGCAAAAAACATGGAAAAGGAAGGGACTTCTTAGACTCCAGAAGCCTTCCATGCAGACTTCAGCTGAAGCAGGTCTGACCCCACACCTACCGCGACACAGGATAAGATGCATGCTCTCTTTGACCACCTTTATGTGCCCATCAGATTGGGGGCTTGGTGGTGGTTTAAGCCACAAGCTTTGAAAAGAAGAGGAAGAATGGATCTAGCTTATAGGAAACCCATAGGACATGCTGTTAGAGAAGCAGAGGCAGTGTAAAGGCACTGCGTACATGCCTACTGATCAATGAAACAGAAAACCAACCAAATAATTACAATCAATTACAGCTCATCCTTTCATAGTCAATCTTACTACAATGGACCATTGCAGCAGGAACAACAGCAGCTCACGTTGGTTTGGTTCTACCAGATGAGAAGCACAAGAAACATTAATGATAGGGTTGAAAATGATTCTACCCTTGCTAAGGTGTGTATAGGGGAAGGATTTTGCTTTAATGTGAAAGGAAAACAAGAGACACATAGAGTAGTGTTATTATTATCCACTGCTGCTCATTGTCTAAACAAGGAAGGTTCTGATGTAGCCCCTGGCCTGAATTGTGCTAAATTTAACCCATTGCTTCAGCTCTCAAGAGTTAAAACAAGAAATATTTGTCCATCTACTGTACAAACAGGGATGTGCTGGGTCCTACCCCTGGCTGTGTACAGTGTAATTAGAGCTGCTGGTTCTGCTTTGCTCTCTTTTGTTCTAGTGCGGTGGTCTGCTCTCAACCTGCCACGACCAGAAAAAGCACCTCACTTGTTCCTTCTTGCACAGCTTTTTGCTGTCCTTCAGGAGGGGGAAGGCTTTAATCAGACATGGTAAATGCCTGAAGGCAAACTGCAACACAGACAAAGCAACCCCCCGCCCCCAAATGAAACCCCCAAATACCCCCAAACTGCTCCAGGTGCAGAACACAACACATGGGGAGAAACATGTTAAACTGTGTTCGTTTTTGAGCTGAAATTAAAGGAATTGGATTAATGATGATATAAGTAGACACACACGAAAAGAGATTGACTACAGATAGGGAGACAGGTGAGTGCAAAGAGGAGAAGTGATAAGGGGGCAGGTGAGTTAATTAAATTGCTTTCTAAAATAGAGAAGATGTGTGTGAGGTAAGAAGAGACGGTAACGCAGTGATTGGTTTTAACTCCACAAGATCACAAACCCACCGTGCACACTGTCACTTGTCTGACCTTCCAAAGCAAGATGCTCAAAGAGAAGGGCAGAGAGTACCTAGAACTGACTTGTACAGACCAGAAACCAGAGCTGGAATTCATCTCTCCCAGCACCAGCTCTCTGAACCTTCATCACCCAACTGAAATCTTGCATCCAACTCCCTCTCAATTCAATGTGGAGAAAGAAGCATTTGGAAAGAGGATACTTAGAAGTGACAACTAGGGAAGCCAAGAGGAATCAATCATCCACTTTTGGAGGCTGTGTGCCTCTCATCCCTTGGACTAGGAGCTCAGGAGACGACCTCAGGTCAGACACCTACATGGTTAAATCAGCAGGTCCTGTCCTTCATTCCTCTAGGGAAAATGCACAGAAATCAGAAACAATCCTGAGGATGACTTCAGCCACTTTACACATTTCCCTTCCTTAGAGAAAATCTCTCCCTGGAACACTGAGATTCAGCATCCTGTTTTTCTGGTAGCAGGATCCTGCTTGGGGATGACTTTAAGAGGATTGGGATGTTTTTTTTCCCCGGGAGAAATTAACTCAGCAGATGAATGTGGAAGCTCCGACTGGAAAAGCATGTCCAGACTGGTCTGGAGAGAAAAAATACGGTGCTAACAAGGCAAATCCTGCAATTTCAGGTTTATATTACATTCATGGGGCAATGGGGAAAAAGTAGTGCTCAGCTTTTAAAAGTGTCCTCTCTGTCTGCAGCCAGCAATCTCAGACTCTCCATTAGTTGTGCAGTAAAAGTCAGGAAAAGATGGAAACAGACAAAATATGGGATGAGAATGCAGTGGCTGGAGGATGATTGCTGTGGTGTTGCTTTTGTATAACATGATATAGTAACCTGCAGAAATGCTGGTGCATTTAGACAGTCTAAGGTAGCTCTGGGTAACTTGCCAGGATCTTCCTAAGTGGAAGAAAAAATGGACAATGTGTTTTAAGTAGTTCCCTGGGCTCAATTTTCCCTAGCTTTGAATGAAAGAAATCCTGGGTATCCTCTTCCATCCATCAACACAGATCTTCAGCCAAATAATACGCAGGCATAAACAGTTTAGAAGCTCATCAAGAATGAGTTAGGTTAAAGTCCAGCCAAACCCTCTGTCTCTGTGCATCTGCCTCTGCTTGTCTCAGGACGTGATTGATCAGCAGTGTCAAGGCACAGTCAATCAGCTCTGGGGATTCCCAATCCTGATAAATCACTGCAGCGACAGTTAGTGCCATCCTCAGACTGGGGGCAGGGAATTGCTTTAGACATGTAAGGAACAAAATGACAGGGAGACGGACTAGGGGGACAGAACAGGAAAGCCAAGGCTTATTTCATAAAGCAAAGTGTTACAGAACTATCATAATTCTATTACAGAGTACTTGGTGAGAGCATAGGGTTTTATCTGCGGTGGTAGCACAACTTCAGTACTTGGAAATCCTTCCTTTCCTAGATTCATCACTGGCTTACTCCGGTAGTCTTTCAAAAATGAGGATTATGATATATACCTTTCCCATGGGAAACTGTAAGGCTCACTCACTCCAAGTTTGCAATGCTGTGCTTTGAAATTATCATATAGAAGATAGCTTAAATGGTGGTGCATTTCCGTGGGGAAACAGGTATCTAAGAGATCTGCAGTGCAAACGCAAGATCCCAAAAGACAACCAGAACCCTCCCCAAACTACCCTGATACTGCAAAGCATACTAAAGATTGCAATTCTGCTTCCAACTCCACAAAAAACCTTTGGTTGACTTAACCTACGAAAGAGAATCACGTGCAATTAAAATGTAACAAATGACAGGTCTTATTATTGCTGGAACTTTGGTTCCAGGACAATTTGCCATTCTTGGCTCAGTCTGACCCAAGTGAACAGTTTGGTTTCGGAGGGGTTTTTTGGTGTTATTTTTTTGATTCCCAGAATCAGGTTTTAAGAGCCCAGGGTGCGAGGAGGCACTATGGGATAGAGCAAGGAATTATTTTAACTAGCCCTCTTCCTGAAAGGCAGTTATTATGAAACTGAGAGAGATGTGTCTCTGATAAACAACACCCACCTTCCCCAGCCTGCAGCCTGTTTGAAGTGGCATGGGGCCAGAAACGAGCTTTGTCAACAGGTTTAATTTGGGTTCTTTCAATTCAGGGCTTGGTTTGCTGCAGAGAGAGGCTGCAGTTCCCCCCACATGGAATCCAACAGACTTTCTCCATTTTTCAGTGCAGGTAAGATGTCCACAAGGTTCAGAGCATCACAGGACAGCACATAGGTGTGAAGACAAAACCAAAGGTGGGCTGACATCCAACCGGATCCTTAAACAGCACATCAAAGTGTGCTCTTATTCCTTATTTGCAAATCACATCCTTACAAAACCCTATCCACCATCTGAAAGTCCAGGGGTTGGTGCTTTCAGGGCAGATCAAGCAACCCACACCTAATACACAACCTTTCCTAGCACTTCATGTGAATAAAGTGTTAATGGATGTCATCAAGGTGTGTCTGATGCTAGGACCAGTTCAACAGCCATGCCAAGCACCAAGCACTCCATCAGGCTCAATGCATGAGCAATTAAGGTCTCTCCTGTTGTAAAAAAATAGCCCCAGTTAGCTGTGGGGCTGTGAGAGCACATGGGTCAGAATATAGGAACTCCTCAGCCCTCCCTGAATTCAAGAAATAGACCAAATATAAGAAACGGCTCCACAATTTTAGCAGCTCTTTCCCAAGCCTTTAAAATCAATGCACAAACAGCAAACAAGCCTGACATCCCTGTGAGAACTGCATCACCCGCATCCCTCCACAGATGAGCCAATTAAATGGCAGAGAAGCACTGCAAAGCACCCATCAGTTTTAACTGCTGATGTCCTCCCCTAATTTCCATTGGAACAGGAGGACCAGTGGATTCCCGTGGTGGCACCGACAATATCAAGCACTCCCAATTAGTGGAACTAGAGGAAAAGCTCGGCCTCTGTGGCTTGACACAACCTTAAGGGAGAACCCAATTATAAAACTGATTCATGAGCTATGATTTCTGGCTCTCCTATTTTGTCACGACCCAGCTCCAGCCCTCAGACCCCTGCTGCCTGCACAGAGGAGCTCAGTGTCCATCCTGCTTGTCTATTCCCTTGATTATAGCTTCTTCCTTTCCCCTTTCTGTTTAACTAGGGTTCAGGACATGAAAACCTCTTCAATAACTAAAGCAAGCTGCTGTTAGGCTGCAAGTGCTGCAAAGCGCTAAACTTCATCCACAACTACTGTAATAATTCTTACAGCAACCATTATGATACTTCCAGATGTTGGTACACGCATTATGCTTTCCAAGTACAACTCAAATCCCACATGTATCCCGAAACCACATGGAAGGGGAAAGTTAGATCTGGGGGTGGACAGCGTCTGCGTAATTTCCTTAGCTCTCTGCAGTTGCCTTCTCCCTCTATTCCCCTCTCTCTCCTGCCACGGATTAGCTAAATGACTGCAAATAGGTATGAAGGATTTGCTGCAATAGAGGCAGCATGTCGTAACAAGCCAGTCTTTGAGACAACCACCATGTTTCCCATGCTAGCAGCCACACTGGTTCCACAGATTACGGATACTGCATATTGCCATCCTACAAATCAAAACTTGACCCAACAGCCCGACTGTTGAGATGCATTCAAACTAATTCCTGAGGTTTCCACCATGACTGTCATCATTTTCCTTTTTCCCCTCTGCTTTTTCAGCAGAAGCAAAACCAGGATTCCAAACAAACAACCCAGCAACAGACGTTGCACGTTTTCCTTTCTGCTCATCCTTAGTTTTATTGGGATAGTGGATTTCCCCTCGCTGCTCCTTGGAATTCTGACTGCGAAAAATCGATAGTACAGAAAACTGGGAGTCTGCAAAATGAAAGCAATGCTGCTGAATCCTCTCAAGGATAAACAAAGCAAGCTGCTCTGGGATTTCCATATCAAAAATAGACGGTTACGGGTCCACGTTGGGTAAAGGACAAGGGAAGCATTATTTATTTATCCATCCCTTATTGTTCACAAGCCTTTAGTGTCCTCACAAAACTGGATAACTTTCCTGTCGACTAACTTTAGAGTCCATAGGCTGGAGAACAGCATCTCATTCAGGCCCTGGTAAGAAGCACCACCACTGCTAGAGAAATAGGACTTCTTAATCATGATTGACTTTAGATATTACACTGCCATGAACTACTGGATTCCTCCTAGTCTGATTTTACTACTTTTGCTGGCTGAGGGATGACATTTTCATGCTGTCCTTTGAAGTGCCAGGCATCAGACTGAGGCAAACCTGATTTTAGTGATTTGTCCTAATAACAAACCTGATATTTCATCACATCACCCTGCACTATAACCCCATCGTGTTCTGTCTGATGTGATCCCAGCCACTCAACAGGGACCTGGGCAACTGCCAAATGCTCCAGCCAGTTGAAATTGCTGAGGGGAAACCACAGGGACTATTCTGGAGACTGGCTCTCATCTGGGATTGCATTGAAAGGTGAAAACATTATATGAGATAAAACACTGTACGCAACAGGAAGGCCCCCTGGGGTGACAGTGCCTTTGGTGCATGCCATCTGCCTAGTCCTCTTGTCTTTGCATGAGTTGTCTTTACTATGCCATGTACATCATGGGAAAATGACATGTCAGGGCTTAAAAAGAAAGCAGAGCATTTGGCTCTCCTTATCAAGAGCTCAGGTCCTCTGCCTGACAGCAAACTGCACTTTTACTTGGCCACCTACTGAGAGGCAACATGTTTGAAGGCAATCCCCTTCAGAGCCATTCACAGCATCAACATCAATTGTTGGGGTTAAGCACTCTCTTCCCTGAAAAATTCTCCTGACATTCATTATATGTCACAGAGCAAAAAGCAGCAGGTCTGAACAGGAGAGGCAGAGAAAGAGCCCCATTTGCTACCTTGCAGCATTACAGACTGATCAGACAGGTAGATAAGGCCTCTCCTCCAAGTTACACAATCAGATTGGAAGTGGAAGTGAAGACCACAGGTTCAGTGATGACTTATCGCTAGAGATGCTCATTTTATCTCTTGTTAGCTGGAGTGTAAATACAGAATAAATAGAAACAAAGAGAGTAAGAGGGAGTGAGAAAAGAGGATGTCCTGAAGTGGGAAAACCAGTAAAGATGAATCTCCAAAGGCTGGCAGAGTAAGTGCTGCTGCCTAGCAGTGTGCTCATAATCACAAGCGCATCCTGAGAAGGAAAGACAGAAAATACATAGAAAAATGGGAAAATCCCAATAGCTGTTTTACAGCAGGGTGGTTAATTGGGTGAAATTTGGGTCTGAAAACTGCAGCCTTGATGCAGTTGTGACAGTTTTCCTCTGGTGGCTTTGGGCCAAAAGACATCACATGTTGAGTGAGAGCTGGCTAATTTTATTAGGCCCAAATAAGACGCTGGAAAGATGGGAGAAAGCCCTGGGATGAAGACCATAGGCCTACCCCAAGCTCACAGTGTTGCCACCCATCCTCTATTCCCCAGCCTCTTCACCAAGTTGCTTCCTTGCTGTAAGCCCCTGTTATTGGCCTGGGGAATGATCCACCCCAGCGCAGTCCCCAGGCAGCTCCCTCCCAACAGGAAAACTGGCATGTAAGGATACAGCCCTGGTCTGGTGGAGCATTACCAACCCCCTGTGAACAAGAAGCTGTCCTGGCCAGGAGATGCTTTGGCTAAACCGTGTGCAGCGATGCAGCTGCAGTGTCACTGGTACAGGAAATCTGATCAGCTGTGGGAGGCTGGGGAAAACTGAGACCTGTGCCAGTGGCATTTTTAAGTGCACATCAGGGCTTCACAGTGGTGTGGTGAGGCCCTGTGCTTATAAAATGCTTAGGTTATAAAAAGTGCTAATTGGCATTTTCTGCCCTTGGCAAGAACATACTTTGGCTCCTACGTGAAAGAGCAGTGGGATGATTCTTCATCTTGGACTTCAGCTGGTGGTAACTGACTGGGAACAGAGGCAAAACCAGCTTATTCTTTGCAAGTAGGAGGAAAAGGGTTAAAACTCCCATTCACTTCAGTGTTGTACTGAGACCTTCCAGCATCAGAGTGGAAGTTGGCGATGAAGTGGGCAATGGCACTAGATAGATAATACTGCTGCAGTATTGGTTTAAAGCTTGTTTTTGTTAAACCTCCTTACTAGGCAACCCTACCAGCAGTCACCACTTTGCAGATACAGCATCATTAGCAGCTTTCAAAGCACTTTACTAAGGTGATCAGTAAAGACATTCACACTTTGATGTAAAGGCAAAGAGAAGCATTTCCCTACCCCAGAAGGTCTCTAGCCAAGGTGGAAATAGAGCAAACAATATCCAGTGTTATAAAATGTACCATAACTCAGAGTAAAAAAAAAAACCAAACCCAAATTACAGGGTTTGAGAGGTGAATATCAGTGAGGACTCAGACATGGCAAGCATGTGTCCTAGGACTGAGATACTTCAGGATATATTAGATAAGAAAGAGTTAAAAAGAAAGATCTGACAATGACTGTAAGGGCTCAGCTGTGACAGTGACATTCCCGCAGAGGAGGATGCTGTTCCGAGCAGTTTCATCTTTATCAGATGCGTAGGGCTAGAAAATGATTAAGCATTTAAGAAACTGAAACATGAACTGTTCCATATTGATTATTATTATTAGGAGCAACTGAAGAGCAAAACCTGGCTACTCTAATATTTCCCACATGGAATCCGTTCACATCAATGACAGTAACTTGATGGAACCACAGCAGGCTCTGAACTGAATTCATGCTCTTTATGTCTATTTTTTGACTGTGCTCTCATACAACGTACGTGAATTACAGGTAGCATTTATACAGTTTCCTTGGATCATTTGACCTTCTTGCTGCTGAAAGGTGAATGTGAAGATCCTTCAGGAAACACAGCTGCTCACAAGAGGAAACATTTTTCCGTTGGCACATGACACAGACTAAGATATAAATAAGATGCTCAATAAACTGGAATCTGCGATGTCAGTTCTGAATCTGAAGCCTAGAAAAACCCAACCACCACGGATTAGGCATCACTTGTTGTATTGTCCCGCGTCATTCTGACATTTTAGACAGAATAACTGTAGTCCATTCTCAAGAAGGATTGTGTTTGCTTTTATGAATGAACCTCACTCAACAAACCTTTGTTTAATTTCAAAGCCGGTTTTTATCCTCTCTCAGCTGACTTTTCTCATCCTGATTCAACAAAGCATTAAAGCTTCAACAATCACCTATGGTGTAACCCGTGCTTTAAGCTGTTCTTTGCTGAACCTCGTTCCCTGTCAAAGGAGATGCAGGCCTAGGACTCATTTTTATATCTCATGATCCTTTTTTCACTGTCTTCTCATCCTAAGCCTCTCTTGTCCCTATCAATTTCTTCTTGCTACCCCCACAATTCACCAACCTCACTTGCTACCAAGCAGGCACTCACCACGCTGTGCATGGGGCACGGGCAACACCAAGCACACCGGCGATGGAGTCTCGCTTGGATCTGTCAGATTCCTTTGACAAAGCAAGGGAAGTGGCAGGACAAAAGGATCTCATGTGTTTTTTTCCTCCAAGATGTCTGCCTGAAGTCTCACGCATGAGGGAAAATCCTCTACAAGAGACACGGTCGAACCCATCCCCTGTTGCGATCGTCAGTTTTCCGGATGACTGGAAGTCTGTAACCTGTACCTGAACCTTTCTGGTTGCTCAGGCTGTGGGAATTATTTTGGCGGAAGACAAGACAAAACAAGTCCCTGCTGACTGCAGCACAAAAGCTGACAGCCAAACGTAATTCAGGAAAACCCACAAGCTTACTCAGGCTCCGGAGCCTGCGGATATGAGGGTCGGATCCTGTGAAGTGCTGAGGACTTCCTACGGCTTCTCTCCATGCAGGTAGCAAAGCTGTGGAGAAGAACAGAACTCTCCCCAACACTGAGTCCCGGCTCCTGCCTCCTTCCTTCTGCCTCATCCTGCAACAGATTTGCATGTTCTGATTTTTAATTCAGGAAGGTCTCAGCATTTCAAGGTCACACAAGAGAGACACTGAGAGGGAAATGCTTTGGAGGAGCATCCGCAGTTGTAACAAGAAGGAAGACGAACAACACGTTTCCCCTTCAGTCATTCACTATTTGCATATCACAAACTCTCAGATCCTTCCACGAAGGTCCAAGTTATGTTTGGGACATGGTATTTTTCCTCTTCATTTCGTTATGCAGAAAACCTTGAGATGATTCCTCCTGGAAATTATGCATTTACACTTGTCAAAAATGTCATCTCTTAATTACTCATGATGAGGATCTGCATAATTTTGCTTTGATGCTGTGTTGCATTCTGGCCCTGGGTAAGTTGTCTACTTGTGCCCCAGGGTCACAGGCAAGGGTGTAGGGAAAGGCAGGCACACATATGTAGGTACCAGTGATGTCTGTGACAGAAAACTCAAAAAAACATTTGGAAACAGTAAAAGTGAGAAATCATTCTATAAGGATGCTTCTACACTCATGGTGGCCAGAACCAAATGAATCATAAAACAAAGCCTTGTTGAATATCCTCATTAGCTCACCAATATTGCTGCTGCCCCTGTCCTCTCTTACAGGTAGAAGGCAGCTCTCTTGCCAGCCCTGCATGGTTCTTACTAAGAGAGTGACCATCCAGTTTATAGATTTTGAATCCCTTACATGCTACATGACTATAGATGTGCACATATACACACTGCAAGAGCTCTGTGCATTCCTGTCTGCTGTGGGGACAGGGCTCCTGCACTCATCCTGGTGGGTGAGCAGAGCACATCTGACTTCTGTTCTAAGCTTCAGGTTTGCATCAGAATTCATTCTCCATTCAGAGCCTTTATAAGCATCAGGCACCTCTTTGCTCACTTTATCCTTGCTTTCCATTTCCAACATACCCGAATTTACAGCATTACAGCAGTTTCCCTGCTTTTCCTACCCCTATTGTTCCCAGGAAAGATGGTGCATCATCTCTTCCAGCTATGCTCTTTCTACTCCCCAGTACAAACCCCTCTGTAGCATTTCACGAGGCTTCCCATCCTTTCCCCCCATAACCTCATGGTGCTTCTGGCAACCACCTTTCCATTATGAAAACTGGAATAGCTAAAATAATTCAGGTTTGTCTGAAGCTATGCAACACACAATATATTATATCATAAACCAGAAATACGAATGTCTCCTATCACCGCTCCTATCAGTGTTCACTGAACAAGATTCCCACTTTAAACCACTGTCACCCTTTGAAAACTATTTAAAATCTCTAAATCTTCTAGAAGCCAGAATTAGAGCTGTTCAGCTGCTGAGCAGAAGAGAATAAGCCTCTCTTCAGACCAAAACAGTAAATCCTTTAAGAAGTTAGAATACATTTATCAGAGAATAAAGAAGTTATGGATGTTTCAGAGGTCAGGAGAAAATACCTGCGAGACCCATTTCATGTGATCCATGGAGGTCAGTGTTTATAGTTTTTGCTCTTTATGTGTGAAATGTTACATGAATGAAGGCTATTATCTGACAATTTACTGCTGCATTTTGCCTGATATTCTCTAAAAGGTGGGAAAATGTATATTCCAAAGGGCTGGATCTACAGACAAGAAAATAGCAGTGAAATCAATTGCAAGAGCTTTTGCCTTGTGACCAGGATTCCTCCTGGATCACTTTCATGGGTGAAAACAAAGCACAAGAAGAAGGGAGCCAGCAGGAAAGGAAGCATGCCAGAGACGTGTTTTTCTGCCTGAGGAGCTATGTGGGGATGACGCTTTCCCTGTTTCAAAACACCTTCTGTGATGGCCAAAACTTGCCATTAGTTAGCCTAGGTAATGCAGCTGATACCAGCTCCGTGTGTGAGGAACTCTAATCTGTTGACTGCTCTCCTTGTTTATCCCAGCGATGGGACTGTTTGGGAAGCAGGAATGGCAAAGATCACAACACTTTGGAAGAGGATGACACTTGTGGAAGGAAGGAAGGAAAAATACAGAAATTAAATAGAAATGAAGCTTGGTTTTTACTTTTTTAAAAGGCAAACCCTCCTTTGTACTAACATGCATTGCAGAACAAGGTATAATAACCTCTAAGAAGTAGGACCCTGGTTCCAAATGCCAGTCATCGATCACTCTTCTACACTATCAGCTTTCAGCTGCAATGTCAGCCAATTTAATCATCTTGTCTCGATGGGAAGACCAAGACTGTGTGATTTGGGAAGTCTCTCCTAGGGATATGGCATTTTGTGCTGCAGCATGCCCAAGGAAATGATGTCTCTTTGCAGTTCTTAAGAACATGTTTTCTGCTCCTAGCATATCCTCAAGGAGAGGGGGGAGATTTAGGAAATCACTGCCTCTTCACTGACTATTACTCTCTAAGTATACCCTGCCAATTGTCTTCTGGGGATAGTTCTGCCCAAGCACGAAGGAGACGCAGAGACAGTAGTTAGGGTACATTATACACTGGGGACATGGAAAATCTCTGGTGAGAGATTTTTTTTCCCTCTGGCATAGCTGTTCTGGGAAGATGATGTCGATTTGGAGATGTGGCCTCATATTTCAATCACAACACAGCTTACAAGGTCCAGAATGCTCCAGAAGTCGGGCCAAACTGAAAGAGAGCAAGTGGCAGGAAAGGGGCTCTTTCAAAAGTGAACAACAGAGTTTTCTGTTATTATTTGGCCTGATCCTTTTTTGTACGAGGATGTTCTTGGTCAGGTTTTTCAGAAGTATCTTTCCTTTTGTAATTTCTAAAGCGAAAGCAAGAAAGAAATGAAGTCGGAAGCTGATTTCTTCTTTAAAGCATTTCAACTCCCTGCTTTTATGCTGCTAAACCAGGATAAGAATAATGATCACACACGAGAGTTTTCAAACCTTTTCATTAACAAAACTACCCCCCAAAAAGAGAGAGAGAGGAAAAAAAAAAGCAAAATCTGAAGAAAACTTGCAACAGGTTTTCTGTGAGCATGGGTGGAGTGGAAAAAGTGAGCCAAGATAATTACCCACACTTAGTCATAAGGAGCAGGAAACACAGTAAAAGAAAAAAGTCTAATTGGAGCTGTTTTCATATATATATTAAGGTGTTAATTTCCATCACATCATACAATGCAAGAACAGATGATCCGAGTTCCAGGATCCTTTGCTTGCATATGAAATGATTAAAGTATATATGCAGATGTTGTATACCCATGCATGCACGTACACATCCATACATCAGCCTGTGGTCAGGGCAAGTTGTGCTGCTGTGCTTTCAGGCTGCGAGCACTTCTGCAGTACAGAGGAGTACAGGGAGGACAGAAAGCAGAACTGCAAACCCACGGGGCAGATGGAGCTGAAAGAAAAGAGGTCTCTATCTTATTGCAGCCCAGGTCCAGCGAGCTGTCAGGTAACCACAAATCCTCAAGGTGATTAAGAACGACCACAACAAATCCTAATTCTTTCAGAAAGGGATGGAAAATTCATCTCTGCCACAGGTTTCCTTTCTTCCAAAGGGATCGGTACAAAAGCAGGATATCCTACTCTGTTTGAGAGCTGGTGGTAATCTCAGTCTGCTTTGAAACAATTTCATTTCAAGGGAAATGTGACTGATTAATCTAGCTGGGGTTTTTCAGTTTGAAACGGGCTGTATGACAAAGGAGTGTGAGGATTTGAGCTTCCCAAGGGCTAAATCTTTCTGCTGGTATAAAGTGATGTAGCTTACCCAGCTAAGAGACCGAACCTATGGATCATCAGGAGCCTCAGCATCACAGCCTGCCTTTGCTAACATTGGGTGTTGCCCTTGTTCATCTCTATGTCATGTCAGAATTACACGTACTGATGGGTTTGTTGTTCTAAAGGGTGGTGGTGTTACAAGTTCTGCTGGAGCAATCTCCTTCCAGAGCTGCACAAGATGTCAAATGGAAAGTCACCTAAGAATTAGCATGGAAAAATACCAGAAGTAAGCAAACAAAAAACCTCATATATTTGTATTTGCAGTGAGTGCCTCTCTCCTCCCGTTTCTGCTGTTATTGTTGTAGAATGGCATTCAATAAAACTAACTCATTAACCTCCAAAGACGGAGAATGTTAAATTGGGTGGCAACACGGAAAGATGCTGGCAAAACTAGCGTGGGTTAAGAAATAGATTTGACTAGGCAACATACTGTCAGAGACAATTCATAAACTGTTCCATGAGTTCATGTCTCTTACCTTCTCCTCTTCCTCTATGCTCCACCTAAAAATAGCCAGGGCCTATCCACATCCCGGGAAGTGGCAACCCAGATACCTGTCAGTAATACCAGAAGCCGAGCTGTCTCCAGAAAGCCTAAGAAACACCCGCTGACTCACAGGGCTCCTAGATGCCAATCAACGCAGGCAATTAGGTATCCTAATTTTCTTCCTGTCTACTCCAGTGAGCTAATGCATAAAGGGAAGTGATTTCCATTGGAACGGTCTCATTCTGTATCTTTGACTCCAACAAAAATGGAAGATCAGACCAATCCATAATTGATGAAAAGTCTGGGATTCCTGAACCAATAAGCTACTCAGCCACCTTTTGTACTCATGCCAATCACTTACATATAATAGCCACAAGAAGTTAAATTGTGCCGTCTATCCAAAAAATCAAAACATGCTAGGCCTGAGAAGGGAAAAATCTCACCCAAGTTAATTTTTAACGTGGTTTTCCTTTATCCCCCCAAGACTTAGCTGTGGGACCCAGCGGATATATTCACTAGTATCTAGCTGATATATTCACTAGCAGGTCAACAGATGAAGAATCTTACTAGATACCATATGAGGTCTGTAGCATGAACAAAAAGAGATAAATCCTCCATGGATCACCTCTCTAATCCAAGGAGAAGGGCTGTTCAAAAGCAGTTTGGAGGGAAGAGCTTGAGATTTAGTCAGCCATGTGGCGAAGCTTTGAGAAGCTTACATGATGCATTTTGATGTACTACAGTTTACATCTGAGTCATCTCCTCATAAGAGTACAGTTATTTACAACTCCTCTGCGTTCTGCCACCAGGAGTGATCATTTGGCAGCTGATGCTTTATAGCTAAATGTTTTCCTTAGAAATACCCAGTGCACTCAGGGACGTCTGCATCCCCTGACTCACGGTAACTATGCATTTAGGCAACATTGTTTGTCTCACAACACTCTTTATAGCACCAGACCCAAATCATCACTGTAATGATTTATGCACTTCTGTCTGCTGCTCACAGGTCCAAAACTGCATTCAGACATGGCAGGGTACTGCAGCATGTCCCCATCTCCTGCCATCCCAGCACATGGCCCATTTGAGCCTTGCCATGCCATTTCCTCTCACTGCCCTCCTCTTCCTCCCAGCACTTCTGAAAGTCTGGCTGGGGCTGGTCCCTCATCCATCCTCCCCCACGCCACTGTGGAATTTTTATTGGCCATAAATACTTTATTGGCTAGATTAATATGATTTAAAGTGTTGCACCTAGTAAATACTGCGTGCTATTTGCTTTAGCAATGCTTGTGGGAAAGGGCAACCTGGGGACCCAGGCAATGTCGGGACTAGTGGAAGTAGGGGATCTGAATGGCTAGAGGGGGGCCTGGATGAAGAACGATCTGAGGTTGGTCTTGGAGGGAGGTCCATGTAGCGAAGGGACTCTCCATTGGTGTGTGCTTCTACCATGTGTTGTAATGTTCCACTTCACTGACTGTCAAAGCTTTCGACAACCTCGCCTGCTGACTTGTGGCCAGGGGATCCCTTTCAACACAGGCAAAGTCTGCTGAGGGAGAGAAAGAAAGAAACACTTTTAAAGAGAAATAAATGGCAGTTGGTTTTCTGGTGGTCTCATTCTGATCGCCTGTGGATTTGCTGCTGGAGTCCCACCTTCATTGTAAAGGTCAAAGCTGATGTGTATTGTTGTAGGATGCAAGATACAGCTTATACCTGCTTCAACTATTGTCTCAGTAATTGGAAGGGATTAGGAGTATTCATGAAGAGAGTTTACAGTTTTGTAAAGACACATGGACTCCTGGCCCAAAGGGAAAGAAGAAAAGGCCAATTTACTTCAGAAAGTGAACTGAGAGCAAGTAAACAGGACAATATGCTGGGGACCATCTGTTGTCCTATCCCTGCCAAATATCTGCTCACGACAACTAGGAAAAAGTGACCAACAGGGACTGAGGAGGTTCCTTTGTTCATTTCAGACACAACTGGCACGTTCAGCTGAAAGCCTATCTGAAATAGCCACCCTCCTGTACTGGTTATATGGGACTTATTGCTGTCACTAACACGTTTCTGAGCCATGAGGGCTCAGGAGGCGCTGGTGGTTCTACACTACTTTATACGGCACAAAGACATTCTGCTTCTTACACCCAGGACAATATGCTGGGGAAAATACAAATAGAAAACTGCCTGAAACATTACAAAAGATGGCACCAAAGGACCCAAATGGAAGAGGGTGCAGAAATGATATTGCTATGTCCATTAGCTCATCTTCTTTAATGGAGAAAGGCTGTCAAGAACAAAGTCAAAGATGCTATGATGTACATGAGTGGGACAACTGTCTTATTCCAGAAGTTTTCTTGTCATTCCTTCAGTGGGTTTTCTGGCCATTTCCATACACACTTGATGCTGCTTTTGCTTGTGTACGGTGGGAGGAGAGGATGGAGCACCAGAATACCAGAAAAAAGAGAATAATTTCAAAAGACAACTCTCTTCTTTTTCAACTTTCTTTTTTTCCTCTGGGGATTCAGGGTTTTCATGTCCCTCCTCTCCTTCCCAACCATGGGCACATAGCCACACGGGTACGGCCAAGTGCTGAATCTGCATCTCCAGGTTTCAGGGTCTGCATTTTGGATGTTGTCTGTCCAGAAAACAGCCCCTCAGAGAGAAGTGCTTTAATATCACCATTAGATACAAAATCAGGTTGCTGTAACCAGCTGAAACACTGAGCTTGGGGAAGGTAGAATATTATAACCTCAAGTGAAACAGAAGGCAGCACAAAGGACCTTCTTCCCCTGCTGTTATATAGGCTCTTTGAAGGCAGAGCAGAAGGTAAGTGGTTTTATTGAAAGGGGGAGTATCCTGCAATAATCAGAAACAGAGAAAGAGGAATGAACCCCAAGACAGACAAGTGATGCACGGTACAACTGCTCACCACACAGTGAATGCTGCCCCACTCACCTCCGAGCTGCAATTGATGGCTCCCACTTTCTATACTGAGCATGATGGTCTGTGGTATGGAATATCCCTTTGGCCAGTTCAGGTCAGGTGCCCTGGCTCTGCTCCCTCCCAGCTTCTTGTGCCTCTCCTCACTGGTAGAGCACAAGAGACTGAAAAGTCCTTGATTAGGTTAAGTACTACTGAGAAGCAACTAAACCATCAGTGTGTTATCAACATCATTCTCACCCCAAATCCAAAGCACTGCGCTGTACCAGCTACTACAGAATATTCACTCTATCCCAGCTGAAACCAGGACAAGGAGAAATCTGGAATGCCAGCTCACTGCTCCATGCAATGAGGCAGGATTCGGGAAAAACAATCAAACTGCCTGCTGTTTCTTCCAGTTTGAGACAGAGAAACCCCTTTAGTCAGACATTCCACACGACCTCAGTGCCTGCTGCGCCAGAAGGAGCATTTCGTGCGACCATGGGGATTTCCAATGCTGCTAAGGAGATGATACCATGCGGAACGATACCATGAGACACGCGGTGGCCTCAGGCCTCGGCACCCACATTACAATCCTCAAAATACCAACAGCACAAGCCCTGTATCAGATCCACAGACTTCAGAGCTTGGTTATTACCAACACAAGTGACTTTTTCTCCTATTAAAATACTGAACCTACTCTTGAAGATACGCAGCTTGAAAGCTAAAGAGAGGAAAACCAACCCGCAGAACACAACATAAAGCTTCACACATTGCTCTGTGGGAAAAGCACCTGAATGCCTTCATGCTATGGCAGAAACCTTGAGCTGAATGGATAATGCTGGTTCTAAAGCCTGCTTCCATGCTTGTCCCAAGCACACAGCTGTTCTCAGCTTCTCCTATTTGACATCTTTAGCCAAGGGCTCCGGAATGTTGTTAATTATCACTCGAATTCACTTCTCCAGTATCACTGTTAACACTGCCTGGCTGCTACAGCATCACCTTGAAGGAGAAAATCAACTTCCAACTAAAAGGTTCTTGCTTGAATAGGAAAGACAGAGAGTGGGCAAGCAAAATCTCATTCTTTTCCTGCTAAACAAAGTGAAATTACATTTGAACTGGAAAGCAAGCCAAATATCTCAGCCTCAGAGTCTGGCACTATTAGAAACAAACATCTTAGTTTGAGCAACGTCACAGAAGACGTTGATGGTGAAACAGTGGAAATGTCTAAGACTCATAGGATTTTTTTTGGAAAACATTAAAGATTTTAAAATAAGTGTTCCAAAATTTTAAGTGATTTTTTTTTTCTCCTATTTCTTTTTCCCCAAATACTTTAAGCTGGACAATTTGCTGCAGATCATCAGGTTTTGCACTGAGAACAGTAAAAGAAAAACGGCTTGCAATTGTTTTTCACCGAAAAAAGGTTTTTTTCAACAGAAAGTTGAGATGTCTGAGAACAATATTGGTGCAGACACTGATTTTGCCCTAGGAAACTGCAAACATGCAAAGTCCTGTTGAAGCTTTGCAAAGAAATGTTTACTCTTATCAGTTCTGCAGCCAGTTCCATGAATGTCATTCTAAGCAAAATCTGATGATTTCACTATTTTCCTCCGAAAAATACAAACCCTAATCTGCCCCATCTGCTTTTAGTTTGAGTTAAAAATATGTCTAAAACGAGAAGAGTGATGCTTCAGAAAAATATTCCTGCAAAAAGAGAAAAAATGAAGAGCTCTGGATGCAATCCCAAGCTTCCTGACAGTTTTCCCATCCCACAGAAGCTCGAGATTTCAAAAACATCTTTGCTGTGCATTAGGAATAAATGGTTTAGAGAAAGAGAAAAGACCCGCCCAAGGACATATAATAACCCAGTGGTGAAAGCTCTCATTTGGGACCTCGGCTATTCCAATTCAAATATTCTCACTGTCTGTTGGAGATGTCTCTTGCTGTCAAAAGCCAGGAGCTATCTTGGATCTGGGAAGCTTGGGTCAAAATGGATGCATTCCTGCAAAAAGCTGTGGTTTGATGACTCAGGATGAAAAATGTTCCTGCAGAAATTCTCAGCTCATAGTTGAGAATTCTCTATTACTCTCAAAGTAAAACAAAGTACTTTGACTAAAAAGCCTTGTGCATTACAAGGACCAGGAGATGCCCTCTAAAATGATTAGGATCTTCCTTGTCTGCCGTCAACAGAGATTTACGGAGTGGGATGTTAAAAGCTCTGGTCCATCTGTGGAGGTGCTGCAGCCCTGGCAGAGGCAGCAGCAGCTGACTGCAGTCCTCTCCTAGGGTGCATTCCATTTAACAAAAGCCACTGTCTCCTAGCAAGGTCTTAGCAGGCGAGATGGCTGATATGGATAGGAGCTGATATCACTTTATAGGAGATGAGAGTTCACTTAAGCACAGGTTCTTCCCTATTTTTCAGCTAGAGGCAGATCCTGCCACTGGGTACTCAGGCCAGCCAGACTGATTCAGATGTCACAAAAGCAACAACCTGTCCCTAAAGTCATCTCTAGAGGTAGAATTCAAACCTCAAAGAATGCAGTATGCTTCTCCGAATCCAACTCCTTCCAAGGGAAACGATCCAACTCCTATCACTGCTCCATTGTCAGTGGCTGAAACATTAATGGTGGTGAGCATGAACTGGAGGTGAAATTACCATTTTTGACTGACACTTTGGCTTTTGGAGACCTGGAGTTTGGCTCAGTCACAAAAAGATCTCATCAGGCAAAGAATGCACCAGGGTGCGGCTGAACCTGCAGGTAACAGGCACTTTCTCCACCGCTTCCCTTTTATTTTTAGACACATTAGCTGAAATGTCACATTTACCACAAGGTGCAGGAGCCTGGGCTCTCCTGGGAGCACTGACACTGTCAGCAGGTGTGTTTGTATTCTTTTGTCTACTTTCTTTGAAGTAAAACTAATAATTAAGAAGGAGGGAAGGCTGCATAAGCTGAGGAATCCATATCTGGGCTATCAGTGTGCTACTACTGCGTTACCACTAATAATAGTATATGTAAATTGTCTGCAGAGATTTTTGTTGGAATTAAATCAGTGATCTAAAGAAGAACCAGATTCTTCTCCTATCCATTAGAAATTAAGTCATCACTCTTCTTGTTGAAAAACAACATCCTCATTGCAGGAGCTAGCAGCAGAGCTGGAAATGTGACTTGGGAGTTTGAGGTTACATTCAGAAGGACTTCCCATGCTACAGCACTGACAGCTACGATGCTCAACTGCCTCTCAAATAAATGTCTGGCTGTTGGCATGGGCTCTAGAAACTTGCATTATACTCCTTAACTAATGTCCAAGGGCAGAAAAACCCCTTAGGACAGGATCCGGCCTAACCACAGTTCTTGGGTCCTGAGGGAAAGCTGTGGCTCCTGCAGGATTTGATGCAGAGCATCACCAGAACAAGCTGGCAGGGGCAGGGGAGCACTTGCATCCCGAATAGCAGCGAGGCATCTGCAGGAGCCCTCTGCCATGAAGCACAGACAAGACAGTGCCTGGGAGGCAGCTAAGATTTGGTGCTTGGGGAGCTGTAATACCTTCAGGGTTTAAGCATCTTGAGCATTCATGGGCAGAGAAGATGCAGGCAGAATTTAAACAGCTGAGCCCTGCGGTGGCTCTGATTCATTCTATCTTCTTCTTAATCTGGTGTTTAGTTCCCACTACAACTTCCTCCCACTTAACATATTTTTAAGCTTTAAAGTGAGAAAAGCCTGATCTCACAGATGCTGGAGTGTCCCTTATGCGTGAAGGGACAGCTCATAGGTAGCTGAGCACACCCTGCACACATACATGAGCAAAGCATAGGCCAGTACTTTCACCCTGCATGATGGGGCACATAGCACTGCAGCGCTCTGCACACACAAGGAGAGGGGATACTGGTGCTGGCTGAGCAGAGCAGTGTTCCAGGAATGGGAATGCTGAGCTACCCCAAGCGCCATCAGTGGGCAGGTGTCAGCAGCTCAAGGGATGGACAAACTGTGCTTTGCTTATTCTGACGTTTGCTTTACGACCCTCCCGAACTCCTTAACCCCTGCTTGGTCTCAACAATCTCAAGGCTGAGCTCAGAGTTTGCATGTTCACAAAGCTTCAGTGGAGGTGACACTGATAGGAATTAAAGATAGAAATGGGGCTGTTTCATTCTGCAAACCTCTCTCTCCAAGCAGACTGGCTACTTGATGTTCTTAACAAGAAGGGGGGGCTGGAATTCACTTGGTGAATTTTATGGTCAATTCAGCTTCCCTAAATCATTCCTTTGTACAAAAAGCTGGGAAAACATAGCAGAAAATCAACTTCAGAGGATGTGGTTATCATGAGATAATCAGGCCCTGGGGAAAGCAGACACACCTGCTCTGCTGTGCCTTGCTGTGCCCTTGAAGAATGATTAACTCCAGAAGCCACCCACCCCTTGCACCCGCAGTGCAAGCCCAAACCACTGTCCTCTGGTTCCCTATCAGTCACACTGCCCTTCATTGCACTGGTGACAGCAATCCATAAAACACAGCATTTGGGAAGCTGCATGGGAAGTCACAGGCTCATTCACGTTTGCTTGACCAGCAAAATACCTCTTCACAAACAGCTTACTTAAAGCAGAGCTCAGTGTAATGAGAAACAGACTCAGCTCTTCTGGTTTCCAATGATTCAAACTTCCAGCATCCTGGGTGGACCCACCTGCCTGTCAGACATCTCCAGTTCACAACTGATGCTGGAAATGCAAGTGATGCCCTGAACCAGGAGATGGGAGTGACAGCCTCTTCCTGGCTGAAATTCTGCCCTGTGATCCAGCCTTCCACGTGTAAATGGGAGGGTTCTGTGATGTGAATGTGAAGCAAATGTGGATGTGAATGCATCACCACCTATTATTGGCCAAAAATGAAAACCAGACCCATGTAATTACAGTTCCCAGCTGAGCCATGGCTTTGGCCGAAACAAAACTGGACTGACTTCCTGATACGGGCAGTGGAGAAAGGAATAAGAAGGGTTTCTAGCAAACAAGCTCTTCAGACTATAAGGCTATTGAAGCAACAAGAGCCACAGCAAGGGGGTGGTGTAAAATGACATACAGTATGTATAGCAAAGGAAAGAGGGGGGAGCAGAGATAGGGGACTGGAGTATTTTGGCTATTTTGACATGATCCATGTCTCCTTCTCCCAAGGAAAAATCCTGGCTACCGGCAGTACTGGTGCTGCTGGCACAGCGCACACCTCTCTTGCCTCTGGAAATCTGGAAAGTGGTCTAAAGGGAAAATATTTTCATTGGAAGTCATCAGTTGATACCTAAGCGAGGTGGAAGTAGATCTGACACCTCCTGCTCTGAGCCTCTTGGCAATCGCATCTCCTTCCTGTTTTTGTGCTCAGCCCAACATGCCCTAACCAGCAATGGTGACGATGGCTCACCACAACCCCCTTGGCTCCCCTGACCCGGGATCATGAGTTTTATTCCCCCTCTCTTCCAGTCAGGCAGCACAAAGAGATTGATTTGACTTCTTCAACTTAGCATCTAATAGAACTCACTTCAACCGCTGCTACAATGGCACGAGAACAACACACCCTACGCTGCACAAGCAGGAGGTGAAGCAGCCCAGCAGCTCAGCCCAGACACCTGACGTTGTCTGCTGAAGCGTTGACTGGCATTTGCTTGCAAGACTCATCATGAGAGCTGCTTTGCACATGCCAGCCACCCCGAGCTCCCCACCTCACATACTCCAACTGACACAGTGTGCTTTGGAAAGGCGCCAGGCTCTAGTAATTAAACTATTATCTTCCCTCGCTGCTTTTTTTCAAGTCGGGTTTATTGCAGAGCTCGTAGCTCAGAGGGATCCATTGTTGCTTTTAATTAGGAACAAGGATTTGTCTGGAAATCTGTGCCTGGGTATTTGTAATATTCCCAGGTGGAAATGAAAATGTTGCTGGTTTGAAATTAAGGTCCTGAAAGCATCTTTCATTTCAGCACAAGCCTGAAAAACACCCCTGCGAGTCTCCAGTTGAGATAAAACCAAAGATCAGCCTCATTGCACATATGTGTATTAACTCACATTCACTCATGGCTAGTTACCTCCGGGACAACTGTTGCTATAAACTTCACAGGATTTCGTTGCTAATTTGACAGGTACAGTGAAAATAACCAATGAAGGTAGCACTCTGCACTGATTTACAGCCCAGTGTTTGCACATGCTCCTGCTTCTCATGTTCAGGATCTTGCTCAATGCATTACTAGTATAAAACAAAAGCAACTGCTACTCTCTGGTCCTGGTTACTGTAGTTATTCTGTAGACAGGTTATTATTTAGTCACTCTTAAGCCTCAGAGAGACTGCAGAAGCCCCCCTCTTCCCCAGATGCCTGGGTTAGGTGTGCTGCTTCTCGCACATGCCTTCTCTCCCACCCCCTTTGCACTTCAGGTTTCCTTATCCCCCTTGCCCAGCACAGAAGGGATGCACACATCCCAGAACGGACAATCCTAAAGGCACAGCTTGGGAGCTGAGGAAACATTTGAGATGGATGCACAGAATTCAGGATTCATGGCACAGGCAGCCCTTAACAGCGCGGGCAGAGATTAACCTGCTTGTCAGAGGGAAGCCTGGCACCATGCAGATGCTTGTGTTTGCCTCCGAGATGTCTTGGTTTTAAAACTGGCTTTAAACAGACAATTCCTTCACACTGGTTATCAATCACTTCATATGGGTTTAATTCCTCCTGTAAGGGAAGTTCATTTGGGGGTTAAACTATCACTGCCTCCAAGGGAACATCTTCCTACAAACTTATGTTTTCTTCTCCCTTAAAAACACTGAACGCTGATGTAGGGAATTCTCTGAAAACCATAAGTACACATTTGAAGAGTTTCATCTAGTCTTGGCTCAGCCTTAGCATTTCAGTTAACAGGGAAGAAAGGAAGGAGCGTGAATGAAAGATTGCCACTTAGGACCTTGCTGCTTAGTAGAATGATGGATCTGTACTGAGAGGGGTTAGATCAGTTTCTCTGGGAAGAGCCAAAGCTGTAATTACCAGCCATAACATCAGCTAAGAAACACAAGTTGGGTTTGTTTTGCATCTATTCCATAACATCCACCGGCACAACAAGCTCCACCTATTGTAAATTCTCACACCCTGTCTCTCCCTCTTCTTTTCTTAGTGCTCTGCCTGGGAAAGTGACTGCGATGCTGTCTCTGTGCCTTTCCTACAGCTCCGCAAGGCAATAACCTTGTTATCAGTGGAACAGAAAGATGGAGAGGGATGAATGCTCTGACTGCAGAAAGAACCATCTGCAGGGGTTCTGTACCACTGGCTTGGCTTATCCTCAGCCTATAGAACAGGCTCTGAAACCCACCCAAGAGGTATTAAACCCAGTCCCAAAGAACTGCAGCCAGCAGCAGCACTTTCATTTGGCATGATGAGAAGAAACGACCATCTGTATTTCCACTGCAGCTCAGAGCATCATCCAAAATGATCAGCAAAGACATGCCTTGACCTCAGGGTCTTTGGTCCCAGAGGTAAGTTTTGCACGGGAGGTGAAGCATGAAAGATTACACAAAACTTCCCACTCACACAGTTACAACCACAAATGCAACTGATATTGGAAACGTTATATACACACATATATATATATATATATATATAAATACTCCAATAAAAACCCAGGAAAAAGCACTGAAGTGCACTTACTACCACAGTGCTGCAGCAGAGGCAGTTTTAAGCCTCAGTGACGTAAATCCTGGCTTCCTGTCCTCCCCGGCTCCCAGTCCCTATTAGACATGACTTTCAAGGACTCTTTCTAAATGGGCTGGACTCTTCTGCTGACTCATCTCCAAACGAGGCCAGGTGGGTCCCATTAACTTCAATTCAGGAAGTTAAAATATGGAGAACGTCCCCACAGTCAGCCGAATATTTTGGCAAGGCAAAAACCTGGAAAGGAGCCAGTTCAGGAAGCAGCTCAGGATAATAAGGTTTATATTTGTTGGTGAAGGAAAGGAAAACCCCAAGGTGCAGAGTGATTTGGGTGACTCAACCTGCTCACAATCTCCCATAACTTCAGTGGGTCCAAGTGCGTTTCAACTCGTATCTACTCCTGAATATCGGGTTGAAAACACCCATTCTGGGTATAGCAACCCTTAGAGTGCTGTAGCTTTAAAAAGAAGATGGGAGAAAGCTGTTCCTTTTCGACCACATTGCTGCGAATGTGATTCCAGCTCACTTTTGGGGTTTCCTATCATTTTTGAGAAAGATCCAATCACTTTCAGCTGAAAAACTGACTACTAAAAATGAGCTGAATGGTTTTGCTTAAGTCAGTTGTCCAGATGGGAAAGAAGTACAGCCAGCTGCCCAGAGAAAGCATTTGGAATGGTCTAGAAATTGATTTTCTTTTATTGAGGGGTTACAGGATGAAGTATTCTACTGTTTCTTTGGAGAAAAATGAGAGGATAGAATAGTTGGAGATGAAAGACTTAAGCACAGGAGCCCAGATCTCTGATTTACTAACTATTCTGTAGTCCTATTCTTACACCACAAGAATTTTGCAGAGCATTCCTCAACAGCAAGCCCTATTAGATTAGAGGCTGATGGAGCAGAATTGAGGACAAAGTTCCACTACATCCTGGCTGGCCACTGGTCTGACATCCTCAAGTACCATCAGTTTCCATGGCTCATGATACAAATGAGACGGAAACAACAAGAAGAGCTTATAAATGCCTTTGACTTGACAACCTAAAAGGCAAAGCTTTTGGCTTAAATCCAGAGTGATCCTGGAAACCTCATTTTTTAATCCAGGGTGAGACATTTCAACTGGCTTGTAACCATGTTCCATTAATAAACCTGGATCTGCTAATGTACCATCCATTCCAGAGAAGAAATGGGGAAAATGGTAATGGTTATTTATGCCTCCCTAGAACACCACTGTGCCTTTTTAATAACAGGCTTACTTCTAAATGCAGGGCTCCTCAGTGATTAGCATTTTGAGGTAAGCTGTAGGCATACAGGTAATTTTGGAGCTTTAGCTTTCAGATTATGGAGCTTTTTTGGCTTCCCTGCCTTTTGAAACTGACTATTTAGGGAATTATTAGCTAAAAAGGACAAGAAATGCCACTGGTATTGCTTGTCCTGCTGCTTTAGCTCCTCTGTAATTGGAAAGCTGGTGGATCCTGATCTACAAAGGCCAAGCAGGCCGGTCTGATTTACCAGAAATACTTGTAGCTAAAGCTGCTACATCCCATCCAAACCATCACTCACCCAGGTCCCAGCACAAAGGAGTTTCACCTGCAGAGTGAGGATATATGAAAAACCCTTCTGGTCATGCATCAAGTACTGCCCAGTTCCAACTTGAGCTGACAAACAGCATTTCCACCTCTGCCTTCAGTTTCAAGCGAAACTTTCTCTCCATCTTTTCTCATCACCTCCTTCCCACATACACATACGCCAGAATACCCAGAATGGACAAAACCCTTTTTCAGGTAAGACCCTGGGGGCAATTCCTTCCCCCCCCCCCCGTTTTGTCACTTAATCTAGATGCTTCCAACATGCAGAGCCAGCTTCTAGCACTGGGAATCTTGAAACCATTCTCTTTCCCATTTCATCCCTTGAATGTAAAGTGGGTGAGGAATCCGTCCTAACAACTGGGACCAGCTTATATCCACAGCAAAGGGAAACACAATCCCAGTAGCCATGTGCTTGCTGTTTGACAAGATATGACGTATCTGACACAGTATCTGCTGGTTTGCTCAGTCTGGCAGACTATCATTTCCTTGCAGAGTTTCAGTAATAAATTTACAGCCCTATTTAGAGCTATCCCTCAGGGGCTCCTGAGCAAGGAAGGCGCTGCCTTACTCATAAAGCTGAGGATACTTGAAATAGAACCGAGCTCCTGTGGAGCCCATGGGGTTGAATTGCATCACTGTAAAGACAGAAACAAACAAAATCCCCCCCCGGATGCTATGTACACATTGCACAGGAATAGCTGTTGGATAAAGACGAGCCTTCTCTTCACTCTAAATATGACACTTTCACCTACTTAGAGAACTAAAAGAGAAAAAAAACAATTTTCAAGAGAGATCACAATAAAACCACAAATTCTGTCACTTCCTTCAGTCAATGATTTACTTCTTTTGATGGCAAAATCATCAGTGATTCACTGCTTACCCTGTTCCCAGAACAGAGATATCTAATGCTCCAGCATGACAAATTCCAAAGAGAAAACTATTTTAACTTGCTTTGTTTTTATATAAGTCCTGTTCTCATCTAGTGCAAGCACAAGCTTTGGGAAAAGTCCAGATAAAAAGGAGTTTTACTGTGGCAGAACTGGGTCCAACAAGCCAGATTTTCCATTTAGAGGGAGTTTACACATTGTCTTCTCCAATCATGACAACGGGCAATGTCTTAAAAGGAGAGGTGCAATAATGTCACAAAATAGTAATAATAATAGCAGAGGTCTCCCCATTATTTTCCATGCATGGGAGTATATTCACAAAGAGCGAGGGGATTGTATGAGACCTTCACCTTACCCACTGTTTTAGTAACTTAAAAAATTACTGCTCTCTGAAGTGAGACTTAACAGATTTGAAGAGCTCTTTGCATTTTTTCTCCCCAGATAAAGCCTTCCAAAAGTACTTTACCCAGATAAATGCCCTTCTTCCCACCCCAGGATGATGGGCAGCTCTCACACCAAGAGGGAGGGTCAGCCTGAAGTCTCCCATTCCCAGGCAGCCAGGCTGGGCACAGATTCCTCTGTGCACTTCAGAGAGCTTTGATTCCTTCTTCACCTACCGTGGACAACTCGGCTGCAAGCTTGCTGTGATGTACACTCCCCTCGCTATGCACATTTCTCTTCCATTTTACAGAACTTATTTTACTGCTGGTTTAGCTTGTAGCCTAACTCCTGGTTTTTCCAAGGCTGCTAGGAACCACTGCCTAGTTCCTCCACTGGTTTTCCCAGATCAAAATGTCATCTACACAAACCTTTGTACCTTCCATACCATCAAACAGTTGTTGTATTTTCCTTTGAACACCTCAGGTGTTGAACATAACCCAAAGGGCAGTCAGAGGAAACAGTGTCTCCCAAAGGGGGTGTTGAATGCACAGAAATGTGCGCTGTATTTTTCTAAGGGCACCTGCCAGAACCCTGCTGACACATCAAGCATAGAAAAATATTTGCCATCAGCCATCTCTTCCAGAATTTCCTTGCCTTTTTACATGGTTATTTAGCTCATTGGGGTCGATATGTAAACAGAATGGTACCCAAAATAGGCCTGCCCTGACAGCACGATGATGGAGGAACAGCAAGCAACTAGGAAAACTGCCTGGTGTAGCTTTGGGTTCAATCCCTTCAGCAGGAGGAAACTGTCCCAGAAGCATCGCAAAGGGGAGGTTGAGCTGTTTCAGGTCTCTACTCTTTTCTCCAAAGGCTGCCTTCAACCTCTTCCATAACTGCTTCAGCTTCTTGCCCTTCCAGTCATTCACTCCCTGAAAATCATTATCACCATTTTCTATTTGGCTACTGCAGATTATCTACTTTAATCTGTTAGCTATGCAATTCCTGGAAATAAATGCTTAATAACAATGCTGAGTTTTGCACACTGAACTTTCCTATGGTCTGGGGCTATTTTTATTTTATTTTATTTTATTTTATTTTATTTTATTTTATTTTATTTTATTTTATTTTATTTTTCCCCATTGTGAATATCATTATTCCCACTTCCAGCTAGGACTTGTAGCCAAACCAATACAAAGAAATGTCCTGTTGACTTCCAGGTCAATAATCAATTCATCTTCTGCCACAACACTTTCTATACGTTTGTGAAGAATGCCTTCATATCAGACATTCCCCAAGTCATAATGCAGATGTACAGAATCAAACAGGACTAAAACCACATAAGCAAAGGTTATTATTTGCACATAGAACTCAACCATCAGCAAGGCACATCCAAATAGGGAAAAGACTCATTGGTGGCTGGATGACTCGAGATCAAGCATTGAAAGGCAATGAGAAAAATGACAGAAAGAACTTGGTACCAGTTAAAGAATGGATATATGGGAGGTCATGGCCTGAAAGCAACAAATCTTAACTGGAAAATACAACACATACCGTAAGGGAGCTCTTTTTAAGGCAAAAGCTGTGGAGACCAGGTGATAACAGCAAAACTTCCCACTTATACCCCACTGAATAAAGGCTGGGATGCATTTATTTGTTCCTAGGTTGCATGCAGCACATACAAGCTTCCAACAGGACGGGACTGGAAGTTGCTCAGCTTCTCACCTACAACTAACCTCAGCTGGAACTGCAACGCTCAAGCTTTGGACACAAACTCCAAAGACGAACCAAGACTATAATATGTTTGCAACTGTCCTATTTTTGAACCATCTATATTTTCCTTGGATATTAAAAGATACGTATTCTCTTTTGCAGGCAAATGCATGACATATGGCCTAGTTTTTCTCTCCAGAAAAGGCATAATGCCATCCCTGAGCCATGATTGCAGAGCTGTTAAACAGCAGGGATTATCGGGCAGGACAATATTAAGTGGTATTTAACAGCAAGACCAAAGTTCCTTGTCAAATGCTTGACTTAGTGTTCCTTGATTGTTAGCATCCCAGCAATGAGACCTTTTGCACTGAACCATTTTTCATTTTGACAACAAACTACCGCAGCTATCCAACGCTGCCTTGCTGGAGCTGACAGCAAAGTATTTCTGTGGCAGAAATATGACTATGTAGTGGGGTTCAGGGCTGGAGGAGAGACGGTTTTATCCCTTTCCTTTCAGAGCGCAATGGCATTCCAAGCAGTAGGTGTCCTGAGTCACTGCCTGGCTAATGTACTCAGTATGATCCTCTGTCTAGTCATAACAATGGTGGAGAAAAAGAAAGAGAGAAGAAGAAAATCAAACCCTTGATGTAATTGTTTAAATTACAGGTTACCTTCTTCTAGATGCATCATAACGAAGATGTATGTATGGTCAGAGACGAGGGGATAGGGAAGGAAGGTTGAATTACTGATTTAGGGGTGAATTTCCAAGAGGTTTTTAGAGAATCTGAAGTGCCCTTAAACCTCCACCAAAGCTGTTTTTATTAAAGCAATAAACCCAGGAGTGCTTATGAAAGTTATAGTGTGATGTGAGCAAGAGGCAGGAAATAAAGGGGAAAAAAGGGGGAACTTAATGAAGGTTTAATCTTCAAGGGAATATGGACTTCAAGACTGTAAATCTAATGAATGGTCCTATATTCTCATGTCAAAAGCTGGCATCTTATGCCAGCAAATTTAACGTATTCAGTTGAGAAATCTAGTTTTAAACCCACCTATTTATACTGTTAAAAGATGAGATGTGGTAGTTGGAGAAAGTGAAGAATCATATTATTTTCAAGGGTCTTTCCTACTGACAGATTTATTAGAGAGTTCATCACCCCTTTTCCATCGTTCTCTGTACTTCCAGGCTGGAAAACTTCCATGAAAACTCCTCAAAATTTGATTGTGATATACTCTGGAAGCAGACATAAAATTATATTGGTTTGCACTGGAAGAGAAAGAAACTTGCTGTCTCTGTTCCTGATACTTAAATTCCTACATTTCTTTAGTTTCACCTCTTCTTGTTTCTCTTTGAACAGGAAACCAAGAGCCCACCTTCAATTCACACCTTAGGGTTCATTCCTCTAAAGTAATTCCAGTAAGATTCCTGGAGAAACATTTGCATTAATACTAGAGTTTAATACACAGTTCTATTTTCCCTGCTTCACCCTATTTAAAAGGGAATTGCCTGGACCTGGCTATCTACAACGCTTGCGGCTTTGAGATAGCAGCTGGTGCCCATTCAAACCTGTCAGAAACACAGAAAAGATCTCAAGAAAATCCTGTTCAACTGAAATGCCCGTGGAAGCTTTTCCCTTCCATTCTCCACAACTGTTGTATGTCCAGATAAATACTGGAAATGTTGGCTACCTCCACCAGTACTACTGGCCTGAGCACTTTCACAGCCGTTGGTCTCTATATACAATAAGCTGTCAGTTAGCACTCAAAACTTGCTTGCTGTTGGTTGGAAACTCCATCTGTGCCCTGAGCAAGCCGTGTTCCTTGTGCTTCTTACCACAAAAGACTCAAATGCTGTGCTCCAAGCTTTACAGAAAACATTATGAAAAATGAAGAAGATAAAATGGAATCCAGATTATTATCCATCCTTCTACATACTTCAATCGATGCATCTCGTCATTCTAACAACATTAATATCACAGGCTCATCTTAACAGAAATGACTGAGATTTCCTGAAGGTGTAATCACATTCAATATAAAAGTGAAAAGAACCCTATTATTTCGTAGACAGAAAATGAGGATAAGCATTTTCAACTGCCCTGAGAATACTGCCAATCTCAGCAATATGAAAAATGTATTAATTATGAATGGTTAGCTTAGATGGTACAGCAAATTCCTCCTTTCTCATCTATCCATTCACTTACATCATATAGCACAGGGCTCTTTGTCTAACCTCACACTAAGAGGCAAACACCGAAGGAGTAACATAAACTGTGAAACCAGCCCACATGATGCATTCATCCCCACTGCTGCTTTCAGTGAAATAAAGGAAAATCATCCTCAATAAACAAGGGACTCAATCCTATACTAAGGAACTACAGAACAGAGTTTCTGTATTTTCAGGTCTGTAACCCGACACTAGACTTGGCTGGGTACAATGTGCCTTGGAATGGTAGTGAAATAATCTGCATGCTCTTTAAAGCAGCAACAACCCCTCCAAATTTGTACCTAAACTACAGATCTTCCAACGGAATTCCGCATGAATTCCTAGTGACGGACAGAATGGACACTGCACCATAATTTTAGCATTTCATGAAGTGCTCCGTACATTTACCTTTTCCTGCTTTCACAGAAAAAGCAACCTTATCTCTGGCCAGAGTATCTGGCTTCCAACATGCAGCTCAGCTGCTATGGGAACTGTATAAAAGTGTTTGTTCTCTGGTAATTAAAACATTTCAAATAGAACAGCCATGCCAGCAATAATCATGCCTTTCTAAAAATGGATTAAAATTAACACCTTTGGTCCAGATCTCTCTGAACGCTGTGGTCTTTACCAGTGTTCCGACCAGCGTCTGAAGGCTGGAGTGAGTCTCTAATTTCTATAATGAGCAAACCTAAAAACCTGTATCTGGATAACTCTTAAATTAGAGATGTTTGAGGTCTGGAGCCTGATCAAGTTGTACACGCTGTGGTTTGGGCACCATCTGTATTCCCTTCACATCTACCTTCCCTGTGGGTGCACTTGTTTCTAAATGCTGGTTGCTGTCCATGCCGTGTGTATTCCCAGGAAAGCAGAGCAGGGAGGCTCACCTGGGGGACGTGGTGAGCCGAAGAACGGGATTACCCTTCCAAAAGCTCTGGGAAGTGCCAGCTTCTCCATTTGTTTTATCTCCCCAGCAAGGGGCTTTGACTCTTGTAGCAGATCTCCCTAGGCTACGGGACCTTATGGGAATGTGCCTCATTAATCACCAGAGACACAGAGCTTCCTGCCCTGCTCCACCCTTGGCAACGCTCAAATCCAAATGCTGAATGAGCTATCAAGACTTTAAGATCTCTCTACCAGCAGTGGCTAAGTTAAACGTTAAACCAATTCAGATGTGTCCTAAAATAAAACCCCATCTACTGGCATTGCCCTCAGAGGATGACGCTTCCAGGCATCAGGCAAAAAGGAGACACTGAGTTTGTAATTTAGATGCTTTTGGCAAAGCTTCAGCTCAGACACCTCAGGCCTTTGCCCAGCCTAAGCATGCAGTAATATAATATTGCACATGGAATTCTATGGGAATAATGTAAAACCTTCGGTTTTTAAGCTCTATTTATAAAAGAGAGTGCAATTAATGGCAGCAATCTGAAATTAGCTGTTTTCTCCAACAGACATAAATCATTTCCACCGTTAGACTCAGGAGAGAAGCTGCTGCCTGAATGGTGCATGGAGGGGAACACATCTGAGCCCACCGAGGCAATTTCAATGGGGGCAAAGATGAGATGCCCATCCATGCCCACTTGCAGCCTTCACCGTCATTAAGATAGTAACTTCAGACTGGAGAAAAACAGTTTAACAGGAAGGAATTAAGCTCTTAACAGCAAAGAGCTGGTTGTGACATCATGATGTTCATTAGATCAAAGTCTTGCCGTGCTTTATTTAGGTATAAGCCCAAATCTTCTACACCTGCATTTCAGGCAATACTGATGACAACAAATGGCTTCATTCTATGTGGTCATACTCGGCATACGAATTCATCAGCTGGTTATTTTAAAGCACAGACTGTTCATTATCTAAAATATGTATTTTATGTGTATATACAACATAGAAAACTAATAATACGTATCAGAAACTTGTTAATACATGGCAAATAAATTACTTCATGAGTACCCTGACAACTGTTCCATCGATGCAAGTACTTAGGAAAACCTTAATATATCACAGGGATATTTACAACTATAACAGTCTTTGATCAGCTAAAAGAACACAATCAAGAAGGGTTACGTTCAGCAAGAGATCCATAAGCATTAATAGGAGATGCATAAATCTGTGATGAGTGGAGTGTGATAGCTGGGCCTCTTCTGACGTGAATTAAAGCCCAGCATCCACCACCAAAGGGTCCTCTAAACTATTTCTAACTCCGGTCCCCACCCCAGGCTATATTTTTCCCTTCTCTGCTCTGAAGCCGCAGGGCTAGAGGGTTCTCAGTGTGAGCTCTGCCTCTGTCAAATCACTTCACACCCACAGGGAAATTTCTGAATATGAATTGGGCTTTAAAAAAGCTTTACCTTGATTTAGTGAGAATATAAAGTGGGGCTGGAGTCAATGTGTTGTTTGTACGCATCGCAATGAATACTGTAACCTGAAGGGTATCTGCCACCAAGGCAGGACCAAGTCACACTGAAAAAGCTTCCAAAGAAGCTCTTTATTCAAGGCAGAGTTTTTAAGATGAGCAAAGCAACGTTATCTAGAAGCAGATATTCAAAATAGATACAAATATACAAGTGTTCTGAACACACTTCCAGGGAGCTTTTTGCTGTGAGTGATAAGTTACCTGACTACAGCAGGCTCTGCTGTGTTTTACTGCTTTTCAGGAGACATTAAGAAGGAGGAAAGAAGGAAAAAAAGGCAAGGAAAAAAAAGGAGAAGAAAGGTAACCACAGATTTTATGGGCTGACAAGTGATGGCTAAGCTACCGCTCTATTGGCTTTGAGTGCAGGATCCATTACAGATACCTAAACTACATTTTATCCATAAACTACATTTCAACAGCATTGTAGCTAGCAGGCTGGGCAGGAAACAATAGGAGCTGGTTCACCTCCAGGGAAGCTGGGGAAAGGCCTCCTGGCAAGGCGAGTGTGCCGTAACCGCTGCTGTGTATTATCTTCCACACAATCAGACTTTAACCTCAGGGAGACTTCGCCTCCTGATGCAACTGGGAGATCACATCAGAAAAGATATTAAAGTGTAGGTTCTCAGCCTCTTTTCTCCCCTGCCATTTTGGCTGAAGCAATCTCTTTGGATGACTCGATGTCATATAATACACTCACCAACTGGCTTAAAAAAATAAGTGGCTTTTGTGTACAATGGGACGTGTGTGTACAGACCTGCAAAGCCACAGAGATGGAAAAGCAGCCAGCTATTCTTCAAACCTAAGTGAGTCTTTTCCTCACAAAATCTTCTTAAAGCCCTCTCCAAGCATTATTTAATTTTACTAACCTTTGCAACATAACCCTTTGCAATATCTCTATCTAACAGCTGGAAAGACTGAGGGATGGGGAAATGAAACGTGCCACCTAAAGGGGACAAGCACGGAAGAGGTCTGGGTTGCTGTCCTGCCCCACGTGCTCTAGCTGAGACCCACAGGTAATCCTCCTCCCCTGCATTTGCAAAGGATGACAAACTGGGTAAACAGGAACTACAAAGCGCTTCCAGTTTTCAAGGAAATGGTTATAACTGTGATTCTCTCCCTCTGCCCAGTGGGAGATACAGGAATATTTTTACCCATCTCAGCAGTTGACAAATTTTCCCACACATCTTCTAGGGAATTCAGATGTCTTTCCAAAGCAATAAAACCTGAGATTTTTAATACTGACATGTTTCTCTTTCTCTTAGAAAAATCTCATCTCTTTAACTCCCCTTTAAGCAATGGGCATTCATTCTACTGGCAAAAAGGCAGCCTCCCTTTAAAAGCAGCATTTTTTGGAAAGAGCATGTGCCCACTGCATTATCTCCCTTTGCTTTCGTCTGAGCTTTGATCTCCCAGCTTTCATCCTGGTGCTGGGACAGACAGCTCTGTGGTGAGCCCTGAGCAGGGTGTCTGCCTGGAGCACATTGTTCCCTACCCAGGGGCTGCAGGGCTGTCTCTCAGCAAGCATCCTTGATCCATGCAAGGCAGGGGCTCGCAGCCTGCCAGCCTGCTAACAGGACCTGTTAACGATGGACTCCTGGCATACGACAGGACAGGGATGTTTCACATTCCAGCCTTTGATGCTGACTGGACCTCAGCTGAAAGACACAGTGTCTTCAGACACGGTGCAGAAGGGACTTTACAGGCAAGCAAACAGACTCAAAAAGCAACATGGTTATTTAACAAATTAGAGGAAGAGAAGTCTTAGCCCAGATCACCTGGAAAGAGCTGAAAATGAGAGTCATTCTTACAAGATTTGCTCCCTTCTGCTTTATCACCTCTTCGCAAAAGCATTGTTAGAAGAGAGATGGTTGTGGTTGAAGGTATGAGCCAGCCATCCATCATAAATGTACTACATCTCCTGTATATGATAAAGGATGTTAAAGCCTTTATCTACAGTCGAGTACATCCTTCATTAATAAATCTCTGCAGCACACTGTCTTGAGATGTGATGGAATCTACATCATTGAAGACGCAAGACAATTAATCAACCTACCAGGTTAATTAGTTCTTTCAGCACTACTTTCTATTATTTGCCATTTGCAAAGACAATCCCCGATTTAAAACCTTAAATTTAGGAGATGACAAAGCATTTAGGACTTTACCTACGTAGCTATTCACCCGAGTGAACAAGAATACAAGGCTTGCTTATCCCAACAGAAGAAACACCTTGAGAGATTCTCTTTCACTTGTTAAAACAAAAGAGCAAAAGGAACATCTAATTAGTCTCATAACGACTTATTTTGTACCCCCCTCCCTACCTTATTTTAAATAAAACCTGATGATGCAAAGTATTCCTTGGCTTCTTGCTCTGTAACCAACCAGCTCTCTGTGGAAAGAGCTTCTTTTTTTATGGCTACGTATTAAAAGTAAACCAGCCCATGCCAGGTCTGGATAAAAGGCTATTTATTTTCAACCAATTTGATAGCTGCAGTTTTCAGTAATTGAATTTTCTGTGGTCAGAGAAGCAGTAATCTTAGAAACCAAATAAATATTTTTTAATAAAATGGAACACTGAGAAACCCTATAATAATGTCAAATATGTAGCCACTTATGGATGGATAAATATTTTAAGAAATTTACATCTCACCCAATGCTTTAGGCCTTAAGCTTCCCTGGAAATTTCAAACAACACTATTTTATTTTGGGGAGGGGAGATGGGGGAATGGAGTGTATTTAGATAAAGAGCTAAATACTAATCCTTCTGTTTGCAGCAAATTTTAGTTCCACTATTTATGCAGCGGTTGCTGGTTTAATCAAGAAGAGAAAAATCAAACCCTTCCAATGGGCTGCTCCAGCTCACGCGATGCAGGTTGTACTGCAGACACCCATCCTTGCACAAAAAGGACCAACTCATCAGAACCACCCTTACGCATCTCTGCATAGTTACTGATGTGTATCACTGCCCTGTCCCCATAGCAAAACATCATGTAGAACCTCTGGAAAACAACCAGGTTTTGCTGAAGCCTCCCATCTCCTGTCAATCAGAACACAGCATCTGAACAGACACTTGTTCACACTGGTTTGTGCAAACTGGGGGCACTGGAAGAGGTTTGACTCTGAAATGCCTCGGGAAGCTAAGGATGAACAAGAGAGGAAGAGACAGAAAACAGTGAGAAACTCACTTATGTCATGGGTATCTATGCAATAAAATTAGTTAGGCATCAGAACACAAATACAAGTGTTTCCCTTAGATGCTGCGCAAATGCTTGTATCTGAAGATGTTTCTGCCTACTAAACACAGATCAAGGTACTTATAAACAGTGCTTCAGCACCAGAAACAGGTCGTGGAGGGAAGGTGCCATATGCTGGACCCTCAAGAAGTGTGCATTTATAGGACACCTAGACCTGGAGGCCAATGCTATTCAAAAGCCTGACCTGCCACCAGCCAGCAACCACTGCAAAACCCCTGATAACTTTGCCATTTCTAAACCTGGTGGGTCTTCCTTTGGCTGGGGTTCTCCTGCTTTCAGGACATACCTGTTTTCTAAGATAGTGCCAAGTCATTCTGGAATAAATGAGTTTCAATGGGAGGCAAAATTAGAGCTAACTGCAGAGACAGAATCCTCGTTTCCTGCAGGACAGTTGCGTTCCAGAGCTTGATGTTATTGTTCTCGTATGGTGACACCTGCTGGCAAATGCAGACTCCTGTAAGCACTTCTGGAAAAGGATCAATGACAAAATCCATTGGTATTAGTGAGCACAGGTCAGGGGTTTTGTGGAATGACACATGGGAAAGAGGAAGGAACTGGAATGATTCAGCTGCACTAAGGAAAAACAGAAGGAACACACATCAGGTCTTCAAATACATGATAAGCTGCTACAAAAGGGAGTAAATTGCTCTCCACATCCGTGGGATAAGATATAATAAAGGATCAATGCATATACTACTGAAGCAACAGAGTGGGCAAGATCCCTGTTTAGTAAAAGATTCCCAACTGTGAAGCTAAAGCATGGAATCTCCTTCACAACAATCAGCTTGTATGGAGCCTCACAGGCTCCTGTCACATGTTTTCTCCTTCCAGTGTGTCTGCTCGCTCAAACCTGATGGATCCATTACTCAATCAAGCAGTCCCGGTTCAAACATCAGCACTTCCCAGTCCACGTCTTCCTTTCTTTATGTTTCACTGTAAATGTTGATGAAAACCAAAACCCAGGTGGTTTTCAGCATGACACTCTGTGGAAATCAGGTATGAAATTACCTGTTTATTAATGATGTGTCAGGAGAATGACACGCTAACAGCCAGCTCCAGCACTGGCAGTGCTAATGGAGAAATAACAACCACACTTTATGCACAATAGGTATTCTACAGCACTCTAACTTTGCGTCCCTGGGGACCCAGCTGAAACCTATATGTTTTATCTCAAACGTTCAATCCCAGAGAGCAACAATTCCCAAATGGAAGTTAAACATATGCTTTGCCACTATTTTGCTGGATCACCTCCTTGGGATTCATGATTTAGACTGTCACTGGTCAGTGCTCCAGGCATGGAAGAACACTGATGGTGGGATGGGTTTTGCAAGGACATACCCCATTGCTCAGCATTTCAACAAGAATCCCCATTAGCATCTGATCCAGCACAAATATGCAGCATTCTTGATGTCACATATAAAGATTAAAACCCCTTGGGTTGTTCCCATAATAGTGCCCACCACATTGAACAGAGTGGAAATAAACCATAATTCACAGTAGATGGGCAAAGTAAATCTTGTTTGACTGCAAGATCCTTGAAAGATCTTTAGCACATTTTCCAGTGGGTTTATCTCCCTTACAATAAGATTCACATTTCCTTTTCTTTCTTTGTTCTGGAAAATTCTTGGGACAACACATGGGTCTGTCAGTATGGAACCAGAAGGACTAAGTGTGATGAAAACTTTTACTAATGATGTATCATGTAAATAGCCACTGTGGATTGTTCTGTTGCTGTCAAAGAGGAGCTTCTTTTTCACGTTTGGAGAGCTCATCCTCCAAGTTTTAGTCTTCACAAGTACCTCACAACATACAACATCAAGCACAGTCACTAAGAGATATTCCAGGAGATGGGGGCTTTGTCACAGAGACTTCATTTTACAATATCTGCCTTGTTCAACAGGGAAAGATGAGTCTTTGAGCAGATTTGCTGGTGCAGCTCTGGGGCATCATGTAATATTTATATTCTGTTAATCTATAGCTTTAAAGGAAAGATGGAGGAGGCCAAATCCAACCTTCATATAAATGCCATTGATTTTGGGTTCTAACAGCACTGGATTTAGGCCAGTATTTTCCCTTGCCTCACTCTTCGCCTTTCAGAATATTTGTGGAAATGAATAACAGGGTCATTTGGTATTCAGCCCTGGATATGAATTATAATCTTGGTATAAGCTACATAGAAATTTAAAAGGCAAATTTTTTCACCTCAGAAACACACTTTCCTTCAACCAGCCAGACAAGCCAGTGCCAGATTGAGTCCATGGCTTGCAGGAAAGCAAGGGAGCGCACACATCTGCATACACAGACACACACTGGAGGTCTAGGAGGCCCCCCTCCAAACCCAGAACAAAACGACAAAGTATCCCCCACCGAGTAAAGGGGATGGCTTGGAAACTGTTCAGAAACCTGAGGGGTTCACAAGATTGGCATAATCAGGTACATAAATTTCCATAATATCTGCATGAAAAATAGAAGCAGGCCACCTTTGTGTTCTCCTGTACCTTTATTTAATAAGGCTCTAATGCAATTAAACAACTACACACATTCAACATTTTCTCTCTGAGCTATTTCCTGCAGTGACTGATTTCCACCCCCCTTGAGAGCCCTGAGTACAATAGAGAAACAGAGGGGTTAGGCAGGACCTATTCCATGTGCCCTCAGCAGGCAGCGTGGCTGGGAGGTGGCCCTATCCTGAAAGAGATGTACTTACTGGAGAGATCGTGTAAGACCCCAGATGTTGAGGAATATGTTTCTGTCCCCAGATAAGACCTATAGAAACATCATAAACCTGCTAGATTTAGTTGCCTTAAGATTCCCTGACATATTAAATCTCAGTGCTTGCCTCTGACCTCACCAGCTCCTCTTTAGGTGATAAAAGCCTGACCCAAAGTGACTGAGCCTGGCTTTTAGGGTGCTGAGATCAATGCTCGGAAGGGCAGAGTTGGTCACAGCTGGAGCAAGAGACTGGGGTCCAGTGCTGAAAGTGCCCAAACCATCAGAAATGGATCTCAATGCCTCTGCCACCTCTGCCATGTTGCAGCTTTTCCTGTTTGAAATGGATCCCCCCTCCAGCTATGTACAGAGCATCTTAACACATCCAGTCTCTTCTGTTAGGATCAATCTCCTTCCCGTCTCACAGCTCTATTTTCCTTTTATCTTAACTTCAGCTTATTTCATCTCTGACAACCTGAAGTCTCAAGGAATGTCATGGATTTCCTCTGCAGCTTTTAAATAATGAAAATCCAATGTCCCTTCCTGAGCTGCAAAGAAAAGCGAGAACATCAGACCCCCCTCTGCTCTGAGATCCTTCTCTGTTCTTTACCTCCATGTACCCATCAGCATAGGCACTTTCTCCAATGGCCTTTCCTCCAAAGCATTCCTTCACCATCTCATCTTGTGTAACAAATGCTTGAGTGCAGGGCAGCCTGAACACAGACTGGAGTTACTGCAGCGCTGTGTGCTCAGGCACCGGTGTATTCTATCCCCCTGTATTAACTTTGCAATTGATCCTGCAAGCACGAGCCTCCTTCAGCTTGCACGAGCTCAGTGTGCAGACACGCATGATATAGGATTAGTGAGAGTTTTTCATTATGTTCTCTGAACAGAAATGGTCACGCTTTGTGAAGGTCCCCTCGAGGAAAACTTTTCTACCCAACCTCCCCAAGTGTGCTCTGAATTCAAGTCTATAAAACCCAAACCATAACGCTCCTCGGAAGCACACAAAGGAAGGATTTTATGCCAGTAACCAGGTAGAGATTCTTCCCCTCATGAGGATACTCTACAAGATCAAACTATGAGGCACAGGGATGCTGCGTACCAGTTTGATTTGCTCAATGTTGTCCTGTGTGTAACTTCCCTGCAGATTACAGCAGAAGCATCTTCTCACTGCATGCAGAGCTCTGCACAAAAGATGATGTTTGCTCATAACAATTATTGCCAACATGGAAAAGATGGTGAGTTGACAGCCTGACAGCTTCTTAAAGTAGGTCTTAAATTATTGTGTGCACTATTTTGAAGTAGCTTAAGGATCCGACTACAGAAACTGCTGGGCCATGATTAAACAGACCTCCAGTGAACTTTTACTGCTTTCAATTGCTTAATGGCCTCCTCTAAAATAACAATAGCATCTATTCCTCAGAGGGAGGAGGATGGATAAAAAGGGCAAAGCCAGCACCCAACTGATTTTAGTAAGTACAAAAGGAGACTCTGTGCCAGAGGAGTTTTTAGTTCACCTTAAACTTTCCCCTTGGCATTTTAAGCCCTATTAATAAACAAAACAAACTTGTTTCAGCAAACAGAGGAGTAAACAGCTTTGAGGGCTGCACTCTGTTACTGATTCACCTTCCTTCCTCTCCCCCACCACCCCAGGCCTCCTCTCTTGGACTCTGAATATTTTTATCATTAAGGCAACAGCGCTGGGACATGTTGTGGGAAACACTCAAAACAAAACCAGTGGGAAGGTCAAACAGCAGTCCCACAGCAGCACGGGACCTCACCAGGCACTCTCCTTGGAACAAACCCCCCTGTATCGCAATGCAAGGAAAAGAGAGCAGCGGAGAGAGACGGAGAGTCAGGCTGGCACCAGCAATATAATTTAGTGTGCAGGTATTTGATTTGATAAAAACCCTACCTTAATTTTAAAAAAATATATAGATGTATGTATATATGTATATATATAATAGGTTCCTGACAAGGTTGTAATTCATCGCGAGGGGCCAGGCCTGCAGTTTGGGTTTGCCGTGTCACTCCAACCTAAACCATGGCTGGTTTGACGTGATCCCCTAAGAGGGTAGCATGTTGCAGCTGGCAAAAAAATAAACAAACCTGAGCTCTGTGCTAACAGAGGGGTTTTTCCCTTTTGATTTATGCCACGAGCAAAGGGAAAACAGTGACAGACTTGTGAATCCAGTTTCCATTCGACTCCTCCATGCTTGCAGCGACTGCTAAGGAGATGGAAAGTGTTAAATACATGGCCTAGAAGAGGCAGGATGGGTGAAAGAGATAAATGGTAGCTCCAAGGGGGTTTGTGGCAGCATCATGCATGCATAGCCATGACCATTATATCTTCTTTTTAATTCCCAGGGAAATCCGTGCTGCTGAGAAGCCATGGCATAGTCCCTGTACAGCAGACAGACAGTGCTTTTCGGTACCACTCATTAAACTCAGGGATTTAACGCTTGTTCTGAAGAGTCACAAACCCACAGCCATTCCCCTGTAAAACAGTATTTCCTCCTCTGAGGTACTCCTGGCTTTTTTCTAAATACTGTCTTCAGGAACAAATGTATTTAGATCTTTCCCCATCTTCACTCTCCACTAGGACTGCATTAAGAGTTCCACTTCAGGTATGAGCAGGGAGCTTGGAAACTACTAAGTGAACTCAATTAAAGAGTCTGAGTACCTGTACTTGCCTGTCAGACGTGTTTTGTGCATGACTGAACACATGCAGAGAGGTCAGCAGTGATAAGAAGACACTAAACCAAGTCCACCTCTTTTCCCCCAAGCAACACAAGTAGATAGCCCTAGCTCTCATGTAACCACAGTCCCAGTACTGGGGCTGGCCCTTTTATAACTGGTGCATAAGAAATTGCTTAATTCCCACAGTAGACCCAGCCCTGTCTCTGCAGAAACCCTTCAACTCCAGGCAAGGCTCTGTGGTTTCTCCTATTGTTTTCAGTTTGTTTTTCTTTCCAGCAGAAACATAAAGCTACAGTGTTGGATTTGCAAATACAGATGACAAATACAGAGCATCAGACCAGCATGCTGCTTTTCACCTTGGACATGTTAAATGTTTTAGCTGGATGCCTAAAGAAACAAGGTTTATGTACTAGAGTTGTACGGATTTCTTCTCCATTCCATTCTATCCCAAACAGCTTTAATCACTGACTAATTTCAAGCAAATCTATCAAAGACATGAAAGATAGGTTTCTAACAGATTTCATGAAACAGGGAATTAGATAGGGGAGACAGCTCCCAAATGCTAAGAGAAGCCTCCCCAACCCCCATGGCAGCAGAAAACACATTAAAGGGAGGAAAAGAGAGGAAGAGATGTTGAAAAGTAGCTTTCATTAAACCCTCTGCACACAAAACTACTTGTTTATTACTACAAGAAGTTTTACATCCATCTCTCTGCTTCCAAGATCCAGGAGCTGAGTCCTAGAAACACATGGGGATTTAGCTTTATGTGCTCTGGGCTATAAAGTTAAACACACACGTAGCAGATCTGGGTCTGAAATGTGGTTATCACACTGTGTCCTCTCAGAAACAGAACCCAAAGTAACATTTCAGCCCAGTTAGTTTCCACAGCATCCAAGTATCACTGTCTGTGGCCCAGTGTTACTATTCTCATGATGAAAGATAGGAATTAGTCAGTCTCCTGCAGAACTTCAAATAGGAGGATTCTCTGCTTGCAGTGTGTTGCCACACTGATGTGGTACAATCCTCCTCCTGCTCCAGAGCAGCACATCCACACACAGACAGAGAAACTTGTCCTTATTGCAGACGTAAGCACTGATTTGCAGAACAGCAGCAGCCACATGGGCTCATGTGCCTAAGCTTTATATTATATAAATCTAATATAACAGTGTGTCAAATGTTTGCTTTGGCGATCCTGATTCCTCAAATCCCCCTTTTATACTAATATTTAAAATGGGAAAAGGCTTTAAAAGAATGGGCGCAAATTACCGGTTCAAAGGGTTTATTGGGCTTCCAGCTGAGCATTGCTTATGCTAAGAATGGGGATTTGAAAAAACCCACTGTTTAGGCTGGTTTATTGGGGTTTATTTCCTCTAGGACACTGCTACTGCAATCCTGGAGGAGCAGCAGGAGGGACAGGGGGCAAGAAATTATCTTTCCCTCCTGTAAATCCCAGCAACTGTGATCGCTTACAGATCATAAAGACTGACCTCTAAACTATCCCAGTTATGAAAGCTAAGGAAAACTCAGCTCAGCAGAAATGGGATGGACTTCCCAACAGTAACAGCCACCACTAAAAATACTCCTTTTTATTATTATTTTTATAAAATATTTAGGAAATTCTGGGCAAACCTTTGTTGAAACCTCACAGTTTTATTGCATTCCACCCAGCTCAGTTGTTACGCACAGGAGATGGGGGGTACATCTGTGCACATGGATGGCTGAAGAGGCAGAATTAGCCTGTTATTTGAAGGCATTAACATGAGGGCAGCTTATGGTGTTATTGTGACAATTTCCCTGAATTATCCTAATCACTTTAAAGGGTTTATCAGCTCAGCCTCTGCAGGTTAAGAGAAAGGACCCCCAAGCAGCAAGTTAGTGGGAATGGCCAGGGCAGGTCATCTCACTGCGGGTCTGAGTGTCCTTAACACAAGTCTTATCTTGCTGCTACTCCACTCATCTTTCCAGTCCACTTTTCTCTTGCCTGCCATGTTTAAAAGGCAAAAGACAGAGCCAAGCTCTCCTGCAGAAATACACAGAGAAGAGATACTGATTTGTGGGGTGAGGGAATAAAAAGCCTCATTATCTCACCTAGTATAAGCTTTGCTGTGCTTTGGATACAGGCACTATTAAGTACATCAAATAACTTTTCATCTGGATGCTAAGCCTGGAAGCACCAAAAGGAATTGCGCTGCTGTAATCATCCATCCTTATGTGCCAAGAAACTTTCCCTCCCCAACCCATGCCAGGGAAGCCCTTTTTGATGGACAATAACAACCTGGAGATCACGGATTTTTAACACTTTAAAAAAGTGAGTTAATGAAGAGATTAAAAAAGAAGAGGTTAACACAGCCATGTTACACTACAGGATTATAGTGTCAGACCACAGGGAGTAGTCTCTGGTGGTTTGCTGATCTCTGTGGTCTGACTGAACTGAAATTATTAGAACAGTAACTTCATTGCTGGCAGTATTATCGCATGTCTTTCTCCTCACTTGTAACTTTAAGGGCCTGATCCTGAAGAGTCTGAAACAGATCTGACCCTACTACCAATGAAGTGAACAGTGAAATTTCCATTTACTCAGCAATGGAGAATCAGGTCTGCACACAAAGGGAGTGTGGAGTTACCAAATGAACTGCAATGAGAGTGCCATGCGCTTGCAGTGACAGGATCAAAGTTTTAGGTCTCACGATGTAGAATCTAGGATGTAGGTTGGCATGGATGTGAAAGAGGTTACCTGGTGCTACTGAGCCAACCAGGATACCAGATTTTAGAAACCCAACATCTACCACACTGTTCAAATACTAAAAAGCAAACTACATTGATAATCCCTTGCCTTACAATGGCACCTTCTGATGGTGACTCAATGTACGTTACAAAGGAGTTCATCTCTATTAATCCATTCTGCAGATAGTCAACCCAAGCCACATGAAAGAGGTACAAAGATCAGAGTCAGCAGATAGGGCACACTGACATAGTCAATGAAGGAAGAAGACAACTTGAAGAGTAAATTACACATGTTTTCAAAATTCAACCAGCAGTTCCCAATTATTTAAGGCGGTGTTTTCTTAGCAAGGATTAGAAATGGTATTTCAAATCCATCATTTTAGCATGATGATACCTTTTTAAATGACGGGTTTCTGTTGCTGCTCCTGTTACTCTGCCTGTACCAAAAGATAACTTTCAAGTATTTTGTCTATCATTTTTAAAGAGAAAAAAAAAAAAAACAACCAAGCCTGAAAGAACAAAGACGACACTTCAAAGCCTTCAGTGGAGAAGGAAGTGCTTTCTAGCAAAAATCATACACTCTTGTCAATGAAACCTTTGTCAGACAGTTCCTCTCCTGCCTTGGCTGCTGTATGGTTAAAGATATAAAAGCAAGTGAAGACAGAAGAGAAAGAGAATCCCTGAGAGAATGAAAAAAGTCATGTCCCAGCAAAGTCCTCTCTTTGCCCTCAGAGTTTATCTGACATACTGTTATTGATAGCTCCAACTCCCCTGGCTGAGGGAGCACATATACCTTTGACTGCACTGAAGTTGATTTAAACCACACCGACAATTTGTGAGGCAGTTTTTCACTTACATAAGGAAGTTCTTGAGAGGATTCTGAAGCAATACAGCACTGTAGTTAAAACTGAGGCCATTTTAAAAAGAACTGCATTTCCTCAGGCTGTCCATAATTCTTCATTTTCATGAAAATACCAGGGAACTCTGCAGCTTTGCTAGGAAGAAGCCACCTAAATGCAATAGCCTTTGGATCGCTCCAAAGCATCAGTGCAAGTTCATTCCCTTCTGACCCTCACGTTCTCAAGTCTTAACTCAGGCAACTCTTCCCAGCCATCTGGAGTGCCATGTGGAGTTTTCTGGGAAACCACTTGCAGTTTGTTCCAGCACTAAAATGATTTTGGGACCTCCATTCTACTTTATAACATGTTTTGGGTGAAGTCCTTCTGTGCAGTTGTCATGTACCACTTGCTACACAACAAGTGTTCACAGTTCTCTTTAGTGCCCCTTTCCAGCCCCCCTCTAAGTAACACGTGAGGAACCAATTACGTTGGCAATGGTCCCCCTCTCCTGCAGTACTGCAGCAACACGTTACTAAAGATTTGGTTGGTTTTAACATTATTCAGTTGGGTTTCTTCTGATAGCTATTACACTTAACAAGTTTCCCCTCAATAACAAGTCACTTTTGACCTCAACACACCTGGAGACTTCACCCTTCTATTCCACCTCTGACCTCTCCCAACAGAGTTGACATTTTGCAATTATCAGCAATTTGTTAGCTTTATTTTTGTTAGCACCCAATTATGCAAATAATAGACCTGTAATAGAACTGCTCCTATTGGGCTGCAAGTTTGTAGAGAGGTGTTTCATGCATGACTGACTGTGATAGCCTGGGTCCAGTATGTAAGAGCAGGAAATGAGAAGTCAGAGAACACTTATCCCATGCAATCGCTGGCTATATACCCTTAGCATTTCTCTAGTAATAAGGGAGATCCAAGATCTGGGGTATTGTCAAATGCCAACAAAGAAAACACATTTCCCAAAACCAAAGAGAATGAGCTTGATCTGGAGCAGGCTCACCAGGAAGGAGAAATCCCAAATTACTTGTAATGCAGACAACAAGCAGTCACAAGGAATAGAGCAGAACTGTACTCCGGTCATGTCTACATTTGGCTTTTGTGCTCAAATATACCATTTTGTCTTTTCTTTATAGGCTTTTTGCAGCTTACTATACTGAAAAGAGAACAGCTGATCCATCACATCCGGCCCTCTATATATCGACAACAGGGTTCTTAACACACAGCTTTTCACATGCACCAAAGATGTATAAAACGAAACCTGAAAAGAAGGGCATGCTGGGCCCCATTTCCCTACCTTTCTCTCCTCACAGCAGCACTCAGCTCTATTTGACGTGTCAAGCTCACCATCCTCCTGACAGCAAACAAGTCCTTTCTGAGTCTTGTGACCTCATCCACTTCCCTGTCAAAAGATTAAGGCACATTTTCAAATGCTTAAGGCTATTTTTAGACTGTACTAAAGACATGAGGGGAGGAAAGTAGCTCGTGTACTTTCTTCATAATGTAATAATCTCTGTGTCTAGGAAAACAGCTCAGATTTGAATGTCACTTCACATAATTACCTCGGGTAAAGCTGGATCAGCCGCATCAGTCGGATGGCGTTGTCCAAATCGCCTCCCTCCGGAAAGGGGCTGTAGTGACTCTTGTGGCTGAGAATGCACAGCCACAGGATGCAGGACATGGGCTCTTATCTTTGCCACTGGGAGATGTTCTTTCAAGTGTCCTGAAAACAGAAACAAAAGCAGCGGAATCAGAAAACAGATGCAGATGCTGTGCTCAAATGTGATGAGGCCAAGAGCGCTGTGCTGCGGCTGAGACCTTGGACCCAGCTCTGAGCAGCGAGGTCCTGTGTGTGCTTGAATCCACTCCTACATGGTGAGGTGCCTGCTGAAGGGCAAGCTGAGGCACAACTCCAGTGGAAACAAAGCTCTATACACCTTCACTAACACAGTTATACCCCTTGCTGCTATACATCTAACTGAGCCCATTTCCACCGGCATGGACTATTCTTCACCATGTCTCACTGCAACAGTTGCTGGAATAAGTTAGTCCCTGAAGCCACTTGGGGGTATATTCACGGAGGACAAAGTTCAATACAGACATAAAAGCAACAGAGTGCCAATGATGATAAACAGTTCTCTTACAGCATTTTAACACCACTCTTCATATGTGGATAGTGGAGAGGAAAGGTAAAGCCATACAAAGATTCAGGACCCAATTTCTGGAAGCTGTGGGTGTAAAAGGCAGGCACAAATGCACATGCACACAATTGCTTCATGCCTTGTCTGCATCCTGTGCATGAACAGCTCTCACAGATGCTCACTCAGAGCACTTATTTTTACCCACAAGATGGCCAGGCTCCTCAATGTCACTTTGTGAACAAGTCTTTGAGAAACAGGGTCCTAAGCAGGCGAGTCTTTAAATACGGTGTCCTACGACATGAGGGACACAGGCATAGGAACAGCGTGAATGAGTTTTACATCCCCATCTAACTGCTGCTCCTCATCTGCACAATGGTAAATTCGGCTCCTCCTCTCCAGGAACACATTAAGAACTTGTATTTCATCAGGTTCCATCTCAACAGTAGCAACCAAGCAATGAGGGGAAGATAATTAAAGCTAAGCAAAACCCCAGACAAAATACATCACAGACATCAAGCTAACACAATAAAAACATCGCTTTCCTCTCCTCCCCTCCTACAGAAGGAAGCATTACAATATTCAAACCCCAAGTCAGAGAAGGCAATTCAAGACAGCTCCTCCCAGGATCCCCTTGATGATCTGCCCACTTTGCCAAACACTCAATTTGCTTCCAGCCAGGCCTGGCAACTCTCCACCCATGAATATGTACATCTGGATGCACAGTGGTTCTAGCATGTCACGCTCATGGGCATTTGGCCCATGTAACACTCTGTTTCCCAATCTGTAAGTACATGAAATATAAGACTAAGTAAAATCTGAGACACTGTGGAAACTGATGAGGGCTTGAATGAGCTCCTGGAATAAAACTTGAGCCCCTCCCCATTCAGAGCTGTATTTTTAGGAAGTCGATTGAGAAATGTTTTCCTTGCTCCATTTCCATGTTTACTGGGATACAACATTGTTACACTCGATTGCATCAGAAAACATGGAAACAGCTCTACAAATTGATCTGACCGCATGATCCCAGAGGAATTTGCTCCTTGTCTCCAAGGAGTTTCCCCAGCATAAACAATGTCAAATACAAGGCAGCCCTGAGAGAGTTAGTGTTTCTCCAATAAGCTTCAGAAACACTACAATATAGATCAATCTGTTCAGTAACTCTGCATGGATTTCATGATGGCATTATTCATAAGACATTGGATACAGCCATTCATAAAACTATAGAACACATTGGACATCAAAGTGAAACCTGCTGTATTTTAGCAGGAGATCATGTAACTGAGATCACGATGGGAGCAAAAGCAGGATAACACACACAGTCCCCTCCCAGGGACTGAAATGCCCAAGTCACTTCAGGAGATGTAACTGTGCTCTGGGTTAGTGTTTCCTAATGATTATTGGGCACCTACATTCTTCTGCTGTTCAGAACTCAGATATTCGTGCCAGAATAGAATTCAAGGTAACTGACTGATTAGCATGAGAATGGGAAACACAGGAGATTGAAAATATTTAGCTTGAAACTGGGACCTGTTCAATAGTTGAAAGTATAAAAACATACAAGCATTGATTTCCACACATCTGAGTGTCCTTTCCATGCAATCAATTAGAAACCAACTGAGTTCCACAGGAAAATAGTCCCATCTTACCCAAAAGATCATTTTTGCCATATAGGTAAACTAATTTTACCCTGGCCAAGCATATCCTCTAACTCCCACCCCACCTCTCTGGTTCTTATCCTGTCCTCCCCGTTAGTTACAATTCTGTAGTACAAAAGGTGGCTGAAAATGGAATTCCCTTTCCAGAAGAAAGCCACCTTCACTACAAAATAATGATGGAATCATCCTGACAGGGGCACAAAACAAGCAGTCAAATGGCAACAACCAACCTAATGGAAATGAATTTGTGTGGAGGGATTTTCAAGCCCCCTGAAGGCCTTTTTGTTTGAAATGTTCAAGATTGATCTCATTTTTTTCCTCAATGAAGAGTAAAAACTGCATCATGAGGCTTCAAAGTGGGCAGCCAGGAGCTGTCGTGTCCATTTCCCCACTGCTAAACTGAAGCTTTTTGGCAAAACTGTAGTATTCTGCAGGACAAGTTCTGATTTTGCAAAGGCCATTTTCTATCAGAAAATGATTGGGATGGAAAACTGCCCAGCAGACCTATTCAGTGTGTGTGGTAACATTAAATAAGCAGTCTTTCAGGTAGACTTGCTGTAAGGCTGCTATTGCCATTACAGGGAACAAGCAGCCTTCCCCATCATGCCCAAGTGAACCTGAGAATCAAGAGGCTTAGTAACAGCAATTCACTGCCTAATGTAAAGGAAATTTGGGGCTCGTTGTGAAGTCCACTAGGTTTAAAACTGTGGGAAAAAAAAAAGATGGTTCCTTCAAAACTAGGATGGACCCCACAGTAAAATACAGGTTGACAGCATCTGTTTGTTAGTGCTTTGTGACCCAGGACCTGAAAGCACTCGATTCATGAGCTCCTTGTAACTCAGCATTCTTATCAGCATCCTCCCCACTTTAAGGCTCAGGAAACTGAGGCAGTGATTGAGAGCTGGGGTAAAGCTGCAGTGATTCAGTCCCAACACCACGAAAACAATCCTGCCCCTGGCCCTCTGCCCTCCCCTCAGACCCAGACCACACTCTGTGGGTAGGAAGAGCTGCTCCAAGGAGCCCGAGCTGGAAGCGGTTGGCTCATCACGTGGCAGCCAAGCCATTCCCAGAGCTTCCCCATGAGAATGGTGTCTGAGCAGGCACAGCCCCTGGCAGCAGTGTTCAATTGTTCCTAGAGGCTGGCACACAGGGAGAATTAGAGAATATAACACATACATAAAAAGAATGTGTTCCCTCCTCCACCCTGTACGTGGCAGACGGTCCGTATAGACACTGAGATTAACTTCTGCACCTGAATTAGAACAAAGTGTTTTGCTATTCTCTTTCTCCTCTTTCCTCCTCTCTCAGCTCCTCTCCACCCCTTTTGCTGTCCTCATTTTAATCTACAAACCAGTAATGGGTCTGCAGGCAGCCTGCCAGGGTACAACTCGCATTCACCTGGCAAATGCCGGGATCCTTCTCCTGGCTCCAATTAAAAACCAAGACGAAAAGGAGGAGCCAGGAGGTCACTTTGAGCCAAGGCATCCGCCCAGCATGTCCAGACTTTATAGGAACTGAATTTATGGGAACTAAAGACTTCCATCACTCACTTGCTCTATTTCTTGCTCCAGAAGATGTTTCAATTACCCTTGGTATCAGTTTTAAAAGGCTGAAATGATGAATATTGATGGTATTAGGTTTTTTGCTTCATAAAATGGAAATTGCATGGGAAAATACACTGAGGCCAAGTGCATTTTAATGCATTAACAATTTTTACTTCTGGTCTAACAGCTGAGTGGGAAGTGTTAAGAGGGACTTCAGAACACAGAGTCCCTGGGGTTCTCAAACAGAGCAGTGAAACATCCATCAGCTCATTCCTGCTCATTGTCCTTAACCCTCCAATAAATCCATTGTATTTTAACTGTCCACTTTGCAGGTTTCATTGAGGAACCTGGTAGTTTTTACTCACATCCTAAGTGCTTCTTCAAATCCAACATAAATCCCCCAGCAAGCACTCACAGCAGCTGCTGTGTGAGGAATACATATGTGCAGCTACAAGTCCACTCCTACCTTATAGCCAGCCATGCTATCAACACTGCCCATCAGCCACAGCTGCTTTTCTACCCCACACCAACCCCCAAACTATGCTTTCAGTGTTCTTCCAGGGTGAAGGATGGAAGAACAGAGCCTTGAACACATCTCAGTGACCTGGAGTGCTCCATTTACTCATGCAGGCTAGGTGAAGTCCCGACAAACTTCATTTACATTTCAATAAAGGCAAGATGGGAATTCATCCCACTGACTGACACGGGAACAGCTATAAAAGCAGTATGAATAAAGTGCACTTCTTCAAATTGCAAACTCCTTGGGGCAGGGAAACATGCCAAATTCTGCCACTGCTGAATGGCTTCGATCACTTGGCAGGGCTGTGAATGGGGGCAACCTAGATCTTCTATCTACCACATGCTATTCCAGACCAGGCTGAGGTACCTTATTACCATCTCAATTCAGGCTGTGGGTACTCATATCTAGCAGCAGAATACCAGTGCATGAATTAATGATTAATGATGATAGGGTTCTTGGAAACAAGTTTTTAGCCAAGCATCACACTTGCAAATGACTCACTGGAAGTCAGTAAACACTGGTCATTAGCCAGCAGTTACAATGCAAAGGAAGCAGCAACTGACTTCAGTGGATTGCTCCCTCTGCTCAGGGGGAATTAGAGATACCCATTGGAATGCAATTACAAAACCAAGGCCACGGATGGGATCAGCTCACATTGTATCAAAGCTACTGTTGAGCAATACAAGGCATTACTCTGGCACCCAGTTGCTCAGTGCAGATCTCTCGGCTTCTTCATGATATTGGAGACCAGAAAGGGAAGAGGAAATTGCATATGGCACCATGTCCAGGGCCTGAGTGCTGAGAAAACAATCATCAGGCATCACATCTGAGGAGATAAATAAGGATAAGTTCACAGGATTTCTGTCCTCCCTCTTGTCACAGCTTTTTGTTGGAGCTGTTTGCTGTGGAGACATGCATTTGAGAGTGCATCTTATTGCTACAAACGCCCCTTCCAACACAGAACAACTCTTCAGCAATACAGAAGCATTTGCACATTTCCTATGCCCAAAGCTACATCATCAGACTTCATTCCCTCCTGAAGAATTACTGACAGAAAAATCATACATGCATTATAACTTCATTTGTTGGCTGGACTGAACACTACAGATTTCAGTTGCAAGTGGAAGCTGTCCTCTTGTGCATCACTATGGTTCCGAGTGCTTATGAACTGATTTTAGAACTCAATTCAAAATCTAGGGACATTCTGATTCAACTGCCCTCTCAGTGGGTTTGCTGCCTGTCGCATTAACAGGGAAGAAGCAATGTCACCCACATACTAAGATTCTCTGTGTTGCTTTTTGCACATCTCACACTGCATACACAATGTCACACCCTCCACATGGGGATGAGGGGACATAGGAAGATGTGGGGGGAGAGTAAGTGACTCACTGTGCGTCCAGACTGCCAGATTTGAGCAAAGAAGGGGTCAGACATCACCTAATAGTGGAAATGAGGAAACCTCGATAAGATAAGTGCAAAGGGACTTGGTAACTATGACGGTTGAAAAAGCCTGGAAGTCAAAACTTAAGATGATAAAAGGACCCAAAATTAAACAAAACAAAGCAAAACTTGACAACATTAAGCAAACTACCAAAACAAGACAGAGCTACCACGTGATGCCCTGGAAATGCATTGCTCAGTTAATTCATGGAACCTTTCCCACTTCCTTTCCATACTGGCTTGAAGCGATTGTTCCTTATCTGGTTGGCAAATTAAGAGATTACTTTATCCATTTTGAAACAGAATCACAGAACAGGTGAAAAAACTATTGGTTATTTAGAGCCTCCCCCAGTCACAGCCGTCACTGTGAGCCTCTGAGAGTGGAAGATAGGAGCACAGGGGAGATGACTGTTGATGTCATGAAGAAAACCTGCCAATATAGGATGCCAAAACCAAGCTTCTGACCATTTGTGGTCATTCAAGATCCCAGGGCACATTTTGCAAGAGTATGGGTGTTAGCCCTGGTACACTGTCCAAATCCAAGCTTGGCTATTTATATTCAGCCTCCCTAAAATACTGCTTGGAGTTTCAACTGGAAAAGTTAATTTTGCTTTTCTGTCTGGAACTGTGTGATGATGCAGGTCCAACAGTGGCATGCGGAATGCCATCGGAACAGTGTCCCTGTGGTTGGCAAGTCCTGGGAAGAGTTCCCTTTCTCGCCTTGCATCAGTACTTTAACACCCACAGACTGAAAAAGATGCTTTAAAAAATTAAGAAGGGATTGATTTCGAGACTGTTTCCAGGAAGCCCACAGGCATGAACCATCCTTAACAGCCCTAACTCCAGTTCTGCTTTTTAACTTGTAATGCTCAACATTAGATATCACCCAGAGAGACCAGAGGTTCTAGATGTAAACTCTCCATTCCTGTATTCCTCTACTGCAGGTGATGCTCATCTAGTCCCTATGGTCAGGAATCAGCACAAGCAATACACTGGACATCCCTCAATCAATTTGCTTTCTCCTCATCACCCATCATTGATTTTGACCAGAAACAACCACCTGGTTGATGGCAGCAACCTTGACAGGGTTACGAACACTGTGCAAAATGAAAGGTGAACTCCAGTGTCCACCAATTTGTTCCAAGGAGCCCTACTGACCATAAGGCATGGGGGCTCAGAGTCCAGGTAGATCCTGGGAAGCAGACTGCCAGCTTCTAGGATTTTCCACTAGTTTTAGCACAGCAAAGCAAGCCCTCAGCATTGTGTCTTTTCCCATCATTAAAGCCAAGTTTTTCAATGGTGCAGAATTTAATCCTGCATCATCAAAAGCACATTCATGCGAAAAAAAAACTATTTTCTTTACCTTTCAGAAACAATAAATAGGTAAAGTAGTTAAAAATTGAAGCTATTCAAATAACCAAAGGCTACGATTGAATACAGCCAAGCCAACTTACTCTGAGACATGGTATAATTCCACACAGATCTGGAAAAGAGATACACGGAGAAATGTGTATCAGCCAAAGTTAATATTTTCACAAAAATGGTGAGTCATATAAACTGGGATTTCCTCTTCTAGCCACTTGCAGCGTATCGACTGAGTCAAATCAAATTCGATGCAATAACTTTCATCTGATACTGCAATATGTTCAGCTCAGGTAAGACAGACTTTATTTTGGGCCTGAATTCTTCCTTTGTATCTAGCTTCTGAAATGAGTAAGAAATAATCTTGGCTTTCAGGATTCCATCCCATGCTATGGCTCAACATGATGTACCCACTTCCTTCCTGATCCTCACTTATCCTCCAGAAAAGCAGTACAGAACCAATACTCTGGTTACTGGCCACTATGTTAAAAAAAGAAGCTTCAAGATCATCCTAACTAAAACTAGTTATTCTTCCCCCTCCCATCCCCAAGAATATGAAACAAACCAGCTCTATTTATCCTTTTCTCTTTTTCATGAATCCACTTCAACAAAGCAAGACAATAAGACAAGGAAAAGGAGGAAAACCTGTTATCTTACAGAGTTCTCCTTCTTCACGTTCCACCATTAAAGTTCTCAGTTTAAAGTTCCCAAGTAACACCAGGGAACATCTCGGAGAAACCAACAGCCCAAATTTCTTCCTATTCCTTACAACGCACTTCAAGTTCTAAGCTATTTTAAATAATGGAAGGCGCTTCAGAGCTATTTAACTTTCCTCCATGCTTAATTCTGTCAAGTCAGCCAACAGCTTTTCTCTGCCATAGAAGTGAAACATTAAGAGGATCCATCCAACAGTGTGGTGGAAGCTACCTGGAGATGTCAAAGATGTTTAAGCATTGGTCAGGCAACCATCCAAGCCCAGGTGCAGCTCATCCTGACTCAGTGTGGGGAGTCCCAACTACACCATCTATGCAGTTTCCTTCGGGCTCCAAACTTCTATGATTTTATTATCATTGAATGTGTTTTATTCAGACCCTAGCAGTCCTCCAGACCTCACTGAGCTTCCCCTGTTCCTCATGCAGTTAACAGTAAGCTTCAAAATAAAAGGGCTTCTTATTCAGCCACATAGATAGAAGGGAATTATAAATAAACAATTAAAAGAAAACAAGAAATCACTGCTGTAAGTGAAGAACGTGTTTCAAATGAAACCAAAGCAGCTCCATTTCACTGAGGATGTTACTTGTAAGACAGATGGATGAAACCAAAATAAGCTGAATCACTTTGTATTTTCTTCCTGATAGACTGGAAGACATGCTTCACCAGGCTCAGCTGCTCTTCCTCTGCAAGGAAGCCAGGCCTCCACGGGGAAGTGCTGGGCATGGCTCACTTTTGCCTGCCACCACCTCCGAGTCACTCAGCAGAAGCCACGCCAAGCAGTAGTACTGCACGCTCCAGAAACAACACACACCAGTAACCCAGGAGGAAGCACCGCACGACAACACCCTGGTCTGGAAAATGTGATGGGTAACACAATGACTGATGAGTGTCAGCAGTGAGCAAGAAAAGCAACAGGTAATGGCAGAGGGGAAACCATCCTCTGTATCTCTCTCCTCTGGGAGAAGATGGAATGTAAGAACTGGGCTTTCCAGATGATCCCTTGGTGACCTTCTCATACCTTGTGTAACAAAGGTGAAAGTAATAAAGCCGTGCCTGTTAGGACACTTGGCAAGAAATAGTCAACAGCGAACATAAGGAATGCAAATCTGGCCTTGGCTTTCAGAGACGACTTCTGAAATCAAGGGTACAAACATGAGCATCAACATAACATTAAAGACTACAAGCCTTCTGTGAGACACTGAGGAAGAAGATTCAGGTCTGTCTCACCCTGCACACTGCCTTGCTCATCAGGAGTTTAGACTCCCCTGAGCAGGCACTGTCCTCGAGAAGCACAGAGTATTTTAGTGCTCAGATTGCTGCTTTTGGCACTGTGCAAGCATATTTTGTATTTAATCACATCGATATGGAAAGAGCAGGATTTATGGAAAGCACCTAGGTAAGTTCCAGGCCTTGCTCCCATTAGCTTCCAGTGGTGACTCACAGCGTGGTTTTATGAACTGTCTGGAAAAATCCCATTGGGATCTTATCTGCATCTTTAAGCACATTTATAAATTTGACCTGCTGTTCCTGTACAGCCCTTGGAACAATGAGGTGATTCCTTTGGGGATTTCAGGAATGACAGTAATGCACCTAATAATGAAAGGATACCCTTGCCTATGGCACATCCAGTACTCAGACATCAACCTCCAATCCTTACTCCAATACATACCTATTTCTGACACTCTTTCTGTTTACATTCTTGCAGAACTCCACTGGGCTCTTACTATTTCATTAGCTGTCTAGACTGTCCTGCAGGTAAATACAGGGCACTTTCAAACGGGAATGAACGCACAGGAGGAAAGAAACAAAAACAAACAGGCAGAGGAAAACACCCAAGATGCTGCTGACCTGACCTTCTAAAGCACTTGGTTAGGTACTTAAAGGCACGACACGGTTTTGTTCCCTGTAAGAAAGAGCAAGTTGCTTCGAAGGACTGGTTAAGGACAGAGTCATTCAAACAGCTCCATAAAACCAACCACAGCGCTCGGGAGCTCGCAGCTACGAACAGAGGCGGCAGCCGCTGCAATACCCACACAAAGCACTCGTTCTGCTGCCGGCTTCTCCATCAGGAACCGCATCCTCCCCTCCGTCCTCGTGCTCCTGGCGGCCGCCATTACCGACACCACGCCGGGAGGGGGGCGAGAGGGAAAGCAAAACCGCGGCAGTTGATTGGCTGACGCCGTGCGTCGGGAGAACGGACCAATGGGAGACAGGAACGCTGTTGCTGCGGTAACAGGAGGACTGCTGCGGCCTAGCCGTGCGGGTACCGCCATGCCGCCGCGGCGGGGGCCGTGCCTGGGTTACAGCCTGCCCCCTCCACAGGCATTTAAATGTCTGTCTTTAATGAATTCAGTAGTTCACACACCAGAGAATCTAAGGGGGGGGGGGGAGGGACACGACACCTTCTGATTTAATTCCGTAGAGAAACACAGCCGTAAATAACTAAATGTGTGCACGCGTACCTATGCACATAACGACAGCATCGGTTTAGTCCAGTGGGTCAACTTTGGCTTTAACAAATAAAATGCTGTGAAGGGAGGGTGGTCAGCTTGTTTGGAAGAACAACACCGAACGGGTGCGACTCAGCTTTCCCTGGCTTTTTAACAGCTATGAACTGCTTGATATTTTTGGCTCGGCTCTATTATTATAATTTTTGAAGGTTTTTTGGTTGTTTTTTTTCCTTTTAAAAAATACGAGGCCGTAGGCTTCCTCCCAAGACACACTCAGGTGGGGCCGCTTCTAACTGCTGACTTTCCCCTGGGGCACCTCATTTGGGTTTAAGAAAAAGAAGAAAAAGGGGGAAAAATAGGGAAAAAAAGGGGGGGGGGGGGAGAAGTAGGGAGAAATGGGGGGAGAAGTGCGCCCTGATACACCCAGGGAGGCTCAGGTCGCTCCCCTGCCTGCCTTCCTGGCGCTGCACTCGCTGCGGGCTGTGTAACCTCATTACACGCGCTGGCGTAGTCCCTCAGATTGGCTTGAAAAGGCTGCAGATGGAAGCACACTGACATTCATCACTTGCAAATGAGGGCCCTACCGTCATCTCCGAAGGAAGAGCTCCATTCCCTAAGCCTTATTCCAGGGCACTTTCCTGCTTGCTTTAGACGGGGAGCCTCAGTTGGAAATGGGCTGAGTGTGCTGGGGTTTATTGCTGCAGGAGCTGAGTGACTCCCTCTTGAGCCCCAGAGATGTCAACGGGGTTGCTCCATTTGCACGTCGCCTGGAGCGAGCAGGATTTGACCATTGCTTTTCCATGTCACCACTGGGAATTATTTTCCCAACATTAGGCCCTTATACATAAGTTTTGGTGTGTGATTTGTTCCACATAAAAGCTGCGCTGGGGCAGGCTGTCAGCTTTTAGCTTGCTTTGACTCAGACTGAACTTGGACTCCACAGCGAGTTTGGCCCGAATCAAAGTGATAAACCCAGTTGAGATCAGTGCATCATCAGGGAATGGGTTTGGTTTCTGCTGCAGCTGGTACTGTTTCATTGAGAACTAGTGCCGGCTGCATGGTAGAACATGATAGATCAAGATCATTTAATCTGTGTTATTATCTCTTTTCAAAGCATTGTTTTGTAATTTGTTTTCTCCTTTTTCATTCCATGAAGTTTCTGCAGAGATGGAAGTGAAAAACAAGGGAACAAACAGCACTGCAAGGGAATATATATTGAAGTGCATGTCTGAATACAATCAGAATTGGGCAATTCAGGAAGAGTCAAGAGATGTAGAAGAGCCCATTATTCCTGATCAGAAACTCAAGTGGAAGTTGAAAATGCCGATTAAAAAATAAAGAAGGAGAAAGAAAGACTTTTTTTTGTCAGTTCTCAATACTTTTCCAGGAAGTATTCCTGAGGGATTTCTGATCCAACAGAAATCAAGGATTAAGACTTTGAACCCTGACGTGCTTGGATTATTCGGCCATGTGGTTTGACCTAAGTTAACTCAGCGATAGTCAGAGGGGTTTAAACAAGCAGCAAATGTGGAGATGCCCTAAGTCAGAATGGCTGACTGCAATAAAATGAAACAGAATATGTGGGACAGCAATGACAGTCATAGCTTCTGTTGAGTGGGTTTATTTTTCAGTCTGGAAGCCAAGAGACTGCACTGCAGACATTTCTACCTATTAAATGAAATAAAAACAGAACTAAAATCATATACAGGCTTCTGTCTCTACAGGCACCATGGGGTACAGTGTTACTTATCAGTGGTTAGCTCCAGCCAAGTTTAGCTTCTTCTGAAGCATTAATGGCTAAATCAGAAAGCCAGCCTGGCCTGCATTTCACGCAGCTTGACCACTGGTTGCTTTAACACGAAATATCAGAAACATTATGGTCATATGAACAGGATGTATTTTGGCAGTTCTGTTTGTCCAGGGCACATGCCTAAAACTCTGCAGCCAGATGCCACGTTCCTGGTTACTAATCTCATGAGCACCTTTCCCATTGAGTCCTCTCTCTGGTTACATGAAGCACTTTTCCTCTAGCAAAGGTCAGCTTAAGAGAATAGACTTTCCCTGTAAGATCTGAGCAAGAAGTCTAAGGGATCACCTGAGCTTACAGCTGTTCCAGCTGCCCTCCTGGTGCACCTTCCTTATATGCTCAATAGCAGACAGGTATGAGGCCAGGAATCAGTTTTTTCACCACGTTAGTTTGAGAAGCTGTCTTCAGGGCTGGATATTGTTTACCTGAGGACTTTTTGGTCTTCTGTGGTGTGGGAAGTGATTCATTTCTAAGGATGATGTAAACCTTTTCCTGTTACAAACTTCCTATGTTTGCAGAAGCTCAAAACGTTAGTGATTGCTTTCATCCTCCTTGAACCTCTTCATTCAACACATTAATATCTTGAAGGCCTTTTGGTCTTTTAGACCTAAAGTCTTATGTTTGTTACCAGGTAGTGGGATGCATATGGCATGTGAGTGATAGAATAAAAGAGAAAATGTCTATGATTTGTGGTATCTTTCTGGACTGAGCATTATTAGCTGGTTTGTTTGGGGAGAGAGAGAATAGGAGAGAGGAGGAGAGAAAGCACCAGCAGCTTCATTCATGGGGGGATGCAGGCACTGCCAAGTATCATTATGAAAATTCTTCCCTTTCATATGATATTAAACTCTGCTCTTGGCAGGTCCCCTGATGCAGTCAGTGTTTTTAGTGAAAATACATGAGGTCCTGAATTCTCAGTTCATTTCTCATTATATTACTCTGTTAATAGTCCTGGGAAATACACAAAAACCCCAAAGCTGTGTCTGTGCTCCTGCAAGGGTCCCTGACTTGATGTTTAGGGTGGCTCTTGGCAATGAGTCTGCTGGAGAAAAGGGAAAAACATGTTTTAAAAGGAATGAAGGATCAGGTCTTGATTTTTCTGCATTTAGTTAGGCATTGAAATCAAGGCCAGGAGTTGGACCTCATCTTCCTAAACATGTCTGCTGTGCAACCACCTCTTTTTCAAGGGTTTGAGTCTTTACTGAGGGAGCTTAATTTTCAGCTCTGGATTTGATTCAATTCCTCCCCAAATTCAAGATTTTACTCACTTGTAGTCAGCAAAGAGAAGGTTGACATGGCTTAAGTGTGGAGTTACTGCTCATTAGGCTGGACCACAATAAGCGAGAAAATAGGTGTTTCTGGTCTGCCACAAATATAAATTAAAGTGATGTGAAAGAAGGCATGGAAGTGTAACAGACCTCCAGTACCCTCCAAAGAGGGGTGAACAAAACAAATGCGAAGGTGTTTCACGTATGCATGCTTTACCTTGTGGTGCACTGGGCTAGGAGCAGGCTCACAGTCAGCTATTGTGTCTGAAGTCACCGATGAAAACCCTGCAACTGCCATAAATTTATTGCTTGTGATCATGAGCAGAGCTGCAAGAGACTGGATGGTGATTTATGGTGCTGTGGCTATAAATTTTCTTCCTATCTCCTGGCCTGGGTCTATTTCATCTAGAAAGCAATATTTGATTCATAATTATTTTTTTGCAAAAAGCCAGTTGGTCATAACTTTACTACATCAGCCAAAGAAGTAGAAAAATCATGTAAATCTCATGTTGAATATCATATTGATTGCGAGTGAACAGTCTGTAAGACCTTTTGACCAGAAATTCTTAGCCCATCATTTCAATTGACAAATAACAATTGAAATATAATCGTGGCCAATTCCCAGAAAGACAGAGAATGAAATTTCATTCGATCAATAATGTGCCAGACATGATGTGCTCCATTTTCGAACAGCCATGTCCTTGGAGTCCGGATGCCTCTGGTCATGTAGAACATGATGTATTATGATCAGAGGGCCTGATTTATAGTCCAATGGCACACACATATCCAAATGAGAATGAAGCCTCTGTTGAGTAGAACACTGCTGGTGGACTGTAAAGGTCATATTGTAAATGCATCAGACAGGTAAAGGTTGAGAGGCTTGCCTGTTGCGCAGAAGTGTGAAAAATGAAGAAAGAAGTAAAATAGTTTGCTTGGTGTTGGGCAAGAAGTACATGGCACAGATGGAAAATGATCCATGACGTTATGTGTCCAGTCCCCACCTCTTCATCACTACTCTGTCTTCTCAAACCACTACTGAATGTGCAGGTTGTTTTCAGATTCTGTTGTCCAGCTGTGTCCTAATACTGCTGGGCTTTGGGCATCCCCATGCATACAGATAAGAGAGCTGTACTTGCACAGAACTGCACTGAGGCGCATGTTACCTTGGTCCTGTCTCCAACAGAACAGTGATAGTTGAGCATCTTGTCTCAGTTTCTGCTCCCATTGACTCTTGCAAACAGTAGATTTGAGCCAGTACAAACTAAACAGATCCTTAAATTTTCCTCCCCTCATTTTCTTTTCAGTTTAGGGCATGATGGCTGTAGGTTGGAGTTTAAGACCATTCATGGCTGCACTCACAGAACCTCAAGGCAACCTCTATTTGTGCCTATCTACAGAACGATGAAGAAAAAAGTGCCATTTTCCAAAAATTCCTCCCACTTCCTCCTCCCTGCCTGTGCCTCTAACCACTGCTGTATGTGCAGTTAATTGAAATGGTGTTTGTTTTATCTTGGATAACCTTGTAATTGATTGAGGTGGTGGACAGCAAGGCTCCAGAGTCATTTACATACCTGTGCATGGAGCAGTAATTTCTAGGAGGCTTTCCACTGCCCTTTTTTGTCCCCCTTTCCCCCTAAAGAACTATACTCCCCTGTATGTGCGTGTTTGCATACATCTATAGCTCTCTCTATAGGTATTCACATTCATATAGATCTCCCCACAGTCCATTCACTCTGGCTGCAAGTGTCCATTTGCTGCTGGTTGAGCTCTTATGTTACCTGGGGTGGTAAGGCTCCTGGCACTCTTCCCTCCACAAGAAAAACAGCCTGATTGGGGAGTGCTTGCTTCTTACAAGGCCTCGATTGTGTGCGAGGGCCGAAAAAGTAACAAATGCAGTTTAATTACATTGGATGCTTGGTGGCTGGTTTGCAAATCTTTTATTTGTTTTGAGAAGTGCCCCAGCAGCAGCACTAAATTTTGTGTGCATTCGGGGAGCCTAATGCACCACTTAATGCCGGGGGAGGGAAGACGGTCTCATTAACTGGGCTGCTGTCAAGCTAATAAACTAATGGAGAGCTTAAACAAATACAAAAATGAAGGAAGTAGACATGATGAGGGAAAAATAAAGTGACTAGACATGAAGTCTTGGGACGTGCGTTTCCACCTTCCCTGAAAAGGTGTCCTTGGGCACCCAGAATTTCGCGGATGGAGTTTTATGTCTCGTAATTCAAGTCCCCCTTTTAGGAGGCAAAGGTTTAGCAGATCTATCCAGGAATGAGTAACGAGAGAGGAGCTTTTCCCATCCTGCCCAGAAACCAATTCCAGCTCATCAGAGTTGTTCGTTTTGGACAAGAGTCAGATTCACATTCATAGGACAGAGGGGAGTGGAAAGCAATCAATGTTTAAATCTTCTCTTTGCCAGGCCGAGATGTTACATAAGGTTGAGGAAAATGTTTTATTATCCCAACGAAGCCCGAAGTGTCAGATACTGACAGCTTTTCAGAGACAGGATACTGGGCTTGATGGTCCAATAGTCTGACTCAGGCTGACAGATTTTCTATTCCACCCTCTCAGATTATTAGTTGTTCTTTTTTGGTCTGTTAGGTATGAGGCGATTTTAAACTAAAAAGGTTAAAGAAGCATACATGTTACTTTGGGACTGGGCTGAAAGAAACCTCCCAGTTCTGCTTATTATGGAGCCTAGGACACATACAAATCTTTTCTCATCTGATTTCTCAGCATGTCTGGCTACCACCATTGCACCCACTGAGATGGTACATTGATGACTGGCTGTGGAGTACATCTGGTCAAGCACATTTTCTCCTCCAAGTCCTTTTTGCACATGTTTCAGATGCCACCACGTCCTTGTATGAGACTTCAGGGTAGCATAAGCCCATGTTTTACTGAAGTTTTCAACACATAGTCGCAGAAGAAAGGGGTTAGTGGCTGTTTTACCTGCCTTGTTTCAACTCCAGAGTTTTCAGAAGAACTCAAGGGGTTTTCAAGTGTTTCTGAATACTCAGTTATCTCACCCAGTGGTTAACAAAATGCAGGGTGCTCCATGTTCTTCTGCAGGAAAACATTTACAAATCAATGTGTCATTTGGTGACCTTTGCATCTCAGACACAGAGAGGTTCATGGTAAATAAGTCAAGGGAGCCATTGCCAGGTCATAACTTAAAAAACATCCTTTCAGACCCTAAAGAAAAGAAGTTTTGCATTTGGAGATCTACAGATAATGATGGGGGGTCCCAGCCAGCATGGGATGTGTATGACTGGGATCATAGGCAGATGTGTGAGGCATCAGATCTGAGCCAGGCTCAGCTTGGAGCAGGCAGGCAATAGTCTAGATCTTCTTGCAGAAGCATTTGAGCTTTCCACTGTTTTTGCTCTCATTTTCAGGATGAAGTATCTGAGGGCAGTGGGATTTCTTCACTGGATTTGGTGGCGCCTCATGAGTGTGACAGCAAGCGAAAGAAACAGGAAGATTTCACGTTCACCTCAGATCAAAAAAACAGCAAACCACATTTTAAGTACTTATTTTCCTTCTGGAGGTCTCTGCATTGGGTAGTAGTTTCTTTGGAAAGTTTTGAAAGAGAGTGAGGTTGTTGGTTACATTCTTACAGCCCTCCTCATACGTTCTCCACGGTGTCAGGACAGATCTTGTAGCACATTACAGTCATGGCTGCAGTCTCCCCTAAATTACATCCTCTGCAACCTTCCCGAATCCAAGGATTTCCTTCAGCGGAGTGCGGTTCCCTGTGTTCTTGTGAAGTCTCAAGTGGGAGGCAGCAGTCACGCAGAGCTGCTCAAAAGATTGTGAAGGAAATCTGTTCTGAAGAGAAATCAAAATCAACATTTTCCAGGAAGAAAGTCGATTTTGTGTGTTTATTGTCATTCCTAAGGTACTTCAGGCTACCTTTTGATTAATATATCTGAATGAATTATCTTGGCTCTGGAAGAGGATTTTGGTTGCCTTTGGTTAATGCTGTGCTATAAGATGCTGAAATACTGCACAGATGACTGAGGCAAAGACATCAATAGTACAGAGGAGAAGCAAAACTTTCCATTTCACTCAAGACAAAAGCTTTCATCTGCCTCAAACTAACCTCTGAATACTTTCTTCCCTCAAAAGCTGAGCTGTTTCAACCCCACATCCCACCCTAAGAGACATGGAAGAGCTGGATCTGCATCCATTACTCACTCATTGCGTCGTGTCATTTACCATAATTACTGTGCCCATTATTCACTCATAGTCTTGGGTCACTGCTCTCATCTTCTGCTGGTCTATGCATGCTGAATTCCCCAGCAGATGGGGCGTCTGACATCTCTCCATGTGCTGAAATACAGTAGCCTGTAGCAGAGGGAATAGGCTTTGGTCAGTGTTTCTATACTCATTAAGGGTCTGGGACCAAGCATTTAGTCACAGTGCAGCAAAGTGCAGACTGCATGATGTCCTCAAAGGGATGATGAAGATTCAAACTGAAGGGAGTTGGAAGCTCTCTGTTGTAATCCACAAGCAATAACAAGAACCAAACCAAACCAAAATGAAAAAATCAAAACCATCTTCAGTGCAGATAATTTACATTTTTTCTGATTTAAAAATTGTAAAGGGAATTTAAAAGCTCATTTGAATCAGGATATTTGAGATTTGTTACTTGGAATTATTGCTGGACCATGCTGATGGAAAGACTTGGGTTGTTAAGAATGCCTACAGGAGGAATTGTTTGTTATGAATATTGTATTTCATTAACAAATCATTGTGAAGCCAGTCTCAGTCTCCAAATTGCTTAAGAATGCTCAATTCCAGATATTCATCCCAGTGTAATGTGGTTAACCAGATGGATGTGGACCCAGGATCAGATGAGAAGATGCAGTTAAGCAGTAAAATAATGGACACTGAATAACAAACACACTTCCATAATCTATTGGTCTGACACACAACCACCTAATTGCTTTCTTCTGTCCCTAGTCAGTAACTTGGTGCTTTTATCTGCATTTTTTGAACATGGAGACATTTGACTAACTCTGCTTTAGTACAACATATCCCTGTGACATAAATTGACTTCAGTTATAGCAACAAGATGTTCACAAGGTGGTTAGGTTAGGTGTGCCATACTGTGCTTCTCACCTTTGCCTTTGATGCAATATACGTCAGATTTTTTTACCGTGGGCTTATCATACATCATCTTTCTATTTTCCTAAGCTTTCCTCTGTGTGAGGGGTAAGTGAAGGAAAATAGACTGAGAAAGGCCTGGCTTGAAGGGCAGAATTTAACCTGAAGTGAATTTGAAGAGGGATCTGTGTGTGTGTGTGTGTGTGAAGAAATAGAGCAGCCAACTACAAGAGATTTTAGCATGTTAGAATAAAATACATAGACTCCAATACAACTAGCAAACAGATGTTTTCCTTTGACTGTTCTTTTTTTCAGTAGAAAAATAACATTTGGAAGCATGCATCTCAGCTCTCCTGAAATCAGTGCATCTACTCTGGTTTGCGGCACTCACCGGTACGTGATCTACATGATAGAGTCAGGGCAGTTGGTAAAAAGTTGTTTTAAAATACATCCAGAGTTTTTCTTCTTCCTTTTTGATTTTTCTTTAATTTTTAACATGTATTTAAACATGGATAAAGTGAATCGCACGCAGATCCAGGATGGAGTTTCCAGCCTGAAAAACAAAGATCAGCATTTGGTATTGCAGTTAACCACAGATAAAATTCAAATTTGTAACACTTCATTTAGCAGAGTATTAACCCCTGGGGAAGTGAATGGGAGACCTTCAGTGAACAAAACTCCTCAGTGTAGAGCCGGTAAAAATATATCTCCACCAGTTTTGCCCCTGCATCCTACAATGGCGTGAAGGTGACCAGCCCAGCTCCAATGCGTTTGTTTAACTTGCTCGGAATTAATCAGAGCACTCTGGGATTAATAATTACTTAATCAAATAATCGCTTCGTGACTCCAACACTATCTTTTTTTTCCTTCAAGCAGGCTGGAAATAAGAGCCGTGAATATGTAAATTGGAACTGATTAGAGGATTAGGTTTCACTCTTTTTTTTTTTTTTATTATTTGGAATAAAAACAGCCTGCAGATCCCTCTAAGCCAAGCCATGGCTCTGAATTACAACACTAGCGCCTGTCGGCTGTGATAATTTCACTTCATTAAGTTCCAGATATAAATAGAGAAAGTTTCTTACTTTTTTTCCATGCACCACCTTTAATAAGCACGGACTGGAAACACAGGGGTTATTGATCCACGCAGCTATTGGGTCTTTGCGAGGCTGGGGTAACAGTGAAAGAAGACCAAACACCTTCTACCTGTTGGCTGCTGCAGCCAGGGACAATCCATCTCTGTTGAGTCCATTTTAAAGCTTTTGCAGAAACTGCCAGAAAAGCATTGCAAGAATGAAAGTGTCAGCCTTGCCATTCATAGCAATGCAAAACAAACACGCCTGATAGGCCATGACAGCGAGAAATGTCAGCAGGACCATGCCAGGATTCCAAGGGTAGATGCCTGATGCGAAGCACCTCCGTAAGGTCATCCCAGATAACTCAGCTGAACGTGCTAAGCAGCCTTTGTGCATCCCTGGAAGTCTTCCTTGTAAAAGGACATTCTTCATACACTTTTTCCTGTAATATACAAGACTGTGATTTTTAAAAGCCTCATCCACAGGCCAGGATGTGGCCCGCATCCAGTAAGGTTTTTAACTATGGCATCCTCTTGTATCCACCAGGTATAAGAGGGTTTGCATTTTAGATTGTTACACATGCTTGTCTGCAAATCCATCTGTGGGATCCCTACCGCAGAGTAGGGAGCTGACAGCCTCATCAGTGACATGGACCATTCCTTTACTTTGTGACTTACAAATTGAGTCTAGGATATATAAAGCTAAAAGTACTGTACTGCAGCTCAGAAAAGAATTCTGTGGCCGAGCAGAACCATTTATTTCTCAGAATTCAAGGCTTATGTTCTTTCTTTTAATGAATTTGTGAATGGCGTTTAGGTAAGGATGCAGAATAAAAGGAAGTTCTTGATTTTGCACTAGAAATAAAACTCCCTTTGCCATAAATAAAAAAGAAGCTGGAAGGTGGGGGATTTCTGTTGCTACAGCTCTTAAGGACAAAGATTCTCCACCATAGATACTCTGATTTGATTAGATTGATTTCCATGGCCTGCTGAAAGGAATAATTCTACCAGATGAAACACTAAAGTTCACCCTGATCCCAGCTAGCAGTATGCTATGGGAATGCCATGGAGCCTCATGATGTTTACAGCCATTCCTATGTGTGCAGTGGGATGGGATGGGATGGGATGAGATGGGATGGAGGACATCCCACCTCCCTGTTTTGTGGGGCCATTCCATGGTCTGAAAACAGTCACAGACCTACACAAGGGCAGGTGCTGGGTTTGTTTGAGATGGATATGCAAACATCCAAGAGCATGGTGCCCGCCTGCGCCGCGGCTGTGTGGAGACAGTAAAGTCTTGTGAAGGAGAAATGGAGTGAAATACTTGGCTGGATGCTCATATTATGTAAATTTAGGCTTGAAAGCTTTAAGTATTTTCTTTTAAACCTCACACACGTGGGGCTTGCTGGGTATTCCTGATGGCTGCAGTGATTCTTGTGGAATTAGGAGGGCTTGCAGCTCTGGAGTAGAAATGCAGCCACTCCAGCTGATTCTTATAAGCACCCTGTGGGCTGTGTGTGCTTTGCAGACATTTTGTGATGGTGATTTTCTACAAATAAAATAAAAAATAGAATTAAAAATAATAAAAAAAAAGTAAAAAAAGGAAAAAGAAGGAAAAAAAAAAGAGTAAAAACAAAATCATTGCTGTGAAACTGCAGTGCTGCTCAGAGAAACCTTGATGCTTTTACCAGTATGGCCAGGTACTTCAAGGCTAGGTGTGCTCAAAATTGAAGTCTAGGAATTAGAGAACACAAACTTCATTTATTCAGGAGCAACTGGAAAACGGGACTGCGTTTCCATGGAGATGGGGGTTATTTCCTTTCCCACAATTTGAATCTTTTCCACAGGTCCTGTTTCTTTCTGGTCACTCGAAGGTTTTGTTGAGGAGGATTTTTCGGGTTTGATCTCAGGAGTTGGCCAAACTCCAGCCAGAACAATGAAAAAGTCGTAAATCACTTTAATAGATATAACAAGAGGGGAAAAAAACAGAAGGGAGAGAAATGGAGGGACTGAAATATGGCAGTCCTAGCACATCCATCAAACACAGAATACTCTTCTTGAGGTATGGGAGAAGACAGCAATTAAAAGCAGTTTAGACCTGCTGTGGTGCTTTAAGAGCTCTCATGCCTGAGATGCCATTCAGATTCGTGTATAAAATACATATCTTGAAGTTTTCTCCCAATTCTGGTGCTAGGGAGTGTTCTGTGCTTAACTATTATCACATAACGTTAAACTTACAAGGCCTAGAGCTGCTTCACCAACTCAGGGCTGTTTGGAGGTGGGATTCATCCCAGCTACCTTCAGCTATCAGAACTATGGCCACCTCGTCCATCTCAGTAGTGCCTAGGGAAAGACATATTTCTATATTCAGCCCCATCTAAGATATCTTCAGAAGGTGGTGGCAAAGAACATAGGATGTCTGGGGTTAGAAAAGACCTTTAAAGATGATCTAGTCTAACCAAGATGGAGAACTCCTGTAGGTATCAAATGAAACCTAGGGGTAAAATACCTTCCTGAACTGGGTACAAGTAGACAATGCATGTGTATTGGTCTCAGAAAGTCAAATAGATAACAAAGCAATAGCAATACTCCTACAGTGACCATCACCTCAGTGTGCAGTTACATTGCTCATTGGCAGTGCAGTGTGGGTTGTTCAGGCGTATCATATTAAGTGCTGTGTCTTACTTACACATAGTCTACGATACCTGGGTGCCTCTGCCGGCTTCAACCACTTGCAGCTTCTAGTGATATTAGTAGAGCTCCGTAGCAGGTGCCTAGAATGACAGTTTGGTTATTATAGTATGTTTATACCATGCCCCTTTCAGCAGAGATAAAATGGGTTTGTAATCATTTTTAGCAACATACAGAGGACCAGAAATTACAGAGTTTATGTGGGGAGTAGTTTTTGTTGAAGACTTTTTTTCTCATCTCTCCTCTAAAAGCACAGTACACACAGCTTTCCTCCTGCAAAGCTGATAAATGGTTTAGCCATTATTTAAAGTTTGGGAAAAGGCAGCTACAGAAATAACATTTTAATGTATTCCAGATTAGACTTCATGCTATATTTGTAATAAAGACTTGTTTCCAACACTGGTTGGCAGATCACTCATACGGACAATTATCCAAATAGCTATTAGGATACGATTGCGCTCATTTCCAGGCAATGCAAGGTTGCCAGAACTCAGCTTGGCTGGCGGGTGGATTTTGGTTTGACTTTTGGAGAAAGCCACAAGAATTTGTCAGTCGTCTTGGCCGTAAGGGAGTCTTCTTGTCCTGAGGCTATTCTTTTTCCTCTTCAAATACAGAAGGCAAGACATGCTCTCGTTTGGTTTGGGTTCCTCTGTATTTATTCTGTTATCTCTCACCTTAGCAGCCTCAGGAGGAGAAGACTCAGATGCGCCTAGGTTAGGAGGTGAAGGACCTCTCCCATCATTCATAGAGAAGAGGAGGATCAGTGTGGGAAGAGCACATGTATCCTGGAGGGTGAAAGCTGAAAAGAAAATCAAAGGTAATGAATTTCTTTATGGGGGGAAGGGAGCTTAAGGGAGGGAATACTTAATGCCAAGCTAAATCAGTGTTAGCTGGGAATGGAGACTCCCTCTCTATGCATTATGCTAATGTGTCATTTGGCAGATCTGAATCATGCTGGCTGGTTTAGTCAAGAGCTTGAGTCGAAGAACACCAACTCCCTCAGAAGGAAAAAGATCTCTTTGTGCCAGGGAACATGTTCTGTGGTGAGATGATGTAATTGTGTAAGTCATAGATGCAGTGGTCAGGAAGCTTTTTCATATTGAAAGATAGGTAGGTCCACAATGGTCCATGAAACTTCCAGTAGCTCCAACCATTCCTGTTTCTAGAGCTTAGAACAGAAACAGGTTCATTGTGTATTGCCAGTCTAGCGTGGGTGCTGCTTAGGCCAGCAGACAGAGGTTGGGTTGCGGTGTGTGTCTCTATCCGAGACTTACAATAGTGCATTTCATGACCTTAAAGAAAGTGCTGCAGTGATGATGCTCAGTGTTCTTCCCTTTGTAAAACAGACATAATAAATCTGAAATCAAATCATAAGCATTGCATTGTTGAGATGAAATTTATGGAAGATAATGTGCTCCTTGTGACAACAGGAGACTTGATAAAAGATCCAAAGCTTTGCTCTTCTCTGTTTCTATAATCAGATAATATAAACACATCACATTAACTGCAAGGAAGTACCAGCATTTCTGATAAATGTCTTTCCAATCTCTGTTTATCGAGGAGATGGCTCAGGACTAAAGCATCTTCTTTCTCATTTGCTTGTCATGAATAACACCATATACTGTATGGTTGAACAGTGGAAACACTGCTTCAAACACAGTCAGGCTGCTGAAAATGAAAGCATTTTAAAGGACAAGAATATCACAGGCCCTTTGTTAAAAAGTAATCTCAGGATCTTCCCTGAGCTCCAGTTGGGTCCCCTTCTAAAGCCTTTTCTGTGGGGTGAATACTACAACATTTCATGTCTAGAAGCCTTTTCATGCTGGCTGTGCTCCAGCACAATGACTGCACCAAAAGGGCTGAGGCATATCCTACCAATGGAGCAGAAAATTGCTTCAAGGCTAATAGCAGTAACACCTTGGCGAGGCAAACTCTGTAATTAGCAATAAAGCAGCACCCATGCCCAATAGGGCTATTGTGCCCCATACACGATTCTGCTCTTTGGTGCAAAGGGGAAACGTGTGTGTGAGTGAGAATGAGTCTACAGAGGTAATCCCCATCCAGTACGTTAATGATGAATGTGCTGCAGTTGGCATAAAGTGGAACCTGTGCCAAGATGAGGCCCTCTTGTTCCTTCCAATCCCCCACCTACCTTCTCCCAAACACCACATTATATTTTTAGCATTTTTATTTTCTTGGAAAAATATATAAACTGCAGTTATAAAATGTGTTTAAACAAATGAAATGGAGCTAGCAGGTGTACAGAATGGCCTAAAATGCTTCCCATGGCTGCAGTTAAAAAACAAAAACTAAACTTAAACAGTTCCATAGTGGAAAAAAAACCCTGTAGGTAGAGTATATAAACGTCATTTTGTCACACTGCACAGTCACTTTCAGTTTCGACTCCTCAAATGCACCTTGTTCTGGGTTTGGCTCTTCATTTCTCACCCAGATTAAAGGGGTTAATTCGCCCATTGCCATCTATGGGGAAATCAAACCCAGAAGTGCCACTATTTTACATTCCAGGATCCCTAGTACATCACGTGGAAAGCTAATCTGCAAAGCTGTGAATGCATTCTCTTATTTACTATTTTTATCATCTCCGTGTTGGATCTGGAGAAGACTTGGGCTCAGTTTGGAGATTATTTATCTTCAAGATTTAATTTTTAGTAGAATAGAGCTGCATTTACAAGTTTAATCAAAAGCAAAGGACTTCTGGCAGCTCACATGAAAATATAAGCACATACATATATATAGATCTGTATATATGTGTGTATACATATAGAGAGGATGTCTGTCCAGAATAATTTATAATCAAAATACACCATTAGCCAAGAGACGGGCGGCTATGTGGAGAAAGAAAATAATTCATTCTAAGTAGAGCTGGAAATAGAGTTTTGTATTGTACTTGTGCTGCCTGGTTTGGTGGAAAACCTATACGAAAGGGAATATTTGAGAGGTTAAAACTAAACAGATTTTAGCTTCTTTTTGCCATCCGAATGCTCAGAGGAGTAAATACATTGAATTTTGGGTAAGGCCCATCACTAGCTCCTTGTAGCAATTGCTGAGCAATTTTAGCATAGGGAAGAAGTAGCCTTTGATTCAGCAGTGAAAAGTGACATTTTTATGTCTGGCTCTGAACATTTCTCTCTGCCTACCTGAATGTTGATAAAATGCTTGTTTCCTAAAATAGTCCCCATCTCAGAATCTTTTTTATCTTATTTTTGCTTCAGTTTTTGTTTCTTTCTTGTTCACAATATGGGGAATTGTTTTTCTCTGTGTGTATGCCATTTGAATTCTGTCCACTTGAAACCGAGATCAGGGTCATAGCAAGATATTTTGCTGTCCTGCAGGCAGCAGTTCCATGCTGTCCTTTAAAAAGTTACTCAGAGAAAGACTGTACGAGTTCCATAGGGAGCTCATAGCCCTGGAGGTAACAGATACTCAAAGCAGGTTTCTTGGTTCAAGAAGCACATTTGATCCTAGTTGGCATCTCTCTTGCTTTGGTTTTGCTACTGCCTCCTAAAACTCACATTGTTCCAGGAAGCCACATTCTAGACACGAAGCCCCCGTCCATTTTTAAGGTTCCTCTTTGCAGTGTTCCATGGGGCAGCGTGGTCCTGTAGCACTCCAGAGCTCCCTTTCCTTCCAGCAATCAAGGATCACAAGATACATTATTGTTAAGTTAAACAAACCCTCACTTTTTTCCCATAGGGAGTTACTCAGCAGGCAGTAAAACGTGGCACATCCCAATCTTTCTGAAGCTGTTTGGTTCTGTAAATACATTGTTTTAATGCACACATTTAATTCAGGGTTCAAATTCATTGAAACGCATTCCCATCTCCATTCATTTGTTTAACGTCCCATTTAACTCTGACAAAAAATGTTGGGTCATTTATTTTTACAGGGATGAAGCTCACAATCATTCCCTGTGTTATTAAATCAATAGGGATGTAATTGTTATTGTTTTGGCTAATTAAAACTTTTCAAATGAAAACCAAAGTCTGAGTATGTTCCTGATTACTGTAGTTGTCTGAAATGCTTGGTTCAAATCCTTGGTCCTGTTTATTGAACGCCCACCATTCCTCTGGCATGTTCATTTCAGAGTGATTCTGCAGCCCCGTGCAGTGTGCTGATACCAGTGTTAACATGCCATGCTGACAAATGCGGATGGATGGGTGATTCCCAGTTCTGGGTCCAATATTCTTTTAATAAGTCAATTTGCTCTGAAGGGGTAATTCATTCCACCACCCCTCTACAGAACTGGAGACCTGGTTTAAATCCCATATTTACTGGAAGGCTGCAAGTGTGGTGTCAGTGCCCCAAATTGATGGGGACTCATTTAGAAACTGAAGAGAAAAAGAGATGTGAAAAAGGAGACATGGTTCACTTGGGTGAAGTACGAGGTTTCTGGCTGTGTAAAAGCAGCTGCAGAATGAGGCAAAGACACATGGCAGTAAATCAAAACACTTGAATGCAGTGGACTGTTGAAAAGCTTTGGAGATGTCTTCCCATGTAGTGTAGCTTTATCATTGCTCCAGCTTCTGCAAGCTTTTTGGTACCCTCATCTCTGCACACAATTACAAACCCCATTACCAGAAAGGATTTCTTCAAGCCTGAAGGCAATCCAGCTCACTGTGCTAACAGGGATGGACTTGGAGGAAGACTATTTTAAACTCCCGATCGTATGCGGTATGAAGTTTAACATGATTTGCAGTGAGGCTGTGAAGAGTTCTGCAGCTCTATAGTCAAGCCCATGCGTGTGCACAGACAAGTGAAATCTTTTCAAACAAACAGGGTGGAAATTCTTGGCTTTTCCAGGAACCGGCCTTATTTCCAGCGGATCGTGGTTTGGATTCCCAGCCTGCCCTTGGCATTCCAGTTTTCCCCCTGCTTGCCACAGCTAGATTGTGTTTGCTGTTTCTGGACCGAAATGCTGAACAAGATCCTAGTGCCTCAGGTAGGCGATGTTTTACCATGGAGGAAGAAATCCCTGTCTGAAGTCAGGGAATGGAACCTCCTAGTTCACAACTGGCAAACCTACAGGAAAGGAATTGAGCTGCCGTCAGTAGGTAACATATTAATGGCTGGTGTTTAATTTCTTATAGGTAAAACATAAGAATATGGTGGTCCTCACATTAGTGGTCTAACTACAGAAAAGTCTGTGTAAAAAGGTAGCACCATTTCCTTCCATCTGCCATTAAGGACCTTGCAGATCTGCCAGAAAAGGGAAAATTAACCTTCTGTGGAAATCCAGCAGAAGGCCTTTTCCCCTTTAAATCATTAAAGGAGAACTTAATGATGCGTCAGTCTGCAGAGCGCATTTCAGCCAGATGCATAGAGGCATGTGGGGTATTTGCCTGGCTGCCTTGAAGACACTGCAGCTCCAGATTTCCTCCTTAGACTTTACCAGACTACTGCAGATAGCAATAACTACATTTCCCTCTGCTGTTTCTGAACTGGCAAAGGTGAGAGGCTGCTGTGATCAATATCTGCTGCTGAACGTAGCTCTGCATGTGCTGGTTTTTCTGCATGGTTGGCAAAAATAACAGCATCAAGGGGAGAAAGACTCAGCCCTGTGCAGGGACAGATGAAAGATGACTGAAGTTTGGCTGGCAAGAAGCTCAGTGGGGCATAAATGAGTGGGTTATGATTAAGCTCAAAATGATAGTGACAGAAAAGAGAAATCCTGCTATTTCTAAGACCCTTTTGAATGCAAAGACTCATCTGTAGCCAACAGATGCCTGGTACAGGATTTTCATTGGCTGGAGACCAAATTAGGGACAATGCTATACATGAAACTTGCTCATTTGACCAATGTTATGCTTCATTTTCATCAGTGCTGTCCATGGAATATTAGATATTCTGGCAGTTATTTAATAAGGCAAATGCACACAAGGAGCCCTTTAAGGTAAAAAGTAAAATAATCTCTATTTTCTCTTCAGGAGGTTTTGGCAAATGGGAAAAGATGGAGGAGAGGGAATAAAAAGTGGATGTGAAACAAAAGTTTTAACAGTCTGTCGAACCAATTGGTATAATTAAGTTTTACTTCAGCCCTCAGGAAACCCCAGGGAAGTTTGTGGCATCCCAGTTCGTGTGCATATTAAGTAGGGGGATCATGTAACCTTCATGCAATGCTGGAAAGGGTTGGTTTTTAAGGAGTTACAGCACTCATTTATAGCAGTGTCAGTCTGAGGTAGCTCTGCAGTGTGGCGGTGTTAATCCAGAACTCTGTTGGGTTGCACAAAGTTGAGTTTGGATTCACCAAAGGTCTCCAAATTAGAAGTGGAGGCAATGGAAATTAGGGTAGAAACATGAGCTAAACACAATGCCAAATAAGGGCCTGACCAGGCACCCCTCAGAATCAGTCATTAAAAACCCATCAGGACAGCATACAATGTGCTGTAAGGAGATGAACAATGTCATCCCTCCCCCAGAAGCAGTTCCCATCTTCTCCCTTCTGACTGGTACTGAAATGTAGGGGATCTTTCAGCACTGTTAGTGAAAATCCTCAAGGTGATATCAGAAGTGGTGGAATCTGATCTCACTTTATCCCCCTGAGCCATTCCTCCTATTTACAGCCAGGAGCTGCTCACTGAGTAGGTCTGTCGCAGACTTGTCCCAAGCACACACTGCATTGTGACTGGGTGACAGTTGTGCTGTAAGAAATCAATATAACAAGGTGGTGCTGTAAAAATCAAAATAATAAGGACTAATTGCTTAAGATCATCATTATGGTGAAAAAGTAGTAATGGGAGGAAGCTCTTCAACAAGGGCAGCATTGTCCAGTAAGCAGATGGCTTGGCAAACCAGCAATCTTAGTTTTTCCAAATGTACTTATCTGCCCAATATACCCAATTCTGCTCTCCCTCAATAGGCTCATTGCTTAAGTTTCTTACAACATTGAAGCAAGTCTCATATCTTCACCAAGTCCTTCTTTAATACTTAAACCTATCACTTTACACTGACATTATTTCTTCCATTCAATACTAGGGTAAATCCTCAGCTGTTGAAATCAGTCCTGTTCCCCTGGATAAAGTCTGGGACGTCTTTCCAAATACAAAATTGGTTTTTCATTCTAAGTGAAAAGGAAAACATGAGAAGATTTTGGTACAAACTGGCTCATTACAGTTTTTAGTAGGCTTCCCAAGGAGATCTCAGTGCCATCTCATTGGATATGCAGGGGAATAAAGAGTGAGGAGGAAGGAGATTGCAGCTCATTTTAACACGTAAAGAACTAATGAGATTCAAAGTTACAGATTCTAACCCTTGCCTCTCTTTCCCTTCTTTAGCCCTCAGTCCTCTAAGCAGTCCCAAATATGATACAGCACTTTAGGAGAAAAACATTCCTATGGTATTCCAAGAGTGCTGAGGTGGGAGATATAGACTTACGAAGGCCTTACAGCGAGGGGTTTTTTTTAGCCCCCCAAACAATGCTGTTATAGAACATGTCCTCACAAAATATTCAACCCTTGCACATTTCCATTTTGGGCTTGCAACCAGGTGTGCCTGAACTCTCTGCAGCAGGGTTTTACCCAGCGTGATTCCTGGAACAGAAATGCAGCTTGTCCCTGTGTGCTTTCCCCAGCAGCTTCAGTTCCTGAACAAGCAGTTCTTCCCTTGCACGTAAGTCACCTACATGCTGGAAAAAAACCTAGAAGGAACCTGCAAATAGCTGCCTCCTGTAACGTCCTCCAGCATACACAGGCATCTTCTCTTAGGTGCCTCACTTGGATTTCTTGCCTGAGCTGACTCAAAGGCTGAGATTGTGCATACTGGGTTATGTGGTACTCTGGCTTCTTTTGACAAAGCAATAGGAATGGAAGCAGTATGGCTATGTCACCCTCTAAGCTCACTGTTGGGTGGTCTAAACCAAGAAGTAGTGCATGGGAGCAAACAGGATATTTGCTTCACACCCATGTACTGCAGTGTTCTGGTCCAGAGCAGTAAACACAGGCCAAGTCCACAGAGGTGATTTCTTTAGTTCAGGTGGTGGCATCACTTTCCTCTGGTGCAGAATGTCCCAAGCGCACTCTCAGGGGTGACTTTCTGCTACAACAGCACTTTCAGAGCGGCTTACTGAGAATGGCAGAACTCTAGCATGTTATAAACAGCTCTTCTGTAAAGAAGCAGTTCAGAGATGCTCTGTGAGGTCTCCCACGGAATGAATGAGACACCTGCCAGTGACGGCTTAGTTTAGTGCGATCTGTCTCTTGGAAAGGTTTTGGACTGGCTGATTTCTTGAGAACCCTTGGAGCCCAAACTTGCAGGATTCTAAACATCTTTATTTTCACCCCCATCACAACAAGTGTTTGACTTTCTTTTCTTTCCTTCCCAGGTCACCAGTTTACTTACTTCTTCTAAGCAGCAGCATGCCTCTTGAATGCAAAGCATTAAAGCCACCCCACTAATCACAGAAGGGTTAAAAACATGATTGGTGGGCAAAGACCCCCCCTTTTTTCTGCAGGGTTGGTTGAAATTGTGAATAGAGACTGACAGCTTGCCTGAGTGTTTGTGGTTCAATTTGAAACCACAAGACCCAGAAGCACATGGTTTAGATTCAGTGTCTTTCTCTAGCTAACGCGAACCATTTGTTCAAGCAGCTTGGCTATCTGTTGGAGAATAGTTTTGCACCAGGATCAGCCTTGATTCACCCCAGACGGCCACATATATTCAGATGGAAGCCCAAAGGAAAAAAAAGGGAAGAAATTCCCAAACAAAGGCTTGCATTTACTTTTCCTTGTTTATTTTTGCAGCTTGTAAAGGAGCTACTAATATCCTGGTTAAAGAAAATGTGAAATGCCAGTCAAAAGCAGCACCGAATGAGGTTGTGTTTACTGCAAAGCTCTGTTTTTCACTGCCATTTCTAAGGCAAATTCCTGTCAAACAGTAGTGTCAGGCAGGGCACGGAAAGAACTTAAGTCTTCACTTAAGAGACTTAAGTAACTCAACAATATATTTGGACCAATCTTCTCAAGTTTGGCTGTATAAAATGAGGCACATTTTACACATGGAATAAGGCTAAAGTTTAGTCAATGAGCTTCCACATGGGAAGCACTTAAATATAAACTTAACACAAGTCATTCACTTTAAGTCCACTGTGTGCAGAAGACCATAAGCTTAAGTGCTTTATTGCTTCTAATAAAGGCATAAAGGTTGAACACCTCTGCATCAGGCTGAACTTGCTAAGAGGAGGGGGAATCAAGTGGGATAAGTAGTTGGAAAGTGTATGTTTTTTGTCTACTCATTGATGACCTGCTCTGCCTTCTAATAGCTTGTCATTTATCACTATGTTATCATCATGTTGCTTCGGTATTACTCATCCCCAGCTGAAAGGAGCTGATGCTGCTATAGAAAGCAGGACTTGCCACAACAAGGCGTTCTATGGGCAAAAGAACAGGCAGTACAGCTTGATAGGAAGCAGATTATACATTTAAGTCTTTACCTTTCATACATCACATGAAGACATACGTATTTCAAATCTGAAATAGGCTTTCAACGACCACCAAGAACTAAAAAGGGAAGGTGAGCTAAGGTAATATTTGCTTCTTTGAATTTAAGCTATCTACAATAAGGTTAATTAAGGTACACTTGCAAGCAACTCTTTCCATCTCCATTGTCCGTCTCGGGGCAGAAGGATTTTCCAAGCACAGTGTAATGGATAGGAAGCACCAAAGGGTGGGAGCACTCCCCTTTCCCACTCAGGAACGTGCAGGCTGATTTACACTTGCACACACACTAAAATGAGGTAACATCATGGCATTCAGGCCCAATGAGAAGAGGTAATTTGATGAATTATTGTGCTGAGGAAATAAACCCACTGTTCAGTTACCCCAAATCACACGTATTAGGGCTGAAATGAATTCTCCTAAAGCAATTCCTCATCATCTAGCCCCCAGGATTACTTGTTTTACCTTTCTCCTTCTTGATATAAAACTGGTTCTGAGATATTACGTTACAATAGAGGGAACCACCTCCTGTACTCCGAGGTGAAGTAGCTTGGAAGAAAGAAAGAATACTTCCCTGCTATGTCTCTCTATCTCCTAGTTAGGAATAAGTGACCGTAAAATCTGTGTATGTGTGAAACCACAATATATTCCCCTGTTCTGTCATTAAAAGCCACTCACAACATAAATGTGAATCAGAGGTGGAGTGCATTCAGTGGCGGGGAGGAGCATGTGATTATGTACCATGAGTTTACTTCCAAGAAAAGATTGTATTTCTGGGAATTCAAAATAACATATATATTATTTTAGTATTATGGGAATATTGAAAAGACTTCTGATGTTACTGCTTTTTAAGCTACTATATAATGACAGTATAATTTTTATTAACAAAAAGACTTTATAGCTTTAGAGACGTGCAGCAGTCACTGCAAAGCTAATGAAGTGAGCATGAGGCTTTAAAGGCTGAGATACACTGTAGGTATATCAGGAAAACTGCCTTGGCAACTTCAGAGCTGAATAAAAGGGCAGGTTTAAGGTTAATGCCTGTTGTTTAAGCCATTTGGCTGGGCAACGGGAGTGGGGCTACACTGAGCTATTCACCAGAGACATACAGTGAGCCCCCTTCTCTTCTACTTCCCTCCTGTTTCTTAAGGCCTCCAAAAGGTTTTCCACCCTTAACTTGTATGATCGCCTGTTGTGAAAGAGAGGCCTAAGATAATGGTGTTTTGCTCCTGAGGTTTGTGTGATAAAAGCAAGTGTGAATGTGTGCCAGGTTGGATGGGGCTTGAATCAGCCTGCTCTAGTGGAAGGTGCCCCTGCCCATGGCAGGGGATTGGAACTGGATGGGCTTTAAGGTCCCTTCCAACTCAAACCATCCCATGATTCCATGAAAAAAAACCTTCCTGGTAAGCTTCCTGAAATGGCACAACAAGTAGGTGGAAAGAAAAGCTTGAACCCTTCAGTTATGAAAGCATACATCTGACTCCAAGCAAGCACTTGGGCAGTAACATCCAGAATACAGTCTTGCCTGATTTGATTTCCTATCTGTTTATTTTATTTGGACACCAGTGGGTGCTTGTTAGTCCTCACCATTGTGACTGCTAATGGCTTTTAGTTTCTTTCTTACAGAAGGGTTTTATTTAATGGATCAATCCCAATCTGCTGGGAAGAGAAACCGTGTCCCTGACATCTGCCATGTGCTCAGTGATAAGTAATCCACTACCCAATCACATGGAGAAAGAAGGAGCTTGGCAAGAAGATGGGCTTGTCTAGGAGGTCTGTTCCATCTTGAAGAACAGTGAAACTCCTCCAGATGTGGCATTTCCCTTATGTAGGGTCACATAGGTGAGGCTGGAATGGCAGCCTTGTGCTTCCATAGTTCATTATGGATATACAGGCAGAGGAAGCATCATGGCATACCAAGAGCCTTACAACATGACAGTCTCTTTTCTAACCATAGGAAGGACAAGCAATGCAAACTGCTTAATTCTTAGAGTGTTCTGTTTCCATTTAGTGTGTTTTGCTTGCAAACGTGGCTTCAAGTGGCTGGGATTATCAGACTCCTTTTGATGAATGATATTATGACAAGTTACTTCAGCTGTTTTTTCTATTGGGAGAAATCATGTTTATGGAAACACAGAAGGGAGGAAAAGATAGCTTCAGGTTTAGGTTTTACTTTCCTATAAATAAAGCAGCCTGAGCTGTGTCTCATTTGGCAATGGAATAATTTTCTGTAGCAAAAGTAATAAAAAGATCAGGATGATATTTGACTAAAATAAGATAAACCCCCAAAATATTAAATTAATAAAATCAAATAATATCGCTTTTACCAGCATGGGAAACTTTTACTCTTAAAAAGCTGAAAGAGTTCAGTGTTACAGCTCTCAAGAGAGCTCCGAAAAGTTTCCCTCATTTTAGTGAAAGTGCAGCTACCTCCTGTGGATAAGAAGAAGGAGCCTGGTCTGGGACTTGCGGTGTTCATGTGAATACAATTAGTTCACTTTGTGCAGTGGAGTGGTACCGGCAGAAACAAGCCCAACAGTTATTTACATTGTGATTCTAGCTGTGGCTTTGCTTGTTGTAGAGGCGGTGCAGTTACATCAGCAAGTAATTAATTACCCATTAATAATTTTTAACCTAAGATGACTGCAGACCTGATTCTCATCCAGGTTAAGGCTCCTTTTTGCATGCTACTGAAGCAGTGTGCAGCATCACACTCTATATGTCCCTGCAGGCATCCGTCTGTTCTTTATAGCACATCATTTCTATTTGTGGCAAGACAGATGAAATACAACGGGAGATACAGCCCTACCTGATCATCAATGCACTATTTCAGTATTTGATTGAAGGGAAAGGCATCTCTATAAACTACAAAGGGGAAATAGCTGAAGCAGCAAAGCCATGGAGAGATGAGCTGGAAGCTTTAAGGTTTCATGCTATGGCCATCATCTACTTTATGGGGGTGCACAAAGAGCAGGGAGGGTGCAAGGGGTGCCGGTGACCTCAGCCACCCCAGACATACATCTGAGTCCAGGTTACAGCTGACTGGAATCCTGAGATTTCCCTGGCCGGGAGCCAGTTTGAAACCCACTCGAGCCACCCTGGTATTTTATAGCATTGTAAAGACCATATTGTTTAAACCAGTTCAAAAATCCTCCACACAATCTGGCAGCCTCCCAAAACCGTCTTAAATGAGCCAAAACTATCAGCAGCCACCCACCTTCCTGTCCATTATCCTCTGATTAATGACATTCCACCGACAGGGTCCGACATTCAGAATCTCCCTGCTGCAGGACCTCTGCATAAATGTGATCTCGGAGACCTGTAAATTGTCTGTATAGTTTGCAGCTGTGTTTTATATGGGGGTGTCTCTTTGTCATGTGGTGACCATGCAGGAGGGGGTTTCTTAAGGGGTGGAGAGAGACCAGGGCTTGCAGCATCTTGTAAAACCTTAATTAGACACAGCAAAGGAGGAGAAATCAAATCACGCTGGAGGTGTGGTCCTCTTGTTTCTGTGATTGGTTTTGTGCTCCTTATCCAGCCACCTTGTACCTTCTGGGTCAGAACAGCCAGAATAAGATCAAGGGTAAAAAAGAGCCGACCTCTTCAGTTGGAATTAATTGGTGAACAGATTAACTCCATTAGGCAATTAGTTAGAGGATCAGTGTTATTTACCTATCTTGATTACTGGCCATGTGCTCCCTTATGCAGTGTGGATGCAGGATATTTTCCAAGTGAGATGCTTGCAGACAGATATTGTGGTACCTAGGCCAGCCCAGGAATAAAGAAATAGTCCTACTAGTAATAATATCTTCAATTAGTATTTCTCAGTCATAGGACATTTCCATTTCCCCCCCTTGTGATATTGTATTACCTGACTGCCTGGAAAGGGGAAATCCAAAGTAAAACCATGAGTGAAAGGGATATTACTTTGAAGTCAGTAGCTCACACTTATAAAATGTCTCAGAGATTCTGGATTGCCCTGGGCATGTGACAGCAGATGAGCAGAACATCTGGCTTGTGACTTCAACAGGAGCCAGGCACTGAGATACTTCTAATCTGGAGTGAGATGCCTCTGATTTTACGCAGAGAATCATTTCTTCATGATAACTTATTTTCCTAAAGTGTTATTCTTTCAGCAAAGCAGGCACAGGAGGCGTGTAGGGATATGTTGTACAGTTCCTTCAGTAGATTTAAGGTTTATGTCCCAGGCATGCATGCTCCCCTCCATTCAGAATGTGGTGGTGTATGTGCATAGACGAACATTTCTGGGTGCATGCATACCTGAATCTCCGTGTGTTTGTGTACATTCTCACGTCTGTATCAGTATATAGAACAAGTATATATAGAAGCACATCATATGACTTTTCAGAAAGCTTTATTTCCATGAGGAGCTACAGAGTACATCTGCACTCAGCAGTGACTCATCTAACTCTTTTTTTTTTTGCTTTGGTCCTGCTGAATCCAAGAAACTCTGAGTAAGTCAGCTCTGCCACGTCCCAAGTGTAGCAGGGATTCCTCACAGTCCTCGATGCAAACACAACTAGTAATTCTCCTCAGAAATAGCAAGAAATTGCTATTTGCGGGCTCATGCTTTACGCAATGATGACCTTGGCTGAGGCAACCCGAATGGAAAGGGCCGCGGCGCATGAAGTCAGTGCCACTGTGGTAAATAAAGGCAGCGCCAGGGAGGCCCGGTTTCAACATCGCCTGGCAGATGCAGCACAGCTGGGCAGGGGCACCGTGTGTATGAGCTGTGTTTTCTTAGCAGCAGTCTGGGAACCTCATGGCGCTATGTCACAGGGAGACAGGCCAGTTCTGGATCTCTGCTGCTTGTTTGGGTTTTACTTCTTCATGTGCAGACCCTTCTAGCTGTTCGAAAGAGCCGTAAACCAAACTGATGGGCTGCAGAGATAGACTGGGAGCAGGCTGACGCCTGTTTGTCAGTGCCAGGCTAATGTGACTTCAGAGGATTGCACATATTGACTGAAAGAAATAAGAACAAAAAATATGGAGAGTCTGTTTCAGCACTCCAAGCTGGCATTGAGCAGCCGTTGAGTGAGACAGGCTCTAGACTGTGATTTAGACTCAAACGTACCATTTTAGATAGTGAGAGTCAAATAGGTGCATGCCTTCAGCCTGTGAAACCCGATTACATGTGTCAAGGTTTCTACCAGCAATCTTAACTCAATCAAAGTAAACCAAAACGTAGCTCAGGTTCATGAAGAAGGCTAACTAACCTCATGGCAGCTTGCTCTACCTGCTGATTTGTAAGCTGATCTGTCTTTTTTTTCCCTGTAAACCCTTAGGTAGCATCACGAGTAGCCAGTACCCATTAGGTGCCTTATTTGATCGTTACAAATCAGTCATTGATCACTGCAAATCAGAACTGATCATTACAAAATCAGTCTGGGAGAAACCAGGACCCAGATCTGCCTTTTTCCTGTGGGCAGATGATTCTCTTCCCTCTGATCCTCTCCTGTCCCTTTGACTAGGGGCACTCCATTCTTCAACATCCACCACATCTGGGTTTTGCCACCTGTGGAATAGCTGTGATCATTTCCTTCTTGATACACACACATTGCAAGACAGTTACATTTTCATCCCAGATCCATACACAGGGTAAGAGTGGATCTCTTGATGAATTTGCCATAGCTCACTTAGCTTAATTCTGTTGTTTTTCCTCTCTGATTTTTCCCACATCTGTTTACTGTGTGGCTTCTTCACTGAACAGGCCGTATACTCATTACCATAAGAAATAATGTTTCATTGGAAGAAATATTGTCTCAGAAACACACTCCAGGTATATAATCTTGCTGTTTCTCCCTTGGTTCTCAGCTTGCTTTCATCAGGACAGTTTAGTTAAAATGATATTACCTCTCCTGGGCACACTTCACAGGAGCTTTACAGTGATGATGAATAAAACAACTGTGGCGAGACTGCAATAAATTAATTGCACCATTTTATATGAGTAAGGGAACGGGCAGGAGCCCTGAGACTGAAACAAGAATCTGACCATGACTTGGGATTCGTGGTTGAAAGGCTGCTAAGAAAAAGAGAAAAGATCTCATAGCAGGAGTGGGAAAAAAGGGTTTGGGGGAAAAACCAAAGCGAGCCCAGCACATTGTGGTTAATAATAAGCAATTTGGAGTCTCCGTTTCCATTCAGCCAAGTACGTGGAAGATCTGAATTTCTAATTTAGCAATTGCATTTTATGAGATGCAGAAAGATTTTATGAATCTGTGTCTCTCTGACTCGTATTGGCTGGGAGCGGATTGTCCAACTGTATTACAGGAGCCATCCAACAATTAAAGGCTACTTTGAGAGCCAAGGGGGAGATGCTAATCCTTCTAGCTTTTGTTTTGTCTCAAGGAGGATCTAAGTTCTGGCACCGCTGCTACAGGTCACTACTTACCCTGACAGATTTACCCCTTCAGGTGTGCTCCCTGTGCTGCTGTGTTGATTAAACACCAGCTCACTCTTAGTCTGTAGTGGGAAGGCTGAATTTTACCCAGGTTAATAGAATATGTATTAGAAATTGCCCAATCAGCATGCGCAGTGTGGAATCAGAAACGCTCGCACAAATCAAGGCCACAGAGATAAGAGACGACGAGTGGTGAAACGCAGTGTGAGATGGGTTATACAGAATCATCCTCCTGCTGTGACATGTCAAATAAGACAAGCAGCCAAACACAGTATGGAAGCACTCGTGAGAACAGAAGGGGAGCATTGCTTGTGTCAACATCCAGTCCTAATCCTCCAGGTTTCATGGCACAGTAAAATATCCTGGTGTAGGTGCAGCTCCGTGTGTTCATGAGGATGCCTGCTCACAGCACAGGGAAATGGGGGTTGTCCCTGGGTCCTCCTGGTGCTGGCACTAATCTGCCTTGTCAGACACCACTGCATTGCCGACAGGAAAATGCAGATTTAACGAGAAATACTGCCAGTGAATACCGGGGCAAGGGAGCATTTTGCGCTGGGAAGTCCCTGGCATGGGAAGTCCTTCATGCCATGACACGAAGTCCTGACTCTGTTTGGGCTGCAGCTGTTTTGCAATTGGGTTGCTGTTGTTTTCTTGTGGTGCAAGAAGGTTTTTGAATGGTCCCAGTGAGACGCTTTCCTCTGACATCCCCCTTTCCTGGGGTGGTTGTGTAGACTGACATGCCTGTCCTTTGCTGCTGCTGTCTCTCAGCTACTTCAGATGAGGTAAGAAAGCAGCTTCTCTATTGCCATCGACAATACAGAAGAATAGAGTAGAAGGGAAGGGGAAGGGGGTTTGGACTGCGTGTGGTGTGTCACAAGGTGTGTTTGGAGCTGCAGTGTGGAGAGGACTGCCCCTTCTGCACATGGCTTGGCTGATGGGGACAGAGAGGGGCTTATGGATGCTCCACGTCAGGGCAGTGATATGGTGAGTTTCCCTGGTGCATTTCTAACAGTGACGTACTCACCTGATGTATTTACACACATGCAGCATACCTGAGACAGACATTATTGCTGATTATTCACTGATTTTCCAATCAAGGGGAAAAGCCTGCACTGCTATTTTTAAGTTATGCCATGCTTGCCTGTTAATGCACTGTCACAATCCAGCTTTTTATACCTAAATATAGCTACTACTGCAGATACCTTGAATTTTGAGTGTAAACCCCTGAACTTTCACAGTTGTCAATGGAACATGGGAAATTCTCCTGCAGGATTTGATCTGTAGTTCTCAGAGTCAGATGCTGTTCGGTGCCTGAGCTGGACTGGCCTCACTGCCAGAGAGGTGAGAGGTGGTGTCCTCAGCTTCCAATGGATAAAATAAACCAAAACCTGAACCACAAATGTAGGCACTGAGAGGGTAAAAAAAAAAAATAAATCCTATTCCTTGAACCTTTCTTTTTTGATGTTTAAAGACTTCCTGAACTGACTGGCAAATGGTTTTTCCAGCATTTCATCCCAGGACAGGCTGGGAAGCGGGAGGTAGGATTTGGTACAGGGAGTTATGAAGTGTGCAGTGTAGTGACGATAGGCAGGTAACAACTTCTGGTGGTAATACCAGGGCTTGTAGTGGAGCCTAAATCCAGGAAAGGCCTTCTCCCTTTAACCAAAGATCAGTGAGAGGGGCTGGTGCCAGCAGACCGTCAGGTATCACCCGATGGATTACCTCTGATTGCTTCACAGGGCTCGGGCATCACCTTTTCTCTGAGGTAGCCAAGTGTTAGAAAAGCGTTTGGATGTTGGCTCAGAAGCAGGATGGGGAGATGACAAAGTTTCTGCTGGTGGAGCTGCTAAAGACATAGGGAAAGCAAGCTGTACAGACTGGTGGGAGAGGTGAGAGAAACCGGCACCGTGCCCAACGCAGAACTTTCCAAATCTGAGTTTAGGTGGTATTTGGGTGTAAAGTTTTCCTTTCTTTGGGTTATATCATTCATTCACTTTCTGAACGTGTGGTCCAGTGAGTTATGACTTAATGCGGGGCATGAGGTGGTTGGGTCCCACTGTCTGGCAGCTGTGTCTGATCCATCCAAACCCTCCTGCTTTCCTGGTCTGCTCCAGAGTCCCTTTTCCCCACAGTGCAGCGTTTCCATCTGGGAACAGACACATAGAAAACCGGTGTGTAAAGAAAGCTGGTTCCTCCTCTGTTTGAAACAGACATCACAACTTTCTTTCTCTTTCACAGCGGGAGCCCCCTCCTGTAAACACAAGGCAGCCCTGTCGGAACATTGGTAAGAAGATTTTAACTATTTTCTTTGGACACTTCATCCCTCGCCCCCTTCTTTGTGGATAGTGGTTAAAGTGATAATTAGTAAATCCTGGTACTCATCCAGCACTGACATCGTACACAGATACACAGGAAGACATGTACAGGATTGTCAGCACCCCTCTTTCTGACAGCGGTAGGAACAAAAAGCAGTGGTATAGACCCCTTGCCAGAGGCTGTAAACATGCAGCTATAGAAGAGTTAAATGGCAGTGACCTCACGTTTATGCAGCGCTTTTCATCCAGGAGAACCCTAACTGCTTTGCAAAGTGCCAACCGTTTCTACAAGCCACTGCAGGGCTGCTAATGGGGAGCCACTTTGGGACAATTCAGGCCAGGAAGTGAAAAAAAAAACACCACTAAATTCAGTCGAAATGAAGGAAAATTCAAGGTTCCCCCAAAATAACTTGTTTACAAGAAGCGTGGCCTAAAAAAGTGTCGAAGCTGCAAAATGTGTTATGGAGCATTTACCGAATGTGCAGGGGATTATTTCTGTGGCACAGAAACGCCAGCGAGGATCAAAATAACATTGTGTGAGCAACAGAGTATATAACAAATGAGGGCGTTTTTTCCAGCCCCAGTTGGATGTGCTGACTTTACTATACTGCGTGTCAATGCAAAGGTTCATTTAAAGGAGCGTGCAAGGACAGTTTCCACTTGTAATGCTAATTTAGTCATAAATTCTCCAACACAAGACACAAGTCCAGCTCTGTGCCATTCGCTCATGTCAAATGTTCCCGAGGCTCTAAATAACCAAGGCTTTGGTGGGGGTTGCAGAAGGGGAAGTAAAAGGGACCTTATTTAATTGGCTGGGCTAAAAGTGGTGAAATTTGAACTTCTTGACGAAAAATAAATGCTATTTTTTAGTTCGTGGGAGCTGCATTGTGGAGGAATTAAAGCACCATTTTCCTCTATGGGAAAACTACAACTGCCTAAACCTCACCTTATCTCACTACATCCCTCCTCTCATCTCACTGGAGGGAAATGGGACATCACAGGAGACAGCCAACAGCTGAAACACCCTCCCAAGGACCATCGAGAAGATGACTCTTGGAAGGGCTCTTTTAGGCTTTTAATGAAATGTTTTAGCTTTCAGTGAAAACAAAAACCTTTAATGTTTCCAGGCTTTTTTTGTTTTAATAAAAGTATGATTTTCTCCAGAAAACAAGGCATTTTATGTGAATATTTTCATTTACCCATATTTCTGTCAAAGACCAGCCCTGGTTGTTTAGTGGAAAGAGAGCCAAGAACGAGTGAAGGCCATGGGATCAATAGTTAGCTCAGACTTTGCTCTGAATTTTCCTTCAATTAGTGCTAAATAACACACTTCAGGGTAGACTAATGAAGTATTTATTTATTCATTGACTCTACTTTAAATAACTTTTATGGAATTGGATGGGACTTGATAGAAAGTCATTTTTCCTTTTATTATACTGTTATAAATCTGTAGGAACATCTCGATCTTCTGAGAACAGCTTCTTCATTTCTATTTATCATTAGGATCCATCACTTTATTGGAAAAAATGCCATGTTCCCTCCCTGCTGCTCCCTACCCCCCTTTTATTTTTAAGGGAACTTAGACACATAAAAGCAAAACAGAGAAGCAAAGCAAAGCTCACTCAGCACTAATTTGGCAACAGGGAGACTTGCTAAAACAGATTTTATTGTTTAAAAGCGAGGCTGAAGTTTTCCTCCTATAAAAAAAACAAACCTCTGTGACATTTGTTGGAAATACTGCTCGCGAGTGGCTCATGTATTCCATTGCACAGGAGATGCAATTAGATTTCTGCAGGTTTGTAAAACAAACTATGGTCGAGGAGTGCTGTCATGGAACCAGTGCTCTGATTTCCAGTTGGATAACTGAGCTTTTAATTAGGGCTCCAGTGGTGCAACTGCTTTGCAGTTTCTACAGCTGCCTGAGGGATTTGAATGTCAAGTTCTGATTGGAATTAGTGGGAACTGGGCATGCTCTAAGAGGATTTGAAACTTTGGGCCTATGTATTCCCTTTGTATGCGGAGGAAGGATTTGCTTAGTGCAGAAAAACTGCTGGAGGTCTGAACAATTACTGAGCAGGATCCTCTGCCACTGTAAAGCAGCATATTTTAGCCAATTCCAGTGGAGCCAAGGTGATTTTTAGCTACAAAGTGTAAAATCAAAGGCAGAGCCTTGTGGAAGCCACATAATCCACACCTCCACACCGAGGGGTTCTTTGCCTTCCCTCTGAAGCATCTGGTGTAGCAATATCATACTTCCACCCTGATTTCAACTCAGACCTGATAGCAGATTATGTGTTTCTGCTAACTAGGGAGAGTTCTTTGTCTATTTGGCATGTCCAAAACTGGCAGAGAGTGACAGGAGTGATTCAGTGGTGCATTTACATTTCAAACTAAGAAGTCGTTGCAGTGGACTGTTGCAACCGTCTCAGTGCTTCCCCCTGCTCCTGCTCCAAATGGCTGTGTTAGAAGTTGCTCAGAGTCTGTCCTTCCTTTTGCAAAGCTGTGATTTCAGGTAACAAAAGAGCTCCCAAAGCCAACCAAAGGGTCTGTAGCTGATCACAGCATCTCAGTCAGGGTCCCCTGCTCATTTCAAACAAGTCTTCACTGGCCTTCAGCCCTTCCCTAAGTCCCTGCTTGTTTTATTCTATTGCTAACTCTGACATTCCTTTGGGTTTTTAATTTCCCCAGGGGTCTTCAATAAGGAGGGGACCCTCACAATGAAGCTGGTGAATGTGCCTGCCATCGACAACCAGCTCTCTGATATCGCCAACACTTTCAACAAGCAGCACGACGATCACTCTGCCATGAAGAAAGCTGCCCAGAAGCTGAAAGAGGTTTCTGGCTGTGCTCCCACTGCCAGTCTTAGAGCCTGCATGGAGTCTGTGCAGCAGGAGCATGGTAAGCAAGCGAAAGCTAAGAACTAACTGAAGCCAACGTGAAAATAATGAGGACCATGTGAATTAACAGCATTCTCATAGGTGCTGCTGTGTCACTGCTCCTGTGTCTGGAGTGCCCATCACTGCTGGTTCATTGTTGTATGACACAGTATAGACAGAGTTCAGATTTCATGGAGATTCTGGCCATTTTTATAGCTCATTTCTACATTCTGGTACACTATAATGTTTCCTACTGGCTGTGACTGATCTTGAAAACACATGTCATGAGATTTGGCTTTTCTAGTGCTGCTTCACATGGCACTAACTCCAGCCCTGCCCTGTGACATCCGCCTCTGTGATACTGCAGAACCAGCCCTGAAACATGGGGGTACCTGATGGGGAGAGCAATGAGGTGCTTAAGGGAAGATTAGGATGGATTTGCAATATGCTTTTCAGAAAAGACTCACCCAAAACCCTGTGCTTCTCACTAAGTGAGCAAACAGAAAAGATATGTCAAACTTAGCCAGGTGGAAAGACTATTGATTTCACCAGAGGGAAGCCAGAGCAGCTGCATCAGGGGTGATTTTGGCCTTGTGTCCTTAAAGAAGTCCTTAAGGAAGTTATATACGAGTCTATTGGGTTGCTACTGGCAAACACCTCTATTATATAGCACACGCACACACAGAGCAGTGACAGTGATAAGGAAACTGGAAACGAGCTTGGTTTATGGATGCTTTTCAGAGTCAGTCACCGGAGAGCTATTGCTTCATGTGTTTAGTTCTGCAGAGACAAAAGCGTTCAGGCATCCCTTTGTTGGACTCCAACCAGATGCAAGTCACGAGATAGATGCTGTTTTGTCTTTTCAGGTGCCTACAAGATGCAGGTGCACGTGGAGGGCTATAGCTTTTCTCTCATTGTAAAGGAGGAGGAAGTGCCTGACAAACTGAAGCAGGTCCAGCAGCAGGTGGGGGAGCTGAGCCGATCCACAAAGTGTGTCCTTGATAGAAAAGCTATCCTCCAGGAAATGATCTGCTCAGTGCTGCAGAGCCAGGCTCAGCTGGAAGAGAGGATCAAAACCACAAACCCAGAGTATCTGGACCAGGTACGGTTAGAAAGTAACCTGAGAGAGAACATCCTAAAGCTCAGTCTGGCCAAGCAGCTCTCCGAGCAGTACGATGAAGCTGCCAGGAGTGCGTTGAGGGAAATGGCCCAGCTAGCTGGCTTGATGCTGGAAGAGGCTCCTGAAATAGGGACTGAATAGATGCTTATAACCTGCCCACATATACAGAGCAATAGCCTAAAGGATGCCTGGGTGGTGTAGTGTCAGTAATTAGCACTCTGCAAATGGCTTATGGGTAGCTCTGCGTCTCAGATCTGTTTATTAAATTGTGGGAGAAAAGGTGCACCTGGAAAAAGCTTTGATTCTCACCTGAGCCATTTACACAGATGGACAGAAAATGCCTTTTTCTAGGTAGTGTGTTAAGTTATACTTTATGCATTAAGATAGGGAAGATCATGGAGTACCTGACCAAAATAAAGGCAGTTTGCACTGGAATTTGGTAACTGCTTAGTAGGTGATGTGACTGTGGTAGAGGGGTGTTCAGAGTGACCCACAATGAACCCAAATCCGTGGGGTCAGATCCCCCATCCCTGAGCATATGTTAGTGGTACCCACCTGGGCTGATGGCTCCTGGGAGCAGGGGAGCCAGGTAGGGTCTCCATTGGATCAGTGCATCTGCCTCCTGTGGGCAGGATGAGACATCCCGGCTAGGTCTGACTCCTGAAGGGAATGAAGCTCTTTCCCAAACCTGAAATCAATGCTTAGACTGAAGGCTAGAAACTTTCCTTAAAGCTTTAGGAATACATTCCTTGCTGCTTAATATAGCTACAGATAATCATTTGACATATGGCTTATAGCACATTCCCACCCTTCCTTACCCTGCCTGGGAATTCATGGCACTGTGAGGTTGTCCTGGCATCCTGTCCAGTGCTGGCATGGCTGAGTGCAGTACAGCAAAGGGCAGCAGGAGATGTAAGACTCATTATGGGGACTGGAGGGGCTAAACTGGCAGGAGTCCTGTGCTCTGGGGCAAAGGCATTGATGCAGAAGGGGCACGTGGAGGAGATAACACCCAGACAAAGATTTCAGGATCCTTTAGCTTTATATCCAGTGCCATCAGACTCTCACTACTGACAGCCTGTATGAATGGCAGAAAGGAACCTTTCCTGCAAGACATGGGAGGATTGCTGTGCAATAGTGACAAGCCTGATGTGCCGTGTGCTGTGATGAGCCTTTGGAGACTGGATGGAAAACCCTGGCCCTGGGCTCTGGATGCCCAGCGTGGAGCCCGGTTTGGATCAAGGGCTGTGTGGATGGGGAGGGTCGGCTGGTTTTGCAATGCTGGACCTGGTTGCTAGTCAGAAAGCTTATTGAATTCATCACATTTTTTAAGGATGAGGGAGAGAATAGAAACCACGAGTGAAATCCTACCCAGCACCACAAATAACTACAAAGGGAGCTCAACCTCTGGGTTTTCAGCCTGTCTCTGCTCTGCCCACTCTGAGTGTTTTAAGTCCTTTTTCTGTTGGCCTCGGCTTATCCCAGAATGTGTCAGAAATTCCCAGGAGACTTTTTCTACCCTCACACAGCCTTGTGCTTCCATCGAGCCTCCATCTGCGCACGCACACAGTGGGCAGCGTGTTTGCTCCCTGTAACTACCCATTAGCCTCCGCCTTGCCACGAACACAAGTTTTCACATGTTTCCTTTAGGAGCTTCACTTGCAAGGCACATTTTTTGCATGAAGATATCAAAGGATTTTGTAATCCGTTCCAATTATTCTGTTCTAAATGAAATCAAGTGCCACTACATTCACATCAGGTAGAGCACCGGGTCTCCTCTTCAATACCCAACACTCTCCAGGCATATCTTTATTTCTATTCACTTAGTTTGCTAAGGAATTTGCGGGAAAGATTCATTATCAATCACAAATATTTCCTGCCACTCACCCAATAACACATTGACAACTAAATAGGTCCTTGGTAAATCTTTTCATAAACACATTGGCAATTTTAGCAGCCAGGGTCTTCGCTCTACCTCCAACTTCTCAGAGCACCAGCTTTTCTACAGCCTCTTATTTCTGATCTACTTTTGAGGGAAGAAGCAACCCAGCTTTCTTATCACAAGAACCACTGATTTCCCTGTCTTCTGCATGAGCATTGTGGTCACTAGACCAGGACTGGGACCCGTCCCCCTGGAACAGGGGTCAGTGGATGACCATGGGAAGGGTAAAGTTGCCTACATGCTGTTTCTGATGACAGTGAAACATATAGCACCATGTAGCTGTGAATCCTGGCAACTCAATTCCTGCACATCTGAGGAGCTAACTGCTCTGCATCCCCAGTTCAGCTCTAGTACCAGCTCTCACTGTATTTAATGGAACATATGTAATCTATATTAGCCTTCCACGTCTGGGAAATCTCATCTAGGCTCAAGTTGCTATTGTTACACTCAGACACACCGCAAACCTCATAATGTCTGTGGTTGATCCAGTCCAGTGCACTCAGACGTGCACGTTTCCAAGCAGCCCTTAGACATTTTGGAATGCACAGCATTCCTGTGCTGCCGTTCCCAAGGCAAGGAGCTCGCTCACCTGAGACATCCTCATCAGACCCTCAGCTACGCTGAATCCAAGCGGACAATAAGATGGGGTTACTGTAGCTATTGGAGATGTTTGAATGGAATGTTTATGCATCCCTTTGGATTGTAAAAACAAAAATATTTTTTATAAAAATTAAATATTTTATGAATAGAAGGATTTTAAAAAAATGGTTGTTTCATTTACCAGACCCCCAATGTTTAAGTTTCGTGCTTCAGACCAGATCAGGACTGGGACAGACTTTGCATCCCTGAAGTCACTGGTAAATAGCAGTGACTGCAGGCCTGGGTGTTTTTCATCTGAGCATCTCTACTGGAAGCACATTAGTGTGACTGCCTTTGTGCATATGCATTTCTTAATCAGAGTAAAGGTTGCAGACACCTGACCCATGATAGAATTGGAGGCTGTTTTCTTCCTTAATGTCCATGAAGTGCAGTAGCAAGAAGATTGATTTGGCAGCTGAATACTAGCCTGGAGTTGGGAAATTTGGGTTCTTTTCTCTGTTTCATTTTCTGCATTCTGTACAATATAAATAGACCTCCTCCCAAATACTGCATGTGTGAAATGCAAGTGTTTTCATGGGAGTGTTGCGAAGGGAAATAGGCTGAGAGCTCAAGAGGTCCTCAGGTTGTATTGTAACAGAGGGATGGATGTCTGTAAACCTCAGGTGGCCAGACAGAAAACGTCCTTGTGACAACAGAGCCTCAGGAAGCTCCTTCAGTTCGAATAAACACTCCAGAGGCAGTTGCTTAGACACCCTATTGCAAACCTGCAAAACAAGGGTGGAAACCTCGCGAGCTGCTCCCTGTGTCTGTGCAGGTTAGAAGTAGGAAATTCTGGTTCACAGTGTTACAGCTCTTGTCCTCATGACCATGACTCAGGAGTGCAGAGGTTGCAGCAGAAAAAAAGTAATAAAATAGAGAAAGTGAAGCTGGTCAACCCAACCCAGAAAAGGGGTTTAGTTTTGAGGTGTTCAGGGGTGGACTTAGCATCAGTCTTGGAACACGACACCAAGAGCCTCCCTGCTGCAAACATACTTTGCTCTTCCCTTATCTCATTTGCCTTTTAGTTTCGAAGTGCTCTCGGATCCTGTGCCTGGAGCAGAAGCTGGGACCTCCATTGCTGCTTAGTCTTTCTAGGAAAAAGGGCACTGGATGAAAGGAGTTGGATCCTTAATCGGCCTCATTAGAGAAGCTGCCATCTGCACCTCCCTCATTCTAATTAGTCATCAATAGGGCAGTGGTTTGGTCATAAAAATAATAAAGAAACAAGCCACCTCCACTCTCTCAGCCCTTTACACAGTTATTAACACAGAAAGCTGTCTCCTTCGCTCCCAGACTGGAGCGGGTGGATGTGTTCTCACTCAACAGCCTGGTGTCTGCAGGCCAACAGCTTGTTTCTTGGCAGGGCTGCTCAACCTAAACCCGTAAGCTGCGGCAGGCTGGAAAGGATGGAGCTAAATGTGGCAAAGCAACCAGGAGCATGTGATTACCCCACCCTTCACTTGTAAGGCAGTTCTGGTGTCCAAATGTCATTACTGTGCAGAAATAACATACAAAGAACGGATCCAGTCATTGCTGAAGCACCTTTAAAATGTTGGGGCTATTAACTGTCACCCCCTTGTCTCCCTTTGTCATAGGGCTTGCTCCTCATGGGCAGGAGAAGTGGGGGTAGATGAGCTGAATGACTCCTGCTGCTCCATTTAGGGTTTCCAGATTCACATGTTCCATGTACTGCTTTTGACTCACCCGGTTTATACCCAGGTAGAATCACCAGGACGTTTCTCTGAGACGGAGCCTCCCTGGGTTTGCCCATCCTGAAGCAGGACAAGCCAAAACAATTACGGAAACCACAAAAAGGTGGCTCAACAAGCAGAAAGAAGAGAGTTTTAAGCATAACGTGGTTGGCTGTGGTGGATGGGCAGGAATGGAGAAAACCTGCAAAGATCAGTTCCTTAAGCATCAGTGGATAAATCAGTTGTGGGTGGTCTTAAAAGCTGAGGAACTTCTAAGGTCATCCCAAAACTATCACGTCATTTACAAACCTATCACAGCTTCAGTGCCTCTCTAAAAATGCCACCTTCCTCCTCCTATTTCAAATCAAATTCCATGTTCCTATTCTTGGCCAGCCTGTATTCTGAAAACCATGTATTTAGGGACGTATTGGCACAGTCCCCCAGTATGTAGGTTAAGACAAATGTATTGACTGGTTAATAGGAGAACTAAAGCACAGCTCATCAGGGGGCTTGATAGGCCCGAGCTGCAGTGACCTGGTGGGGCCCAGCTCTGAAATTAGTGACAGCCGGCTCCCAACCTGTAGTTTGGTTCCATGAAAAGTTGGAGGAAGGCTGTTGGATCAAGGAAAGCTGGCTTTTACCCATGTATTTTACAGTTAATCTTGTATCTGTGCGGAGAAGAAATACCCCTCAAAAGTAGTTTTTAGTGGGCTAACAAAGGCTTTGGGTTGCTAAATACCATAGTAATAATATTCTTCTGCAGTTCTTTAGAAAGATTTATTAATAGTCGTTCTTATTTTCACAGAAGCTTTAATGTGCAGTAAAAGACCCATAAAGAGGAGCAACCAAAGGAACTCATCGATTTCACGCTGATCTGCACTAAAAAAATACCAGCTTTTTTCCCCCTTCTTCCAAATAATAATAAAACAAAGAGCTTTCAGGAGCAGCACCAGCAGAAGGCTAATGTAAAGTGATCTAGTCGAGACCCAGGAGGATGGTGTAAACTTACTCCTGCCTCTGCGGCTGTTTATTGTGTTTGTCTGGTTGCCCTGGGAACCAGCTCACGCCGTTTCACTTATTTTCTAATGTTCCTGTAAACGTTAGGTAGGGCCGGGATTTATTATACACTGTCAACACCTAAAATGGAACGCGCCGCTTAGTGCCGTTTGTTTGGCAAGGCGCCTTTCCATGCGCCCTTCAAGAAAAGTCTTTCTTACCCGGAGCTGTGTGTGACTGTGCATGTGTGCGTGTGTGGATGGGCATCTCCATCCAAATAAATAAACCCTGCACTGCCTTCCAGCAGCGAGGAGGATTGATGCTGGGTGGTATTAACGCTGGTTTGAGCAGCCAGTGACCTGCCGTTGGGTGGGATCCGTGACTCACGTTAGTTGCGGGAGGCGAGTATTTAGGGGATGGGGAAGGCGTGTTTACCAGGAGTGTTTATTATCCCTAAAGAAGCAGCGTGATCCCGTTGCTACTGTCCCCAAAGACCTCTGTTAATGTGGAGTGATGAATCGTCAGAATTATTAGGGCTGGAGCAAGCTTTCTCCTTTCCTCCATCAGTCCCGCAGCATGACGGAGCAGATTTGGTTGCACACTAGTGGGTGTGAGGCTTACTTTTTAATCTGCCTTTTTTTTTGCCTTGGGTGGTACCTCTCAGACTAACACGTGGTGTTAAACCAAGGAGATTAGGAACTTTTTAAATGCTCAAGAACAATCAGCATCTCAGCTCCCTGAAGTGTGTGTTTCTGCATCTCCCCATCCTTTCCTTACTCCTGCGCTGAACTGTGCCTTACTTCTCCTTTCCACTTCCCAGAGGGTAGGGGTCTTTCCCACCTCCTATTTTCCTTTACACAGGAACAGGCATCTCCTCAAGTGCCAGAGAGGAGCTCCCATCTCCGCCCTGGTTGCCCTTAATAGTGCCAAGTGCTGTATCTCCGACTCTTTTTTCCCTTGCCTCCAAATGAGATGGATTTGTGCAATGATTCACTACAACTGCAAATGCCTCTCTTCTCCCCCCCACCCCCAAGCTCACTCTGGACATTTGTACTCAGTTCAGCTCCTGATGTAATTTGCCTTCACTGTTACAAGGGGATTTGGATGCAGAAGTGAGTGGGGATTGCTCCAACTGAAAGTATGGGCTGGGGGGAGAGATGAGGTGAGTCAATTGATGGGTAAAGTCCAAGAAAAGTGGCTTTGTTCCTCCCCATGCTTGGGGCTGGGTCCTGCCTCCCACTGACCATAAATGTTCCCTCCTTGGCATGAAGCCTCTCACCACTGAACAGCTCCAAGCCGAAGGAAACCAGCCAGCACCCAAGGCATTAAACACGCTGGGATTAGCCAGTGTCCTGAGACTGAAGGTACAGAAGATGGAGGATCTCCAAGAGGTTTAGGAATGCGAATGGGAAAAGGCAGAGCCTGGGGCAGAATGGCTGGTGACAGCACACGGTGTTCAGGGAGAGAAGTCAGATGAGGAGAGCTGGACTTGACAGTGCCAGGCTGCATAGTGTGAATTTTTCTTCCAATTGGAATGAGTCAAGGATGGTGAATTTGCTTGGGAAATGCTATAGGTCACAACTCCTCTTTCCTGTGTGATGCTGAGGAACTTAAATCTTAATTCCCCACTTTACCTATCTGGGAAGCACAATTAATTCCTATTTGCGATGTGCCCTGAGACCCCTGACTGAAGACTTCGTAACAGTAGGCTCCTGAGTATGATTTGTGTAAAAGCAAGCCAATAAAGCAGCACTTCCTCATCTTGTTCCGGGCAAGAAGATGGGGAGATAATGGATTTTTCTCTCTTCTCATTTTCCTTCCTGATAGACAGTGTGCAAAAAGCATATGTTGTGCACAGAGGTCTGAGACTTCGGTGCGTGGAGTAAGCAGCAGCAACAGCCCCTCCAGAGGCGTTCACCTGAACCGCACTCACTATAAATCCGTGCACATACCCTCACCCCTCTCAATTTTAGGGACTATTTCCAAGTGTAGCAAGTGTGTGTTTCAGAAAGAAAAATGCCACTGCTAGAGAAAAACTGAAATGACAAAATGCCTTTTTAATGAGCCTCAAATGGAATGTGCATGACAGTGACAAGAGGAGCTTGGTGAAATCACAGCCGCTCCTTTTAATTGCCTCCTAATTTGCTCTGGGGTGCTGGTAATTGGAACAATTTGCCTCCAGAAACCTGTGAGGTCTCAGACACTAATGGATTTTGTCTTGCTTAATCAAGCCCACAGAAACCAGAGCCTATTGCACTGTTTTTAAGCTCAGCACTGTTACACTGGGCAAAAAACGTACCCACTGCCCACACAAATCATACGCTGACCAAACGTGGCTGAGTCAGTTCCTTGCAGGGAAAGCTGAAGCATCCCTGCTTGGTGTTATGGTCCTGAAAAAGGCCTCAAAAGAGGTGGCACAGTATTAAATATAACAAGATGATACTTGAAGTTTATTCCAACTCTACCAGTCCTAAGAAAATGTGTTTGCAAGCATTTTTCTTTCTGGTGCTTGGAGACCAGCTAAGTTTTAATGGCAAAATAAGCTGTGTGTAGCAAAAGAGAATAAATCATCTAATGGGCTATTTAATTTTCTTTTGAAAACTGGGTTCTCAGTGTTATGATTTAAGGAGGCTCTGTTATTCTACTTCAGGATAATGTGTGATATTATTATCTCATACAGAAAAATAGTGGAAGAGTCCTGTCACAAAATGCTGCTGCACCTTGTAATAACGTCACTCTTTGGGAACAGAAGCCTTCAGTACCTTACAGTGTGTTACAAAATGCTTCAGATGTTATTTCTGATCCATGTGAGGGAAGGCGAAGCTCGGAGGCCAGTTTTGCTACCTTATTAAACCTGAACTCTGTCACTTCTCTCATGCAAACAGAGGTAGCTTCTGGCTCAGCAGCGCCTGAGCATTTATTTCCTCCACCATGTCCGTCATGTTTACCCGGGCTTCAGTACGGGACTAGTGTTGTGGCTTAGAGACAGTTTTCCCTTCCTCCCCTCTCTGCCATCCCAAACACACAGGCAGGGTTAAGCTCTGCGTTACCTCAGCCTTGTCTTCCCACTCCAGCACTTGGTAGCAACCAGGGGCACAAGGAAAGGCAGGGAACTTGGTGAGCATCAGCAGAAGAGGGGTGAACATCACAGTACCTGGGTGCATCTGCATTGACAGCAGAGTTGCTTTGTATTCAATCTGATCCCCACCAAGCCCACACCTTTAATGCTGCACCACTGAAAAGTCCATTTGATGCTTGAAAACCCCCCACTGTTTCTGTTTTAAAACATTCCATCTTATTTAGTCAATTCCTTGTTTCACTTATGTCAATTATAAGTATTCCTAGACACTAAACAGTATATAAAGGTGCTTTCCCTTGATGAGGTCAGCTAGATAAGCAGTATATCCTTTCCACAAGCACTTTTCATGGCTTTTTCTTGAGTGATACCATTGCTGGCCTTCAAGCTATTGAGGAAAATCACCCCCTTAAAGAACGCAGATGCGTGTTTGCTGCATCAAGACCAAACGGCACCGCTGCTTGATTCCTTAGGACTGTAAATTTCCATTTGCCATTACCCACATTCTCTAAAAGGAAGTAGATTGTAAGCCTGTAGAGATTTATAGTTTCATTCTAAAATATCTATCATTTTAAACGCAGCGCTACTGCTGACATCCACTCAACTGCCCTAGATAGACTGGTAAAGTACTTAAAAAAAGACATTACAATATATCCAGATAGGTTTCAAGAGCTTTTGTTGGGCACGGACTAACTCGGAGACATATTTCATGTGAACTGCTATTTACCTTTCAGCTATATGCTTGAGCTCTTTATGTCCTTTTCCATTGCTCCGCATTGCCAAGGCTTTGGAATAAATAGACTTTTTCCCTGCCTGAGCCCGGCCACGGAGCCCATGGGCTGCGTGTGACATCACCTCGTGTCCTCAGAAACACCGTGGAAGGTTTGACCTCAGGTGTTGGGTTTTTTGGTATAACCATTATTGCAAACACAGCGGTCGAGATTTACTGGCTGGTAAGAGTTTGTAATGATCAGAGATTAAGGGTGGGACTCTCAAAACAGTGTGAGCCTTGAGCGCAGTCGGGTTTGTACTCCATTACCCAGCAGCTTTTCAAAGCTCCACCCTAAAGCTGTATGAAATTATTCTAGCGGCAAGGAAAGTGTATTTACCTAATGTCAAGTATTAAACATTACTGCCCATTAAAATATAGGGCTTCATTATATTTGGCCTGGTGCAGATGTGCAGGAGAGAAGGAGTAATTATCTTTTCCCAAGCCATGTACCTAGGCAGAGGAGTTGTCACTGATTTCTGGTGCCTGCCTGCGGGTAACGAGAGTCTACTGTTTGCAGCCCGTGGGGAAGCGACTTGCATCTTCAGGCTGTAATTGCTTCTGAGAACCAGGTCCTTCAGAATGCAAGCAAGCCAAACTGACCATGCACAAACCCGACGCATCCAAGCTTGTGGGCACTTTGGAAAGTAGAGGCCAAAATAACTCACTCGCTGTCACGCAGCAAACTGCTGGCAGCGCTGGGACGGGAACACAGACCTCTTTATTCCCAGCCCTAAGCGCCTGCTACACCATCATCCCTCGGCTCCTGTAGGCTGGCTGGTGCCTGCGAGTGTGCCCCTCTTTCGTTGTGCCCCATTTTGCAGTGGGATCGTGCCACCCAAAGCAAACTCCCTGGAAGAGGAATTGCTCTGGGGAAACCCAGCAGCACCCAGGTGACAAGAGCAAACAAACCCTCCCGGTATCTGCAGTGCGTGACCAGAGTGTGGGAAGCTGGCATCGCTCCATGTGCTGGGGACGTTAGAGGCAAGGTGACAGATCTGGCCTGTGGATGGCAAGCGAGCCACCTTAGCTCTGGATTCTGCTGACAGAGCAAGTCTTGTGAAAGCAAAGGAGAGAAAAAACCTGCCAAGCCCAGCTCTGGCCCCACGGCTCACAGGGTCAAAGCGCATTGTGCGCAGGGAGTCCCCATGCAGCGAGACATGAAAACCCCATGCTGTCACGACTCCTTATTAAGCTTGCTCAGTGACACAGAAATGCTTTTCTCTTAAACTCCCTGAGAAGCTGTAGTGAATTTAGCTGAAAGTGCAAATTACTTCTGTAACGAAGAGGGATGTTCCTGTATTTCTCACTTTCGGTTTTCCTCCCATCCCTTTCCTACCGATTCCTCTCTGCTTCCAACATGAGCCTTTATCCTAACAAAGAAGACTTTAGAAAGGGTAGTAGAGAGCCCCTAGATCTCTGCAGTGTCCAAGCTCTCAATCATGCTGCCCAGGAGTTTGTGACATAGCAGAAAATCAATCCGTTTAGGGATAAAACATGGACTGAAGCTCCCTGAGTAAGGGCTGGAGAAGGACAAGCTTGCTATGGTGTTGGATGAAAGCACTGATAAAGCAAGAGACATGCAAGCTGTGAGAACTTTAATCCCACACCTTCCACCTCAATATTCTGTTTTATTCTTGCTAGACCAAGTTAAGCTCCATGTGGTTGTGTAACAGTGCTCTTAAAAAGGGACACATGACACTGCTGAAGAAGCTGTTGGCTGCTTTACCCCCATGGCGCTGCTGGAAGTGAGAAAATACAGCATAAAGCAAAAGTGCAGTGGTGGGTATGAAGTGCTGGGGATTACCAGGCCTTCACCTTCCAAAGCCTCACAAAACCCCTCCTGCCCATAAATACAGTTTTCAGTGCATTGTATAGAGCAGTGCCTCCCTCAGTGCTTGTCAAGACAAAACTGCCAGGGACCAAAGGTGAAGACAACTGCATTTTGCCTAAATAAGGTTAATACTGGAGTAAGGCATTTGCTGAAAGAAGGAATGAGAACATAGTGATACAGAGATCATCATTCCAGTGGCAAATAAAGTATATTCCTATATTTCTATTGAGATTAATGGCCTTTAAGCTTTGCTGTCTGTAGTGATTATCCCAGCTCATTGCAAGAAGCATCACAGCACCAGTACAGTACATTACATTGGGTATTCTCAGGGATTGCATCCTAAAGATGAGGAGCACTGTGAAACTGCTTCCGAGATATTGCTGCTGTTTGGTTGTCAGGGAGCTCCTAACCGTGGCAGAGCCTAAAGCCTCCCTGCCTACATTCCCCTTGCAGGAACAAGGACCAAGCTGGGTAAATTCTGTCTCATAGAATGGCTGAACATGGTAAAAAAACAGAAGAAGAGGAAAGTATTGGCTATCCCACTTTACCCAGGACCAATATAGTTCGGTTTAAAAGTTGTCCAAGTGTTCCCAAGACATTTTCATTAAAGAAATCCCTGCAGCTGGAATCAGAAGCGGCATTCTGGTGTGTTTTCAGTGACGTCTATTTTACTATAGTGATAGTAACCCACGTCCTAGAACATCTTTCTTTTTCCAGGAAAACTGAAAAGGTTGCAATTGCGTAGCCTTCACAGACTTGACAATGGTTTAAGCTCTCACTTTATTTGGCCCATGTACTAAAGAGCAAGAAAGGAAAATCACTCTTTTCTGCATAATAACTTAGGACAGTTAGTAGACAAGATATAGGTGAAAGTCGAGATAAAGGCATCAGTTCTGAATCCCTCAGCCTTTTGAGGTTTAAACTGAGATTACTCCCATTGCTTTAATGACTGTTTATCCTTCCTCACTCCTTTTATTTTTAAGGGAGAGGGGGTAAAGGGGGAGGGAGATTTGGGGATTGAGTATTACAGAAAAAGGGTGGCAATTAGATGATAACAGCACGGACGGCGTCTGGTTACTGCTCATTTCGGAGGTGCCAAAGCTACATGGGACATCGTCATTATTATGGCTTAAAGTTGGCTAAGGTCACCCCGGTTCATCTGGTTTATACATTGGTAGCCTTCTCCTTATTACTTGCCAAACAAACCTTTTTATTTTTGCACACGTTTATGTTGATTTTGTGGTTTCTGAAATTGGATTCTGTCTCCTACGGGCCTGAGTTTCCACGGCAACTCCGGACCTTATCTGCTGCTGCTGTTTGGCAGACAGACAACAAGGCCTTTCAGTTTACTGCTCTGATTTTTTTTTAATTTTATTTTCTCTAAAAACCTTTTTCTTCTTCGTCATGTTCCCTTTTTTTTTTTCCCTCCCTTTTTATTATTTTTACTTTTCCCAACCCCTGTCAGTTAAAAATCACATAATTAATTGAGCACATCCTGTGCCACACGGGGCTGCCACGACTTTGAAGTCCCAATAGATCATTTTATAGAGCCGTGGGTACCATTTTTTCCGAGGCAGCACCAGGCGCCAGTGCGAGGGCTTGTGGAATTTAGCATATCCTACTCCAGGTATGATAAAGAAACCTTGGCACCTTCTGTTTGTTTTTACTAATTTCCTTTCCAAACTGCCTTTTCAATATAGAGGAAAGACCTCAGGACTTGAAGTTTGTTATTTTCTCTCCAAAGTTAGTCCCTGTTCCCCCTGACTCCCTCCCTCCCCTTCCTTTAAACCAGACTGAACTGCTTCTTTGCTTGGTGGTAAGTTTTCTTTTCTTCTTTTCTTTTCTTCAGGAAAGTGTGGTCTGATTTAGCATCGTGTAGCTTGGAGCTGTTACTGATCCTAGAGCAGCAGCAAAACCAGCCGAGGGAAAAAGACCCTGACAGGCTCTATTAACCCTTAAAAACAATAAATGATCTCATCACCTCCTCAAATAATAATGCAATAATTTACTTCAGCAAAGGAACAAGTCTTTTGGGGATTGACACTGAAATCTATCCCAGTAGACACTCGTGCTGGCATTAATGAAGAAGAAGGGCTGCTTCTCTGCCAAGCTGGTCATAAAGCGCAATGTCTCTCAGCATTAAAAAAGGACACCATGCATGCATAGGCATATCTATATATATATACACACATAGGCATGTGAAAAACAGGTTGAGGAAGACAGAAGATGAGTGGAAACGTGCTAAATCAGGTGGAAAATAGGTGAGGAAGGTTTGCAGTGGCACTGTGCATCCTGCATTTGAAACAAAGGGCTGTAGAATCCCTTAAGCCCTCTTCAAGAGAGCCAGGAACTTCTGGAGGTGTATTTAGCACTGCTAGCTGTCACGTGTTCTTCTTGATCAGACAAACAGGATCACTTGGGGTGGGTTTGAAGCAAGGAGCTAATTCAGAATTAATCCCTGCAGAATTGCTATCTTCTCTCTAGAATGATGGCACAGAGGGAATTGATAAAGTGATGAGTAGAGGGCATCCTGCCTCACAGGCAGTAATAGAAAATGAGATCTTTTGCACAGACATTTCAAGCCAGTTTCAGATTTCTGATGGGAAACCACGTTTCTGCCTATGAACTCCAAAGATGAGTTAAAACTCCTTTAGAAAGAAAAAATTAACCTTATTCTCTGTGAATTTTTGAACCATTTTAAAACGATTTCTGGGCGTATTTCTGCTTCATTTTTATAGAGCTTCATTTATTTCACTGCTACTTGGGGTCTTATTAAAAACCCTGTGTTGGAAATGAACAGGTTTCCATTGTTTCCGATGGGCTTTGGATTAAGCAATCAAGAAACCTTCTGTGAGAGTAAAACTGGGAAACAATTCATTACAAAATCCCAGCGGTTCACTTTACAGGCCTATGGAGCAGGTACTGTTCCCTGGTGAGTCTGTGGGACAAACCCCACTATATTCAGCTGTCTTGTGCCTGCAGATGCCTGGTTTGACCTAAACAAACAGGCAAACACTAATTACTATCTCTGTCTATATTTAGAGGCTTTTCATATTATGTCCATAGGAAAATGAGCTAACTGAACAGGACTGTAATTAATAGTCGGTATCTCCAGCCATTCCTTGTCCTCTCCAGAACAACTATTAGTTACAGTGAATATTTTATGATGCCATTAAAATATATCCATGAATTACTGTGTCATACTGGGTATTTTAGAATGATATTTACTGTTGTTATTAGAGTTTTCTGCCGCCTTCTCTCTTTTCTGCCTTTCGTTTGCTCTGCCCATCTGGAAAACTCAGACATTGGCTGTAACTGTAGACCATCACAAGCTCTGTAATCCCCAGATTTGAATCCCATCTCGTTTTGTATATACACACAATTAGTGCCCTAATCCTCTGCACCATTGCTATTTTTCTAAGTGCTGAAATCCTTGTGCAGGATTTGCGATTACAGAAATAGGAGCTTTATTCATTAAACAGAGCTGATGCTACCATCCCTGGGACAGAAGTCACACACAAATAATGTGCTTTGTGCTGCTCACATGTTCAGCAAATATATAAGGGATGAAGGTGAACAGCATTTTCCCCTTGCAGAAATCAAAGAAACTCCTTTTAAGCTGTTCTCTGTGTGTGTGAGTGTGTGCAAGCTACAGGTGCTAGAGCAGAACAAACTAAATCTCAGTGCAGAGCAAACCAGCGTTGGGTATTAGAGGTTTCCTCTAAAGAAGCCACACAAAGCGTTGTGTGAAGCTGGCATTGTAGGCTATGATTTTGGGACACGTTTTGAAGGAAGACTCGGGATTTACCCCAGAATGTGGTCAGCATTCCCATCTCCCTTCAGCCAACAGCTGATACACAGAATCTGGGTTCCCGACCCAGCCAAGAAATAGTTATATTTTATTAGATATTATAGATGTAAAATGCTATCATTTGGGACTAAAGGCACCATGCCATCGTGAAACAATAATATCATCATTATCAAGTTATCCTAGGCTATATACCAAGCTGTGTGAGAACTAGGGTTTTTACATACATTCTGTACATAATATACATTTATGTACATGGATGCAAGCAGCCATGAAGTTATCAGTTACTTGAGCTGTGCAAGCAAGAGGTTTTCTGGTTAGCTGGCTGGCCCAAAGAACACCCTGAACAAAATGTGCCTCCAGTTAACTTTAAAATGACAGCAATAATTCCAGTTTCATTTTGAAACTGCTTTTTAACCTCTTTCCCCTCCCAGCTGAATATAGGACTCTTTAGAAAGAAAGAATCATGAATATTGAAGCATTTCTGTGTCAAAACCATTGCGGTGACCCGTGCTGATAGCCTTGATTTTTTCCTCTCATTTGTAATGGTTAGAGCCACGGAGGAATGCAAGGTTTGCAAACAGCTCGTGTCTGACTGAAAACTACAATAGCTGGCAAATAAAACATGCAAGAAATTTCACCCTTTCCCGTCTTGTGAACAAGGCTCTGCAGGCCAGATCCTAAACCCCCGGGGCTCTGTAGATGTCTTGCCACTGATTTAGCAAGAGACGGTGCTCCAAGAATTAGCACTGAAGCAGCGTATTGAAGGGAGGCTCAGACTTGGAGAGCACCAATACTCAGCTTATACATTTATAGACAGTAGACTGACTGGTCAGTCAATTATTCCCTGGAATTTTGTGGACTCCAGGCAAGTCAGCTCAAGATATATGAACGGATCGATTTCAGTAATAAAACCCCATAAATCTGTCCTAGATTTCGGCTTGTAGCAAAACCTGAAAGTTGGCAAATTTCAACTCATTTGGGGTGACATTGCAAGCAATTACCCACCAGCTACCTACCATGCTCTTAACAAGGCAGAGAACGAAAGCTGAACCTGTATATGCGTGCGTAAGTGGTGAGCTAGTTAAAATAGCCATTGGGCTTTTATGATAATTTAACTGTGGAACTTGTACAGTGCAAACCTACACTCAAAGCAGACAATGAAGTTGCAGAAAGCGTACGAGACTGGTTTTGTTTAACTTTGGTCTTCTCAATTTACTCTCACTGCCACTGCCCTCTGGATGTTTTAATGGAAGTAAGAGAAAATGCTCCTTTTATGTATTAGAGCTATGCATGTGGGTGATTCGTGTGGCAATATTAATAAGAAGTAGATTCAGTTCTATTTTGAAACAAAATGGAATGAAAAATAGTTGAATTGCAGAAGGAGGCCATTTACTACATTGGGGGGGGGGGGGTACCTTTCATGAAGCATTTCTGATTTTGCAGAATAACAAAGTTAAAAAGTTAAAGAAAATAAACAGTATGAGTTGCAAACAGATCTTGTCAAGGACAGCCAGGCTGGGGATATTCTCGTTACAGAGGTGTAGGTGCAGTTCAAGTTTGGAAGGACTGCGAACTCTTCAGACATGTTTTGTTTCAGGGGATAATACCATAGAATCATAGACTGGTTTGGGCTGGAAAGGACCTTAAAGCTCATCCAGTTCTAAACCCCTACCATGGGCAGGGACACCTTCCACTAGAGCAGCTTGCTCCAAGCCTCTGTGTCCAACCTGGCCGTATCATGCTGTAAGGCATGACTGTTCCTCTTGAGCTGCATAGCTCCTTTCTCCATTGACTGCAAATAGATCCTGTGGTTACAGAGGAGTTGCTTAACTTTTACAGAGTAAAAATGAAGGAGAAACAGCCATTTCTCATGTGTTTCTGCTTTCGGTCTCTACCAGATAGTGATAGATGTGATAGTTCTGTCTTGATGAGTTAGAGCAGGGGCTCTGGCTTGCTATAGGATTTTTACAAAGCCTTTATGTTATAAGATCATCCATATAACAACACCATTCTAAAACCAATACAGCAACACACCATCTCATTTTACTCCAGTGTAGCATTTTTCAAGGCTGGAAGCATCCATCCTTCATTTTCCCCATTGTCTGTGGCTTTGTAAAACAGCAATAAGAGTAATTGCTGCTATTTGTTAGCTCTTGCCTCAAACCAGTCTATGTATATATTCACAAATAAGTCCTTAATAATTAATTCTTCAGGTTTTGATCTTGCTCACAGGAGCAGAGTAATTTCTGTTCCCTTATGGATTAGATTATCCTGCAAGGTTATGATTCAAGCCTTCCCTTCTTCTCCGATACGATTCTTCCAGACCTTGGGACTGATAGGGCTCTGCACAGCACCAGGTCTATGTTTTCTCTGTAAATACAGCCTACAAAATTTCAACAAGTCAGCCCTTGTGTGCCACACCGAGAGATTGATGACAAACCACATTATTTTTCCCCTCCATATAACTGCCCACAATTACAACGGTACTCTCTCAAAACACGGGTTTGTTTTTGTCCAAGGAGGAAAGCGCGCAAGCACGGCCCGATATCTCGGCGTAGAGCTGGCGGCAACACTGAGCAGCATTATTTGTGGAAAATGCCCTTTTCTTCCCTCTTTTTTTTTCCTATTCCATGATAAAACATGGGATCTGATTCTGCCACACGGGCTTAGGAAAAGCCAGTGACTCATTGGCAAAGGTTATCTCAATACCATGCTAGAGAAAGGAGGGGATCAAGACTTTGCAAGTCTTGTTCAGTTCGCTGGCCTGCTCCTATGATGGTGAGGTTGTACCTAAATCAAGGCAGCTGGTGAAATAGGGATTATTAGTGTTTCCTGTAGATTAGGTTTGTAACATGGTGTTTGGGGGGGGGGGGGGGTAACTAAAAATCTATATTTACTGTTGGTCTTGTGTTTGAAGACAAATGACCTGGAATGGTGCTACCACCCTGATTACTGGTGTATTGCTACTAATGCACAAATCCACAAAGTTGTAAAATGGCAAATTTTGCCCCCCAGAATAAATAAATAAGTAAATAGAAGGCTCTGCCTCCTGAAAGAGAGACATTTACTTGGAGGAGTGAGACTGTATTGTTACAGTTATCCCCTCACCCATTCTGAACCTAGCATCTAATTCCCTTATTTAATGCTGACATTCCATCTGCATTTAGGTTGCATCTCTTTACACATAATAAGACAGTAGCCCTGGGAAAACATTGATTGCTGGGTGCTCTGATGATATTTCCAGAAACCCTGCTGTCCTCCAGCTAACTGAATCCCCAGGCTCAATTGCAAGCTCCTGAGCAAAGGCAGCACCTGGAAAGCAAGTCGTCTTACTTTCAAGTGAAAACTGCTTAGAGCATCAAACATATGTCAGAATCACTAATTTGTCATGAAGCTGCTGCAGGCTTAGATCATCAATCATCTTGACACACTGTACTTGAAACGGTGCTGAAAAGATACAAGTCATTTACTCAAAAAATGTTTTCTTTATCTGTGTGCACCCTCAAAAACTTCCATGAGAGCACTGAAATCTCTGCTCCCTGCTCCTTGTTTACGAGACGTGTTTAACTTTTGTAGTTTGTGTATGGAAGAATGACTGAGTCTTTCTTCGTTCAGTGGCTCTTCCTTTCAAAACATGGATGTGCAGCATTTTTCTGGGCGAGAAAGAACCTACTTGTGTTAACTTCGCCCCTTTGAGCTTTAAATATTGCTGCCTGTGTTGGTTTATTTATCTCTTGGTTTAGATTTTTAGCTAAATTGCGGCATTCCGAGAGGCAGAGATTGTGCAGAGTACTGTAGATAAGAAATAAGTGATTGAATTCTTCAACTATAACACATATATTACCAATATTTAAACAGCTCTGGAAAAAAAATGGAGATTCCAGTGAAGCAAATTTAATCAACCCAATTTCTTAGGAACCACATATATGATTTCTACAGTTTCTCATCCCTGTAGCTTATGTAGCTCTAGCAAAGATACACAAGTTCCTAAAAGAACAGTCTAGAATTCCTCTGAAATGGTAAACTGTCTCGACCTTGGTTCTTTGAACCTTAATAGTTCTGAAATCTTAATCTTTCCTTGGCATTTCAGGCCCAAGATAATAAAACTCTAGAAAGTAAAATATTGCCTTAAGATTTGACTCACAAGGGTAAATAGAGACTTGTAAATTCCATGTGTGGTTTTCTTGAATCTCAAAGCAAACTGGAGAGCAAAACCTTATCACTGAAATGCTAAAATTCATTCACCCAATATAAGAAAATGTTAATTCTAGAGAAACACTAAAATCCAACATTTGGTTCTAGAAGCACAACGAACGTCATCAGCGACTCCCATGCCGAGTAGGTTCTGCAGTTTCTTTGCGGTGAAATGGGAAGCATCTTAAAGAAGCTTTGGCAATGAAGAGGGATAAAAACTATTGGGCTGATGACTGAAGTAGCTCTGAAAATCCCACCAGTTTTCCATGCAGTTTCTGACACCTCTGTGGAAAGTCTGCACAGCTTAATCCTGGGAGCTACAGCCCTGCTCTTGGGCAGTGCTGGAAATGAATTCAGAATGAAGTTAACAGAAGTGGAAACCCTTTGCAGTGAACTCAGAAAGCCTTTTGCCTTTGTAGTAAATACATATATGCTTAGTCTGGGGGGGTTTGGTTTCTTTTTCAACAGTTTAGACTGTCCTCATCAATAAGTTTGGGAGTCTTTTGCAAAGACACGTTTCAAGCTGTGGCCTTACAGGAGCGCTGATTTGGGATACGGAGGTGAAAAAGAGGGGAAGAGCCTACATTGTATTTCTATCCCTTAAAAAAGAAAAAAAAAAAGAGGAAGAAATAAAGAGAAAAAAGAAAAAGGCAGCAAGAGCAATAAAGCAAAAGGCATTTCCTAAAGGTAGCCATTAAATCATTCAACAGGCTGGTCCCTCGAGAGCAGAGAGGTTCCTCTTTCCTTTCCAGCACGGGTCTTTACTAACCATTTCTCATCTAATGCTCAGTGTCTTCACCTGGCTCTCTCCGGGCATTCCCCCAGACTTTATCCACCAGGACAGCACCACAGCTCTTTCTAAGATGGGCTTTGGCCCATATATCACTTTCAAAAAATGCTTCAATGGGTCCCTGATGATGTCAACCGAGGGCTCTGTTTTGCTCGTGATAATGTGCTAATGCTCCGAGACCTGGCATAAATCTTCCCTACGCATCATCATTTGTCAAAGTCACAACATGGGGCTGGAAACTGAAAAAAAAACCCACAAAAACCCAACCAAAAAGAAGTAGGAAGAGATAGAAAACGTGGTTTTCTTTTTTTCTTGCCTCCCATGTGACTTTCCCCTCCTCCTCTCCCCCTTCTCCTTTTCTCTTAATCTCTAAAACATCTGATTGTACAGAAATGGTAAATACAGGTTTTGGTTTCTCCCTCCTAAGTGTGCCTGTTTGTGTGCATGTGTGTGCTGGAAATGGAAACAGAATTCATTGAGGGAACCTTTGCCACCTTTGGTTAGGAAAATGCATTGGGAGAGAGTTGGTCAAATGGTGCTTGTTCCCTGTTTAGTCACCATTTGGGCTGATAAAATTAGGTGGAAACCCATGACCATATCAAAAGGGCCTAATGGCTGATGGGATTTGGTTTTAGTCATCTCCGAGGGAACAATCCCACAGAGCACATCAAGTGTTCTCTAGAGCTTGTTTAAAGCAAAAAGAAAAGTCATGAGAGAGAAACCCAAACCTGTTTCATCATTTTCATTCTCCTCTTTTCCTTTTCTTCTATGTTTCAGTTCCTTTTTCTCAATTCTCTTTTGCCCACCATCTCCTTGCCCCACTGCATCCCGTTCAGCTGCTGATAAAATGGTTCTATTTGAAACACCTCATGAAAACAAATTGACTTGGATGTTTAGCTGGTGTTTGTGCTCTGAAATGCCAAGACATACAAAAAGCATGTTGCTAATGCTGCTGTTAATGCCTGTTTAGTGGAGTCCTTGAGGTGCAGAAAGTGAGTTGTGATGGTGTTTGACTCCTTTTCGTTCCCTTGTGTCTTTATGTTATTAGTTAAAAAAACATAGTATGTACATTGGTAGGCAAGAAAGAAAACAAGGTGGTTTCTCCAGCAGCATTTAAAGCTAATTGAATCTACTGGGAAGATACCTCTGGACCTGAATTTTATTCATTATCAACACAGCCAGGTCTTAGCTAGAAGCAGATGAAAGCAGGTAAGAACTGAAGGGAAAATAAATGGAAATGGATGGAGTGTCACCGGAGATGCTCAGAGCTTTCCCTTCAGTTATTACTACATACACTGACACAAAATGACAAGCCAGATTTTCCAGCCCTCCCAAGCAATTCTCACTGTTGTGTTCCCTGCACAGCACTCACCTCTGTGAGCAATGCCACTAAAGTCAATGCAAGCAGTAATGCAAAAGTGAGGTTAGTACCCAGTCCCTGAGATGTGCTCTGTGCAATTTCAGGTGGCAGAATCCAGCCTGCAATGCTTTGTTGCAGAATGAGGCAGAATATGCAAGATCGCTGTATTTCAACCAGTACTGGATGAGCTTTGCAGTATCTGTTAGCCACTGCAGGATTCCCAAAACCAGTGGGAGAGCCTGGAAACTCTTACAGGGTTAGAGTCAGGAGCCATTAAACCTCTCCTTTGTTGCATTCTGTCATTTGATATATAGCTTTTTTGCCATTAAATATTATACTAAATGCTGATCGGTTCCGTTCCTGCTTCCAGCTCCCTAACAGGCACTGTAGGTTTATCATCAGTGTACCCTTACAGACTGTATCTTAAATCATGGCATGAAATTGAGCCCGGTGCTGTGATTGCTGTCTGTGCATGAGCCACATCAGCGGCTGGCAGCGCTCCCGAGCCCTGGCATCCTTCCTCAGCAGCCTGGAGTCCAATTAGACTTTACCTCAGGTAACTCTTCAAAAGCAAACTCTAATAATCATAACGTGATGGGCGACATGTCAGGAAAAAGAAAATAAGAGCCTTAAATCCGGTATTAACCCGTAATGGAAAACAAGCCATGGGGTTATTTCCATGAGAAATCTTGGAAGCCGTACAATGGGTGGAAGGGAAGGGATGGGGGAGAGGGGAAGGGGACACCAGGGCGGGATATGAAAGGGAAGGGGTCCTTGGCCAAGGTCTGCTCCTTAACTGAATGCTGATGGACCACGTTTCGGGTTTCATACCTCTGCTGACAATTTGCTGCACTTGGTATCAGGAAGATTAGAAGGGAAATGTTTACGGGGGTCTTAGTGAAGAGAAGGAGCTACACAACACTGCAATAACTTTCTTGCTTTTCTTTCCCTTTTAGTTTTGAATACAGCTCCCCCTTGTCACTGGGCCTGATCCTGACACGCTTTTGGAGTCTTCTGTACTCCATTAAGCCCCAGGAAAAGCAAGGTGAGGCTCAGGTCCCACATCACTGTTTGGGTACCGCTACTCTCCTTACAAACAGGATCCAAACAGAAGGAAAACCAAACAAGATGCAAACACAGAGGGAGAAAGGGGGATTAGATATCTCATCCACCCATCCCCATCCTGATGCTTACAGCAGTATCCATCAGGAGCCACTCCACTGTAATGGATGGGGTTAATTCCATCACCAGTGGAAACTGGACTGGAATTAGTCCTACTCTGATGACTATTTAACTAGTTGTTCATTAGGTGTGTTTTCTATGAATAGAGATGAAAAGGGAAAGAAATACTGGAATTCCTCTGAGGGAATTTGGACTCTTTGGAGTCCAGATAAAACTTTGTATAATACCTCTTCTTTCAATGAGAAGAGAATAATGTCTTCAATCCAATTATATCAAGGCATGTAATTACACACAGAGTAAATTAAATACAGTTTTTTAGCACACATGAGATTGAATGCCAATTCCAGCTTCCAAACCCACATTTAGTTGCAAAAAAAAAAAATGCTTCGAGCACATTTTATTAATACATATAACTATTACACATATTATGTACTTGTGCTCATAGTTTGCACATTATAGTGTAATGAATAAAATCTTTGGGATAAAGCTTTAGATGTAGTGCAAACCTATAAGTTGAAAAGTCCTGAGGGAGAACTGCAGTAAAGTAATAGATCTAGACAAAGAAAAATCTGTATTTTCCAAGATTGTTATCAAAATAGACGCTGAATAATGGCGTGTTTAACCATGAACAATGTCCTTTATTCTTGCTGGGATCCCTTATTTCACTGTGTGTATTTGGCCTCCCTGCGTCATTTCCCTCACAAACTCACCACATTGAGGTGGCAATACAATATATGATATAGCAATGGCTCTAGGGTCATCACGTTGAAAGCACAGGTAAACTGTTCAAAGATACTGAGCACAGTTTTCACAGCAGAACTGAAAGGGAGGAATGGCCTCTGCAGAGTGAAAAACTGTGTTGAAAATGTCATGATTATCAGAAAAGAATTAAGCCAATTACAAAAATCCCCATCAAAATATTGCATTTTAAATATGGACACACACTCCTGAGTATATATTGAGTGAACTTTGTTCAGACAGTGTTTACTGATGGTTTCTGATGTCTCAAGCCATACTAAAAGCGCACATAGTTTTTCCTGATAACATTTGATCCAGCATGTAGACATGTATTTTATCACAGCCCTGTAACTATTGACTCCAACTGACTGTTTGCTTCAAGTTAAGCATGAGCTTAAGTACTCGGCTACATTAGAGCTTACATGGGCATTCCCACCAGTATAATATTCCGAATCCCTCCTGTGACTACAATATTCCCCATAATGGGAACCCCAATATCGCTAAGGACTTTGGCAATCTTGGCCAATGTCAACAGAATGGGAGGTGCCATTTCATTAATTTCCCCTGACTAGGGACAAAAATAACTTCATCTATTCCTCGGTTTTGTGTTTCAACCTCCAGGAGAATAATTTGCTTAAAAAGTAAAGAAATTGGTTACTTTATACTCCAGTTGGTTGCATTAGACTGTAATTTCACGAGGCATCAGTGATTCCAGAGACTGATTTTTGACAAGAAAAAAAATGACCACACATTTGCTAGCATCAATAGTCACCTTTCCTCATGCATAAAGCATACGAACACATTTTTGGCTGTCAGTAGTTGAACAACAGAAAATGGGAAGGAAGAAGCATAGACATGTTTTAACTTTCTGACAGACGGGTTTGATGAACGGGGATCCCCGCACTGGCTAAAGAGTGAGGACAGAAAAATGGGTCCCCACGGTGCAGGGCAAGATCTCCTCTAATAACAGAATGAGTGAGCAAATCAGGGGAACCACAACTTTCCTACTGTGTGAGAGACCACAAATAATGGAAGACAAACAGATACGAGAAAGAGCAATTCGCTTTCCATGCCCGTTAAGTTTTCCAGGTAGAACTGGGTGTCAATGTATTTATGAGTTGGTCTCTCATATCTCTTCAGGTCTTTCTTAAGACTGAAGCTGGATTTGGGGTTCTGGTCCATTTTGTAGTGTATTTTGCCTGTGTTTGATGAGGGGCTAACAGGAACCCTTATAAATCATTCTTCAGCTGTGTAAAGCAGGATTCCTTTATAAATCCGTGGCAACCCAAATGGTTAAAATCCCAATATAATAAAGGGCATGTGCACGACTGACACTGCTTCAAGAAATGGCTTTCGAGTGCTCATTTCAATCTCATTGTTGTGGGATGTTTTTGTATTGTACTATCAGTAATAACAGCACAATCACGTATTTGCAACTGGTATTAATAATTCCTCAGCCACTAAACACCCGAAAGCCCTTCATTGGCACCCTTGATTTTTATGAGTGTATTGCTTTAAATAAGAGAGTGCGTTGGAGCTGCCATGTTGTGAAAGACCAGGTACCCATCTGTTTCAAAACAGTCTACAGTTAAGCTTTAAATGCTTTAAAGTCATGTGGCGTTGAATATAAGCAAATCCATTATTCAGTGTAACAACATATGAGCAACTGTGCTGACAGAGTGCTAACACGGCCCTCCTGGATAAAGCCAGACAGTTCCTGTACCTCCTCATCTGCAGCCATTAGAGGTTCCTCCTCCACCATCTAACCCAAAGAGGATGCTCAAGGGAATAAGGAAAGCTCTGTAACACACTGGAGTTTTGTACGGACAGAAAGGAATTGCTGAGTGGGTTTCTCCTTGTCCTGAAGGATGTGGCCCAAGTCTGTCCCTGTCCTGTGTGGCTCAAAGCTCACCAAAACCCTGTGCTGACTGTGGACCTCCATCCACAAAGTGCCAAAGCAATGCAGATTTAGACTCTAATGTGGGCTCAGGTCTGCATTTGAAAGGCAATGTAGACAATGTCCTGTGTGCCTTTTCCATGTACCTGTATACAGTTATATATATATGTGTGTGTATATATATATATGTATATGTATTAAAAAGGAAGACTATGGCAGAGAGCAGAATTAAAACCAGGTCTCTCAAATCCCAAGTTAACCTTACCCACTGGATTGCTTTTCCTCTCTTGTGTGAACACGGTATACAAATACAAAAGAGATAGACTGCAGAAATAACCTTAGGCACAGTAATACATCTGTGCATGTGTGTACATAGATATAAATATATATATTCTCAATATCAGCCTGAGAAAGCACTGCCTCGTAAAAAGTCTCTGAACAGTCAGTAAATCCTGGGCCAGTTTTCAACTCATGTTCCTGAGATAAGGACCAGAGGGAGGAGGAAGAAAAAGACAGCAGCAATCCTTTTATCCTTCTGGCCACATATGGTAGGTCTATTTCTTTCAGCAGATGTGAATAAAAATAGATATATTTACAGTTGCAGTTGGATACAGAATTGAGCATAAGTGAACACAGAGCAGTCGTTTTCATCGATGCTAATACCATAATAGTCTGGATTATGCAGTGTGCTGTTGCTATAATAACATTCGTTTGCTGTCAGCGCTCCCGTGTAAAAACAAATTAGCTGGATGATTAATGAATATCAAAACCAGCATGTGGATTCTCTTCTGTGATGCTTCAGCCCAGTGTGAAATCTCTGCTGCCGCGAGAGCTGTCTCTGCTGTTTGCATTGCAGAGTGTCTCCTGTGCAGCTCTGGGTACCACTGAGAAAGGTGGTTTCTAACCACAGTATCTTTCCAGGCTTTTTCATTGAAATAAAACTAACAATATATAAAAGAAAGCTGAGAGTCCAGGAATAGGTGTTGAGGTGAGAAATGTCTCCTTCAAGCTTAGCCTGACCTCTGCCAGCTCAGCATCCCTGAGGACAGCTTTACGGAGAGGGCCCCTGCTGCAAACCCTCCACCAGGCAGTCCAGAGGAGTGCTTGAATTAGGAGAGATGATGATAAGTACTGAGGGGTCACTGGGGTACTTTGGGGCATGTAGTAACTCTTTATGTGCTGGGGGGGGGTGTTGTAATTTGACTGCAAATGAGATGATTTTAAGCAGCTGGAATAGTTCGAATATACGAATAGCACCAAAGGTACAGTGATGGATAACCTTGTGTGGACCTGAAGGGTCCCAAGGGAAAAATAGTTCCATGCAATGTTAGTAGACTGGGTGGCAAAACCTGCCCTGATAGAGACACACCACCATGGTGGTAAAGCTACATTTATCCCAGAGCTGGAACAAACACCGGCAGACACTGCAGTTCTTAGAGGACCTAGTTAAGCAACACTTCCACAGGAAGAAGGGTAAAGCGTGCTGTAGTGCCATACTGGTGCTATTCCCAATGCATACTGGTGCAGAATGACTTGATAAAAAGAGATTGCGCTCAGTAAGTTAAGAGATTAATTCCAAGTTATTCCAAATGTATAACACAATTCCCTATTAAATCCTTAGCATTACAGCTTGCAACATAACCAACTGCTCAATACACTACGTATAAGCAGGGATAAAATACAGGTTCTTCTAAGAGTCTCAGCTTGACAGTTACATTATCTCTCATGTATATGGATTTATACAGCTCTCAAAACCTCATTCTCTGTTTCATGACATCACCACTATAATTAATCAATGCATAGACACTTCACTATTGACTTAAGTGCTCCGTGATACAATGAGATGCTGAACCCTTGTGCTGTGCAAAGGAGAATTGGTATCCTTTGTCTTGGTGACAGTAGCTCTTGGAGCTCAAAGGGTAATAGGGATGTCTGTGCTGAGACTCAACTGTAACATCTGGCAAATACACACATGCAGAGGCTGATGTGTATTTTCCTTGCTAATGAAATACTCCAGAGAAGCCCCCAGCGCAGGAGCAGTCGCAGCAGGCAGACGTCTGCTCCCTTCTCTCCTGACAATCCCTTCCTCCCCACCTTGATTGTATTTTCTTTCTTCAGCTCCTACCTTTTTTACTACTTCCTATACCACATACCTGAACGGAATCAGAGCGAATTCCAACCACAGAGAACTGGCATCTGTCATCAAAATCTACCTCCAGAGATCGCCTGTTTGTTTTTCTTGCTGTACATATGTGGGCTGCAGCATTGCGGGTATTCTAAACCTTTTTCTTTACTCAAATACTCACCTATGTCCCTCAGGAGTGTTTTAGGTGATATTGCATAGGACTTCCATGGCAAACAGGAAGATGAATGTGGCTTTTCACTGTAATTAATAAAGATTATAGGTGACCACGGCAGAAAGAGGCCTTGGTACCCTACAAAGAGCGGACAAACAACTCCCCATGGAAGGCAGCTTTGCTGGTGGTGCCGGATCTCCCCAGCTTCTACACAGCCCCATGAGTTCTGCTGCAAGGTCTGTCCCCAGGCAGCAGCAGTGGCTCGGGATGGGCTCATCACTAAAGGCAACAGCAGAACCAGTTTGGCTGTAATCTCAGCTCCTGACTAAGGGGCACCGGGCAGAGGCCCTTCGGGCGCTTTAGCATTTATGGGGTTAATTGTGTTTTTTATCCTATATACACACACACATGCGCATCGAGACCTTATATAATATAAAAAGGCTCTTTTCTCATATCCCCACGGCGCGCAATAGGACTCCACATATAGCACACCAAAAAAAGAGAAAAAAAAAAGTCCAAACACTGCCAAAATCTACATTTTCTTTTGGCAAACTAGTTAAATCTATTCATAATCTGGTGCCTGAATCAAGTTTCAGACCAGACTAGACTGCCTTGGCTCCTGGTTTTTGTTGCTCGACCTGTCTCTGACTGAATTTAGCTATGATGTTACATCTTTAGCCGTAGAAAACGTCTAATAATGGTAGCCTGTTTTATTTTGCCACTGGAGGGTACAAGTTCCAGCATTTCCGTACTGAGGTCCAATTGGAGCCAGTTTTGGACTTTTTGTTGGACAGAAACTTTCCTTGTTGCTTTTCGCTGTTTTCTTTTTTGCCCTTTTTTTATACATATATAATTTTAATAAGCTTCACTTCTCACAGCTTTCAGAAGGCGCAATGAAAACACAGCAGTGAAACGTCCGGTGTCAAAACCCCATGTTCTAACAAGTCACCTGCCTCGCTGCCTGCTTCAGTACTGGGGGCTCCCCTTGTGCTTCCCCCCCTGAGCACCTCCATCAGTTGATGGTGGTGAGGATGGAGCCGTGGTTTCTGGTGGATCACTTGGGGCTCTTCTCCTACTTTGGAGGCCACAGCTCAGAGCTTGATTTAGATGGTGTGGAAATGAACATTAATATGAATTAGAGTAATCACTGCCTCTGGGGCATGGGCAGTAAAGCCAGTGCTAGTAAAAGCCTGTTGTGAATCCAAAAGGAGATGCACAATCAGTGGTGGGCAAGAAATGCCAAATTTGAGTCCCTGTTCACTTTTATCAATGTAAAGCAAATACATTGAAGCCTTGAGGGTGCTGTTAAATATCCCCCAGGATCAGATGTGCTGCTATACCACCCATGAAATAAATGCACACCCCAGGAGGTGCTTTCTTAAAGCCACCTATTCCCAAGTATAAGGAGGAAAGTAAGACCATGCCATGGATGGATGGGGTAGGGATGAAGGGAGAGGACCCTCCATATGGGCATCAGAAACCTTTGGTGGCATCTCAGTGTCTCTCACTGAGACTTTAGACTGGCATTCCCTGAAATAATCCAGTTCAGATTTTCTGTCAAACTTGCTGCTTGCTGAAACAGGAAATCTTTATAGTTTTATATAATGCTAATAGGCCACCAGAAACTTTGACTACAGGAATATCCCTAACGTAGAGAGCTGAAGAACGTGGACGGGATTCTCGTTTTAGGTATATAGATACGAACCAGAGTGATTACATGGGCTTTGTTAAATTAATCTAGGATCTCTTGGGCTAGGCAGCCACACAACCCTCAGCATGACTAGAAAGGAATAAAATCTCAGGATCTGTTTGGGAAGCAAAATTTGCTTCATTTTGGTTTAAGCATCTTGAATAAAAGTGAGGCAATGAGAGTGATTTTGAAGCCAATTGTATGATGATGAGGCCATGTGATGGGGTCAAAGCACATGCTGCTTTGGGTTTATGCCTTTGTTTTGAATCAAGATTTTGATTTTTAAGGTCAATCTAAGTAAAATGAAGGTTTCGTCTCTGGGTTTTCTCTCAGTAATAAGAGGGAAGATTTATTACTCATCCATAAAATGCCCTGGAGAGTCTACAAGAATGGGGAATACTGAGGAATTGGGGAGCTGCCCCATGGAGCCCGTCTGCTTTCACACTGCTGACACCACAGGAGGCTGATGAAGGGGACAAGGAGGGTACAGTCCAGGCCTCATTTGGACTATTTAGAGCAAATGTAATCTAAACAGGGAGCCAGGAGGCTGGGCTGAGCTGGGGACGCTCCGCCTTGCCAAGTTTGGGTGGGTTTGTGTTAAATTGGATGTCTGAGCGGGTTTTTTTCTGCCCAACCCTCATCATTACATGCTTGCATAGAAAATTAAGTTACCACACCTTTAATGAACTTAATTTCCTAATTCTGACAGAGTTCCCATTGCCAGTGATTCACTCCCTGCTTTTCACACACTTCATCTGTATAACTTGTGTGTTGGGTTTTTAAACCAGGCTGAAACACTGGACTTACTATTTTCTTTTCTCTTTAGCTAGTTGAAACATGGTACATCATAAATTACAATCAATATTATCTTAGGGAAAGGATTCCTCCAATGTTTCCACTCGGCAGGGGGGTTATAGTAAGAGTAAAACATTTCCTGACTCATCCTTTCTGACCCTTCAGCCTTCATCTTCTCTCCTTGCCTCAGACTTCATCAGGAGGAGATGCAACTGAACGAGCAAACACATTGCAGAGCATTGCTCCTTAGACACTGGTGTCTACAGGACACTAATATCTGCATTAACATCTATTAGGACACTAATATCTGTAGGTAATTGAATGTGTCTTCTAATCAGAGCATTTAAACAGTGCCATGTGGTAAGCAAAGTCATGCGAAAACAGAAAACAGAATATTCACAAAATGAACATTATGCATCCTATTGATATAAAAAGGTGGGAAGGGGGATTTAAAAGCGTGAGGTATTAACACACAGTCTCCTTTAACCCAGTCTGATTCTCTGTGCTATGACTCCACTAAGGAGTATATAAATCCTTTATAGCCTTCTGCTTCAGGGACCTATTATCAGGGTATTTGTATGTGTGACTTTAGCCACTGGTCGCCACTAGATTCCTTCATATTGACATGACAGAAATGTATTGTTCCACCCTTCATGGTTCCTACAGTGCCATTGGAGTATCATTTACCCTCTTTTCCCACTCCTATTCTTCCTTTTGTGGTAGTCATCTGGGATAACCTGGCTCCAGTGATGACCATCATTGTGCTATAAGGAAATCACAGAAACTACAGAGGACTTATCTGTGCTGCTTGGCAAATCTGCTTCTAAGGCCACATGCTGGAAATGAGGCTGACACTGATGCTCTGGGCCCACGCTTCTAAAGTGAGTTGGAAGTGTTTTGCAAGGATTTATATTACCACTGGTGCAGCACATTAAACTCAATGAATTTTCGATCAGTTTCTTTAAAAGGATCTAGAAAAAGGAATGTGAATAGTGTTGTGCTTTCACACAGTGATAGTCCCTGCACAGCCCAGTCATTTGCTTTAAAGAGTCGATTACAAGAGGGAAACTGTGTTGTATGAGACGTCCCCAATGACATGATGTGCTCATGAACCTTATGATTTTTCATCCCTAATGGGGTATTTCCACACAAGTGTTTTTGTGAGGTCAGTATATGTATATACTTGATGTGTCTTGCCTGTGCCAGTTATTTCTGTACCTCCCCTTGACACTATACTGCCTATTCAAAGTATGGAAGAGTTTAACAGACTAAAGGCTATTCTCTACATGCATAGTAATATCCATATGATACACAGCTGAAATATGGCATGGTACTAAATGAATATTGCACCTTTAATAGGTACTCAATCACCATGAAATGGTGATGCACAATGCATGAGAAGTTAGCTTAAAATCCAATTCATTCGTTTTATTATTATTGTGATTTAAAAAGGTAGATGTCAGCCAGTTCTCATGCTTAAACATTGTTCCAAACACTCTTTGTTTGATAGTCACAATCCTCATTTCACTCCCCAGCCAAAATACATTCACTGTCAATTAACACCCAGGAGTTCTTGTTTGAAACCATCCTTCAGTTCTAATAGCTCTGCCTCTCACTCTGCAATTTAGCCTAATGTATTCCCAGCAAACAGTCATCAATAAGGACTCTGAATTGTGCTTTCAGACTCTAAAAGGTAGAGGTGACAATTTGTTCTTGTAGCCAATAGTAAAAGAAACAGAGGCTTCACATGGCCACGGTATTACCCCCAGGGTCTGCACAGCGGGTGATGCTCTGCCCGGTGAGCTCATATAGCAGCCAAGTGCCAGAAACCCACATTAGTCCCATATCAATAGCCACTGGGGGAAGGGGTGGTGGGTTTAAACCACAACATGGGTCTGTCTGGAGAACCAGGCTTTCTTCCCATTTCTATGCTGAACTTGTCCAAAAACTGCTTTCTGACTGATTAAAAGAATCGATACTGGCTTTCTGGAGGGAGAGTTTGCTTCCTTTTGACCCTGCTTTGGAGTTCTGTAAGACAAGACCAAATACTGACAAAGCTGGGGCTGAGATTAAAGTACATATAACAAGCCTTAGTGTTGCTGAGGGAAAAAGGCAAACAACCAAGCAACTAACTGTAAACTCTCTCTTAGGGTGAATAAACTGTGATGTGCTTACTGAAAACATCCTCCTGATTAAAAAACTGATGCTATTAAACAGGAGCAGTGAGTTCCTACCTAAACTACAGGATTAATTGTGTTTATCCCAATGTCTTGATTCCAGATACATACAGGCAGAGAGAAATAAAGCCATGGACATTTAACCCCTCAGGCACTGTCATGGCTTTCTTCGAGAGAAACGTTCTCCCACGCCATGATTTATTGACTGGAATCCAGCTATCCTGATCTCTTGTTGCTGGTCAGCTGTATTGCTTTAAAACATGGGAGAGTGACCTGACTTTAAGCCTATGAATATAGTAATTTGCTGTGAAGAGTAGGGCCGGGAATGACTGCCATATTCTGCTGGGTTCATAGGTTATGAGTGCCCCATATCTACACAGGCAAAGCTTTAAAACCCTGCAGTCTTATTATACAGTGCTGGACATACCTTTTAGATATGGAATGATTTGGAAATACAGACCACTATCAGTTCTATGCAACATTAAGTTTAAGAAAACAGGGGTAATGTTAATAGCTTTATTAATCCCTGGTGCCTACACACTATTGTTGGTGGAAGCATTTCTTAATGCTAATACAAATTTGTCCTGTTTATTGCATTCCAAGGGACTTTCCTGTACCCAGTGCACAGTATGAGGGTATCAATAGTTTCTACAATAAACAACTTGCTGTCTGCTGGCTGCTTTTTTCCTGCCATTAAGACAGCAGTTGTTTCCCCTCACCTAGGGGAGCAATCCCAGGAGCCTGAAATCCTTGGAAATTGCAGGCCCTTTCCCAAACACATCCTTTTTTGTTGCTGGCAGCTTTAGTCAGCTACAGACTTGCAGAAGCAATTACTGAAAAATCAGCTTGGCCTCAGTAATGTGCCTCTCCCAATATTGTATTGAAACAATGATTTGCAGTGATTTAAACGGTTATTTATGACCAAACTAAAACCCCTTCTCATTCCCACATCTTCTGAGTGCAGCACAGTGCAATATGGGTTGTGATGTTCCCTGCTGGCACCAGCCAGTGTTTACATCTTTGCCTGGCACCACTTGAAACTGAGTTTGCTTATAAACAGCCTGATATGATCAGTGAACTTCTGAATGATGGATCATGGACCGGTTTTATCCTTCCAAGAGGTCCTGTGAATGCCCTAGGAAAGCTCCTTCAGAGATTTTCATTGCTAGTTATTTGCTTTCCTTGGACTGCATACTCATGGTAGAAGTGATGCTGGATGTCTTTCCTATGTTGATGATGCAGGCTTATTTCTTAAGTAAACTAAGTGTAATTTATACCCATTGCCTTGCCATTTCGCTGTCCTGTCATCAATAAGGCAGTGATTTGTAAGTCAGCTCTGTTGGTTTATGTTAAAACCAACTGTGTGGAAATCAACATTAGTCTATCATCGTTATTAAGTACAAATTCACCACAAAGACAGTCACTCTCAGAATTTCACTTTCTTTCTACCAGCATGAAACAACCTGAATACCTGGTGAAGAATTCAATGGAATACCCAAAAAGTTTCCAATACACATGTAAAATTGATACTTTGGTGTTGACTGGGTTCATTTTTGTTTGTCACTGTGGGATTCATGCTATCTTACCTGCTGAAAGGCTTCAGGAGAACAGCACCTTCATCAGGACTGGGAAATGTGCTGGAAGACGTAGGCCCAGATGAGGATTTTGGCTGCAGGCAAGGTTTTCTTTCCCAAGTGAGATGTTGGATTCTTCTTGCCTGATATGGAACAAAGTTGTTACAAACTAAACTAAAAGGATTAAAAAAAAAAAAAAAAGACATGCAAAACAAACAAGAAATCCCTCCTTTCTGGAAATAAATCCAGAGTTATTCCATCCAAAGAGATGGATCAAATATTTTCAATTTGCAATCAAAGATAGTAGTCCTATCCAGCTGGATTCAAAGGAAAGAGACTGTTCTACCAAATGATAAATTATCCCCTTCTAAGCTAAGACAGATGGGTTGAATTACCAGATTTCTCCAGACAAAAAGCCTGGATGCTGTACAATGAAGAGAGAAGCATCTGAACATACAACAAGACCACTAATAAGGCAACGTTGCTAATGAAGATTTAATAGAATTGTTTATACCTGGTTCAAGTAAAAAGGAGTTCTATTGCTCTTTATCTTATCAGTCTACACCATGCCTGCCTTATATTGATCTTAGGCTGATCACCTCCAGGGAAGTTAAATATTCCCCTCTCCTCCTCAACACATAATTTGGCCCTGTGCTTTGTGTCATTTGGTTTCCCCCAAAGCATTGGAGATTCAGTTGTAATTGTATGAGATGTGAACTTGTATGAGGTTCATTGACACCTCCGGACCTTGCTGAGACCATCCCAGTGAATTATTATTTGTTATTCTACATAATGCAGTGTTTCCTTGTTGGCATAGAGATTACCCCTGAAAAAACTCCAGCTTGTTCTTCCACCCACACGCCAAGCAGAAAAGCATATAATGCAAGTGTTGGAAGGGACAGATTGATGACACATTACTCTTGTCCTGATATACTTCGAATCCAAAAGAAGTTCCCAACAGGCAAAAGCAATAAACTAAAAGCAGGAAGGGAAAAGAACAAAGGCAGTGAGTGACAAGATCACGCTGTTGTTTCTGCCAGCTACACTCATAACAGATTGCTCTGGACAGTGGGGGAAAAGCATGGTTCACTGGAAATAGAACCAATACATTTGCCATTGTACCTTCAAAACAGCCACTGGAGTCAGGAGCACCTCACCTCTTACCCCAGCAATGAATTTCTCCTGGAAATCTGGGGCAGTTGGTCAAAGTAAAGCTTCATTTGTTTCCCCTGGGGCTATTCAGAAGGTTCCAGTTCCCCTGGAAAATTTCAGGCTGGACGTGGGAATGGTTTTAAGTTTTGTCCATATGAAAAGTTTTTTTCCACTGTTTATGTTTTTTTTCCGAGCCAACCTGCACGTTGGAACAAGGAGGACTTGTCAACGAGGACGGGAAGAAATCTGATGGGTCCAAACCAACACTGCAGATCCTGAACACCCCCAAAAGCTGATGACCTGAACCTCGTGGCTCAGATCGTATCTGCTTGAGAAGCTGCTTTAAAAGTGTCTGATCCAACACTGAATCTGCCAAATGTCTGCAGAAGTCTTAAACCGAATCAGCCAAATCTGGTAGCTCCATTTCCTTGTAGCAAACAGGGATATGGGAGGAATTTGCCAGAAGTCCATCTATTAAGGAATCCTCTCAGATGATGTTAGATGAAAATACAGTGCTTATAAATGCAGACTCAGTCCTTGATCGCATTAGTTCCAGCTTGGTTTTAAATGAATAAGGTAGACTAATCCGAGCAATGCAAAAGCATTCCTGGTCTTTTTTAGTCCCCTTAGTCCCATCCTCCATGATTAAGCCAAATCAAAGAGCAATGTTTGCTGGCAAATCTTTAGAAAATACTGGAACCAAAGGTTATTCTAATGTATAAATCCCAAGGCAACAAACGTCATAGGGTTGCTTACACTGGACCACAAGCGAAAGGGAATTATTTTTGTTTCTTTAATCTACTTAATAACTGAAAGAGGGAGAGAGAAAAAAACCCAACAAAACCCTCTTTCTGCACTTTTGATTAGGCAGCGTTCATCACAGAGCTCATGAGATTTGGTGAGCAGTTCTTGTTTAGAGAGCCTGGAAGAAAGACATTAGCAGTGAAAATTAGAAGTTGCTGTTTATCCACTATTTAGGTATCATGAGGGCAGTTTCAGCACATGGCTTTCCTGGCCAGGAGCACAGCGGTGACACAAAGAAGCCAGTCTCTGTAGAATAAGATAACAACCCCTGGATTTAACAGCTGAAATACTGGGCCTCTTCCACAGGCACCTAAGGTACACGTGGAGACTGGGAAGACAGCATCAGCTGAAGAAACGTCAGCCTTGTGCACTGAGCTGGGAACATAAACCTGAAACTCTGATTTTGCTGTTGTTGGCAGGTTCAGACAGTCCTGACCCAGCAGCAATGTTCTGCAGTGACTCCTTCAGCATCACGCAGAGGAGATGCCAGCAAACGTGAATGAGGTGATGAGCAGCAGCTGGGAGGAGAAACATTAGCATTATCTCCACGACAGGGACACAGTGATTCCACAGAACACAAAAGCAGAGAGAGAAGCTTCTGCGTACAAGCTGCTCCCAGGGACATTTCAGTTGGATGAACAAAGAGAACAATCAGCCATTGGAATCCTCTCCTCAGGGAAGTGGTGGATTCCCCAGTGTTGGACACTGTTAAGATTCAACTGGACAGGGTGCTGAGACATGTAGTTAAGGCCATGCTTTGCCTAGAAAGGTTGGACCAGATGATCTTTGAGGTCCCTTCCAACCTGGAATTCCATCATTCTATGATTCATGTATGAAAAATTTAGCTGACACTTGGAGTCTGCTCACTGTCTCAGCTCCCACTCCTCTGCTCTTCAAAGGAGGGAGGGATAATGCTTACAAGGTGAGCATCCAGCAGCCTGGATGCTCATCCCAACTGACCCAGTCCCAACTCTAGCAAAGCTCCCACAACCCCAGCCCCAATCCTGCATAGGACATATGAAATTATATGCTACCTAAAGTTTCTGTCTATAAGTAGACTAATTGCCACAGACAAATTTCCTTTGTTTAAGAAGGAAATACCAGGAAAACAAGTAAAAGAAACCAAAGATGGGGAAGAATACGCCCAGATTCAATTTATTTATGATTTAGTGAAATCCTTTTGTTAACCCCCCATTTACAGCTTTTCTGCTATCATGTTTTAAATATAAGGATATTTTGTATTCCTTCTTGAACTGCAAATAGTGAAAATAAAACTGAAAATCACTTAAATCTTACAAATCAACTAGGCATTTTTGGCTTTAAGATAAAACATTAGAAAGTGTGATAAATTGTAGTATCAAGCTGTAGAAACTTCATACATCCTACCGCAAGTCCATACACCTGAAGAGATCACCACACAAGGATCAAATCACGGCTGATGTTTAAAATGCCACGCTTTGGGGCAATTTGGGCAACTATCTGGCATTTCTGAAGGCAGAAGAGCAACAAGCCTTGAGGTATTTTAAAAACACCAACCACTTTAGCAATTTCTACTGATTGTCTTTCAACTTCCTACAGGTCAGTAAGCAGTTACTTGGATGCTTTAAAAGGTGTTTTAAAACCTGTGGTATGTGGTTGTTTCTGGATTGGATGTTTCATTGGATCTCACTGGACTAACTATGGATTACATGACTCCAAAGCGATTACAAACTTGCTGACTCAGCTGATGCCATCCAATGCAATGCTTCCTAAAAATCAGAGGATACTTTAAATTTTTCAAACACAGAAAAGTTTCTATGTTAAATGTAAGGTACACATTCCCCTTCTCAAAATGTTCTTCAGGAGAACGTAAATGCATGCATATTAATCATAATAATCCATATCCACATCCATTTGGATGAGGCAGTAGAATATATACACCCACATGGTATTTTAGTTGAAAACAATCCCATAGAATGGGAAGCAAAAAGGAAGGTGGGCGACTTGGTTGGACCTTGCAGTATTTTTTTATATGAAGCGAATTTAGCTGAGCACACATTTTGAAGGGCTGCTCTGAGGCTGATGCTAATGGCTTTGCCAAACCCCCAAAATAACTGACAAACGTAATGGTCTGAGGGGTGGTTGAGCAGCATTTGCTGAATGCTAAATTCAGTTCGTTGGAAAGAGGTATTTTGGCCTTATGAAAACAACCCATTTAATATGGAGGCATGAGCAGAATAGAATAGACTAAGAAACTCAAAGATTATTTCAACAGCAGCTGGGCTGGTAATTATGGAAACGCTTTGTACACGAGTGATGTGTACAAAACAATAAGGACATTCTCGTGGCTGTGATGCCTTCAGTTTTTGTTGTTCGTGCTTCTTGTTCAGGGTGAAAAGAGTTGGGAATAACGGGGGTTTTTTAGGAAGAGATGTATTCTAGAAACTGTGGTTTTTTTGCTCCCAGCCATAGGTGGTGCTGGCTGAAGAATGAGGAGATCCTGAGAGTTGCCAATTTGACTTATGAACCATGTTTTCCATCTTGTCTTATGAGTTAAAAGGGGGGAAAAAAATGATTGTATCTGCTATGCTTCCCTCAAGGTATTTGGGTAAATGCTTGTTTTAGTCTCATTAAACATGCTACGGAAGTGTGTAAAGATACCTGCAAGTCTTCTGATTCAGCAGGAAGCGGGGTTAGTTCATATGGGAGTGCAGCGCATTAATCTGGAAGTATATGGCAACATACACTCATACAAATCATACAGCCAGGCTCGACGTGGAAAGACTGCAGAGCACGGCTGCCCTTTGCAGGCTTGTCTTGACTCTCGTGATCAAAGCTCCAATCAATCACCCAAGCCCAGGCAGCTGCCCAAGCTGGGAGACGCCGCGCTAGACCCGGAGTGGCCTAATGGAGCCATGCCTTTAAAGCAGCCAGAACCTGGCAAATGAACAAACAAAACGTGATTGTATCTCACACGGAGCCGAGGGGAGCCTCTGCCCGCTCAACGGAGGTGAGGTTAGATGGAGTGCGAGCTCACTGCCAGGTTTGCTTTGGGGACCAGAGCGCTGAGGTGGCTCAGTCCATCAGTGACAGCGTTTGGGGCTTTTTTCCTGAAGAGAAAAAGCCTGGTCCTGCTGTTGTGGAGGTTATCAGGACTCCTGGGAGGATCCGCAGGAGAGGAAAGGGAAACTGGGAATGGAAATTCCTGCTGCGAGTGGTACAAGGTTCAGATCTAGGTGATAACGCCCAGACGGCATCTGTTTCCAAGGGAAGACTTTGACTGTCCTGAACCAAAGCTTTGTTCCACTTCCTTAAAAAGCTGTGGGGCAAGAGGCTTTCCATGTTCGTTATCTTTCTGTTTGCCTTCCAAACGGGATTGGTGACTTCCCCACACCTTCTGCTCGTGTCGGAATAACATTGTGCATGTTTGTAAACTTGTGGAGAGATTACTCACAATAAAAATAAACGACTGCTTTGTGCAACAAATCTAAGGTGACCGCATGGGGAAACCAAAGCGAGTAAATAAAGGTTTCTTCTTGTAAATCTTGATCATTATTGCTCACATTTGAAGCAGAAAAGCTAGGCAAAGTCTTAAATTAACATCGGTTTCCCATGCTGCCTTAGTGCTTGAAAACAAGGTTTTGAACCAAGCCAAATTAGTCATGATATTTAACAGAAAACTTTAAACCTAGAGCCAGTTTAGGTAAGTTTTGCTGATCCTGTAATGTAACTACACCCTCTGCCCTCCAGAAGGTCCACAGGCTGAGAAACAAGCTTTCCAGGACAACATAGTGCGTGAAATGTGATGAATTCAGCTATACTATTTCCCCATAAGAAACTGCCTCCCTCCTTATTCCCCATGAAGACAAAGCAGCACATGTGCGCAACCTGAAGTTCAGTACATCCATCACCTGCAGCTCCCAAGCTTTTCGCTCCTATCTATTCCTGTGATGAACACAGGAACCAAGTGAAACTCCCAGGCAGACCATGCCATGAAGGGTTTCCCATCCAACCTGAAGCACAGAAATGGTCTGCGTTTTCTAAAGCAGAGGCAGAGATTGAGGGTGGATTTGTTTCCCTGCACTTTGGCCATCTAAAAATTAAGCGTCTAGTCCAAACTAGTTACCTAAACCCTCTGTAATTAATGGAGGAGACAGACATATCCAGAAAACAATCCAGCCCACTCGTCTTGGACAGTTGTCTAACAGAGGGATGATTCATCCTCCCGCTGATTATCAAGGGAGTCTACATAACTTGGAGGACTAGGGTTAGGTTCGACAAATCCCATCTCACCCTCTTGCCCACTGTTGTGCAACATCCCGCAGTGCAGGTAGGAAACCACCCCAGACTGACAACGTTTTAGTGCTCTAGCTTTTCTCCTGCAAGGGTTTGATCCAAACCCCACTCCGATGCAAAGAAGACCCTTTTAGAATGAATAGCAGTGCCAGTTTGGCAGTGCTCAGGCTCCTTGTCCTCTCTCTGCCCTGGGGTAATCAATGCTTTGAATCCAGCTCAGAAATAAGCAGAGACTGAGAACAGTTTACATGGACTTATGTTCTTGGAAAGATGTCAGCACATCACTTTAAATACCACAGAAATAAGATGCCACTCGGGAAAGGGAATCTGAACAGGGGTAGCTGTCAAACACACCTAACGTGAGGGTATATAGAAATTAATAATTAATCTGTTAATACCAGGCAGCTGCACATACAGATCTCCAGTGCCTGCCATGGAGTGGCATAATCCAAGCAGATTTGGCCCACTATTAAAGCAGAAGGGTGGGGTAGTGTCCCTGTCACTATCTAATATTACTGAACAAATGTAGTTAATATTATTCATGGTGTTACAGCTGCGTGTAACAGGGCAATGGCAGATATGTCGTGCTAGGCATATCCTGGGGGAAAGGAGCACCCAAGATTTCTGCTTCACGGAGGGAAGACACACACTGAGAGCCAAAAAGCTCCATCGCCGTGTTATACAAACAGGCAATCAGACCTTCTCTCCTTGCTTCTTTGCCAAACTGCACGGTCACAGAGCTCAGTGTGAGGGCTGCAGAGCTGGATGCTTCCGGCAGACAGCAAGGAGAAAACTGCCTGCAGTGATCCAGGTACTGCAGCAGCAACTGGTACCGGCTGCTGCAGCAGACACCTTACAGCAGCCAGATAGGGAATAACCTAACACCAGGAGAGGTTTCTTTCTCTATTTGCCGAGTCGGAGTTTGGACTGAATCCTGAAGAACAAGAACGTATAGCTAAGTTTGTCTGTAACCTTTCCAAGTGTGGTGCTGCGTATCCTGGACCATTAGTGACTTAAGTCCTTGGAAGCCCTCATCTCTCTCGACAGCACACAGATGCTCTCAAAAGGTTACCTCACATCACTCCAGCTTTAGGGAACGCACGCTGAGATAGCTTTCAGTCTCTGCCACCCACACCCCTGTGCTGGCACCGTGATAATTCACAGCTATTCCTGTGGAACACATCCAACAGCACAAACCCCCCCTTACATTAAAACAAACAGAAACAACGAAAACCACAGCGCGCTTTAAGGGAGGGATGGATTAGAGCAACGCATGACTCTATTTTCCCCAACACTTCTCCCACTCACAGATACTGAATGAGATCCCAGTCTCTTATTTAACTCTGCTTACTGTCAAGGCTTCGGAAAAAGGGCTACTGCAGCTTACATTCTGCAGGCTTCATTGCCATGCCAGCTCACACCTTCTAAATCCCAGCTTTATTTGCATGAGGGTGGGACATGTGAACCCACGGAGGAATCGTTCTAACAAAGCAACCTACTGCCACCGTTTGATCAGAGCAAGCTTTGCAGGGCAAAGTCCCGAGCTTGCTTGCAAGGGCCATTTGTCTTCATCGGAGAAGTGGAAAACACTTAATTGTGTGCAAGGCTGTAGTGCTCTGTGAAGAAAGAAGTGTTACGCTAGTGCTTAAATACACTGTGAGTAGAACTTTGGACTTGTGTCCATCCTGGGGGCTCAAATAAGCAAATATGGCCAGACTGCAAATGCAGTCCCTAAAACATACCACATGTAAGACACCATGCACGTGCTGATCAGCCATTTCCATTATTTTAATGAGGCTTTTTCTGTTCTAATGATTGCCAAGTTATGCGCAAGGATGAGCACAGCCCAAATCACTACAGGAACTGCAAACACAATACCACAGAGGCTGTGCTACAAGGTGCAAACACTGAAAGGAACAGGCAGCTCAACTTCTTTATCTTTATAGTGTTTTTGATGCTGGAACCATCCAACAGGCAAGCTATGGAGATATCATCATCCCAGGAGATAAGGAGTGCAACTGAGGAAGAGGAGGTCATTGCTATTTCCAGTAACACATGTCCAGAGGTAGGCACGATGTCAGTGCATACCTGGGAACGTGAGAACCCTTAGGCACTGAAAGCCCGTACGAGGGAATACAAATCTCAGGAGCATGGAGCCTGTGGGATCCTTGTCACTGAATTCAAATCAGTTTGGGTCAGTGAACATGCCATCCTTTCCCTTTTCAGATATTACAGGGCCCTATGGCAAAGACAGCAAACTCTGGAGCTACCTAAACTCTCAGCCAAGTCCTGGAGTACAGTGCCAAGAAGTGTTGGTGCTGTGCTGACTTTACAGACCTGACAGGGCTCTGCCTTCCTCCAGGACACTCCAGCTCCCCTTGAACAACCTAGTGCTGCCTTGTGCTCCATGTCCATTCACAGAGCCACTGTTCAGGAGTGATGCCCTCGGGTACCAACTGAGCAGTGCCATGCTTTGGACAGTTCATCGTATCAGCATGTGCATGGGTAGTGAGAGGAGTACTGGTGGTCACCTCCCATACAGCCCTGCAGCCACCTCTGGGATGGCTTTGCAGGAGCTAACTCTGCTTTGAAGTACATTTCTGCTCCTATAGCTCTGTGCATGGGTTTGAACCTCAGACAGCCCTGGTGAAATGATGATTTAAACTGACCTAAATTCCAGGTCAAGCAAAATTTAGGTTAATTTCACTGATGTCATCTCTACATTTTAATTGGCATAAACCCCCTGGGGCAGGGAGTTTTTCCAGGGAGTGCGTGTACGAGCGGAATCCACTGATGGAGTCTCACACAGCCTCTGAAACCCCCGATTCCCAAGTCTTTTTGTATTCACCTCTATGCATTCACATCAAGGTGCTGCCTTCCTACCACCTCAGGAGAAAAAGAGGCACACACACACTGAAAAGAGGGGACGAAGGGAGTGATGCTAACCGAGCCCTGCCAGAAGCAGCCATTTCTGAGATTGAAAGATCAGGAAAACATAAATGCAAACAGAGAGCCCATTAAACACTGGTGGAAAAATGGAAGCCCTGGAAAGTCTCCAATATAACTAAAGAGCAGGCCAGGACTGGAGTGATTCTGTGTTTGTTTTCTGTCCATTTTTCATGGTTTGCTCATTGTCACTTCGAGCTCTCCCAATATCGTTAATACAGCTTGACCAGTGTTAGTTCTAAGGAAAATATTTTCATTTTAAAAAAAGACATTTTCCTGAAAATCATTTTTTGGAATGTTGATATATTGTTGAAATACTCCTTTTTCTAGAAACAATTCCCTTTTTTTTAAGCAATGTTTGTTCAAAATTTTACTGGAAATATTACCAAATCTCTGCCCATTAGTCACATATATCACATTTGTACTTTACAAGACATGCTGGAAAGAAGTGTAAAATAGGGCCATCTGTAACGCAGTGAAATGCAAGCAATGTTGCTTGCGGGAGCACAATTGTTCTTGGTTTAAAGTCCTGAGTGGTTCCAACAATCATCCCAAAAATGCACACTATTTACAGTATTGTGACTCAAGTATGTGCTGACAAGGAGGGGAAGGCTGCTTAGCAAAGCTTTATGTATGAATGGTGTTCTGCCATCCTTGTTACCCTCCTTCTCAGGACTCTTTCCCATCCCACCAAAATAGTGTTTCCTTGCTCTCCCATTTCCAACACAGAACTGACACTCAATATGCCAAAATCTCCCCCATTTCCATCCTTTTTCTATCATGCTTTTACCTTATGGATGCTCAACTCCACCTATGGACTAATTAAGTGCATGAAACTACCTTCAAATTAATCTTGTGTGGAAGGTGAGATGCTAATATGAGACAAACTGACCCAGGGACACATAGACAAACTGCTTCCAGGACCCCAGAAACCTGGCCCAAGTGATGGGGAAGGACTTGGTGTCCCTCAGGGCAATTCAGGGAGGTGGATCTCCAAGTGGACCATAGCCACCCTGCGGCAGAAGCACCTCGCCCATGGGCAGGTAATACAGGGATTAGGTGCAGCAAGGGGAAAAAAAAGCTTAGGAGTAGCCAGAAAATGACACCCCGGGGGTGAATTGTGACTAGTTTAGGGGGAAAGGAGGTTCCTCAGCTGCTTATTAAAGAAGTATCTTAATCACAGTAATAGCTTAATTTTGTGTGTAATTACAACTCTGCTCTTCCCTCACTCCTCCACCCTGTCAGTGGTTAATTTTGCACACACTGTGTGCACATTAAATATTACCCTGCCATATACATGGGGTACTTATTGACACAGATGCAGCACACTTTAAAACAGGAGGGCAGAGGGGAGGGAATAGGGAAGCACTGGAGCCAGGACACAGGGCCCAGCCCCACTGCAATGGTAATTTGTGGTTTTTCCTCCAACGTTTAGTAGCCACAAAGAAGTCTTAGAAATTTCTGGTCAGAACCAGGACTCCCCTGTTCCTCTGCAGAGGAACACTGAGCCCTTACACTCCAACCCAATAAATATTTCATCTGGTTTGGAGGGAGAAGGGGTGGAGCCCAGCAGAAATTGTGTTTCACAGATGCCAACGGCAGCTCCGACCCTCTAAAAGCCAAATCCTACCTTGCCTCTGGCCTCTGTGCGTGTCCGCACGAGCACAAGGGCATCTGTGCTTGCACAGGCGCTCAGGGCACCGGGATGGTGATGCCTGGGTGATGTTGGTGCTGATGGGCAACTGTGGCAGCTGAGCATGTCCAAAGGCTGCCCATAGAAAACTGCAATAAACTGGAGAGCCCACACTGGTAACTGAATGGTAAAACATTATGCACAGAGAGCAAACTCAAAAATACACTTATATTCCTGTCTCTTAATGTAAAACACTCAGCCTTTACTCTACAAAGCCCTTTGCCTGACACAGATGATAATCACTAACCAATAACCAGTATTATGATGCCAGTTTAGAGGACAGCTTTCTGGAAAGGTATTTATTTCACCTTCTGTTTTACTCCAAGTGTTATCTTGGGCAGATTTTGGTGCCAAGTTGGAGCCCTTCCTTTAAGTTTAATCATCCCTCCTTGCCTTCCTGAAGGCATTTGCTCTACTTCAAGTATTGTGATCAGTGACTCATTGACCAGGGAGTTTTAGGATGTCCTGAAGAATATCTTATACCTGGTGTTAAGGATTTACATCTCTATGTACATTTCTGCATGACTCTTCTTGTGTTTCTTCACAAGTCTGATCCCTCCTTTGACTGAAGCGCTGCCATTTACCCCAGGGGGGGATGTTGCTGAGTTTTCAAGAGGCACATGGCTCTCTAGGATGTTTTAACTGTGAACAGTAAAATCCTGAAAGACTCTCATAAAAAAGAATAGCTGAGCAGCCAACATCATAAAGATTCATCTTACAAACTGCTGCTGCTCTCTCAAGGAAATAAAAGGCATGGTGCCCTCCAGTGTGATGATGAGGAAGAGAAACCTATGCGTGTACTCAAGGCAATAGGAGAATAACCTCATTTTATACATTAACACAGCAGCTTCCAAAAGTCCACGTGGGCCTAGCACCAAAGGGAATCATCTACCCAACCATTCTGGACAAATAAGCTGTGACAAAGAAAGGGTTTGAAATCAGTACACAGAGTTAAGCAAAATCTCCATGCGGAAGGCGATCCAGATCTGCATTTCCAAAGTAAGCTGAAGAGGGACGGACATGGGAATTTGCAGGAGGATTGTGTTCCCGTAGCTCATAATCACTACGGGGAATAAATCAGGGGCAGTATTATTTAGGGGAGGACTCTAATCTAATGCTAAGTGCTTTTAATGCTGAAGGGAAATGCCCACATCGCTCTCCTGTTGCTGCCCTCTGAGGGACTTATATTTGGATTTTAATAGATGTTAGTGAAAGGAAGATTTAATCCTGCCCCAGCTCATCCCAGACCTCTGTGACTGATAAAACTGAGGGTATGCTGGGAGTTTGGAGTATACAGGAGACAGACCCATAAAAAAGAAACCCATCCGTGTTACCCTCCACAAGCCCATCCCAGCCTGAGGGACTGCGGTGCTGCTCTCCGTACCGCCATCAACATCTTCCACACAACAGGCAAATACACAGACCCCATGAAATCGAGTCTAAGCCAAATACACAGGAATAGAAACCAATGCAGGCTGCAAACAGAGGAGTCTCTCAGTAAATGACAGTGTTAATAGCCCCTGAAGATTTAATGGTTTATCCTTTATTTAAACTCGACTGGACTATTGTATCACTTTGGGACTAAAAGCTACAGGTTACTGTATTATCTCCTTTTGCTCCATTAATTCTTTGGACTGTCAGGCTTTTCCTGAAACACTGAGACTTAGTAAGTCAGCTGCCCTTGCTGTGTTTCAGACAGAGGAACAGTGTCAGGATCACGTTGTACACAAGCTACAGAACTAAAACATTGCTATTAACAACAACCAGGGCCACAGATGCTCGGGGCAGCACAAGACCGAGTAGCTGATTCCCTTCTGCAAATGCAGCAAGATCAGCCCCAGGGGAGCTGGGTAAAGCATTAGAGCATCCCTTCTGTGGTGCATTTCTCCCCTCCAGAAGGTCAGAGGTTTGGGGACCGCTCCGACTGCTCAGCCCTTGGTTTATTTTCAGACCGAACCGATTAGTGTAGAACAGCAAACAGTCTTTGGGTAACCTGCAAGCAAAGCTTGTCTGGGTGTTAGCTCCAATTTGTGAGCCATGTTGAGGATTTTCTGGGCCAAGCCATTAAGTTCAGATTTCACCTCATTACAACTGGCCCAACTGAGAGAAAAGCCTCCACGTTCACTTAAATGGACTTGTGTGAATTTCTCTTTGGGGAACAGCATGCCTTTGGGAAATAGCTGGGTATGTTCTTCTATCTTCAGTTCTTTCTGCGGTGTTTAGGACTGGGATTTATCCTCATGGAAAATGGCCTCACATCAAAGAAGTTGCTATAAAATCGAAAATGACCATTTACATTGAAAATGATTGATAACAGGTTTTAAAAGTCTGCATTCGGTTTGCTTGGAGGTTGGTACCATTTCTGATTTAGTAACTTACTATTATTAACAGGAACAAAACGCATTAGCTTTGTACAAGCTGCAAACAAGAAGAGCGAGTGACGAGGAAAAGACCACCTAGTTTCATTGTATGAACCTATATAGAAAGTACAAACAATGAAAAGGGTTCTGAAGCCTGAATAAAAATTATCCAACTGAACCACTGAGTTTTAGCTGCCTCCAAGAAAAAAAACCCTTCAGACTGACAAGGTGACAAGAAAAAACAAATCTTTCCCATATTCCCTCAGTTTAAGTTAAGATACATCTAACGGTGAAGGGAAAGTGATTATTCTATTTTATAGATCTGATTTTAATACTGATGGCGTCTCTCAAACGAGAAGAAAGAATGAAACTGGAAATAGACATTACTGTATAAATTCACGAAAGGCTGCAAATATCATCCTGTTTAAAACGATAATAAATCAGCCTAGATCCTGAAGCCTATTTATTATGCTTGGAATTAGCAATAATAAAACCAAAGCTTCTGCAATATTCACAGTGGAATTTAATGGAAATAAAATGAACCTCCACAGTTTGATTTTGCGCTTAATGCATTGTCGTATTTTTGGACCCAAGGCGCTTCTAAAATTACATTACTTGAGGAGCTGTAATAAGTGTGTTCAAGTGTAAATGGCCATACTCCTATCCGGGGTTCGCGAGGCCGGTGGTCCCTCCATGCTCCCCTCTGGAGGCAGACACAGGCATCCTGCCATGCTCCCCAGTGGGGCCAGGGGTGTCCCAAGGTGCCCCAAGAGCCAAGTCACCCCCCTGCCTCCTTGGCTTCACATTTGTCAAAGCCAGGGTGGTTTCAGGAACGGGATCTGTGGATAACTCACAAATGGAATGGAGCTGTATGTAGGTTCCAAAAATAAAACTGCGTTTCCATATGCTGATCTTTGCTAAGTTTGTCGACATCTTCCTTATTTTTTCTCATAACTTATATATTTTGCAACATCTTTTAAAAAATGAACTTTTTTTCCGTAGTCTTTTCACCTCCAGAAAACCAACAGTTCTGAAAACCTTCTCAATATTCCTTTTCTATTAAAATGAAAACAGCAGAAAGAAAGCTTTAAACCTAACTCCATGGGGGAAGCTCTCACTGGGATAGCCTCAAACGGGGCCATCACTACCAAAAGAAAAGAGTATTTCTGAGGAGACTCGCATCCAATTCCTTTGAGGAAAAATTCAGATGTGATTTAACCCTGCGTTTCAATGTTTAACAGTTGGCTGGAGCAATCTCCATTACGCCATAACCAGATGATTCTGATATCATCTGAGAAAGAAAATGGATTAATATGAGCAACTGCAGAGAAAGAAACATCCTGTTTTTTTTTCAAGTATCTCAAAGAGTTTAAACAAATGTGGTTAGTGGAAATTAAGCAAATAAAATGAAAACAAATAGAATTATTTCCTATATGAATACCCCCACTAAAGGGAGAGGGGTTTTATAAAACATTCTCTAAACAGGAACTTGCAGAAACATACCCAAATGCAAACAGTTCCTTTTTCTTCTCCACCATGCACTCAGTGAAATGCATGTAACAACTTCCACGCACATTAACTGCTTCTTTTCCTATTTGTATTACAACTACGGGTTAGTTTTTCCCCTAATGCAGGACATCTCAAGCTTGACTTCGAACAGAGTCACTGGGTTCACATTCAGATCAGCCTGGACAAGGCTTCATGCAAATTTTGTCTAAGTTCCAGTGGAAAACACGCACACAGAATATGGCTTTATTGAATTGAAGCTGCTTCAGGTCAAGGTTTGCATTACGGTTTTCTTTAGTTTGAACCTGAAATGCAAAGTTGCACACCGGCTTACAGCCTCATGCGAGTAGGACCAATAGAGACCTCAGAGTGCCACAATTAACTTCCCTCTCCCACACCTTCACGTGGCTTTAATTGTAACATATTAAACCTATCAAATCATGATCCTTAACCAAGAATGTTCTATTCATTGTTTTAAAGCTCTAGCACACAACATCAGCTGTGTCCATATCAGCTGTTACCAGCCCGGGTAAAACACAAGGAGCTTTCTGAAAACAGGGAACAACCCATTGATCTCTGGCATTAAGCTGCTATCAGGCTGCCAGTTAAATACACGGTAGCTCACGATAGGGATGAAACGCTGAAATACAGCCCTTGCTTCTCCTGGGATATAAAAAGAGAGGAATGGAAGGAAAAACAAACAGTCTGGGAACAGGGGTGTTGGCAGCAGCGGCAGAGCTGGACACGAGGAGCTGCCGTCTCTGGACTCGTTCATCCCCTTCTCCAACGCTTATTTTCATGCACATTATTAACTAAGCAGAACGTGCACTCATTTTCTTGCTTTGCCCATTGCTATTAACCCGTTCCAATGCAGAACATTCCCTGGTTCGATGCAAGACGCACTTTCAGTGTTAAACCTGTCTGCAGCTGCTTTGCCATCGCTCCGCTGCCCTCTTCAGATCTACACTGGTTTAACCCTGGCCTTTCTTTAGAGGAAACCTTAAACAGCAGACACTAAAATCACCACAAGTATCACACGGAGAATAATACACACGCCTAATAAGAAAAGCCCCGAGGCTTTGAGCAGCTCCTGCCTGCAGTTTGTCTAATATACACGTGTTATAAGTTTGCTCTTAAATCTCAGATACAGACTTTACCCACAGAAACAAAAAGCAGGTGGTGGCAGAGGCAGGAATGGGATGTCAGTTCTGCCAGGTCGATTGACTTCATCCCAAGTTTAATGATGTTTCGTAGGTGGGTCTCAATTTTCCATTAAAAGGAAAAAGGCATTTTTTAGTCTATACAGAGAAGCAAAGCATGAAAAATGAGGGCTTCACCATTTTGAACATGATTCTCACATTTCACTGACTTGTAAAGGCAGCCTCGGAGGGAGCCTGCTCTGCTCCTTGCTGTATATTAAGGCGCTTTCCACTAACAGGCATGGGGAAACCTCCAAATCCAACATCCACCTCATGTATTCTACATGTTTTAAAACCATTATGTAAAATAAAAAAGCCAATTGCCAAAGTGGCAATGGGCCTCGGAATGACAAAGTGCTCTGCAGACACGCAGAGCTCGCAGGTTGCCTCTGCTCTAGCTGAGACGCGGACATGCAAAAAAGAGCTAAATGGGTGGAAATTATAAGCATTTGGCTCCTCACTTCATTTTCATTCCTCCTCTTGTTTCATGGATGAGTGGTTTCCAGGGGCCTGGGAGAGGAGACACCTCCCATGCTGGTGGTGTCACCACGTGGGGCAGGGGATGCGCTTGCCTACACTCCCTATGCCACATATGCCAACCCTGGGACCATACAAATGCTCCCTGAAGAAGGCAACCACCACAAGCCAATCTCTATGGTCCCTGCTAAAGGTACAATCACCTTTCTCTGCTGCCACTTAGAAGTCTGCTGGTTCAGGATGGTGCTGGGACCTTGGCTGGATATTATGCCCATGAGCCAGTAAAACACTGCTTGCTTTTGCCTTCTGTGAGGCAAGAAAGCCGGCATCCCTGTGGTGAAAGCTTCCCAGATTTACCTTCCTCAACATCTGTACAGCTCTGGCTTGCTGAATGCTCCCTTGCTCCTGCTTGGGCAGGGGTGATTTACGCTTACCCATCATCCCAGTACACTCCCCATGCCATTCCCCACTGTTACAGGTGCTGATGCTCCTAGACCCATCCGATGGCAGCACCTGGGTGGGATGGGAATGTTTCTTCCCAAGCAGCTCCTCCTCACAGATACACTGCACATCTGTGTCTGGCGAGGAGCTTGGCCATTTATTTTTCCTCTCAGTAGGCATGTTTGGAGCTGTGGGTGGCCTCCCCTGTTTAAAATAAAGAAGCCAGGAGGAAGCTTTGTTCTTTGCAGACTGAAAAACAAGGAGCCTGTCCTGTGCTGTGCAGAATAAGAGGGTAGCTTGGCTTGAAGGAAACGAGAATGCAAAGCAAAAAGAAGGAGAAAACAACCTTGTAGAAGGGCAGGCTCCGCTGCCGTGATTATGGATAGTCCGCATTACAGGAGCTCTTGTTTCAAGAGGTGATCAGAAGTTCCAGATACCTGATAGCAGCTCACAGCTACAGAAGAGTCTTGAGCCATGTTTTATCATATTTATATTCCCAGAGCTATCAGCCCATTTTGGTTATACATGGAAGGGGGAATATGCTTCATCCTTTTAGTCGCTTTATACTAAAGGACATCTTTGGAGCTCTGCTTGCCATTCACCTCCACTTCTATCTATTTGAGGCACGCAATAGTCCCTTTAATCATGGCTTTCAGCTGCATTAAAGGCATGCAAAAGAAGCAGAGCTAGAACAGGGGTTTGTTATTTATTTTAAATTCAAGGCCTCCCAACAGATTGCAAAACCATCTTGGCAAATCCAGAGACACCAAATTCCCTGAAAAATTACCCCGAGCAGCTCAGCCCAGTCCATTAGTCGTGGGCATACATACAAGGACATTACAGCACAAAGCACGAAGGACTAAGTCACCTCATAGATCCTCCCAGCCCAAGACAGGTTGGTTTGCTGCTTTCCCTTTCACCATTCTATATCTTTTAATCTCATAATAAATATTCCCCTCCTGCAATGGAAATTTGTCCACTGTAGGGACATTTATGACTTGTCATCGGATGCTGGACCAACAGAAACCCATCAGGAGCAAGCACGTGCATCGCAGCCTTTTCACTCCCAATTGTTTCTGACACACAGAATGAGTCCTGGATGTTTCTGGTCCTGTGTGCCACATCCTGACAACGTAAGGAGCAGGGCGTAGTGCCACCAGCCCTTGATTTACATAGTGTTCATTATATCACTGCTTAACTCAGCTCCGTGCATCCAGTGTAAACCCCATTTTTCTGTCTGAAGCTTGGCTAAGGAATGGTAGGAGATGCTTCATTATTACATGTCTTTAAGTGGAAGAAGAGCCTATTTTTAAACTGGTATTTTACAGGTCATTAATCCACAACCTGGATGTGAGCCTTTAGCTGTTGACCTCCCCCGTGACCAAGTTATTTACTGCATATGACAAATGGCTATTTTTCATAGCTGCTTTCAAAAGACATTGCACATTTTAGAGACATTATGCAGCATTGTAGCAGCCTTCATGATAGCCAGTGGCTTGTATCCTTAATCCACCCTGAGAGATATACAGGGCACTTTAACAGTGACTCATGCCAGTGTAGTAGAATGGTTATGTCCTTAACATGTGATGCATATTATTCTTATTATTTCTTGGATAATTCAGTCTAACAACTCCACATGGTACTAATATCAAGCGATTATCCAAGGGTATTTGAGCTGCATAACATCCACAGAAAATCTGCAGGAGTCTTATTGATACAGTTCCCATATCAAGTCCGTGTCCCTGATTAACACTAACAACTGGGCAGAACTGAGCTTTTAGAGCCAGCTTGAAAATTAGATATCAGAGAAAGTACTTCTTGCACACGTAAGTATATACCCTGCAACCAATGAACATGGTTTCATTAAATCAGGTTGTAAAAGTGAGGTTCTGGCAGTACTGATAGTGGATACAAACAGATAAAAAGAGGATGAATGCTGATCTGTATGGACACTGAAATTACTGTGTAAGGACAGAGCAGTGATTCCCACCTCTGGTCCCTCAGAGCAGGCATTTCAGAGGGAGGAGGCCAACTGGAAGCAGGGAGATAAGGAATAACCAGCCCAAGATTAAATTTCCAGTGAAGGAACTGGGAGGAAATTTATGCACGCAAATATTAGCCCCAAGATCAATGCTCCCTCATTTTTCACATGTCTTCAATTATGCCTCCTACATCTCCATGTCTGTAGGTATTACACAGACCCAGGACAGCTTTACTAGCGTTGTAATAAACCACCATACTACACAAATGGCATTTCACCGCCTATCTTGAGACAGAGTGAATTACAGAGCATGTGATGATGAACAGAAGGTCCCCCCAAATGATACTCTCAGCCTAAGTTTCCATGGCTTAATCTGTGTTTTGGTTTCAGGGGGAAGAACTCCATGGTGGCATGTTGTTTTAGTGGTTGGAGCATGACATAAAGTAAAACCCTGAAGTTCAAAGTGCCTAGCTGTTTACAGGAATCCCACCACCCGAGAACTGGCAGGAGCGTCCCAGATTACTCATCTGCATTAACTCTTTAGATAAACACTTTCCTGTTCAGTGTAAGGTCGAGCCGCACATTCCCTGACAAAAAACCCCATGTTCAAAAGTAAACACGACGTACGTCTGAATTATGGGCTTAAAAGATATATTTACACAAGGGCAGCTCATCATGACAAGTTTGTTTTCCCAGGTAGCAAGTTCTCCTCCTATGAAGGGATCTGGGGGGAATAATTACTACAGAACACAGATCTAATATTAATGAGCGACAGGGCAGTGCTAAGCCATGTCAGCTATGCAAGATGCCACGGTGAGGGCGGCTTCTTAACTCATGCCCTACAGTGAGCTGGGAAGGCAAAGGAGCTGGCAAACACACCGGGTTTGCTGCAGTGCTGCTTCCGAGAGCTGGGCTGGGAAAGCGATCTAATGCTCTAATGACAGAAACACCTACGTCTCCCACATACCCCATCATAAATTACTGGCATCGATCGAATTTCCATGATGTCAAGCAAGTGTGAAGGAAAATAGACTGCAGCTGAATGGAGGACGGGAGCGTGGAGCAGAAACACAGGAAAGCGCAGTCGGGTTCGCTTTCTCTTTGCTCTCCCCAAAGGAGGCGGCACATTTAAAAGTCAGAATTGAATCAGAAGCTCAGCTCTCAGTGAGAAGTGCTCAGAGGTTCTACTCAGGAGCAGCCCTGGAAGCCCCCCACATTTTATACCATGTTATAATTACATGCATCTAGCACTGAAGGTTAAAGCAAGGTAAAAGTGCATTTACGGTGGATAACATCCACAGTGAGAGAAGCATCAGGGTATCTGTGTCTCGGGTCTGGAAATAACTCTAGTCTACAAACTGCTTTTAAAGCCAACTCATCAGTAATCATTTCTATAGCAGATTATAAGTCTGAATGTTCAGAGACTTGTGCTTGCAATGCAGGACACAAACTGCTTCATGCCTGTAGGGCTTTTTCTGTTTTACAGTTAAGCAGCAAAGTTACAGCTGACATCATTCCCATGTTCCAGATTTGATTTTCCCACAAGTTTTCTAACTTCTTTTTTAAGCTGCAAAATGACCCCTTCTTTCACTGCTCTTTTCAGGGGCATTTTCCCTGGCTGAGGCTGGGGGATGCTCACACAAGCAGTTGGGCTGTGGATGCCGAGGGGCAGCCTGGAAGCAGTGCCCAGGAGCATCTTCATCAGTGCACTTGTGCCTGGAAGAGGTCAGTCCCCTTCTCCATGGCTCAGTTTCCACAGCTGCAAGAAGTGAACCTGGCAACATGAATCCCTCTCCATAAGCCTTATATTAACTCCCAAACCCCAGCAGACAGCCAAGAGTTTCTAAAGCAGCAACTAATATGTGGTGCCAGACCTTAGACCACTGATGTTCAAGGGGTGGATGGTCTTAAAGACCTGGCAAGACCATCATTAACTTCTTAGCTCTAGCCACATGCTGAAAATGATTAGCATCTCAAGTGCTGGTCACACCATCTTCTTCTGGCCATAACAGGATTAACATAAAGCAAGAAATGCAAATAGAACTGGAAAAAATCATCTGTCTCCCTGTTGCAGCTAGTAAGTATTACTTCTAACCCTGAGCTAGCAACGAGATGACAGATAGGGCAGTAAGGCCAACTGAAGTATTTTTTGCATTGATTTAAAGCAGAGAAGCCACATTTGGTACTTTATCAATTCCAGTGGAAACCAAGGATCATGGAACTAAAAGATATTAATCACAGTGGATTAGCGAACCCAAGGCTTCTATTAATTTCCCTGCTGGTTCCCTTATCTTCCCAGATTTTCCTGTCATTCCCGTAAGACTTTCCTTGTAAATTTTGCATTTAAAGCTGTAAGAAGGCCATTAGGAGATGGCAGGAGTCCTGTACTTTTCTCGTAATGAATTCTCAAGTTACCCTGGGTTTTCCTATGCCAAACAAGCTGAAGCCACACACAATTAGACTTCGCCTACCCTGAATAGACATTCTTCAGGAGGATCTTCTATTTTTAAGTCAGCTACTGCAATAAGCTGGCTTTACAGCCCCTTGTTATTTGGTATAAAAATAACACGTTAGGAACAACTGCAGTGTAAACAGAAGCATGGCACCTTATTCATGCAAATAATAATCTGGGGTTTGTTCTGATTGGGAATAGGTGAGTGAGGGCACACTGGAAGCTCTTACTCTCCAGCCAGCCAGCCTGGGCAGCTACTGCTCATGTTGCTCACACCACAGCTTTCCCATTCACTTGGGGTTCTTAAATGCATCGTAAGCAGAGGTGGTAGAGTTTGGCACATGGAGAAGACTGCCTTTTTATTCCCCTCTCATGCAGGATTAAAACCAATAATCATTTGTCAACTTAAGAAATCTAACCTGGGAAGCTGCATTTCTTCCCTCTCCTTTGCAGGGCAAATGGGGGCAGTTATTCCCTCTCCCCACACAGCTGCTGCTCCAGCAAGATCTGAGGAGCTGTAGCAGCTGATGGGGCTTAAGCAGAAGGTACCATTCATTACACCCATCTAAAGATGACTTCAGTGAATTAGAAGAACTAGTTCTACAGGAGAGAATAGCACTTCGATTTCTCTTACAGGACCCCCACAGTCATGCAAGCACAAGATGAGCCACATCTTTTAGGCTCAGGGCATGTCCTGAGCAGTCTCGCAGCTGATGCTCTAGTGAACATCAATTCAAACCTTAAGCATCCACCTCCTTCCCAGTGCATGAGTAGAACTATAGAGCCCCAGGAGACAGAATCTTCTATCACCACATAAGCCCCCCAAACAGACCATTTGCTTCAGTTAAACCCCCAGGGATTTTTGATCATAATAATATGAATTGTCCCCCCCCACCCACCGCTTATAAATTGAGTCAACTCAGGTCATATTTTCAAACTTCTTTCTACAACCATCAGAACTTCCCATCTCAATAAACACTTGAATATAGTCCATTGATGTCAAGTGCTGAGCCCTGGGCTGGCCAGCAGCATTCCCCTGGGTCTAAAAGCTTTAACTCACATCAATTTCAACTCCATACCATTCAATTTAATGCAAATACTGGTTTCACAGTGCTGCACACAGTGGTTGAACAACCCTCTAAATTGAGAAAATGCTCTGTGAAAAAGAGGAGTTATTGTTGGTGGTGTTATTACATTTAAACTTTCGTACATTCCATTTACAGGTTGTACTGAGTAAGGCAAAAATCAACACATTTTGTTATTTCTCTTTGTTATTTTTACTGTAGTTTCGCAATTCAGCAGCTTATAATAAATAGTGGCTTGAGGGAAGCTCTGCAGGACAAAGTTCCTTATTCAACAGCCAGGCAACGGAGAACTTAGTACCTTTGCGTTATTCTCCTATAGCCAGGAAAAAGAGCCACTAATGATGCTCAGACTGGTGACAACACCTATTTTTCTTGAGGAGTAAAGAGGGATCCAAAACTAGTCATTACCTTATGCACAAGGGAGGAAGAGGAGAGGGAAGTAGGAGGAGCACAGAATGTTTCTTTGATTTTATGTGAGAACCTTGCAGACTTTAGCAAGAAGCTGCTTAGTACGCCGGCACCTCAGTATGCCAGAATCACCCTGGAAAAAGCTTATCTTTGCATTCCCCAAGTCCCATTTTAAAATGGTTAAACATGTCCACACTGTCATTTGTTTCCTTCTGCACTGAAAAGCCTCCCCGTTTGTAAACCTTTCCCCCCTCAATCCACAAAGTGAGCATATAATATATTACAGGTTGATTTCCTTTGATATAGCCACCACTCACCCAGCTGTCTTTGTAAGCCCTTTTACCCTGCTCCCAGGCCATCTATTAAACAGCTCCCAGGCAGACCACGGAGCTGGGCAGCAGGATATCTTTGCAATAAGTCTTAAATTGAAAGCTCTGCTGCATCTCCCCACTGTGAGGGCCTGCTGAGATAGGCTTCTTTTAATATTGCCTTAATAGGCTCTTCAAACTCAGTTAATTAAGTTCAGTATATCTAGACAGATTTTCATTGCCTGCAGAGACCATGTGTCTTGGCAAATGGGAGCCTAGTCCTGCAACAGTTATTATCAATAGAGGTTTAGAAGAAGTGATTATAGCACTCGTGAGAAAATGTAATCACCTTCTATGATTCCGCTGGCTCTGCACATTTGGGATGGAGATCGTGCTCCTGAGCAGGAGGAGCCCAACCTGGAGCCATGGCCAACCATCCTGCTGGGGCTGGAGAAACGCATCTTCAGAGGCTTGGACCAGGGAAACTGCCCCTGCTCCTCCATACTCTTAAAGACGGGAGCTGCTGGGGCTGTTAATCACTCAATTAGGCCCTAATTATCAACACCCGATGCATCAAAAGGCCTCCCGTGGTCAGGGAAAGGTTGCAGCCATTCACTTTGACAGGTGATCCCTTCTCCATGCACAATGCCCACAAAGGGCTTGGTGGAGCCGCGGGCTGCAGGGGGGATTTGGGGCTGCCCTGGGGCTCCGGTGGAGGATCAAAGCCAGGGAAACAGCTGATGGCAGACTGGCTGCTTCCTCTGTCCCTGCAAGATGGAGCACGGCTTTGTGGATTATTTACCCGGCACTGGGGCTGAAATGAAAGTCCTGGCTCCAGGGGACAGGGCAGGAGGGATGCGGGGTCTGCTCCTTCCGCTGATGAGGCTAAGGCAGGCTGAGATGTTAGTGAGCCGGGTCACAAAGCCCGCGTGTAAAACCAGCCGGCAGAATTCACAGCCTCCAAATTGACCCCTGCGGGTCAGACTCCTCTCTAATTGTAATAATGTCTCTTACTGAAGACTGGCATTAAGGAGAGACCTTTCCAGCAGCTTGCCTTGGACTGAACAGAGCCCTGTTACCAGGAAGGAGCCTGCTGGAGGCTCCTGAACCACTTCTACTATAGGCACATCTACAGAGCAGTGAAAACAAAGAGAAAAGACAATTCTGGGCCAGAACTCCCTATTTCGAACAAGGTACAAATAGAAACACCATCCCTTGAAACACTGCACATTAACACTGAGAGCTGGGAATGCACCCCTCTTCTTTCCTTCACATGCAAATACATGGAAAATAACTGCCCCCTCCTTAGTGTTAAATAAGTTGCTTTGCACATATTTGGGAATATTCGCTCCCTCCTTGGACTTTTTCAGTGTAAAGATGACCTTCAGCAGCTCCTACATTTCCTGACAAGGCTAAAAGATCTTATCATCCATTGCTTTGTATCGGTTCCAGTTAATAACTGTAATGAATAACTTTATTAATACAGTTAATAACTGTATTGATTTTGGTTTAATAGCAGCCTGTAATAATGATTAATGCATTTCTAATACTTAACATATGCAGCTTAATTGTTCCATGAAAGTTGTGCTTTCATAGAGCAACAAAGCCCTTGGATGGAAGCATCACAAGAATAAAAGATGATCAGCTCGGAGCAAGAACATTCCAACCTTTACAAGGGCGTAAATAGGCAGTGGAAAACCGAGTCCAATAATCTGGCATTATAGGATGCTACAATAATACAATAATTCTCTCACCCTTTCCAGTCCCGGTCTCATTTCCTGGGTTTTAGCGTTACTCCGGGTTATATCGGCATGCAGTGAGTCAGCCTGTATCAATTTTCCTAATCCTCACAAAATGTTGATCATTTGTTCAGCTGTTCTTTTTTAGCAGAGTGACAGAACAAATGCGTAAGCAGGTTTTTAGGTTAGGGGTTTTTACTAACAGCTTCAAACTGGCATCCAGCTGAAAGCCTGTGATGAGGGATTTTAACTCCAGTACCCTTAGTAAAGGCACTGGATGGCATAATTTTATCCTCAACAATGTGATAAAAGTTGGGATGGGATAAAAAGGATCTTCCAGTCACCTCAGGGTTCCCTGAATTTGAATTCCTAAATTCCTGCCTGCCTCAGTCCTCTGTGTAACAGCGATTAGTCAGCACGGACTCCTATGTGCTCTTTCACACTTCTGATGCTCATTTCCACGGAGGTGGAACACTGCAGATCAGAGGCACAACAGGAGCCCAGCATTCCCAGGGCAGTGTTCAGGACTCCCCACTTCAACCAGTGCTACTAAAAGTACAGGGGAATAAAAATCCTCAGTGGTTATGAAGGAGCAACCCAGAGAGAGAAATACACTCTCCAGCTCTGAACCCTCAGCTTCGGTGCATCTTTTCACCCCTAGGATCTTGATGTCATAGGCTAGCTGAAGATCTCACACGCAATCCCTTTTATCCTTTTAGGATTTCTTGTCCAGGTCTGCGAGCAAACATTCTGTAGAAGTGACAGGTTATTTAAAAGAGTACATAGAAGGTGCTGCATATAAGCCATATTTATAAGTCTAATACATAATAGATTCCTACAGGGAAACTCCTAAGCTGGAAACCCTGAGTTATTCTTGCAAAGCCTGAGCACAGCGCCAGCATATCTTACAGATGTGTCAGCCATTCTTTCACCACCTAGGATTAACTCTAATCGAAAGTGACGTTCAAGACAATCCTCATAGCCTCTTGTTTGTTTTCTCGCTATAGGCCAGACGATTTTACCTGCTGATTCCTCATTGCAATTCCCCAAAACACTACAAAGAAAAGAAGAAAAGTACCTTATGTTCTTCCCAGAGTCCCAGCATTATGAGTTTATGTGGAAGAACGACGGGTGGAGAGGAACTGGAGGAGTTCAAGGGTGAAGAGGTTTCTTACATTCACTTTTTCCTCTAAAGATGTATGTTAGATATTACTATGTGCATTGATAAGATCCCCTCTCAGTCACCTTTTCTCCAGGCTAAGCAGCTCCAGCTTTCTCAGCCTTTCCTCATTAGAGAGATGCTGTCCATCACAAACTCAAGTGATGGAATCTTTGCATCAGTCCAAAATATCTGGAGTGCTGGTGTCCCTTAAAGCTCTGTGCTGAACAGTGGCTTTCCTCGTAGTGAGCTGTCAGCTCCCCAACCCTCACCTTGCTTATAATTTACCACCTAGAGTTTGCAGTGGAGCTTTTGAATGTACTCCTGAAGACTAAAGCAACATCCTAGTTAAGATGCTCCAAAGATGCAATATACTTCTGTAGACATCTGCACTATGTAGTTAACCGAAAGCACAAGATGGGGTAGAAGAGGATGCATGGGGGAACCAATGGGCTGGGAAATACGTGGGAGCAAGAGAGGGGCTCTCCCACAGATGAGACTTGAGTGCTGAGGAACAACTTGTGACACAGATACAGCAAAAGGCGGCTTGGATTCAAACACAACCTCTTGACTCACAGACTAAGCAAGGAAAAAAGTGGTACGTGATCAGAGCATGACTAACCCTGGTCTCTGCTGAGCCCTGTGGCTTGGACACTCTGCTAAAGATTTGGTTGTAAGCTGACATTTTTCGCTCTGATTAATCCTTTCCGTCCTTGGTCTCAGCTGACTCGGCTGAGCCCATTGGAAGCCATTGTTCAGCTCTGTGAACTTTATCTCTTTTTAGTGCTTAAACAGAAGACCCCTTCTCCCCCCACCTCATCCTTCTTGCTAAAAGCCTGTTTGTAAGAGCCATAATGAAACTCCAGGTGGCCTGGTGATTTTGAAGTAATCCCCTCAGGGATTTAAAGCACTTGGTTATGCCTCATGCATTGTAACAACCCATGGATGTGATTTTCCTCTTTCTTTCTGCTGTGCTGTGTGATTTAATAAGTGTGGGGCATTAGATGCTAAAGGGGTACTACTAATAAAAATACAATCAAAACAATTCCTTGAAACACACCAAACTGCAGTGTGTGTGTATGGGCAGCAGATCCAGTGGTTCTCCACTGAACGTTGTATTATCTCCTGAGCCAACCTCCACTGAAGAGAACAGCAAATAGCTCTAGAGCAAGGTCCTAATCCCACCTCCAACGCCCAGGCACCCATATCAGGGACTACATCTGGTCCCAATTGGTTTTTCCCCGTCATGTACTGAAACATCACCCTGGCTGTGCTGCCAAGCCAGAGTACCCTTGAACTTGGGAAACAGGGAGAGTCAGGTCTGAAACATTTCACCTGGGCCCCTTCTCTAAAGAAAACAGGAGAGGAGCAGAGCAAAATGAGTTCTCAAGGCTGAAAAAAAGTGTTTCAGTGTATTTGGTGAGTTCCCAGAGGTCTGCTTGCCACGTGTGTAAAAGGCCAAGTCAGGCACAACAGATGAGAATAACACCTATGGGGTTCAGGGTGCCACCAGGCTGCCACTGCCACCTGGGACTTCCAGTAATTCATATCCTAACCTGTGCTCTGACAGCAGAACCCATTCAGCTCTTTACGAAAGGTGAGAAAGGTGATGGAGCCTTTTGCTAAAGGCTCCTGGGATCAGTCTTTGCATCAGCTGAGAGCTTACCCCAGTTGATTAAGTTATTCTGGATATTTCCATGGATTAGAGAGAACTGTTAATACTGTTAACAGAGCAAGAATGAGAACAAAAACCAGACAGCAACTAAAGGGGGGCTTAGCTATTACCTCTTAATTAGTAATAGCAAAATAGGACCTATATGGCCCTACACCCTACTCACCATCATGAGCTGTCTCCTCTTAAACATCTGGTGCCGGTCACTGTCAGACCTGGGCTACCAGTCTGAAGGGATTACACATCTAATTCATTGCAGTCACCCTCATCTTCCTCGTGGTGAGTTCCTGGGGTGCAGAGCATTGTCCTCGATTGGTTCCACCAGAAAGGAATTTTCATGGGAGAGCCGGAGTGAATAAATTACCAGCAAATTGCTATTGGCAGAGTGAGATCAGGAGCAAGGAGAGAAGGATCTGGAGAAAGGGAAGGAAAGAGAGAAAGGAAGAAAGCATCTTTGGTGCACATTGAATTGCTTGCCTCATTTTCATTTGAGACTCCCAATCAGGGGCAGCAGCTGCTCCGATGATGTATTACAAACGACTTATTGCTGCAATGCATCATGAAGCTCCATTGCCCTGATGACATGTTACCATAATACATCATGGGAGCATTGCCCAGCAGGAACAGGAGTCCTGGAAACCAAGCAGCTCCATAAATTTCGCATGGTTCCCCCCCAAATTGTTGTGAATTTCTTTTCTGCTCTATTAAAGATTTAAGCTTCGAAAAGTGTGGGCCAGAGCAGGCACTCATTAAACAGGCTCCGATGGTTTCATAAGTCCCCTAAGTCATTAAAGGTTTTAATATAAGAGATTAACTATTGCTATTGTTGCTTGGCAAGAATAAATTATCTTTAAATACCTTCCTATGCCTCCTGATAGTGAGTCAGGAGCTCGAGCTCATGTGTGAGGACAACCCTGGCTGTGGAGATGGAGAGAAGCACAGTTCACCCTCCTTAAAATAAAGTGGAGTTGGTGCTTGAGCCACATTTACAGGTCGTTTGTGGGGCTTCAAGTCTAGGTCATAGGCACCACGGATGCTCAGCCCTTCTGGAAGTTAAGCCCTAAAAGCCCACAGGCTGTACTGCACATAATGAAACCGGTTTAGGACGAATTCAGTTTAGCAGCCCAGAGAGGACCTCTGCAGACTGAATCCAGAGTTGCAACCCAAGAAGTGCTGAGTTTGGGTCTGCTGATCCTAGAGGCTCCTCCGATCACTGGGTACCCCAGGAGGCAGGACTGCTGGGGATGAAGGACACTAGGACAACGTGAACACCTCAAGTCAAGGGTATGGAGAACACGTTCTCCAGGATGGTGGTGGAGAAGGGAGGCTGCACTCTACACACTACTTCTCTTCCCACTGCTGAGATGCGAGTGAGCTGCTCCAAGGGTGATGTGCTGTGCTGGTATCACTGCAGAGAAACCATAGCCTTGGAAATGTAACCCCGTGAAGAACAGCTTAGGAAGGAGATATCGCTGGGTATCTTGGATAATACTACATGAGCTCACACAAGGGCAGGTGCAAAGGGAAGGGATGAGCTGAAAATCAGGGCTTTAGTTTTCCCAGCACAGATCATGTAAAGGCACATGAAGGTTTGTAAGACAGACCTTCTGCAAGACATTGGTGTTAAAAGCAGGTATCATCTCTCCTTGTGCTTATTATGTCAGAGAAAAAAAGGACTTTTCCATACAGAGTGGAACGCATTGATTCAGAAACAAGAACTAAGAAAGGAAAAGAGGAAAAGGAAAGGGAAAAATAGGACGAGCAGAGCAATGTTACCTGCATTTAGGTTATATGGTAAACGTGAACGTGCCCATCACACAAACTAAGTCCTCCATGGCACTATGCAGTAACTGAGGACGGACCCTGTGCTCCCATTGAAAGGGGCCTTTTGCCGGCAGTGCTGGAAGCTCCAACAGGGAATTGCCAGCGAGTTCTTAGCAGCACGTTTCATGGTACAGTATCAGCCAGTTGAATTTGCCTTGGAAATGCCAGCGCAGCTCGGGCTGCTGTGTTGTAGCCATTTCTGATCCAAGATTAAGTGTCTTTTTATTTGGTTGAAATGGGGTTTAATTGAACGTGCTGCTCTGCTCGAGGTGCACCAAACCAACGGGGTTTGGTGTTTTTCTTTCCCAAATCCTAAGGGAACGTGCCCCTAGACCAACATTAGACTGTTTTGTTTTGGGGCTTTTTTTCCCCCCGTGGTCAAAAGATCCAGTGTGTGCTAATTCTGCTGGACTCTCTCTCACTCAATCACTCATATTCAGTGCCCCCTAAAGAAACATTGCAGAAGCCAGAAGGCTAAGAAATTACCCAAATGAACTGCCTGTGCTTTGCCCTCACATATCACATACTGAATTGTTGCCACCTTGCTGGTAAAATTAGCCACGTGTTTCACAGCGTTACCTTTACTGAGCAAATAACAGAGAAGGTGCTGTGCTGCGCTATGCCAGGGCAAAGGACTGCCCGAAATGGGGACTGACCGGAGCTTGGTGGCTTAAGAGAGGGAAAGTTGTCTTGCAAATGTTCTTAACTAATCTGTTAAATCACATTTTCAGTGCTGAGATGTGGTGGGCATGATCCCCCATACAGGCCATCTGTATGTGCACTTAAACTAAGGGCAAAAAGTAGTTTTGAGTTAGAAAGAAGCCCACTGATTTTATGGCGTTACAAACTCAGGTCTTTATTCAATTGTCCTGAAGCTTTAATACTGAAATGGGTCCAAGAAATAGTTTATTTGATTGAAAAATGCACTTTTGCAGTGATTCTTCTTCAGTAGAAAGATGTTTTAAAAGAAAGCATCTTGGTTTTTCATTATTAAAAAATTCTGTTTCAAAATTCGCCCACATTTTAACACATCAGCAGTAAAAGAAAGGTTAAATCAGGGAAAAAGAGGGGATATTATTCAGAGTCCTGCTTCTATTTTCTATCTCACAATGGAATCCAAAGGCATTTGCTTCAACCTGACCCAAGTCATAATAATAATAATGATAAAAAAAATAATTCAGCCATTGAGCTGAAAAATCAAATTTTCATACAATTTCATGTGTAGAAAATATTTCTGCTGCCACAGTCAATGAAAGGTGATGATTGTTCTATCTATTACCTGGGGGTAAATTCTTTTCAACCTAAAGCCAGCAGAAGGCAAGTGAGAAGCCAGCAGCAGCCTGGTGGGAACAGCAGAGGAGGATGTTTGCTGTCCACTGGCCTCCCAGTTGATCAGACCAAGCATCAAACCTAATTTGCCTCCTGCTGCAACCAGGTCCTCATCCTTCGGGATGTGATGGCAACAGAAATTGTGCTTGGGAACAGACCTTTTAAAGTCAGATCCAAATATTGCTCCTAGGGCCATGACATCTTTATTTTCTTTAGGGTACCTAAATTACAAAGCACCACCACTAAGCAAATACAGCTGGGTTTTGTGTAAGTTATCTGGGGATTTAAAATTACCTGAGACTTACTTAGAAGCTTCTGTGCTTTGAAATTTCATCTGAGACTCTGATTATACATGAGAAAATAGGATGCTCTGAGGCTGCATTTGCAGCAATGTCTCGTGCAAAGCAGCTCTTAATTTCAAATAGAGCAGCAAAAGCTGCAGCACCCCATTGAGGCACCCACCCTGCCATCCTGCTGCTGCAGTGGAGCAGCATCTTTGTGCACATGGGTGCACATGGAGCAGTTTTCAGTATTTCACCAAATTGAATTTCTTTTATTAGACTTTGACCTGTATCACAGTACTGTGGAGACTAAACTACAGTGAAAACAACCCTAAGTGGGGTGATGAAGGCAGCACGCGAATAAAGAGAGTGAAAGCTCACAGGATACACACAGGGAAGATTTGAGGCACAGCAAGTGCAGCGATTTGCCCATCCTCACGCAGGTGATGCAGCAGCAGAGCCAAAAATCACAGGCTCAAGGTCTCCTGAGCTTTCATTCACTGTCTTTGAGAGTCTCATCAACAGCCTGCAGCCAAGGCCTCATACGTCACCAGAGCAAGAAAAAACCCCAACCCTTTCAGCTCCCCAGCCTTCTGCAGCCCAATTTATGTCCAATTTGCAGACTTTCAACATAGCAGCCTCACAGTTCATAAAATCAAACTCAGCCAGGGCTAAGTCTCTGGGTAATGGATTTAGGATCACTCGAGGTGTTACTGGCAGTTCATGATGGGTAACTTTCTTGTTAACTAAAGTCCCTTTTGCTAAATGAGTTCCAGGTTTAACTCCCCCAGCCCCAGCCTTCACTGGTTTTTCCCCCCTCTTTTTTCTTCCCTTTTGGCAGCGCTGCTCTGGATGGGAAGGGAGGGGGAGAGGAGGTGGCACAGGGCTTTTTATTAGCCTGCGCGTGGAGGGCTTTTCATTGCGAGGGCTACGGGGAGCAGAGACAGAGGGAGGGGGAAAAAAGGTGGGATAAGTTGGTCTTTGTGTAAGGGGAAGGTGCTGAAAGGAAGGCTGTGTGCTGGGGCCGGGGGATCAGCCCTCTGGCTCCGCTTGTCTACACAGGGATATGGAGACAGCCGCCTGCCTAGACCGGTGCTTTTCGGTTTCCGCAGGTAACTGCAGGCACTGTGGGGAACACGGCCAAGGAGAGAAAACCACACATTGCACGTGGGGAGGGAAACTGAGCCCCTCCCGGGCACTACTGGGGTCCTGGGGGCCGGCAGTGCTGCCAACGAACCCGGAGTGGGGAAAAGGATGGCGCCCCTTCTCCTTCAGCCGCTGAACGTAGCCTCCATATATATCACCCATGTATTTCTCTTCCTCTAATGCTGGATTTTCCAGCTGAGAAGCCATGCTATTTATCTGGCAGAGATTAACTGCTGCTCATGTTGCAGGAAGGGGATGCATCATTTCCAAGTGCTACCGAGCTTTGGGGGATAACCCTCCCAGCATCCAAAGCAAGCAGCTGGGATATTTCTGTTGCTTTAAATTGTCCTTTCCATCTACCTGGCTTGCAGACTTTGCATTTTTGTTATCAAAAAGCTGGTGGCAAATTTGCTTTTCTCTCTTTTCTCTCCTGTTTCGCTCCTCACTTCATCCAAGAGAGCTACCTGTGCTCCCGAGCTCCCAGCTCCCCATCCTGACGGTCAGACCTGAAATCTGCCAATTTTTGTTGAGTCTCAGTGAACATCACACCAGGGCCATGGGCTGGAGTTTCTTTGGAAAAGGAACAGTAAAACACATGGTAGATAGGGTCAATTAAAAATAGTCAGCCCTTCCTATAGGGTCAGTTGTGTTCTTCACCACCTCCTGGTCCTTGTCTTGGGCCACAGTGAGGGAGAATAATGTGGTCCTCAGCAGCCAGGATGCAGTCTGAGGCTGTCCAGTTTATGGTCTGAGGCGGCCTTCTATGCACATGGGGAAGGATAAAATACAGCATCCAGCAGCAGATATGCCTCTCCCAATTCTTCACCCCTATTCCCAGCACACCCTGGATTCACCGTCCCAGAGAACCAGGACAGCAGCAGGGCTCAGGGCTCTCTGTCCACCTCCATCCACCATCACACCCTTTTCCCCCTCTTTTTCCAGTTCCTCAGACACAATCCTGGACTTTTAGAGGCTTCGTTGCACATTGTTGCCCACAGGAGCCGAATCAGGGGCTGGACACAGATGAAGCAGAGGAACCGGGGTTGCACTGATGCACCAGGCACCTGAGCATGGGCTGTCGTGCCATAAACCAACACATGGCATTTTGCTTGGCCTCTTGCATGACGGAAATCAGTGCCAGGCCAGTGATTTGCTGCTAAGGACATTTCCATGTGATTTTAGTCAAGCATGTCTGACAAAAAAGCTATTATATAGAGAGGCAGGAAGAGAGCACATTAAAGCAGCTCTTCGTGACAGTGGCCTTCCTACCCATTTATTATCACCTATCCTCAGATGATTTCTTATCCATCTTTTTCCCCTTCTCTTTGATTTCTGTTTTCCTTTGCTTCCACACAAGCCACTTCTCCGCCTTGGACAGGATTCCCGACTAAACTAAACTATGTGGCAGTTGTGTTTTGGTTTGTTTTTAACCAAAGTGACCATTTTGCCCTTTCTCTTCAGACAGGTCCTGCTTTCAAACCTTTACCTTGCAAGCGTTTCCTTTTGTTGAACAAATAACCATCGCAGGAGCTCTGTTCCTCCTTACACCCTCCTGTACAGCAGCCCAGAGGACAGGGCTTGGCAGCACAGGGGCTCCTTCCAAGGCAGAATAGATCAAAACTCATGAGGACTGTAGAAATAAAGTGTTTCTCAATGGGAAAACACCATTTTACTGAAGTCAAACCCATCTGCAGTTTTGATTTCAGTGAGGTTCCTCATTTGAAATACATCTGAGTGAAGCAGTATTTCAAAAGTGACAAAATACCCCATTTCATCATCTTAACATAAAAAAATATGGTCCTATTTTCTGGTCTAAAGCACTGTTTTGTTTTGAATTCAAATCAATATCCAACACCATCACTGACTGAAGGGCCCTTAAAAGATCACGACCAGCATGGTGTAAGGTGCTGCACAGCAAAGTGAGTGTGCAGTTGTGTTCAGCACACCCTAAAACCCCACTAATGGGTGTATTTTACATTCTGGCTGCAATAGAATTAGCCCAGAAGTGATTTATTATTGATATCAAATAAAAATCCACTTGATAATCTCAATTCTTTACCTCCAGCAGAGTATTTTCTTTCCCTTGTTTTTAGATACCAGCCAACATTTTATAATGGCGGTCTATGGGAAGCCTGAATCTACAAATGGAACATTATAGTAACTCAAGTGGAGAACTCTCTTCCACTCCATTTCATTGCTATTTGTTTTCAGTAACTTATATTGTCATCTGAGCCTTTTTTCCTCCTGGAAGGGTGCAGCTCTGCTCATTGTGGTTGTGCCAGCTGCCTGCGTTAGCCCACTGAGCGCACGGCCTGTAGCCCAGCCGGGTATTGTCTTTCAAACTAAACAAATAACCTTATTTAAAAGAGAGAAGGAAAGAAGAAGAAGAAAATGTCAGCCCAGCCCCCTGGAGCTCCGTTTTCCCTGCCTTTTGTGACCAATGTGCCAGTGGTTATGTGCTCCTTACAAGCAACCGCCTGAGGCTGTGCTCTGGCTAAAGCAATGGGGAAGTCTTACTAAAAAGCTACAACACAAAGTGATGTTTTAATACCAACTCATGAGTACTGATTTCAATCTGCCCTATTTCTGGAGAACCGTTATAAACAGCTTCTACTGCCTATATTGCAAAGGTGACTTAACCAGAACTAATTCTGATGACGATGAAGATCAGAACAACATCCCTTTCCCAGTGCCACATCTTATCAGAGGCTGGCACAGGATGCCAGAGAGAAAGCAAGGATGGAGATCATAGCAACAAGCTCATGCAGATCCTCCCAAGCCAGAGACAGATACTGCAGAGAATGAGAGTTTAAGTCCTCAAATGAAATATAAGTGTATATTCATGTGAGAATGTATGTAGATGCATTAAGAAATCATTCTTCACAAGAACAGAACCAATATTGAGTGTCGATTAGTGGTTCTGGTTTTACCACTTCATACTTGACTGCAGTGAGGTTCCAAGTAAATAAAGCTAATCTTCACATGCAGTTCTGATTTCAATTTTTACTCTTTCCCCCTCACTTTTAAGGTCTGCAGCACTAATTTGAGCCAGGATAGAGACCTTTTGAATGCGAAAGCAGTACTAGAATAAAAACACAGTTTCATGTTATGCAAGTATCAGTATCCGTTGATTAAGGTCTGATCTTTCAAAAAATAACACGTTATAGTTACTCACTTTAAATGTTAACTACTGTTAACTGGTAGGCATGTTGGCTGCTTCTTAAATAGCTTAATTGCTTTTCAAAACATTTGTGGTGAGAAGGAAACTCCAACTGTAAGGGACAAAGCTCTATTCATATTAATAGCAGGCAGCACTGTCACAGACCAAGGTACCATGGTACAGCATGGACTGGGGGACTTGTTGCAGAACTAAAAGTTGTGGGGTTTTAATGCTGCATCTTTGCTTCTTTATGCTCATCTCACCCTTTTGGTTCTCCAACTATAAAGCATGGATAATAAAACTGATAAACCAGCCTAAACCTTAAAAACAGAGTTGTGCTTTTTCAGATTGCCCAGCATTAATTTTCACTGCATATCTGAACATAGTACTGATAGATGGAAATGCATAGGGGTTTGGATTGTCAATAAATGCATTTCAGAGAATACTAATCTTCCAATGAAAGGTCTTTGAACTGGCAATGTGCCTGCCGTGATTATCTAGAAGTGGCACTGTCACCAAACTAAAAATAAATATGTTCTTAATAGTAGAATTGAGCAAAACACCCTTTCTTTTGACTTCTACAAGCAAAATTAGGAAATACTTCTAGTTATTTGGAAGGCTTTGCGGGTATAGGGTAGGAGCTAAAGTAACTGCCCCATCCAGGAGCCAGACATGTAGGGAATGAAAACCCACCCATGTAGGCTGACCCATGGGGTAGGGCCCATCTCAGCTCCCTCATGGGAACACTTTCCCTCTGTAGCTCAGACACTGCAGCAACGTTTCCTTTTCCCTATTATTTTACAATATTCATGTAGTCCCATTTGCCAGGTACACATCACTCTTTCCATTCTCTTCAAAGAAGAAGGAAGGAGAAGTGATGCTACTTGTAAACCTTCTTGTTCTGTGTCACTTTACTTTAGCACACCAGTAAAACTCCACCACATAACCAGCTTTTAATTTAGACCAGCTGACGAATACAGCCTAAAAATAGCTTCACAACAAATAACTTCAGAAAGAACAGCCTGTCTTGTTATTAAATTATTTAAAATATCTCCTTTCCCTCCAAATGTATAAAAAGAAAAGCAACTGAAAACCAAGTGAAGGTGAGGTACAACCATGGGCAAGCAGCTGAAATTTCCACACGCAGGCTCCCAGGATTCGGCCAGAGTACAAGTTAATACAAAGTGCCCAGACTTTTGTTTTATAAGGCAAATAAGCTAACCAAAGCTTTACAAACCCAAAACCAGCTCACAGAACTTCTAAATTTGAATGGTAGAGGAAAGTCACCTGCAGCACCTCAAAAAACACCTAAAAACCATACATCTATTCAAAGCCGGTGCTTGAAGAAAGGATGATGGATAAAGAATGGACTGGCTCTCTTCTGGAGCTGATTTACCCTGTCTTCAATGAATATAAGGGTACCTGGGTGTCCAGTGAGGACAGTGGGTACCATTGCTATTGCACCTTGTCCCAGCAAAATAGCAGAAAAGACATATGCTGTATGAAGAACTTGAGCTTCCAATTCTCCTGCAAACCCAGCATTAGGATATGCCCCTTTCTTCCAGCAAAAGCCTCCACACAATCTCCATACATGTCCATACCCCAGCCCTGAGGAGCTCCCTGATGTACTTTTACACATGAACCCCCTGAATCCCACATGCAGGGCCAGGGCAGGTGGGATGCAGACTGAGGCCCGGGTGATGGGCTCAGGAAACACATTCATTCTCAGCAACTCCACCAGTCAGGAAAGAATCCTGACAAAACAAATGGCTCCCCATAAACATGTCTAAGGAAATTAAGATGCTACAACTGATCTGCTTTAATAAAGTTACGCAGCGGGCTCAGTTTCCCAAGTTAGTCACTGTATTTTCTGCATCGCGCCATGCAATTAATCCTTCCTAAAATAAACGGACTGATTAAAATTCCATTATCCTGACAGTTCACAATAAACCATGGGACCAATGATCCCCTTTCTTTTTAACCATTTAAGCCATTATAATTAATTCTGGATTTATGTCATTTGCTGGTAAATGTTACGATCGCCTTACTAACTACTTAAACAATTTCAAACGGTTGCACTCCTTCTCAAACATGTAAACAACAGACAAGAATTGAACTGTTTAACCTGATTCACGTTTCATGACGTTTCCTCCATACACAAAGCTCAGTATTGAGTTGCTGGGGTCCCGTCTGTTTGCCTATTTCTTTTAATTCAGTATCTAATTAAATGCTCATAAAAAGCAAAAGAATTAGCACTTTGGAAAGAGACAGGGAAGTGTCTGAATTGGCCTTCGTGGTTATTTTGGTCTCAGATTCAACTTGCGAGTGAAAAGAGAGCTCGTGAAGAACATTCTTTTATATTATTATTTCAAACATACTAAAAAAAGGGCAATTTTTTCCTTCCCAAGCTTTCTGCAGTTCGCTTTGCCCAAAGTCAACCTTTCCTAGCCTGCCTTGTGTTTTAGGATGACAACCACTTCACTCGTAAAAACACACAAAATCATAACCATTTTTTCTCAGTGGGATCACTTTTTGCTCAAATGGCTCTAGTTTTTACGCCATGGAAATGAAACCAATCTTAACAATCAAACTTACCCCAACTAACAATATTTGAGATTTCATTCGCTCTCTTTCTCCCACGTCTCATGGCCTGCCCAGTGCTGGAGCCAACCTCTCATCAAGCTACCAAACATGGCAATGGCACTGGGAAGGTGTCCACATAAGCACAGGTTGGTTCTGAACAAGCCCCAGAAGTTGGGCTGCTCCTACAAATATTCCTCTATTTTAGGTCTGAAAGTTAATCTCATCTCTGCTATCCTTTACAGTCCTATTTCTGTGGTTCTGCATTACCAGCTGTAACAATGCACCCTCTTGGTTCATTGGGATGGCATTTGGCCATCACTTCTCTCATGCTCCTCTTCTCCAGGCAACCTCCTGGATCTCACAGCAATGGTGTCACACCAAGCAGAAGGCTTGGCCATGCTGCCAGCCCTTCCTGGCCTGGATGATGTCTTCAGGAAAGACAGCTTGAACTAATCAAGCATGGATTGAGGGGCTGCAAGGTCCTGCCTGCTCCAATCTGTGTCCAAAACCACAAGAGATGCAGTTCTAAATACTACAGCAATCATGCAAAGCAGAGAGAGAGAAGATGGATTTACTAAATCAACTACTCTTTTGCCTGTATTTTGTGGGTATGTTTTCATCTTAATGTTAAAATTGACCTAAAAAATCCAAACAAAAAGTGAGGTGATACTCTGTTAATAAAATTGCCACTTAAATCAATTTGTCTTGGTTTTGGAAAAGAGTATAAAGGTTTTAGCTTTTCAAAAACTGTGATTACAAACAGAGATATACTCTCCAAATTTTTTAGAAGGTGGAAAATCCATTTTCTAACCAGCCCTACTTACAGCTGGGTAGATGGGTTACTTATCCAAACTAACACTGACCTTCAAAAATGTTTGGGTTGATGTCAGTGTTTGGGCTGAGGTTTGGTTTGGCCAGTTCTTTTTCCATAGCAATTTACCCATCCCTAGAAGAGATGCAGCTCTGAAATGGAATAAAAAGAAGGACGCTAAGCACACACTGCCCAAACTGAGCTACTATTTGATAAGGATAACAAAACACCCCTTTACAGCATCTTTATCTGAGTGGTTGCACTCAGCGCTTATTAACATAGTAGGTGATCATATTATGAAAGCCATCAGCCCTAATAGCAACGCCCGATGAAAAGGAGGAAAGAAAACAGATTTATTAAGCAGCTAAGCTGTGTTTACATTGATAAATGAGCCTTCCTAGAGATCCCAAAGTTCATTTGAAACCCCTTCTTCAGCAGCTCTTTAGCTGGCCAGCTGCAGGAGCCTCCCGGGATCTGCCCAGTGTCATTCGCTGAAACCTTCCTTCTAAGTTTCTGCCGAGGTCTCCCGAGCTGCGCCCAGGTGTTGAGATTTAAGGATGTGCTGTTCCTCACATCAGCTGCACAGGATGGACTCTCGCCCATACTGTCAGCACCCTGCGAACAAGAAAAGGCCCTCTTTGTGCGCGCTCTCAGGCCCTGCTCTGTGGCTATCTCATTCTGTTTTGAATTAACATTGGTGGTGATTTCCGCTGGCTTGGCTTTGTAGAAAGCCCTCTATGTTCTGCAGCCGCTCTCCAGTTGCAGGGCGCCATAGGAGGCTGCAGGCAGATGCAAATAGTGTTGTCTCAGTTTGCTCCCGTGGTTTTTGCTTTCCAAGGCAGCGAAGAGATGGGGGCTTGGCCATTAGCAGCCAAGGTGAAGAGAAAGGACAGGAAACTGGGGGTTACCATGAAGGGCAAGTAACAACGGTTGCAAAAAAGCTGCCTTCCTCCCATCGGCCTCCAGAACCCGGTGAAATGGTTGAGCATATTCATCAGCATGGGAGAAATCAGAAAGTGTGAGGCTAAAACACATCAGTTAGTGTTATGGAATACGCAGGATGGTATGGAAGCCTGTTAGCACCCAAAGAGCTACATCCAGCATCAGATCACAACCCCAGTGGGATATAAATGTTAACCCAATACAGAGTGCTCAGCAAAGCAGCTCCCCAGTGGCTGCTCTGGTCTCTGATCCTGTGCTGCAGCACCCAGCAGCGAACGCTGACTTTCTTCATCTGCGTTTTCCTGCGCTCCTAACAAGATCAGAGACAATCTACATAGGACTGTGCAAACACACAAGGATGATTAATACTTGCTCGTGATTAATTGCATGTTTACTCCAGCGAATGACTCAACGACATGAATGCTTTTCCGATCCTTTGCTCGATACATGTATCTGTGCAGCATCACGAGATACAGTACAAAGCCAAGGCCAAAGCTGCACTCCCTGATCCTGCCCGCAGGAATCCTCTCCCCAGCCTGGATCAGCCCCAGGGCTGTGAACCACCTCGCGGTGGCTGAGTTGACAGTACTGAAGGTACAAAAAGTCTTGTACATATATATAGAGTTGGTAGGAAACCGGTTTCAAAACGGGAAGGCTATTGTACTCAAATTGCACCCACAGTCCCAGAATAGATGGGTGTTTTCGCAGAAGCAGCCAGGAGAGTTAACTCGTTGACTCTATACTTTAACCAATAGATGCAAAGTCAACAGAAGGGCGTTGAAAACATATCTTCAGATTTACTTATTTATTTGCATTAAGCAAAACTCGCCCTTTCTTCCCCAATAACCCAACAAACAAACCAAAAACCGGGTAGAGCTGCCAACGTGTTCCAGTTTGGCCTTGCAGATTTAATCCTGTCCTCTCGCCGTGGTAATGTGACTAAACACCGGAGGCAAGTCTTGCCTGTCACGTATTTTTCGGCCTTGGATCTGACAGCTCGGTGCATTAAGCCCAAGCAGTATTCCTCATTGCTCCCAGGAGCACTGTGGAACAAGCAATGCTTAAGCCTTGAAACAGAAAACAGCCCAAACAGCTCCGCAGTGGTATTATACGTGCATAGGTGCACGCACACACGTTCTCACATCCCCCCCACCTTGCACAGTTTTCCTCCTTTCTTTCCCTTTTTCCCTCTCCTCTTCAGCATTGCATTCTGCAATCGGTGTTCCTTAGAAAATATCTCTTACAAGCAAACAATCTCTGCAAATATGATTATTGCACATAATAATGCTTTCCAGATAGATTGCAAGTGGAATGAGGAAACTTAGAGCAGGAAATAGACTTTAAGTTACGTTTTGTATGTACCCAGTTGTTAATGACACATTAAAAGGAAAGGAACATTAAAAAGTCTGCTGTTTACTGTGACTTGCTCAACCTTTTTCTGCTTCCCAGACCCTTGGCCATTGAAAATAGCTTGCTCAGTGTCCCTTTTCTCTCCCTGATTGTGCCTTAACACATCCTGTACCCATTTCACACTGGCAATGAAGTGCTGGCAGATGATAATGCTCATGATGCAGGAAGAGGTTTACGAGATATTTTCCAAAGCCTTTTCATTCCATAGGTTTCTAAATCACATGGATTTTTATTTATTTGCAAAAAAAAGTGAAAAGAAAATGTTAACATTTAATTCTAGTTCCTTTACTTTCTGCATTATGATTGTGCCTGAAGTTGTCTAGAAATGCCTCAAGGAGTGTGACTCACGGGAGGTTCATTCTTTCTGACCCTGCTTTTGGCAGGGCGACTGTAAGGGCAGCACTGTGCTTGCTGCACCTCAGGGACACGGCTGCGTGCAGGTCATGCACATACTGTCCTCTGTTCATAAAGTTGGGAAAGCGTGCTTTCCACTGGCACAGAAAGTGGGCTTTGGCTCCCGTGGGATTCATTCCATGCAGCACACAGAGATGGAGAGATAAGCTGTGGTGTAGCGAGAAGCTGGTGGGGTTTGTGTCTGCTCTCCACAAGGATCTCCCAGGCAATTCTTAATTTTATATAAATCAAACCATGTTTGAAACCAAAACTTTCCTTCCTAGCATGTAATTCTAATGGATCATAATCTTGTATATATCAGTACGCTTGCTTTGTGTAAAGGAAATGCAGGTTTCAAAATAGAGATGCTATATACAATTGCTTTACTGGTATAGTTTTTTCTGTAATGGGCTATTTTATTAATGATTATCTAGAGGGGAAAAAAATTATTGCAATGATGGATGAGATGTCTTAACACAGTCATTCAAAAACCCATTCATCTCTTCTGGACTCTGTGAGTTGCAATAGACAGGACAGACTTCCTCTATGAAAATCCAGGACTTTAGCAGGAAAAGCTTGGATGAGAGGAGGCACTGAGAGAGAAGGGAAATGTAGAAGAAAGCAAAATAGAAGTTTATTACTCTTTTTTTGGTAGCTTATCTGTTTTAGCGTTATGGGAGAGGCCACCCAAGACCTCAGTGCTCTCAGAACTTCATACAGATAAAGCTGACAGAGTCAAAGTGCAAGGTTTGGTGAGGCACCCTTCGATGTACATGATGTGCACACCGGTGTGATTTCCCTCCAGCCAGCCCTGAAGGATGCTGCCCACTTCAAAGAATACCAGAAGGATAAATCGCTAAATTAATCCCTAAATAATTTTATCATCTTTATATGTAATTCCTCCCAGTCCTTTCCAAGGGGAAAAACTATTTCAAGTTTATGTCTGAGAAACCTTTAGGCACCTTACAGGATATTTGGGAATATTCTGAATTCAGGCTTCTTTTTTCAGCCTCTCTGATGCAAAGATGATTGGATATATATTTAGTCTGTGTTTCTGTCCCTCTTTTCTAAACACAGGAGTTCTGAGACAAAATAATAATAGTGTGAAAATGGACCAACCGCAGTGATGGCAAATACATGGATTGACTTTTCAGTTTATAGTTACACAGAAAATGTTTTGCTGAAGTGGTGGTCCCTAATGCAAGATTCACTTTTAATTACCCAGTACACTCATATTTGAGTCAAAAAGAAATAAACGCATCACAGAGATAGGGAGAAGGATATGAAAGTCAGTGCTCCTGAAATCGACTGGAAAACCTAAATGATATACTTTAATAATTGAACTAAGGCAGTGTAGCCATAGCTTCTCATTGCCAGGGTACTGATTTGGGGGTTTAAGCTTTTATCTTTCCAGAGGATATTTCATGCCCTTCAATCTGTGTGGTTTACTTGCCTAACTGCAACATCTCCAACTGCAGTAGCAAATACTCTTTACCGATTTCATAAGGGTTGTCAAAATGATGAGGTACCAGAGGAGAGCAATGAATATAGGAAATAAAAATATCTTCTTTTCCATCACCAATAAACAACAAATATTTTAGATTCCATCCTTTAACTGTTCATTTGACATTCCAGTTGGAAGCTTTACCACTGTATTAGTAAGGAGTCACTATAGGAAAAGACTAGATGTTAAAGTTACACTTTCAGCTATCTCGACGCGCCGTCTTTGGCACAGCCTTCTCAGCGAACAAGCTAGGCTATATATTTCTGAGAAATTAAAACCATATGGCACCACCTTAAAAAAAAAGCCCTTCTCTGGAAGCATCCTCGGGGTTTTCAAAATGTGTATGAATTAAATATAGTCGTATTTGTTTAGAAAGGATCTGCTCGGATTAGACCTGGACCCCTCATTTCTGCTCCAGGAATTAAACTGTCAATATGCTACTGCTGTAGTCACAACAGGAGATAACTTAATGATTGCATTTCTATTAATAGGTTTTTCGTCTCTACAATGAAGAATGTCTTTAATTTTGGCCAAACTCAGCTTCTGTGAAGACTATTAAATGAGGGCATCGATTAGAGGATGAGAGCTTTCCTCTGCCAGGGCAGATGATTGCTGCAGCAATATTGTCACTGGAAGGAGATTCCACTCCTCACAGTCATTTGAAAGACTCCAAAGACTTCATATGAAGTTAAGAAGTCCTGAGAGATATTAGTTAGTGCTCTGTGAGTCAATGCTGAACCTGGCTTTGGGCTTCCCTTTGGATGCTGGCCTTAGGAGAGCAGCATGACCAGGAGGCAGGAGACCTCGGAGCTGGAAAAAGGTGCTGGAAAAAGATGCTGGAAACAGGTGCCTCTCTGTGTGAATTATCTGGTGACATTACAAGCTTTGACAAGAAGAGAAATCTCCTCCAAGGCCTACCCAGCCCAATATGTGGTCGAATACATGACTTGAGCGGAAAGCATTTGATTAGCTGGATGGAGGTATATAAACCCATTCAATTTGGTATAGATATTTCAGTATAGGAAACATATTTTCAATTTTGTATTTCGTGTCACCGAGGAAGCATGTAAAAACTTTTCAGCAACATAATACCCGAAAAACTAAAGCCCTCAATTTTCCCCTGCCTCTGTTCCTATACACTCCTTGTATATTTGCACATTTGGATATGATGACAATTAGTTCTGTGCTACGGGACTGGATTGATTTCGCTTGCTGGGTCTCGTCCAGCTAAAACGTTACAGGTTCAAATACAGAAGCCTCTGGTTAATGAACTCCAGAAAGTGTAAAATACTGAGGCCCTGCAGTTACATGATCACCCTTCCGAACAGAAGCACTAATATCTAACAAGGCGAGCTACTGTTCTACCCTTTAGATGAAGCTCATAAAAAGTAAGTTTAATTTGTCTGGGAAAAATAGACTTTAAAAAAGAGTGGTATAAGTTCCCTGGTGGAAAAACATGCTTCTATTATGAAGCCTTCCCACCAAATGTCTTGGAAATTAGGCAAAGTTAACATGTCCAGTTGGAGCCGAGCCAGGAAATGAACAGTGGATGTTCTCTTGTAAAAACCCTGAAAGCTGCAAGTAACCCATAAACAGTTTGCAGAGTGAGTCAAAATGGACCATTTTATGTTCCCTAATGGAAATAACAGCTTATTTGTACATGGATTCAAAGTAACAATGTGATGTCATCAAATGATTTAAGGTCAGAAGCATAGCAAGAGTCAATATACAGTGGTGGATGGAAGCATCCTATTCTTCCTGAAGTATTTTGGAGGAAGCATCGACACTGGGGTTTGTCTTGGCCCTTTGGAGCTGGGACAGGAAAACCTCAGCAGCTCTATTCCTGGAATTGCAAGGTGGGAAGTTTACTGTTACCATCATTCTAAGGAGGGCTTTCAGGAATATTAGTGAAGTTTGCAAACGGTTCAGAACACAGAGAAATCTCCTATAGAACAGAGCACCTTCGGGCTGGTGCGGCCACATAAGTGACCCGTGCTCAGTATCATCTCCAGAATTAACTCTGAGGTTTGCAGATCGGATCCAAAGCACAAACAGCTTTGAACCAGGTATCCCTGATTCACTGCAGAAAAAGTGCACACCTGAAAAGCATCCCTTGAGAACCAAGCTCCCTCCACAGTAAGGGAAGCCGGGATGTCCCTCAACCTTTGACTTACAGCCAGAGGCCCTTTCCTTGCATTCTGACACGTGAGATTTGATCCCTTCTTTCACAATATGATTTTAATTTGTAAAGTGGGTTTGAGCCTGTGGCAGAAACCCCAGGAGGCTGGAGTGCTATCCAGCACTGATACACTGTGCTTGCAAAGCTTTAGGACCAGATGAGCCCTTCCCTTTTTCCTTCAAAGCCAGAACAGAGCAGTGGAAGGTTCAAGTGAGGTGCTTGCAAACAGGTAAAGAAGGAAACTATTGCCCAGGTAATATAACTCCCATAGATCATGCTCATCAGCACTTACCTGCAAACAGGCTGAACATCCCCTAAAGCTCGTTTCACTAAATGATACTTTAATGAAGATGAAGTTTGACTTGTTTCTGTTATTTATCTCACATCATTTTGTTTATTATTGTCATACTTATTACTATGCTAAGAAAGCATACACATCATTTTGATGAGAGATGTCTTGCTTTGCCCTCAGTTCTAAGCATTACCATTCAGTGAGAAATGTAATACAAACCGGTTGACTGAATTGCTAACAGAAATAACCAATTCAGAATTAATCTCTAATTAAGGATGAGTTCTGGAACCTGAACTGGCATTTGAATTACATGTCCTGGTCTCAGTAAGAATATTAAAAAGCCTCATCAGAAACAGTTTAGCTGATGGAAGGGGATAAATGAGGACTATAATATATTAATATAAAAGACTAATTAAATACCCAAACTGAAGATACAGACATGGAGCATGGAGCTTGCTCAGGTACCTCTCTAGGACATTGCATTGCGCTGCACAGACACAGCTGGATTTCCTTTACAGATGTTTTCCTACACGGTTCATGCAAGTGAGTAGGATGATCATGACTTTTACAGGCACAGCAAAATGACATGAGATGACTGAGGTCAGCTGGAGGTAAACAGCACAATATAGCAGATTTCTGTTCCATGGCTTCCACCTCATAGGTCTTTTCTTATTCCATGGACTGTCTGGTCCATTTTCTCTAAAGTAATTTCTGAAATAAGATTAAATAATATGGGAAAACCTGGGAAATCAGTAAAGCCGTTTATTGAGAAACTGTTGGGAAATATTAACATTCATTATTTATTGTTAAAAATTAAAGCTCTGATTTTCAGGGGTTTATTCATTTGAAGGAAACTTCTGAATCAGTTCTGCTTATTGATATTTGCAAGCACTCACTTGTCTTCAATTTTGGCAGTAGGTGAGTTGCAGATTCAGTGGAACAAGTCACTATTTAATCACCTTCCTGCAGTTCATGGAAGCTGCCAACGAGAAGGTGGGATTGAGGCATGGATAGCCTAGAACCATATGGTGTACTCTAAAAGTAGATAATTTAGGAATGACATTTATTTGTATAAAAAATAGTGCCTTCTCTTACCTACCTGTTAGGCATGGCCCTTTCATGAATCTTGCCCACAGTTGCAAGAAAAGCAAATTGGAATAAAAAGAGATGCCAAGAACAGCACTTGCTGGTTGGGAACATTACTGTTTTATTATAGGAAAATACCTGTATCACACTCATAAAGAAACTATTAAAAATGTAGGTAGCCTACCCTTTCTACCTCCTTTCACATACCCACACCTACACAAAACCTCCCTTTCTTCTGAGCCCCAATTTCAGCCAATTTCTTAATGAGGGTGGTGTCTAACCAAGCATCAGGAAAGTCACAGACAAAGAAGGGTATAAGCAGGAGGTACGTTTCTGCTTCCATTATGTTTCCATAAAGTGTCAACCCAAAAGGTGTAGCTTGGGATGCAGCAAGGATGCGCGTGGGGGATGGAGTTCCTACAGACCCAAACACACACAGCAGCACGGGTGGACTTGACTCTTTTGCACTTGTCCTGCAACACGGAGATGGGATTCTGAAAGACTGAATTAGACACACACTCAAATGTTGCTGAGAAAGAGAAATTCAAGAGGAGAACTAACAAACTGCCTTCCTCTTCTGCTGAGCTGCGCGGAGCTGCAGTTGAGCAGAAGCCGCTAAATAAAGCAAGGAATTCAAATGTTGTTTTCTTGCAAGTTGACTGAAACCAAATATACTTGATAACAGGGCTAAGTCCTTGCGGGAGCCGAGCCGAGCCTTTCACATGTTTCCTCAGGTAGGAAACCGCTGTGCAACGTTTCAAAGCAATGGCCCTCCCATTTTTCTTAAAAGAGCTCTTCAGTGACTCCCTAGGTTGTGGTTTCCGAGTCTCCCAGCCTGGACACGCTCCTGGTTGCTCACAGGACACGGTGTATGGGAGTCTCTCAGGAATGTGTTTTCCTTCGTTCACAGATCCATATCCCCACCCTGTGGCACGACCTGGCCTGTAAAGCCAAGAGAGCTCCCTCGCCCCAGCCAGGCTCATAGCCCGGGACCCTCCTGCCCCCAAGCTTAGGAATAAAGGATGGGTCAGAGGAGCTACATGGAGGAAAGAGGTCATGATTCAAAACTGCTTTACAGTAGCCCTGAGGACAGCAAAACACAGAGCTTAAGTCCTCGCCATAGAGAGTGAAAAATGGAAATGAAATTCACTGCATCAAGAAAGATCCTCTGGCTTTTCCATCAGAAAGGACAGAGGAATTCAACACCTGGAATTCAGCCAAAGCCTGGAGGATCTTATAACTGTAATGCCTGCACTAGGCTATTTCATTTCACTACAACACTTTCATTTCCAATTAGAATATACATGCACTCAAGTCTCTGTGTATATAACTTTCCTACGGCAGCCTCTCGCAGAGGGTGAGCCCAGCAGTTCTTGAGAGCTATTATGTCTTCAGCCGACCATGGGTTCTCCACATCCAGAGTCCCAATTTTTGTTATGCCATTGTAAATCTAGAGAAACTGCAGTGATTTCACTGCACTGGGGCTAGTGGAGAGCCAAAGTAAATACAATGAGTTGTCAAAGGAGGTATATCGCATTGGCACTGCTGTAACTGAAAGCATAATTTGCACTGTTTTTTAATAACACGGTGTCTTACATCGTTAGGAATGAGGTCCTGCAAACACATACATAACTTTCTTATGTGAGTAGCCCCTCTGCTGCCCATTTATACGAAGAATGCTAATGCACCAGATGGTGGGACTGCAGCAGAAACCGTTTTGACTCCGTCAGCTGAAGCTCCGGTTTACTGTGCTCATACCGAAGAATGACTGCTGGATTGAGCCCTTCTGATGATGTCCCCAGGAGCTGATAAAGGTAAGAGCTGAGAAGCCTCAAAACAGGTTTCTGGCTAAATCTAAAGAGCAGAAAATCCTGAAACCTGGTGGTGGCAGGGCTTGTGAAAGATTTCAAAATCAGACTGCCTTTGTGTGACGCTCTCAGTTGAATCCTTGGCTCCTATCAACCGTTTGGCATTAAAATCATGTAAAAGCTTGGAAGGAAATAACAATTCAGAATGAAAACCCTCATGTTCTGATGATCCTCATGCTAGCAGAACCTTATCCCTCGGTCCTCAGTGGCAACACTCTCCCTGACTTCTGAGTTGTTATGGTTTTGCCACAAATTATGTTCCAGAGACAGGATTTTCCACAGTGGTGTGGTATGATGGAGGTAAAGCATTACATTCAGCTCCTTCAGTACAGACGAGTTCTAGGGTATAGGAGCGAGGAACACAGATTGTTGGGGGGTCGTCTTAAATGAAAATGTACTGCAATATACCTTTAAAACATACATTCCAGAGAAAACATAAGGAAATTGAGTTTGGGTATGGCTACAGAGCCATTTCCCCCCCTCCCTCAGCCCAGATTCACTTAGAGACATAAACCAAGGGTTTGATATTTCATTTTGAAGGGTCCTTTCTTCAGCCTTTTGGAAACAAATTGTACCTTGCACATAGCTGTAAATAAAAAAAAAGTACCAAAATCAATTCATCACGGACTTTTATGAAGTGCAGAGAAAGGTAACACACACCATTGGTTATAAATCGATTTCTGAAGGCATCAGGACCAATAAAGTGCATTTCTTATTTACCCCTGTCTACTTGCGTGGAGTTTCCTACAGGTCAGCAGGCACACGAGCTGAGGTCAACCCCTAGGGTGTATAATTTGCAACACAGTGCCTTCATTGCAGAGCTTCCCTGCCACAAGGAGCAAATATGTTTTCCTTGGCCAGAGGAACTGTATGAAATGAATTATTGTGCAGCCAGCCTGACAGAGCTGGGCATGGGGTACAGAGAACTGGACAATTTCCCAGTGGCCTCTTGCCTAGAATTTGTTCTGAATGCATGGAGCTGAGCGGGATTTGCTCAGAAGACAGATGTGGATAGGGGTGCATTAACTCCCAATTCAAGTTTATCTCTTCGCATCACAAAAGGACAATGCGTTGCTTCAGGAAATCTCACTTAGAAGAGCTCAATGTGGCTCCTACCAGAGCTGGAAATCTCAAATGCATCCATCTTAACATGTTTTAAGGTGGTTGCTCTCAAACCTTGTGTCTTATCACATATTTCATGGCTGTACAGAAAGCCTCTCAGGTTAAACTCATTGCTGGTGTAACTCTATCAAAGCCATGTGTGCAGCTCTCGGGAAAGTTATGTGACAGTGGGAACCTTATGGCAAAGGCAGTTATCTGACAAAGGGCAAAAAACAAAAGACAAACCCTGCTCCTTTTGCTATCAAATGCACATTTCCATTTTGAACAGAAGTCCCCTTAGCTTTTGCTTTTAGATAATAAAGGTCAGATAAAAAAATGTTTTGGCATCTAATACCTATTGAAATCAAGGGCATCCAGTGTGCAAAACCCCAGCAATTTGCTTTCAGAAATACAACTGTGTATGGTCGGGTATGTAAATATTATGCTCTCTTCTGTCCTACTTGACTGTAGACAGGTACCTCTCCTGCTTTCATTAGAAGAGCATCTGATTTTAATCCCTCATACCCGTGTGTCTCCAAAATCTTCAACATATTTAAGGCATATATGCCCACGTTCAATAACAATAAGCCACAGCAGAAGCTTTATACTTCTCTCTGTCCTACAAACATATTAATTAATGTAACGAGTAGCTTTTGCATTGGCCAATACAAGAAAACATCACTTGCTAGCTGAATTCTTGGAGAATGTGTTGGTTGAGGAAGGCACTGTGATTTTTACATTGAGAAAGCAACCTGGGATGTCGCTTTCTCTGAGCTATTCTGCACATTTACTGAAAAAGAAAATGCTATCACATGGGGAAAAATCACTTCCAGCAGTTGTTTCTTCACTAGGTCATGCAGTAGCTGCTTGGAAGGACAAATGAAATCAGAGGCGATAAAAGGTGGTGGTTTTATAAGGTGGAATTTTGACTGCATTGCTTAGATTGCATTAAGATTTTTCTCCTGCCTGAAAAGCAAACACTTTAAAACAAGTGAATCCCACATTTTATTTAACAAGGTGGGAAATGTACTCCTTCCAGTCTTTACATTTGCACATCTGAGAACTGATACAGCAAGAGTTTATCAGATGTGAGAAGGCAAATCCTGCATTATTAAAAGTGAGACAAAGGGAATCCTTTTCCAGCACTGGTGAAGATTTGAGTGTTTTTTTTAGAATGTCTGACTGTTATTTCATCTCAAACACCCATACAAAATAATTGGGAAGTCAAAGCACAGCAAATATCTCCTGCCGCTTGTTGGAAATAGCTGGTATGTTATTGGATAGTTAAGTGGATAATGGGGTGAAATAAGCCTATAAAAACCAACACACTTCATAGTTAATATGTTTTCAGAGTACAGTTAAGTTACCATGACACATCTGTCATAACTCTTATGGGGAGCTTCATAATGTGTCTGATCTTATACACTCAGAGCTGTAATGTATCTCTTGAACTGCAGCAGACCTATGAAACTGAATATCCACAGGTCAATGGCAATATACTTTATAGTGTCAATACAGTCTACAGTTACAATGGTGGCGTGTAATAATGCCAAGGTCTCATCTTGTTCTAAAGAATCTTCTTTTCCACCTGTGCACTGGCTTAGAAAGCTCTGCAACTCCTTTTCCTGGAGGAGACCAGCAATGAGTGTGATTCCAGCATCACGCTGAGTGCTCCCTCAGCACGGTGCTCTCACCCCTATAAGAGACCTGATTTCTGCATGCATCAAGCCTACAAGAAACTATCTGGCAAGGAAAGGCCAGCATGACAGAGTCCTGTGAAGCTGATGAATGCCTTCATGGACTGGGCTGGGCAGTGAGGTAAGAATTTCCAGTCTGAAAGCGAATCCTACCATTTCATTTTAGCTAAAAATGCTCACACTGAAGATGAAAAAAACAGTGGTTGTGTCTCATTTTCCATAGCTGAAAAATAAGGAAAAAATAATCTGTTGTGAACTTGGTTGAAGATTTAGCTGGGGTGCCCAGGCCCAGCAGGCTGCAGTAGGAAAGTCAAGCAGGGAAGGACAATGAGAAGTCAGGAATGCTGCACAGCTCCACATGTCCTCCTGCCCTTGCCAGGGAAACCTCCTCACTGAACATGGGCTTAGAGATGAAAAGCACTGAGCAAAACCTCCCCAAAGCCCTGCCTCTTTCTCACACAGTGATGACACTGATTTCACACAATGCTGGCCTCCCACACACAGTTATTACTCAACTCCTTGCCTTATATTAACACAGCATCTCTCTTGGTCAGCAGGTCTGGTACATCTGGGCCTCAGACACGTGAAGCTATGGGATTACACTCCATACAGTGTGAGATTTGGAAACTAGCAAACTAAGGGGCTGAGCTGGCTTTGCTTTTTTGATCCACATAAAAGGAGAAGAATCTAACGTAGCCAAGTCAAGTTGTCTCACTGACACTAAGCTCTGCTCTGTGTTAAGTGTTGATTCTAGGATCTTGGCTGAGCTCAGTGAGGAGATGGGATTTATTTCCAAGAACAGACCTAGCTCTAGATTCTGCTTTCAAAGAAACCTGAGGGTGTCTGGACCCAGAGTACTTCTTCAAACCCAAACCATTCTCCTGGCTTGGACAAAACACAAATACCAACTCCAGTTTGCTCTGCTTGCAAGACAGAGGGAAAAGAGTAGCGTTAAATCCTGAGTTCTCAGTTTTCAGCTTTGAACAGCTGCTGGTGTTCCCTTCTCCTAGAGCTATTTAACACTATCAAATGAGTTGAGGGGGTATTTATAATGTGGAGCAGACATCTAATCATATGGCTACAGGGGCAGTTTTTCAGCCTTGACATTCAGCAAGTGTCTGCACAAAATCAAGTACCTCTTCTTCATATGCCTGGGGTATAAACTTTATATACAGCCCCCGTTCTATAGGTAGAAGGGTTGATGACAAAGTGGGTTTCCACCTAGAAGCTCTTCTTTAAGAATGAAACAAAACTGAGTGAAATAATCAAATCAAATCAAATCCTCCATTCTATCCTTCTGATAGAGTGGTGCTAAAAGGTTAACTTACAGCAGTATTGCTCTGGGGCCGATCCTGTGGTGGCTCTGTGGTTTCCGCCTATATAAATTTGATAATATTTTACAAATGCAGTATATGAAATATATTCTCAACATGTGTTTAATACATTTACAATCTATTAAAATGAAAAACAGAATACGCTTCAAATACTGCTCGGGTATTTGCTTAATGCACTATGTCTGGAACATGTTAAACATTATTTTAGAGGTAATTGAAACATTTCACACACATTCACCCTGCGTACTGTATGTGTGTACTGCATGCACTTTGGGGCTAAACCTTGCCCCAAGCGCACAGCCTGAATATCCAGGCTGAGGACTGAGAGGTTCTGTTAGGCTGGCACTTCCCTGCCTGCAGAGCTGCTCCCGTCCCTATGGCTCTCCTCAAGAAGCATAATTCCTCCTTTCCTTCACCCCCCTGGCGCACGACCAGGGGGTCCTCAGAGCCTGGGTCTCTCTGCATCTCTCAGCTTCATTTTTTGCTAAATAAATTAGATCCAAATTGACTCTGGGCAGCCGGTTACCAAGTTACAGGGTATTATTTCAGCTCACTTCAGCACACAGCCTGTCAAAGCGGCCATTAAATACTTCTCCAATGAATATTTATGTAAATACACACGGTACGGGAATATTCCTATGTAAGTATTTGCTTAGTTTCACAACATGTTCCTCTCACTCATGCCAATGTTCCCGAAGAGCGAACAAGGTGTATAGAATAATGATGGAGAGAAGGCCTCGTTCTTGCGCAAATAAATGCCCACAAAGACTTGATTATGGTATTTTCCTCATTATCTCTATATAAGCATTTCATGTCCCTGGACGAGACAGGGTGATTAATACACTATACAGATATATTCAAGGTGATAGAGTGGCTAACATTGCTCCCAGAAGTAGTAGAGTTTAATGGAGAAGACTGAAAAATGTGTTTTACTTCCAGCTCAGAAACCAAACTGTGATGTGTCTCATGCATCTGACTTCTCTGTTCTATTTCCTCTGCATTATTAGACTGTAGACACTTCAGACTAAGAACCCACGCTTAACTTGCCATAGAATTTTCTGTCTTCCCATCCTTTAAACATAACTCAACACATCGTGTCATAAATATTGAAGGAGATAGTAGTAACCCTTCTAGCTGGCTATGAGGAAAGCTGCTCTTCGTGCTGAGAGATTTCCTGCCTGGAAGAAGGCCATTTGTGTACAATGTAAACTCCAACAGCTAAAAAGCAGGGGGGGTTCTTTGCTCGCATGTGGATGCCTTGTTTAGTACTTGGGATCCAACCTCTTTGGAGCTAGGAAAGCAAATTAATTTTGTTAAAACACAGGAAGTGAAAAGGAAGAAGATCTCTGCGCTTACAAAAATGAGATAGCAGCAATGCTCCATGGGTCTCTGTCTCACTCTTAGTTGGCAGTCTCATACAATATGGACCTTGATATCTCATCCGCTTTTTCCCAGTGGAGCCTTTACTTCATCTACTGTCTCCTCCTAACTTTTTAATCCTTCCAAAATCCCTTCCCTTTGCCAAGTAATGTGGGTAGCTATAAATTTGTCCTGGTGCTGGTAGGCTATGTGCTATTTATCATCTCAGCTTGGGCTGAGACACAAATTAGAGCTGGGAGCTATTAGAAGCTAAAAGAAATAAAATTAATCAAAGCTTAAAATAGATTAAATGAGTCTCAGAGTGGGTTGAGGATGTTTAATGAGCTCTGTATGATCCTTCTTCTATAGGTCCTTCAGTCAGTTATCGTAGTGCACACATTCAGGTAAGATGCCCCTTGAAATTAATTCATATGAGAAAGTAGATCAATCAGTTTCTAAGGATAGCTCAAGCCAGAAAACATCATTTTAATGTATCATGTTACCGTCCCTCTTTGCATTCGGGCTCTATCTCACACAAGCAGCTAACGGAAAGGAGAGACTGCACTCTGTATTCCAGCTGCTTCAAAGGAAATCACTTCTTTTTCCAATGCAAATTTGTGCTGTGCAATTAACTTCTTAAAATAAGAATTATTTCACAGGATTAATCTACAAATAAATAAAACTCCATCTCCTTTAAGTATTTATGTGCTTTATTCATGCAGTCAGATGCTTTAGGACTATAGGAAATCCACCTGGGAGGGGGTTGCAGGCAAGCAGTACATATTATGAAAGCTTCTTGCTAAAAGATTACTCATTTTAGTCATAAATACCTTATGCACCTCACCAAGACTTGAAAAAGCATCTTGATGGCAAGGGCATCTCTACCAGATCCTGACCAGGCCCATAAGGCTCTGGCTTGAAGATGTCTTTCATGTTCGTGGCAGTTTTTAAATGTAAATGTTGTCATTGATACCACTCTGTGACCTGACTGAACCAATAAATAAATAGCTCATACTGAGATGAAAGAGGGCAACATGGCAAAAGCCACAATAGGGAACGTCTTTGAGCAGTGCACAGCGGGTGAGGCAAACATTCATCCCGAGATACAGAAGCACAGATTACACGTATCGGGGAAATGGAGCAGCTCACATGGACAGTGACTGCTTCTGTACATTGTACTGGCACAAACTGGAATCTGAAATGGCTATAGCTCCATGTCCCCTGGATAATGCACGTTATTACCTCCTCCTGCTGCGGTTACAGACTATCTTTGTAATCTCTGAGTTTTTCTAAGCATTTTTCAACATTAGGGCCAAATGGACCTAATTTAATTTGCTCCTCGTTTAAAATACTCAGTATTCACACCGCTGTGAAATGGAGACATAAGCAAAAAAATCTGGTTTATGTACCTAATATTATTGGCAAGTCAAGTTCTATCCCTCACCTCCACCCTTGCCTTTCATCTCTTCTTCTCCTCCTTCGACCTACTCCATCCAAACCCAACGTGCCCTTTGCAGCCCAGGTGCCTAAAACGGGAGTTTCTAGATTATGAATCTGAATCAACTTCACTTCAACAGTAAACAAGCAAAGAATGACCACACTGGGGACAGGTTCCTGATGAATATTAGGCCTGATGTAGGCTGGGCTTTCACCTTGGACTCCTGCTCGCTGGTTGTATTTGAGGAACCCATTCTTATACCAAGTCTTTTCCTTAAGGAGCTGAAAACCTGAGGTCTTTTTCCAGCCCTTAACTGCAGAGTGCGTTGCACCCACTGCTAAACAACACGGGCAGAAGCAGAAACCTGGCTGGGCTGCCTGAAACCGTGGCTTGAACAAGTCTTTCTATATCAAGATATGTATTTTTTATAGTATAAGAGGTGTTAAACAAGGGCTGAGGTTGGTGGGTCATAGTCCAGCTAATTCTACAGGCATTATTTTATTATCATTTTCCACAATTTTATTTTTATATTTTTATTTCAATACATATTTTATTTTATTTTGTTATAATTTTTCACAATTTTATGTTTATATTATTATTTCAATTAAATTTTTATTTTATTTTATTATTTCAATTTCATTTAATTCTTATTTTATTTTTCACATTATTTTAATATTATTATTTCAATTGAAATTTTTATTTTATTATATTTATATTTTATTTCATTATTTCAATTATTTTTTATTCTATTTTTCATATTTTTTGTTATTATTTCAATTTAATTTTTTTATTTTATTATTTCAATTTTATTTTTAGTTTCTTTTTCATATTTTTATTTTATTATTTCAAGTTTGAGTTTATTTTTCATATTTTTGTTATTATTTTATTATTCCAATTTTATTTTATTTTAGTTTATTATGTATTTTCTTTCATTTCTTCACCATTTTGCCCTATGGAGCTCTCAGAGAGTCGACTTTGCATCTGAATAACAACCTGACATGCACTTACTGGGAGTGAAGAAACTTCCACATGAAAAGCAGCAAAAGCTGCCAATGCAGGAATTATGTCGCTCAAGCAGAACTTATTAACCACAAGACATGTCTGAAACATCAACCAGATTCTTTGCCCCATCTTCTGCTGAGTTTTAACTTCGTATATGAACCAGCTCACTCCTAAAACAAAGCCTGGCAAAAGAGGGACGGGAGGAGCCATCGTGTGCAAGAAGTGAGCAAAACCTGATTTTATATAGGGTGCAGAAGGGACAATAAATAAGAGAGTGAGAGAAAACGACAGTTCCAGAGGGCTGACATTAGGACAAACTGCCCTTTCCAGGTCTAAGAAGCCTCAAGGGTTTTTACTCAGAGCAGCGTTTCAAAGCGAGGTGTGGCTGAGCCGCAGAGAAATCCGCCTGCCCACATTTTCCAGCGAGTGTCCTTCTGAAAACAGGTGACTTTGCCCGTGAGGAATGAGAGGTCTGCAAAATCTGTGCAGCCGCTGAATCTGAAATGAAGCTGAATGAGGACGCGGGAGTCCTGGTTACCTCCCCCTGCTCAGAGGTTCAGCTCCCGAAACCTTTACCCAATGCAACCGATTTCAGCAGGCCCTGAATAATATAACCGAACCCAAATAAGTGAGGATTTATGAGCTCAATCCTGCACATGCCACTGAAAAGGTTTGCTTGGACCGGTTGTCTCATCTACTGTCAGAGAGATGCTGCCCCTGTGTCTGGTCCAGAGCTCACTGAAGAGCATACCGTGTTCTATTTTCACTGGAGGGGGACAGGATCAGTGCATAGGTGGATTAAAGAGACTCAGAGGAGTAAAACAGCAGCCAGTGAGTTCACTGTACTGTGGTACCAGCTGAGAACAACAGGCAGCGCTGAGCAGCCAACCCAGAATCTGAGACATTTAGCAAGGCATCCCTGAAGAGCCTTGCCATATCTTCAGCCCTGACACAGCATCCTTGTCACATCTTCAGCCCTGACACAGCATCCTTGTCACATCTTCAGCCCTGACACAGCATCCTTGTCACATTTGAGCTGTGCTTATTGAAAAAGTCCTGGGCAATTTCTGCAAAATGTTGGTTTTGTGAATATTTGATCACATTGTAGTGGGCAGATGTGGTTTGCCTCTTGCTCTTTCAGTCTATTCACCATTCTAGCCCTGTTTTGCCTTTTATTTAGCCTGTTGTTCTCCTGGACCGCAAAGTCCCTGAGGCAGGGCTCTCCTCTGAGTCTGTGTTAAGCACAGCAATGTCCTGCCTGAGATCTCCCCATGCTGCTAAATAGCAATAAAGCTGATGGTGCTGTTTCCACAGCATTCATACCTTATTTGTGAATACTTGTAAACCTATTGGAGCAGCTGGATTTATAATAATACCTGGTCATGGCAAGTGAGCTCTGAACTGATGAATACCAGAAGATTGAATAAGCACTGCAGTCAGGCAGCAAGTACATTCACTTGATCTCTGTGGCCAGCAAAACCAAACCATTCTGAGTGTTAAACACCCTTAATGAAGTGATAAAAAAATAACATACACTTATTTCTTCCAATTATTCAGAAACATTTGCCTTAGCTGTTTTTTTTTCCTCACTGCTGAACGTCCCTTCCTAGCACTGCATTATCTTTAAGCAATCTGCAGCAGCTCCACCTAATGCTGTGGTCTGTGATGGGCTGGGTCTGTTTATTTGTACTTAGACTGGAAACCTCCAAAAATAAATCCAAGACCAGGTGTATCGAGAAGTGATGCTCAGTGACTCAAGAGGTGGCATCTAGCCCATTGAGTCAATACTGTGCGGATGATCTGGCATCCAGTGAGGACACGATGTCTTCTTGCTGGTGCCTTCTGCAAGACAAGGCATAAAACTTCCAGTTGTTCATACATAATATAGCATGTTGTTTTCTTTCACTTCTCTTAGGCTCCACTCTGAGCTTGCACTTCAGAAAATGAGTCTTGGTTTTCTCAGGAAAAGAGGAGGTCTGATGGGAGAAGAAAGTATAAGTTGCCCTTAACCCTTAGATACTCAGCATTCTGCGTGGGAGCCCAAGAAGATGGTAGTGCTGGAATATCTCATCCTGGGTGTTACCTGCTTCCAGGCACTCTTAAATCTTGAGGACTTGACTGGAATTTAAGCCTGGATTCACTTTCCCCCAGTGAACAGCAGCAGCAGGAACTGTCTGTGTCCTTCCCAGGAGGATGCATTTCCCCCCCACACACATCAATACAGCCCTTGCTGGTGGAGGGAACACAAATTGCATATACTCTGCAGCTACCAAGATGAGTCCCAGCACCAGCTGATAGTGTTGGTTGTACAAATACTGCTCAGACAAAATAAACAGAATAATCACTGTTGGCAGCTCCCTCAGCCACTGCAGAAATGGAAGTGTCATCTATTTTGGTGGTCACGCTGCAAATGGGGAGATGTGATCTCAGCTTAACCCTGGGATTGGCAGTGACACCACACACTATGGCAGCCAGGAACAGAGACATCAGAGGGCCAGGCTGGCTCTGATTTTTTGCCAAAACCTAAAGGAGAGTTCAATGCATGCTGTGAGAGCAGCTTTGGCATTTCTGTTCCTTGAATAAACCAGATTCTCAAGGACTCTCACCCAAATCCATACAGCAGGGACATGGTGACAGTCATGTTACTGCAGACACTGGCACGGCCCAAGGCAAACACCTCCTGCCGTGACAGGGATGCTTCATAGCAGCCCAGCTACGTGACTACGAACCTATCATTGACTCGCCATTACATAATTTCCACCAGCATAAATCAGTGTCTGCTCAGAGATCAGATTTGGTCGACAGGGTCCTAGTCCTTTCCAACTTTCATGGCTAGTTAGCTCCATATTATATCCTCAAATCCTTCTATCTTTACACTTTGAGAAAATACCCAATGCTCCTAAAGAAGTTCCCAGTCTCATTCAAACTGACTTACTCCTTTTTTTATTCTATAAAGCAAAATCTGTGTGCTTTCTTATTAAGCCACTTTATTCTTGGCAGGCTTTGAGAAAAAGCCCTACTTTAGCAATTTAAGCTTTTCTTCCTGGAGGCACAATACTCAGACACGAGGAAAAGTAAGTCAAGAAGACAAAATAAACAGATTTTTCAGGAAGACTCTAAGCCAACTGGAACTTTTAATGAATGACTGTGAGACTGGCTGCTTTTGATATGCGCAAATACATCCCAGTAATGCGTACCCCGGGCAGGCACACACTGTATCACTGGATACTGAGAAGCTGCAAAGGCAGAGGGGGAAAACTATAATAGATACTATAGTTTCATTCCTGCAATGACTCTGAAATGCATATACAGCTCAGTAAATGTCGTACAAGTCAACGAATGATTGAATTGAATTCATATTGCCCAGACAGAAAGCAGGAAGGGAAAGAAGCAGGTTTTCGGTTGGTCACAAATTGTCCCAGAACACCGATCTAGAGTGTTTTACAAAATCCTAAAGCTTGTATTTACTTTCTACCCTCCATTTATTTTTGCTCAAATAAGAGGAGATGAAGATGCCTGGATTTACACTGTGGTTTTATATCAAAACTGAAGGTAGATTCATAGGTGGTAAGAGCTGACATTCTCTTAGGGGGTCACAATTGCTGACTGCTGAATAACAGCCAGGTCCATGGCTCTTGACAATAGTTATGGTTTTCTCTGTAAGCTTTAAATTAGTATATCCTATCCTAATACGTACATTAGGATCTTTAGCAGTATATTACTCTCCCCTCTCAACTTCAAACGGAAGCATTTGTATCCAGCAAAGAGAATCCAAACGCCTGGAAGACTGAATCAAAACGAGTGGTGGGAAATCAGTGGGAAAGTGATTCATGCAGATAAATACAAAAAGTAATACTAACAAAACTTGCCAAAGAGTTCTGGGCGTATAAGAAATCACTGCCGTGAAATGTCCTCGGGCACCTTGAGCTGAAGACACCCACATGTCTGTCGTATGTCTTAGAGCTGTTGTTCAACTTGACTCATGGATTTTCTCATGGATTTCAAGGCAGATTCTTGCTCCTAATTCCTTCTTTTATTGACGAGTAGAAAGCAACACCTCCCACACAAGGGTGGAAAAAACCCGCATTTCATCCATGACACTGCCTGTCTGTACAAGGGTTATGTATCTAGAACAAGTTCAGGACTTCATCCTTGGAGGGACCGGGGTAAGTGGTTGCCCTCATGGTGAGCAAGGAGGACAAGGCTGGGTAAGGGGAATTCTAGAACCACTCCTGTCAAGTTCAGGCTAGTTTTGTTCATGGGAACAGAGACAACCAAGGGATTAAAACAAACTCCAAAACCTTGGACTCTTCAAAACCAACTCAATGCCAACAGTTCATTCTATTATTACCCCTGCAGGCAGCAGTTCAAGTCACAAAACCAGATAGGGCAAGAAAGCAAACCATGATAAGATGGAATGGAAACTTTTGCCACCAGTATTAGTTACTTTGGTTGCAAGTATCACCTTCTGTGTGTTTAATGTCCTTGAAATTTATTCCCTGACCAAGTGATTAGTATGGAATACAGAAATACAGTTCAAGCCCAGTTCAACACGACCCATGAAACCTTCTCTATTCAGATGGCCTTAAAAATGAACGCAGAAAAAAGAAACCCAGCTCTGCATCACTTGTAGTCCACTCTAACTGAAATTGAATTTGAAGTTCAGGTTATGCAACAACACAGCATTGTCTCATTTTATTAAGGCCACCAGCTTCTGGAGGTCTTCGGCATGTTATTGTTCTCAATTAACACACTTCTCCTCTTTCCCTCTGGAATCTTTCCCGCTGGTTTGCATTGTAATAATACTGCAATTCCAAGATAGACTCCGATTTGTGGGGCCGGTTTCACTTCAGAACCCACTCAAGGCTACTCACAGCCTCCATTCTAACACGCTGCATTAATTAAAAGGAAACGGGCAGAACCAACCAACCAACCAACAAGTTCTTTCCTTTTTTGCTTTTGTGTGAGTGGAATAAATCTTTACATCAGAAAAAAGAGCCAGCGAACAAAGCCAGACAGTAGCTGTGTCTTTTGGCAATGAGAATAATCTAATAAAACATCACCTTCCAAAGACAAAATGGGGGGGGGGGGAGCTTCTCTGGACACTCAGTAACGTCACCTCAGCACGAAATATATTCCACTCTTGGTTTGTGTTTTTTGGACCAATGCAGCTTAGGATGGTTGTTATCCCAAGACCATGCCACCAGAGTTGGAATGAATAATATAAACGGTGAGCCCAAGCTCTGATTGACAGCTCTGATTCTGTTAATACCTTCTAGTTGGTCTTCCACTACGGTCAGAAGTTAACATTTATTTTGACAAGCTTTCTGCTGGTTATGGAGGCTAGAAGCTTTATACTGAGGTATCCAGTGATTAAATATCTGGCATAGATTATCAAAAACTAGAGGGAAAGGCAAGGAAGGCCTCTTGCTGACAAACTAGATCCTGCAGTGCATAGAACTTGGTTTTAATTAAGTTATTACCTTCCTTAATAGGAAGTAGCTGTTCCTTTGTTCTTTTGCAAGTCAGCAGACAGTAACTGAGCGTGGAATGTAAGCAACTCAATTAAGGAAAGGCTGCCTTGACAGATGCTTGCATGCACACGGAGGTCGCCCTGCTAAAGTACCTGCTGGTTTCTGTTTCACCCAGTGGCGACAGCCCCTCCAATGAACAGCACAGGATTTCTGGGGTGACGGTGTCATGGCTCAGGCACATAAACTCTGTGAGGGTCAAAATGAGTAATTCAGGATTAAGAGGAGAGCTCCTGGGCTTAATCAGTGGAATCATAGTAATTAAAGGCAGAAAGCTCTATGAGTCAACCCATTTATTTCCCAGGGCAGTGGCAGGATTGTCTGCGCAGTTCATTTGCCATAATGCTTTATACTGGGTATTTTGAAGATGTTTCGTAAAACAGGCATCTTATTACCTTTTTGATCACCTGTACCAATAACATTCAGTATCAATAGTAGAGAAGGCAAGAGAAGCCTATTTTTTCTTTCACTTCCACTAATATCTCATAAATCTATAGTCACCATAGCTCAAAAATAGCATTATCATTGAGTCAGTTGGGATTTCAGTGATAGCAATTTCAGCTTAGAGAAAGTGCACAACATCAGCATTAAGAGCAAAACCAGACCCATCAGTTTGCAGCTTTAACGTTATAAAAATTGCTGTAGCTGCACCAGGAGAGATGTGAGGTGCCAAGTCTGCAAGCTGAGCTGATGTCAGTAGAGAAGTACATCTCATCGAGGGATGCCTGAAATAACCCTTTCTTGTCCTCTATCTATCATCTGGAACATCTTCCCTGCAAATTAATTATTCCCTGTGGAGTAAAACGCGGTATCAAACTCACTCCAGTTATCTAATCACACCTTTTAGCATAGTATTATTTGATGTAGGATATGATTATAAAAGCCCCACAGAACACTTTAAAACCCCGCTATATAGACCATTCTTGTACAAAATCAATCAGCAGCAACAAACGTCCCATCCCATACCCTGCTGGTGATGGTTTGTATGAAAGTGCAGTCAAGCACAGACGCTACATATGGTCACGAGAATCTTCCGTATAGAGGAAGTAGCCACCCAAAACTAACTGCAGACTATACACTTTACAAAGAGGCAATCCCCGTGAAGGGCTTAGCAGGGAAAAAAGAGACAGAAAGAGCTTAAAAAAAAGAAGAGAACAAGGTTATTTTCAAAAGTCTCGACTTTTTTGGTCAGAGGCTCCATGTGAAGTTGTCAAATCACTGCTCTCACTCTCCATGGGTTACTGAACGTGGGTGCGGAGGTAGCACAACTGTTGCAATGTTTAAGCAATGGGTGTGTAACGTCTTTAACCACTGAGAATGGCAAAATTCATTTCAAGAGCAAAGGAACGCTGACGAAATGCACAATCCTTACTATGCTGTCTGATAATCTCAGATACTTGCCACACTACAGACTGCTCAGCACACAGATAATATGGGAAGAGGTATTGAACTGACATCTCACTTAAGACAGAGACACGGGCTATAAGGGTATCACAGTGCCCAGGAGATCTTTCCAGTCAAAAGTGGGAAAATTACTAGAAGGTCAAGGGAGGAAAAATTACAAGTCTCATTTCCTGAAAGGAAATGGGAATTGTTACTACAATAAAACTGTAATTTGAATGCAACGTTACTGCAGCCATAACAACAGTAATGCCATTATTACTACATTCCATTTTAACAATACTCATTATTGCAAGAGCTGACATAGACAAGATGAACATCAGCATGTAGGGCAAATCTTTTTCCTGTGCACAAACTGTCCTTGCTGCTCAGCAGAAAAATACTCTGAAATCAGTCGATTCTAAATCTGTACCTGAAGGATGAGGGCTTTTTTCATTGAACTGGTAAGAATTTTGGGGATCTTAAATGTTCAGTCCAAAGTATTTCCTCTCTGGGATACAGACACACATTATTTAGAAGCAACAATTGATTCATCAGGAGCAAAAGTAACAGGAAATCAGGTCAGAGAGATACGACTTTAGTAAAGCTCATCTTGGTCAATAAAAGAGCTAGAGCTTGCCTTGAGAAAGCAGTCAGAGAAAGCAATAAATGTAGAACAGCTGCTGTTGTGCTAAGCTTGCATGTTCCCAAACTGAGATATGGGAGATACGGTTGCATAAAGCATTGGCTGCACATAAATCAGGAATGCTCCTGTGAGGCAAGCCTCACATTGACAATATCAAGTATCGCTGAAGAAAATGCCAATGTCATGTTGGAGGATGACCTGGTTGAACAGTCTTCATCATCTTGGCTAGCACCAGCTGTAGCAGTATTGAGGGTAACTGAGATTTAAAATACAAATGTTTGTTCCTTGAGAAGAGTCTTAACTAATCGACGGCTCTCAAACTCCTTGTAGCAACAGCACAAAATGGTTTAGCAGGTTTCATTTGTAAATAGACACCATCAGATTAAATTGGCATGTGGGGATCAGGAAAATCCTGCCTTGGTGACATATTACGGATTATTGCATTTCTGCATTATGCCTTTTTGTTTCATCAGTGCTTTGGAGCCATTTCAAAGGGCAGCAAATGATGTAGTTCAGATTTTCAGCATGGAAGATATGCTCTTTTATGACAACAACTCCCCTGAATTCCTGTATACTGAGCTAGCCAAATGCATTTCAAGTTAGTTCAGCATGAAACTTTATCTTCTGATGCTGCCTTGCAAGAATTATTATTCTAGTCATGTCAGTCCTCACCAGCTATCCACATGGTCCCTTTTAATGTGTTCCCCAGCCAGACTATGATGCAGTGTCACTCTGGACTTATGTGTAGTTGACCCTGGGAATCACAGAAGTCTAAGTACATCATGGAAGATGTTTGGGACAGGATGCATATCCAGCAAGAACATTCCCAGATGGACCTTATTGCAGCCTCCTATTCCATCAAACCAGAGTTTCTCTGCATAGTTTCTTCTGCACAATGCTCTCTGGTTTCTCTTCAGAGAAACAAATCTTTTGCCTTTTACAAATAATGTCCCTGCAGAGAAACGCAAGAGTTTCATCACTTACTGGTACATAACTCTGAGTACAGCTCAGGCTAAGTGAAGTGATTCTTTCTATTCTTTTTTTCCAGGCACTGTACTTCATATTTTCCTTGGAGGCTGGTTAATATCCAGGCATCCTTTAGACAATTATGAAGCTTTTGTATAGGAAATGAACACCTAATCCCTAGATCCCATGAGACTATGCACCCTTACAGAAGAAATATGGTTTTTAAGAGAATTCTTTGCCCTTTGCTTTAAGAAAATCCTTTGCCCTAAGTCTCATAAAACAAAGCAGCTTAGGGATCCTTGCAATAGCAGGGCTGAACTAAACACACTTAACAAAGTTTCCCTTTGTCAACAGCATTTTGGTGAGGTTCCCTCCTGCAGGATGAGTGTCAGGCTTCAGGCTAATCTCTGCAGTTCTTTAACTAGAGATTTGCACATTATTAAGCGGCAGTTTTCTCAGTGGGTGGAAACCTAGCATGCAGTGGAACATTTCTCCTGATGGAAAGCTCAAATGCTCCATTCTTCACTTAAAATGCCAGTGATGTGCATCTCACCTAAAGGACAAAAATGGCAAACGAAATCTGAATAAAATGCCTATTGAAATACTCTTATTCATCCATAGGCTGTGGGCAGGCAGAGATTTCTTAAGTTAGCCCCAACTTCTTTGTTAACTGCTACTTAATCTCTACAGGTAACTACTGGTCTTGAAACAATCACTTATGTGCATGGTCAGCAATCACAGCCTGAACTTCATGGGACAAACAGGAGTTAGCATGACCCTGTGATAGATTACTGAAGGAGCTAGTAAACCTCAGAGTCCATCTGCCTTTGGTATCAATAAAGACTTTCTTTTACTGTCAATTCAGCTTAATCCCGATTCTCTTCTACCAGGAGCATTTAAAAGGTTGTTGCATCAGGGATCTTTTAGGCTTTGACTAATACTGTCCTCTTATAGACAGAAAGAAAAATATATTCACTTTTTGAAATAGGGCACCAGACACTTAAAGGTAAGCTAGCTCAGACCCTTATGTCCCTACTTACAACAAACCAGGTCCGTGAATGACAGGCTTGGGAGCAGGCCATGGCAGTGGGAAAAGTGAGACGCATGTAGGGAGTGGTATGTTAAGCTCTATGAGGGTCTGCAAGGTGGGAAATCAGAAGGAAATTCTCCATAGTTCATCAAAGAATCATTCTGGTGAATAACCTACCCAGCCTTTGGCAAACCAGGGTGACTTCTCTGAAACAATCTCTCCCATTGTAATCTATTTTTAAGACTGCTTCCACATCCTACTTTCACCTCCTTCCCTTAACAAACATAGGGCCAAAGTCCCCCGAGGTCTTTACAACGGCTTTGCTGGGTCCCCGTGGTCCCTGTGCAGGCAAACTCCCGTTGGCACTGAGATTTGATCCTCAAGCTTCATCTTGAATTCATTTGCGTGTGGCATTTGCATGCTGATTTCTTTGACGCCTTAATGGTTCGATTTCAAAGCACATCTTTTCCCTTTTATCTTTAGCTGAATGAGATGTCTCAATAAGCCCCAGATAAAGGCGGAAGTCTTTTGTCTGAAATCACACAGGCATGGCCAGCTGTGATGAAAACTGGCTGAGGTTTCACAGGCTGCTTGTCTGCCTTCAAACTGGAGCTCCAGCTCCTTTCAGTCTGCAGGAACAGAGCAGGGGAAAAAGGCCTTTCTTGCACACATGGATGCCAAAACAGCTGAGTGTCCTCCAGTGTTTATTTTTCCTTCCAGAAGTTATTTTTGATAAAGGGGTTGGGGGGACAAAAAGGGAAGAGATCAAGAGGGAAGGAAGAAAGAAGCGCAGGCACAGTAACAGCTAAACCTATGATTTGCATCGTATGGGTTATTAGATGGTAGACCACCTTTACCCTGAGAATAGACATTGTCTTTTGCAGTTGAGCCTCCGAGTCAGACATTAATCAGCTGTTTAACAGTGGGATACCTTTGTGCTATTGCTCTGGTTTTCTAAAGCCTTGCATTTGTGCTTTTGGGTTAGTTGACCTGTTGAATAGTCTGGCACTGGGAAGTGAAGGCTGTTTTTACACCCAGTTAATAGTGAGCAAGATTTTGTCTATCTTAAAAAATTGTCAGGCTTAAACACTTGTCAGTAGGCTACAAGATGCCATAATTAAGGAAGGATTGTACCAAATCAAGGATAGCAGTAAGGAGTGCATTTTGAATAATATGTTTAAGAGCTTTAAAGGATCAACCAAATAGGAAACCTCCCGCACAGTATTCAACACTGCTTACACACCAATCAGATTTGCATCAGAAATGGCAAACAAATCTAGACGGTGAGTTTGTTCCCCAGATGATCTGCCCTGAAGCTAAAGCACGCCTATGCATTTTTCATGGAGTTATTGAAAACAGATTGAGTTTAAGCTCAAAAGGTCTTGACACATGGAGAACAGTTTAAAATCTGCAAGGCCGTGATGCTTGCTAGGATTACCCATGGTGGAGCCCCACTAGCAGTTGCTGATTTTGGTCTCATTACAGCCTGTAATGTGGTTTGTGCACACTGTAGCTTGACACAAGCTGCCCTCCATAAACCAAGGAGCCAGAGCCACCGGCGCATCCTTGACCGCAGTTTGAGCAAAGACTTGGATGTCAACCTGAACTCCAACAATCCTGCCAAACCAGCACTGGTTTATTAGGCTTTCAGGAGAATGACAAGGAAACGCCGCTTCCCCTTAGGAGCTCCAAGGGGTTAAATTCCCTTGGAGAAAGGAAAGTCAGATGGGCTAGTCTCAAATAAGCCGCCCATCTGGGAAATGTCAGGTTTTCTCACAATGTTTTTAAGGGTTTGTAATGTGGCTGATCGCTTGCGTGCATGAAAACAGCATGGGAATGCAATATTTCCTACTCTATGTGTGGTGGAGCCCTCCAGTCCAGCTGTATTTTGCTTGTCATGTTCTTGAATTCTGACACCATTTAGAACATGCCAGTTACTACCGTAGAAAATGCATTTTCATTCTGTTCCCTGGATGAAAAGCACATTAAGGCGGACGAGAAAACCCAGCAGATTCTAGAGCTATTGGTGAGGTCTCCTTTATTTATTTATTTATTAATAACCTCTAATTTCATCAGGGGCTTGAGTATGGGTGGGGGTAAAACTCAGCTTGACACCGTCTTAAAAATGAGCATGTGAAAGTCTGGGCTCGATGCCACAGAGGAAGAGAGAGAATGATGACAACATTACTGTCACTATATTACCACACGCTGTAAATTAAAGTTAGTGGTAAGCAGTTTAAGCGCTATTCCTGTCTGATTCATTAAAAAAATACAGTAGCTATATGGGCACAAAAGTCTGGTTCTTCTTGTGCCTGATATACGATTGGAAAGTTGCATTATGTCCTGCCTTGAGTAGAGGCGGGTATTTTCAGCGTCCCAAGTGGAACAGCAGACGCATAGCCATTGACTTCTGTGGATAGTCAATGGCCTGACGGGTTGGCTATGTCTAAGGAGAATTGTTGTTGAAATATGTGAGCCAGATCCTCCGTAGGTGTAAACTGGCAAATCCCTATTAAAGTTAATGATTTACTGATTTAGTCCAGCTGAGGTCTGGCACTCTCTGTGCAAGTGTCAAGAAGAGGAACTATTTATTCCTAAGTGAACCATTAACTTTGGGTCCTTTATGTTCATCCCTGCAGTTAAAATTCCTACTGCATTTCTTCAAAAGAAAAAGGGGTGATATATACATGAATCATATGTCCACATACCAAGCACCATGACCAGCAGAAGCTGTAATTAGTGCTTCTCAATAGAGCTATATAACTGGCTTTTCCTTTCACTGCCAAGTCAAGTCAAGGCCTTTTGGATCAGACCATTACAAAAATACTTCAATGCCAATCGATACGTCAGAGCATGTTTCTTGGGGGTAAAACAATGCTCAGCATTTCATTCTGGTTCAGGCTTGCTTAGTTATATTTTAAACAGAATTACAGGCAACTTTGAGAAGCACATTTCATGTCATGGAGAAAAGTAAAACTATTTAACTGCATAATATCAAAACTAAGTTTTCTGGATGCTTCCTATATACACACATACATATAAATGCGATGAATAGTTCATCAAAATCAAGGTAAGAACATTATCTAGAGGTCTCTCTCCCACATTTTTCACCAAAACATGTTTTTCACCCACCCAGCTCAACCACTTTCTGCAGAAAGGTCTAGAAGAAAACCTTTACTTTCCAGGATAACATTATCTGCACCAGGTGGTGTTTGTGTTGCCTTGTCTGTCTACTTATCCATTCATCTAGCTGGGACAGTATTAACAGACAAGACTAAAGGAGATCGAGGTCTGCACACGATCACAACTGGTACAGTAGGTCCTTTTGTAGTGAAGGCTGGGTTATCCATCCACACAGGTAGCAGAGATGGATGCACTGCTCTCTGCTTCGTTTGCAGACAACCATGATAGTCTCAGAGCCCCCAGGGTTTGATACCAGCATGCCTTTTATTCTGTTTTCCTGAATCTAAACCTCCTATATGCCTGTGTAACTACAACACATAGGACTAATGGAGCTGTTGAAAGGAAAAAGAGTAACGAAGCTGAGAGCTGTTGGCTCAGCCTTATTTCTGTTCATGTAATTTATGCACTGATGGTTGCTACTTCGTTTTTACCATGTGTGAAGCTAAGAAGACAAAGTGGAAAGCAAATTACAGAATGCATTGTTATTCTACTTGTTTAATAAGAAATATGCTCTATTTGGTGGCAACTTCTACCTGCTTAATATTCCCTTCTCTGCTCAGAGTGGAAGAGAAGTCTCATTCAGGTTAGAAAGGACCTGGGTTTTCCCTCCAAGGCAGCAGTAGCAGACCATAATGTGCAGAACTTCATACCTTATGGCCTGCTTCTGCAGTCAGATGGGGCTGGTCCTGGGGACACAACAAGCAGCAGTGGGAGAGGGGAGCACAGCAGAGAGCAGCTCTCACTGTCTGATGCGTGCTGGCATGCAGTGATTGCAGGAGAAAGCAACTTCTTTGAACAGAACTGGAAAAAAACCCAAGGAAACAACCCTCCCCTCTTTAACACGACCAACATACACTGACTCCTGTTCCCTGTTGCAATGATAGAGCAGCAGGTTTCTACCAGACAAGCTATATGAGAACATAATTTGTCTCACCGCCTTCTTTTGTGGTTGAGATGGGCAATTAAAAAGCCATACACACGTAATACTTAAGTCCCAGACTCACACCTAATAACTGCGCTGTACCTCATCATGGCTTCAGACAAAACAAATACATGCAAAAGCAGTAAAACAGACCTATTACTAATCCCACCAAAGGTTTGTGCAATCAGATACTTCCAAGAAATAGGATCGTGTTTCCTGAAGTGTCTTGCAGTTATCATTGACATGTCAGATGAGATTTTCCAAATACACTCTGGCAGGAATACCATTCTTGGTGACTTCCAGTTCTTGATGAATCAACTCTTAAGGATCATGCAAGAACAATGGGATTGCAGCTGCTCTCAGTGTGCCAAAGACTGCTTTACTGAAGGAGGATTTTGTGGCTGATGGCAGTGACATAAAAGAAGGCTTTGCTCTTACCCCCTTTAGCTCTAATGACATAAGAATGCCTCGTGGCTTGAGCCAATATTATTACTTGGATCTTTCATCCAAAAAAATATCATTTTAGGTCAGCCAAAACTATTTGCAAACTTGAGTCAATCAAAATGATAAAAAACCCTAAAAAGCCAACATTTTTATCTTGATGCTTAAAAATGAAATGACCGAAGGGATGCAAACAATTTGAACCTTAAAAAGTTATTAAATCCAGAAAATACTTTCCCCTGATGTGGATATTGGAACACCTCCTGTTTCAGTTTGCTGGCTTGGTTTATTTACTGCTTTGGTGCTCACAAGTAGAGCAGAGTGGGTTGGAAAGCAAACTCGGTACAAGCTGTAAAATCTCCCCTCACTTAAGTTCATTTCAACATTTCAAAACCCCAGATAAGCTTCCAGCTACCTGAAAATAACACAAAAATGGGAATTATGAAAAAGATCATATTTAGGGTCTGGAAGGTGGCTGACTCTTTGCTGTGCTGGGGATTAATGTTGTCCAGAGGAAACAAAGCCACTGCCACTGGATGTGAATTCTTCCTCCTTTCTCTTTTTTTTGTGTGTATATCGGTATCACTGTGAAGACAAGCATTCATGTCCATGCACACTGCAAACATGAACCATATGCAACCAGTGGCACGATGGAGCAGTGATTTGAAGCAGAACATTCTGGTGAAGCTAAAACTAGAAAATGATTACTCAAAACCTGTGCTAGTTCCAGCTCTTAAAGCTGATTCCACTCAGATTCAGAACTCAGAACCCTGTTATGAACACTTGGCCAGGATTAATAAATCAGCTATTTTCAGAGATTTGATGCCATCTGACAAACTCCTATGGAATGTTTAATGTGAGATTGCTCTTATCTGGCTGCCCAGCATGGGATGGCTGTTTGGAATCGTCTGATATAGTTATTAAAAGCCTTCAGAAGGTCACTCACGCTGCAAACTAAGGTCAGACATAATAATGTCTGTGTTTAGATGGATGAACTGCTGTGGGCTCCCCCACCTGCTGAAGGGACTAATGAGCCAGCTGAGAGTTCCTGTCATAGCAAACATAGCCCTTCTCAATTATAACCTGTAGAGTGGGTTGCAAATGCAAGAGCATGTTGAGCTTTAGGAATAGGCATTTGATGGTGATGAAAGAAATAAAAACAGGCCCAGAGAGAACACTGACATGCAGCTGAAAAAAGCAGTTTGCCTGTACTATGGCGAAAGATATAACGTGTTTCACTCTGAACTCTGGGCACAGACCTTATTTATGCCTCTTTTAAACCAGATTGCTAGTGAGTGATATGGTTTGAATCCTGCAGTAATAGTCACAGAGAGCAAAACAGCTTCAGGTGCAGACAGGCCACCGTAAAGCCTTCCACATCTCTCTGCCTCCTCCAAGACGTCGTGTTACTGTGCACACAGCCCATCCATTACGTCCTGTAAGAGGAACTGAGGGGGATGCAGGGCTCAGGGAAGCATACTGCTCTGTTTCCTGGGGAAAGGAGCCTAAATTCCATACAAAATATGGAATACAGACACTCCTGATCCATCTGTTTAAGAGGAGGTTGTCTATCTATCGATGCAGTGCATTTAGGGAAGGGAGCCAGCACAGCTTTGATCAAATGATACCAATACCTCTACAGAAAACCTGAAAAACACCTTTTTACAAGGCTGTATAGGGACAGGACAAGGGGACATAGCTTTAACCTACAGAGGGGAGATTGAGAGGAACTCTTTGGCAGAAGCTCTTCCCTGTGAGGGTGCTGAGGCGCTGGCACAGGGTGCCCAGAGAAGCTGTGGCTGCCCCATCCCTGGCAGTGTTCAAGGCCAGGTTGGACACAGGATCTTGAAGCAACCTGCTCTAGTAAAAGATGTCCCTGGCCATGGAACTGGATGAGCTTTAAGATCCCTTCCAACACAAACCATCTCGTGACTCTATGACGATGGAAATGTCTCGTTTCCACTGACGCCAACAGCTTTCCCTGGACCATGGGGGTTTCTGTGTAAACCCTGAGGGACACCCCCCCCCATCCCGCGCCCACAGACGTAGGGCGGCCTTTAGGACCCTGCGGAGTCCCAGCGTTCGCGGGCTTTCGGGTTTTGCGCGCCAAACTCGCACCGGCCACGCCCCCTCCGCTCTGCTATTTAGGCTCCGCCCCGCCCGCCTCCCCTCAGTGTCGCTTTTCCCCTGAGGGGCTGGCGCGTCCCGCCGCAGGCGCGCAGCTCTCTCCCCCTTTCCTTTCTCTTTCCCTTTCTTTCTTTCTCTCGAATCGATAAACCCCATTCTAAGTTAACCGAAAATACGCATCCATATAAGCACGAGCTCCAGGCTTAAGGTGGCTCAGCCCAACAAGCGCTCGCAGCAGCGGCCCGCCGCTGCCATCTCGAGGGGCGAGCTGGAACCGCTGGCCCCGCAGCGGCGGCCGGGCCGGGCAGGGCAAGCTGCAAGCCCCCGCGGTCCGGGGACAGGCAGGGCAGGGCCCGAGCAGAGCGAGGAAGAACCCCGCTTGACACTGCGGGTAGTCTGTGCCAGATGGAGCGGGCATGAGCCGTGCTGGAGCAGCCCGAGGCCATTGCGAAGCAAGCTGTGGGCACGATTAAGTGCTTTCATTGCTGCATCTGAATACAGAATACACGCTATGTTCTGTATTTACAGATTAAAATCGTTCAGTTGGACGGGACCTAACACGACGGTCTAGTCCCAACTGCAGTACCTTTTAGTAGCAAGATTTAAAGCAGAACAAGCGACAGAAAAGATAACTTCCACGTACAAGGCTGTGCTGGGGGAGCCTGGAGAGCTGCAGACTTCCTCTGGGCAAGCAGCGCCGATGCCACAGGCGCTTGTGTAGAAGCCGAGGGTGCCCTCACTCCCAACAGCAAGGGAAGGAGGTTGACTGCCAGAATGAAACCCTAGTCCAATATTTCACCATACTAAGACGTTATTGGGGTATCTGTGACTTAACCAGCGTTGTCCTGAGCTCACAAGTGGGGAACTTGGGCACAATTCAGGATTGGGGGACAGGGAAATAGTTCCAAGTTCCTCAGCTATGGAAGAGTCTAACTAGAAAGAGGACATTTTGTTGTGCTCCTGATCACAAATGTGCTGCTGTCCTCCAGCCAGTGTGAACAGTCAAGTCTCTTCTGTGATCTGCTGAGGGAACTTCAGTTATTCCCTATCATAGTCACATTCACTGCTCCCTTCTGACGCTGCTTAGGGCTGGTTTCTGCGGGTGGTGTGGGAGGGCAAGGGGACTTGAGAAGATCAGTACAAAAACCAGGTTCCATCCTGTTAACCAGACCTAGATGAATGCACAGAAATGAATGGTGTATCAGCTATTCTCTACTCACAGTGCAGTCAAACTCGGTCACAACAACTTCCAAGAGCAAAGAATATTTTACCTTTACTGAGGAGGCAGCTTAAGGCTTCTGAGAAGCATTTGAGCTTTGAAACAAGAAGTTAATCACTGTTAGAAGCTTACTGTATTTTATGTATTTATATATTCTGTATTTTACTTATTCCCCTGGAGCAGTAATAAAAACTAAACCTACCTTTCTTGTGAAGGTGGACAGCCTGTATGGCCAGATTTAGCACAATAGCTGGGATTTAGGCAAAGATCTGTCCACCTTTGGTGCCTTGGCTTTGCTATTGTAAACTGTCTGCTTAGCTTGATTCCAAAACAGTGGGGCTTCAAATCAATCATGAGTTTTCTTTTGGTTGATGCTTGTTTGCTCTACTTCTCAGCTTTTAGTACTTCACGGCACTGACTCAGAAGTCTGTGCCAAGAACTGCATCACATTGATAGGAACAAAACTCTAGCAAAGTCAAAGCTGGCCCTTAAAATCCATTAGTGCCCTAGGAAATTCAGGAGTTGGAACCGTCGCAATAGAAAGGTACAGATTTGGTTTACATATGTTGACATGAGGATCTCAGTTGCACCCGTTATGAGAGTAACCGCACTTGGTGATGAGTGAGTGGGTTCTCCAAGGGGGAATGGAAAAATCAGAAATGGACCCTGTGTGGGAGCAATACGCTAAGGTGCTGACAGCTTAATGAATAACTTGACTGTTATGACAGTAGGACACCTTGCAGTTCCAAGAGCAAATATTTGAAATCATATGCAATGCAGGAAATGTATATATGTATGTAGAGAATACACGGCTTACCCGTATCACTAACAGATGGTCTATGTTTTCACTTCAGAGGTTTTCTTCTGAGAAATCATGAGTTACTGGGGGTGAGAGTGAATCCATAGCTTGCAACTGATGACATAAAATGGAGCAGTGTATTAAAGTCCCCTTTTTATGGTGGCCATATGGCTCAGAGGGTTTGGTAACAGTTAATTAAGATGTTTGCCTGTAGCCCCCCCCATCTTGTACCACTGCTCCCAAAGCCTCAGCCAGGCTGTATGATGAAAAAAAAAAAAAGTTGTGATTAGAGGAAGATTTTGTAAGGATTGACGTACGGGGCAGGGGGGGGGAACGGGACAGACAGCAAACCCAAAAGATTCCGGGGGTGGGGGTGGAGGACGGGGGGACGGACACACAAGAAACCCAAAAGATTCCGGGGGGGAGGTGGGGGACTGACACACAACAAACCCAAAAGATTCTGGGGGGTGGGGGACGGGTGGGGGACGGGGGGACAGACACACAACAAACCTAAAAGATTCCGGGGGGGGGGGGGGTAAAAAAAAAAAGGGGGGAAACAAAAGAATATTAAAAGAAGATTAAATAAGGTGAAGAATAAAGGAAAACTGAAAAAAATTTAAAAAATGGAAAATTGAAGAAAGAAAATTGAAAAAAGTAATATTGAAAAAATAAAACCCAAATTGGAATAAAATAAAAATTGCAAAAAAAAAAAACAACCTGAAAAAAAACCCAAAGATGCTGAGGACAGAGGGGAAAAAAAAATAAAAACAAATACTAAATTATAAAAGAAAAAATAAAAAAGGTGAAGAATAAAGAAAAAATGAAAAAAAATGAAAAAATGCAAAAAAAAGAGGGGGAAGCAAAAATAAAAGAAATGGAAAATTGAAGAAAAAAAATTGAAAAAATAAAACCAAAGTCAAATAAAATAAAAATTGCAAACAAAAAGGAAAACAAAAAAAAAACCAAAAATGCAAAGGACAGAGAAAAAACAAAAAGGAATACTAAAGAAATTATAAAAGAAAAAAAAAGATTAAAAAGGTGAAGAAAAAGGAAAACGAAAAAAATTGCAAAAAGAAAAAAACATGAGAGAAGACAGGAAAAGAAGGGGTGGGGGGCAAAAATGAAAAAGAAATGGGAAATTGAAGAAAGAAAATTGAAAAAAAAAGTAATATTGAAAAAATAAAACCCAAATTGGAATGAAATAAAAATTGCAAAAAAAAAAACCTGAAAAAAACCCCAAAGATGCTGAGAACAGAGGGGAAAAAAAATAAAAACAAATACTAAATTATAAAAGAAAAAATAAAAAAGGTGAAGAATAAAGAAAAAATGAAAAAAAATGAAAAAATGCAAAAAAAAAAGGGGGGGGAAGCAAAAATAAAAGAAATGGAAAATTGAAGAAAAAAAAGAAATATTGAAAAAATAAAACCAAATTCAAATAAAATAAAAATTTCAAACAAAAAGGAAAACAAAAAAAACCCAAAGATGCAAAGGACAGAGAAAAAACAAAAATGAATATTAAATTATAAAAGAAAAAAAATTAAAAAGGTGAAGAAAAAAGGAAAATGAAAAAAATTGCAAAAAGAATTAAGAAAAAACATGAGAGAAGACAGGAAAAGAAGGGGTGGGGGACAAAAAAATGAAAAAGAAATGGGAAATTGAAGAAAGAAAATAGAAAAAATACTCAAAAAATAAAAACAAAATTGGAATTAAAAAAAAAAGACCCCAGACAGCCATGTTCTGTACATGTCCTGTAGAGCTGATCCCATCAAGAGTTGTGTTCTAGGAATGGGTGGGGATTCTGTAAATCCAGGGGTGTGATTTTGCTCAGTTTCCTATGGGTGATTGTCAACTGGTGCAGACAGCTCACATTTTCAACACTTAACAGTAACTTCTTATGCTGTAATGAAACTGTTGTATTTTCATTCAGAAATTCATGCTCTTTTCAGTGTCCTATTCAACAAAACTTTACTTTAGGATGTTGCATTGTGTATGAGGAATATGGTTTTATTTTCTCTGTTTCCAGTAAATAGGCCTTTAGGAGCACTTAAATAAAAAGGCAAAAAAACCCAAAGCCAGACAAATCAACCACAGACTCTGGAAGCTGAAGAAAGTTGATTATTTAATGCTGGAAAGAGAAGGCTGATTGACAGCATAAAAGCAAAGTGTTGGAACTATTGTAAAAGTCAGTGTGCTCCTAAAGGACTAGTAGGAAGTAGAGACAGTTGCTGCTTATAAACATAATATTGGAGGAATTTAGTACTGGTGCAATGGAAGCAAATGATTTTTGGGATTAGATTTTTGTTATTAAGTGAAATTGAGAAAAAAAAATACATTGGCTACTAAAAAAGAGAACTGGTGCATGAGGTTTCATTGAATCAAGCAGATCTTGCCATGCTCACTACTGCTTTAGCTTTAAGTTTCTGATTGTTACATCTCACAGTTCATCTTCTGGGAGTCAGCTTTCCAGTCCCACATCCAGCGTTTGGTAGGGCTCCGTCCTTAGGGAGCAAACAGTCCAACACAAGCATTTCATGTGAGCCTGGCAAGGTAATTGTCTCCTGCAGCTGTCAGGACTAATCACTCAATGGAAACCAGGCCCCAGCATTTGTGGTAGCCTGAGGGCAAGCAAAATATCAATTGGGCTACAAATCAAGAGTGCAGCATCCTCTTGCACCATGAATCAGTTAAATGAGACAAGCAATTCAAGTGCTAAGTCAACATGGTCTGTATAAACAGGAGTTTGGAAACTATTGCAGGGATTTGCTTCACTTTGTTAGTAAAAGGCAGCTAAAAAAGAATGCTAATAAACTGCTTGAGTTTGACAAACTGATTTGGGCAAAATAACAGCCATTCTGACACCTTCACAGAAATTGTGGCTCCATATTTGATGTGTTTTGGTGGGGAAAAGTTATCAATTAAAGGAAAATTAAACTCAGTTCATGCTTAACTGCAGCCCAAAGCAGAAGTACAAGGTACTAGATGGCACTTGAAAGCTGGTCTCATTCATCTATCTGCAGGCAAACATTGGGTATGCTTGCACGCTTTGGGATCCGCACATTGAGTTGCAGATTAAAGAAGCTGGAATCAGCTTTGTAAAGAAGAGCCTCGTAAGTAGGCAAATCCTTATGACAATAAGCTGACAGATGAAACTTGGCAATTGTGCCTGAACTTTTCCCTTCATCCTCAATTCACAGTTAAGGATGTGAATCCAAACCAGAAGAAAGTTGTAACATAAATCCTGGGAATTACTGGTGATGACTACACAATTGTTGTTGTAGAAAGGCAGCAGTTAAGAGTTCCCAATGTGATGTACTTACTGGTCATAAAAAGAATAAAAGACAAGGAAGATGGGCAGTATCAAAATCATGGTGCCATCTCACCTCAAAGTACAAATGTCTCCTAAGGGCTGGGTACACATGTGCTGTCCAAGCACTGTAGATGATGACTGAGGCAGTGGCATGGGGGAGAAAGCATGGGATGGTCACAGATGCTTTAGAGGAAGCCCCTTCAGTCCAGCATAGAGGCCTTGCAGAAGAGAATTGCAGCTCTGAACACAGAATTGGAGCAAAAAGACCCAAATTAAATAAAAAAAGCTCAAAACAACACAGGCCAAAACTGACATTCTGTGTAGAAGTGGCTTTCTATTTAGACTAGGACCCCACTGAGCTGGGGATGCAGTACAGTGGTGGGCTGATAAGGGGTAGCTCCTGCCTGAGCTTCCTCCCACAGTCGCCATCTGAACCAAATCAGTCACATCTGTCTGGCATCATTGATTTTGGTTCAAGGTAAATATTTTCCTTCATTTATGGGTCCAGCAACAGGAGCCCAGCCCATTTGCACCATCTTAAGTAGGTGATACCCGTGTGTTTCTATAATGTACATTTGCAGCACACATCAGGACTCAAAACGCATTCTCCTCTCACTTCCACTGCTTCTATACTGATGTAATTCCAGTACCGCTGCTAATCCTTTCTTGCACTAAGGGGAGAATAAGAGTCCTACTGTTTCTAAATACAACGCTACCAACATACTACAGACCAGTGACTGCAAGTGTGAGCTGTGTAGAACACAGCCTTGGACACCAGTTTCAACTCATCAGATGGGGATTTAGGCAATTACAGTAGCCACATCTCATTTGCAACCAAAGGTGGAAATGAAGGCAGTTCAAAATGATGGGGGGGGAGGGAAGGGCAAAAAAAGACTTGGGGGGGGGGAAGGAAAACAAAAACCAGCAAAAAAAACTGGGGGGGGGGGCAGGGACAGGGGTTGGACAGGACACACATGGGACACACACACAAAAAAAAAATCCCAAAGAAACAAGGAAAAAAGACAAAAAAAAATTAGAAAAAATAAAGAAAAAAAAAAGAAGAAAGAAGAAGAAATAAAAGGAAAAAGAGGAAAGAATGAAAAGGGGAGAAAAGTTAAAACCCAGCAACCCCAAGTTCTTCGTTCTTTTCTTTTTTCCCTTGCACTACACTGGCCTTTGCATGGGGACAGTCACATTTACCAGGGAGTGTCTGAAATGCCTGATTTCCACTTTCGAGCAAGGATTTCTGATGGGTTTCTACCACAAAATATGTGATGTGGCACCTTGGGAGGTGTGGGGAGCCCAAGTCATTGTATGCCTGCAGCATCCACACCAGCAGAAATCCTGTGTGACTGAGCCACTGTCAGGGCTTGGAAATGCAAAACTGATGCAAGTGCATCAGGCTCTGCTGTGACAGGACGGGATGGAGATGTCAGGCAGACATCATTTTTATCAGGAGGGAGGGGAACTATGAGGCTATTGCTCACAACTTGCTCAGTTCTGGGAATGGGGTAAGGCTCCTTAAAGCCGGATATCTGCCGACTTCGCTCTGCCCCCCCCCCCCCCAACTGCCACTCGATTCTAGACGTGAAGAACAGACAAAAGCTTATCATTGCCAGTGTCTTTAGAGATGCCCACACATGATCCCTGCAGACTGGAGAGAGGGGGGAAAAAAGTCCATTTAGTCTGGACAGGTATCAGTTTTAAGCTTGTCTTATCTTCACACACCCACCAACCTCCCCACGTGGGAGCGGGACTATCGCTGTACAGTGTGCAGGGTGAACTCCAGCTCTCCCTTCTGAGAACTGATAAGGAGGGATGCATGAATTGCCCTTTTCAGCCAAGCTCACCGCGTGCAGCCAATCTTTATCTCCAGTCTTAAGGAAGGAAAAGCAGAAACCAGCTAAAAGCCTTTCTTTCCTCTATTCTCTGATATTCTGTAAGTCACATTGGGAGATTAATATTGCAACCCGTCCCTCCTCCTCCTCCCCCTACCCCAAAAATCCCTGTTGCGACTAAGCAGGCTGATAAACTTCAAAATAAAAACAGATGTGGCAGGAAGAATGACCTATGGACTCCCCCACACACTCTGGTTCCTACATAATGCCAGGGTTTGAGGCTTATTTTACTGTCCACCTAGTATTATTCAACCCATTTCTACTTCCAGACTGGGACAAGAAGGGAGCTAGAAATCCCAGCATGAGCAGAGGAGCAAAGCACTACTGCAGCATGATGGGAACTGGCTGAGATCTGAACCGATGGTTGCAGTTCACAGATGCAAAGGAGGAGAAAAAAGTTACATAGAAAAGAAGGAGGAAAAAGCAAATTTCCTCACTGTTCCTAAGAGAAAGCCAATAAATGAAAGAATTGCAATAAGTAAACTCTTTATTGGTCAAAGCAGAACTGGGGCAGGTGGAAATGAGGGTGATAAATGTTCTAGTGAAGAAAAATTGGAGTTGTGAAGATGGAAAATACTCAAATGTCGTCTGAAGAACAGTAAATGCCGCTGAAACGCACCCCGAGAGCTTCCAGCTAGTCCCAGTCAGTAGTGAAGGAAGGCAGATGAAGACACATAAATGCACTACTGGGAGAAGCTCGGAGCTCACACTGTGATAGCAAGGAAATAAGGTTCAGTGGCATAGACTGATCTTTAGAGCATGTATTAATACGAGTGATTGTCAGTCTTGGGGTGCTTGTAGTTTTGAAAGCTTAGCTTCCAATGCCTGAAATGGGAACCGGTAATACTGATTACTAATACTTGATCATTAAAATCACCACTGAATTAGGTCTGCAAAAGAATACCTGTAAATTGCCTTACTGCTGCATGGCTGTGCTCAGAGCCTTGCAGAACCAGAGAAATCTGTTGGATTAACTTTTAATGTCATATTAAGCCTCCCCAAAGACACATGCAGACATCCCTATCAGTGTATAGGTAAATCCCCCATAAACTATAGGTACAAAAATAGACTTTGCTGGGCAAAAGCCAAGGGAGGAGGCGCTTGAACTTGAGGCAGTTGCCTGGCATTAGCTGGGGTATCTGCTGGTTCAGATCACACGCTATCTCGATTTCTCTGCTGCCTTGCTAGCATTTCATGCCTGTTTTCACTCAAGTGTTTATTTCTATAAACAGACCTAACCTTAGAAAACAATATAATGACATCCTTCCTGGGGGAGGAGGGGGGGGAGAAGGTTCCTCAAATTACTCAGGAGGGTTTCCGCTGCCTTTCTATTGCCAATAATCCAGGAGGTAAATGGCCGCTTTTGAACCTTGCCCTCTGCCCTTTTTATTTTGCAGCTTGGGCAAAGATCAAGCCCAGAGTCAAAAGTGTCAGCAAGAATGGCTGTGATATGCGTGTGCTTTCCTTTATGAAAGTCCTCATGATTATGTTTACAGAGTTCATTATAAACTGGGGGGCCAGATTAAAAGCAAATGCCTAAGTGTCCTGTGGGGAATTGCAGGGTTGAGGATGCAGCTTCTAAGAGATGCGTGGGACGAATGAGGGGTTGGGGGCACTGTCAGGGAGCAGGGTTATGTTGGAAGTGGAATGTGGATATGGGGGTCACCAAGAAGAAAGAAGGAAGAAGTACTTCACCACATCAAGACAATCCAGGACATCTCTGTTCAAAGTGGCTGCTCAGTTCCAGTGGTACCTGATCATGGCCAAATCACTGGTGAAGAAAACAAATCTATGCAGACATAAAGCTGAAACAGGCCAAGACAAAGATTTAACAGCCCATAGTAGAAACAGCACAATCAAAATAGAACTGGCACAGGGTGCCCAGAGAAGCTGTGGCTGCCCCATCCCTGGCAGTGTTCAAAGCCAGGTTGGACACAGGGGCTTGGAGCAAGCTGCTCTAGTGGAAGGTGTCCCTGCCCGTGGCAAGGGTTGGAACTGGATGAGCTTTAAGGTCCCTTCCAACCCAAACCATTCTATGATTCTATGAAAATCTGGACTCCTTCTCAGCAGGGTGAAGTGGTCTTTAATATGACAAGCTGTGGAGAAAGGCAGCATCAGCAAACTGCCTGTTTATTCAATGTGCATACTGCTCCAGCCAACCAGCAGATGAGCACTGGCATCACACCTTCTCTTACTGCATCAAGACCACTTTGCCACAGACCCAAGGGCATTATTATAAGCCCTGGGCTGAAATAGGTGGCCCAACAGTGGCATGTCCTTTTAGATTATTGAATGGCATTTTTCATTTTGAAGAAGGATGTGGGAACACCAGAGAGGCAAATAGCCTAAATAGGGCCCTTTGCTTCTGAAAGAGCTTCATGGTAATTGCTGCTGACAGGACTCCTCTGTAGCAGTGAGGTCTCAGGAAGAACTGGAAACCATCTTAGTGCTGATTAACGTGAGGTGTTATCCCTGACCCCTGTCACAGAGAGACTCTCTACCTCCAGCATCAGTGATACAGAAGCAGTGGATATTAGTTGATCTGGGATAGGACTGGGAGGAAGTGGATGGAAGTAAATAGTTTTAAGTTAGTTCCCAAAATGACTTAACTCCATCACTTTTTCTGTTACAAGTATTTTGAGGCTGCCAGTTTGTTCAGAGAGTCACTTGTGACAAGGCTTGGAGAATCAAATGGGTTTTTAACTTCATTGGGGTTAGCAAATACCAGTGGTTAGGCTATCCACAGTGCTCAGAGCCCTCCAGAACAGAACTGTGGGTACCCCTGCCTCTCCACAAATAAGCAGATAAAAGCTTGACACAGGGAACCTCCGAAGAACCTCTTGGAGTTGCCTTAATTACTAATACATCTTAGACCAATGCGTCTAAGACATATTAGTAATGGTACACGACAGTAGTGTACATACCAACCAGAGGGGAACTAAAGTACCATCTTTTCATCAAATGAGCTGGATTTTTCCTTAAATTGTGCTAAAAGTCTCTTTCCATTTTAGCCAATTCAGCAACCGCTGCATAGCCTCCACAGCTTGAAACAGATTTGATTTCATTTAAGTAAAATGGGCAACTGTATAGCCCCAAGAGACTCTTTAATGGGTCACTCATCCATCAGGTTAGCGGGCAATGGGCTGCTTGTCCTTTGTGGATTGTTTGCACTCCTGAAGCACAGCATCCCTCCAGATCTCCCGAGAGCTGCTTTGAAATGGCCAGCATTTACCAAGGATATATTCAGATTTCACTTTATCCTGGCTGTCAAACTCTGTGTATTTTTCCAGTGTCAAACAGATTTTAAGATGGAGGAAGGAGATAATGTGATGATAAAAAGACTTGACCAATTTAAAGGTAGCTTTTAAAATATTATATACAGCGCAGGACAACTTTATCCCCCCCCCCCCAAATTTCAGCTGAGTGGAACATGTATACATAGAGTGGGCCAGAAGCAGGCTTCCATAAAGAAAATATACTTGTGCATGTCCTTACTCGTGGTTGCATGTGCACAATCAGCCATGTGGTGCTGGGGGTTTCTTTCTCTAAGGCGCATTTTAAGCTTTCTTTTCTATCAGCTTGTAAAACATGATTTTTATTCTTCCTTTAATGGCCTGGGCTAATTACTCACAGTGACCTTTGACCTTCAAGTGCCTTCATTTATGGTAGCACATTCCTTTCAACAGAAACATATTGGCTTGGTTTTACAGGGTGCTGATGTCTGGCCAGGCAGCCCAAGCCCCAACGCTCCTACCACCATCTACAGCACAGCCTGGGCTTGGGAGGCAAAAGCATCATCCTTTCATAGGCCAGGTTTCTCTTAAAACTCTGTAAGAACTTCACCTGAGCAGAAATTAGATTAGATAATAAGAATTAGATTGGATAGAAGGAAGAAATTCTTTACTGTAATGGTGGTGAGGCACTGGAATGGGTTGCCCAGGGGGGTTGGGAATGGTCCATTCCTGGCAGCGTTAAAGGCCAGGTTGGGCGAAGCCTTGGGTGGCATGGTTTAGTGGGTGGCAGGGGGGTCGGAACTAGATGATCTTAAGGTCCTTTCCAACCCAAACCATTCTATGATTCTATGAAACGCCAAGATTTGCTTCCAATATGAAGATCCTGCCACTGGAATTTCTCAGGGAAGAATTATGTAAATCAGGATACAGTTGGAAAAATGTGAAGGCATGTGCAAATACCTTGGCTAAATCAGGGAATGAAGTGAAGTTTAGGCATACTGGTAGAAAACTCCACCTGGATTCATGCTTCTCACTTCTTGGGAGGGCTGAGCGCTGTACAGAGATGGCTCTGTTAGTTCAGCTACATAATATAGCTCTAGCAGTTCTTGGGGAGCAGCACTACAGTATTTCCACTAATTAACATACCACATGGAAGACTTTTAGTGCTCATCCCTTCCAAGAACAGAGGTCTACTCAGGATTTAAGGATTTGACTCTTAAATCCTGAGGCAGAAAAGAAATCAAGGGATATCACAAGGGTAATTCCAAACCCTTGCTAGAATTGAGTGAGAATGTTGTATTGAAAGCATCTTCCTGGTGAAGGAACTCTACCAAGTACATGGTAGTTATAGAAGAGATCCAAGATCCTCATATATCACTACCAACGTTAGCACAATCACATGCAAGGGAAGAATTAGGGGTGGTCTCATGGCTGGGGCAATTAGCCAGGTTTTAAAGGCTATGCCTTCCGTATTAACCTCTCCCTGATCTTTGACAAATTGCTTAAAGTTTGAAAATGGAAACTCCTGAACCTTCGGGCTTAAATTCAGAACATCAAGAAAGCTCCATGCTCATGTCACATTGAAGAGCAGCCCCAAATCTGTTCAGAAAGACGCTTGAGCATGGGGCTGGATTTTAGGGGGGAAGCTGAGATGGACTTTCTATCCCAGTAACATTAAACCTATTAAAGCTACTCAAATGCTACTGCAGCAATAGGAATACCTAGTTAAACAATATACATGGGAATTGTATAGTGTAGGAGTTTTGTCCATCACTGTTCACCTACAAGAGCAAAGCAAGCCAGGAGAACGCGTCTAGAAGGAGATGCGCTCCATTGCGACAGATTGCTAGAGAAAGAAGGGGAATAGTTATGCAGAAAATGAATGTGTTCGTAGGTGTTGTGCAGTAGTTACACAGTTTTCATGATAAGCCTTTAAGCTTTGGGGTTATTTTTCTTGGGTCTTTTAGGCTTCTTTCCTTCCTCAGCCTCCTCTGCACTAATGCAGACTCTCAGAGAAAGACCATTTACTTGCTCTGTTGTCAACGCATCTGGACGTCTTGTCAAAACAATATAATTTTACTTTGTAACTTTCTGACACTGGTATTTATTGCACCTGTCTTTAGGCATGATTTATGACTTGTCTGGTGAGTATTACTCTACAGCTCCAAGTTTACAATACCAGATAAGTGAAGCATTTGAAGTCCCGAATGGGCCGCAGATTTATAGACATGTATTTCTCTCCCCCTCCTCCAAAAAGGGAAATTAGGATGAGCATTTTCTCCCACTTTTCTGGGTGGTAGAAATCAAGATAATCCAAAGGTCTTTTTAAAGAGAAAAAAGGGGACAGTAATGCTATCCGCTGGTGTCTCTGTTGAAGGCATACAGTCAAATGGTCTTTGTTGTGAGAGTGCCTTGCAGAGTAGGTGTTTGCTTGAACTAATAGCTGGCTCTTTGTCCAATATGAACACCAAAGCCCATATGTGATGGGGACATTAGCATCGTGCATGTTGTGGCATTCAGAAGTATCCAGCAGTTGGTATTCTGAATTATGAGGTACGTAACACACTGTTTAGGGTAATACCAGCTCCTACATTGACACCAAGTATGTTAAATCTAACCTTTACCTGGGTAACCTCACTGAACAAACTGGGTTTATTCATACACATTGTGTTAACTCTGTCTGTGAAAAGCTGTTGTAGAATGAGAGTCTAAAGAGTTGATGAAAGTACCAATCTTGCTAAAAAGAAAACCACAACTTTTCTTCTCTTTCGTTGTAGAAAACCTAAATTTAAGGCCCAAATCAACTTGAAGGTATCCCTTAAATACACAGGTGCTTATTATTCTACTGCTGTTAAAGCAGGTCTTTCAAATTTGCCAGACTTTAAAACAAATCTGGGCTTCCTTCCTTATCAAGGTTCTTTTAAATCGGATCCAGTATTGCCAATATAACACAAGACTGTTGACAACAGTTTGGTTGTTGTAATGCAAGCATTCTCCCAGTCTATGGCTCAGCTAGGCCAAAGCAACATGTGAACGTGTGTGGATGTCAGATAAAATGGTTTTGTAGATATATGGCTGCTTTCATTTGTCATAATTTCATTAGATTATAAATACTTGCTATTTCTGTGTGCTCTGTATATGTATTTATATTTGCTGTTGTAATCACCTTGGGATATATGTATCAGCAAGATTCGCTGTGCTGTTCCTTTGATAGGAATTGGGTGGAAATCGGGGATTGTAAGCTCTGGGGAGCTCTAGAAGGATAACCTGAGGGTTTTTTTAACAGGTATTTTTCACTGCTCAAATGAAAACCGACTCAAAACCACCTCCTTATGAAGGACATGTGGTAAACAACAGCAAGAAGGCAAAGAAGCCCCTCATGCTGACCAGGCAGTTCCCCAAACACAGCCAGTGACTTCCATCACAAAGCGAGGCAGGACCTGATGTCTGGAGCAGCACGGGTTGTGCCTCCTTTGCCCCAAACTTTGCACATTCTCTGGTGCTTTGATGGGCTGCCAATGAAAACATTGGGCAGGCATCAACTGTGTGGTTGCCACGGAGATGGAGTAAAGCCAGGGCAGTGGGAGCACAGATTTCCATCAACAGGACTTTAACAAAAGCCTTGATTCAGTGGCAAGCTCTCAGGCTGGATGCTTCTGGGCTTTAGCAGGGTATGCAGAAAATGGCAAATTTACTACTGAGCCTGCTAAGCAATTGCAGGCTGCAAGTCCTTCAGGGGAGAAGGCACAGCCCTGCTTTTCTCTCCAATTCAAGGCTGACCTTTTAAATTCTTCTTTGCCCTTTCAAATGAGAAATAATAAGGCTGGCTCTGTAGCAGTCAAATGTAATTCATTGCCATTTGGAGATAGCTTCGTTAGAGATTCTGGGGCCATTGACTCATGCCTTCAGTTTGGATACACATTCTCACCTCAGAATTGCTACCTTGAAATGCCTCGCATTGTGACAGTGGCTGTCTTGGAGGACAAAGTCTGGCTGTACAGAAAACTCATTGACCCTAATTGTTACAGATAAAGCTATTGCATTTCTGTCATTAAAGTGCCTGTGCTTGAAAGGCTGAAATAAAGAAGATCTTTACAGAGCAGACAGAAATAGCAAAGCAAGATATTTCCAAAGTCTTTTTGTTTACAGCTGTTGTAAACAGAATTGTGCATGCATTCGTAGCTAAATCTGATATTAATACATTCAAAGCAATGTTAAAGTCATTGAATGCATTTTCAGTGCAGATGTTTTTCAGTAAGAACTAGCTTGTGGGACAGTTTATTGTGTATGAGCACAAATACTGTAGATGAGTCCATGTTGCATATATATTGTAGATGAGTCCATATTGCATGTATAAGTACATATTGTACGAGTACAAATTGACAGTATGCCGATTGTGAATATGTATTCAGGAGTCTGAAGTAGCTGCTTTAGGTTTGAAATCAGAACTTAAGAACTTTGTGACTGAGCCTTCTTTGAAAGTGATGTGCATGGGACTGCTGCATTTTGAAACAAAACCTGACATTTCATTATCTTCATGAAGGCCTAAAGGCAGAATGAAAATGTTAAAATAAGAAACTTGATTGTTTACAGATTTCCATCTAACCAGAAATGTATTTCCATGCGCTCAGATCAATTAAATTATAGCTCTTGATAAACAAGCACAAATTAAGTGAAATCTTATACAAAGTTGAAATGAAACTCTGATCTGTCAAAGAGTGCCTTAGGAGAGTCTCTGAAACACCAAACACTAAAGATTCTTATGTTCTAGAAATTAAAGTGCTGGTGTTCTCTCCTAGAAGTCACAAAGAGACTGGGTTTTGGGTTCAGTTTCAGCAAAGATGAGACAAAAATGCTCAATTCTTATTCACTGTCATTGGACTGAGCACGCTCAGGTGCTAGGAGGCACTATTGCTGACATTTGGGAAGGAAGAACAATTAGAGGGAATGATCATTTCAGGCACATATCAAGGTGGTAGTAACAACTAAGTGGAAGGGGACAGCAGGCTTCATGATTCAGCCCTTACTACAGGCTCCAGCAGAGATCAGACTGTGACCTGTTAGATGGGGAAGTTATTCCACAGCTCTGCACCCTGTGGAAGTCTTTAATCCTCCCTTGAAGCAACCACCAGCGGATGCTGTCAGTCAGAACCTCCTGGCAGATAAGCTTTGGCTCCAGCTTACCATGTTCTTTCACATTATCACTAAGATGAAGAGAGAATTCCAACCCAGAACGCTCACTGCATTTAAATTACATGGAATTTTGTTGTTATCCTTAGTGTGACTGGACTCAATCCAGTGTACGAGACCTGATGGAGCTTTCACCGGAATTAAACCAGAGCAGCCAGAACAGTATCAGGAATTGGCAGTTCCTTCTGTATGCATCTGACTTGTCCAAAACACACCTACCCATGCTAGCCAGCTAAAAACTATTTTAAGGACCTGAGAGATCAGGATGAAATCTTTAAGGGACACCATCATACAAGTCCAAGGGACTTTGGTGAGCTGGATCTTACCAAAGTGTGGTTCCATTAGCACCACCATCTTACGGGTAGGATAAATCATGTAAGCACAGAATCCTTCCTCTTCTGCTATAGATAAAGAGAATTCTTTCCATAGAAAACTGGGAGAAAAATCACTTTGCTGCTCAAGCTTAACCAACTCAACCAGCAGGTTGCCAAGCCCGTGACATCATCACTGGCAACGTACAAGCTTCAGATTAGAAGTAGCCTGATGACATCACCCTTCCAGGTCCTATCTAACAGATGGTTTCTGTATATTGTGTAATTTTAGCTCATTATTCATGGTTTTGGTCGGTGTAATTCAGGAAGTGAAAAAACGGCCAAGAAAAATTGACCTGGAACTAGTTCAAAGGGACTAAATTATTTTATTGATTAGACTCCTTCGCTTTCATTTTCCAGCAAAACCATCATGAATCATTGATGCACAATAATACCGGAGTAATTTCTGTGCGAGCTGAATTAAGTGCTCCAGCACAAGTTAACCTTTGAAGGATTTAGGCCTTCAAGCTCTTTGAAAGCACGATAGCCAAGAAGATCTGCTGGGCAGCCCTGAAAGGGGGCCAGGAGCTGTTTACTGAGGCAGGCGGTTGGTTTGAACCAGGGTTTTATTTATTTTCATGTTATACTTGTTGACTTCATATCCACCTTCAGCTCGGCTCAAAGGCTCGGGAGAGGTATGTTTTTCACCAGTGCGAACATGGGCCAGAAAAGGACCTTCTGAGAGGCCTCGTGATGCAGAGAGAAAGCATCACAAGTCTGATGGAAGAAGGGAGAAGAGTCTAGAGGGAAAGGAGTGAGAAAGGCTGGGAGCCTTTTTATTAAGGGTTTACAAGAATGCAGCCATGCAGAAGCCTTCATGGGAGAAAGATGCAGAGGGCAGTGATGAGTGAAACTCTGCATCGCTTCTCTGATATAAATACATCCATCAAGATGCAGACATGGCACTGAGCTCACAGGTTGACCACTGGAGCAGGCCATAGTAGCGAGTTCCCTCATTGACTGATGCACAGCAGCGTGCAGGATCTACCCCACAGTCAACAATCTTAGCTGAAATCAGGAATACCTAAAATCAGAGACTTTGAGTGTATCCTGGTCATGCCCAATCACTGCAGGCTGGCTTGCTTCTCTGGCATAGCTTGCACCAAGAACCCTGGTGGCTGTGGATGGAGGTGCCAGCTGGGTCTTAGAGAAGGAGCCAGATTAACAATTGAAAGCAACAGTCCCAGTTCAGTTTTTAGACCTTGCTCCCCATCATGACACCTGAATATTGCTCCTGTGCAACTGAGGTCCTTTGAAAATGGGAAAGCAAGGATACAATGAACACATTTGTGTAGTTCTCTAGTATTTTACTTTTCATGGAGCAGAATGGACCATTGCATTGCAAACAAGGCACCTTACTGGCCTGCTTTCAAAGTGAAATATTTAAGATGTTTGCTATCAGCAGTCTAGCTGTTCTGTACCTGGATGCATTCTTGCCTTAGATTTTCTGGACACTAAGAAAACATCTTACCCTGGCTAAGTATCTGTTACCTTTACAGTAACTACAGCTCTGATGTCTCCGGTGGGATCATTTCATCATTTATTCTCCAAGAGAAGAATCTTCAGTTTTATGGGGCTTTAACCTGTGATTATCACAAGGAAGAACAGCAGGATCTGGGCTAAGCACCACTTCATTCTCTGCTGCATCAGGAGAAAGCACAACAGCATCCCTACAGGTATTTTTCTTCTCTTTTCCTATTACATTTAACTAAAAGAGATTAAGATTTAATTATGCAAAATTCTTTTAAGCCCAGGTTCAGCAGGTCTGCGGCTTTAAGACAGTCACTGTTCTCAAATACAGTACAGAAAACCTGCTTGTGGGAAGGTGCACAAGTATGGCGAGTTCCATGTATTGCTGTACGTGTTAACTTCACCATGGATTTTAGACTAAAGTTCTGGACGTTATTAGATGCTGTTTTACTATGTGTCCTCTTCCCAGAATATTCTAGTTTGCCAATTCTATATACTTAAGGAATACATCTTAGTTTAATTAAAATCTTGAAGGGGAAGAAATTCTGGCCTTGCCTTTCCAGTCAGTAAAATCAAATACAGCATTTGAAGCCTGTCTCTTTCCATCCCAGAACATATGGTTTGACACCCTTCTGTTTTGGGAGAATATTTTTACAAGTTTGGGTTTTGTTCTAATGTAAAATTAAAGCAAATTTTAAAGCCTCAGGGTTGGCTGCAGAGCAGGAAGCCTTGTTCAAATGCCAAATTTGACACCTACATTTTGTTACTCGAGATGCAGGTGCTGAGGTTGCAAAAGCAAAGGGAAACTCATTTTTAGAGGGTTTAAAAGCTTTGAGCCTCTCTTCTGTGCTTAATGCAGATGCCCTGTATTTGGCATCCTGCACACAACTTGTCACTGTTAATACAGCTGTCCATGCAGTCTGGTGTCATCTGCAGTCTGGATTTGGTGGGAGGTGTGTCTGTGTACTGGGGGTGTGAGGGGAAGGTTGTGGATGTAGCATTTTCTCCCGTGCTGTGAAAGCCTCTTCAGTACTGAGGATATTACTGTGCACAGAGGACATTCTTGCTTGCAAGAGCATGTCTTCCTCTAAGCAAACACCTACTTAACTACCACCTCTTTTTCTTCATTTTATGCTTGTTTACCAACACAAGCCAACTTATAAGGCAATTATATGGTAGTAATGGTACATTTTATCAGTCTTTCCAAGCTGATAACAGCCTTCCCTTAAAGCTGCTTTAGCAGAGATTATCAAGCATGATAAACTGCTTTGTGCTCTTACTTCCAAGTAATACCATCCAAAAATCTAAATGAAAAGCCAAAGTATTTTCTGGTTTAGAGTCAGAGCATCCAGTACAGCCCAGTCTCGGTTGTGTGATAAAATCATTCACAATTACCTGCCTTAATATGAGGGATGGTTAAACTATAAAGCCCAAGTTACCCTTTTGATGATTAAGACAAATCATAATAGCCATAGATAACATTCTGAGAAGATAGTCCCTCTATATACATCTATGTAAGAGTACTATTGCAAAGATTTTCCTCTACAATGATGAGTTATGTTAAGAGCTGGTATTTGTTACTGAGAACCATTTTTTGCCTTACGGTTATTTGGGGTTTTTATTTGCCAACTGTTCCCAAATAAGAAAAAACCCTTTCTTCCTTCCCGATTTCACAAGCCAAATGAAAATCAGTGTGATCAAGATGTAATTCTGTTTTCTGTCAGGACTTCTGCATTAAGTACTTTCCTCAGATATTTCCAGACCAAGCAGCATCACTTTCTGACCATCCCACTTCAGGAAGGGAAGAAAACCACTGACATTTTCCTTATCAGCTCCATGAGGATCAGCTTGGGATTTTTGCAAGTATTTAACACACCACACAGAGGAGACAGCATGGATTTGGAGGAGGATGTCTACAGATAAGACATTTCCCTTGGCTATATTTGCCAAACCACGTAACATGCTGAGGACTATTTGCTTTATGCTGTTTCAATTATGTTTTATCTTCATTTTCATGCTCTGAAAGGAGAAAATCATGCTTGGAAAAATTGGACAGGGGGCATTATATATGCTTTGTATGTCCACATATTTGCTAGCACCCAAGTAATCTAGTGAAATATTGGCCAGATGGAGTGGGGGAGATGATGCCTTATAGTTCTCCAACAGTGACCCTTGAGTACTGGGACAGAGATGTATTAGTTATAGCCAGAAGGGAGCATTTTGTCTCCTAAATCCCTTGGAGTAAGTTGATTTTTCTTGCCAGTCTGTGCTTGATTGAGTCATCACAGGTCAGTGATGGCTGTAGATAAATATTTCCTTTGAAGATGTCAGACTTTTAAAAGCAGTACAATAAACTCCTGCACATTGGGCCAAGTCACATTAGGATTTCAGCAGTCATAGCTGGTGTGAAAGGAGTCATTGTGGGCCCTAAACTGCAACCATCATTTGGACACATACACAAAGTGCAGACTCATATTTTCAGATGCTGTTCTCCTGAAGCTTATCAAATTGTCCTGTTTTCCCCCTAGGCTTTCCCTCTCCCCATCTATCCTTTCCCAGGGAGTCCAAACAAACTGTACCTCACTGTCTGAAACATTCCAAGATCCAGCTTCATCTATTGTTCAGGAGGGTCAAGCAGGAGGCCACCCAACTTGTAACTGGACTAACAGAGGTATACAGGGAGGAAAAGATGGTGTTCAGACATCCCTACGGATCCTCCCTTCAGCGACATCGTGATGCCTCACAGAAGGATTTGGTAAGTACTGTCAATTCAACACACACACACTATTTTGTGCATCATTCCCACTGAAAGCCTTCCCAGTTCCCTCAAAAATATTACAATTACCAGGGAATTGTAGAATCCATTAACGGTGGTGGGAGAATATATTCCTGTGAAGGGAACTGTCATTGGTAACTGGGGAGGCAGAAGGTTTGGAAGATGATTCCTCCTTTGATTTCTCTAAATTAAACCCCAAATTCACTATCAAGGCTCATTATAGAGTAAAAAGAAATATGAAATGTTGTTTTTCCAGACCTATTTATTTTGCTTGTTAATGGATTTAAATAGTTCCCAGCTGTGCAAAGTTCTCATTATGTTCATTACATATAATGCACCTCACAATGCAGTGATTAATTCAGCACACTCACAGGCCCTCCACTGAACACTGTTGATTAAGCAATTATGTTAATCCACTTGTGTTTGTTTTCTCACTGCTCTGATGATGGTTGGGACCAATTTCTTTGCTGAATTATTCCATGTACATGCTAGAAGTTTTGCTAACATTTGCAAAGGCCAAATCCACCATTCCCAAACAAGGTGAAGGTGAAAATTGCAGATTAGTTGTCTCTGGTGTATTTTGGATTGCTAAGAAAAGTGCTGGACTTGATTTCGATTGCTCCCGTTTTGGGACAATTCCTGGACAGGAGCAACATAGATTTTCTGTCAGCTTTAACACTGAAGTGGCCAGGTAGAGATGAATCCTGTTGTTTCATTTGTGTGTTTCTGCATTGATTGTATTCAGTAATCGACTTGATCTTTTGTGTCCATGAGAATGGTAACAAAACAGGTTAGAAATGTTGTACAGATGGATATGCAAGTAACTGAACTATCATGGCATTCAGAGTCAAAAACATGATGTTTCTAGGAGGAATATGACAACCGCTAAATGAGATCAGCTCCATGAGAAATGGACAGTTATTCCCCTTTGATTTAGATTGCCTCTAATTTGGTACAAAGGAGCAGATGATTAGAAAAGGGAAGGATTTTCTCTCCCTTTTAGATGAGGGTATTTTTGTCAGTAACAAAACTGGAAAGGGAAATACTGTGGTAGGAGAAACATGCAGTAAATTTTAACTGCCTCGGCTCAGCTTAGTTGGATGCGGCAGCGGGTCTGTAAGTACATTTGTCAGCTCCCTACAAAGACATGTGACGGAAATGTTTTCAAGGAGCCAGAAACATCCAGCCCCATTCAATACACTCACCTCTCTGGGTGTCCAAGGAACCACCAGAGATCATTTGTAAGAGTTGTCATTTACCGTTCCGCCAGCTCAGCCGGCCACGATGGGCAGCTTCAATGGAAAGGAGAGGAAAGAGGGATCCGAGCTCTACCTCAATAGACTAAACAGTAACCCCGCAGCAGTGCCCAGCTTCAGGTTGGCCAAATCATCTGCAGATCTCATGAATAATAGACACAGGAAAAATGCTAACAGGCTTCCCACCCATCCGAGGAGCCAAAACCAAAATGCAAAACACTAACACAAGCCAAACCTGCGCAAAACTTGCTGTCCCGAAAGACCTCTGACAGCTTTTGAGCTCCCTATTTGGAAAAAACATGATAAAGCAGCAGCTTATACATACTTTATATATGCATCTATATATATATTTGGCTATAGATACAGCAGTACGCTCTCCCAAAGTTATTTTTGCCATTCTTTCCCTTAGCTTTTGTATTTAAGTGCATATTCGCTGATATTTCCTGAATATAGACCATCAGTGACCACAGCTTTTATTTTGGGAGGTCCATTTCTGTAGCAACAGCTCATAAAAGATGCTAAATAAAGCTTAGATCTCCATAGCTCAGGTTGATGTATTATATATTGGTCACTGCAGTGTGCTGACGGCTTCCCTGCAATGTGGCCTGTGTCTTTTTTATGATGTACATTCTTGGTGAGTGTTGGGGAGACTGATCCTATTCTGGTATCCAGATTTTGAAACACATGTGTGGGAAAAGGGCTGCACAGGGGGCAGGAAGGAGGTGCAAAAAAAAAAAACCCTGAGAAACAGCTTTTTAGAGAGACCTGCTTAGGTTTGTCAAAGAGGACTAAAGCAGCCTGATAACACTGTAAAAATACCTTCACAAAGCAAAGCACCAGTTGCTGAATAAGCCTAAGTCTAGTAGGGAAAGATGAGTGTGATTAGCAAAGGGAACTGCTAAGGAAGCAATATGTTACCAAGGTCTTGTCTTCAAGGCAAGAGCAAATGCCTTTCTAGTAGTGATGCTCTAGCTAGAGAGCTTGGGAGGAAGCTACAGAGTGAAATTTAATCTGATGTCAAACTACATAACCATGCATCACCTTCCAGATTTAAATTACATTCTCCTATCAAGAATGTGTCACAGAGATGGAGAATTAATTAAAAGCTAGCCTTCTTTATATATAGTTACATATGCATTGAGGGGAAGCATTCCCCCCCCACCCCCTTCAACATTCCTGTTGGGAATTAAAAATATCAAAGCCTGAAGGACAGTTTGCAGCCATAGGAAAATCTTTACCATTATTCTAATCAATATTTCTCTTTATTCTTCCCAGTCCCTCCAGAAAACAGCATTATCTGGTATTTTCTAGTAGCATCATAACTTAAAGGTAAATCACAGAACAGAATCACTTCTCTGGCATCCAGCATCTTGATTTCTTTAATTCCCCCCCCCCCCCCCCCAGATGAGGTTTGCAATTGTGATTATGTTGAATTCTTTCACAACTGTTTCAAGGAGCTGAAGGCACCTTGAGCTTTACAAGGCAGTTAAGCACAGTGTGGAATTTGCTCTGAATATTCATCCACATGTTTTATGAATTTCCATATTTGAGTTTAAGCCTGGATTTTAAAGCCAGACTTGTTTGAATTCATTTATGTCTAAAACTCAGTACCCATTCCTATGTTCTCCTGTTTTGGGAAGGCTGGGTTGCTTAGCAGAGGAGAAAATGGATCAGGATTCTTTTTTTCTCCCTAAAAACTCTGCTACAATTCTGTAGGCAGCTGTTCCAGAGACCAAACTCCCATCAAGTTCAGCAGGAGGAGATTGCCGTAACGTAACATTAGAAAACAGGAAAATCCCAATGGGCACAAGAAGGTGTTGAAGGGGGGTCAAGGAGCATGATAGACATGAAAAGGGTTTTTTGCAGCTGGTTCCTTTCTCCTATCAACTGTACAAAGGCAGGCAAGGGAGAGGGAGGACGGCAGAGAGGCGAAGCTGGATTATGAAAGGGACACGCTTTCCATCCATGTTCAGGAAGCCACTGAGACAAAAGGCACACAGCAGCAGCCACATGGCAAGGGGGCTTCAGCAAACAGCCTGCTTCCTCTGTTGTTTCCTCAGAAGCCCAGGATCCATTGCTCAGTTTGTTTTTCCAAGGAAATAATTAAAGATGTGGATAAAAAAGCTAACAAAAGACTGACCCTTCCTCCCGCTCCCCTCTTGCTTTTCACTGCCTGCCCACTTTAAGGGAAATCATTTTCATACCCGCCTTCCGCTCTCTGTCCACAATGACAGCCCCAACGCTGGGGCAGAGATTGGTTTACGTCCCAGTAGAAGGGAATACTTAAGGAAACCTTTGGCAGCATTATGGATTGAAGTGCAAGGAGATGGTTTTATCAGGAGGCTTCAAGGCTATTATTGTCCAAATAAACACTTGCTTTGCCAGACACGATCTACAGCTGCAGCACAGAGACCCTTGAATTTCATCTGAATTTCAATCTCCCTGTCCTTTCTGCCTCTCCTACTCCACTGTTCTCAGACCTGAATAGCCTACTGTAGTGGATTACTTCACTTTTTCCATCTTACCAGGCTGGCTCTCGACTTCCTGCCCACGATGCTAGTCCCCACTTCACCTAGATTTAGGAAGCTTTAACACATTTGGGGCTCTGCTTTTCCCCAGTTGCCAGGGTTGCTCCCCCAGATTTCACTGCTATGATGCAGCATTTCACCATGGACCAGAGCAGTGCTATTTCAGCACAGCAGAAACCCAGGCCCATACACATCTCCTCACATCTCTCACATCACTTTAGAGACAAATGGCCTGAGTAAGTAAGAAGCAGCTAAGCCAGACTTTCCAAGCAGCATGTTAAATCCTTATCAATTTTCCACTTTCCTATACCCATGCTGTTCTCTAGTCTCACAAAAAGACCCACAAATGACAAAGCACAGGAGGAGATGTCTCTGCAGCATTGGTACAGCACCAATTAAAAGATACTGATTAAAACAGTAACACTATTTCTGAACATTTTCAAGGGCAGAACTGCAGAAGGAAAATATCAGGAACAAGTGTTTCTAGCAAGATGTAGGGATATTTTTCTTAGAAGGAGCACTTCAGAACTCATACCAGCGAGTTGGCCAGAAATAAAAAAACTCCTATAATACCATAAGAAATTCACCACTTTTTACTCCTTTTAACTCCTTCTCTTAGTGCCTCTTCATCTCCCTCTTGGCTTAGAAGCTTTCTGAAGTTCAAACATCCAGACTGCATTCATAACTTCAAACAATTCAGCATGAAACGCCCTCGTCACCAAGGCCACAGCAAATCTGGGTATTTCAGAATCCTCACAGTGAACTTAGCACAGCACTTACCTGAGGGCCTCTCTTTCTCACTTGGGTGCCAGCAGCTCCCACGGACAAGCTCTTTCCAAGCAGACTCCTTCACCAGACCTTAGTGCAGAGCAGGGATTTCACTGGGAACATCTCCCAGTGATGCAAGACCAGACAAAGCCCTGGAGGAGGGTTATATTGGGTGTTGCTTTGCAGTAGAATTGCTCACACATGGGTGCTCATCTGGCTGTGAACCAGCTCCAGCTGTGAGCAGTGTTTTCACCTACTGGTTTTGCCTATGAGTAAAATGCTCTGACACTTTTTTGTAGCATTGGTTGACATTCTAATTAGTCTCCTTAGTTTAATTGCACTATTTTTGGCAGATACATAAACTGTGTTCTGTAATAAACACAGGGAAATCAGCCTTCACTGAGGGAAATCTTTCCTTGAACCTCCTAAGAGACTAGTAATGGCACACAAATTGATACCTTAAGTGCACTATTAATGCTGCTCTAAAATAGTTAATATCCTCATAATGATGAGAGACACATGCAAAGGTCTGCTTAATGGAGCTCCGAAGTTTTAATCCCTAGCACAGATTCAGAAACATTTATTTCCAGTATTTAACCTGAGAGCTACCAAGCTTGAACTGCAAATCTTCTATGTGCAGTGCAGGACTTGTGACGTTTGTCCCTAAACTCAGTATCTGTTTTTACTCTGGGTACTAATGTGGATGTTTCCCTTGCCCATCAAGAGGACTCAGACCCATGGCCTTGCTAGAGAAGTACAGAAAAAGAACTAAACCCCTAGATATTAGGTTCAAGGTATTCCCTGCTTGCTTCAGTTTAGGGAACAGATAACACATCCATTTCTACCCAGCATAGAAGCTCTCCATAAAACTTGTCCCACATTCTTACACACACCTACAAAGACAGGATATTTTCTGTTCTGGTTATTGCAGGTGATATTTTGGGGTGCAGCTGTGTGGCTTACAGAAAGCATGCCAAGCTTCAAGGGAGAATTTATTCTGTCTGATACTTCAGTTTGTTCATGTGCAATTGGAGTTAGTAAACTGGAGTCCCTGTTCTTTGCATTTCCAGACATTATCCTTCTTCCTGAGGTCTCTGAAGGAAGATCTTGTATCCCCACTCCAGCCGTGATTTTTGTAGGTCCCCCATTAGGATGCAGGTAGGGATTTTGCCTGGGAATGGTAGACAGGGACACCCTGAGATGATCAGCTCCTGGGTTATGGTGCAGGAGGCAGTCAGGCTCTGAGTGTGCAGGTTTTGTTTGTTTTCTGTACCTGAAGAGCAAGACTTCATGAGTTTTGCCTTTCAAGCCTTAATCTTTAAGTTCCTCACTTTCCACCACCTACTCAAGAACTGAATGCAACATCTCTCAACCACTTCAACTTGATATACCCCATTTAGCTTGCTAAATCTAAAGAAGCCTTTCACCGTTCTCCTGGTGATGGGCATGAGCACTAAATGTAGCATGTGGGAGCCCCTTGCTTTGAATTTCCTTGGGGCAGAGACAAGCCGTGTTGTTCCTGCACCTTGGCGAAGTGATGGGACAAGAAGGAACCTTGTCTCACTTGGCTGACTTTGGGCCTGGGCTTCAAAAGCTGCTGTCAGCCAGGAAGGGGAAGATGTTTAGGCCATTAAACTTTTCTCCTTGATTGGTCTGGAAAAATAGAGAGCCTTCCTTTCATGCTCGCAAATGCAATATACATATGCGAAATAAATACCAGTTTAGTTTCTTTCTGCACTGCGCTGTACTACAAATAAACAGAGCTGTCCTTCACAGGCACGCCAGCAGGATTCCTCCAAATGGAGCACGACTGGCAGAACTGTGGGACAGTTGTTGCAGTCCTCACTTCTGCCGTCAGCACATCTCTATCTGTTTTCCCATGAAATTGAGGTAATTACTGGTTTAACGCATGCCTGCGGTTGAGCTGTGATCTGACAGATACGATAATAAAACTGTCAGGAGTTCTTATTTCTGTGTCTGTTTCCATTTTAAAATATATAGAATATGTGCATTCCTGAGATTCATCGGTGTGCATGAGTTTTAGTCACAGTAGAAGAGGGCAGTTTTCAGTCTTTTTATTAAAAGTAATAATGTAGAGCACTACAAGCAAAGATAAATGGATCTAATCAAATTCCAACCCAAAATGCTATCTAATTGTTCTTCAGATCCCTCCGTTAAGGGGTCATCAATCATTTGTCTTTGCTTTTTGGCAAGTACCCATGATAGGATGCTCCTGATGCTATTCATTAATTCCAGACACTATTAGTTTCCAGTAAAATAAGGGAAGATCCTGATAAGGTTTTCATTCCTGGGATGGTTTCTCGATCTCTTTGCACTAATCTCAGTGTAAGGCTGATGCAGGGTACAGTTTTTCTCTTCTGAACATTGCTGAGGTAGATGCTGTCATCACTATGTCTTTTGTCACATCATCTTGACTCTTTCTCACTCCGTTTTGGGAACCCTTCCACCTTGAAAACATCAGATCTGACCTGAAACCAACAGTAAGCTACATCTGATAACACGTCCCCATGTACCTGTGTGGTCTGATGTCGGAGAAACAGCTTGGAAGTGGGAAATCAGATGAAATTACATGATTCTTATCTTTTTCCCCTATAGGGGGCATGCGCTGCTGATTCAGAAGTTGCTTGAAGTGAAGGGAAACTGGAAAGAAAGATTTTTCAGTGGGTTTTCAGGGCTTGTAGCAGATATTAGCAAGGGGCCCTGCCACAGTTATTAGCTATGCAAGGCTATTGTTTGTTTTTACACAGGAACTAAAGGAGAACGTATCTATGCTTATTTTTCTTCACTTAGCTAAAGAAATTGTATAGCTTTTTGAAAGGGTTAAATAATTTCCTCCTTTCCTGCACTCTGAAGGCTTTCCTTGCTTTTGTGTGTGCGTGCGTGAGGTTCCCCACTAACCACAGCTCTGTTTTCCAAAAGGAAATTAAAGTGAAATGCATCAGGCATGCTGGGACTTCACACTTCAGAGACTTAGAAAGCAATATCGCCTGTTTAAATTGATTGTCACTTTAGCTGCCCACCGCTGCTCTTCAGGAAGGGAGCTTAAGGTTTTACTGTTCTTAATGGGACAGTATCTCTCTTCCAATGACTTAATGCACGTTGTACTGAAACTCCTATCAAAAGCAGGACCATTAATATTTCACTTAAAACACCAGTGATGTCAGGGGTAGCAACAGCATCAGTTACCTGCCAGTCTCTAGGAAAACCACACTCTTCCCCTGCGATGTGCTAGCATCCCTCAGTAGGATGGGAAAAAAGGGCATGAAGGGTTATATGTACTCAGCACTGAGTCCCTTTGTCTCTTTAAGGTCTGCACCTTTTCTTGCTGTTTGATTGTACAGTTACTACTTTGATGACAGCAAGTTGCAAGTCATGAAAGCTGGGTAACTCAAGTGTTGTAAATATTAGAGATGCAAATGTTTATTGGCCGGAGAGGACACACGAGCAGGGAATTAAGGCATGTTCATTCCCACTGTGCTCATTTCTGGATCTCTTGTTCCTCCTGGAATTCAAGAGATCGGGCAAGAAATGTGAAGATGTGACAAAGAGGCAGTGGCATCTTTAACAGATAAATAGCCACAGTCTTCAGATATACCATACATTTGAAAGTGCATGAACATTTTACAGCACATCCACAGCCAGTGTAAGCTTTTGTGCTTACCTGATCACAAATTCTATGGAGTTATGACATTGTACAGCACAAGAAGTTGTGTTTGCAGAGCTTATTTTTAAAGTCAGGGGGCTCTTTTAGGTAAAAGAACTCTTATTATGACCTTAGCAAATGGAACTATTTGTTTCTCTGAAACAAGAAACAAAAAGGAGACGACAAGAAGCCAAAATGGATGTTTGATGATCAGGCTCCTGTCCTGGTTTCAGCTGGGGGTTAAATCATGATAGTTTCACAGGGCACAGGGCTCTGGTACTGAAATACCAGGCAGCCAACCAGGTAAACTGCAGCACCAGGAACCTGAACAACCATCCAAGTGCCCCAGCAATATTATTTCTTAAAGATCCCATCTTGTTCATAGAAAATGGAAAGAAATTGAACTGAAAAAATAGCTGTAAATAAGTTTGTGGCTGTTCATCCAGCATGCTGGAGCCGGCAGTGGAAGGGGACAAACAGAGCAACAATGAGCACATTGTCCTGCACAGGCGAGGGATGGGATGCTCCGCACGCAGGGCCATGCAGCCTGCTACCATTAGAGTGAAATATTGCTATTTTGAAAGAGCTGGTTGAACGTGAGCTACTTCAGGGACTGCTGAAGCCCTCAGGACTCTCAGTCAGCCCCGGTTTATTATTATGGAAGGATATTTTCCAATTCCGAAGTTGTCAGCGTTCATTTCTCTTTGTGGCTTTGACACACACATCATCTTAGGAATTTCTTTGACTGACAAATGCTATCCAACCCAACCTGAGCTGGGCACATGCACCTCCCTGCCTATGGGATTGTGAGTTACTTGCAATGCTCCAGGATAAGAACTGCATATTAAAATGAAATAAGGAAATTTAAACTTAAACCATTTCACTGTATCCTAGCACATAATATTTGGTCCCTTGAAACTTGTTTCCACTGTTATTAGTCTAACTTTTAGGCCTAAACTTGTGTTCATTACAGTATCAAATAGAAATCAGTTTGCTCCCCTTTTCATAGTAATATCTCCGTATTTTATTACTGGGTAGGGCTAGAAGTCCTCAGCAGGCTTGCATTTCCTGACTGTTGATCTGTCACATCACATCCAAGCAAGCACATTGAAAAAAGATACTTTCAAATTCTAGAAGCAAAGGCTTTCAGTGATAATTTGTGGATTGGATGAGGGATAATACATTGACAGAGAAAGGTTGCAATATTGCAAGCGTTGTTAGCCTAAAGTCTCATTTCGGAATCTGGGAGCACGGTTCTGGTTTATGAGTAAAGGGCAGAGGGTAGCCTGTTATAAAATATAAAGAAATATAAATCACAGTTATTACAGAAATCAAAAGCAGGTTATGTTTAAGGCACTCCTAAGCTTCTAGATTTAGAGAAATAGGAAATTATATATATAAATATATATATACATGGAAATCCAAGAAGAAAAATACAATGTCCACTTCATTGTCAGGGAAGAACACCGGATAGGGATTGATTTACTGCTAAAAGTGCAATTTATGTGGCAAAGCCATTTGAAAGGAAGCTGAGGTTCTCCTGCTACTTAATTTTCCTGGTCATTCCCCACTTCTCTTCCTGGATAATCCACTAAGAAACCAAACTCCAAGAAGCCGTTACCAGCACAGAGCTGGAGTACAACAGTGTTTATGGCACTTTACCCTTGCCAGGGACTCCTGCAGTGGAAATCTCCGTGCTCTGTGTATGGCCTGCCACCAAAATGAGATGAAGATTGACCAGACAAACCTCTTAGAATAATGGGATAAATGGAAGGGATTTATCCAAACAGGAAACATTCATTTTCCACTTGTGTGGCTGCTCTGGTCCATGGCTCACACAATCCAAAGTGTATTTACCAGCAGTTCCAAAGCTTCCAGCTCCCCTCTGCTCAATTCCTGCTTTTGGTGCCATTACTGGGCAGATAGGGTTGTCTCTTGTCCCACCACTCTAATGTACCTTCTGGCAAAAGAGTGTTGTAAAAGATGGGATTCATCATGCTTTTGGGGGAATACATCATAAAAATCAGAAGTAGACTTCAGTATTTCAACACTTGCAATATTGTGTGTCTGGAGCTGGCAGTGTATTTATGTGATTGTGAGCAGACATTATTATATACATTATGTTTATGAGTGTGTATGTGTATGGTTATGTATGTGAGCATATTTCCTTTTCTCCCTGCTGAAATCAGCAAAAATAACACCAGTTGTGCCTTTTACCTGAAGGAAACTTTCTGGTTCTCGTGGCAGAGAAGGAAATGCCAAAGTTTGAAAGTGTGGCAGGAATAAATGAAAACTCGAACCTGGAAGGTGCATCACAACTATCCTAAGGTTTCTTTATTTAAATCAATGAACTTCTGAAGGCAATCTCATAAGTGAGGGGATTCATTCTCCTGAATTCCAGGTATTTTCATTGTCTACTGAATTAAAATCTGAAACTTGGGGTAGACCCAGGTTTCATGGAGCCTTTAGTTCTCGGTGAGGAAGGTCTTCTTAGAAAGAGTGAGCCAGAAGTGCTGCAGAGACAATGTTCTCTGAAGTCTTCATTGAATACCCAAGATACCGTGTCGCTGGGCTTCAGTGGATGAAGAGATAGCAGAGACAAAAGGGATGGTTCTCCATAGGGTGCCTGCCTTTGCATTAAACTGTCCTCTGCTCTCCCCTCCCAGCCAGAGGAGAAAAGCAGAATACATCAGTAGCATTAGAAATTACTACTCTCCATTCTACATTATTGCAGAGAAGTAATTAAAATCCTAGCTGCTGACTCTTTCCCTCGGGATCGAATTTTTACTGGAAACGAAAAGGAAAGGTGGTTGAACTGTGGAAACATTTACCAGCTGCAGGTATAATACCGTGTCTGTTGTCAGAGGGAACGTTTCATTGGTTTATTTCTGGAGGATTATTTAGAGGGTTGTGGTCTTACGTCCAGGTCTCAAGAAAAAAAAATACAGCCTATGAGGTGTGCCTTCTTTCTGCAGAATAGTGATTTGTTATGTGTTTGTCTGAGTTAAATATAGCAGGCAGTCATTCTGCACAGCCCGGTACTTTATCCTGCTAACTTGGAGAAAAGAAGAAAAGAAAGGAATGAAAATTCTTCTTTGGGTAGATGAAGAAGTCAGCAGAAAAGCCACAGTCCCGAGGTTTGTTTTCAGGTCCTTAGTGTTGTGAAGTTCAATCATCATCAATATGATCAGTTTTAGCCACATTTCTATGCTCCCCGTTGGCTGTTTTCATGCCAGTGATGATTCCCACTCCAGTGAGGTGCCCAGATTTGCAAGTGATCTGTGTTACTCCTTGGGTTCAATCACTTGAACATGGGAGAAGGTGAACCTGGGCAGCCTATAGCTCCATTTAGTGGCTGGCAGCTGTTAATAGCAGATGCCATGGGAGGGATGTGACAGCAGCACAGGCAGATGTGGGAAGTTTGCCCACAGTCATTATCTGCAGCTCTGAGGTGGTTTCCATGTGTAAAAACTGGGCTTTGCCTCTGAGTTGACCTGGTGGACCTCAGTGTCACTGAACTTTTGTCACTTTGATTTCAGGGGTGAGAGGATCAAAATGCAGATGACCTAACGTTGTCCTAACAGAAGGTCCTGTGTCCTGCTGGTGCTGCTGCTTGAGGTTGAGAGCTGTTAGCATCCTACAGATCTCCTGGGTCAGGATGAAAGAAGTAACAGAAGTGTTAGACTGCACATGTTTTGAGAATGAAGATCAACAAGTCATGTAGATGCTTTCTTGTGTTTAGCAAAATTTGGGGTATTACCCTATATACCTTTTCCATCCTTGAACATACATTTAGTTTTCTACAGCTATGAGCAGTCACTGCTGCAGGAGGCTTCAGTTGTGATTACAAGCTTCACTGGGAAATACCAGCTTAATAGCAGTATCTCTGAATGACATCCAGCAGAGATATTTATTTTTCCTCAACAAGATTTATTTGGCTCCCATCCAGGGCTCAGCCTTTTCCCTGTACTCCTTGGATTTTCCTGGAGTTGCCCACTTTTCTTGACTGCCTGCATTCACAGCCCTGCCTTGAGCAGCCCGCAGCCAAGTACATCTCTCTGCACAAAGTGGCCTGCCATTCATTCCGTGTCATTTTGCTTAAGAAACCAGGTTTTGTGTCATTTCACACCCTCACTAATGCCACACATACTGGCATGCTGAGGTTTCTTCTTAGGTAGAATTTCTCCTATCATCCTTTACGTCCTCGTTACAGTCTGTAATGGGATCAAGACACACAGAAAAATGCTGCTGACTTTGGGCATGAGGCTATTTACTTAAGCTGGCTGAGCTACATATTTTGGTTTAATAATTACAACCTTTTTCTCTTGCACCAATTTAGTGAACCCTACTATTTTCTCCCACTGAAGCCCCAAAAAGTATTTACACAGCTCAGTGCTCCTCAGGCTGAACACCCATGTGATACTCTAATAATGGGAATCAGTGCAAAGATCATGGGTTGATTTGCTTTTTTTCCCTAATGATCTTTGAATTAAGACTGTATAGAGGAGGCAGTGAGATATTGTGGGTTGGAAGTCATGAGGGAAGGAGGGAGATGTTTCCTGTCTTCAAGGTGCAGAAATGTGCCTCAGCTCACTTCTGTTAAGTAGAAATGATACTGAAAGGAGCCGTAAGTGAATCTAAAATATTTTCTTAGGCATGTGCAGAAGATAGAAATGCATTTATATCTATATAAAGACAGAACACCATCAAGAGAGCTTCTGGGCAGAGCTGGCACTTCCTGTGGATAGCTGAAGGTGAATGTGCTATTTCCTCTGTTGCTTGTCTAGGGAATCACATCACAGGGAAAGATAAATAGCATTTAGGAGAGGGGAGAGGCTGTGCTGGACCCAGGAGGATCTCCAGAAACAGCTTCTCTGGAAGCAGATAACCTTAGAGCAGACAGACCTCACCAACACCCCTGAAGCCGTTGATATTACTGTGAAGGGTTTGGTGAAGACTCTTGTGTTCTCATAAATGAGAAAAGAATCTGGTTCTATTTGTTGAATTTCTGTGGAACAAAGAGGATAAGAGTTTTGTGGCATGTGCCATTTTCCTTCTGGTTCCAGACAGATGTGGCAATGGAAAAGGAACAGGAGGGGGAAAAGAGTTATCTGAATGGCTGATAGGTGTGATTTCTACAAGGAGGGAACCTATTTTTGTTGGTTTACACTTTCAGCAGCAGTTTTCCTTTCCCTGCTTAGATCAAGAAGGGCCACACCATGGGCCTGTTGTGTTTGTGATAATGGCATTGTGGCTACCAAAGTCAAGTCAGAGTGAGTAAGCTTTTCTATCTTTATCACTTACGATTTCAAGTTATGTTGGATCTCTTGCTCAATCCAGGGGAAAGTCTCATGGTCAGGAACATACTTTGGTTTGTAGTTTATTTATCTCTTCTTTCCCTTCCCGAATTCAAACAAACCAACATTCCCTTTGATTGGTGCTGCTAAATTGAAGGACGGTATTTCTGTGGAGTCTCCCTGCTATCCTGGTGGGTCGGATGTGGGTTGGTACAATAAACATAATGAGATGCTGGAAATAGCTGGAGTGATACCAAGTTGTGGGCTACTTATTTCTTAATCAGGCTTGTTAAATAAACAAAGCATCAAGGCTGCAAAGTGAAAATTGAATTATCTGTTCATTTCTAAAGCTGCTCTTGAGTCATGAACTGTGAAAACGGGGAAGAAAATCCTATAATTTCATTTAAAAATGCACTGTATTAGGTTTGGAAAAAAGAATCGACTGATGTGGCTTGAAGGTAGCAGTGTGTAAATCAAGAGATAGCCCGGCTTAATGCTATTCTAAAATCCAGATTCCAAACCATCAGTATGGCCACTTTCCTCTTTCACTTGCTAGCAGTTTTCCATAGGTTCTGTCTGGTTCCATTCTGGAAATGCCTGTGTTGTTGAGGGCAATCCATGGCACATCATGGCCCTCAAGAAGGCTTTTACTTACCCATCACTCTGGAAGTCACGGTGGTGCTTCAATCGGATTGCCTGTGCTGATGTTCCTAGTCATGAGCTGCTGCTGGTAAAACTGTTAAACCCCCAAATCAGTAGAAATACCATCCAGAGAGAATCCTTTCTATTTTCTATTAAACCTTTACTGGCTCCGTAAAGCTGGTGAGGTCATTGCTGAATCTCTGAGGCAGGCAATAGACATGCATTCACATGCTGCTCTCTCTGCTTCTCTGAAGTAACAATCCCACCTAAGCATGGCCATCTGATACCAAGTATAATAAAAACAGTGATTGGCATTGTCACTGATATATATTTCTTTATGTGGGTTTTTTGCTTCAAATTTGAACGTTTATCAGTGCAACTTTTAGATGACAACATTGATAAAACCTCTGGAGAAGACAGCAAAATTCATGCCAAGTTTAAAGCATGAAATGCGTCAATGAAATAGTTCAGCGTAATTTTCCCATTGCATCTCATTAACAGTTGGTCCCAAGGGGAGGTCTTTTCAACCCAGTTCCTGCCCTTTCCATTAAAGGATGTGTCAGAAGCTCACTTTATGCTTGTGGGCGAGGGGAGCGAGAAGTTTGCATCTTTGGATGCTTTTTCTGATGCAGTCTTTATGTTCTGCTGACTCCTCCAGACAATTGTACTCAACAGCATCTAAGTCTTTTTGTCAGCCCCGATGCTTGCTGGTTGTTAGGTTGGGTGTCCAGTTTATGGATCAAAACTAAGCACTTACAGGCTGTATGATACACTCTGTGTAATTCAGATTGTCAGGGCGTAAGTAGAGTGGATAAACCTCTTCCAGCAGCATCCATGTCTATTATTTCCATTTGCTATAATGCTTTAGTGATTAGAAAAGTTCACGTTCCTTTATTCTGCTCCACAAAAATTGAATGATTTGCGAAGGAGGGGAAACTGCTTCATATTTAGGAGCTTTTTCCCTTCTTCTGTGGCAAGCATTTACATTTATATATGTATATACATGCACACGGATATACATAAACATATAAATATATATTGGTTTTGCCCAGCTCTTAAAAATGTTCTGCATCTGGTGCACGAAGCCACATTCACCACTAGCTGCAGAGAAAACGTATTAATATGAAATCAAATATTTGGCTTGTTGGATGCAAGATGTAATTACATTCACTTGAACACACTTACACCCGGGAAAGAAACCATACTTAGGGGGAAAAAAATACTTTTCAAAGGTGTTTTCATGTCTATCCTGGGAGAGAGAAAAAGTGGGGGGGACTTTGCTCTAAATAGAATAATCTGCTTCTCTTTAAAAGATATATCTGAAATGTTTTATGCCACAGCTCAAATCCTGTAATTATAAAGTGGGCTTTGCGAAGAAGTTTTCCACCTAATTACTACACATTGGGTTCATGGAGTAATTTTTTAGCTAAGGATTTCAAAACCCTGTTAGGGAAAACATCCAAAAATAGAGGGCTAAAGAGTTTGGCTGCTCTCTGATCCCTGGCAGACCCTGCCTCTTGCCTCCTATGCGTTCACAAACAGCTTTAACCACTTTCCAGACATCTAAGATGAACCTTGCTCAGGACAGGGTGATGGTTCTTCCTTGGGAGAGCCGTAACTGCAGCAGGCAGCATGCACAGGCAAGTGGGAGAGGAGCTGCCACGGTGCACAGCCCATGCAATGAGGGGAGCCGACCACAGGCAGCGAGTGTGTGGAATAAGTCCAGTCCTGAACAAATTCGGTAAAAAATAGGCATTAGTGTTTTTCTGTCTAAAAATCTGCTTAGGCACAAGCTTTAATATAAGCAGCCTGGTAGTTTGTTTAATATTGATGGAGCTTCCCACTTTCCAAAACCTAAGCACACACTTAATTACTTTCCTGGCCTGAAGCCTGAGGTAGGTGAGATGAAATATCACATTGAAAGCAGATTATTTGCTTTTCTACTTTGATTATTCCCTCCATATTGCTCAGACCTCCATATTTCAGTTGGATTTCTGGCTGGAATAATCACTGATATCAAACAGGAGCAGGTTTTTGTTTTCAATCACTTTCGGCTAAATTTTGCCACCTTAAAAGCCACAAGTGCATCCCAAGTGGAGCCTTGTTCAAAGCAAAGGAGATTTTAATCAGGTCTAAATTTGTCCCTGCAGATTCAGATGCGTTTCACACAAGCCTCAGTGTTGGTGTAACTCGAGCTCTTGCAAAAGAAAAAATCTATTACCTTTTTTCCTCAGCTGGTTTTCTTCTAGCCTAAATAAATGACGGGACTGCAGGAATTACCCTGTTATTGTCTGCATGTCTGATAAGCCGTGGTGGAAGCTCCAGGGTTCCAATAGAAAAGGAAATAGTGGCTGGGAGTTATGATTCTGAAATACTTTTATTTGTTTTACAGGAAAACCGAGTTAATACAGGTCCTAAAATTGGATGAGGCTGAATCTAAGCCTGTACACACGTAATTTAAGTGTCCGTATCCTATTCAGAAATAGAACAGGACAAAATCTAGTATCTTCAGTTGGAAGGGTACCACTGATGGGCTATTAGCCAGCCCCACTGATTGCTTGCCTGATTGCAAGAGAGCCAAGGGAACTTTATTCCCATTCTTCAATCTCATTACACCACTGTGTGTATCTTTAGTCAACAAGGACAGCTTCCAAGACTTCCTTTACTTCCCCTTCTCTGAGCAGGGCAACTTCTGCCCCACAAAGTAAAACTGAGCCTTATAGTAACATCCTGGATCTGGTTCTGTTGGGATCATCTGTTTTCTCTTCCCTGCGAGTTAAAGAGGGATGTTCAGAGCCTTGGAAGAAGGGCTAAAATAATCAGCAATTTATCTGAGAGCTGAGAGCACGCTTTCGGAGCTGTCAGTCAACGTCTGCAAAGCCACAGATTATGAGACTGGGGGAATGTGCAAAATGAGACACATGTGTGCAAGAAACCCCTGTCCCGAAGTGTTTTCACAATGTCAGCGTTGCCAAACACACTCAGTGTTCAGCGTGCATAAATAAGCTTCAGTTCCTGACGTGTTGTAGGTCTCCTAGCAGCTGAAATCACTGCGGACCATTTCAGAAATGACAGTCACAGCCTTTTCATTTAGGGTGCTCAAAAACTTTTGATGCTTGCTAATTATCTAGATTTACAATCACCACTGAGGGCAAGGGATTGCTATCCCCTTCCAGGGATAGAGATAATATCTTTATAGCTATTTTTATGGCTCTATCTTTATGGCTTCAAGGCCCATCTCTTTTCCAGCATTTCAGGGAGATAAGGGAGATGAATCCTGGGTGAAGCTGGAAGTTGGACAGCTGGAAGATTTATTTCTTCTCAATTTAGGTCTATAGAAGGATTTTCTCAGGGGTAATTCTGAGTTTTGGGAAATGTTCTATTTTTTAAGGGTTCAAACCGAAACACTCTGAAGTTTGGTGTAGTTGCTGTGAAATTTGCTTATTTTGAAGTGATATTGAAGTGATATTGAAGTGAGGTGGTTCAATGTCAAAACAAGCTCATCCCATCCTGCCTGCTGAGCTTGCATGCAGCTGTGATGGAACTGAAATGGTCAATGTTTAACTTTGTCTTGAAGATTTCCCTTTGCTGTACCAGTCTGTACCGTAGGATTGCAAGCTCTGCATCCCCATCTGTGTGTCCCCAGGCTGCTCCTGTGTTTGCTGGGTCACTCAGAGCTGTTGCATTGCTGCCTGGTCAGCAGTTCCACCGTGCCCTGCGGCTCAGCAAGCACAGGAGCTGAAGGTTTCTCTTCATACAAATAAAACAGCCCAAGTGGGACCTAGAGGAGGAAGGCTTTAGTCTTGACATGCCATTCACCTGCAGGCTCCTGGTGCTAAAATAAGCCACAACATTCTTGTTTTTCATGTTTTTCTCTATTTGCTTTTTGTCGTTGAATTTTATTTTCCATTTGGCAATTCAAGCACTGGAGGTGATTCCTCCACTGCCAGTGTTTGCTAAGGTCAGCCCTGTTTTCTTGCATTTTCTACTCTTTGTTTTCTTTGCACCCCATTGCTTTTGATACTGAGCCAAGTTCTCCGCTAAAGCATCCCGAGTCTATCCCCTGGTCCCACTGAGCTGGCCCTACTGCATCCCTGTGCACAGCCCAGAGACCCAGCCCTGGTCTCACAGTCTGCCCAGGTTTTATTTTAAAACAGAGCTGTCTGAGACAGCATCGGAAAATACCAATATCCCATGAAGGACTTGCTTAAAAACCCTGCAAAAATAACTGCACCTTATTGAAAACCCTAAAAAGCGGTTTCAGAAGCGCATATACACATGTTTGGAGATTGGACAGCCTGTAATCAAGCAAAGACTCAATGAAATTTCACCTCAGGCTAATACATTTTGTCAACGTTCTGATTTTTTTAAGCCCTGTCTGTGGCTCTTTCCCACTGTCCAAAATACCTCGCATCCTTCTTCATCACGGGGATGGTTACTGAAAGGTACATGGCACAGCACCGCGGTTCTGCTGCGGCCAGCCTCGAGACCTGGCCTCCTAGCCTGGTTTTTCTGTGGCAACACATTCCTGGTGATTTGCAGTTGTATTTATTATGTGTTACAGAGCATTCCCAGCTTAGACCCAGCGGGAGGAACCCACGGTTGTTGTGGTGGTGTTAGGAGAGGGAATCTCCTCACCTGGAGTTTAAGGCCACAGAATTTCTCACACTTGTGCCTGTAAGGAGGCCAGTTCAGTTGTGTTTAGCAAACACCTATCAGCCAAGTGGAGCTTAAATTAAAGCAGAGTCTTCAAGAGAGGGATAATCCAACCGTTCCTGAGGTCCTTCCTGTAAAAAGTCAGTTCTTCTCCCTGCTGGAAGTGGATGCTTTATTTTCATCTTCATTTTGGCTTTATTAAGCTGGCTTTATGCCTTTCTTCAGTAGACTGGAAAGCCTCTCCTACCAGGTGTTTTGTTCCCTTTCTGTGTGATGGCAGCACAGGTGTGCTACCTGCATTGGTTTTAATCTAGCTAGTGTTGCTAGCGGTGATAAAGGAACTCTGCTACTGACCATAGAGCACAGAACCATCCTGCACTGACTTTTATAGCCTACATGACAATTACTGTGATATAATCAAATCTTGAGCTTCTGTTTGGCAAAATACAGAAATTCAACACCTTATTTTTTTGTCTGAGTTTTTCTTCTTGGGCCTTTCTTTAGCCCTCCTTTATTTTCTTGTCATACCTTACACAGCTCTGCTTTCAGAACATGAAATATTTTCAGTAAATCCATCCTTTGTGGATTCTAGAGATCCCTGCTTACAGTAACCGTCCATGTGCCCTGCCCTCCAGTTATGTGCTTCAAAATAAACCCTCAACAAGAAGGTAAAATAACTGTTTTGGCATGGTGGTCGCCATTTCCAGATTAGAGATTCAGGAAGGTTTCATGATTCTCCTTATTCTTTATTATTATCCATTTTTCAGCTCTTTATCGAGGAGAGAAAATCTGGATTCTTACTTCAGGACAAGGGATGTATCAGTTAGACAAGAAGGGTTGGACCTTTAATCCACAGAGACATTACTAAAATTAAGGTAGCTCTTGTCTGCAAATGCTCTCCTTAGATTTTCTATCTTGCTTCGTTCACAGATAAAATGATTTTAAACACTTGCTCCTTGCACTTCTTTATTCATACAGGTAAGAGTCTTTCATGCACATTTTCTCACTCGGTAGATTTTGCAGTCAAGTCATAATGAGAAGTATGTTGTTACAGCAAGATCATTTCAGTCTCCAAAGCTCCATCTGTCTTCTAGGTGCTCCATCAGATGTTGCTTCTACCCTAAAGATAAAATGATTACTTATTTTATTTCCACTGTTGCATATCCCTCTTGGATCATGATTTGCTTCCTTCACTGCTGTATTTCTGACTTCCACTTGACTTATGTCCTGAAGGTCTGCAGTTGTGTGACTCTGCCTGCTTCTCCCCTTGGACATGCTGTCTCTTTGCTACCCATGTCTTCCCAAATCCTTCCAATAATGCCTGAAGTTCTGTGGGACTTTGAAGTGAGATTTTAGATGGGGATTTTTAATTTATTTTTCATATATATCATCATCTTACTACATCTCTCTATATAGCTTTCATTTCTTATGTGTCTCAACTGAAGACGTGCACAGACCCCTGAAAAGTCTCCATACTGTTCAACTTCAGATTTCTAGAGCAGATAACACTTGCATGCCAAAATTCTTGTCCTTGTTTTTTGCCTTTTACTTATTTGCCTTCTCTGGCTTTTAGTCCCATGCTCCCATTAAGATTGCAAAGTTTATTGACTCCAAAATCACTCCAGAGCATAAACTTGAGTCTTTGAGTAACCTTCACGTCTGCCAAATACCTCACCTCTCACTCACTTTAAAGCAAAGCAGAGAAAACTCTAAATACAGATCATCCCACCTCAAATAAGTGTTTGGATGATGCATGCAGACAAAGAGGAGCTCTGCTCCTCGAATAGCTTAGCAGAAAATACACAACAAATATTCAAATAGGAGTATTTATTGCCATCATTGAGTGCACATTGACACATGCTTTACCTAAGCCATAGCCTCTTTCACTACGTTTATAGTCTGTTATTGATGGAGATGCTTTTCATTGTAAGGAAAGCTTTAACTGGGTCACAAGGTTACCTGGACTCTATATAGTGCAGACTTTTGACTGTATAATCTATATGGAATAGTAATTTACTTACGCAAGTCAGTTCATATTCTGGACAGCAGCAAGGTGGAGAGCAGAGGCGAAGCCTTTATGGGCTGAATGAGTCCAGTGGGTTTTGCAATATTGCCATAAAATGCAAATTATTTTCCATAGTGAGACACATCTGAGATAGACACTGACAGATATGAGAGGACTTTGGTTGATATCCATCAAAGCCATGAGAATGCCATTCATAAATCTCACTGTAATTTCCTTGAGGGCTGTTGGCTGTTGTTTCATTGGCCTGATGCTCTGCAGTTTACCGCTGTTGGCATTTATGCTGTGTATGTAATTTTGAGCTGGATAGTCTTGAAACCATTTAAGTTGTGGAAGTAAATTGCTTGGAGCACTATGAAAATATCATTGAGACTATGTGGTTTTTAAACTCCTTTCACTGTACTGTGTAACTGAATTATTTCCAGCTGCTTCTAGACACTCCTTGTTGCCTTGCAATAGTAAATCCACATACTTGATGCCATTCAGGTGATGTTCGTATGTTGGGATACAATAGAAGTCCCAAAGCTCTGCTATGAAGTATTATTAGTGGCATTGCTTGACACAGTTACCTTTTTATGTTTGGAAATGTACTTAAATTTTGTCCCACCTGAGGTTTGTTTGGGAAATACTAAGCATTAAAACACAGGTAAAGCCTTTTCCCACTGTATCTCCAATGAAGTGTGGATTACCAGGGGACTTGGGTGGTACTTCCATATAACACTGAGGATTCTGGTAGAGCTTCCCATGAAACAAGCAGCTGAATTTAAGGTTGATGCAAAGTCAGAGTTCTCAGAGTCATCAATAACAGACAAAACGGGTGATGCTGCATCATATTTGGGAGCTGTTGCCCTGAATGTTAAATTAGTCCCTTGTGATTAGCCATGTTCTGGCTACTGCTTTTGGGCTGTTGGCACTGGGGCATGTCAAATACGAGGCCATGGAAAATAACAGTACCTTCATTACCTTTGCTGACAGAGACCTGCTAACAGCTAAAGAAATCCAACCTTGACTTGGCTTCTGTAAGCCAAAACATGGACAGGATTTAGGTTCTGCTTCAGAGTGTTTTGAGCTCAGAACAGCTTTTGTTTTGATGTGCTTTAATGATAACCTAAAAAGAAAGACGTGATGGGCTAACGCTGTGAAATAAGCAGGGTTAACTCATTTTACTGGATGTGGTCTCACCCTTTGCACAGCCCAAAACTTCTACATGTGAAAATATTCCCAGAAAACTCACGTTGCTAAAAATCTAATGAGAATTCACCAGGTCTCCTTTACTGTTGCTGTATTACTTCCCAAAATAGGTTGTTTTTAACTTTTATGAGAGACTTGTTCTAGCTGAATAAGGATAAAATGCCAATGATAATAGGAAAAGAACTGTTAATTGATTTTAAATACTGGTGGTCTTGAATGGTGCCAGAATTAATGACAATGATAATATATTTATGCAGCCCTTTTTTTATCCCAGAGCTCCTTGCAAAATGACTTAAAAATTATTTAAAGGGAAGAGCAGCCAAACTGTTGGGTAAAATACGGCAGTTGTTTTACAGCCCCCGGTGATGCTGTACAACAGCATTTCAGGATGGTTTTCCAATTGAAACTGCAGGAGGAATATTGGGAGAATGTATTATTGAAGCTGGAATCGGTCCAGATTACTCGGATTTACACACTTTTACAATACTTTCTGGGAGATCTTTAAAACACTGTGAATGCTCCGGATAACCATCTATAGTGCCTGTCTCCTGCTCTTGCTCTCCTTCCAAGTAGAGTGTCAAAAATAGCGTGCCCAGGATGATACTTTTAGTAACCAAAGCTAGCAGAGTATTAATAGATGGTAAAAGTCTCTGCTCTCACAAAACCACTAAAAGCATGTTTTCAACTGCAAGTGTTTAAAGTGGTTGGAGCCCTGATGACTTGTTTGTACAATGGGAACTTTTAAAACAGGCCTCCAAGACTCCCTGAACCCATTGGTCATCCCTTCCATTTTCTTGAAAAAAGAGAAGATGCCAACATAGTTGTTTGCTTCAGGATTTCTCAATGTTTCCCTTTGGAACCATTACTCAGGGAAACAGCAGCTCCTGCATATGTGGTGTAAGTGGTGTATGCAGAGGATGGAGGCAGAGACGTGCTGTGGAGTCTCAGCTCCATGTTCGTGCTGTTGTGAATCTGGACATGTGCCACGTGGACCCTGGCAAGCCTGCCATGCATGTCACTGGCTTTACTTGTGCCACCAATGGCATTGAAAACTGGAGATTTCTTATCTCCCAAAAGCTAGAGTTGTGCTGATTTCTCCTGATGCAAGAGGCATGAACATTACTTCTGATCTCTCCTGATGATGGAGATAGAATTCAGCAGTGTGTACTCAGTTGGCATCCCTGGACTGTGGCCTTAAGATACCCTTAGCGAGTTTAACCAGGAGAGCTGATGGGCTTTTAACCCCCATGGGTCAGTCCTGCTGGCTCTTGCGGTGCTGCAGAGCACCAATCCACCAGCAGAGCCCTAATTCCAGTCGTGCCAGCACTGAGTACCTCAAGCTTGCACATACCTGAGGTCTTCTGGATATGGTGATTTTCCATTCTTTTGCTGAATTAGCCTCGTTGGATGGGAAAATTTCCCAGCTCTCTCCACTTAATACTACAGCACTGGTCCACGTGTTGGTGAAGGGGTGCACAATACTACCAAAGCAGGTTGTTAACTGATGCAGATGGGCAGAGTTCCCTTGGTTTCTCTCTCACACTCCCCAGTTATCGATATCAACCACACGGTCCCCTCCACCTCTGCCCAAGGATTCAAAGAAGAGAAGTGACAGCGTAAGGCAGACCCCGGGTCTTCCAAACAGCCTGGTCCTCCTCCTGCAGCCTGGGTAATTACGTGGCACCTCTGTTTATTTGAACAGGCCCTTATCTCCATGAACAGCTCTGTTAGTGACCTCACGCTCCCACAGGGCAGCTGTGACATCACCAAATGGCAATACTGCTTCCTGAAGATTTTAACCCCTGTCATAACCGGTTATAAATTCATAGGGAGGCTCTGGGTTACTCTGCAAGCTTCTGAGATACCCTCGTTTTCTCGTTGTAGAACAGCGCATCTGGTGCATCTGGCTTGTTCCTGCATGCTGCACATAGCATGGTTAGCCAAAACCAGTCCCGTCTATCCTGGCACCCATTACAAACAATGAATTCAATGTGCATCGGGAACCAGGAGTATGCTGAGGATTTAACATTCTAAACATATTTGAGTTTTTCCTTTTTTTCTTCTGCAGCAAAATTTGGTAGCTTGGGAAGGGTGAAATCCATAGGATCACCTTGATACCAGCGTGCTCAGAGCATGGCATTGACCCAGGAATATTTGCATATCAGAGCCACAGACTTATCCCTGTTTAAGAATGAGGGATCATGTCTTGGAAATCTTCCAGTTGCTGGCTATGCCCCTCCCAGCCTTGATAACTTGGCAGTGATTGCAGTGTTGAAGAGATGCATGCAACCTCTGGTAGAACAGCAATCATTTCTAATAGGAATTATATAGCTTTACATTCCCAGCTTGACGGTGAAAAGCTGGTTTGATGGTATTTTGCATAATTCAAATTACATTCCTGTTAAGCTCATCTTGTACAATGAGCTCATTGGCAACAACATCTAAAAAAGAAATAAATCACACCAGTTAAACTGGAAGGTTTGAATTGCATGTCAGCAATTCCAGCCATGTATTGTTCTGGCAACCTTTATCTCTCGATCATCCCGAAAGGATCTGCAAAATAGGAGTAATGGAGTTGTATTTTTTTCTTACACACAAAATGTCAAATCATTTCTCAACTTCTGCAGAAACAGAATTTTACACATGGCTATAGCCAGGGAAAGAAGGGCACAGGTTTTGGATGGTTTTGCTGGTAGAGACAAGGGTGTTTTGCCTTTGCTTGCTCTCTGTACTGTTGTATTAAATGGGTCAGATCCTTATATAATGCATTACCCCAGTGCAGCTCTGAATCCAAAGATAGCTTCTCATTTTCTTTGTTCTTGCATGATTCCAATAGTGATTCAAAGTGGTAAAGCTTTTGGATAATGCGGTGCCACTACGGTGTGCAGTTAGAAGAAAGACAAATCCCTAGAAGAAAATAGGCCAATATGTGTTCCTCAGAGCTTCATTTCTTCCTATGAAATCCCTAGACATTTTGCCCTGGCTTCATTTAAAATGAAATGGTTTTGTCCAGTTCAGCAGGTGACTAAGATAAACCAGAATCTGTATGAATCACACGAGTCCAAAGTTGAACTGGGATTTGGCTAACATTTACAGCTCTGTTCCTGGTACAGGAGGAGAACTCCTACCCAGGAACACTCCAGAAACTAGACACCCTGTAGGAGTATCACCTCCTCAGCTCTTACACACACATTGGCTGATTTGGGAGTGACGTGTATTGTTGCTCTCACTTTCCATAGGATTTTGCTGTAAACTCAACTCAAGAACAGCTTGGTCAAGAGTATTGACTTTGGGTTGGAAGCTCTGACCAGGAGTGGCTGGTGTTAGTTATTCTTGCGTGTGCAAAAGCAACACAAGCTCATTTCAAAGAGGACTTGGCACAGGAATATCAAGTGTTAGTGCAACTTACTCCAGCTGAGAGTCATTATTTCCAGTGGCAGTGGAAAACCATTGAGAGCTCTCATGGGAAATTGTACAAAATGTTATGGCAGGAATAATATTAACCCTTGCCACTGTTTTATGTGAAATTTCCAGTCACGGCCAAACTTCACTAGGAAATGACTCCAAGATTTTCGCCAGTGACACTTTTGCCACCCATGATTTTCACAACGTAGGAAAGGAAAATGTTAAACCTGTTGCTCACTCTGTTCTCCTGCACCCCGGCGCAGGGAGCTGAAAGAGGAAAGCACTTTCTGCTAAATTCAGGGATTTAAGAAAGCTCGTGGTAAGGAAAAGGCAAGGAATGGCAAAGGCTCCCTTGTAAGGACACAGCTATAGAGTCAGGGAGGGATGAGGGAAAGGGCATGCTAAAGTATCAATGCAAAGATTAATTTAAACCTTGAAAATTCTGCTTCTATACAAATCAATACAAGGTATGGGATTTAAAAGCACTGGGAAACTAGGTTACTTATTTAACTGGTTAAGCAAAGAAATGAGATGGGTTTGCTTTCAGTTTAATGTGGACCCATAGACCTACATGAGAAGCTCTGGATACATCTGAAATAAACTTAAACCAGTGAATCTGGATTATTCCTACCTTGAGGTGCTAATAAATGATTATAAAGACTCTAGAGAGAAATTCAGACCTTAGGAAGCACCATCCTTTAAAAGCCCCAGTCTTGTTCCACATGTTGGACCTAAAGGGTTGCACTGTTAAATTAGGGGTGCTCAGTGGGAGGGATTTAGGAGCACAGCTCAGGATTTAAGCAGATTCTCTGTATTTCCACAGAGATTGCTCCTGAACTGCAGACAAAAGCCTCTGCTCAAGTAGGACATTATTTTGTGTATGACTTTCATTTAAACAGCTCTCCTGGAAAAAAAAAGCCAGCAACCCACAACACACAAAACCCTAACTGCTTAATGAATGCTTTCTGTCAATAAACAGGGTGAAGAATGGCCCACGTATTGCTCTAACGGCATTAATAGTAATCCAGCAAACAGTACTTCACTGATCTGCCTTTGCCAATTCAGCCAAGAAGCAGGAATATGGACTAGAAAATGTAACTTAGCTCAGAGGTAAAAATTAGGCTTGTTAAAAAGCGTGATTGCTGCCTTCGTGTTTTCCAAAGCAGTCTATGGTTACTGCTCAGAAATGCAGACACCCCCCTCCACCACCTTTATAAGCCTGCAGTTTTGCTGTCATTAATAGAGCCAAAAGGGAGAGGTGGGGCCACATGTGGTGTCAATACACTTTAATTAAGTGTAATAATTCCCCTTTTCCTGAGGTAGACGTGCTAAGACAGATTTCTCTTCAGAGATTTATGCCGCCGATGTATTTCTCCGTTTCTCCCTCTGCTTCGTGTGCAGAGCATCAGTGCCCTCTTTGGGAGGACCACGATTCTGCAGGACTTCTCCCGGACAACAGCTTCGAGTATTTCTACACGTCCCCTCTTCCAAAAGTGATTTTAGACAGTGAAACTCATCCTGGAGCAAAGAGCCCTTTCGGTTTTAGTTCTAGCTCATAAAGCACATAGGAAAGCTCCAGCTGCAATCTCGGGAGTCCATTCTCCGTAATGTGATCAATAATTTAACTATGAGAACATCCTGGGTGCATTTTAGTGCCTGTGCAGACATGGTGCTGGCTCTAGACCTTTTGTAAGGCTGGGATATCCTGGGTTGCAGCAATACCACATTCAAACCTTTGTGCTCACTCCTTCACTTGGTCTGAGAAGAGGAATGAACAGAGACCCCCCCCCCAGACAACATGTGGTCATAAGCATAGTGGTCAGATTTAGGCTGGAAAGCTGGAATAGTCAGATCCAAGTTTAATGGGATAGAGATCCTTTAAAAATCCCTGTCTAGATAATCAGGTATTCAGTTTGAAGCATGGGAATATGCACTGAAATCACTGAGGGCAAGACCTTAGCTGTCTAGGTTTAGGTCTTTCAGGGATGTGTACAGGGAGATTCATTCATCCTTGAGAAGATGGCTTAGGTGGAATTGGCAAGCTCAGTCCCAAATACGAGGCTGTGAGAGGATCAGTTTGTTGCTGTCTCTTTTTAGTAGGCATTTAGGTTTTGTACACGGCTGCAAAGTTACTGAATGTTTCTGGCACAGAAGTTGGCAGTGGTGGAGCTCCTCAGAGCATCTCACAGGGGAGCCCTGAGCAGGAGGGAGGCACTGGGGTCTGTTAAGCTGAGCTTTCCGGGGAAAAGGAAGGCTGAGAGGGAGGGAGGGGATTTAAAAAGCGATCAGAAGCCGATAGCAACGCACAAAGCCATGGATTAAAGGCACTGTTGCTCACTGGAGGTCACTTTTCATCCTGAAGGATAACGCTTGCCTGCTGCAAGGCTTAAAAACGCCATCTTGCATTCACCATCTGTTTCAGCAATCTCTTCCAAAAACAAAACAATATTCCCCCAGCGATTGTGGTACAACAACACAACCCCTCTGCTCCCGCCTGATAGCGGGAAGTGCCCCGCTGCGCTGTAAACCCTGCCCCGCGTTCCTGCGCCGTATTACCCCAGCCAAGTCGGGGGGCTCTCTCACTTACACTTTAAATGCTGGGGAAGGATTCAGCTGGGACCAGGAATGAACAATTCTGCTGAAGCGAGGAAACCTACAGGAAAGCTCTGAGCAGACAGACAGGGGGTTCGGGGCAGAAACAGATCCTGCAGAAGCTTTGCTTGATGATCAGTATGCATCAGATAAGCGGCAGCTCTAACGTTAGCCAGCTTTGGTTACGTAGCGGTGTGCGAGTGGCGGCAGATCCTGATTAATTCATTGGATGTATGGTTTATCCCAAAGTTAAAGCTTGCTGAATCCATGTGCAACGGGGCTCCTGTATAAAGCGCTACTCTCAGTCTCAGTCTGGGTTGTGCAATCCATGCAAAATATAGCTAAAGTGCCAAACCCCCTGACTGCAGAAGCGGTTGTCTCCCTGCACAGGAATTTCATCTCTTATTCCAGTATCACCAGAACCAGAGACATCTGATAACGGAACTGGTAGTGTTATTGAGCAAGTGGAATAATGTCAGATGGTGAAATAGAAGGGGAAAGAAAAAGGCAGCCAACCAAACAGGAATGATTCCTACAACGGTGTTAAAAGAGGAAAGGATTTCATCCAATCTCTGTATATCTCATCAGACAAGAATTGTCAGATCTGTGTAGGAGTTGAAGCTTTTTGCAGCGATAGGTGTGGAAGATCCGTGTCAGACCCTCCTCGAGCACAGCTCTTTGGCATTTAATTTCTCAAGGAGATAAGAGGAAAGTTCAGTACAAAACAACCCTGAAGAAAATGGCTTCTTCTCCCAGAGCATTTCCAAGCCAGACTTCCATTCCAGATCCAGTGTGGGAAAAGGGCTATTAATATGTGCATACATGAATTCAGTTCTGCTTATAACAACGAAAAGGTTCTTCTGTGGCTGCCCCGCACAGACACACACAGAGCCTGAACACCTTGACAATGATTATAAAGCTCAGCAATTCACCCATGGAGCAGCTCATGACCGGGTCCGGGTGCACCATCCAGCACCCTACACCCATCTCCCACAGCCAGGTGAAGCCAAGAGTGTCAGTGAGACCTACACAAGATGATGTTTGCTTTGCAAGGGGCAGCGTGTGCAGCAAAGCCTTGGGCAGGAGCAGCTTAGTCCTCCCTGTAATAGTGTCTGGGAGGAACCTCAGCAAATCTGTCACCAGCCTGGGATAAACTGTGGCTTCTGGCGATTTATTCCACAACTGAGACCATCACTGGTCTTTTTTGTCTCACTGTTTTGAGGAACAACGTGTTCATTCCCCCCTGCCAGCAGCGTACAGCACATTACCTAATCAACTGCATATCATTTTCTTTCAAAAGACTTTAAAATGCCTAAGACTCTTTCTACATGACATTGATACAAATATCACATGTTCTGCAGCAAATACTATACCTTATAAGAAAAACATGGAGATCAGTTTGTAGCTTGAGCATTGCATAGCCTAACAAGCACATCAGATTTCGTACTTAATTTCTAACGGCCTAGTTAAGTTATATGCCAATTTAGGACAACCATATCTGCATCCAAATATTCCCAGACATGCTTTAGAATTTGCTCTCATATTCAGAAGATTATTTCTGAGCTTAATCCAACCTAATGCATTTGAATCCAAACATCCCAGTTTAGGTGAAATTCAAGCTTTCCTTGGTGGCTAGAAACAGAAGTGACCCATGCCCTGTGAATGTAGAAGAGGTGCTTGCAATTTGCAAATCCATCTACAATTTGACTCGCTACTCATATGTTTTATATTTTAACCATAACGCGGTCTCTTTAGCCCTTTTCCCTGTCTTACTCCATGCCTGGGTCTGTCTTGAGCTCCACAGCCAGGCTTGCTGCAGACAGCTATGTGCTATGTTGGACAACTCACTGCTGGGTTTCTATTTAGACTGTAGTCACTACAGTACAAGGACTGGCTTTTGCTAGGAGTTTGCACAACCTTTACCACCAACCACCCAAAAGCACCCCCGTCCGCAAGCAGTCAGGGCCCAGGGTTAGCACTGTAATGAAAACCATGATGATAGTTCATTGACGCCTCTGAGCCTGCTTAAATCCTGGGCCGAGGATGTTCTTCAAACAGCAGGTTATTGCAGGTCTATACAGAAGCTTTGTTTCATTAGAACAAGAGAGTGTTAAAACTGCCTTCATGAAATCACCCTCACATATCTGGACTCTCAAGGACGGGTCCTTGAAAGAGAAAGCAATAATCAAGAGGAAGCCAGCCAGCTATGGCTCACAGTTTATAATGTTTTCCTGCTGTTATTTTCACCACAGGCTATTTTATATTCCCCACCTCTTTTTTTTTCTCCGTGAAGCTGCTTTTTAAGGTCACATCTGTTCAGGGCACATAATGATTTTTATGACAGCTTTCCAGAGCAGCGGAGCACTTGAATGCAGGGGGAACCGCAGGCAGACAGGTACCTGTCAGGGAGGATTCTTCTCCATCTTGAGACGTTTTCTCATGATGAGCTCAGATGGTCTGTCCCTAACCAAGAAATGCCCGACCTAAGATCTAATGGGGCCCAAAGAGTAAAAACAGAGCTAAAACCAAAGTGGTGGAGAAACGCGGATGACAGAGCAATAGTTTGTCTCCAGATGCTGTAGGTTTAGCTCAAAAAAGTCATAGATTTAAACCAAAGAGTCTTTAAGAAGACCAAGAATTAGCAAGCTTTATAGTGTATTGCACAGTATCTTCAGCAGTGAGTGGTTTTGTAGAGGGGGATTGTTCTTTTCTCTCTTGGTATTATTATATGTTGGGAACTTCTTCTGCCTCATCAAGATGTGTCTGACAAATCAGAAGATCCTTTCCCTTCTTGACTGGCTCCCTCAGCCGTCAAATGACACCACAGCATGAGGTGAGTGGCTTCGTGCCATTGTCATGGCACTGTGGGGATGTTGGGCTGGTGGGGACATGGATGGAAGCGACAGCAGAATTGTAAAAGCAGCAAAAACCTGGGGGTTTTGTGTTGCAAAAGGACCCAAACCTGGTACTGCAAGGAGGGGCTGAGCTCTCTCTTGCTAGAGCTCAATGCATTGCTTTGTGCTGTCTTTGATATAATCATGATAGGAGCTGATACACGCTGAGAGCAATTCTTTTTATCATTGGATTTCTAGAACCTTTTACAGGTCCTTTTTGATCTTGGACAAAGCACCCATTTGGTTTTCTTCTTTATCAAATAACCCCCAAACCATTTACAGGCTTCTCAGTGAACAGAACCCTTGCTGAGATTAAAGCTCTGAAGTAGAAACATGTACAATATGAATTGCAATAAAATTGCTGCCTCTCAGGGAGTATAATGATTATATCATGCATATGGTGTTTGTGTCCTGGCCTGCATTAGTGCTGTCCATGGAGAGGTGAGCATTGGAGCTCTTGTGCTCCATGCTCTGTATCATCTGTGAGCACAGGGCAGTGCTTTGGCATCACAGAGCTTGGAGCATCCCCAGTGTTATTAGTTATTGAATTGATTCTTTAATGTGTCATCTCCTATGCAGACTACAGGAACACCTCTCCTTGTAGGAAAACATATGGGAAGCTTTCACAGAGCACAAAGAAGTAATACAAAATGCCAGAGAGTCCTTATCGCAGCCTTGCACTGCTTAAAGGGCCCTATAAGAAAGATGGGGACAAACCTTTCAGCAAGGCCTGTTGCAGTAGGACAAGAGATAGTGGTTTTAAAATAAAGGGGGGAGATTTAGACTAGAAATAAGGAACACATTTCTTTACAAGGAGGGTGGTGAAGCACTGGAACTGGTTGCCCAGAGGGATGGTAGATGCCCCATCCCTGGAAACACTCAAGTTCAGGCTGGATGGGGCTCTGAGCAGCCTGATGTCCTTGAAGATGTCTCTGCTCATGGCAGGGAGTTGGAGTAGATGATCTTTAAAGGTCCCTTCCAACCCAAAATATCCTATGATTGCATGAAAACTGTACCACAGGAGACCTTCCCCCACGTCTCTCTCTGTCGTATTTTGGACATAATTTGTCTTGGCGCTCCGACTCAGACATCAGATCTGAGCAGAAAGCTGTTACCTGTCTTTCCGCAAGCTACAAGTGGGTCAAGCTCTGATTTCCTCTATGCCTTTTGCCATTTTATCCAATATGAATCCCAAACAAATTGGTACCATATCAGAAATGTAGCTTTTAAATAAGCCATTTTGTGCCAATGCAGATTACTTCAGAAAGAGCAAAGCAAGAGATTGCCAGGTTATCCTTCTCCAGTGCAATGCCTGGAAGATCATACTGTAGAAGCGCTGCATGGACTTATGGCAGCTGACTTCTGGGAGCTATACTGGTAGCTCTATCATTCATGTTTAGCCTCCTGTGGGTGCATTTTTCAATTGATATCCCTTAAATAACCTTAATTATGTGTATGTTAAAGTGCCTCCTCCAGCAGGGAAAATTGAGGAAGACACTTATTAAAAAGAGGCACCAGCACATGTGGTATTATTTTTACAGTCATCCAGTGTGTTGATATAAAGTATTACATTTAAGTCAAACCTCATTTGCGTGAGTAGTTAAAGTGAAAGCCGATCTGTCTGTGCATTGTGTCTCGAATGGCTCTCCAATTAGCGGAGTGATTAGCCCGCCTAATAGCAACAGAACCATTCCTGTGTCAGTTTGACAGTTACATCACCGCACAGCTTTCAGCCACTTCCTGAGGGCTTCTGAAGCAGACCCAAGGAAGCTGCAGCCCTCCAAAGCCTCCCCAAGGAGAAGGCGCGTTTCGCAAGCGTCGAGTCAGGAAAAGCCGGAGAGCGGCTTCTTCTGGAGGCCACTATTTGCGTTGACATTTCTTCCAGAGTTTCCCAATGTTTTCCCTAAACATGTGATCTGTTGTTCTCAGCGCGTGCTCCTGGAAAGGCTGCTGAAAAATTGTTTGTTTTCCCTGAGATTTTACTTGACCTTGAATGCAAGTTAGTGCTCGGGCTGCTGAATAGCGGTTTATGTTGTTGATGTGTTTGCCATAAATCACTGCAGAGGAGTCTTCAAGGTGCACAGGAATATTTATTTGTTTTATTGTAAAGAAAAGAGCTGTTTCAATTCCCGGCCATCAGCAGAACACGGTTTTCACTTGCAGAGAAGGTTTACAAATAAGTAAGTTCTTTTAAGAAGCCACATCCTTGTTTATCATCTGTGGTTTGTTACTTCTCTCCCTTTCGCCTCTCAAGTAATGCCAGGAAAGCAAGCACTGCTCGGTCTTTATCTGCCTGTGGACAAGCAAACCTCTTTTCTTCCACTTTGCTGTAAGTTGATAGGAGTTTCTGATTTTTTCACCTGCTCCTTCCATCAGATTTTGAACTCTTTCCTGCAGACTCAGTGTAAAGCCATGAGATCCTCATAAGCTCTTTGGTTTAAGAAAAGAAAAAGGAAGGAATCAGGATCTTAGAAGGTTTCAAACACTGCTGGGTAAGTCTGATTTTCAGAAAATCTGAGCATCTGCTTCTGAAATAAGAGATGTTTTGAAGGGAATTCCAGCTGTGTATCTGCAAGTGAAGGCATCCGCATTCCCCAGTTATTTTCTTATGTATATGTATGTTTGCATCTATATATTAAGTGCTATACCATGTAGTTGTTGTTTATTACAGACTGCACACATGGAAGGTACCATGGAAACATCGGTGGTTTTTGAAGACTGGGTTCATACACATCACGTCAGATGTGTCTGTGTCACCTTTATGTGAAGTCATGAGACCTTGTGTGAGGTCAGAGCTCTTTGTTTTGCCTCTCCAGAGCAAGCCAAGCAAAGACATCAATGGAACATGGAGGCTGCTGCTACTCAAGGGGAACCTCAGCAGGTGCAGGAGTAAAGGTTTGGAAATTCCCTCCTTTCTAGGAATTTCGGATGGGAAGAGGTCATAGCCTTTGACAGTGGTTGAGCAGTATTCCCAGTTCCCTTACTGGCATGCTGGGGATGTTTTCAACGTGCTTTTAAGAATACCATCTTCTTCAGCAAGAAGATGGGCCGACACCAGCCTCACAGAGCACAAACCTGTGAGCTTCAGACTTACTTTATCCTGCCTGTTGAAACTTCCTAGATATAATTAAAACCTCACAAATATCGATTTGAACACAGCACTCTCATATTCAAAGGCAATGACCTAGACATCAATGTCTTCTTCAGCATTCAGTGTTCCTCTTTTCCCTTCATTCTCCTTCCAGTGCAGAAAACAGTTCGTTGCACTAAGGGAAACAATTTTGTTGCACTAATTTACACAACTGTTCTTGACAACTTCTTCTGATTATGTTTACATTATTGTTAAAAGCAGTTGATTTGAAGAGCAATTGGTAATTGTCTTATCCCAAGCATTGCATTGAAGAGAACCAGCCCGGACAGTGCGGGAATGGTTTTCTAATAAGCAATTCCACAGACACTTGAGAAGGTTTTGGTAAAACATTCAGTAGCTCCAGGAAGCCCAGTCACTTCCTTATGGATTCCTAAAAAGTGGATGATGGGTATGTCCAAACCAATGATGGCAAAGCGCTGACACCGGTGCTAAATTTGGCAGTGGCAAAATTGGGCTGAGACCAACGACAATGAGCTATAAATGTTTGTTAAAATAACTTTGGCATCAGGATTGGGAAGCTGTTCTAGATTACCATTAATGCTGCTGTGGATGTCTGGAATTTCTTCCATGGTTTTTCCTTTCCAGGCTCCCTGCTAAGATCCATCTCGGAGTCTGTAATTATTAGCTCCAGAAAAAAAACACATTATTATGCTGTAACTAATTTTTTCTTCATTCTTTGCCACATCACAAACCTGGATCTAATCAACTTCCTCTTGTGGTTATTTCATTTGCATTTACCATTTGCATTACACTCGAGATGCAGAGAGGAGCTAGAGACATGATGACTTCTTCCTTCCAGGAAAGACAAAGAATGAGTGGAGGTACCAATGCAAATCAAATCCATTGAATTTAATCATCTGCAATATGTACATATATTCTGTTTTAGTCAATGTCATTTTTAGGGCCACCCATCTGTTTCACTTGCAGTGGACTCTTCCCTCTTCCCCCCCACATACGAATAATCTTTCTCTTTCATGTCTTTGTTTAATAAGGTATTCTTCATTTTATTTAGCCCCAAAGGATGCCTTGGTGGGATGGCCTTCTGCAAGCCAGGAAGCCAAGAACACAAACTGGATTCATTCCATGGAATGGTAAAAATCACTTCAAATCCACAACAGGATTTTTGTTTAGAAAGCTGCTAAATGTGTTTTATTGTCAGGCATCACGCCCCATTATGCTGGAAATGCCCAGGAGTAGTGTTCTTTCCCCTCCATGCCCTAAACTGACATTGACTGAAATCCTTCCATTAGGGGAGTTTATAACAAGCAGAATTAGGTTGTTGCTTTTAGTTCAAACACATACCCCTTCATTTCCTCTAATTTTATACAATGTAAATAAATACTCGGTGGGGCTTGGAGGCTACTGGAAAGCACTGAATGCTGATCATGTGTTCTAAATAAGGCACTCCCAAAGAAAGCAATGCCTTTAGGCTGAGGAAGGTAATTGTCAGTTGTGGAGGAGAAAGGTCGAGGGGTGCAAGTGGGCTTTTTCCTGTATTTGTCTGAGAGGATAAACAGCAGGGAAGAAATGCTCTGCGAAAATAAAACAAAGCAAAAGTATGAGGGAAATAGATGACTCCCCTGTTAGATGGCAGCTCTGCCTAAACCAAACTGCTCCGTAAAACCGACGAGCTTTGCTTAACAAGAGAGGGAGCTTTTCTCCGATAAAACTCTTGCTCTTTCCTGAAGCCACCACCCTGCAAGAGCAGAAATCCATGGCCCAAAATGACTTTTTCCCTACACTAACTTCAAAATTGTTGAAAATGGAGCTGGAAACTGCCTGCATTTCTGCCTTACGGCATTAAATCTGTTCTTTTCACTACTAAATAATTGTGGGACATCCATACAAACAAGAAAAAGCAGTTTAAAGTGTCTTACTTTCAACTGCCTTAATAACGAACTGAAGCCAGGATAACAAACATATTGTCACCATTCAATCTGAACTGTTTCAGGTTGAAGCCTCAGAGTCTCCCTTTCTCCATATGAGTAGTTCAGACACCAGGATTTCGGAGCACAAAACGCATGTCAGTTTAACTCAACTATAAACTGGTCTTGCTCCTCCAGCTGAGGGACAAACTAAGAGTGCTACCATCCTAGAAACTGTAGAGAAGTTATTAATAGGAATATATTGCCCATCACAAATAAAACTTCCCCCTCGTACACTCAAGCAGGCGATACCAAGCTCATAAACATTAAAGAAATTCATAGGTGTCAAGCTAAAGAAAAGGTTCAGCCCAACAGAATAGTGTCTCTATTCTATTCCCATTTGTTTTCTTAATTGTTTAATGTAAGGCACAGCCTTCCTTTAATTTTAGGGGTTTTGGCCAGCTTTAAGAATTTTGAAGAGATCGTAATGATCCCTAAATCACAGATAACTGAACCTATAAAACACCAGCTCTGGTCTCCTCATAATGTCATCCCTTGCCAGCTCTCTGTTGGGAATGATTTTCAGTCAATTTGATCTTCAATAAATAATAGCCTAGGTAAACAGGTGAACTCACAGTAGGCAGACTAATCTCCTTACCCCTTCCCTAACACAGATGTCTCCCAGGGCCAGCAGGAGGGACAGTTATGAGATTGGCAGGCCATACAGCTGTGGCCGTTGCACTTTTTCAAGGGCTTAAATAGCCCTCAAGTGTGATTTTATACTCTAAAACATCCTAAAATATGACCACATCCTAAATGCATTAAAGATTGTTCCAGGGCCCCTGTGGTTAAATGGAAGAACCAATATCCTTGAGTAGCTCTGCAAATAGGAAAAGAAAACTACATCAAATGTATAGAAGACCATCATGGTGCATAAAGGGATATGCATATTTTGCTTGGGTTTAAGGAAAGAATAAGGAATCAAATATCTTGCCAATATTCAGGTTCATTTCTTGCTGTGGTTTGGGACAGAAAAAGGATAATGAAGACTGATCAGAATGAGCCAGAAACTATCATACAACGCCTTAATTCCTAAGACTGTCTTGAGAAACAAGATGACAGACAGACAAATAGGCAGACTCATGCTTGCCTAAAGGCATGCTGTTTGTCAAATTTACACCAAGGTTTTTATCCAGCAAGAAGTTAAATTGTCCTTGGATTTTCTCTTACTGCAGATTCAACCCTGAGGAACATTCCCCGTGATTTCCTTGGAGTATCACACTAAAATAACTCATTTTTCCCTAATAGCTTTGCTAACTCAAGATTCATCCTGTAGCACATTCTAGTTCCAAAGTATTTCTCATGGGTAGAAAAGATTAATACAAGCAGTTGATCCTTTAAGACAGTTTCAGTTGATTAAAAATCAAATATAGAATGCTGGGTTTATAGCCTAATTCTTTACATATATATATATTCTTTTCATATAAATACATTTCATCTAGTTTTCACCTTAATGTCATTGTATTTGACATGATTGGCTGTTCCTAATTGGAATTTTACAAAGCTAATCAGCAAAGCCAGGTAAAATCTATTCCAAAGAAACAAACCAGCCCTGTCCATCCGATAGACTCGATAGACTGTATGGACTGTCAAGCCCTATAGGACGTCAGACCCTACAGAACAGCTGACTGAAAACAGATGTGTTCAGACCTTGTCCAGTGCTACCTTTAACGTGAGTGAAGCAGGTGCTTGGCTATTATCAGCTAAGCCAAAAAAATCTGGGCTGGGTTTTTCCCTTATCGCAGGCTTTCAAACCACACACTTGAAGAACAAAATCAAGCTCATTCCCACTCAACACTTGAGAGGTTTAAGTCTCACTTTACTTCCTTTTCCACCCCATATTCCTTTCGTGACTTCTCCTCAATTTGGTCTGAGGCCCGGCAATTTGCTGAGCAAGGGATCCAACCCAGTGATGGGACATAATCCAGTGCAGTGGGTGGCTGGATAGTACTGGGGAGAAATCTGAACTAGCCTAGTTAACGTCAAATTGCTAAAGCCACTTAGAAAAGCTCTCTTTAGTTATTTATTTTTTTCATGCATTAGAATTTGTTCCTTATTTTTGTCAGAAATTCTGGAATTTGCCACGGTTTTATCAGCTCCTAAGATTGATTTTGCTGAGCCCATGCTGTGAGTTGAAAACTTGGTTATTAAGTTCTTTTTGTTCTGCCTCTATAATTGCCATTCTGTGCAGTACATCTGTACTCCCTGGAATTCATTTTGGGCTGAAATCCAGGAGGTTTGACATCCACTGGAAGATACTTCATTTCTTGAGTGCATCGTGGGCTGGATTTGCTCAACAGGAGAAAATCACAAACTAAGTTTGCAAAGGTAAAGTAATTGTAACAGCAATAATTCATCCCTGTACCCTGAATTCAGTTTTAAACCACAGCTCTTTGAAAGAGCTGGTAAAAACTCTGACTCCAGCTCTTTGTTAGGTTCATACTACTTTATTTGCAGTGCATTACTGTGCATAGTACTGAAATACATCTAAAGGAGTGTGTATAATATGGTGCTGGCTATCAATAAATATATTGCAGAAGAGTGAGATATAATACAATGTAGATTAGACTGGCAGAAGCAGAACTCTTATACTTCTGTTACATTGACTTGCTCTTTTAAACCTGAGGCACATTGATTTTCCTATCATCAGCCTCCTTGGATCTTTACTTAGAAACTTATGAAATGATAATTTACTTCAATGTAGAAAGCTCATGAAAAGCTTCCTCACAACTGAGAAACTTTTCCATCAGTGTCACTAGATTGATTTCTTCTGAGATGCCACAACTTGCTTGGATTGTCAGCAAGAAAGGGGAGGAAAAGGAATACTGGCCTTGGAGTATGTTTCTTCCCATGGTTCACAGGAGAGCATCCTCCCCATCTGCTTTCTCTTTTATTCACATATTAGTTACACTATTTCCTGGATCCTGCTTCCACAGTTTCCTTTGCTGTTATGTGGTTGTATAATGTATTATAATGAACCATAGGTAGAAAAAGGCTGTAAACGTGAGCTGGAGGAATCCTGCCAGAATTTCTCTCCTTGCAAAGCTGATGAGATACCAGGGAGGTCTGGAGCACGGGTAGGTGGCACAACCCATTGAGTACAATGTTGGCCACTGTAAATAGCAGAAATGCAAATAACCAAGTCACTTGTCATTGCTTTTATTCATACCTTCTCTGCAGTCCTGAAGGGGGGCATTGTTAGGAGGCAGTCAGCTCTAAAACAGAGAAGAGAATAATACTTTGTTAACAGATACTCTATCATGTTAAAATTAATGAGGCTTTATTATAATTATTACTATTCCAGTAATACCCCTGCTCCCTGTTGTTCTATAGCCTTGTTCCTTCCAGGAAAGTGAAACGCTATCATCCAATGTTTCTTAATTCCTTGCCATAGCAATGAGCACTGAGTCAGGCCCCTACTGAGCATTTCAAGAGCACAACAGGGTTTAGGTGTCAGCTTTGGTTTCTGTATAATTGCAACTCACGAGCCTGGGTTTAGGCTGTGTTGATGCAAACCACCAGCAATGTAAAAACCAAAACAAAACATGGAATAATCTACTAAATATCTCCTATATTTTCTCCCTGCTCCTATTTCTGCCAGTTCCACTCTTTGCAGCCTGCCTTTTCCTCATCAGACTGTAGCCCATTTCCTACAGCTTCCCCTCCCTCATTAAACTGTGTGAGGCAAAGGGCCAGGGTTTTCCATCTTAAGAAGGAATAAAGAAGTGCCACAGATCAGCTTTGCCCACGCAACTCCTTGGTTACTCAGAGCTAAATCCCCTTTTGTTCCTCCACGTCTGGTTTTGGCAGCCAGCTGGTGTATTGCCCATCCAAAACACACTCTTGGCATCCTCGCAGAGGATGTGTGTGGCCAGGGCACAGGAAACTCCATCTCTGGCATGGGAACAGCTTATGGGGGACCCTGACGAGGCAGGTGCATCTCAGCAGAGCAGCTCCAACCACAAGCTGGGCAAAGTAATTCCTCTTGCACCTTACCCTTTGGCATATCTTTAGTTCAATTCAAGCTCTAGACCTCAGTGTGCATCTTATTTTGCGTGGAGAACAAAGGCCATTCCTATGCTCATTACCCAACACAAGAGCTTTATGCTCCTCGCAAGGCTCAGGACCCCCCCCATTGTGTAAATGGCAAAACTTTCTACCCTAGGAAACATGGATAAGAAGTGATGAAATTCATGCTGGAATAATCAAAGACACCTGTTGCTGGTAGAAACCATTTTCAAGTTGAAGCACAGCTTTTGCTAATAGAGATATAGGGGATCATCAGAACTGCTCATAAAACTGAGGTGAGGGTTTCGGTTTTCTCCTTGTGGGCAAAGGGTTCGGATTGCTTTCCTCTCATTCCAAAGCAGTTCAACCGCTTTGCTGAAAGTATGGAGGAAAATGTTACTTAAAATGTTAAACAGGCTCCCTCCTCTCAAACATTTGCCAATATTTGCCCCTAAAATGAAGTTTAGGGGAATCTTGAGGAAATGAAACATTCATGAGATTTAGCCAAGGGTCTACCTTCTTCGAAGTCATAAATGGTATTTGTAGAAGGGTCTCCCAGCCAAATTTGCCTGTTTCTTCATTTGGATTTATTGGATCGCACTCACTAATTTTTACTAATTCCATAGCAGCTAGCACACTCCTGGTGCTCCAACTAAAAGCTGTGCTTTACCCTGTTTTCCTGCCTGGAAACTCCTTTCTTGATGTCTAGCAGCTCTTTGATTTGTTGCTGTACTGCTCACTTCTCCCCTCAATTGCTTCATATGCTATTGATTTTCTTCCTCTCCACTGCAGTAATCTTCTCATCTGACTGATGTGAGATTCCAAGAGCTCTGTGCTGAGGCTTCCTCCTTCCCTTCCAAAAGAGTTCAACAATCTCAGCTCCTTTTTTTTCCCCCTTTTCTGACATCATCCTCATGGCTCACATCCTTTCTCTGCATCTCCCTCCTGATTCATTATGTAACCATGAATCTCTCTTCAAACACAGAACATCTGGGGATGGAAGGAGAAGGCTGTAATTACTATAACATATGGTAAGAACAGCAGATTATTTTGGTATTATCATTGCAACTTCCTTACATTTCTCTTGCTTCGCTTTTGGCACTGCAGATGATAGAAACTAGCTGGGTGAAAAGTTTCCTCCTAGTTCTTGCCAGTGTGCCAGTGGGCAATATAGAGGTGCCACAACCAAGCTCATCTTTTGGAATGCACATGGTATCAAATGATGCCATAGCTATTAGGTGCTGATATCATGGCACTCCCTGCAAGGAGAGCTTGCATTGGAATAAGTGGCCCCTTACTCCTGAAAGGTAAGAAAAAGAGCAGTGGTTTTGGTACCATCCGCACAACCGCACCTTGGAGCCACCACCATGGAGTGAAATCCACCAGGAACAGGATCCATTTTCCCCGCAGAAGATATTGTTTAATAAATGAGAGGCTGCTGAGATGAGAAACACCCCTAACCCCACAGTATCTCTTCAGAACTCTTGTATTTCAGGCCTGGTTTCTGTCCTGTAAAACGGACAGCAGATCTGAGCCATCCCTCCTTTGGAGATGGTAGCTGTATTAATTCCTGCATGCTAAGCCCATGGTGAAAGATAGTATGAAAGTATGATAGTATGATAGGTGAAATCTATCTGATGAAGAAGACTTATATTTAGCATCATAGCAAATAAGCCTTACTATGTAAGGAGTTCTCACTGCTGACAGCCAGTATTTTTTCTACCAGTAAGTTCTCTGAGATCCATCTCCTTAGCCACAGCTGTCTATCAAAAGGCACACTAAACCTGTGTGAGGCTGGTGTCACAACATTGGACATTACTTGGCAATCAGAGATTACATCCAGCAATCTGTGAGTAGAAAGGAAAATAGGCATATTTAGCATTTAAGTCCTGGCCTTGCAGGGTATTGTCTGTGCTAGGGTGAATGGTATTAGGCATGCTGTGGTGTTATTTACATCCACAGAGGTTGAAAAGGAATGTTGAGCAGACGGACGGGCATGAAATCTTGCTCTCCAACAGCAGTGCAAAAGATATTAATACTTTTCAAGCTTAATACTATAAGATCAGTAAGCTGTTTTGCCCTATTTTCATCTTAGTACATTGCTGGTAATCCTTATGGGGCTTTTGCCTGCTGTTGGAATACAAGTATGCAAACATATTACTAATGTAAATGCACATAATCTCTTACACTTGAGTTTTCTCATTGCTGCCTTTGCTGTTTATTGCAGGCATCTGCAGTCAAACAAGTGGTTACTCTCCCTCAGGGTCCCATCCCTCCTATCATACTTGATCCCACTGCAGGGACAAGTTTTATGTTGAATTTATGAGACTGGAATAATTTTTGGAAAAGCCCACAGTGGTGCCATAAACACAAGTTCCAGCTGAGGGGGAAAGAGTCTGTAAGTGAGCACTTCTTCACATGCTGGCAAGGGAAGCAAAGGAGACGGATAGTTCTGCTGGCATCTGTGCCTGTGTCCTCTTTTGTTAAACCTTGGCAAATAACAACAGGGAGTATATACCATAATACTTAGTGCTCAGTGAATAATTCATACTGAAATTCATATTGAAGAAGTTGCCTCTGTTTCTAGTCATGAATTACCCATGAGCAGATGTCGGTTTTCTAAGTGTGCTCATTATTAGAAAGTATTCTTTAGGTAATCTCTGCAAATACTCTTTGCCTTTTCTGAATTCAATTTCATGTTAACATCTGACATTAAAAACTGAACTAGTTTGACTTCATGCACAAATCACAGAGGATTCGGATTTCGGTTCAGAAGTTGCAGTTCTCCAGGAAGTGTGGATCCAGATTTGCAATTAATATTCAGTAAGGTTTATTTAATAATAACTGGCTGATTTCTTTTCCTGGTTGTCTCATTTGCCACATTATTCATGTACTCATAGAAAATGGCCATGACAAAACTATCTGCAGAATCAGTGCTGATCACTACTCAAATGCAAATATGTAGATGTGAATTATAGTAATTCTTCACTCTTTCCCATAGCCAAATCCCTGTGTAATACCTGCCCTCTCTCACCATGTTGTTTTATTCATCTGTCTCAAGGTGACTAAAAGTACTGTGCGAAGTCATCATGTTTTCCTTTCTTATCAGCCTTTAAGGGAAAGATGATCCACTGTAAAGATTTCCAGTGGAAATAAATAGATTCAGTTCATTGGGAATTGCCTTGCACATATTTGAGGGTAAAGTGCAGCCAGTCATAGCTACAGTTGACACTGATTTATCCTTTCAGATCCCTATAGCAAGGGAATGATTTCTTGTCTTATGCGTGGTCCATGAGGCTCCAGCATGCTAATGATGCCCTTCATGAGTCCCTTTGCTGATGCACTCTGTGCTCCTGTCCCACATAGGTCTTACTCGAAATTGCACTCAACCCGGAGCTATTATTGGCAGTGGCATTCCATTACATGCATTTGATCTAAATGTCAAGGCAGATTAAAACAAAAGTGCCATTATAAATTTCAATCCTATTTAAAAAAAAAAAAAAAAACAAACAACCAACACTGCAAAGGCCCAAAATCTATTTATCCAACTGCCACAGAATGCTCATAAACTCGACAGCTGTGTGGAAACTATGCCCATCTTTCAGGTAAATTCCAGGGCTTGCTCAAGAGGGAAGAGATCTTGCCAGCCTCTATTCTACATGAGTTTTATTGGTCACAAACTCCCCATTAATTAGCAGAAACATCAGTGATCTCGTGGGTTGCCTCTTATTTCTGAGGTGTTGCCTGCTCTCCCTCCCTCGCAGAGGCTCCTGATGTTCAAAAGCTGACCTCAGGCTTTGGGGATTCAATAAATCTGTTACCACATTCCTCTGATAAATATTTTCTCAAGCTGTTTGGGAGAACTGAACAGCAAAGGGAGCTGCGGGTAGGAAGAGTGGCCAAATAAACATTCACATTAGCGAGCTGATTTTCCAGCAGCGTTGGTGCTACTGGAGCTGGCCACCATGGGACGCAAGCTGCCTCTAGCCACGTGGGTGCTCACTGAGGCCGTTAAACCTACGTTGATGTGGAGGAGATCAAAGGTGACCTGGGAAGACTCATCAGAAAAAGGCTTCTATGAGGCCTTCTGCATGAAACAAAGGAATCGGATGGTGCAGGACGCCAAGCAGGGGAATGGCAAACTCAGCTTGGTGCCCTGGGGAAACCTCCTCTTGGCCAGGATGTTTGACAGCTGTTTCATGTCAAAAAGAAGGACTTTGGGTCATTTTCAAAAACTTCAGGGCTTTTAATACTGATTTTCAGCTTCAGGTATTACTCTTCTCTCCCTTAATTCCCAATGTAGCTCTCAGTCTTCCTAAAATCCTGCTCTACCAAGTGCCTCATTGCCAGGCATCACAGAGGCAAGTGGGCATCCATGAGGATGGATGATTCTTCCCTGGGCCTGAGCGGCCAAGGTGTATTTTATGCTGAGTGGAGGATTGGTGTGGATCAAATTCCTGACATTAATTCATTCTGTTCATTAATTTCATTAAGTTCATTAATTTCTTCATTAGGTTCATTGGTTTCTTTTTGTCCAGTTTTTGCAGAATCCCAGCACTGCAGCTCTCAAAGAGGTATGTAGCAAATATCAAGCACTAACTCGGAATCAAGGATGAATTTTCAATTTGACTTGGATTGGGCTACTTTAATATATGGAAATAGGGAATGAGGAGAAGTTTCTCCAATTTAACTCAATATTTTTAATTTTTCAAATAGAGCAACACTTGTTTCACTTCATTGTCTTTCAACGTGCCTGAAACAGCTACAAATGGTTTATGGTAAGGTGCTTAATGAGAGGTAAGCAATGACTGGTGTTTTGGCTTGTCTGTTGAGATCATGGAACTTGACCTATCCAGACTCCTTGCTCCTTGGCCTCCTTCAGTAATTAATTTGCCATATGGCTTAGAAGACAACAAGCGGGGTTGTTTCTTTCCCTGCATGATGTGGTTTAAGGAGTCTCCATCAAGTTCTTTCAAGATGAGCAGTTAGATGTTGCTGAAAGTGCAGCAAATTTCAGTCAAAACTATTCCAAAAGCTAAACCTACTCTGAAAGTCAAACCTCAAATTGTCAAAGGCATTCCCTTCAGCTGCTACTGCTTTGCTTGCAGACTCCCATAAATAGAAGTCCAGCAAAGAAAGAAGCTGATGAATTAGACATAGATCTATGAAGAGAAAGGGAGCCAGAGACCAATACCTACAAGACATATGTCTTTATTTACTCAAACATAAATCAAACAGAACAGGAACTTCTGCAAGTAAATCGGATTCCGTTTGTATGTTTTTCCTGACACATAAATCTGGCTGTAGCAGAATGGCATGAATAATTGAGGAACCAAACTCCCACAGTGACTAATCCTTCATTGAATCTGGACTGATAACTTACCCTGCTGAGCTGGGCTTTGGTGCTGCTATGGTGAATCACAGGATCACCAGAGGCAGCATGGGTGTGGGTTTGCTAGAGTTCCTCTTGCTGAAGGCAAAACGGCTTGGGTATGAGCTCCCATGTACTACTGTACACCCAGTCTTTACTGATCTTATTTGCCAGACAAAAAGGGCTCTCTTCTGAGGCCTTGAAGTCTGCGACTGTTTAGGTAATAAATAGCAAAACACAATGCAAGGGATCTAATGAGAGCAATGCCAACTGGCACCGGGAAAACAATAAACCACTTGCAGATGTGCTTGTGCATGAACTTCCCTAGGCGAAAACATAGCAAGGACCCAGCTATCCTCCAAGATGGGGGGAAGCATCCCTTGGAATGACATGGGCTGGCTTCAGTCTGCCAAGTCCCAGAAGGTGTATACCATCATTTCCCAACACTCAAGCTGATAGAATATGCCCAGAAAGTGGCACAACGATAAGGTGCTGTAACTGATCTTTGCAAACAGCACAGGGGTCTTCACAGCAGCAGCTGTAGCCTCATGGCTCAGAGACAACTCTCCTGGCCGACAACAGTTGTGCTGTATCTACATGAAGTATTAACTACGAGAGGCTTTCACAGCCAGCTTCATAAGGCATTTCCAGGAGAGAAAAATCCCCTCTTTCTTAGCTATGTTTTGCTGTCCAAGCTGCTGAGACTGCAAATTTAACCATCTTACAACTTGAAGAGACCTTAGGTGAATCCAGTCTCACTCTTAGGAATGTTATCTTTTCAATTTTGGCAAACAGAGGGTATTTTCATAGAGATTCCTCTTGCTTGCGCTTAAATGGAGAAAGATGGAACCCGAGACTGGGTTTCACTCCTTTGGCTGACAAAGTCTGCTTTGAATAAAAAAACATGGATCATGCAAAATATTATTAATGATCGAATCCACTGTTTTCGCTAAGCCAGAACATTACTCAAGGTCATATCCCCTGAAATCCTCCTTTGACTGATGGAGTGGTTTCTTCCAGTTTAAATGCAGTCACAATATTATCCCTAATGTAAACTGGCAACATGGATGTTTTTGCAGTTGGTGTTGGTAAAGCATTCCCAAGAGTGGCAGATTACTTTCCAGCGTGGAAAAACAAATTTCACCCTCCCTGCCATCACCCCCAATTCCACTCACCTTTTCCAAACAGTACATTCAGTAGGAAATCCTGATGATGTTAAAGCTACTTCTGCTGAAAACCTGGCTACCTTAATTGGTCCCGTTCACTTGATACATGACATTTGCTAAGTCAAAGTTTTCCTATGCTGAGCATCCATTAATTGTGTCTCCAATGAGGCCTTCCTGGTACTGTATTAAATCCATGTAAAACTATCTTGCAGGACTGGAAAACGAGTAAGCAGATCCATGAAGAGTAACAAAACAAGGAGCTCCTCTGGGGTGTATTAAAGACTACCTTAATGCAGTAGGGCAGGCTGTCAGGGCTACAGCAGCAAGCAGCTTTAGAGGTTGCAAGTAGAGAATAGACATAGAGCAGCTCTTTTGAGCAGCAGGTTGGCAGAGTGACCTGGAATGATTGCATGTGTTAAGCCTGTTGATGTAGAGTGCCTCATAAATACCCTGGTGTATCACAGGAGAAGCAGAAGAGTGGCTCCTGCAGAGCAGGACATCGTGGAGGTGAAGGGGGAAAAGGGCTGACTTGGTTAAGAAAGGTTGAAGACAAGGGGAGGGAAGGAGGAAATGAAGGGAGCCTTATTTAAAAACCTCAGTGCGGTTTTAATCCTACCACAATTGAAGTTAATGGCTGAGCTCCTCTGGCCGCAAAGGTCCAGAGGACGGTTGTGAGGTTGATAGGTTTTTAATGACATAGCAAAGAAGCCATCTGGAAGGACAAAGTGCTGCATTATTTCTCTGTTTGAAAGAGGCTGATGTGTTGTTCTAAGGTAACATCCAGCAGGCTATGGCAGGTATAATGGAGAGGGGCCAGGTTGGTTTTTCTACCAACACCTGGCTGGCAAGCTCAGTAGAGACTGATTTTCAAGCTACACCACATTGCTGTCGAAGGTGAGGCTTCCACCCCTTTATAACTTGGCATCTAAAGAGGTTTTGAGGGGGGGGAAAAACCCTCAACTGCTAAAACGAAACCCCAAACCCAGATGACACACAGAATGAGCCGCTCAGGGTATGTTCTGTTTCATGTCACTGTGCAGGACCCGTGGCCAGCTCTTGGCCCTCTCCTATCACCCTTGCACAAGCCAAAGCAGAGACCGAGGGCTCACATTTCCTGCTCTCCTACTGCAGTTCTGAGCATGGGTTTGGGCAATGGCTTGAGAACAAACCCCATGGAAAATCTTGCCATCAGAAAGGCCTCTGGTGAAAATAGCACGGTGAAAACTTGCATTTTGGGTCCCTGGGCCAAATATGGATTTCTAGTTTTCAGGGTGAGAATTTAGGAAAATGAGAACTAGATCAATTAAACCTGTGTCAGTGGTTTTAAGGATGTATCTATACAGTTTATTTGTGAATCTGCTTTTAGGTACATGTAAGTGGGCTGACAAAACACCACATAGCCATGGTTAGGCTGCTTGAACAAGCCTGTCTGGGAGAAAAACTGTGTCAGATGACAGCCTATGGATTGGAGTTGAATCAGATTCCTGCATACACTGATTAGACATCCTCTGCCTTCTGAAAACTGTGCAGCTTCTTAAATATCCATCTATTCATGCTAATAGCTGTGCTGTTTGCTTGGCGTAGCATCCATCTTTGTGGGCTTCAGACGCTTTAAATTTAGACATCAGTCATCCTAGGCTCCCTTTAGCATGAGAGGAGAGAAATGGCTCTCTCAGGGGGGAAATTCATCACGTGTTAAAATAGGTGTCTGAGAAAGGAGAGATGGATAGCTCTTTGGAAGGGCTTATTTCTCTACATGTCTAACCAAAGTTATTGCACATGAATCTCAGCTTATCCCTGACCCAGTATCCAGCGTGTATGTGCAGGTATGTGGCTGCACACCCACCTGACCTAATGTTCCCGTTCTTTATAAGGTGTGGGCATCCATCTAGAGATAATGTATGAAAGAGAATTAAAATCCACCAGTGACTACAGAGGACTTTTCATATTTCACTGTCTACTTATCTCTGTTAACTCAGATAAATTAGGTCAACCAGGGAATGTGGCCCATGTGCTAAAATCATCAGCGGGTGATGTCATGGTCCAAATGAGTCCTCTTTTAGGAGTTTAAAAGGTAATTGAAAGGTTATTTTTATTAGAAGTTCACTTCATTTTTTCTAATGGGAAGTAAATGAGCTTCAGGTCAGATTCAGGCAAGCACAGGGTGAAGTCATAGGGTGAAGAGAGGGAAGATGGAGTTGAAGATTAATTTGATTAGGATTTCTTAAGATAATATTTGATTTTATGAGGGGTTTAAAAGCAGCAAGGTCCATTTACTCACCCTGAGCTGTTCACTCATTTTTTCTCCAGGCTACGTGGAAAGGTACAGAGCTTTGGTTCAGTGTTAGCAGAATAGGAGCATTTGATTAAAGGCAGAGATGGATGCTCTGATTTTTCAGGGAGTTTTCTAATTTTTGTAATAGACAAGCTGTGAACTTTTAACTTGGGTGCCCACCACAAGCTTTTCATTCTACTTCAAGTAAGTTAAAGCACCATGGGAAGACAAGTTCTTGTGATACTTTTGGTTTCCAACACAAAGTTATTAAAGGTAAAGATCTGTCTCCTGTTGCTCCCAAGGAAACTTACAGCTTTGTAACTAACTGCGGTAGGAAATAACATGGATTCAAAGGATAAAATCCCAGCCTTAGTACATGGGATAAATTCTTTCAACTGTGTATGACATCCAGTGTTTGTGAAGCAAGATCCAGTGCACAACACACTGACTGAGGGTATGGGACAATGGAGATCTGCTGGTACAAAAGAGAAGTTCACTGATTTAAAGCAAGCACTCAATTGCAGAGCAGAGAATTGTTTTGATTTGAGGATGCTCACGATGGTTTTCAGACCATCCTAGCACTGCGTAATCCATTAGTGTCACCAAAATGAGGAGACATGAAGAAAAAGGGAAAACCCCCTGTCTTTCTATTAGCGATTTATGAACACATCCCAAAGGTGGCAGGGCTATTAAATATCCATCAGGCTCCGGTGTGCCAGCGCATCAGCTCAGTTTGTTTTTGCAGGAAGTTTGGAGGGTCACAATAGCTTTCCTGGTGTCTGGCAGAGTCCTGCCTGCCTGCAGTAAGGCTTTGCCATGTGATGCATTGTACTTTAAAGCTGTGACAACCAATAAACAGCTCAGTTGAAACCTGCATGGACAGGAACAGATCTTCACTCCAAGTATGCAGCGTGCCTCTTGTAAGCTTGAAGTGGTTTCTTGAATCAACAAAACAGGGATTTTTCAAGGGGATAGATACAGAGGGCAGATTGGGAAGGAGAGAGAATGGATAATCTAACTGAATTAGGAATCCTTTGCTTTCCCTACAAAGAAGCCTGAACCGAGGTGATCCACATGCCAGAAAGATTCAGGGGGATTTAAACCTGGGGCTCCTGCTTTGCTGCTTTCGCTATAACACATACTAGTGAACACCCTACAGTGCTGGGCATGCTGACATGGTTGTGATCCCCAGTCTAGGGCTTGCCCCCGCCCTGCTTTCTTACAACAGAAATATTCCTGGTGAAAATGCCTGTAAGTCTGTAGATCAATGAGCCAGCTTATGCACGCTCTTGCTTTCCTCTTGGACTCTGGACAACAGCCCAGTCCAGACGTCATTCTGCGAGTCATACAGACGTTCTTTTCCTTCATCTCTTCCAGGAGCTTTCCTTACCCTGCCATCTTATCAAAGACTTAGTATTTAAACAGCTTAAGCTTGATTCAGCTTGTTTTTGATGAACTGGCCACAGACCATTTCTACAGGCAGCTCACCAGAGCTGGGGAACAGAAAACATGAGCTGAGAGGCTGGGGTAAGCAATACAGGCGGGCTGGATGCTGTGACCTCCTTCAGCGGCACTGCATCCAGAGGAACTGATGTGTCTGTAGCTTATAGACAACCTTTTGGTGTGACTAGGAACACCAGAAAGCATCTCCAAACTGCTTGGTGTCTTTAATGCCCCATCTGTCTACATAGCTCCTTCTGAGTCACACTTCTCCATTTGGGGTCTTTTAACTACTTAGTGGGTGTTTAAAGTCCTGGCTTTTAGCATCAGCAAACTAAGTCTTCCAGCTTTAGGGAGACCGGATCCTTGCCCTGTTTTCTTCCCAGTGTGTGCTTGAGACACATTATCTGGATTTTGTGGGTTGCTTTCCTGTTTGCTCTTCCCAGAGTTCTATCAGGTTAGAGTGATGTGTGCTGTAAGGGGTCTAATAATGTTTATAGCTCTACTCTAACGTTACCTCGCTAATGTCAATATTTATGCCATTGTTACAGGGTGAGGTACTTAGATGAACATACAGAAGCTTGAATACTGTAAATACTAATGCAATTAGTAAGGAAATGTTTCTTTTGGGGATGGGTAAAGGATATAATCTGTGTAAAAGCAGAAACTTGAACCTCCATCTGCAAAACCAGGAGCTAGTTTCCTAATGAAGAACTAACCTTTGGTAATTTTCTCTTACACAGAGCACTGAGGAGCATCTGAACAGGGAGAGAACCTTAATTCTGTCTCAGTAGTGGGCAAGGTAGACCTAGAAATCAATTTGAAGCATATTTTGTTAAATCCACGATGGTCCAAGTAGGCTTGGTCCTAATTTCATTTAGGGTTGGGAAGGGAGTTCAGGCAAACAAATGGATCTCTCCAGATTAAACATGGGTGGAAGTCTGTGTAATGACTTGACTTGGCCCTGGGATCATTTTGCTCATCCTTGCTTTTGTCAAAATACTTGCAGTGTGTCTTTTGGGCCAGCTGAGAGCTGCCTCTGTTTGTGAAGGACCGCAAGGAATGTTTAGAGTAGAACTTTGGAAAACGTCTTTGGATGATGTGGGTTAGTGGCTGCCTGTGTCAGTTGAACTTTGCCATCATTAAATACCGATGGCAATTAGCAAATAAAAATGAAAACCTGGATCTATTTAAAAAATACCTTTAGCGAATGACCAGCTAACACAATATTGGAAAAGCTGCAAATGATCCCGAGGGTTGTCATCTCCTCTTCCCCTCTACTTCCAGAGTACTGGAAAGCTCTATGGGCTCCCTGGAAGGAAGGATCTTGGATTCCTCCTGCAGCAGCCTGTGGTGGAAAATGGGACCGCTAGGTTCTAACCGTGTGCCTGAGCATCCCGATTCATCTCTTTGGGTCCTCAGAGGCTATTTTCTAAGTATTTTGTGGCTGTTTGCACTAAGAGGAGCCCAGGAGCATCTGCTGCCCCAGGAACAGGGATGCTGAGGGGCTTTTTCCACCTGTGTGGGATTGGCACCCAGGAGCGATACAGAGAGCACTGAAGGTTTTATTGTTGTGGCTAGGGAGTGCTAATCTGCCTGCATAAAGGCAGGCTGTATTTCTGTCGGCAGCAACTCTTTCTTTGAGAATACATACAGAGACACGGACACAGGGAAGAAACCAAGGGGAAAATGTAGGAAGGTGGCATGGGAAAGAAAAGAATACTAGGAATCCGTGATTTACAAAACAGCACAATGAAAGGCAGAAATAAAGCCTGGAGTTTTATAAGATTATCTGAATTCATTTGGGAAGCAATACAAGAAGTGAAGCTTTGTGGCTCTCGAGACTATATTCCCTGAACATTCCATGTCTGTTCAAGCGCCTAGTGTGTGGATTTGTCAAGCTTAAAAGACTTCAGACTTGGCAATCTAATTCTTTTATCTACAAGCCAGGTAGGGCACAGGCAACTACCCAACTTTCCCAGTGTTTTTCTGCCAACGTTTTCACTTTACACTTGAAGAGACTTGGTGCAGAGCGTACACGGAGATGCAGTCTTTGTGTTTGTTCTGTTCTGTGGCAGAGACAAAGATGCCAGTGATGTGTGAGGATGACGGGAAACTCTGACCCTTTGTTCACTCCAAAATGAGCTGAGAAGATCCAAGAAACAGCAGTAAGCAGCCCAAGCTGAACCTGGTCTGGGAAACAAGAGCCAAGGCAATCGCTGGTAGCTGGGTTACACAGTGGGAGCAGAAGGGTTGTATGCTGACTCTTCACCCAAGACATCCATCTGGCACATAAGCATATCTGAAGCTAAAAGTAAAGCTCCTCCCTGGCCTCATTACTAGGATCATAGAATGGTTTTGGTTGGAAGGACCTTGAAGCTCATCCAGTTCTATAGGCAGGGAAACCTTCCACTAGAGCAGGTTGCTTCAAGCCCCATCCAACAGCTTCTCTGGGATACCTGAGCAACTGTCCATCTTCCAGACACCTTCCAAAGAGGCGCTCACCAAGCCTGTACATCAGGAGGAGGTAAGGATGTAGGAAGGATCCTCCTGCAGAGATATCTCTCTCCAGAGGAGAGGCATGACTAGTACAGAGACAACATCCTGCTTTCAGCTGGCTAACATCAAGTATCATAGAACCATAGAATCGTTAGGGTTGGAAAGGACCTTAAGATCATCTAGTTCCAACCCCCCTGTAAGGCAAATTCTGCTTCTAGTGAGTACAGTATGTCCATAGTAAGGGTACAGGCAACAGGATCTAGTTTTGAGTGTGTTCCCAGTCCAATGGATGAAAGACATCTGTATGTTAGAAGCTGTGCAACGTGCTAATGTAGCACTGTGCCTGAACTATTAATCCCAGCACTGTGGGTGATAAAGACATACCCCAGTGTGCCTGTGATGGAATAAGGGGTTGAAACTGCCTTTCTTTCCTTTTAGGCGAGCATTCCAAGTTATCTAATTCCCATTCAAACTTACATATTCATTCTTGTTGTCTGCAAGCTAAAATTCAATATCTGAAGGTATTTTGTACTACAACCATTGAAACCTAAAACTGGGTTTTTTTTCCTTACTGGTTTCTGATGAGACTGATTAAGATGTAGTGAAGTCAGATCTGGGATGCAGGGTAACACATTCCAGCTCTGCTCACAATAGGTGTCTCGGATTTACTCCTGGATCCCAAGTGTTCCCCTCTGATACAGGATACTTCATTCCCACAGAGTTCTTAAATCCCTGCTATGCAGCAGAAGTGTGTGGTCAAGGGTATTTTGCATTGCTGGATAACAGATTTCAGTAATGTTTCTCACATCTTCAATGCAGCAGAGGGTGTAGTTACTGAGAGGAGCCACAGGCTCATAGGAATAGCAAAAATCAGATATTAAAGCCATAAAGTCTCCATCTAAAACTTCCCTTACCCTCCACCATTTCAATGTATTGCCACTTGCACATAGACACTAGACCCAGATAAAATGACTGATCTTCTCCAGGAAAAAAGGAATGCCTTCAAACATGAAATATTCACTTCATTTATGGCCTACAAGGTTTTTGGAACTCCACACTGTGCCACAAACCTTTGGCTGCAGCCCTTTCCATCATCCCATCCAACTCGCCCCTCGCCTCGGGACATGCTGACTCCATACCAAAAGCTCATGCAATTCATTTTCATACCTGTTCCATCATTTCATTTTCATGGGCCACCCAGACCTCACTAAGCTGAATGCACTCTGGAAGCTAAAAGATAACCATATTTCCACAGTATTTGTCCTGAGGTTTGCATGGGATTCTTTTCCCATACACATAAACTGTGACAGCTCACACTGGAAGTGATTGAATCCAATTAAATCTGTTATTACAGTAGAGTCTGGATGGACTTTTTTACACTAATTGGAAACTAATTATGTGCCTCTGTTAAACTGGTAGGGTTTGACTGTAGGAGGTTCCGGGACTAAAGCACTTCATGCTCTTCACTTCCAGAGTGCATTAAAGCTGCTTCATACAGAAGGCACACGGAGCAAACCCTAACCCTAAACCAAATCTCAAACCTTGCACATGGTGAAAATCAGCTCAGCTTCATTCAAGTCACCATAAAGAGGAACTAGTCCACTGTGTCCTTGCTTGAAGGAGTTTGTAAACTCATTTTGAGAGCAACACAGTAAGAAAGATAACAAGCCAGCAGGGAGAGCTGGGGAAGGATGGGGACACCACGACTGATGCTTTGTGACTGCTGAGCAGGGACATGGTGCTGCACTGCGGGACAGCAGCAGGAGAGGGTTTATTATTGGGCTTGTAGAAATCATTAATAAGAGACTTTTGTTCTGTTTTGGTTTATTACCGTGTTGGACCCTCTACAAATGCAAAGAGAGTAACGTGTGTAAGCAGCGTTATGTGACCAAGGATCACACAGCCACTGGTGTCCAGATGCTCCAGAGCCCAACCAGATTTTCCATTTGAAGTTTTCTTATGCTGTTGCTGAATCAGCAACATCAGAGCTTTTGGGACACTGCAAAAATCAAGCAGTTACCCAAGAGCTGCTTATCTAAGTCACTAAAAAGATGGGAAATATCTTTCAGGAGTCATTAAGATGAACATACTTGGGACACTGTCTGGAAAAGCAACGCCTGCTTTAGCCTCAGACACCAGAATAAGCATTAACCTCATGGCCTAAATTCTACCTGCAGCAGTTTTATATTGTTGTAATTCCCATGTGTTTAGCCAAATGACAGTAAGGGCAGTCAATATTCAATCTATTTAAAAAGCAGAGATGCTATGGCTTTGCTGCCATGCAGCCCTGAAACTAAGCTTTACATGTGTGATTTCAAAGGGTTAGGAGAATTAAATACGCCTAGGATTTTTAGATCCATAAATTTCCACGAGTCTTACGTCTACAGGGACGTAAGATTCTAGTATCTTAGGACTTAAAATGTCACAGGGTACAAGGTGGCTTTTACTTGCAAAAAAAAAATCTGATTTTAGGCTTTTTCCGCTGACTGAGAATATAGAAACACTGCAATGAATGAAAACCAGTTTATGGAAGCTGCCTGAGCCAGCTCTAAGCTACCTCTTTAGGTGTTTCTAACACTTCTTCCTATCCTGTGCATATACATGAAGCTGAGACCCTTCCCGGGGCTTGTGTTCACCTCAGAAGGAGGAAAAGCAAGCAGTGAATCCTGTGTATCGTATATAAGCTCCAGGGGCACGGACGCTCTGTGCCAGTGTCTTATTTGCAGGGCTATTTCAATAGCAAAAATGAACAGGCGACTCCATGGCTGCCCATTAGTATTCCATGGCATCGCCCTCTGCACAGGCAACACGGGGAGCTGCGGAGGACATTGGTGGCAAAGGGCTGAATCCTCTGCACTCGGGCTGTGATTCATCAAGCCAAGGTGGCATCGCATTTAGCTTAAGCTCATTTCTTGATTGCTGAGCATGAGGAAAGCTGAACATTTCCTCTCCTCATCAAAGTGGGTAATGAAGCGTCTGTGAGCAACCGGCACGCTCAGCTCCGAACACACCGTGCTGTCCTAGCAGAGCATAGTCCTGGAGTCAGGCTCCCTTTTTTTCCAGGGTTTCTAATGCATTATGTCAGAACATGATTGAAATGGAATGCCAATTGTTTGGCTTGCAGGCTGGGAGGAACATGTGGTACCTTTTCACTGTTTTACTGTTTTTACAAGTTAAGCTACATCATTTTTTTGCTAACTTGGAGCATCTGCGGTTCCCAGGGAGAACTTGCATTCCAGCTTCCAGTGTTTTGTTCTGGTTCTACATTTGAAATAGATTTTTATTTTCCCCTTCCAAAGGCTTAAAAAAAGGGTTGTCTTTTAGTGTAAATCCAGATAAAACCATCGTGGTCTTGTCACCAGCACCCTATTGTAGTTAGAAGTGGATATTATATTACCTTGTCCAACTGGCTGATTGCCATTAACTCTGACTGATCTGACTTATCCCTGAATTCACTGTATCTGAGACAAGAACTGTCCCATATAATTCTGCTTCAAGTGCAAAAGACTGCTTCTGGAATAGAAATTTCACACTAACCTCTCTTTCCATGTAGTACCATTCGCGTACCATTAACCTGTGATGACACGAGGGTTTGTGGAAGTGAATTTGGAGGTCACATGCACGTGTGTTTGGGGAAACCAAATGCTCTGTTTGAATGTGCAGCTACTCGTGACAAAGAGCATGGGCATTCAGCCAGGGAAGGAAAAGAAACAATACAGCGAGACCCGTCTGGCCAAACAGAGCGAGCAAACCCCTCTTGACTGCTTAATATTGAAGCCCTGTACTTGTCTGATGTAGTTCTTAGAGCAGCGCATGTTATCAGTGCCTCTGTGTTATATATGAGCTGGGAATTGGGCACGGAGGAACAGGCTGATGCGTACTTCCATGACTGATCAATGCTCCTGTAACCAGTAACCCCCTGGCAAGCTGCTCGTGGATGTGAATATTTTGTCACACCCACTTGGTTGGCCCCATTTAGAGATGGGACCTGAAAATCGAATTCCAGCAGATCTCAGGGTAGAAGAGAGCTGAGCTCATGTCTCACTTGCTGGTTGCTCCCAGCCTCTTAATGCTCGCCGTGAAGTTAATCCCTTCCAGCAGCTACTAGCTCTCTCACTGTACTAAAAGCTGAAAACGCCTTTTATAACCTCAGCATTATGCATTACCACAAAGTCTGAATCCTAAACCTGACTTAAACCTGTCCCCAAACCAGAGGTGACACTAATTTTGATTTCTATCCATTGACAAGGAGGAGGGCCAAGTAGCCCGTTCCTTTTTCAAGAGAATTATACAGCTCACAGAGCACTCAGAAATAGTTGATAAAATCAATTCAGGATGGTCAATAACTTGCAGGACTTCAGTAGTCCAGTTAAAACCATTCACATGATATCTTAGTGTCTTCAGCTTCTCCATCTGCCATTCATGTCTGGAATGGAAGGCGCAGCCCTTGAAGACAGAATGCCCCCAGCAGTGCAGAGCATGAGAAGGGATCTGCACTGGTTGTGGCCTCGGGCTCAGCTGAGTGAAATCAAATGATTCTCACTTATGAAGCAGCATGTTCCCAAAGTGTGTGCTCTGCTGAGCGTCTGTCAGAGTTCCTTTGCACCATGTGGTATGTTTTGGGTATGCACTGAAGACCTGAGCACATGGGGCAGGTTACCGGGGACATGGTACCAGTGTAATTATTAGGCACACTTACTTATCCAAGGATGGAAATTACAGAGAAAGCTATGGCAATATAATGAGGCACCAGACAGGCTCCTTAGTCATGCTGTATTTTCTAATACGGGTCTGTTGCAAAGCTGACAGAGAACCCAGAGAAACAAGGTGAGTGTGCAGCTTTCTGGAGAGGAGCCTGTGCTCAGGCTGTAGGATCGGCTGCAGAGCTGCACGTAACAAACACCGAGTATCCTTAGAAAACAGCAGTAAAAGGTATCCCACTGATACTGAATGAAGATACAGAGTTTGCCTTTAGTTCTGAGCTCAAGTCAGTGGCCTGCAATCTGAAGGCCGTCCTCAGACTGTAACAAAGCATTTCATATCGTGATTTCTTGGAGAATTAGACCTGTCTGCTATCGAGCACTGAAATCCCAAATTTAATCTGCTGTTTCCCTCATAAACTGTGTATCACACTGGGAATCTCATCAAAGCAGAATTCCTTGTGAGGTCTCCAGTTCCTGATGGCACAAAATACCACAAGAAAAGACTCGCTTTATTCTAGCCAAACCCAGAGATTCCATGTGCAAAGCTAAACAAGTGAAACACCTGAAGTTCTTTTAGGATCCATGTTAATGTGGCCAGGTACCTTTGTGGCCCCTCTCTGTTTCAGCCAGGACACCCTGCCTGATTAATTGCCATCTCCCAGCAGTTTGGGCAGGTTTCTCATCTGAAGGAATGACATCGCTTTGTGCTGCACATATTCTGTCTCGCTGAAATCAGTGCTACGAGAGGGCTCCGCGCTGCGAACCAGTTCTTAGAAATGGAAGAAAGAAACCCCAAATCAAAACAGAAATTAGCTCAACCTGTTATTAGTGGTTAAAAGGGGAGAAGCTGTAATATTGGAGTCTGATGTGGTCCCACTTGCTCCTGAAGAGGGTTAATCCTGCAACTTGCAGCTGTCTTTTCGAGAAATCCTAAAGATCTTTAGTGCCCTCTACAGACGCACTGAATTCATTCACAGCCAGAACACCGGGTTTTGTATTCTTGTTCTTCTTTCTGTTCCTCAAGTGAGCTGCAATATACAGTCCTTTAAACGAGCTTTCAGCACTGCATTAATCACATGCCTTAATGGGCGAATGCAGCTTTCTCCTTGCTAATGTATTTGCATGCTCTTTAGGTAACGGAATGCTAAAAAGCACAGTCTGTGCAGCTGGAGAACTACGGGCTTATTTCATTCCCAGCCCAGCTATGCAGCATGTGGTTTATATACCGAAAAGAGAAACAGAAGGCACAATTTTGCTCCCTGTGCACCGACACTTCATCTCTTCTGCTTGTAGCCAACTGCCTCTGATTGTGGATAACTCACGGAAAAGTCTTGAAAACCCCAAATTACTTTGCAGCCTCCTACATTTACTGTGAGTGATTTACACAGAGCGGAATGGACATAGGTGCTGGCTTCAGAAATGAAAATGAAGGCATCTTGATGAAGCCTGTGTAGCGATTTCCATGGCCAAAGATCTGAAAGCTGTTTGCAGGATTGATAAAGCTCTCAGATCAGTGAAAATCAGGATACAACCGTGCTGTGAGCTGGGATCACACACTGGGGTTATCGCATCATTTCACCCAGCATTTCATCCCCATTCCCTGCAGCAAACACGACATCTCTTCTTAGGTGGCTTGCCTTTAACCGCAAAGCCAGGTTTTGTGTATTTAGCTTTGCTCTATGGACAGCTGCACCGCTTCCCACCCAGGAGCAGCTTCCACATGTGTCCTGTAAATACAGCCCACATCTGCTGACCTTCCACCGAGGGTTTGCATGGTGGGGCCATGAACTATCACAGCCTTTTAAATGCTGCTACCCTCTCATTCAATGTGTCTCAGCACTGCAACTCGGAGGCATGAGCCCCCGGTTTCAGCTGGCAAAGCAGCCACCAAGAGCAGCCTGGACTTGGTGATGGTCTTCAGCCATCTCATACTTGCCCACTAGTGCTGGTCACACTCCATCTTGGCCCAAATCACTTTAAAAGTAGCTCAGACGCAGAGATTTATACAAGCTGTAGATGGATCACAGATCCATCTGGGTCATGGTGTAAGCAAAGTGATAAGAACAAGGACAGCATCTCTGGAAAGCTTTGCTTCCAGCCAAAGTGCTCAGCTGGGTGCTCAGTGGTGCACTGATCACCACTGACCACGTCGGTTTACACAGCCCATGTGGAACCTGGCAACCACCCCATCCCAGTAATGAGAGGGGTTTTCCAATTACATGCACCATTTGTTAATGGTGGAAACACTGTCCTTTTATTGCTCTCTTACTGTAACCAACGTCTCCAAAATACCCTATGTAGGAAAAGTTAACTGATAGGAGCTGAGCTATTACTGCATCACAAGCTCCATGACCTGGGGAACTGTTAAAAACCTAAATAATAACAAACGTTTTATTTACAACTAGGAAATTACGCCCATATGTTTCTGAGCAGATCCGTTGTTAGCAGATGAATTAACGTGCCAGAAATAATCCATGTTCATGCACATGTCTTCTCAGCAAACCCTGATGCTTAACATGGCAAACAACCCTTTTGTCTCATTCTGTTCCCAGTTTGAGAGTTTCCTGGCAAACCAAATCATTTATTTATTGGGAGAAAGAGGCTAAGAAATCAAACTTTTCAGTTGAAAATATCATTCTCCCTGTGGCGTTTTCATTTCAAAACGCATTCTGGTTCTGTGTGTATGGATATGAAATAATACCTTGAAATGAAAACCTGTGTTTCATTTTGAAATGCCAGACTGAAAAGCATTTGCAGCTTAAGATGTCATTTTGTTCCTGGGTTTAAAAGCATAGAAATAAGAGTCCATGCTTCATTTTAAGCGCTGTGATTTTTTATCGCACAACTTCTTTCCCTCGTTGCTGACTCTTCCCTTCTCCCTCCTCCTCTACCCATTATTTCTACGCTGGGAAATGGCACAAAGGTGGCAAAAAATGATAGAAAGGTTTTCCACTCCTTTTTACATACTTTCCAGCTAGCATAATATTGATTAATATTTCAGTTTATAAAAAGTGACAAGTGGAAAAAAAAGAGAATACTGTTACTTTTTCATGTTTTCTCACTTTTTCATTTTCTATTGTCTTGAATTATGAACTTTCTGTTAAAATTATAAGCGACAAGGGAGGAATTCCTAAGCTCAAAAATCAAGAAGCAAGAAATGGAGAATCCCATCCTTTTTCAGAAGGGTCCAAAAGTCGATTAAATGAAAAATTGCCCTAAAAAATTGGAAGGAACTAATGTGTTTTATCCAGACGTGGTTTCAAACCATGACATTTTCATTTTAAACTTTCCTGGTTGACTCAAAAATGAATTAATTCAGCGGAAAACTTTTGAAATCAACAGAAAAATACCCAGAAACCATTCCGTGAAAGGTTTTCATCCTTCCAGATGGGTATTCAGGCTCCACTGGGGTCACACAGACTAAATACAGAGATGATCCCTCCTGAGGCTAAAGGTGTGCGAGGGGAAGGAAGAGATGGGCATCCCCAGCAAATGCTCTGCTGCTCCCTTGCGACATCCACACACCCCCTTAACCCCGGGTGCAAGAAACCTGAACTCCAAATGAGGAGGAAGCTGAAGGCATGGTGAGTAGGAGGCACCATGGGCTGCCTCAGCCCCCATGGTCCTCATGTTCACAGGGAGTCAATGAGCTGTGAGGTCCGAGGAGTGAAGGAGATGCTGGTGGGCACTCGATTTGCCAGTGAAGCCACCACCACCTTCAACCAGCCCTGCCTGGATAACAGCCCTGTTTGTCCAAGGCTGGGCAAGCTCCTGGAAGAGGAATATTCACCCCATTAAATGCTGTGGGCTCTGAATATCAGCCACAGGAAAGCACCAACCTTCAGGATACTCCCAGCTGCAGGCTGGCTCAGTGCATGCTTTTGTGTGTTGTGAAGGAGCATTATCTGTTAGCGCTTACAGGTTCACACCACACACATACACGTCGTGATAGAGGATACAAGTGTGGAGGAGCTGATGACAATAAAATAGGATTAAACTGGAGCCTTGTCTTCACTTACAGACAGAAGAGGAAAACCTCACACAAGACAACTTTAATCCAGCTGTGAAATGTTTCAGGGGGTTTTAGACACGTATCACGTACCAAGTAAAGAACAACAGAAACAATGAACCTCCAACAGACGCATTGGAGTGTTCCAGGTGGGTGTCTAATCACTTTGTCATGTTTAAATTGTATGCAGAGTTTCTGTTTGTTACTTCACATGCACCATGAAAGCAGACAGTGCATCCAGAGTGATTTGCGAAGAGCTATCACTGGGAGGGAAGAAATGTCAGGCTTCAGATCAGTTTTCTACCCCAATAAATTCAGCACTTCCATGTTTCTGTTCTTTGTTCAGCTCCACACACACCCACCCTACTTTAATTACCCTCTTACAGAAATAAGGAGGTGCATTGCTCCTGCTTCTTATTTTCCATCCAGTTCCTATAATATAGAGATTGGATTTTGCATAATTGATCTGCTGGGTAAGAAGCTGCTTTCATACCATGAGAGCAGCTGACTTGCCATTAACCTTGCAGTTTGATGCATGAAACAAAGGAATCAGATGGTGCAGGACACCAAGCAGGGGAATAGCAAACTCAGCTTGGTGCTTGAAGTGAGCCTGGCTACATGCTGTAAAATTACAGGCAAGTTTAGGGCAGAAAGTGATGCCTGTAAAGCTTAAGGACTATTTTTAATGATTGGCTTTGTGTAGAAGCTTAACTCATGCTCAGGGTTTTTTTCCAGCTTCTCTTTTGGGATAAATAATGCTGGATGGATCATTACTCTTATCTGTATAGCTCTTACTATGCTTCTACAGAAACCATATATAAACCAAAAGTTGTATGTATGGGGAAACTGGGAGGAGAGATTGAAGTTGTGCAAGTAGTTCATTATCAGAGTTCTAGCTTTTACCTTAGCGAGCGCAGTAAAAAGCTCATTTACACCCGCTCCCGTCTCTAGACAGATTACTGCTTCTAGGAAGCATGTACAGAAAACCCATTCGAGCTGCCCTGCTGTGCTGAAGAGAGCAATCAAGTTTCCAAATCACAGCAAAACGTTTGCAGCACAGAGAAGTGGGGAGTCACAGGACAGACCCAAGGACATCGTTTCCTATGGAAAATGTAGGCAGGGGAAAGAAAATGAAAGGAGAAACTCAAGAGCTCTGAGCTTGGACTGGGTGAATCAGGGAGGATTTCTGGTTCAATCATCATTAGTCTATCATTTTGCAGATAGTGAAATGACTCCATGACTCATTTATTTTGTGCATTTGCACAGGTTCCTGTCTGTGCTTCTGGCTTTGCTTTTTGCTGCTGCTGACTCGGTTTAACCAACCTTGACACTTACAGGCCAGAATTAATCTCCCAAGTAAAAGATGGCCAAGATTACTAAATTATGTGCCTCTTCATTATCTTTAGGTACCTTCTTAGGACAGATGAATTGCCTCGAAGTCAGGGAAGGAAAACCCACAGGGAGAAAGCAAAGAATAATGTGCAAATACTGCATGAAAAAAAACGAATCTGCACCAAAGGAAAAAGGGAAAAACACACATCCCATTTTTTTTCCCCCACTCATTCTGTTTCCTTTATGTTCACTGGTTCAGGGCCGCTGGTGGAAGATGGAGACATATATTAATTCTCCATGCAGAAAAGTAAATAGTGATCTCCATCCTCTGGGATTCAGACGTCTGGTCTCAGCTGTCCCTGAGGAATCTTCCCCCATTGCCTAATGGTCTCTGACCATAGCAGATCCATTTAAGGGATGCCATATCATTTTCTAAAGCCTCATTGAGACTCATACAGAACAAAAACATCACCCTGTCACACCGAAGCGATTTCGAGCCCGTAAACCTCCTTTTTCTTTATTTCTCATAACTAATTTAAAATGCAGGGATGGATTTCAGCAAGAAAACGAGAGGTAAAGGAAGGAAGGAAAGGAAATAGCACAGGAGCTCGCTTTCCAGAGCTGCATTAAATGATGGATTTTAAAAGGCCATTTTAAAGAAAGTTGTGTAACGTTTTTAGAACAAGTATCTGCCATAAAAGAGAGAGAAGGGAAAAAGACATTATCTGGTCTGGTAGTTCTCAGGAAGTTGTGGTCCCAATTCCCTAAAAGCAAAGTTTCTTTATGATCCTAATTTTGCTTATTACTGCTAGTATAGTAGCATCCCAAAAACCTCAGCAGAGCTTGGGATGCTATTGTAAAAAGAGGTTACTGGTGACCACATCTAGTGTCTAAATGCATCTAAACCAGGGCATTGGTATAAACACAGAAATCATCTCCAGAAGAGGCTCAGGAGCACAGAACTTGTTTTTAATGTTGGGGTTAGCTGAAAAATGCAAACAGGATCATTATTTGTGAACTCAGGAATGTCAGAATATGCTTGTTTTGACTTTAGGGACATGTTTGACTGCAGCAAGAACAAATGAGAATGTTTTGCCTCTCTCATTTCAAGCTTTACATCAAAATAGAAATGATAGCAATAAACGACCTGCCATGAATGATGCGATAGAAGCACTAAGTGCCTGTGAACCATTCTGGTTAGCATGAAAGGCCATTTCCTGGTGGGAAGCTTTCCGGGATGAAACTTTTCAACCAAACCAAGTCAGATGGGAAGCTGCCATAGGACAGATGTAATGGGAGCTCATAAAATAGGAAGAGGATGCTGAAATACATCTCGACAGCAGGGCCAGGAGCGGGATGGAATCTCCTTTCTTTCACAGTATAATCTTTACCTGTACATGTATTCACTCCCATGGAAGAGTCGTTCTATGCTCCCTGTCCAGCACACCTCACAACTGCCAGCCTGGGGAGAAAAATCAGCCCATCTTTCTAGTAAATGACTGATTTCATGGCCGGCTCTGGTAATGCTATTAAAGACGATCGTTTTGAACAATAAGTAATCTGTTCTCTGGGATATAGGTACAGCAGAATTCCTTTTCCCTGCCCTGATTGGTTTTTTTTTTGTTTTTAAGGGAAGAAAACTCAATTGCTATAAGCAATCTAAAGCTGACCGGACTCATTTATGGTAGAAAATACAAGTGATGTGAAGCCCATCTCAGAGAGTTTTGGCTTTGCTGGGTCAGAACTTGAACTGCTAAAATTTAGTACAGCTCTGAAATCAACAGAGCAAAGAGCTGGCCCAAACAGATTTAAGGACAATGAAATATTCTATAATATTTCAACCCTTTATGAAGCCTCCCACTGAAATGAATGGAGGCAATTTTGGGGCCTCTCTCAAAAGACAGTTTATCAGATGCACCCAACATGGGCTGGTTAGACATCAGTATCAGCAACCATTTCCTCACCCAGAGGCTCTTCATGCTGTAGGGTCTGCCTGGGTTGAGGTATCAGGGTCCTGTTTGGCCCACATCAGGACCGAGTGTCATGGGCTGAAGTGATCCAACTCCTCTTTCTCACCCCAGGAACAGCGTGAGCAGGATCATGGGTTAAGGCAGTGCCTTCTGCTGGGAAAATCACAACACTTTACCCAAATTTCAGGAGCCCTTAGGCCACGCCAATGAGGAGTTTCCAAGTGGAGCAGTCTACGTTTTGCCTATTCTTGTTGCTATAAGCATGGGGAGTCAATTCTAGAGACTCAGAGACTTGGATGGCTGCTGTTATGTTTCATTACTATGCATGAATTCGCTATTCATTTCCAAAGTTTCCTATAAAAAACTTTAAACCATTTCTTCAGATTAAAGTCTGAGCTCTCTGGTGGAGATGGAGCATTTCAGAGCCTTTTCAAAGGACATACAATAAATAAACAACACTGTAGCTTGGAGGAAACACCGTGGAAAAAACCCAGCTCCATCATGTGCATGTTTCTATAGCGTAGCTGTATGTTTCCAATTTGTTCCCTTTCCACTGCTGTTGAAGCCAGATACCCATAACAGCCAACTCACTCTGCCATGAACTTTTGGTGATACACTGGTCTGCCATCATTTGACATTTTAAGGTCTCCAGCCAGGTATGCATTAAGTAGTTCAGGACAGTGCATCCATGGCTTCAAGAAGCAACTGCTTGAGAGCAGAATTAGGAGTTACTTAGAGTTTTAACCTAAAAAAAGTTTCAAGTAACCACATTTCGTTAATGCTCTCTCTGATCGTGTTTGTTAGAAAACTAACAGAGCAACTTGCAGGGAGGCAGCATCTTCCTGCATGACCTAAGAGTGCAAGTTACCTAAAATGAAGTTAAAACCCTTCCTTAGAGTATCCAATGCTACCTCGGAGTCAGGGAAGAAAGGGCACACTGGGAAACTTTTCCGACTACCTGCAGAAGAGGTACAGATCAGCTGCATTATCCTATGGATAATGCCAAAGGTTTTTGTCTTGCATTCCTGGCACAAAGCTGGTCTCTGGCTTCAGCTCTTCCTGCAATGTGCTGGGTATCCACCCATCCAAGCAGGTGTTGCTCTTAGAGACAGAGACATTCAACCTCTGGCAGGAAAGGGATCAATCTCTCAGACCTCAGGGGATGAGGCAGTTCGGGGCAAAAGGCTTTTGGGTGCTCAGCCAAAACCAAAACGGCACATTCAACCTTTTTAGGCTTCACTTGTTCCTGCGTGAACACGTTTGTTTGCTGGGACATGACTGGAGCAGGATCTGGTCCCATTTTAACGGAGATGCACGAGATAATTTGTAGAGGAAATAAACCTCTTGTGGTGGAACAGTCATAGTAAAACAGGCGTGTGCAGCGCACATCCTCTGGTGCTATTTAAAACGTGGATTATGACTCTGGGCTTTATTTCTGGATTTGGGATAGTGCAGTTTACACCCTTGCATTTATTCAGACTAAGAAACCAGTCCTACATATTGTGTCTTTAGCAAAACAACCCTCTTCAAGCCATGATTTCCACCTGATACAGTCTGCATCTAAACCTTCAAATGAGAATAGCACTGATAGGCAGAACCCCTTTAGACTTATGACCCGTTATGCCCACAGTCTCTATGGAGAACCCAGACTTCCAGGCAACTACATCTACCTGGTCAAACATAATTTAGCTGAGACTCCAAATCCAAATAGTTATTAATTTCAGAAAACTCAAACTTAGCAGGAGGAATCGTTTCCTCTTGGATGGCCTGTGTTTATTTTCACTGTACTTTGGTCCGTATGATCAGCACTGCTTTCTTGCTCAGGATATGGGGAATTGCAAATGTTAATTTTTCTGACACACTATAATTACTGCCGACATCAACTGTTTTTATGCACTCCTCCAAAAATACGGTCCATGGTGTTTGCACAGGAAATTCTGGCTTGCAGGGAACGCCCTGGATTTCATCCGTCCTTGCTTGTAACTCAATCTCTGAAAAATCACAAAATACCTGGTTTTGCTTGTCCAATTTCTAAGTTGTGTGAAGCGCTGGGTTTTGCTCTAGACATTGCTCCTGTATCCATGCTGGCTGTGGAAGTTTTCCAGGAAAACCTTCGTTTTGTCCTAGCATCCTTCTCAAAATAAGAATACGTCTGCAGTCATCTCTGCTGCTGCTTTTTTCAGTATAAACAGAGAACAGCAGAAAGTCCCAGGCTGGAATAGTGCGGCAGGAGAATCAGGACACTTGGACTCCAAGTCCTCTTGCAATTACTCTCCATCGCTGTCCCACCATGTGTAATTAGTGGTGCATTTGATGGCAGTGGGGGCTCCTCGCGGCTCACAATGTCATGCAGCACTATTTAGCAACCCACATTTCAGCACTGAGCTCTGGGCAGAGGCCACTTCACTGTTTTTGTACTTGGAGCAGTATCTTGGCAAGCAAAAAGCAGGACAGAGCAAGCAGACACTGTGCCCACTGTCACTTTGTGCTCTACAGCTATTATGTGCTCATCCTGCCCTACTATAACTGTACAGGCAGCTTAGCAATGACATACCTAGATACCCAAGCCCAAGAATACCCCTGTTTTCAGGTAAAGAAAGAAGGGGAAATAGAAGGAAAAAAGAAACATAACAGCAGTCCCATGCAATGAGTTTCCCTCACTTTGTAGTGCCTACATCCCACTCAGCACATCCTTCTGTCACGGTGCCTTTCCCTTTAGCAGAAGACAGGCAGCTTTCACAATGGCTACACATCTGTCTTCTCCTTTGCCTCATCCAATGAAAGCAGCTTTAGCTAGGACGGCGCATACCCGAACCCATGGCCTGTGCATTCATGTCATTGTTGGACACCAGCCCAAATCTTGTTATTTAAGACCAGAGGCATCACTGCTACCAGCTGAGCATTTATGTCTGTAGGGTAATAAGAACTGAAGTGAAGATAAAAATGAAAACAGCCCCTTTTCTCAGGCAAGCTTTGCCTCCATATCAAATACAGCGCACCAGGAGCAGCTCCAAGACATTATTTGTGATCCTGATCTGGCCTAGGGACAAGAATATTACTTACACAGACTCTAGCAGCACTGCACATAACTTTTATGAGAAGCTATCCTGCCAATTACTGCAACTGGAAACATACGTTTGCATGCTGAATATGTGGATTATGGAGAGGTCTTTGTTTGTTTGTTTTGGGTTTTTTTTTGGTGTGTGGAATGTTGGAGACTTGGTTTCCATTTGCATGTGTGTATCTGTAGGACACACTCCTAATGGAGCCCTTTGAATTACTTTGAGTCGCTAGACCAAGTGTGGATTGCATTCGTCTGGAAAAGAACCCTCAGTGTATCTAGTGCACTTCAGGTTTAAAAATGAATGGTCTAATGGATCTATCCACCTTAAGTACTTCTCTAGCTCTCAGCCTAGTATCTGGTTACCTTGCAAATGGGATTCTTCGGCACAACGTATGTTCATTAGAAGTAAAGATGACCACATATTTTTTGTGGAAATAGAACAACTCTGACAAAACCTTCCTGCTTTTGAACCATTTTGTGTGTGTGTCGCTACTAAGAGATTGTCAGAGCCTGGGCAGGTATTGATTTCTTGCAACTTATGGGACTATCGACTTCAAGTTCCCATTAGAAGGATGTAAGTTCAGAAGACACAGGTGTGATGGAATGATGTCTGTCAACCCAGTGTTCTGCCATCAAAAGAGAACCTTAAAATTCAGCCGTAAATCCTTCGGATTATATATATTAGACAAAATTTAAAGCCAGAGGAACTTCAATCTGGCTGTTCTGATGACAAAAAGGATGAGATCTTCCCAATTTAAATCAGCATTTGGGCAATCAGCAAAGGTAAAAATGAGCTGAATCAGTTCCATTAGTGTCAGAAAGTATATGGGGCACACCTTTGAGAAACGAACACTGCACAATAAATAGTTCTGGACTGAGAATATACATATATATATATATATATATATATATAAAACAAGGTGCTTAACTCAATCTAATTTTGTGTAAAAGCAACAGTTGATGACAGCCAGCCAGTCAGGGCACATTGCAGATGGTGTTTTTCATGGCTGTAATCTAATGTCATAGCGTTTTGCTGCAGTGGAATTAAAAATCCTCGATTCTTTGCGGTGAAGACAGACAGATGCTTTCCTGCTTTAATTCCTGAGTGGCCATAACATGTTCGTTGACATTTCAACTTGATGTTTTAATTGGCTGATTTGAATAAAACTCAGACAGGTTATGTTGCTCAGTTTGATTTGGTGTCTCCCAGCCCCGCAGCCAACAAAAAGAAGACAGCAGGACAAGGAGGGGCGGTGACTTTTCACCTCTCCGATTCTCTCCCTGTTTTGTTTAGCTCTTAATGTATTTAAATTCATGCCTTGTTAAATTAGAGCTGTGTCCTGCAGGGGCTGAAGTCAGCCGCCGCAGTCCAAAAAGAGGGTGCCCAATTGTCCAGGAGAATGTTTTCCTTAAAGATTCATTATTTGTTTTAATGACTCCGTTTCTTTCTCCTGTGAAGCTCTCAAACCGTACACGTAAAGCACCACAAAGCACATCTCGGGGCCGAGCTGCAACGCTGCAACCAAAGGAGGTGGTTCCATAATCGTTCCAAACCACGGAGGCCACTTGCTGGTTGGACCGTTCCTCTCCCCGTTCCCACCAGCCCAAGGAGAAGAGCAAAAGCTTCCCTAGGAACCGAGCACGTGTCTGTGTCTGCAGCAGTGGCACTTTCTGAAGGCTCAGGGGCTGTTTGAGAATCCCTTTAACCCATCAAGGGAGTGAAGCTCTCAAGCAGAGCGCTGTGACCTTGCTAACCTGGGTGTCTGCAGGAATCAGTCCAGCTTTGGGTGATTATCATTCCTTACCAGTACAGTGAAGGGTCAAGAGGGCTGGATGGAGTGAGAGGGGAAGAAGACAAGGAAAGCATACGGCTAACACACAGGCTGATCTAGCTGGTATTTCTCATGTAAGACTTGTTCAGCACTTGCCTACAAACTGCTCTTCTCTGAATACTAAAGATTAAAGATGCTAAAAACCACTCGTTACTCTGCTGAATGAAAAACTGCATCAGCATCAGTGTCCATTATTCCCCCCCTTATATTTTTCATTATATGTCTATGTAATTTAGTTTGTATTTTTCTCTCTGTACACAAATGTAGACCAAAAAGTGACATGCAATCTCTGCCTTTGCTCACTTAGCTTAGCAAAGCTGAAGATCAGCATCTGCAAAACCATTGCAGCACCACACACTCTTGCTGGTTGTAACTGCGCATGCATGTGCAAACACGTATGTGTTACAGCTCAGTGATATTTAGCCTTAGAGAGACTGACCAGGGGAACATGAGGTGTGCTGGGTGAGTTAAGCAGCAGGTATCTCAGATACCACGGATGAAGCACAATCTGAGTGGGAAGTGATTTTGCTTGTCCCAGGTTAGTGCTTGAGGTGCAGCCCTGCAGCACAAAGCCGCCACAGACCATTAGCAGAGCTGGGCATCCATCTCTGTCAAGGGGAAGGTCAGGGCTCAGTTAGCATGGAATCCGAATTGCCTTCACCCTGGAGAAACAGGCGCTCTCGGGTGGGATGGAGGTCACTGCCAGGGCAGCACCAGAGAGCCCCAGCATAGCCTGCTGCCTTCCAGGAAGAGATTTCACCTCGAACACTGTCTTTGCAGCTATAGAACCTCCATGATTTCATTCTTTCCTATAACCTCCAGGAGCAGAGCTGTCCCGTTGCCCTTTGTGTTCCTGCCATCCATTTGCACCCACATAGCTGTTTAGTCTGCCTGAAAATCCACATTGGATTCCACAAGTAATCCTGTAATAATAACTCGGTGCCTTGTCTCACTGCGGTAAGGAATGCCTTGACTACAGTGAGTGTAACTTTTCTGATACACACGTAGCTTTGCTGAAAATAAAATGAATTGAAGTAAAACTGGCAAAACTTTGAGGAGAATCAAAATGTGTGGAGCAAATCTTAAGGAGCTGTCATGTTTCAGCTTGCCATCGCAACCCGTTCTCTGATATTAGTCAACCTAAACTCAGAAGCTGGGCTGTAACGGTGCAAGAATGAGAAAGATTCATGTGATCCTCTGGTTTTTCCTATGGAATAGAGGCAAGTCCATGTGCAATGAGTCTTTCCTTCCCATCAATCAACTGTCAAACTAAATCATTTCAGAGTTCTAGTGCTGAGCCTCTAGAGTATAGAACAGAATGATAAGAAACTTCTTTTCTGAATTCTAAGGTAAGCAGCAGCAGACAGCTGAAATGAAAGCATCTCCTTCCAAAGCAGCAGCCAGGATAAGCTACATGCTTGTCAGTCCTGGGCATTACTTCTTGTTTTCACCTGGGAGTTTTCAAAAGCAAACTGCATCCTGAGCTGCCAACAGTGTCACCACTGACAGTCCCTGCCAGCACCAGCGGTGCTGCAGCACAGCGAGCTGCTTCTAAGATGCCACTGGGATGAATCCAACCTTGGTTAAAGACATCAGCTTCCAGAAATCCAGTTGGTCCATCTGACCTTTAGCTATCTGTTAAACTGAGTCCTTCCAGCTTGAAGGAGGCTGTTCCCATGCTGCATCCCTGGGTGTGGAAGGAGTAGCAGTCTCTGGCAGTGTTGGTGTTAGGAGGGATGAGCCAGTTCTCGCTGCTCTCTGCAGGAGCTTACACCAGGCTGGGCTCCTCTCCAGACAAATCTCCACCTGCTTTTATTAAGAACTGCCTAGAGCCCAACTAAAACAACACTTTTCATTCTATCTTCAGTTAAAACGATTCTAAGAAAGCAAGGAACACGAAGGAAAGGCTCCACAAGCTAAACTTCTTGATAAATTTTACTTTGGGGTTAATCTTACTTAGAAAGCCCTCCTTCACTCCCATTCCATCCCTAATTCACCCAGACACATACCAAACCCACCGACACGGGGTGAAAAATGTGTGCAATGGACAGAATGCGAGCACGTGTGCTGATGCTTAGCAGGAGACACACGTTCTGCTCATGTAGCAGAAAGGAAATTACTGTATTGTTTACTCTTCCCAGTGCTTTAATTTTCCCTTTGTTTAATATTTCAGCAGAAGCCATTTATCTTCCCTGATGATCAAACAAACTGGGTGGTAAAATAATGGATATGCCATTCATGGGCAGAGGCAAAATGGTACGATAAGGTGGACCAAAGTGATATAGTTTGGGAATACAGTAATGTGTGATTTGCTACTGCACGCTTGCCCCAGTGCCCAAGGGAAAATACTGGGGCTTTTTTATACCAAGCAAAGATATGGGTAATTCTTTAACAGCATCGCAGCACAGGGGGTTACAGCTCTGACAGTAAATACTTCACTGCTTAAAACAGCCATAACCAAGTCAAAGCCAGACTTACTCCTGAGTGAAAATAGCAGGTAATGAAGGCAGCTGTCAGGAGTTTTGAAGCAGGGTAGCTAGCTGGGTGAGACTGAAATAGTGGGAGGCTCAAGCATCAGGAGCAAAAGGATGCTGCTTGGAAAACAGAGATTTTTCTTGAGTCCTCCATGGCTTTGATCTAAGGCAGCAAAGACTTTCCATGGGTTTCAGGGGCATTTTCAATGCATAAGATCAGACTGAACCTGACCCCCAGTGTGGCCCGATAATGAACTTCTCTGCCAGTTCAATTGTGTGAGTAGCTACGACACAACTTGAAGATGAGAATATTATTCCCATTGTTGGGTTTTTTTTGCAGGCAGAAGGCCAAGATTCACTTCACATCTCCCCATCCAAAGCTCATGGGGTGCCCATGCTTATCAGCCCTTTCCTGCTATGACAGTTACTTAAATAAAAGGCCTTAATGGTTCCTATGAACTTAGAGCATGGGTTTGTGTCAGGATGGTCATCAGTTGCTTCCTTTCCTCATTTTTTCCTGGAGGAAAAATGGGACTCTGATATCCGTGTAAGCAGCACCATTTGATTACATACATGAAAAACATCATCTTTTTAATCTGTTTCTTATTCCAATTTTTATGCAGTTCTGTAACTTGCAGACATACAGACTTTACAGAACACAATCAACAAGAAAACAGATAAATTCTAGAGATCAGAGCTGTTATTTCATACTTAATTTTTACAGCAAATTGCTAAATTAATTAGGAAATCTGCTGTGAGTATCAAAGCTCTTTTAAAAATCCCTTCTCTTTTCTTCTGGTCTTTATTCTTTGGTTTGAAGATGGATTAACCCAATTCAGCGCAGGAAAGTGTAACAACACAACAGGCCTTTGAGGACCAACCTTAATTTTTCCAGCATATCTCATCTAACCACATGAATATTTTTTCCTGTGAAGCAGTATTTCAATATTTATTTTAAGATGGTGAAGTGCCTTCGTAAAAAGGCACAAATAATTGTTTTAGTTGGCAGGACAAAGATCAAATAAAACACCTAAATGTGGTTCAGATATTGACGTTTATCATTTCTTATGAGAGGAAATGGACCCTAAAAGGCAACCTCAAAATACTTGATTCTTTTGGGGCACAAACTGTGGGTTAAAACCCCACCATTGCTATCTGAAGGGGAGCTTAGGTTGGATATAAGGAGCAAGTTCTTTACTGTGAAGGTGGTGAGGTGCTGGCACAGGTTGCCCAAAGAAGTGATAAATGCTCCATCCCTGGCAGTGTTCAAGGCCAGACTGGATGGGGTGGTGACATGGTTTAGTGTGCGTCATCCCTGCCCATGGCAGGGGGGTTGGAACTGGATGATCTTATGATCCTTTCCAACCCCAACTATTCTACGATTCTATGATAAAGTGACCAGTATTCATAGGCATAGGTATGTTGAATATAGGCTTTTTGTATTTCTTTACATGCTATAGACTCAAAGACTGGTGATGCTTCCTACGGTAGTGGAACATTCTGCTTATATCAATGTTACAATGACAGAAGCTTCAGATTTCCACTAATTCACTGCTATACTTTCAGTTCACAAAATCTGGTTTTCTGTGTGAAGTCTCTGGAGCCTAATAGCGAGGCTGAGCTCCCACTGCCCTTGGCCTTAGTGGTGCCATGCATTTGGGCACCCCGGCTATTTGTTCATTTCTATAAAGCTTTAATATCTGAGACTTCTACACCTAAACAAAAACATAGAGAAAGCTGAAAAAACTTCTGTAGGTAAATGGATTCACCTGCATGCAGACACGCACCCTCAGAGTATGATCACTTCCTAAGTAAACTGGGCTTAAAAAAGGCGAGGAAGACTCAAAGACAAAAATAACAGCTTTGATTCCTACAGAAGGGATCTGGCAAGGTTGTATCCTCAATGCAAACCTTCAGGTTCCTTTCCAGGAACTGAAATGTGACTTTTTTTCCTGGCAATTATAAAAAACCTTGACTTTTTTCATCCCTCTATTTGCTGCTTTGTAGCACAAAGGGTGAAATTTCTGTTGCAACATCAAACCTTTCTGTTTGCTGAGATTTCTTTAAATTCTTGCTGCCTTTTTATAATTATTATTATTATTTAAAGGATAAACAATTTTTTTTTTGAGAAAAGCTGTGGAATATATCAAAGGTAGCTGCACAAACATTATCAAGGCATTGGATGGATATTTATAGTTAGGAAAAGGCTTTGGTACTCTCAATTTCACATCTTTAATTTAATAAGCATGACAAGCTCAGGCTCTGCTACAGATGTTTTCTCTAAGCGCGATTGCCAAGCTCAGCTAGAAAGAGGATATAATTGTTGCCCACATCTCTGCTAAGTCTGTCTCAGATTTTCATGGCACAAGATCAGCTGGGCAAGAAGAGTTTCCCTCTGTGAAAACACAAAGGCCTGATTCCAGCACTGAATTTACTACTTGATGTTATGATGGAAACTTTTTTAGTTGCCTATCCTATATGAAGTCCCTAGGAGAAACCTGCTGCATAGACATGAATGAAGAAGAGATAAAGAGCACAGGGATGAGAGGAGGTGATGAGGTGGCATGGAGGCACTTTGTGCCAAAGAGCCCAGAGGCAGGCAGTGAAGGTGAAGCTTTCTCACCTGGGCCCACTTTGACTACACTATAAAGCATCCTACACAGGGGTGTTGGAGAAAACACAATCTGAGTCCCCTGCCTTTCACAAGTCCCATAGGGGGTCAGGGAAAGAGCATGTCCAAGTACATGGGTGACCCTTCTGCTTCGCAATGTCCACTCCTAGACATAAATTAGATAGCATGGGATGGAGCCGGTAGATATACCAGAAGAAGATGGCAGTCAAGCTGAACTAAACACTGATGCTTCATTAATGGCCAAGAAGCCTAACCAAGCTGCCTCTGCATACTAAACCAGTCTGCATTTCATAGTGCAGGAAGGAAAGCAAACTATAATGTTCATCCCACATAACTAGAGCTATTCCCAATGATGCCACCCTGCCCAGGCATGTTAGAGAAGTGTTTTCTCTCGTCACTGCCAGATCTATTGTCTATTCATGTCTCTTCTGAAGTAGAGGAGAGAACACTCAGTGACAACAGGTTTATCTGATGGACTGTAAATTTTATCACAGAGTAACCATTTATGTCATTTAGAAACATGAGGGGGTTTATAACCAAAGATCTCATTGTGGTGAAATCAGTTACACAGGTGTCACATCAGAGTATTCATTTGTACTTAAACATATAAGCATAGAGAAAAGGAGGGAGATAGCATGGATGCAGGCTCAAAAGGCAGCATCCTAAATTTTATGAGCTCCATTAATACACACTGCAAAGACTGTATAAGTTACATGGTCAAGAGCGACTCTGTAATAAGTGATGCTTACCTGGTAGTGTTCATAATGCCATGACCATTTAGCAAGATTCCTTTCATTCAATGCTGAACATCCATTCTGAAAAGAAAAAGCAAAATCCCAAGTTACAAGCACATGACAGGCCACCATTTGATAATGCTAACAGTGTCTGACATGGGAAGCCAACAGTATCTAAAGCATTTGTTGCAATGGAGCAGCAAGCAGAGAGCAAGCGTCCAGGAACTGGCAACAACATGTTCTGGCTGTGATTGATGGAGAAGCTGTTAACTTGGACCGATTCTGCTCAGAGGGAGGTGGCAAACAGAGGAATTTATCATCAAAAGCTGTAAAGCAGGACATTACAACAGACACTGGGTTAAAATATACAACAACAGAAAGAGGTTAATTTGTTTTCATCTGCTGGTTACATTCCAAAAGGTGAAGTTTGTTTTTTCCTCTTGAACCAGCTTTAGAGAGGAGATACGCACCATATGCCACCAGTTGCTCTTGCACACAGAGCTGTAGCAAGATGTTTGCCAGAGGTTTGAACTCCGGTGAGCATGGCCTTTCCCTCCCAACTTCCATTTCCAGCTGTTTATTTGAATGTGACTTTCAGGCTGGTGAAAACGTGCTGGATTAACAGACCTTAAAAATTAAAGACTATTGATCCAGGCAGCAGGTAAAGCAGAGGCAGCTGTCTCTCTGGCATCCTAAGATGGTAAATATTTGGAGGCCAGTGGGTAACTGTGGTTTCTAATGCAGCTGAGGGTTTGCCTGGCTTTTGTTGGAGGAATTTGCACTTGACAGTATGCGTGCCCACAGAAGACAGACAGCAAAATGTTTCCACATTCGGAGATCTGTGCATGTCAAGGCCACAGGGAGAATGGTGTTAACGGAGCTGAGCTTGTGACACTTACACAGGCTAAATAATTTAACCCCTTGGCTTCTACAGTGATTTGTTCAGTCTCCGGCAGTAGGAGAACACCAAACCCGTTCCTAAAGGAGACCGTGCACCTAACACCAAGGCACTGGTTTTAAACTGTCAGGATCTTCAGCTTAACGAGTGCAGCAGCTCCAGGGACAGGGTCGCTTCGATGCCGGTGGGGATGTGGCCTAACTCCTCAGAGGCTGGCAGCTCAAAAAGGGAGCCAAATCTAATCAGGACAATAATGCAAGCATAGCATGGACTTGTGCAGCAAGCCTGGCTCTGTCACTCTCTATTAGTTGACATGTACAATTGCTTAACTGCCCCTTTACTGCTTTGTGTTTTCTACTATGTCCCGGTCTTAATTCCACCAATAGACATAAAACTTCCTATCGTGCCAGTCACAGAGACAATTATATAAGAAACTTTTCCTGTTGTTGTTCTCCCCCTCTCTTTATTTCAGTTTAGAGAAACAAAGAGGCCCATTCATTCACTTTGCAGCTGAGCCTCTCAGGTTATGTAAATTGTTAAATCATCCATGCTCTTTCTTTTTAGCCATATTGCAAGCAGCGAATTTCCATACCCAGTTTAAACTTCACAACTGATCTATCCCAACAAACACGTAGAGCGAGAGGTTCATCTTTTTTGCTTCCTTGCTCCTGGTTAACCAATACATTATACTTCCATGGAGAATAATAAAAAGAAATCAGAAGTCTTTCAGAAAACATTAAGTGGAATAAAACCTTGTGATATAATTAGGAGATGCCTGTGGACTTCATCTGAGCTTTATTCATTTCCATCAAGGCATAATTTAGTGCAGAAGTACAGCCAAGCTTCCATTTATACTTTCTAATTCCTACTATTTTTACCTTACGGTTTAAATTAGCCAGAAGTTCCTTGGGAAAGCTGCTGCTTCTGCTCAATTCTTGATGCTTGCATTGATTTGTTTAGATGGTTAAAGGATTTCACTGGAGCAGGAAGTGGCAGCGATATTAAAGTTACTTTTGATCACTTAATGGTTCATGTTAATAGAAGCATTTTGTTTTACTTGGTGAGCATCTCAGCTTCCCTGCACCTTTCTGTGGTTCAGCTTCAAAAAGGAAAAGAACATTATAAAACCTGTCCAAGGCTTGGCCACTTGGGGACACTTATACTTAGCTTTTGGCCAGCGTGTAACTATTCTGCAGAGGATCAGCAAGCTCTCCTGTCCTTGCAGCAAATCAAGGCCATGGTCCTCATGGCTTTCCCTCCTGAAGACCCTACCTCTTGCTTTCCAAAGGCCTCGCCAAGGAGCCAGCCAAATGGCTCTGCTCTGAGACCCCTCTTCAGGAAAGCCTGCTCATCCAGGTTGGTTTAATAAAGGAACGTTTCATACAGCACAGCACTTATACACTGGCTTTAAGCAGAGATTTCTTCTGCTTAGGAAAAAAGTGTCTACCTGCATACACCAATGAAGGGCAGTAAGAACAACAGAAAGCAAGATGCAGAGCTGGGCAGAAACTAGTGGCAAGTTTACAAACAGCTAAGCCAAAATCAGAGTAGAAAAGTCCCCATCAATACCCATATGACTTTTCCCCTCAGCAGGACAGGAACATGAAGCCTGAGCGTTTTCAAACAGGGACTTTAGCACTTCATGCTCTGGGTGGGCTCGAAATGTCTGGTATCCATTAGAGCCCAACGCTCTCCCGAACCAGGAGATTAATTCTCTTGCAGGAACCTGGGCAAACCAATAGCAGCAGAAAGTTAATCAAGCACTGATCCTCCCAATCCACTTAATCACAGCCAGCTGCTACTTAAAACCTAAGAAGAGCAACATCCCCAGGGCAGCCCTTTTGGAGGAGGGGAGAAGCAATTCAGGGGAGAGCACCCTGGATGGGAGAAGGGCATTAAAAAGTTAATAAAATAAAAGTTAATTCCCCTCAATCAAGGAGGTAGAGAATAGTTCTGGGAAGTTCTAAAGCTTCCAATATTAATTTCTTCCCCCCTTCCCAGCTGCTTATCCCTGGAAGGCATTTGATTTGTACTAAAATATTTGCTCATAACCCAAGTTTCCTCCTGGAGTGTACACAGACTGTGCAATGCCTGAGACTTGGCTGTGGCTTTTTTCCCTCTTTCATTCCAAGTGTCTCTAAAATCTTAAAAACACTGACCACGCCAATGCAGTTTACATTGGCTGGATCATCTTGTCTTCATTTTCTTTTGAGGTACATATGGTCTCTTGGCCATGTCATCCTCTTCATATAAAATTCTGCCTGTTTTAACAAATGTGTTATTCCCCATTTGAACTTTATTGGACTGGAACATTCTGAGGGGTTCTGACAGGATTTTAGGTGTTTAAGCTTCCATATAGGAAATCCCTAAGTACATCACAGAGGCCTCCTTGCAAAGCACTTGAACACTTCATGTGATGTAGGAAAATGCTTTTCTTCCTGAATTCTCATTGCAGAACTCGAGATACTGATGAATTAAGAGACTTGATAAAATTAGCTGGGGTGGCTGTGGCAAAGTTAAGATTTAAATCCAACCTGTTACTGTGTTAACTAGTTCACCACCTTTAAGTACTGGTTTGAAGCCAATGCAAGGATGAGGCCCAACCTCCCAGCCAATGGTCATCACATTCAGTGTTGGACTTAAGACAGGATTTTACAGCCTAAGCTTATGGAAGGTCATTTAAGCAACAAGAAAGCTGCAGCTTGGTGCACATGAATTTAGGAAGCCAATGCACTGAAACCAGTGTTTAGAAACAGTCTACCTGCTTATTAACATCTGATCTCGAGTGATGTGATTTCAATAAAGTAGAATAGGTGCAGGCTCTTGGCAGCACTGATGCTGGCTTCTCCAGAAGCTGATGCTTTGCAGGACAAGGGCACAGTCCTGCGTTAACACAAGTTTTCACATCACAAATGGTTGGTGTCCCTGCACCCTGGAGGACATGCACAGGCAGCTGATGGGACCATTGCCAGGGTCCCCAGTGGGAATGGTCACAGCAGGGCTGCGCTATCTTCAGGCTTCCCATGTGGATGGATACCCTGGTTCAGCACGGCAAAGCCCGGGGCAACTTTCCTGTGTAGTTACAATATTATGAAACAAAACTCCACTCAATTCACCATTTTCACTCGCATCTGCTGCGAGAAGTTGTTTTTTGAAGGAAAGAAAGTTGTCGTCAAAAGCAGCACCATTCGGTTTCACTGGACTCCTCCTTCACGCATCTGCACAACCTTTTTAAAATGCAAATTATTGGTCAGCACTTTCATACTGCTGGTTATTATCTGTGCCATGGCAAATACATTCCATAATATATGCCCTAATATTTAGTTTTCTGAAAAGTTTTCCACTGAAGAAGTATTCCTGCATATTAAAAAAGCAGCAGCTTGGACATGCCCCAGACTCTCACTTTTTTGCTTAGAACAGAAAATGCCAAAAGCTTTAAACAAACATTTATGTTTATACACACATCTGCATTCTCAAGGGACCATGATGTGAAAAAACACCCTGGAGATCCCATCAGCATTCTGTTAATCCTGGTTCTTTTGAAGGGATGCAATTCACCTTCTGAACAATCAGTTGGGCTCTATTTTGTGTTCTATTCTAAAGATATTTACATCATTTCAGGATTCTGTTGGTAAGCCATCAGCAAACATTCCCACTCTTCTGCTGGCAAAACACCTTCATAGCACACTCTTTTGGGGGGGTTCCACTAATTTCTGCAATTTTCTATAATACAGCCTGAGTGACCTTTTTAAATTAATGTGGATGGAATTTTCCATGGGGCTGAAAGAAAATCTGTTTGAAGTGGGGACTTTCTATTTATTGCTTTGTGTTGACCAATTGCTGCCTAATAAGTGTATTTTCAAATTAATTAGTACAGTAGCTACTGGCTACGTTGCTCCCTTCCCCAGCTGCATGCACTGCAGCAGCTCTGCAGTACAGATGTGCTGTGCTGAACATCTCTTGCAAGCTCCCTCCTCATGCTCGTTTCCAGCGGCTGGACATCAGGGAGTGACGGCATGGTGAAAAGCCAGTCTGGATTTCGGGGGAGAAGTTCTGTCATCAGTCACCAATCACCAGGATCCCCCCAGCCATTAAAAGCCAAATGGAAGGGAACCGTTTCAAGGAGCTAAATATATATTTCATACATCATTAATGAGATGATTTAGGTTGAGGAACATTAACGAGATCGAGTGATGCTCAGGAGAGACCTCAAACATTAATGGGTGCAGCTTAATTCAAAACTCTCTTTCTAAGGCCATTTAAAAAGTGATTTATTACCATCACACACCTGAAAATGTCTGCAAGGCACTGCATTCCTGCAGCCAGATTCAGCATAGCCATTAAGCACATGCTCAAATAAACTCATTAACCCAGCGCTGCCTAACTCTATGAGCAGGGGAATCATTAAGGAATCATCCACGTTATTTTAAACCCAGTTGTATTTTCTATGGCAATACTCGCTCCATCCCTCATGTTATCCATCTCTACCTTACATCTTCTTGCCTATACCCTTGCAATTAGAAGACAAGTCCAACCGCTGATCATTGTTAGCTCAAGAAGGTTTGAAGGCCACTTTAAAGATACTCTTTGCTAGTATTAATGAATTCAGTAGTGATTGTTAGATGGAGATTATCAGAGAGCACAAACTTGTTGGAGAATTTAGGAGGCCAGAGTCCATTGCACATGGTATACAACCTGGTGTAGGCGAGGTCTGGTGAGGAATCACAGTCAGAAAACTCCTCTCCCAGACAGGAAAGCTCCTGCCAATGGGTGTTCACTGCACCTGGACATGGGGGAGAAGTAGCAGAAGAAACCTGTGCTCAGAGAAAGAAGAATGAGCCTTGACTTGGACCCCCTGAAATCCCACCACCAGCCCTTAGTGCTCAGCCTAGGAGGAGAGAGGGCAGCCCCATTCCTCATGGGGATGGCATAGCTCTGCAGTGTGAAAGCTCCCTGAGATCAGATGGAAAAGTTTAACACTACCCCTGCAAGGTTTTGGTGCGTGAAGGATGGAAAAAAAACCTGAAGAACATCCTTAAAATGTAAAACATCTTGGTCTTTTAATAATCCCATGCGGTATGTTTTCACTTCAGCAATAATTGTATTTTCTTTTTGTGTATTTTATTTAACAACATTTCAGGGCCCAGCTAATCTGTTCCATCTGTTGAGGGAGCGAACAATGTGCTGAGCACAGAAACAACTGCCTTTATCAGGCTGTGGCAGTTTGCAGAAGCAATCTAACACCCTGCGTAATTCCCCGGAGGAACTGCAGTCTCACCTACTGTGGACACCGCTGTCAGTAACCACGCTGCAGCCGCAGGTCTTCCGAGGTTTGCAAGAAAAGGGTTGTTTAAATATATCAGTCTAACAGAAACACAAGGAGATAGAGGAAAGTCCTATAAGAAAACCCAACCACAGAGTGGTTTGTATTGGAAGTGACCTTAAAGCTCATATGGTTCCAACCCCGTGCCATGGGCAGGGACCCCTTCCACTAGAGCAGCTTGCTCCAAGCCCCTGTGCCCAACCTGGCCTTGAACACTGCCAGGGATGGGGCAGCCACAGCTTCTCTGGGCTGTAATTTTCTCCTAATATCTAATTGAAATCTACCCTTCTAAATTAGGCTTTTCTAATAATATTTTTCTAAATAAACTCAGCTTTTTCAGAGTCGATGTGGTGCATTCCTATTTTATATTACAATTTCCAAACCAAAGCATCCCAAACAGATTAAGAGATGTGACAGTTAACATTTAACAGTTACGCTGTAGCATCGCTGTCAACCCACCCAGGGTGTGATGCTAAACAGGGAAAGAAATACAACAGAAGGACCCAGCCTCTGCAATATTACACTTTGGGATTTATCTCAAAGTAGAACTTCATGGTGAGATCCCTCTTGGCTACCTCTGCTTTGTAAAAAGAAAGGTGTCCAAGCGTGCAGCCCATAGGCGTAGCACAAGTCAGATGTAACCAGTATGGGCTGGATGCTCCTAGGTGGATGTTTCTTGCTGCAGTGAGCCCAGCCTGCCCTCTGCTAGCCCGAGGGTGCTCTGCCTGTTTTACAGTGTCATTGATGCAAAGCAGCTGCCAAACAACCCATTCAGTTACAGCTTAAAAGCTGCTTTCGATTTCCTGAGCAGTACAACCCAGTGCAGGTGTACTGCTGTGAACCTGGCTGCAATAGCCCTGCCTCCAAACTTCCCGCAGTAGAAAAGGTAAGAGTGATGGTGAAACACAGCAAAGGATCATCCCTGGCTGCTCTCTGTGCAGTGACACATGGGCTTAGCACGGATACGTGGAGATAAAACCTGGGAGGCCAAGAGTCAGGCAAACAGGAAAGATGTAACCGTGGAAAGGCTGAGGCTGACAGTGATGCAGAAATGAACCTGGACCATGGTATAAGTTAGGGGAATCTGAGGATAGAAAGAAGCAGGAAATTCACACATTTACAGGAGAAAAGAGGTAACTCCTACAGCAGCAAATTGATTTTAAGACATCCAACAAGTCAACTATAAGCAGGGGACAGGATTATTGCAGCAAGTCCAGGGAGGTGGGGGACTGTAGGAGATCCTAGTGAGGAAATTGGGTTTGGTATTATCTAATTTATGATATTGTTTGGCAGTTTATTCCTGGAATACCTCATCTACAGACACAATACATAGGCATTGCTCTTCCTTTTCTCTACCATTCCAAGGTATCGCATTTGATTTCCTGCTCCTTATCAGTTTTGCATAACTGCAGAAATCCCACCCTTCCAATCAGAAGCAGCTTGAATAGAAATACCCATACAATGAAAACAACCACACTTGGAAGCCACATCTTCAGCCCCTGACAAGTTCCTGCTCTTCTGACACGCACGGTGCTGTGCACATTTATTTGAAGTGAGGACATGATGCACAGGGCGTTGTGTTTGTTTCTCCACTAAAATCCTGGTTGATATTCCAGGCTGGACCATTTTGAGAGTGATGGAGTAGTGAGGTGGTGATGTGGCCAGTACCAAAGGCAGAAAGGTGTGCAAGAAACTGAGATAGGCTGCAGCATAGGAAAGAGGAGGCCACTCCTTACCCTCAGATATACACATCTGGTCTTGGGGAGCATGCTGCAAAAGAATGGCTATTATCTCATATACACCAAGGCAGATCAAGAAGAATGCCAATTCCACATACTTGGAGGTATCTTCAACACATTAAAGTAGGAACTTGGGCAAGTCCATGAGAGAAGCCTGCATTTCCTTAACCAGCTCTACAAACTGATGAAAAATGTATTGCTGGGGATGCCTGAGACCATGACAAAATCCACCTACTCCCTCCAACCCCCCCCCAAGAGAAGAAATTGATTTCATATCACATTTCACACTTCATTTATTCTGCTTCCCCCAGAGAAAGGCCCCCACACAATGACACAAAAGACATCAGCTTTATTTACTGCCCATCTACTCGTGTCTTTGTGTGCCATTGAGTTGCAGGAAAGCAAACCAGTGTGGGAACCCGGCGGATTGAGATTGCTCAATGAAGCTTGCCCAGTGGATGCAGGCACAGTAAATCACGCCTGACAGACTATTGTTGTAAGGGGGGCCTTTGTTTTGTTTTGTTGTTCTGGAGTGGTGTTGGTTTTGCCCCTGGGATGGCTTTGTAGTCCTGAAGCCAGGGTGGGTGCTGTGGGGCTGGGAGAGGGGCACAGGAGGCATGTGCACTGCAGTGGGGCGGGGGGGAGCATTGGCACTAGGCCTGCTGCATGACAAAGTGCTTTGAATGTTCACATTCCCTTTCTGATTATGCTCTGGCTCTAAATGCATTAATGGGCTTGGCATCTCCTTCAGTGTATGGCAGTAGGGCAAGATCTGAGATGGCTCATGGGCTTCCAGCCTACCTAGAAACCTTTTCACTGGAGGATGTCAAAGCTCCTCCATCCCTGTTCCTCCATGGGAGCCCTTGTGCCTGAACCCTGTGCTAGGCTCTCCCACCCCTCATGCACACATCATTTAGTGCTAAGTTTGGACCTTATGCTCTAACCTTAGAAAGAGCTGGGCTCGCTGCTGACTGATATTTCATCTCGGGAAGGAAAAGAATTACCCTAAAGAATAACACTTTAAACCACCGTTTGATATCTAGGAAGAGACAGACTGTAACTATGTTTGTTGCATGCCAGATCTTCCTGAAGTTATACCATGACAACAGAGGATAATCAGCCTCCCCACAGTAAATACAGATCTGCCACTAGTGCAGGAAGAGCATCTTGTAACGCTGTAAGAGATCTGGTACATTTGTACCCTGCAGATCTCATTCAGCTTTGAGAAGTGGTTCACATACCACTTCTGTTCATATACACATCCTGTTCACAGCCACAGGGGATTTCAAATATCAGACAATTTTTCAAAAGCAAAACCACCAGTTACATCTGCTCATAATAAAATCATAATACTTCAAAGCAAAAAAATCATGACAAATAAATACTACAAGGTCTTCTGCAGCCAAGTTCTGGGGGAAGATTCATCTTTAGAGGCTTAAAATGGCTCTTAAGTAGCATTAAGCAGCAGGTTATGGAATGACTAATAACTATTAAAAGCAGAGAATGAGCACCATTAACTGATTAAGTTAAATAGATGTTCCCTTCTTTTATAGGATCATCATCAGATGGACTCCAGAGGTGCCTCCCAACCTAGATTATCCAAGAGCTCTGTGGTACCTCCAGGTCTGATTGATGAAGTTTTGTATGCAGGTACCTGGCTTTTTCTCCCCTGTACATCACCATTGGAGCATTACAGTGACGTTCCCTCAGATCCGTGATATAGCTGAATTCAAACCAAAATCCCAGATGAAAATGCCCCCATTTTCCTCTGGTTCTGCAGCTCTGAACACCATGGTCCTTTATGGAGGATGGACCACAACCCTACTTCCAGTCCACCTGGGCTAGTCTAAACAGGTTCATCTCTTGGCTTCTCATTCCACTGAGTCTTCTCAATTCCCAGTCTCCATATAGACTAGCCACATATATTTTCACCCCACAGGGAAAACTTTTCTATTTCCCTCACTAAGGCTAAGCTCATGAAACCAACCCATTTCTATGAATGGGTTGTGCTTTGATGAATCAGCATTTCCCATCCTCAAGCTTTGCATCTGAAATTCCCTGGCCATCCCAAACCAGACATCTGATGGCAATATTTGGGGTCCAGAGGGAGGGATGCCTCCCCGAGCCAACCACTTGCCTATTCTCCCTCCAGCCAGAACAATTCGGCAGCAATGCTGAACAAAGAGTGTCCGGCAAGCACAGCCCATTGCGCCTGTCATCTACCGTCACTTCTTTTTATTCTCTCAAATAAAAGCAAACCCTTTTGGGCAGTGAAAACACTGGAGGTTTAGAAACAATTGCTATGAGGTAATGCCTGGAAACACACTTACAGGGCAGGAGTCCTCCTTGGAGTATTTGCCCAAGCAACAAAGCCTTGCTGACAATACCATGCTTAGCTGTTGGGCCAACACACATGGAAAACCAGTGATCCTGTAAAACTGGAAGGTGCCAAACATGCCACTTAGGAAACCCATTGTCTTTTGGGCCTGAAAGAAAAGGGGCTGTCACTTGAAACACGGGCAGACACAATGCACCACCAGTCAGCTGAGCGTGCCTTTTGCAATGGCTTTTGCGTTTGAAGAGTTCCAGGTCTTGGCTTTTTCTCTGTGCAGTCTTCATCTGTATCCCATCTGATAGGAATTTTTCTTGCCCGCCTCCTTGGCTTGGATCTCTTTTGTTTCAGCTGTGTGTCCTTCCTCTAGGCCTGATGCCAAAGCCACAGATGTGCGAGATGGGAGAGGAAGACCAGGACATGGAGAAGCTTGTGCATGGATTTCTCAACAAGCACTTGACATCCCCAGGGTGCTGTTTATTTCACTAAAATCCCACCTGTGCACTAGAGACTTCTGAGCCAAGCCCAGCTGGGAGTAAGGCCAAAGGCTGAGCAGGGATGCGTAGGCTTTTACACCTTTCAAGAGCTGCCCTGTAATTGCGGCTAGAGATAAACCAATGCATTTGTTTCCTTTTCTTCATCTTCTACACAACACAGGCATAACATATTTGAGGTTGGTGTGTGGTAGAAGGAGGTGTGTCTATTCAATAAACTGATGAGGCTAAAGAGAAAATAGGAGATTAATATCTTTGCAAAGAAGACCCAAATGGTAAAGTTTTGTTAGCACAGATGTGCTTTTTCACATGGCATTTCACATCCTCTCAGGGCTTCTATCATGGCCCTGTTCCAGTGTCACATCACCTCTGAGCATGCAGATCTTATCTCCCAGGGGTGCAACTGAGCAAATATTTAGATACATGAAATGCACATGAAGAGCTAAATAAACTGCTGGTTTTCAGCTGTTGGTAGCTGGGGTTTCTGCAGATGTCAAAGCAATCCACCTGTGTCCTTTGCAAAGCAGGTCATTCTCAGGATGGGAAAGGAAGCAACAGATTGCATAGCGAGTTGGGATCAGCAAAGAGAAACTTAAGTTTCCTTTGTCTTCAATAGGAATACTCCTCCTTCTGGACAACCTCTGGTACACTCTGCCTCATGCAGTGGAGTAATATCAGTGAGGAACAGGGAAATATATTGGAATAAATCAAAGTCAAAAAGAAAGGAAGACACTGAAGCAGCTCACTGCCTGTGCCAAGACTGTGACAAGAGCTGTCCAGAACATTTCCAACCTTTTCCTTTCTTTGGGTTTCAATCAGCTGAAGTTATTTACGGGTATCTGTGACCAATATTTGCTTTCCTTCCTCCCTTCATTTACAAAACTAAAAACCAACCAGCTAAAGAAAAAACCATTCACAATCTGCATCTCACTTCTGTTTTCAGTAGCAACAAAAATTACAGCTCTGTGACAACACACCAGCAACTTCTTAGGGCAAAAACAAAGAGGGAAAACATTCCAACCATCTTTGGCATGAACAAGTGTATAGACCGTGCTCAGATTCTTGCTGTGGGAACTACGGCCTTGGACAAGCGTATCTGTCTGCAGCCATCAGTATCCTCCTTGTCAAAACAAACGTGTTTATCCCTTCTGCAAATGCTTTGAAACATGTTGCAGAAGAAGTTTTATACACAAGAGTAAAATCCCACCAATCTAATCATATTTTGACTGGAAGAGCAAGATAGGAAAATATACATTAAAAAATCCACCCTTTTGTTGAGCTGGGCTATTCGAGGAGGAGAAAACCAAAGCATTTGGTAGCAATTAATATGCCCCCTACATTTGCAGTTTTAATTCCTGTGCAGATGCGTAGTGTTGTTATTCTAATAACTTCCTGTGGTGCTCCCTTTCTCTGTAAACCTCAACGCCAATTAAAATGTGATCCATCACCGAATGCTTCCGAAACAAAAGGGAATGTCCGACTTTCTGATACAGCCATGAAAAATCCCAGTCAGTCAAAAGAAGACCCAGGAAAAAGGAACGCATTCAAGTCTTCCCATTTCTGTAAGAGCAGAAGAAAACGTTCTTTTGTCCAAGTCTTGTAATGGGAACAGACTAAGGGATTTAGACTATACTAGGAGAGACCAGCCAGACTTCCACCCAGCAAAAAGGTTGATTAATAAATGCATCGAGCTTCTTGTGCTGAAATGACAATGTCTGGATATTCACCCTCTGGGGGAAACGTCAGGGATTGGATGGTACAAGCAGATGTAGCTATGGTTTCAGGAATAGCTGCAGCCAGCTCTCCGAGAGCAGCCAGTGAATGCCTTCCCTTCTTTGTCTGTGGTGAGGAGCAGCAATGCTGTCATTGTGCAGAGATACACAATCGTGCTGCCAACAGAGGCTCCGAGCCTTACAGTAAATAAAAGGTGGGCAGCTCGGTGGTGGTTCACCAGCTTATTAAAAAAGGCTGATTCGCTTTTTCTTTCCACTCTGAATGATACAGCTTCCTCTGTAATGCAAATCAGCACCAAACAGAGGGCCTGAGAACTCCTGTTTGTATGCAGGACACAGCTTTGAGGATGGTTTTTTCATGGCTTGTGTTTCCAGGCAGCATCCCAACATACCCTGCAGTCAACAGTGGGTAGGACATACTCAATGGGCCTAACCCTCCTGGAGAATGGCTTCTGGGAAGGGCTGAGACTCCTCTTGCCACCTCTGCTGCTCTTGGACCAATGAGTCACCATTGATGATGATTACTCAGGATCTTGAGAGACACTTGATGTTCTCCACATACTCACTGGCTGCTGCACGAGTGCAGTACCTGTACAGTATAGAGCTTCCCAAGGCTCAGCTTTAAGGTTTATCAGCGTAAAAATACTTTGCTAATTTTCCAGGAGGATTCTCAGCAATTATAGAGGTCATAGGGGAGAGCTTTCTCTAATATTTTAGTGGGCAAAACTGCCCATACATGATGTTTAGTTGCATAAATAGGAAGTAGGGAGATACAAGGGATAGATTTGGGGTGTATGCTATTTCAAAAATCACTGCTTTTCTCTAAAATAAAAGATAAGCTGTTCAGTTCCAAAGAGACCACATTCTCATTCACACCCAAGCTTTGTAGCCTATTCCCAAGACTTTAAATCAGATGCCATAGAATGACCATCTTCTCCTCTTTGTTTAGCTACTGACTACATACTCTACCCCCTTATTCAGAGAAGGGACAGTAATAAAGAGATGCCAACGGTTTGCCTCTCTCAGCATCAAAAGAGGCCATGGCCACATTGCACTGGACCAGAACAGACACATCTGTCCTCCCAGAGTTCAATCAGCAGAGAGGGACTGCAGGAGGAGGACAGGAAGGTTGGTTATTTATTTATATCCTCTCCAAGCCTGTTTTCTCCAGGCAAGAATCCTTGCCAAGTCTATTTACAAAGTTCAGCCTGGGGATCATGAGAATTACAGCTCGTGGGCTGCTGCTCAGCATCCACCCTACCACAGATGTGTCCTTCTTCCTTCTGCGTTGTGCTGGACCTTTAGTCCTGCTTTGGGGGAGGCAAAATTGAGGACACAGGAAGAAATACATACTAGAGAATATGTTCAGACTCCATTATGACAACACATTTCTTACCCTTTAAGTATTTCTTCATGCGTAAAAAATATAACTTAGATTTGAATAGTAAATTCTTTCTGAGGGCCACAGGCATGAACCTAGATTAACATCTTGCCTGGAAAATCCCCATTTTCTGGGCAGGATACCTGTTTCCATGTTTCACTGTCATCTTTCTGGCATCAAAACGTAGCTCATGAACCAGATCTGGAAGAGGTATAAAATCATGCGGTTCTGAGGACCTCACAAGAAATACACCACTTAATCCTATCTTTAAATCTGTCATATTCATGCTCATTAGCTGGTTAGCCAGGAGTGTAAGAAGCCTAAACTACAGTTCAGGAAAGCCTTTGAAATTAATGGCTTTATTTTAATGTAATCCAGGCATGAATTACTGGAGACCAAGCTCACAATCCTTCTGCAGGAAAAACAGCTTCTTCTTGCTCCTTTGTGATGTAAATGTGCTTTTATTGGTAAAATTAATTTAGAAACAAGAACGGTGTCTCAATCATCCCGATGCATTTGGATGTACAGCATCCTTTCAGACCTGATTTTAGCTTGAGCTGGTGCATTGAGGCAGGTCCTGGGCTGCTTATCAAGGCTAGTATGACGAGGGAAATCTTAAAAGCATCAAGTCTCTTAGCAACCTTCAGGATGACTTAAATGCCTGAAGATGCAGGTAACCAAGATGACAGTGATGAAAGCAGGATTTCATGTCAACGATGATGTTTATTTTCAATATTGTACTATTATTGAAGAGTATTTTTGCATTTACATTCTGGTTGTTGTAGGTAAAACATCAATGGATCTGGTCACCTTTAATGTTATGCAGCATGCACATGCACAGACAGAAAAAGAGATTTCAATGCATGTTTGTCCACCTGCAATATGTTCTCTGCAGAAGCATCATGTCCGGTTCTCCCATGTCTGGGCTGGGAGATTTATCCTGCAATTACAAATCTTGAACATTGTGCGGCTACATGACATGGAAGTGTAATCAGCAGGAGATGAGAAAAACTCTGACAGCCTGTGGGATATTTTTTCCTCTCGCTGTCCTGAAGTGTGATGCTTTTTATCCCTTGCTACAACTGTCTGCCTGGTTTCCTATGGAAGTACTTCATTAAATCCTCTTTTTCAGATGATGACTGTGCGCTTGCCTCAGTTTCTATAATCTGTACAAGATCAGGCTGTAGTCACACAAACTGAACTCCCCCTTGCCTAATACAAGTTGAGAACAACAACTTCTTCCATACAGAAGAAGATATTAGGGTGACTTTTAAAACACATCACTTGAGAAATCATCCCAAATCCACCTCCTGCCTCGCCGAAATCAAATCAACTTCTTGAAAGAAGTCATTCTCAAGAACATCAAAGCTCCAAAACTCAAATGAAGTTCATGCAAAATCTTGCCTCTTATTTCACAAAGGAGCAGAATTTCCTGCCCAAGAGATAAAGCAGAGCTTCAGGGACTGGCAACAAGTCCCTTCTGAACCCCCCCCCCTCCCCAGTATAAAGCAAACCCAAGGGCATTCTGGGGAGCTGTTGAATTGGTTAATTTAGCCTGGTGTATACACCATGAAACTATAACTAACCTGGGGAAAGGCCTTTCACAGAATCCATTTACAGGCACAACGTGAGGTCACGTTGTAAATTGTTGGGGTTTGTTTAGCAGAGCCTTGATGGATCGGGGATTGCTGATGTTTTCTGCGAGGTCCGTATTTGCTCAGATGGTTCTGGAAAGGCAAGCAGTGGTTTCCATTGCAAAGGGAAAGGTTTTAAAGGCAGGGGCTGCTTGGGCTTATCCGTGCAAGCGGGGAAGCACAGGCACGCATGTGCTGCCTACCCCAGGAACATTAAGTGAACCTGAAAGCCTCCCAACATCTGGCTGCAGCTTGCCTTTGTTTGCTTTAGGCTTTTCCATACAGACGACCACCCTGGCTGAGAGCACAGGGATGAACAGGGCGTCTTCACGCATGGCTGGGGAGATGTGGGGAACGTGTGTGTACCAGCCACGGTGAGAGGGGCTCACATCAGCCTTCCAAAATGGCACACTGGGGCAGCCCTTCTCATTGCATTTGCCCTCACTACTGTTTCTGTAGAAGCTCATCGGCCCCATCCCACCCAGAGGTGCATTAAGGTTACTCATCCTTTCAGGATACCCCATGATCTTCAGATTTCTCTGGACATTTGGTCTGGAAATGAACTTAAACTTTGCCAGAATCTGGAAGAGGCTTCCAGGAAGGGAACCTCCTTGCCTTACTTCAGGAATTCTGCTTCTAGTTTTCGTTGAGAAGGACAGGGTGAGTGAAGAAAAGAAAACCCCAGACACATCAAAATTAAACTAATATATAGCAGGCAGTTTCTAAAGTGGCTTCTATTTCCCCAAGATATGGTGCTGCTGGTTTCTCCCTCCTCCAGTGATTCAGTTTAATATGAAATTCCACTGCTTGGTGCCTTTTTTTAATTAAGGGAATGAAAGGGATGTTGGTAGGGTTTTTAGTAGCTTCCTGCTCCGAGTGAATAAAACCCAAGAAGCTGCACAAATAACCTTGAAGATGAAACCTGACTTCTGGTAAGAACAAGGACCTGCCAAAGGGCCTCTCCAGCTTCTCATTATGCCATGAGGCAATATTTGTGAGAATAATACCTTTTATTATACCCTTGATAAGGTTGGAGATGAGGAAAAAAAAGCCTTTCACAGTCCACAGAGTAAGTCTTCTTCAGGTATGAAATAAAAGCAACTTTAAAGATCCGTTCATGGCCTTATCCACCCCAAAAAGCTTCCTTCTTCCCCTTTAAATCTGTATTAGTTGCTGCTAAAAACCGCATTGTCTGCTCCTGCAAACTTGGCTTAGTGTGTCTTACATCATCATTGCTGTAACCACGTCATGACCCGTCTTCCACAGACCAATTTCTTGATCACTTTGGCACCAAGGTTGCCTAGGCAATTTAGGCACGCAGGACAGTAAACCACGAGCTTATGATGCTTCCCATTGTGCTTTTTGACTCGTTCCAGAGCGAGATGCAACTTTCGCGATAATAAACAGCATTTTAAGCTCTTTCTATTCACGTTATCGGAGCTCCCTCTTGTGGGATGGAGCCCTTGCTGCACTCTTCCAGCTCCCGGGCAGCTTTCGTTGACCTTTAGCGGGTCTTGCAACGGTTTTCCTAACGAAAGGCTCACCGGTAAGAAAAGGTTGTTTAGCAGAACTTTATATTCACCTACCGACCATTTTGTCGTAGCATATCGCAGCACGCGGCTTCCATCCCAATACCCTTCAGTTCACTTTTAGAACTGAAATTTAACTATTGGGAATTCAGCTTATTCCCTTCGTATGGAAAAGGTCATGTATTTACTGATGACTAAGGAACTATTCTTGGGGCTTGATTCCGTGCTCTACTGTCTATTCATTGACGTAGCTGAGTCAAGCTGACACACTGGAGAGTAATACTGCATCATTTTTAGTCAGAATCCCATTTTGCTCACAAGTGAACACAGAACCATTGAATCAACTAGGTTGGAAAAATCCTGCAAGATCAAGTCCAACCATTATCTTAACCATGTCAGTAACATAACCCATCTCTGTGTGATATTGCCCTATCCTTGGGTCTCCATCCAACATGACCTGCACCAAACTAACAGCCATTTTCAGTGGTGCTACACATTGTGCAAGCTGCACTGGAGATAAATCAAGTTCCCGGGACATATGGGGATAGAATGCAGTTTTCCATCACAAATTCTTTGGTTTAAAGGGGAAAGGCACATAGCATTTCAAATTAAAGATGAATGTGAATCCCTTGGGGGGGTGGCAGAATATGTTATCAAGAATAAAGACAGCTTGAATCGAGGCTCAGGAAGGAAGTTGAGCACTTAGAAGTCATTGCATCTATACATGCCCCTTCCAGCAGCTCTGAGGACAATAAGGTTTCTTGTCAAGTGCTGGCAAAAGGCACTTCAGAGGATCCAGGTATGCCAAGTCCTAGTTCAACACATGGTGGCAGCAAGGGACTGGCTCTGGAAGGGTTGGGAACGAGCACAGGCCAGCACTGTCCTCAGCACAAGGACATGTATTTGAGTTCCCTGAAGGAAAAAAAAGCTTTCCTACTCTTTACATAAGAGATCACGAAGCAAAGATGTTCTGTTCTGAGATGTGACTCTGAGGCATGGCATCCCAGCAATGCCTCTTCTCTCATACCAAAGACTGCACGACCAGCTGCTTTCTTCCCTGTTTACAGTTTATCTGTCCTTGGCTGAGGCGGGTGCAAGCTTGCAGGTTGTTTTGTCTTCAGGCTCTCCTGGGCAGCCTCAGTGCTGTAAATCAGCCCTTAGACACCCTTGCAGACTTGTATGTATTAAGGGTCTAAGCCACGAAAGGACAGAAAACTATTTAGCACGTGAAGGTTTAAGATGTGTCCTTGGAAGTGTTCCTCTCTTGCACAAGCATCCAAATCACCGGTTTGACCTGCTCAGTCTCCCTAGCCAAGGACTGCTGGTTTTGTGTACCACAGCTTCCTCAAGAACACATAGCTCAATGGTAGGGTATTACCACCCATGATGCCGGTAGATGAATCTCTGCAAGGCAGGAGGAAGGATGTAGAAGCCAACATGGTAATCATCAAACCTTTATACAGGGCAGGGCATGGCCAACTGCTGTGTTTGGAAAGAATAGTTACCCCACCTTTTAAGCAAAAGCCAGTAGATGATACCAAGGGGAAGGATGCAAGACCTGCTCTGAGGCTGATGTTGAAATCCCCCATGTAGGGCCATCATAACAGCATTTCTTCCTGATCCCTAGGTAGCACTACACAGTGGCTTTGGGATTTTCCCGTGGAAGAACAGCAAGTCCAAGCCAGGAGGAGCTACTTCAATGTGTGGAAACACTGAGGTTCACCCTACTCACCCCTCTGTGAGGTTTCAGCCAAAGGCCGTTTTACTTTGATACACAGAAGTGGTATTTATCCATAAATACTAAATTTCTTTAACCTGTTATTGCAGAAGGGATCAGTGGAGTTAATATCTCCATATCACGTTCTAAAGCTTATGCAGCAGGTGCACTTTGCATCCCAATTTCAGCCTCAGCATGACAGCTTTAACCAGTATTTTTATGTGAATAATAGCCCTTCTTTTAAAACTGCTAACTCCTAAGTAATGCAAAACATACACAGACATAGCAGACACCTTTGGCTTAGTGCGGGATTGAAGGCCCCAAGTCTTCTTCTCTACCTGCATCACCCAACAGCCCTATCAGCCACCAAGCCCACATCCTGCCCGCCCTCCACAAGGACAGGGCATCCTGAAGCCCAAGCGCTGTGCCCCTGTCAGCTGTCACATCAGACAGCTCGAGGCAGCCTTGGCAAAAGGTCACTTGATAAATACGTTTTCCTAAGCTGTCTCCAGGACACAGCCCAGGCACCTTTTGAAGTCAAGGCTTTGGCATGTGCTCCACCAGTCCTTAAGGCGTTGGGTTACCCAAAACCTCCTCCGAGAGCTCTGCCAAGCTGAAATGGAGCAGCACGACCTCAGCTACTTATGGTCCCATGATGAGCGAGACAGGTGGTAGATGACGGGAGATAAGAGTGCAAACCAGGCAGCCCTGAGCATGTCAAGCACATTTCACAACCCCCTTGATTAAGGTTAATGAGTACCTGCCTGCTTCAGATCAGCCACAAAAATACCAAAGCCCTCCTTTTACTGTTCTTAAGAAGGGTTGGCTCACTGCCCCACGAGGGAGGTGGCCCTAGCTCAGAAAACGAGGAAGACAAATCTCTGCACCACCCAGTTACCTAATGGAAAGGAGTGAACAAGAACCTAATCTGATTAACACACTCATTAGCTCACAGAAAGGACAACCGAGAACCAGGCAGATCTGAATTTCTCCTGAACACCATCTGTGCCTTTGTCTGACTTCCTCCAACCACAGAAATCATTTGGGAGGTGCCAGTTAAATCCGAACCACCTCTCAGTGCAAGCAGCAATGGTTGGCTATGGGCCCCAGGTTTCACTGGGCATAAAAATGGGGCAGTCTTGGGTGAGATTTTATTTGTTCTAATGAATCAGGGAAACTTGAGCTCATGTTAGTATCTGGTACAAATATCTATGGCATGAGCTTCTGTTCTACAACGGTTCCAAGCGATGTGGGAAGTCATGTGATGATTTCAGATTTATCACACTAAGACAAAAATAATTACCCCAATAATGACCTATCTGAACTCATTTTTTGGCTTTTAAATACAGCATGATCCTCAAAACCCCTTGGATTTAAAGGCCTTGTTTACAGGAGTATTTCAGGCACAACATCTGTTCATCATGGGTAAGCATATCCCTTTGCATGTATTACCATTTAGGGCAGTGGAAAGATCTATCTGAAATTAAAAAACCAAATTTAGCTTGAACTGAATAAAAGAGCCAGCTAATATTTTGCATATTTATGGAATAAAATAGGGGAGTTGGGGTAAAGATTACTTCAGATGAAAACAAACAAGGAAACAACAGCAATAAATATAAACTAGATAATTCCTTTCCTACACCATCACTTTCTTTTTACATCTTTGTGGTTTAATAGGGCCTATATCTTATTATAGTGCTTTAATGGCTGATATGTTCTGTCTTGTATGAGAGCCTTTTCCCTGTCTCTCCTCTGCACTACAGTGCGTATACAGGGTAAGACTTAAGAAACTCAGTAAGACTAATCTTAGCACATAGCAAAAGACAGGGCAAAAAGGAGTTTCAGAAGCGCTTCTTTTCCAGACCACCACCAGAACAAGTTTGTAAGAAGTAAATGAACACAAAGCACAGAGATATAATCTCCACAAGCTATATGTATGAAGTAACTCTCAACATGTTCTGAACATGTAGCACTTACCCAAGGTACAATCAGTCATAGCACGGTGACTTCCCAAACCCTCTAGATGGCTTCTCCATTATCCAAAATGAACTAAATCAATGCTTTTCTAAAGACAGGCTTGCTCACCTACATTGCCAAAGCACTAGAACACAGCCCACATCTTTACAGGGCACCAGGACAGTATGCTAGCTCTCAGGGAGTGGAATAAATAGAAGCTGACCTCATCCAGGTGATAACGAATGGGTTAGAGAAAGGAATGGATTCAGGTGTTGCTGGTGGTCCAAAACAAATACCTCCACCCAAACAGCTCATTATTCATCTGAAGCTCAGGTGCAAGTCATCAGCTCTGGAGTGGGTTCAACACTCTTTGCAATGAGCTGAGCTGCAGACTGGCTGGACATGTTTGGGGTTCACATAAGCACACCGGGTTCCTGCAGCTTTGCTCAGTTACAAAAGAGCCAAGTGCTCTCAGGCTTTTGTGCGACTGGGTCATCACGCTTTGGTCCCTAATGAAAGATGTTTTTTCTCTGCTTTGCAAACACCCTATTCTCAGCCTTTTATTGTTCTGCAGAAAGAGAAATGTGCCATAAAATGTGTGTAGGCAGGGTATCAATTTCTTTGTATTGATTTTTGAATAAAAGAATTGTTCATTTAATATTTTTGTTTGATTGCTTTATTAAATGTATTGATTTGCAGCCCCAGCTTACAGAAGAAATAGGATGCCCATGACTCATACCTATTCTCCAGCAAAAAAAACCCATTAGTTAATACATTATGCTAGGAATTACAGCTGCTGAGGGTTAATTATGATTAATTTGTTCCCTCCCTTAGAGTGGATTAAATTTAATATTTGCAAGTGTTTTAATCCCTTCTAGATAAAACAACTCTGAACTGTGCAGTACGGATATGTCATAAATTATGGTAGGGATAAGTCTGTTTTACTGAGGTTATGTTGCAAATGGCATGAAAAGATTAGTGTCAAGTAGTAGATTAACATTTCAGAGCTGTATCTACTGTGGTGGGATATGGAAATGAAAATATGCACACAATCAGATCAACACAAGCACTTTTAGAAAGGAAAGCTGGTATCATCACACGCAGTCTGCAGGCAAAGGAGCTTAGGTAGAGAAATGAACACCTTGGAGGCTGTCAGGGCCTGAATTTGGACCCTCAATCAGTTTGCTCTGTCATTCTCTCCCCGTTAAACGTACCCTGTGCAGGGGCACAAGCAGGAGCACCCAGATGTCCAGCCAGAGATGGCCCCTCTGCAAACAGGCACGTGTACAAATAGTCACAGATGGTACAGTGATCTCCCTGATCCAAACCCTGATATCAGAAAACTAAGTGGCCTTAGCATCAGCAAGGTGGTGGTGGCCTTAATGTGTGTAATGGTAAAGATGACTTCATGCAGGGCAATAAAACAGTGAAATGTAAGGTTTTAGGACACGTTGGTCAGTTTGCAAAGCAGAATATAAGCTGGTGTTTGAAATAGCTGGAAATTTGACTTAGACTGCTAAGGGAGCTCTACGTTCTGACACTCTTCATGAAAATGAAGTGCCTGAGTTACACTAATGCCTACTTTTCTAGTGTTCTTAATTAAAACCCCTTAGGTGCCAAGAAATGGGGGAATTCACAGCTATTTCTGCAATGTGCAGAGGTGGGCAGAGAGTGGGTAGAGTTAAAAATCACAAATGGAATGTGTGCTTTTGAAAGCCACACCGCGTATTTGCCAACCAAGTTATATGCTGAAAACAGCTCTGTGCATGGATATCTTAAACCAGAAGAGTTTTCCCCCTTCTGCTTCTGCTATTTGAAATATTTGCAATTGCTAAAAATTGCTAGAATTTTGGATAGGCGAATTCTGCTGGTGTAAAAGGTGATTCAGGCAGATGTTTAAGAAATCAGCATAAAAATGCTGGAGATGGAGCCTGCATCTTGTCATGTTTATTGAAGAATGCGGCGTGCACAAACCACAGCATTCATTTACAATTCTATTAAGTTAATAAATCTAATAAATGGACTGAGGAGAAGCAAAGAAGAGAGCAATGAGGGGTCAATAATGAAATCAAACACATCAGATGAGGAGTTTGTCAACAAGACTATTTAGTGTCATCCACACAATTATGTGCATTTCTAAGTGCCAGGGAACTCCAGCTCTGTTAGGAAACACCAAGAGCCGTGGCAAAGATGCATGGCTTTCACTGAGACAGGCTGCTCAGCTTTATTGAGGTATTTGGCTGTTTGCAGAATCCCTTATGCAAACAGAAATCGGGCAAAGGATGCTGAACTTGAACGTTGCATTCCCCACTCATCACCTGCACTGGGTACCACTCTGCAGACAGCAGTGCTGGGGGAGCCCCTTGCTTCTCTCCCGTGCTCCCAGAGCTCAGTTTAGCGGCTATTTCTAAGAACACAAGAGCCATTTTTACAACCACAGGTCACTCGGGGATATCTCAGTGCTTCCTGAGGCTTGTCCCAAACTCTTTTCCAAGATCAGGTTACATACATGGGTGCTGAACCAGCAAGCCTGGCTGTGGGAGGGGTGAATATTACCCCAGAGCACAGGGGCCTCACATCCCCAAGGCAGAGGAGCACAGGGCAAGCCATTCACCCACAGCAGGGCACATCATAGCAGCTTCTTCGTCTCCTCTGGACACCACAGCATGAACAGAAGGTGGGAGCTTTGCAGGAGCTGCTGCCAAAACCTCCATGGAGAGAAATGGTGTGGCTGTGTTCAAACACGTCCTTGCCTATGGGATACGTGCCTCAGTGGCCTTGCTATTTCTAAATCAATATAAAGCTTTTGGTTAAAAGAAATTGGAGTTTTACAGTGGCTTGATGTTATTCTGAGCCTGGTGTGCAGTGACCAGTGGCACAGACTGCAGAGCCTGATGATACTGGCATCACCGACAAGATGTCCCGTTTTCTTTCCACAAAAGCTATGATTCCTAAGGACCGATTTATTCACTTGACTCTCATAAAAAATAAAGAGAATTTAATTTTTTTCCTAATTTTGCTCCATTTGTTTTCTTTCCATCTGTCCCTAAGGATTTGATCTAAAAATACAAGAAGATCTAGTGTCGCCTAAGAGGGGAGAGGGACCCTGGCAAATGTTTCCATAGCTGTAGTAAAACAATACGCACCATCACCCATGGAGCTTATTCCCAACAAACTGACTGATTTATTCTTTATTTGCCCTGAATAAATGCAGCACATATATTGGCAAACATTTGCTTTAGAGCTACTGATTGATTTAGGGATAGAAAGCTCTTGATGAAAAGGGTTTGTGTGGGGAGCGCTGCTGAGGTGTCATTTTCCTAAAGGTTTCCATTTTCTGGGTGTTTTAAGGAGCTGTAGCCAAAATAAATGATTTTACTTGTGATGAGGGTGATTCTTTGGTTTGAGAGTATAGAAGATACAGTGATAGGAGAGTCATTGTGTGGTTTTGTGAATCAAACTTTAAACATACCTATAAATGAAGTCTTGGGATGTACGTTACACCAGTAGACAGGCAGGAAACCACGGGTGAGCACTCCTAAAGCCCTCAGCCAGAGGGTCATAGAATGGTTTGGGTTGGAAGAGACCTTAAAGCTCCTCCAGCTCCAACCCCTGCCACGGGCAAGGACCCCTTCCATAGAGCAGCTTGCTCCAAGCCCCTGTGTCCAACCTGGCCTTGAGCACTGCCAGGGATGGGGCAGCCACAGCTTCTCTGGGCACCCTGTGCCAGTATCACAGAGTCCCAGAGCAGATGCTCCTTGCAGAGCACAGAGCACACTGGGGATGTGGTGAAAAGCTGAACAGCTGCTGCCCGTGTTCAGTCTATTCTGTGGATAAACAAAGATTTAATGCTGCAGTACTGTTTAAACCAGCATCTTTGGAGTCGAACATATGTTTATACTCATTATGCATATGTTTATTAAAGCTGGTCATAATGTTTTGACAGAGAAGTCCAATGGAAAAAAGCAGTTTTGTCAGGACTGAAATGTTTCACTGGTTTATTTCAACTTCTTCTTCTCAGTAATAGTAAAATATTTAACTTCAAGGCAGTAAACATTTTGCTTTCATTTTCCTATTGCAGTAAAATATTAATATTTAGTATAATGCTTCCTTATTACCGGAGCAAAACGTTGCAGTGTTTCTCATTGAGCATTTTCAGGAATTTTCTTTACTAGAATTGGTCTTTTTAAACATCTTTTCTTCAGAATCAGGACTGTTTCCAACATTTCACCTGCCCTCTCCTGCAGGGAGTAATAGCAGCTTGGTAGCACCTCTACCTGTTCCAGCACACAAGAGAGAAGGGAACAACCCACTCCATAAGCCAAAGCCTTCTTGAAGTTATTTTCCCAGCTTGGAATAAACAGGTTTAGCAGCTCTGTGATTTTATCAGAAACCTCCTGCTCTGGGCTTTGTTTCTGAGACCAGCACTACTGAGTTACAGGGAAGTCAAAATGAAACACAGGCATCAACAAGACACATCCATTGCTGGCCATTGTGGGTTTTGAAGGAAAATAGTCTAAAATGTGAACCAAAGAGGCTCAGAAACCAGAAGGCAAACAAAAAGAGCCCAAATGTATCACTTCGAGAAGCCTTATGTTTTTTCTAAGTCAGTCTCATGATTTTTCTTGGCTTTGACAGAGTATTTCCAAGGATCACAGCCTGACAGCATTAGCATCTTCCTTCTGTTTCCCTCAGCGCAAGTTGCACTCCGGATTTCTCTCGGTACATGCTCCCTTTTCTGCTGTCTGGAGTCCTGTGACAGCCAAGTTCCCCTCTTCTGCTACTAGAAAAAGCCCATTTTACACAAACCCCAAGCTGCTCATTTTGCCCATATTCAAAGGGAAAACACCCACTATTTCTGTGCACTAAACTGTACCCCTTCACCAAGCCCTGACTCTAACAAAGGGTGGAAAAGCAGCCTCTGAGCCAGGGAGCAAAGGAAGGGCAGGATAAGGTGGTGGGAGCAGCACAAATGAAGGGAGCTCTGCAAGCACCGTGTGGAGGTCCTGCAATTGCCTTGCTTCGTTTTGAACAGCAATTGCTACGGAGTGCGTGGCTCTCACTTGATTTTTGCCTATGCATTAGACGGACGCCTCCAGTAAATACAGGATCAGGCTTTCTGAAGCAAGAGCTGTCTTTGTCCTCTTTTCCATAGCACCTCGCAGCGCAGAGCAAGCCACACGAGAGTGAGGAAAGCAAAACTAAGCGGTAAGTTAAGGTGCAAGCCCCAAAGGGTGACGAGGGCAGACAGCACAGGAACCTCCGCCTGCCCTTCAGGACCCCCAGCACGAAGACCCCCATAGTACTAGCACACACACAGCAGATCACCATTTAGATCCCAGGAAGATGAAGGATGCTTCCTAGAAATGATCAATTTGAAGACAATGGAGACAATAGCATGAGAAGCTTAGTGACTACAATACCTTGTACCTTAAAGGCTTTAAAAGCTGACTACTGCTGTTAGAAGAAACAAATAGGAGACCCAGTAAAGCTTTCTGCCTGCTGCTGTGTGCCCTTTATTGGCCATAACAGCCTTCCATTGAAACTACCAAACCCAATCTCGTTTTAGGCGCATCAGGGGAAGAAGAAAACCTTAAATACCACTTATCCCCACCTGCGGGGCCATTCCCAGGTGCCTGCACTGGCAATTCAAGTAGCTCTGCTGTGGCTCTCCTGCAGGACTATTAAAGCTGATGGGCCAGGAGCTGCTCCTTTTGTCTCCTAGGAAGGCTGCTGGTGATGAGAGGGTCTTCTTCCAACTCTAAGGAACACCTACGAAAAGTAAGTCCTTAAAGTTGTTATATCTTTGTACTGTTTTCCCGGTTTTGGAAGCAGTTTATGAGAGTCTAGCTCGGCTTTCTTTGTTCTTGGGCACCAATTCGCGTGCTTGGTGTTTTCTGTAGTATGTGAAGAGCAGAAGAAGTGGGTTTCTTTCTCTTTCGTTACTCTGTGATGAAAGAGCATGTCTGAGCTCTACAGAATGTAATATTCTCGGTTCGTCTGTGGTATTACTGTTTTCTGTGTGTTTTGTGCTTTCGTGAGGTTAAAGTCAGTCACAGGCTGCAATTGTTTCAGCTGCTGATGCTGTTTGTGCATTTGGGAAGAAAAAACAGCTTTGCAACTCTTATCTGCTTCTTAATTTTGCTAGAAGTGGAACGGAGCGTGCCCTAAACTGATTTATGGGCTGTGTTCGAGGGGAAAGCCTCCCTGAGTGTAGAGCATGTGAGGAAGTGAGCCGCAGCATGGGGCAGTCCTGCTTTGTTGCAGCACTGCAGTGGGTTTTCTCGCTTCCCTCTCCCAGGAGGAGGGAGGGATTTTGTATGTCAATGCAGTTGTTCCTATGAGAGTTAATGTTGGTGAAGTACCTCATAGGTTGTAACGTTCGAAGAGTTGGCTGCCTGAAGGTATTGGTGTGAGAATGAGAGTTGTACTGTATCAGGACTGGGAGAGCAACCTTTATCAATGACAGAAACTAGAGCTTTCCATAGTATATTTGTGCTCTTGCTAGGACAGTGGAATTTTAGTTCTGAAGCCAGTTACCAGCTGTGCAATGGGGTTTGGATGAGAAGGATTTTAGTAACCTGATAGCCTTGAATATAAAGTATTTTATTTTCCTTGCTTGAGGGTATATAAGTTGAAAGGTACCATATATAACTAAGCAGCTAAATTTAGGGATGTATACATACACACTACTTGCAAAACAGTGACTGTAATGGTGCTAGAACATGTGCCCTTGTATCCCTTTAGGGCTTACTTCCAGCTACTGGGCAAGTGTACTTTTTTAATCTGACCTCTTTGTCTTTCTCCTCTTTCCACCTTTGCCATATAAAACTTGGCTTGAGGAGCGTAGATCTCAATGGGGTTATTTCTACTGATTGCAGTGGGGTCTGGATCTGACCCAAGAGGAGGTTGAGCAGAATAGAATGGGTCCCCAGTGGGTATAGGGTATGAGTGACTTCCTCTCTTTCCTAGCAGTGAACAAAGCAGCCTTCTCACCTGCTTGTTTGTGCTCTTGCACTCCTGCAATTCAATGGCTATTGTCAAGCCCCAAGCCAGCAGCACGCAAGCCATGTATGAAACCCTGCAGATGGGGAAAAGCAGTGGATGTGTCTGCCTGGGAGCAGCTCTCCAGGTGGACCTTTGAGGCAGGAGCAAGCCCTGAGAACCAAATTCCCTATGTTGCTGCACTAGTGTCCTAGCAGAAATCTCAGCATTCATTTTGCTATCGTTTGGGGGGCAGGGTCCCTGTGTGGTGCAATCAGGATGCCAAAACTTTGTGCAATAATTGGAAGGAATGTTAAATTCGGGGCTTTTTTCATAATACTGAAATAAGGGAAAAAATCACTGCAAATGAGTGAACTGGATAGGCTTTCTGCAGGCTTCAGTTACCTTCTTGTTTTAGATCTCTCCTTGGAAAGGAGCTATTCCCTTTGGTTTGGGAGAGAAATTGCACTGTCAGGAGGGTACATGGCTTCCTGTAGCTATGCCAACACACTGAATGACAGAGCAGTCTGATCAAGTTGACTTAATTGAAATTGTGCATTGACAGCAGAGGGGATATATCTGCAGTGCTGCATGATTCAATTTGGAAATGATCCTGGCAGTGGGAATGTGTTCACTATCCAGACTGAGTGTTTGGTCAGGGTTCTGATAACCACCATAATAAATAGTTCATAGGCACAGCTTGCTAGAAGTAAATACTGACAGAAGGGTTCTCAGAACTTCCTTCTGGGTTCTGTGTTCAGACTGGTATTAAAACAGCTCTTCCTTTTAGTTCATGCTGGGGGATTACAGGTGTTGCCTGAAATAGCTGTTTCCTGCTAACCTGGGGGAGACTAATAGGATGCAGAAACATCACCGTGGCTGATTAAATCTGAGTGCAGTCTCCAAAGATTTACCCTCCTCTTCATCCACTTACTCCACATTTGGGACTGTCCTGATGCACGTTTGTCAGGGTACGTGGTTCTATGCGATGTTCCCTAACAGCTTTGCTGGCAAGGCATTGCATCTGTTAGAAAACCAAGCGTGTTGTTAGCAATTTGCATGTTCAAAATACTTCTAGTTAGAATTTAAATGACTTGAGTTTCAGAGATTTCACAGAAGGGCAGATTTTGAATTACAGTAGTTAAGATCAGTACTTCTCTAAACAACCTCTGATTATCTTCTTAATGCCACGTGAACATCATTTCGTGGCCTTGTTGCAGATTCCAGGAGTGTCAATGTTTCTAGTAAGCCCTATACTTATGAAAACACAAATATAGGTTTCTGTATGAGTGTACCTTTCCTTGCTTTACCCTACCAGGGGCTCAAGTACTTGTGGCCCATTATTTGCAAGGTAGGAAATCAATGAGTTCTTTGCTTTCTTACTTCTGTGTGCAGCAAAAAAAGTGCCAGGCTGAGGAGTCTGAAGATAGCCAACTGCTCACCTTTCCTTTAAAGGTCAGGATCCAATTCCCTATGCTGATGTGTTACCAGTATCCCCCTCTGACAAGGCTGCAAGTTGTTCACATCACGCAGTTATTTAGTGGTTGGGGCCTCTGAGGTTTCTAGTTATTGCTGCAGAATAGTAAAAGGTAAGACAAGGTGTTTCTAATGCTTTTTCTTATGCGTTCCCCCTCCTGCTGTTGGTGTGCATCACACAGGAGGTGATTTCCCAGGGTCAGGTATGCCAGGTGAATTGGGTTAGGCATTTAAGAGCACACTGATCGAGCTTTTCCCACTCCAGCAGTGCCCGGTGACCCCAACAAGACTCACCTGTGGATGTGAATGGCTGTTAACAACTGCAGAGTAGCCTGAAGTGAGCTGACCTCCCTTTTGCCTCTCCATGAGCTCCTTGGCTGTGCCCTTGAGGGCTTCTTAGGGGCTCACTCCACTCCCTTGCTCCAAGGCAGAGCTGCACTTGAAAGGAGCAGCAGAAGACTGTTGTGTGGCATCCTGTGATGTAAGTTAGGATGAGCAGGACCACACTGTGTTTGCAGGGGCTATTGCTTAGCCTGGGTGTAACAAAACACTCTTTAAGGCTTTCAGAATTGTGATTGACAGGAGTAAACTTGGGACCAGTGCATTTCAGTATACCTGTAAATGGGTTGTATAGCTGTCAGGTTTATACTATACATAGTTCACCATAAAAGAATACGTATTTGGTGTAGGATAAAGGTGCTAATATAATTGGCATGTTCTTGTAAGGAAATCAGTGATACTGGATCAAGAGGGCTCCTTCAGGTACAAAATAATGTAGTTAGCTCTTCTCCCTTGTGCATGAGGCTTCCAATTGCTGCACTGATTTAGTCCCTGTCAAAACCATCAAATCACAAGATAACTCTGACTGCATCTATCATGTCTGAGAGTAAATTGAGGCCTTTAGAAAACAAAACCATTATATACCAAGGTGCAGGCTAGCTTTATAGCCTTTCTTGTCTGGCATCTGCTGCAAAGGAACCTGGAGCACTCTTCCCTATTTCCCCATCTAGAGATGTGAGGCTCCTCTCTTATTAGAGGTGCTCTCTGCTGTTACTTCCAAACCCAATGAATCTATCCAAATAACCTCACATTCACCCCACTTTTAACCACCTGCTTTAGAAAGTTTTGGCATCTTATGACCATGCCAGGGCAATAAGAACCTAATGTTCCTGGAACGCTGCTGGTTCTCACTGTGATTTTCTGCCTTGGCCAGTTGTAGAGCTGGAAACCTTCTGAAAAATGGTATAAGATAAAAATGCTGAGGAATGAGTAACACTTGGTCTAATTTGCAGAAAGGCTGAATTAATGTGACCATCAATTTGGCTTTCTCCCAGTGGCATAGAAATTACTGCAGCATTTTTCACCCTCTACCATGTGGAGACCTCGGCTCAGCATGGAGAAGGATTCAAGAGCTGCTTCTCCATGTCAGAGGTTTGCCTTTTTCCTCTGTGATGGCATTTAAGGAATGAGGATTTGCTCGTGACTATCCAGGAGCCATGTCCAGTCCTCCAGTTTAACTCTGGTGTAATTCACTGATTTCTGTTTCGGAGCAAATTGGTAAATGTAAATGTTTTCACAGTGGTTTCGGTATGAACCTCTTAAGAATCACAAATCTGAGCCTATGCCTGCTGCTATTTTCTTCAGTTGTTTTCACAGTACTGTGGAACTCGTCACACCAGTTTTTCACACCTAACTTTAAGCCTCAGCATCTTAAAGTACAGCAGATGCGATGCTTTGCTGTGTGAGAGTATCACAGATCAATGCAATAAGCAAATACATCTTTTTTCCAAAAGAAATAAGGCCTGCAGAGTGGTCTCAAGATCTTTATCATGTAAATGACAGCTATGATGAATGGTTATGTGAAGAGAAAATGTTTTGCAGTAACTGTGCAGTCGTGTTTCTAGCACCACAGGCACGCTTGAGGTAGGGAAATAAGTGAATGTAAGCTAGTGGTTTAGAACAAAGCAGTGCTTTGCTGTGGGTAGCTGGTTAGTTATCTTTTCCTCATTAAAAAAAGGCTTGTTAAAAAGTAGATTTTTGAGTTCTTTGTAGTGGAAACCCAGCTATTTGTGCAGTACTTAGGTTGATGAGTAGTATTTTTTCAGCTCAATGTGTCAAACGTGGGTATAGAGAGGTACTCTGTGGACCTTTGTCACTGGAAATCTGCAGTCTTCATAATGGTTTGTGACTTGTGCAGCTGGCATGATGCTGGTGAAAGGATGGTGTTAAAAGCTATTTTCAGTGGGTTTCCTATGGCCAGGTTTTGCTGATGGACATATTGTCTCTTCAGGGATGGAATCTGGAGCATCACTGCCTTGATCATCTGGAGAATGATCAGTGACGCACAAAACTGGAGGATCCTGTTAGCTTCTCTATAATAAACTCCTGATATTTTGGCCATGATACACCATCCTGATCATAAGAGCATCTAACAAATAGTAGAATTAGAGCCTGGGCAAGCATAGGTGAAGGCTAGAGAACACTTTGGGAAACAAGAGCATCTTTTCATTAAATTAAAAACAAGTATCCTCTTCTAAAAATAATAAAGGATTTATAGAATGGTTTCATTTGTTTCCAGCTTTTCCATGGCCTTATTTTAACCATTTGACATAAACCAGATTCACTTTGAGTGTATGGATTCGTGGATGATTCATCTCAATTCTGGTTTGAGAACACAAAGCTTGATGTAATTGTGTGGAGAGTCTGGGTAAACCTCAGGTCTGGCTGAATCAGAGCAATGTGTCTAGGTAAATGTAACTCAAATAGGAAAAATCAAAGTATCATCTATGCATTCCCATCAATGCTTAGAATGGTATATTGGTTTCCCCCCTAGCTTTTATAAATCTGTATTGGTTGTGTATATATATGGTTTATTTTCAGATACCTGGATGACATAGACTAAACATGCATGCTGAGAGGATGATGTGCACTGTGGTAACTCACTGTGTAAAACAGAGGTGTTGGTAACAAAAGCATAAATAGCTGAAAGTTGTATCAGCAAGTTAAATAAAGATACTACCCTTAAATACGGCCCTTTCTGCTGCTTATCTAACTTGGTTAAGTGAAGTTTAGCCAGTTTTTAGGCAGCACGTTGCCACTTTTTCAGCACAGGGCTCTTTGACCAGTAGGAATTGCTATGATGAAGTACATCTGATCTCTTTCATTTAAGCTTTTCATAGGTTAGAATGAAAACTTATTCCCAATACCTGCAGGAATAGATCTATTTATCAAAGACTTGTGTGGCTTTGTTCTTCCATGACCTTCAGTCCAGCAGCTGGGCAGTGGCTGGACTCAATCTTAAGTCTTTTCCAGGCTGAATTGCTTTCTTTTCCTTCCAGACACATAAAGAGATCTTCTTGGACGTGGAAGGTTGTCTCAGAACAAAAGCAAAGTGCTTCTGTTTTACAGTGGCGGTCTGCATAACAAACTGAGAAGGAAAGCAAGACATGAGCAGTTGCAGATGGAAACATGACTAGGGATGTAACTGAGACCGTCTGACCTGTGCTCTCTGCAGATTTGTTTGGTTTACCTCAAATCATTACCTATCTATATATTGCACTGTGGAGAGAAACGGATTCAAGGTCAGATGCTGATGGAGGTGACATCTATTTTTAACCAGCACAGATGGCATGGCCTCCCTGTCCAGTGCTCTTCTCCCTGCATGTAAGCTCAGGACTCCTTTGGACTGTAACCCTGGCAGTGCGTGGACCGAGTGCTGCATGTTCGCTCTCAGCCCAGCCTGTGCCAGGGTGGGAAGTGGGGGCACTGGGGAGCATGGACACTTGCTAGCCACAGACATTTGTGTAGGCCTCTCAGAAATGAATGAAGCTGCATTATTGATTAGTTTTCCCCCCTCTTTAATGTGTATCAGTTGGTAGCTCTGGGACTTGATTCGTCTCTTGTCTAAAAGCACTTTCTAGAACGTACCCTAAATAGTTCAAAGGGAAATGAATATGCACAAGAGCATTTTGTAGTTCAGGTTCTTTGGGCTTTCTGAAAAGGAGTAAAAGGCTTTTAATTTCTTTTCCCTCTGTTCTGCTCCCTTTCAGCCAGTGTTAATTGTACAGCATGTTGAGTTAGAGCTGTCCCTCAAAGCTACTGCACAAGGCATTTTATGGATGGCGCTATTGATTTCTGCAGTAGTGGCTATGACTGATGTCCAGATAATGAATGTAATGCTGCTGATCAAAAGATGTTTGTTTTTCTTTAACCCTTTACAGGCTCATGCTATGCCTGCTCAAGAAAAGGTGTTAAATGTGAGATTTGCTTTCTGGGCCAGTGTAAGAGAACACCCTGTACAGCTCGCTGGTGTATTTAAAGAGCACTTCATGCTCGGTGGAGAGTACATGGTGCTTGTCAGTGATTAGCAGTGTATAGTGTTACAGGTGGGATTTCACTGGAGGAAATTCTACAGCAGGATAAAAGAAAGCTTTTTATCCATTTAATGTGGGGAACATAGCAAGCTTTCATTAAAACATTGCTAGTCAAATGACAACAGTTTGCTCCCTACAGTTACTTCGTGGCTGTGGTCAAGGTTGTAAAACATTGGAAGTTTGAGTATTTTTCAGGTCCTGTTCTGACTTTTTGTAATAAACTCTTTAAATTCTCAGCACACTTAGGGCTTCTTCAGAGGCCAATTAGAACTAGGTATCAGTCTAGTTCAATTTGCACTACTGGAAGCTACTGCTGTAAGTACAGCAAAGGGATGCTGCAGAGAAAATTGGTTTAAGAAAGCAAAGATGGGACTAATACAATGACAGGAAGAACAAAAGTAATTGGTAAAGGGTGGATGCACAGAACTAAAAGATATTTAAGAGAACAGTTGGAAACTTGTAACTTCATTATCTATTGGGATTAGTTGTATGGATGACCTGTCCTGTTCCCTTGATGCTTGTCTCAGGACCAGAAACTGACTGCTGTATCATGGTAGATATAAAGTGTTTGTGCTGGATTCCCTGAAGACATGGGATTGGAACTGATCCTGCCCTATTTTGGCTTGTAACAACTGGTCTGAAAAATGAAATCCGCAGGATTTCTTCTCTTGGAATGGAAAATATGTTTGAGATGCTTGGAAACAAACTGTTCAATTTAAGCTGTCCATCCCTGTGCACCACTTACTCAGCTCATTTGTCTTCATCTCAACATGAGTGCTAATTTATCATAGGGAGGCCCAGTAAGATTTCTCCCTGGATGTGAAGGATGACAGGGAGGAATAGAGAGCACTGAGAGCTGTTTGCTGCAGCAGTGCACTTGGTTAGCATCGATGGCTGATGCCGATGTCTCTTATGCTGGGAACACAATTCCAAAGCTGGGAGTTGGGAAAATTTAAATACATGGGAGGGGAATACCCCCCCCCCCGGTTTTATTAACATGTGCATTCGGTATCTATATAAAATATCCCTGTATAAAAGGAATAGCTCAACTGAATTACCCAAATTTTACTGGGTTCAGTGCTGTTAAATTCTGCCCAAAACTGACTGTTCAGTTCTTGTATGGAGCAGTCAGCTTCAGAAAGCATTTTGTTCTCTGAAACTAAAGCAGGGTTTCTGCCTCTTACCACCGGCATCTTGTATCTGCAAAGTTACACTGAAAATGTCAACTTCAGTTTAAAAGTAGATCAAGTTAATAACATCATCTATTTGCCAGGTAGAGAAACTCGGTGTGAGCCGAGTACTGCTTAACATGATTTTCTTCAGTAGGTCAGAAGAGGTCAGGCTGGGACTAAGGGAGCTTGCAGAGTCAGCCTTGGGCTGTAGTTGTCAGGCTGTATAGCTGGGACATGGCTGTGTATAGCAAGTGGAATTAACTCCCACCATCAAGTATGCATCCTGAATGTCTTGAGGGCAGGAATGTTCAGCTTTGGAAATGGGTGATCACTTTAGTATTTATGAAACATAATTGTAAAATATGAATGTTTTGGAGACTCGCACCCTGAGGTTTTCTCTTCTAACCATGTTCTGGATGCTTTTGTCAATATGCCAGTGTGATGAATGGGATATCTGGTTTGCAATTCACTTGAAACCATTAGTTTCCTGCTTGCCATTTCACTGAGCCAAAAGTGCATTGGTTTCATCAGACTGGCTTTCCAACCAGAAATGCTGTTAGGTAACTTGTTTGTACACTTAAAACTACAAGGAAAAGCACTGCAAGAAGACTGATGTTTTATATGCCTTATCTTCATTTTTCAATTCAGGCTGTGCTTTTTCCTCCCTTAAAATCCCTAAAATCCATTGACAACAGTGGGGATGGAGTCATTGGAATACCGTAAGCAGAGATGTTTTCAAGTGTATGCACTTCACTAAGGCTGGCTCATGTGAGCGAGTGTGCCAATGCTGCTAGATTCTAGGAATTTTCTCTCTATCAGATTTTATAAGTCCTTGGGCCTTCACCATGTAAGTTGAAGGTCTGAAATTCAAGGAAAGAATGAAGTTAGAGCATTTATAGCACAGGACTGATGTGGCTGTTACTTGGAAATTACTCAACAGATAGCACTGCAGTAGGAACAGAACTAAGGCTGTCTCATGCACAAAGCTCAAACTGAATTCCCCCTGCCAAAGCTTAAACAAAGTCAAGTTGATGTGACATTAACCAGGATTTGTTTTCAACATGTGTAAAGGACCATCTTGTTTAACACTGACTTATCTCAGGGAGGGAGATCTGCTGAAACGTTTTCCTCTGTAGAGACCTTGCTGCTGATGTGAAGTGCTGGCAGGAGCTAAAGGTTGTTTCCTATCAAATTTAACTGTCTTCTCAGAACAGGCTTAGAAAAAGGGCTCTCTGAAAATGTGGCAGGTTTTGGTTCCCATTCATGTCGCAAGCAGAGCTGGATAAGCAGCAGGAGTATTTGCCTTGGACTCTCATCTGTAAAGATAACTTGAAAGCCTGTGGCTACGGGTACCTAGTAAAACGTTGCTTATGATGCCACAACGGATTAGTTGCAGAACAGTTGATTCTTCCTCCAAATATCCCTTCTTTGTGAAATCTTTCTAGGAATCACGGGAGGGTTGACTTCCAAGAGCAGTATCAATTTGTGTTGTAGTCAAGTCCTTGAAATATCTATGTGGGGAAAATAATTTTCTTTAGTTTTACTTCTTCAAGATCTCAATTTTGTAAATAAAGGAGTCTTCCACTGAGCCCTTTCCAGCATTAACAGCACTACAGAGCTGGTTACTTTCTTTAAACATCTGGATCTGAACCTAAGACCTCATTAGTAATAACTCTGTCTAAACTGCATTACAACTTACTCAGAGCAAGGAGGATTTATCTTGCTTTAATGCAACTAAAAGAATAGGCTATTGCTACTTGACAGATAATGAACCAGTAAAACCTCTCAAAACCAATATATTACCTGATGATTCTTTGCTGTGGAGCTGGCTTTGCCCGGTGACACTCTCCAGCTGTGGAGGAGGTTGAGCTATAGCCTTTTGATTCTCTTTTTGCTTTTTCCCCACTTTATCTCAATGTGGAAGGCAAACAGGAGGGGAGAATTTCAGGTCCATTACTTATGGACCTTATCCAGCTGTTAATCGCCTACAGAATGGTGGCTCATGGAGGTACAAATGAGACTGGGGATTCTTGTGTCTGGCACTGGTGTGGATGAGATGCAGCCCTGTTCTGGAAAGGGCAGAGAATTCTTATGGCAAATGGAGCTTGATCATGATTAAAGATGCCTCCCAGCAACATCTGGTGATTGCAGATTGGCCTATTTGACCCCAACCTCTCCATCTGTGCCTTGTGTTTTTGCAAGAAGTTAATACTGCTGAAGGAGGGCTATTGGAAGTGTAAGTGGGTTGTTTCTCTGCAGCCGTCAGGCCTGTTAACTCAATGCTTGGCATATTAAATCACTTTAAGCTACATGAAGGTCAGTATGGTGTACCTTCATCGCTGTCTCTTACTCTTGTAAGAGACAATAACCCTCCCAAGACAAACGTATGAACTGAGCATCTCTTTGCATATCCCTTGCAGCAAACAATTAACACATTGGTAATTAGTCATACTTTAGTAATTACCAGTGCACACCACTGACGGAAACCCTAAGAAAGAATGGTGAGATGACAACTCTTTTGGCTTGATACAGCCACTTGTATTTGCTGTGTGTGCTTGTAATAGAGTTGGATCTGCATGGTAGTGCTCAGATTTAAGTCCTCTCCACTCCTGGATTTGACTGGGGGTGGGGGGGAAGGGTTAGCACAAACAATTTGTGAGGCTCCTGGCCTTCTCCAAGCCTAAACTTGCCTGTTTCAGCAGGTAAGAGTCCAAGGACCTTGATAAGTTAGTTTGCTTTTTAATATATGTAAGTTATATCCTTCAGAGCTATTAACTGACCATTATAGAATGCTACAGCCATTAACTTAGAATAAATATTGATACAGGGCATCTGTTTAACCTGTCAGTTGGTCACAGAGTATTCTGGGTCCTGTGAAACGTGTGTGATGGGAGATTCACTTCTTACTCTTCCTCAGATGCAGTTTGGGCTTCTGAAGCATTTATGTCATGCTTTGCCACCAGTCTGTAGTGTCCGTCAGAAAGTGCAGGGCGACCTTTCTGTCACTGCTTAAGGAGGCTTTGAGCTTTATAGCATCTTCCATCTGAGCTCCCCAGTCACATTGTGAAGATGACGTAAAGCCTCGTGGCAGTTTCAGCACACAGCCACTCCTTAAGGTCATGAAAATAACCTGGCTATAAGTCCTTAGTGTGCTTAGTGTGCAAAGGGATGTTACTGCAGACTCATAGGGGTAGCATGTTAAGATAAAGGCTTGACAACATCACTTTCTACTCCTCCTAATACTGTAATCCCTACTGGGAATATCTCCTTAGGACATGTAGGAACTGCTATATAAATGGCAGAAGGTACCGCTTGCTCCTGACTGTACAACTTCACTTGAGGGTTAGGCTGGAATATGATGAGAACATTCTTGTCCAAGCAGAGATAGCTGTAATAACAACAATGACAGCAAAGGCTGAGTTTGGCAGAGGAGCTGGTGTATAACATAAATGTTCTTTTCTTTCAATGGCTGTTTGCCAAAGACTGAACAAAGTGTTCATTAATATTTTTTTGCATATATTTTTGCTTCAAGTTAATTTTTTTCTTTCATATTTTGATAAAAGCCAGAGATTCCATGTTATGTTGTGAATATGGATTTGTAGCCAGCAGCTATGTGGAAAAATCAATACATTCCCAGTTCACTCCCAGGTGTTTCTGCTAACTGAGAGGGCAGGATAACTCTGCTGCCAGGAATGTATTCTGCTGCCTGCTGATTAAAATGAATGGGGGCAAAATGGCTAAAATCTACTGTAAATTGAAGAATAATTGTTTGTTTGGGTTATTTATTGCGTGAATTAATCAGTTAAGTAAAAATGCTCCCAAATGAGAAAGTATCAGGAATGCAAGAAGAACTAATTGCTCAGAGTGAAAGCTGCCCATCAAGAGTCCTGCTGGACTTGTTGCACACCTTTCATAACCCATGTAAATATAGACACTGTGAGAGACCAGTGATGAATAACCCACCCTGAAATGATACTCAGTGCTCAGCTACCTGTCTGCAACCGAGTCTTCTAATGGCAAACATGTGAAGTGTGTTTACTGAAGGAGCGATGTGAAGTGATAGCGAAGTGCGTAACAAAGCCGAGAAGAGGACAGAAATAACAATGGGAGTCTTCTGAAAGCTGCAGACTGAGCCTCTGCTCAAGAAATCCCTGCAAAACTAAGTGATAACGTTTGTGTTGTGATTGCGGGTTTCATCTTGGGCATGATGAGTTGGGATATTTGCCTCTAAGTCTCGGAGCCAAAGGCAGTGTATAGCTGGATTTAAAACAGGCGGCGCTGTGAAAGGCTCTAGAACTCTCCGTTGCATGCTGTCACACCTTGGAAAATATGCCAGTTAGTTAATTAGTAGATGACAAATTAAATATTTGCTAAGTGAAATGGGAGGCAGTTGTGTTAGCAAGCTGCCCGGAATTCTCCTTTGAGATAATTTGGGTTATGATGCATCAGCAGGGCTAGGTATAGACAGCTCATGTTTCATGGGGTGGAAAAACCATAAATCCAGTGTTCTCCCTTCCCAAAAGACTTCATCCAGCTGCCAATGTCACCAATAGGATTCTATCAGCCCTGGCTATGATTACCAAAGTGCTAGCTGAAATCACTGGGAGGCTGAAGTTCAGTTCTGTGCCCTCAGCATCTTGTGGCTGGAAACTGCTCACCTAAGGCTCAGCAACACCTGAACTTAAATTTTTTTAGAGCCTGTTGAATTACATGTTTTCTCCTAGAAATAATAGTTTAAAACAAATGTTATATCTGAATGTCCATTCTCCTTCATCCACAGCAGAGCAGTAACATGGTCTTTGCTGAGCAAAGCTGCTGCATGCTGGACTCGTATCCAGCAGCACTTCATAAAAGCAATAAAAACCCTCATGGAGGGTAAGTCAGGACCCCATTTAACTACTGTTACGCTTTAGATGAAGCAGAAAACATCAAACAGTTCAAAACTATTTAATGTGTGGGCAAATTGATGCTGTTTGTTTTGATCTCAGTAGCTCTGAGTGCGTAAAAACAAGGCTGTATTGGTGGTGGGTCAGGGTGGGCTGTTCAGATCTGTGCTGCACAAGCCCCAAAGCCCTAAGCTTTGTCCTGTCCTGCAGGCAGTATTACACTTGCAAAGCTGTCCCTTTACACTGCAGCAAATGGGATCAGAGCACTGCCCAGCACCTGAAACTGATAAAGCTCTGAAGATTTGTTACCTGTCTTCCTGCCCCTTCATAGAGTTGATGTCTGTCTTTTTATCTCCATGGGTTGTACAGTGTCTTTGCAAGTGAATCTAACTCATGGCTTACTCTGGATTTAAGATCAAAGCTAATGACTTGTTCTGACATTGCTGTCTCTTGCTGAGCTTAGTTTTGAATACCCTGATGGTTGTTTTTCTGTGAGTCTTGAATAAATCAACTGGTGTCGAGCAGAAGTACGGAAAGAGGTTGTGAAAGGGAGAGCGAAGAATTGAAATCTGTCCTGGAGAACGTCACTGCTGATGACAGAGCTTAAGGGCAGCTTTAGCAGGTCTGATAGCCCCTCTAATTTATGGAAGGGGCAACACAAACAAAGCCTTCTTCATTTGAAAGCACTTTTCAGTGTCTACTCAAATGAGTAAAGAGGGTGAGATTCAGTCCAGGGTTTTATCAGCCTTTACTGACTTAGATCCTCTGATTCTATAGTAATGCTGCAAGGCTGCACTGGAAAGATAGGAAGTGAGTAAAGAGATTTTCTACATGGACAATTAGAAAGTATTTTTGTCTTAAACTTTGGTCTCTTTTCCCTGTTTTTGGAAGGAGCCCATGAGCTCTAAAATGCAAGAGAAATGTCTGTTAAAAGAGGTCATATTGTTGACATCCGTGGTCATCATCGCCCATCTGATTTACTGTCACAGGAGGGTTAGTCCTGAACCAAAATAACTGGATCTGTGGGAAAGCTTTAAAAGGAGTCCTGTGTTCATGTGGCTGCTTAGGGAAGAGCCCGTTGGTGCTGAGTAAGGCTAAAGAGGGAGAGCAGTTTAGTTTCACTTTTTCTTTTTCTCAAGGAGGGGAAGGAACAAGTCTGTGTTTCTCAGTGTGTCAAAGGAGCACTTGTGTGCTCGCAGTGACTGATGGAGATGGAGCTGTGGGAGTCTGTTACAGTAGGAAAAGGATTGATGCTTCCAAACAGATGCCCAGGAGCTTTTCCTTGACTGTGCCAGAAGCCGGTTCCCAGCTGAGATCCCAGGAACTGGGGTCACTGGCAAAGGGTAAATTCCAGAGGTTATACCCACAGTAACATTCCAGGAGCTTGATGGGTACAGAATCATAGAATGGTTTGGGAAGGACCTTAAGATCCTTTTTGGCCTCTTACCCCTTTTTGGCTTCTACTGAATGATCCAAATCGGATTGGAAAGCTGCAAGGGCTTTTAATACCCTGTCAATCAAGTTGCCCTTTCATTTTATAATCCACAGAGCCCGTAAAGATAGCACAAGAATAACGCAGGCAGAGAGCACTGGCCAGTGTGCTCTCAGTGCTTACATGGCTGCTTGAATTTATGCTCTGGTACAGCACATACTATTTGTCATTTACAGAGCTCCACACTGTACAATGCTCCTGCCCTTGTTCTGTTGTTACTGTGTAAAATCAATCTGCTTATTTTACCACAGCTGCTTGGACTTTGCAAACTAACGTTTAGAGGACTTCACCAGACAGGGTTTTATTGTAGCGGCTTCAATTTCTATTAAATTTGCAAGATGTGTTTAAAATGAAGAGTGCGAGGCTATAGAAATTATCCAGAGAAAGGGGAAAATGCTTTGACATTTTCTATTTAGCTTATAAAAAGGATTGAGTAGTAATTTAAATGTAGTTGCTTTCCCTTACCAGCGAGGATTTTGGTACTCAAAGGGCTTTTTAGTCTGCCAGAAAATACATAGTATTTCATTGGAAGCTGAAGCCATACAAATTGAAATTAGAGGCTGGGAACGTTTTTAACACAATTTATTGATCATATTCTGGAACAAATTGCCAAGGGCAATGAAGATGCTCAGAGGTTCAGAACCTATTACCCTAAGAGTAGACTATATATTAGCTAAACAGTAGCTTAGGCTTAGTCAAACCCAAGTATATTATTCTGCACAATGGGTGACTCATTGCAGCTCAGTCTTCTGATACACAGATTAAATTTGAGCTTGCTTTTAGAATCATAGAGTAGTCATGGTTGGAAAGGACCTTAAGATCATCCAGTTCCAACCCCCCTGCCATGGGCAGGGACACCTCATACTAAACCATCTCACCCAAGGCTCTGTCCAACCTGGCCTTGAGCACTGCCAGGGATGGAGCATTCACAACCTCCCTGGACAACCCATTCCAGTGCCTCAGCACCCTCACAGGAAAGAATTTCTTTCTTATACCAAATCTAAACTTCCCCTATTTAAGTTTGAGCCCGTTACCCCTTGTCCTGTCACTACAGTCCCTAATGAAGAGTCCCTCTCCAGCATCCCTATAGCCCCCCTTCAGACACTGGAAGCTGCTATGAGGTCTCCGTGCAGCCTTCTCTTCTCCAGGCTGAACAGCCCCAACTTCCTCAGCCTATCCTCCTACAGGAGGTGCTCCAGTCCCCTGATCATCCTCATGGCCTCCTCTGGACTTGTTCCAACAGTTCCATGTCCTTTTTATGCTGAGGACACCAGAACTGCACACAATGCTCCAGGTGAGGTCTCGCAAGAGCAGGGTAGAGGGGCAGGATCACCTCCTTTGGACCTGCTGGTCATGCTTTTCTGAATAGAAATCCCATGGCTATTACCAAGCAAATCCTACCTGAGCCAGGCTTGGCAGGCATGCTTTGAAAAGCTCTTGGGTTTCTCTTCCTGGTCCTGCCTCCTCTAAGTTACAGCTTTGCTTTATACAAGTACTTGTACATAATGTGCATGCAAATACATAACATGGGTGAAGGAGGCTTTCAGTGGCTTTCAGTGGCTGATAAGGAGCGTAACCATATGCACTGATTATGCAGAACATGAAAGATCTCTCTTGTAACATGAAGGTTTAGATAGAGGAAGGAAAATCCTTTTACAGAAGGATTCTGCATATTCTGCTTGGTACTAAAAGGGAGGTGTGATGTGATAAGGGGTAGTGTTTCTGTGACTAAAGACTATTTAATTCTATCAGTTTAACATAGCCATTTACTGTGATGCTTTGGTAAAAATTAGCACTTAATTTCTTGAGTAACGACTTCTTGAAATCCACTTAATTTTCTTCCTCCTTGCCCACATCATTGAACACAGTTATTAATTATATTTAATATCTACTGTCCAATGTGTCTGATTCCCTAACAAATGTAACAGAGCATTTATCAGGGACATTGTTAGAGTCTCTGCCATAGTTAATATTATGGGTTAAATTCCTTACGCTGTCTTTGGGTCAGTGCAACACAGTTTGAAATATTGAGTGGGATCTGAGATAAATGATTGCCTTCAACTCTTTTTGCCTGGCTGAGTTGTCATATTTCCTGGAAACACGATATTAACTTATAATTCAAGATCTCAGCACATCAGTGCGAGTTGAACTCTTTCCTTTCCCCCCTGAAACACCGGAGTTCATGCAGTCATCAAGTCCTTTTTGCTCTGGCATCTAAATGAAAAGCCTGATGAATTTTTCTGTTGAACTAAGAGCAAGTTTAATGTGCTCTGATGTCATGCACTGAAAATGCTCTGTTGTGGATGAGATCCTGTCTGTAAAACGCTTTAAGGGGCAGTACTATGCGTGCCACACAGGGCATGATGCTTCACTCAAAGGGAAAAAGTCAGCCAAGCCTTGGCTGGGAATCAAGTTGCAAGCAAAGCAATAACCCCTCTGCCATCCAGCACAGCACCCACTCAGCCTCACCAGTCTAATAGTGTTAATCCCATTAAATCAAACTTGTTTGGTAGGGAAGCTAGTGCTTTGTACAGCTGCTGACAGAAATGGTGAGTACTCTTGAGGTGGCAGGGCTATTGGGGTTGAGCATCTGGCTGCGATGCTCTGCAGTGGAAGTGCACTTCAAGTGCTTCAGCAGTGGAGTGGACACTTGGTGCAGTGCTCCTGGCTGCTGTTTCCATCACTGATGCTGCTTTTCCAGGTAGAATGCAGTTCACAACATTCCTCATTGGGTGCCCAGGATGGGAAGGGCTCCTGTTGCACTTTCATCACCTCCCTCACCTATGTGTGTTGCCTTAAGGTAACTCTGAAGCTTGGCACCAGACAGGATATTTCATGTTTAACTTCTAGGAATTGCCTGTGAAGCCAAGCTGCTCTCATTTTAAGGCTAGGTTTTCTCTGTAGTAAATCAGAACACGGAACTACTTCCCCATAGCTTTTTGTTTGTGATTAAACAAACCAAATGGCGAAAATGTTTGCTCTGTAGCATAGCAACAAATAAATGGGCTGTTTAGCAACATAACTGAAACTGATCCTTAGAAATAATACTTCTTTTCCCATGTGAAGAGGTGGTGTTGGAGGCACCTCTCTAGATGGGGTAATGCTCCTGTGGTTAGATATAGCATAATAAACCAACAAATGCAGAGCTCTGATTCTTCTCTGGCTTGCCTGCTGCTCTGGTCCATGGCCTTGGCTGGCTTTGTTTCTCTGTATCTGTCCTCATCCTTCTTTTGGAGTGCTTTAGCCTCCTTTTAGGATCAAATAATAGCCTGTCAGAAAGCAAAGGCAGTGGAAAAGCTTTCCATAGCCATTGGTTCTTGGTGCTGTATTTCAAGGAGCTTGTAACCACAAGTGGATCTTGGCTTCCTGTTTTTCATTGTAATCATTTTGAACTGGTCTTCTGTGGAGCAGCGGGGCTTGTGGATGAGCAGGAGCATGAGGCTGGTGCGAGGGCTTGGGTTTCTCAGAATTGTATAATGTGCAGGGAAATTTCTAACTAGGATTTAATGGGAAGATGGGAAGTTCCAGTGTATCAAAACACCTGGAAGTCCCGGATGCCAGTAAGCAGATGTTTTGCATCAGTCAGCTATTGCCAGGACAAGGACATAATCCTTTATCAGTGACTTAGATTTCCTATGGCTCTCTTGCTGTGAGTGTTAAAGGGCTTGTTGTCAGTGACACTTCACACTGTTTTCAGCTGGGGCTTGTGCTGCCTTTGAAAGCCAGCACTGGATGATCCCTCAGATGCCTGCTGCAGCTTTGCACCCTCGGCTCATAGTCTGTGTGCTTTGCTATGGGAGTGGACACTGGTTCTCCAGGGCAGTCACAACTTTCCCTGCTTTTTCTTTATTCTACTCCTATGTGAAAGTTATAGAAGTGAAATAGAAACAGGTTTCTTGCTGTGTCAAGAGAAGTGAATGAAAATTCCAAGCAAAGCATCTTATAGAACCCCAGGCTGGGATTTCTTTCTGCAGGTGGGCGTTTTCACTGCTTGCCACTGATTCAGCTCACTTTAGGTGCAGTGAGGTGTTTGTAAGGCCTTACAGAAGTAGGAACAGGTAAGCAAGGTGGGAAGGCAGGAAAAGCCTCTGTGTTTGACCTACATTCTCATTCTGCCCATTCAGAGCTTGCACTTGGAACATGGTGAGTGGAACACTTTAATGTAATTCAAAGCTTTCCTCCCCGATCAAACCTGATTACTGGGTGTGCACTTCATGTCATGGCTCTGTAAGAACTGGAACAGCACAGGCTGTTCAGGACTGCTTTTTTCTACAACATATATAATGGAATTATTCCTTTTAACAAGTGAAACCCCCGTTTTATTGAAGAGGGGGTTGTGTTTTACAAAAGCTTGGGTGCGCAGTTAAATGCATCCATTTAAGCAAGCCAATCACAAGTTTGTTCTAGAGAGGTTTTTAGTTATTGATAATCACTGGCCACCTTTGTTTTTCCATTATTCCAAAGGCACATTTTTTCCCTCTTCCTTTTGGAAAACACAGGGTGCTCGATAAAACCAAATTATGCAATCAGATGCGTGCAGAGTGGAAGCTTTCTAGGCAGATCCCCTGGGAACCGAATGATGGTTGGGTATCTCTTTATCTTTCTCCTGAAGTACGTTTTCTGGAATGAAAATAGTGCTGGGACAGATAGTGCCCTTTTGGCAGGAAAAAGCAGATACAACCTTTTTCCACAAGCAGGTTTGAGCTTGGAGAAGATGGGGTTGAAGTTATACTCAGCTGTAGCTTTATTGAACATGCTGCCAGCACCCAGCTGCAGGGGCACAGCACCAAGCAGAGGCTTAATAACAGTTCCCAAATACATTGCTAAAAACAGCAGGGGATTAAGCTAAGATCCTTTACCTCAAAGGTATCTCCAGAGCTAAGGGTTACCAGCCAGGCTGCATGAACTGTTCTGATAACAGTTCAGTTCAAGGCTCTGAATCTGCTTGGGGATTTCTTGTATTCCACTTTGGTTTTGATATTGAATGGGTTTTCATTGTCTTTTCACTGTTTCCCAAATGAACTCCTGAAACTTTCCATTGCTACAAATAACTAAACAGCATTTTTTTTCTGAAAGCTCTTTGCTTTTGTTCTCATTTAGGCTTCCTTTCCCATGAAGGGTACGGTCAGGTCATTTTTGGAGGGCCCTTTCATCTATGAGTGTATGATTTTTGTGCTAGCCAAAGTTCTTTGTCAGTTTTTACCTGAATGTGTCAATAGCTTTGATCAAGGCCAGCTCTTTCTTGTAACTTACCCAGCTCTAGGCTGCAGTAATTAATGTGGAGATGAAGTAAATCAGTAGCACAGATGTCTTCCGAGTTCCTTGCCATCACTGGGGTTATTTGCCCTTCCTGGGCAAGCTTCAGCAGGACTGGCATTCATTTGTCATCAAGAGCAAATTTACCGTCTCTGTTTGGGGCTGGAAATCCGGTGTGGGTTTGCAATGACAGGGATTCCTGCATTTCCTGGGGTTGATTTGGCAGGAAACTCCATCATTTACTACCGTGCTGTTACTCTGGCCTTCTGTGTCAACCTGAATGAACTGGAGTGTGAAAGTGCAAGCTTTGACTTCAGGATTAATAACCCAACTCTGTATTATTACTGTGTGCTGTGCTCTTGCCCACTGTTCACCTGGATTGCAAGGCAATTGCTGGCTTCTGAGGCTCTTGAGTAGAATTACTATAGCTTTTTCTTTTAACTCTGTAGTGCAAGAAGCAGATGAAAGTCTCAGTCTCTCCAGCTTCTTTATTGCTCTAATTTATAGAACCCGATTCATCCTTTGTCCATTACCTTAATACTAACTTAAAAGCAGTAGGAATCAAGAGGTAGACAGTGTTTTGCATGGACAAAAGGGGAATCCATCCATTTAAGCTTCCCAAGTGTTTTGTCGGTGTGAAAAACACTGGTGAGCCCCTGGTCCAGGGTAATGCCCTGTGTTCTGTGAAATCCTGCTGTTCCTATTCCAGCCTTCTTATAGAAAATGGATTTGGGAATGATAGATGAGGATGGAAAGCTCTTTCCTACCTCTGTGTTCAGCTGTAAGAAATAACCCTTGGTACAGTTCATTCTGCTGGGGCCATGTGTCAGATCATTAATCCTTAATGGACAAAATGATCCTGTTCCCAAATTTCTGTAGATATTTTGGAAACTTTGGTTGTCATCATCTTTGTCTCCTGACTGGGAAGCTGGAAGGGCTGCTGCACCCAAGGCTGACTACTGGATGCTAAGTTCACATCACGCTCCTTCCTGCTTCATCTTAAAATCGTGTTTTACAGTTATCCATCCCTGCGGCAGCTCCTGGAACACTGCATGGCAGGGACTGTCCCAGAGCTCTCCATAACTCTGTGGAGTTAAAGAGAATATAATAAATAGCATTTGAATGTGTACTTGGGGAACAATAATGATACTACGAATGTCAGTAGGAGGGGGGGAAATCTGTGCTGTGATGTAAGAAGCAGCAGTTGGCAGCAAAACCCTTCTGAGCAGGGGAAATCTAAACAGGAGCCACTTATGAACCTTGTGCTGTTCTGTTGAGTGTTTCCCAGAACGTTCCTTGGTGCCTCTGACTTTCTGCCAGGGCACCAGCTGCGTTCACTGTCTGGCCTTCTCCCACCCTGTGTAGCGTTACTGTGATGCTACCAAACCCATGCGCTGCCTGTGCAATGACAGCCTTAACTGAGGTGTGTTCAATTGCAGATGTGATGGTACATACAGGCAAACTCACAAACAGGAGTGTGTCTATAGGAACAGCTCCTCTTCCTCTGCGCTTTATGTACCTAGAATGTGCATTATCCTTCGGTGCCTTCTAAGAGCCTGTCACCCCATCAGCCTGCAGTAACAGGACTCAAAAGACACAGATCTTCAGCTGGTGGGAGCTCTGTAGCTTAATGGGTGGGAGCAAGGTGAAAAAGGCAGATTCAGAGTAGAAGGAGCTGGCTATAAATCTGAGGAGAAACCCCTCAAATAAAAATGAGCCGATTTTCCCTGTAAGATGACAATGGAAGCAATGTTTTCCTGAAGCTGTCGTGGGAGCTTAAAAGTCTGCAAGAAGCAATATGGGGAATTTCTTCTGCCTTTTACATGTATCAAATATAATCCTCTCTCTGGAGGCAACCTGCTGGGCAAGTGCTGTCTCGAACTGTCCAGCATATGGGATATTATATAGCTGCAGAGACAATTCCACAATAAACACAGCCCATGAATTTCACCTTCCATTTCTGTTAACATCTTTGCCTTTGAAAATAGGGCTGTTTAACTTCATGTGGGTGACACCTGTGATATGTTTCCCTGTTCAGTTCCTGACTGATTGTATATTATGATTATTTTGAGAATTGAGTAACACCTTGTTTTAGCATCACTTACATTAACACTAATTGCACATTGAATTTCTATGGAAACTCTGAAGGCATCCACGTTCACCCTGTAGTGATTCATTATCTGTGTAATACGGTTCCTTCAAACAACACAGTGGAGAAAGTTGCTGTTTTCTTTTAATAGTGGCTTTTCCTTTACTGGAAGGGGTTGTGATCAGGCACCATGGGATAATTGCCACCTTCCCTGTCAGTGTTGAAGTTTCTCTTCATGCACAGATACCTTAGTCACCTCATGCTGTAAGGCATTAGACGCACCAGGAAATTCCTCACCAGTTCTTGTTAACCTTTTCCCATTGTAGTCAAGAGTTTGGTTTATCAATGCAGATTGCAGAACTGATGAACGCTGTGAACACCACCCCAGCCTGTTTGCAGCCTGCAGATGTGCGAGGTGTCCTCCTCTCATTGCAGAGCTGATGTGTGACCTGAATGGGGAGATGACAATACAACCCATTTGAGCTGGACAGTTAATTATCAAAATCTGTATAATCACGTAGATACTGTCAAGCCTAGCAGGGCACCTCCCAAGGTCTTTATATTTGAGGTGGTTATAAATCCATAACGTAAGTTATGAATGCAAGTGTATCTTTAGATATTTACCTTTGATAAAGGAATTGGGAAGGCAGACAGCGGTGTTTGCTGGGGAATGGTTTGTCACTCATTTTCAGCCTGAAAGTTATTTCTTCAGTCTATGCAATGAAACACGGGGGGTGCTGCATGCCAAGAAGCTCTGGCCTCTTGTTGGAGGTGTGGAATAAGGCATGAATTTCACTTGCAATGAATATCTCAGGTAGTGAGAGTTGTCACCCCCTTCCTCTCCTTAAACCAGAGGCCAGGCACAGTTAGGAAGTGCTGCTGCTGTCCTAGCTACTTTATTCAGCTAAAAATCCCCATTCACAAAATGAGAGTTCCTTTGTCCACAAGAGGTGGTGAAATGAGCATAAATGTGGATGCTGAAGGATGGGATATATAGGAAAGCTCATTAAAGGCTGCAGTATAACAAATGCATCCTTCTGCTCTCACCTACTGTTGAAGGGTTTAAGTTCCCTAACCTGCTTTGCCAACCCACACCAACCTGGCAGGCGATATTCCTTCCTTGCAGTAAGTGTGCTTACTCACGTCCCTTCCCAGTGTTGGATGAGCAAATGTGCAAGTAAGAATAGTAATCTCTAAAGTTCTGTGCAGCAGCCACTGATCTGGATGAAGTCAACAGATTCAGAGTAATTATTTGGCTTGCTCAGCCCCTTCTCTACTTCCAACTCTTATTCAGCCCTTGATGGTATCAAATAATTTCCTGAATGAAACAGCAATTCTGGCTCAATAAAATATTTATGATTGTGTTGAGTGTTTACTGAGCTCTGCTTTGAGCTTGCCTTTTCTTTATTTGCTTATTGGGATTCATGTTTCTCCATAGCTCGGGGATGGAGAAACCAAAACCCCACATGTTACGGGAGTGCTATAAACTACCTAGTGTGGGATGTTTGAAATGGTCGCTTAGTTGCCTTCATCTTTTTCCTGTGGCTAATACCAATTTGAAGATGCTCATTCTCAAGCTTTCATTTTCCTGGTGAATGAACCCATGATTAAGAACTGGCTTCCAAAAAGCAGATTATATTGGGTTTTAACATTATAACCTTGTTCTCATTTTCTACCACTGTCCTTGATTCTTATTAACAGCTTACGGGTGATCTCATCTCTCCCTTCTACATGAAATCATGGCTGTGAATATTCTCTAAGATGTTTCTTAACCAACCAACCCCTAAGTGCAGTACTGAACTGTTGTAACTCAGGGTATAAATGTAAGTGCTACATCTGACATGCTGCCAGAGCCCCTTATTCTGGGTTTTATTATTAATAGCAGACTTGTGGACAGCTAGCTGGCATTGATGGTGTTTGTTGTCATTTATGAAGGTTAATATAGAATTGACCCTCTGTAGATGTTTTCTTAATGCTTCTTTTATAACTGCTGCCAGACAAGGTGACTAAATCTGAGGCACCATAAAAGTTGAAATGGAAAATAAGCATCTGCTGGCTTAGTTTGTTATTGACCAGTCAGAATGACTCCAGATAGGAAGCACCTCGCACTGCTCTCCTTGTAGAGGCTGTGTGCTCCTTTTCAAATGGTCCCTGGGCTGGTTTGGAATGTGATTTATATTTTTCCCCCTCTGTGACCAAATAGGTGTTATTGCAACTGCTAAAATCACTGCTTTGGTAATTCTGTTCTAAGAAATTCCACCTTCCTGCTTCATGAGATGAGGGGTGGGTGATCCATGACACATTGCCAGGTGTTTTACTGCAGTCATTGTTTTATGGTACTGCAAACTAGTGACTTGCTAAGCCTAACCTTCAGAACCTTGAAGGGGTGGGAAGTGCATTTGCTGCTCAGGTAAAAACCTGATGCATTCCCAAGAGTGGAGTAACTGACTTCAGTGCCAGTCAGAATCTTCAAGGTTTGCATTAGGTTTCCTAGATCTCCAGGTTTCCCTTCCTTATCTGACATGAGCATTTATTTTTTATATTTTATATATATATATATATATTCACCTGTAAGCTGAACCCAACTCTGAAAGTGTTCAGGAGCAGGCATGGGCAGAGGCAAGTGTTTTAGTCTGTGGCTTCCTATATAATAGCTCACTGCAGGTCTGACCCACTTAAAGGGTTGATACTTAGGGCCAGAAATGTCTGTGCTTTTATCATAAGGATATAACTCACAAGGGTTTTATATGGAAGAAAAGTAGCATATTTTCTCAGGTTCCTACAGATCAATTCTGTGCTTCTGAGTAGTTTTGCCAGCATGGTAGAAAGGTTGAATGCATATTCATGGTCAGATATGTCTTCGCTTGCTGAGTTAAGTAGGTTGCTTACAAAGCTGTGATTGCAGGTTAGGTGTGGTAGCAGCCTTGAGTTTGTGCTGTTTATCTTCTGTCAGTTAATTCCTATCACAGCCTCCTTCCCGCCTTGAGTTTCAGTGTGAAAAAACCTTTTGCATCTTGAGTTTGGATGCTGGGAGCCTGGCTTTCTTTTAAACAGCACACTGGGGCCACTTCCCTCATCCAAAATGTATGAGCAGAGCACAGCTAAAGGACATAGAAGGCAGAGCTTGTCAAGGGATTGCAGCAGGGTCGGTTCAGCTACCTGGCTTTCATCTTTCCTAGAAACAAAACCAAAATAGCCTCTTCTCCCCCCTGGATCTACAGAAGCAAGGCAATTTGAGAAGTAATTTTTTTGGCGATTTACTCTTTATGTAACTTGGTTTAACGATGCTGATCGCCACCAATCCTGCACTGGAGAGTGCCCAAGGATGACTCCATCAGAGGAGGCTCAACTGCTAAGCTGCCAAAATGCAGGGGATAGCTCAAATAATTAAAGTCGCAAGCCTATAATGAGTTGCACTGTAATTTCATTTGGGTTTAGGGTTTAGACACAGCTAGGAAGGCTCAGAGAAGTCAAATGGCACAGGATAAGGATAAACTCAGCCCCACAGTCGCACCCACCAGTTTTAGGCATGTGGTTCCCTGCACTGTAATGTGTTGTGAACATCTGGGCTATTTACTACGCTGGCAACCAAATGCATAGGTAAGGGTGACAGTGTGAGGCTTTGTCTTATGACGAGGGCTGGTAGTTGGCAAGAGGCTCTTGCTGTGCTCAGTCTGAGCCTGACCAGCAGTTCACAGCTGGAACTTGCTTCTTGAACACTCTTAAAGGTATTCATGTGGATGATAAACAGAGGAGATGTTTTCTTTCTAATGTTTTTTTGTCAGTGCTCACTTTCCTCGTTCTTCCCTTCCCAGAATTTACCCTGATTCCAGCACATGGAGCCTTATCACACCCTGTAAGTTTGCCCTGCACTGTAGTTCTTTCACTTCTAGTTGCTTATCTCTTGTCACCTTTTTCCTCCATCCACTAAATCTCCTTTTTTGTCTCCTTTTTTTGTTGTCTTTCCTGTCTCTTTGGAGCAATCTTGCTCCCCTTGGTTTGTTTTCATTGCAGCCTGCACAAAACCTGCTTGCTCACTTGTGCTTGGGTAAATTAGTTTTTGCTGACACGTGTGATTCTCTTCCAAAGAACTCATTGGTTTGGGCAAGAGCACTTGTGTTCAGCTGCTGCTGTGCTTAAAGTCTTAGAGCTGCCTTTTATTTTATTAGTTGGATATTTAATAAAAAAGAGAGATAAGTAGGAATCCAGCCATGTATTGTCTGAAGTATTTTTCTTGCTGATATTTCAGTTAAGTACTGAACAATATTCCGACTTTTGGCATATTTCTCTACATTAATCCTAAAATGGCAAACAGTTCTGGCCCTGTACAGGATCTTAGCAGGCAGCTGGAGGCCAGCATTAAGTTTTTGCAATGCCTGAGTCATGGTACCACACTTTGTGATGGGGGGGAAATTATCATTATTTTAGGAGTGATGATTTACCTCCACTCTGGCATCCTAAATAACAGCGCATCTGCCTTGCTCTTCCTGCCCAAGCAAAAAGGCAGTTACTGTCCCAAAGAGCCAAGGAGCTAAGAAGAATGCCAAGGTGACAGATGGTAAGGGGCAGATGTGGGGAGCGTATGGATGCAAGGCACAAGTTCTGTTGCTGTTATTACAGTAATCCCCTACAATGCACTTTTTCTCTTTAAAAGCAGAAGACAAAATGTGTTGCCAAGCCAGAAACTGCAGTAAATTCAGATGTATTTAGCATAAGGGAGTTTTTTTGCTCTTCGGTTATGGATTTTCTATAACAAGAGCCAAATCAAAATATCTGCTGCAACCATCTGAATATAATCCTGGGCAAACAGACACTTGATGCACTGTGTTGAAATAGCCTATGAAAGCAAATATTAGTATGAGGTAAGAAATGCAAACTGGAACTGGAAGTCTAGATAATGAAAAAGCCACAAAACACCAGCTCATGTGGGATACTGAAAACCTGAGGCCTGATGCTGTGAACCTAGTTCAGTGTGTAGGTACCCTTGAATAAAATAGGATGGAGCCAGGAGCACATTTGAGCAAGGAGTTGCAGGATGAACCCTTTGGTGTTAAATTCTGAAGAGGCCCAAGTGCTTCTGACACTGTCAGCTCAAAGAGCAAATGCTGTTGGAGCTGCTCAGAGCTTTATCAGAGAGGACACAAGTCTTTCAGTACCGGGGATCATAAATTAAGGGAGTGTTACAGCACCCAAACACCCGTCAGTACAGGATATAATACAGATGTGAGGTAGCTTTCCTGCTTGCACATATCTTTGGGAGTTAACTCTTTCCTTTTGGCACAAGATGCCACTGCCTAATGACTCCAGAGGGCAATGCCTGTGTTACTCAATGGTTTAATCAGTGCCCATTGTCATGCAAAAACATGTATTGCCCATTTCAGTGAGCTGAGATGCTGCCTTGTGTAATAGAGGATGTCTGCTCTTCACTTCTGGTCACACCACTGGTGACCAAACACAACTCCGGTTACCAGAGGTCTGCAGTGATTTTATCTCTTCTACCACCATGGGAATGACATGGGCCACATGAAGCAGTGGCTGCTTTCTGGTCTTAGGCAGAGGTGGATGGATGAGAGCAGAGAATGGTGAATTTTTGAGCTAATAATGGCTGTTTGTGATCAGAACATTTTCCATTAAATGGTTCATGTCTTTACACTATTAAAAGTTGTTGAATAATGCAAGAATAGATTCAGAGAATCTGAATTTTCTAATTCTCTAAAGAAAAAAGATTGTAACACAATGTATTTAGCCACAGTTCTAATAATATTACTTTTGAACAATGGACGGTGTGTTCTATTTGAAATACCTGGGAACATCAAATTGGGTCCAATGAGTCTCATAAAAACACAACTGATAAAAGGACAGTAATCCAAGAGAACACCATTAGCAAAAGGCATGGCTTAGATAAAGCAAAAGGGACATTGGGTTTTAATGGTAATTGCAAAACCAGCCTCCTATTAACATCATTTCCAATTAAATAATCAATTTACTTTGTAGCATGCTGAATGGGATTATTAAAAATGGCTCTGTAGTACTGGCTCTCTTTTGTTATGGGAAAGTATATGGATTTGGTGCCAGGCTCTGATGAACAGAAACAAGCAGTGGGCCATGGCACTAGCATTGCATTAGGATTCTTGTACTAATTATTTTCTAATTAGGACCAATGAGGATTTGTCATCACAGCTCAATAAACATCCCAGTCCTTAACGTAAGGACTGTAACTGCTGGACACTTGGGTTAAAGTTCAAAGCTCAGAAACTTTAATGAAACTCCCGCTGATGACAGTGTTCATATTGGTAAACGCATGAAGGTAGAATTTAGCCAGTCTGCTTTGAAACACTTGTTGTGTCTTGCAGTTCATCCTCTAGGAAATAACAGGCGTTCTGATGGGTTCCAGTTTGCTTGGCTTCAATAGCTTTAAGTGAGGAAAATGCTGGGATAAAGTCTTTCTGCTAATACTTCTCTCCAGAATTGCTCCCTCCGTGTCAGTTTTAGACCAGTGTGATGGGGGAGGCTTTCTTGTGGAGCTTTGAAATAAATGCTAGGACTCACCTGTAAAAAAGAGCTGGTGTGAAAGGCAATGACTTCACCTCTGAGGAGGTCATACCCCCTGCTTGCCATGATATTTCCCCACTAATACTGTCAATCTTTGCGGCCGTTATTGTTGCTTTATGTTATGAAGAGGTTAAAGCCTCTGCCATCGAATGGAGCCCTTAATAGTGAGGAGTTTTGTGTTTGCCCAAGCTAGTGTTGTTTGCTTGGTGGAGATGAGGGGAGAAGAGATTCCCTTGGATGCCTACAGCCAGCATGTGCAGGTTGGGGTTCCAGCCCTACTCATGACTTCCATGAGGGATTCCTCTCGCCCTAAAGGAGGCTAAACCTGCCTTGTGTTCTCCTAAGACAATCTCAAGGCTTTAAATCACTCATGGGATGGATGCAGCTGAACAGCCTGGGGTGATGCTCTCCTATCAGCCCCAAATCCTTCAAGGACATGAAGGTGGCTTTGTTTATGTGGGCACCTTCCTCTGGAGATGAAAAGCTGGTTTCAGCATCCCATTTAATGGCTGCTTTCAGAAGCCCATCCAGAGGTAAACTGAGCCAACAGGAAGGCTCCGCTGTCTTTAGAGCAGACCTGAGAGCTTTTATGGGAAATAGACATCTTTTGCTGTTTGAGTACTAAATCCCAGAGGTAGTTATGTGGTGTTCCTGGGATAGGGGATGGCTTCAGCAAGCCTGCTTTGTCAGAGGAATTGGTTTTTCTGCTTTTATAAGTATTAATCCAACTTCTCAGCAAGACTCTGCTGTGGTTTCAGCGAGTCCTCACTAACTTCAGGAATGAAATAGCCTTTGGCACAGAAATCACTTCTGCCACCTCCTTTTGACCGATCACAATACAGCAAGTGAATTCCCCTTGGAATTCCCTACGCTGCCGTATGATTCTTGTGTTTGCAGCAAGTTTTTTGTCAAGTTTGCTGAAGAAATCAGGCTTCATGGCCATGGAGCCAAAAAGGGTTTCTCTGGAGTGCTTTCTTCATACCTGCTTGTTATATGTGGGGACTTGATATTTACAGACTGGGTGGCAAAAAGAGCTGTGATGTGGGGAGGTTTTGAATGGGGTGGAGGGGCAGAAGGGGATGAATAAAGCAAGAGTTTCCTCTGTTACTGAACATAATAATCTGAATGACACAGCAGTGCCCAAAAACTTGTACTGTGTGGGGGTGACTGAGGATTTAGTGAGATTACCCTTAATCTTCCCCCATCAATAAAAAAGGAAACAAGAATAGATCCCTTCTTGGAAAGACAATGACATTCATTGTGTTTGCTAGAGCTGTAAAATTGGCACAATATATTTCATGTCATAAGAACATCTAAATCTTCATAGGTCAGATACTAAACTTTATCTGCTTTGCCCTAATGCAGCCATGGCTAAATGCATTTTTCTGTAAAGCTCTGAAATTCTGTATCTGACAGAAGGCTTGTAAATTGGCCCAGTGATAAATAAATGTCATTAGTACAGAGGTGCTGCTAGGTTCTAGTTGTCATTGGGAAAGACAGCTTTAATCAGATAGAGGCTTTATCTGTCTTGATAATTAATGAGCTGCTGCCTCATGCTTTTTCGTTGCCTCATTTTCTGGGGTTTTTACCTGTGCTTTTTTAGTAAAAATGAAGCCTGCTCCGTGTGTGGGCATCAGAAGAGGTCCCACATGCACCATGCTTCTAAAGCTAGAGCTGGAATACAGATGGTCTAATGCTGAGGATGCTAAACTGGGCTGGAGAGCCCTGGAGTTCTTGTTCTGTCAGCACTTTGAGGTCTCCAGTATTAAAATGCTACGTGAGAACTAGGCAGTAATGATAGTTTGTCTCCATCACAAATTGCTGCTTCAAAACTGGATAACATTTCTTCCACATCTTAAAACCCTTCTTGATACACTAGGGGTTGGAAGACTTTAAGATACTCTGTGCATGTGTAGGCCCTCTAGAATTAAGCATTATTTCTGCAGTGACATTTCTACTTAGAAAGTAACGGAGCGAAATCTTGGCTGGCTTTACAGTAAAACATAATCCAAAGAAACACACATTCGTGTCAATGTTGCTGAACATCCCCCACCCAAGTGAAGATCGGCTCTGACATTTAACGTGGTGTTAAAGCCTTGATGTATCTAGAGCTTACCGATATGCCATGAGAGGTTTTCTTCACTCGAACAGATAAAGATTAGTTAGTTGTATACTTGGATCCAGTGTGGGCCTCAGAATGGGTAGAATTTGTGTGTTGTAGAAAATGAGCTGCGCCAAGCAGAGCTCAGGTTGATTCATGAAGGCGAGCACACAGTTGTGCAGACTAAGCCTGTATGTCACTTTGCTTGAGAACCTCCATTGCTGTCATTGGCTGTCTTCACACCAAAAGCATGTTGTAAATCCTTTGCTGGGTGTATTTTAGGATGAAATCCCATTCCTTTGAAATGAACGTGTGCACAATCCCACTTGGATCGTGGGGACAGTTTTGTGAAGAGTCAAGTCTGAATCTCAACACAAACTGATATTCAAGTTGTATTTATCTTAGATTTTTGTATTCCTCTACCACCTCTGTGAACGTGTCACAGGTAAAGCCCAATCATAGATGATGTGTAAATAACCCATCACAATACTGGCCCATGGCTTCATAAAGATGAGTCCTTGAAATGCTTGCGGTCTAAGACAAGAGATGATGGATAATCGTACATGCAGGGAAGGGAGCAGACTTGATGGTCAAGACATGTGAAACTCAAGCACCAGGATCTGTAACTGCAGACAATAAACAAGCTCTTTCATAATAGGTTTTTGAAGCTATTTAATTAACAATTTAATTTAATTAATAATATTTGCTTTTTCAACTTTGACTCGTGAATCCTGCGTGATGCTTGGAGTGGCTCTTTCCTCCTTAGGTGACCTGTTTTAGGCTGCACGTGTTGGAGTAGCTGCTCTGATTTCTCCTACAGCTGCACTTTCCTATTTTTTCTGGTACTTCACTTCAAGGATTGCTCTGGAAAATATCAAGTATTTTTCATAGCTACAAAAGTTTGCTAATGGACACTTCTCTAAACAGCAGAATGCTCACCCTGCATGGGGCTGGCTGTCACAAGCAGCTTGAGCAGCGTTTGGCAGCAGTTTTGTCACTTGTTCACCAGAGTTTGCAGAGTTAATATTTCTTGGTTTTTCCACCACTGAGGGGAGGCTGCTTGGTGGTGAAAAATACTTATATTTAGCTTGAGCAAAATCTTCTGGTATTAGTGATTTGTCACACATGGAAATACATTAGTTAAATGGCAATGTTCTTAACTTCACCTCCCTAGAAAATCCATCTGTCTCCAGTCCCATAAAAATATCCCAGATGAAAATGGAAAATGCTATAGATAGCACCACTTCTTCCAGGAAAACGTCAGCAAATCTGTTACCCTTCTTACCACTATCGTGTAAATACGAATCAGTTTGGGATTCAGATTGTATAGAAAATGTGGAAAGAAATCAGTTGCAAGCGTTCTCATGAATTTTCTGTTTTGCTCAAACCTGATGAACTTTCCTGATCCATGTTGCTAGATGAAAAGGCTCTTTTAAACTCTTACTCTGCTTGTAGACATTTCCACGTCTCCACTAACTTCAGCTGAAACACTTGACCTCACCATCAGCTCAGGGCTTGGTGCTCACGTTGTGCAGACGTGCACACTCGCAACCAGTTACTTGAATAAATGCCTCTGAACAAACACCCATTCATTGCCCAGCTCTGTTTTATTTATTGGCCTTGCCCGCACTGCTGCAAGATGGGTATTGTGAGATGAGTTTTGATCCTGAACTTATGCAGTTAAAACATCCCATGTATCGGAAGAAATGCTGGAAAGGTACCCAAGGAAAGAGCTCTCTTCTGGTGGATACGTAACCCTTGCCATCTGTCTGACCTGAGAGGTCCAGTGCAGTGATGGAGTAGTGTAAAATATGCTGACTCCTGAGCATTACAAATGATTTCTGATGGGGATGCTGGGTTTGTTCTCCCTTGCAATCACAGCTGCATACCCCTCGGTTGTCACAGATGCTTTTTGGCAATTAAACAAGCTGTTACGGCTCACAGCAAGCCCTGGCTCCCCAGTTTCATTTGGAAACCTGTACCTTTGAAATGGTTCATTACTCAGCTTCTCTCAATCCCTATGAGCTGCTTTTTTCAAGGTTTCTAATGTACATTGCCATGACTGGGCAGCAGTAAATCAAAGCCCAGCTGCAGCTACTGATCTCCTATAACCCTTTTTTTCCTCTTAGTTGTAATTTCAACTATAAGCCCAACAATAAGCCCATCTCTTAATCTCAGCATGCACAAATGGAAAATGGTCAAATGACGCACAATTTTAAGCTTCTTGCTGTATAAATTAGATGGAGTGCGTCAGTTCACTGGAATACTCTGACCTTTTCTCCTTAAAAATATTGGAGGGGGGAAGATCAGGGCTGAGCCTGAGGTTAAAAGTCTTCTATATTTACAGCGTGCAACTGGCTAAGCATAAGGTACCAATATGCACAGAAGCTGGTACTTAATATATATGGGGAAATGGAAGTTGGGGCATATAGAGAGAAGTGCCAGTAAAAGCCAGACTGTTGCTAGCTTTCAGCAGCTAAATTTACTCTCCTATTTATATAGGACACTATTTCCCATCCTTAAGTAGAGGGATGAGGGATATGCCAGCTACCTGAGGGAGTTAAAACTGAATTACTAATCATTTTAATTAGCATTGTCTGTCTTTAGTTCAGCTGTTAAAGCAGGGAGCCAGATTTGCCCCTGCTTCCAGCAGTGTGAGGCTATTGGAGTCAAGGGAAGGCAGAGCGTGAGTGGCTCTATGCTGCTGCAAGGGAAGCCAGGAGCAGTGTAATGCTGACATGGGGTGAGGGGAGCCTGTCAGCACCATGCTGGCTGCAGTGAGCACTTGAACAACATCATGGGATAACTTGAGTATTGATCTTCATGCAGCCCATAGCTGAGTGTTGAACAGTGTGATGTGATGAACTGATCTTGCTAGTGTAACAATCCCCTTCTGACAGTGTTGTGGGAATGGGCTTTTCCCCCCGTGGTGCTTGGGGTGCTGCTGCAGTGCTGCTCTATCAGTTGAGTTTGGTTTCTAATCACCTGCTGCTGCAGTAGTCATCAGGTCATACAAACCAGAATGCTTTAGAAACTCAGCCTGTTGGTAATGTTTTGTATATGGGAATATTTCTATATAGATAGATATCAAGAGAAATATTTTTCATTTTATGTCACTGAATACTTAAAAATTACTTCTACAAAAGAGATTTTTTTTAGGGCTTCTTGACAGAAAATCACATTAATTGTTTTAGTGAAAACCTATCTTTCAAACCAAGTGCAAACGATGCTTATTAGGTGTTCCTTTCTCTGTGGCTTCTGTGCCAGCCCCTGCATGGCTGAGCTCCGAGCTGGCCCGGGGATCATCTCTTAATGGTCTTCACTTCAGCACTGCTTATGTGAAATCAGTTACTACATTATTAGTATTTCCTGTTCTTGGCCTAAAGGAAAATGATTCCTTTAGTGTGGAGAGAGAAATGAAATGGGAGAAAAATGAACAGGATCTGATGGTAGAGGCAAGGTTGAATTTTAGTTTCATGGGCTACCTATAACCTGAGGCTTTATCTGAGCTGAAATGTCAATAAGATTTATTTCTCAAAGCATTTTCTATCTGTTAAGTTGTTGGTCCTTCTTTGAAACAGGAAGGAATCACTTGGTATATCTGAAATGAATCCCAGAATCATTTAGATGGGGAAAAACCTTTCAGATCAAGTCTAACCATTAACCCAGCACTGCCAAGTCCACAACTAAAGAGATGTGTTGACTGTGGTACTGAGGGACATCTTTTAAATGCCTCAGGGATGGTGGCTGAGCCAGCCACATGTGATGGCTTTAACTCCTGACCCTGGTTGATCCACCAGTGGTGGTGTGTGATGTGAACACCTCTCCCACTAAGGTTGTTCTCATCTCACTTCAGGGGACACTGTCCTGCAGAAGTACCTGGATGCCTGTGGTCAGGGTGTTAGTCTGAAGTGGTTAAGGAGGCTGAGGAGGGGGAACAGAGGGGAACAAGGGCTCTGTCATAGCCCTCGGTGCTCTTTATTTCAGTGCAGTAGGTGGGAGGTTTCCAGACAGGTTTGTGCAGTGACCACTGGCACTGAGCACCAAGGGTTTGCAGTGGAATGTACTAATGTGAACCCAGCCTAGGCTGAGTGAAGACTTCAACTGGATTTTAAATAGTGAAAGGCACAGGGCACGAATGTGCTGGAAAAATGAGCACTGGGAAGGAGGAAGATGGAAAAATCTCTTCAAGTGAAACTCCAGATCCTGAAAGATGCAGAGCCTGGACTGGGGAGACCTTAAAGATCCAAACCCAGTGTGTGCATGTGTTCCCATCACAAGTGAAATGCCTGTGTGTACTTCTGTTCCTTCTGCCTAATGCTTCTTCAACTGAGTGAAATTAAGCTCCAGGCCACTTTAAGACTCCCTGCCATCCCTTAAATCTACCCACACACATGCAGTGTACCTGTATTTATCAGCAAATGCACCTCAGTATTTGTTCCTTCTGTGCTGTTCTTAATTCACCTACTCGCTTGAATAGTAAAGCCACGGGACTTCACCTTCCTGATTTACACTGGCTCATTTTAAGACAGCTGAAACCTGCTGTTTAATGCATTATTGAAAGCTGTTCTTTATTTTTAAACTTTCCAGGAAGTTAAAAATAGACCTGATCCTTTTCATTCTCTTAGAAATAAAGAGCAGATCAGAATTATGCATTGAACACTGTGTATAATCCATTGGTTAGGGATTACATCTGCTGAATGCATCAGTTAACTGAATCAAGTCTATTTATGTTTTCTTAATAATTCCAACTTGATTCTTGGCCATTTCCTTACCACCAGGATTAAGGAGGCAGGCAGCGCTCAGCCTAGCTTGAGTGTACTTGGTCATCACTGGATGTTGTGCTATGCATTCACCCAGTACCTGTAGATTGATCAGAGGTTTGAGTGGATGCTCAACAGAAATGCTTTGGGTTTTGTATTGGTTGTGGGTCTCTTAATTTATCAGAATTAACATTATTAATTATTAACATAACGTAGAATGAACATTTGCTTGCTTAAATCCTGCCCTCTTCTGCTTTGAACTGGATGTTGTTCAGGAACACAACCCCAGTTCCATCTCTATGCAGAGCAGTCTATTTAACACCTTGCATTTCACCACGATGCTCACAGTAACTAAGAGGAGCAGGGGCAGAACTATCTCTGTGACAATGAGCACCTTTGTTAGAGATTCATGAGAAAGACTTGCCTCATTGTGTCAGGTACATGAGGATGTACTCAATACCAAATCCATTTTTTCAGTTCCTATAAAAACACACTATGCTGTTAGGTATTCATGTCTTAAATAACGCTAAGCTGTGTAAATGCAAGGGGGGGAAAATCCAATCAAGCCTAATTTATTACAATGATTTGTCAAAGAGCCATAGGGGTTTGTATGCAATGCTGTGAATAATTAATCATTACAGGTGGGATTTTCAGAAGTGCCTGGGGGCTAGCTCAGCCCCACTCATGCCAGGGAGATGGATGAGTGCTTTAGGAAATCTCATTGAAATACCAAAGATCGGAGCTAACCAAGGACTATTTTTCTATGGATGCCCTTGTCTGTGACCTCCTTTACTGGAATTTTGGGACCTGAAAGAATATCTTGCAGAAAACATCATTGGAAAGACAATTCTTCATATCTGGGTCTGAGTTTCAATTTTTTCTGAAGGACTCTGCTAAGAAATCAGTCAAAAAAGGAGGAAAAAAAAACTTCACCAAAGCTGTCAGTAACTGATAATTTGGGAGAGAAGTTATAACAATCACTCTTCACTCACTCACAGAAAATACCCCTTGTGTCCAGTGTTTTTCTGTGCAATTACAGTGTTTTATTCCTGTGCTATGAATTCCAATGGGAGAATGAACTCAGCTCACATCTGTTTTGTAAACCATCTTGTGCGCTTCTGCACCCTAAATACGCCCAACTCCTAATAACAACAACCTCCTCTTGAAAGAGGGCTTGTTTGGATGGAGACGTGCAAATATGTTGTTCTAGGACAAGCTGCAGAGTGAACATGGAATGAATGCTCCTTCTCCAGAGGAACTGTCCCCATGTACCCCTATCACTGAAAGTACAGGCTGAGCAAATGAGCCACCAAAGAGATTCATGTTGAACGCAGCAGGAGCAGAGGAACTCTTGTACTCATTGCATACCTCCTGCAGGACCACTGCTCACTAACTGGAAGGGCTCTTAGTGCTGGCTTTAGAGTGCATCTCAGGTTTGTATTCCATGCTCTAAAATGTAATCTCCATATGTGGTGTATAAAATGTTTTGTGTGTGGTAAGAATTGGTCTCTGGGCTTCAGCTTTTTCCACCTATAAAAGAGAACACTTACAAGAGAATGGAAAGGTTGGGGGGGAGCAACTTCATCTTTCCTACAAGGTGTTCCATATCCTATTGCTTATGAGCCCTCTGATCTATATTTACAAATGGCCTTAAAATGGCAGGTAAGCAAAAATAGGGTTGGGTGAAAGGAATATTGCCAGCCACCTGGCTCACCAGCTTAGTATCAGGTTCAAGTCTTTCGACCTTGCATGGGGGGTGTTACAGCTCAGGGGGATTAAAAGGAATGAAAAGCACTAACTCAGCTTTCCCCACAGAGCAGGTTATATCCGCTGTTACCATCGGCTGCAGTGTGACTGTCTGTTTTCTAATGGGGAGGAGCTGGCTGGGGAAATGGATGCGCTACCTGCTGACATTGCGATGGCTGCCTGCACCTCAGAGCTCCCTCTGGGTTTCTGGAAGCAAATTCTGGAGCAGTTGGTGGAAAATGAGTAAGCTAAGAGCAGTGGCCACCATTTAAAAGCAGTCTGGAGATGTGTTTGTTCCCAAACCACTTCTCCCACCGTTACAGATGACGAAAGGCAAAAGAGGGGTTGTGAGACTGAGGTTTTGTTCATCAGTTCAAGAACTATGTGAAGATCTCACTGATGGTAAGGTAGGGAGCTTAATGCAGCGAGCTCTTCACCAGTGCTTTGGTGGCCCAGGTTGATGGTGCAGGGTCAGAGTTTCTCCTCCTGCTCTGCTGGAGAAGACCAGATCTGGGGTCCATCCCGGTTCTCCACACATCCCTCTCTTCTCTCCAAGCAGCAAGCCCAGCAGTTGCCTCTTGTTCTTGGAGTGACAAAATTCATCCTTGCTGCTGTGTGGAAGCTTTGAGCCAGCCCTGCTTCAGTTCCGCCCTGAAAGGGCAGGGGCAAGCAAAACCAGGTTTGTAAATAGGCTGCATTGTTAGGGACTGTTACTGCAATGTAAGGAAGATTGAGTGGAAGGTTAGTAAGGGGAATGCTGTGGCCAATGCTCTGTTTATGCTAAGGGTTAAAGCACTTCAGCCCATGGGATTTCTGGGCTGTAGCACTTTTCCTGTTCCTATGTAGCACAGCCACTGGATGCCACCACTTGTATTTCTAGAGATACCACCTAATAGAGCGAGCCCCAGATTGTCATGCTTCTAAACGCTTGATTTTCTTTGCTTTTAAGACACATGTCTTAACCTATGTAAGTTTTCCACTTTAAACCAACTGATTCATGCTCATGCTACAGCAATTCTAAGTTCCCAGAAGCAGTATAACCTATCACCCTCCAATAAACCTAAGCAATCCCAACTGGAGAAGCTTAGGAAAGGTCTATACTGAGATGTATGTAGGCTTCAACTGTTGTGCATTGCTCTGGATCACAGAGCAGAATTCGGCTATTCCGCAGGAGGAAATGGAAAGTTCCACTGCAGGGCTCTATGCAGAGGCTGAAGGACAACCAGGTTTGTCTAGATGTGGAAGGTGAGCTATGTGCTGAGTGTCTGAAGATGTTGAGACAGACTAGAGCAAGGACAATGAGCAGCATCAGCTAGAAAATGCCTTTTCAGTAACATCCTTTCCTGATAAGCTGCAAGTACCTATTTGCAGCAGAAGGTCTCTGCTGATTGAAAAATACTCAGAGAGCATCTTTTTGCTGCTGAAATTTCTCTTCTTGCCTGAGTTAAATAGGGAACTTTGAAATTGTTACATTGGAATTAATACAAATCGGAGTTGCTTCAAGTTTACACACAGGTATTTTATGATCTGTCTCGGTGCGACTACTAGCTGGACACGTTAAGTTGCGTTGCAGTTGATGTCTCTGACCCAGAACCATGCTTGGGAAGGTACATCCAGCTGGAAAGCAACTACAGTTTGAACACGATTTCCCCTATTGTAGCAAGCTGGTTGTGTTTTTATAGTCACATATTTTAAGTGTGCATGCTGAGAAGCAGCAGTGAAGTGTGACAGCATTTATTGCCATAAAGCCAAGGCACAGAAGCAAAGAGAAGCGCATTTGAGCGTGCAGAGGTTTTGTATGTACAAGTCAAGCAGTTGCTCGTCCAGGAAGATAACACTCACAGACAAGCTGTGTATGGAAATATGGGTGTGTGCAAGTGGGCTTCAACCCTTCTACTAAGCTGCAAATGATTAGGCTTGTAATGTTAAGTGGAAACATGTAACACAAAAATAACTGCTTAAAAATAAGCTTTCCAGTCTAGAGGCCCAGGATTTTGTATTTACAGATTACTTTTATAGATGCCATTTTCTCTTTCCAATACTGTCTGTGTCACTGGTAGGGGAATTACTCATCTACTTCTCAAAGATTTACTTGCTAATCTCTCCTAACAGGTGCTCTCCAGGCATATGCATCCCCATCCCCTTTGTTAAGGTGCTCTGGATTTGCTTTTGGGACTCTTCTCCCATCTCTGCTCTTTAAAACCCAAGGCCAAAAGTTTCATCTCTCTCCGCCTACTTATTAGGTACCTAAATCCATTTCATGCATCACGTGTAGAATAAGAACATGAAAGCCTGCTTTGAAAGGGTGGTTGTAAAACTGAGCTCATGTTCTAGCAAAAGAACTATTTACAGAATGTAACAGCTCAAAGTCTGGCTGAAGTTACAAGATGGGTTTGTGGGTGCCACCTCCATAGGCTTCCTTTGACTTAAGTTTCTTTTTCCAAGCTTAGGAAAGTGGTTAGTGTTCTTTTTAAGGCAAATTTGCTGATTCAGGACCTTTTGGATAAGCAGCCACCAGTTCCCTATGAGAGAGGTTGCCATGGAGCATGACCAAGAAAGCCCCTTGGCCATAAGTCATTGCGACCCATGTTTGCTCCTTGGCTCTGTATTTCCTCTGCTGGTTCTCTGGGCTGCTCCAGGAGTTCACTCTGCAGCTGATCAGAAACCTCTATACTTGAGAGGTGATTTTCTTTGTCACTGAGATTTTTCTTGTCTTTAATTCTATTCTCCTTACAGATCAAAACTTCATTTCCATGATAGATGGGCTCCTTGGAACACTTCTAATGTTCCTTGTGTTTATTCACTTAGTGCTGCAGCACAGGGAGATGTTGTCTCAGATTTATAAGGGAACTTTAAGCAATGAGAACAAACGATCAATATTCTAGGTGGTTCTGTGGTGGAAAGAAAAATCTGAGTCTTTTCACTCCTTCAGAACTGCTCTTAATTGGTTGAATTACAGTTTAAGAGTTGTATAGTTGGGGTGTGAATTAGTCAAAATTAATGATCCAGCAATGGGCTGAGAATAAGACTCTTTGCATTAAAACCAAGTGAAGCTGACTGGGAAAGCATTTCCAGATCACAGGAAGAATAAAGAGGTAACATCACATGAAACAGTGATGTTTTGTGCACTGTGTTACTTTTGTCTGGAAGGTCAATGATGAAGTCTCACACCAGCAGATGATGATGTCTTTTAGAGTAATAAACCGTTCAGAGAGGCTAAAGGGATTGTCCAAACCACAGAAGTCAGTGCACCCCTGGTAAAGCTGCTGCAAGGACCAGGTTCAGGGGTGAAAAGAGGACCCTCTCTTTGCCGGGGGTCAGGGTAAGGGAATTGGAAACTAAACACTGATGGAACAAAATAACTGCTAGGTTGGAGATAAGTGAATAAAAATACCCTGCCAGCAAGCAAGGACAGCTGTGGTGCTACACCCAATGGCAACTGTGGAAAAACAAGGCTGTAAAATAAATATACACATGGGGAAAGGTTAGGCAGGTCTTACTTTCCACCCTACTGTTACTGTAACCCATACAACACAACTTGTTTTTGGCTGTGAACAGAAGTACAGTGAGGGCTTAGCTGCTGGAAAGGATGGGTGACAGTTCAGGTCATTCAAAATTCACTGCTCTGGTCCATCTCTCTCTGGATGTCTCAGTGATTCCCAGCTGCAGGGGCACGGGAACTGTAACATCAAAGGAGGAACAATGCTGTGGTACTTCAGTATAACCATTGCCTTGATGAAGATGCTGAAGGAAGAGTGTAGCTCTTCTGGCTCCAGATACTGGATAAGGTTAGGGAGAAGTCCCTAGCTAACTACCAGAAGTTAACAATAAAATAAGGACGCACCTGTACTCATCATAGCACTTGAAGTGGTGGTAATTTCTCATAAGCTGGTAATTTTAACTGCTTGCTGAAATCTCAACGGAATGTAAAATTCTGGCTAAAATACAGCACTTGGAATGGTTTAGGTTTTTAAAAGGGTAAGTTTTTCAGTCTGAATTTAAGTTTTCTGTGGTTGTGAAAGTGGAGAATGCTGATCTCAAGTTGATTCTGCTCTTTAGCATGGATATTATAATGCACTTCAAAAACTAATTGTAAACATGATCAAAGCGATTCCTGTTATTTCACACATGGTTTTAACTCGAAGGAAATAATTCTTTGTAGGGATAACTTATAGCTTTGTCTTAACTGCATGTATTCTGTTCTCTGCAGAGAGTTCAGGATCCTCTAGAAGTTACCAGAATCTCATACTTTTCTAGTACTAAATTTCCACAAGGTTTAAAAAAACCTGTCAAGTTTTTAGTACCCGCATCAATGTGAATCCTCTATTTTTGCTGCCACGGTCATACTGTTCTCTCCAAGAAAAATGTAAAAACTAATCAGTTTTGTCCAGAGCCTTAATTAACATAAGGAACCTGATGTTCATTCTTTTCCCACTCGAGGTGTGTGGTATGAGACAAAAGTAATTTGTTCCTGGTATAAAAATAGGACAATTACATCTATCATGATGCTGTTCAAAGTGGGAGCATTGCAAGATGCTCTATGAATGGACACTGCAGCCATGTCAGGTTAGCAAGCCCCTGTTAAGTGAGTGGCACAGATTTAAAGGTAGCAGCAGTGACGTTGCTAGTTTGTGAGGTTATTTGAACTGCTTGGGAAGTATTCCTCCTTATGAAGCATGATCAAGGCAAGAAACATCCAGCTGCAGAAGGTGTCTTGTCTCCAGGAAGGACACGTGGAACAACTTTGGCCATGTTTGCCTCTGGTGACAACTGATAAAGCAGTTTTGTGCGGCCTAAATGTTAGGCACTGTCTCTAAAATTAGTCTCAAATATTTGGGGAAATAGAAAATTACCAGAAATTGTAAGGATGAGCAAAGAAATCTGAAAATCCCAACAAAGCAGCCTAACTCCTGTCCAATGGGGTTGCTTCCCAGCAACAGGCTGGACAGGGGTCATTGCTCAAGCTTCCTACAATCACTCTGTGGTTATTATTAGTGCACTGTTGTTGGTGCTATTTAAGAATTTCCACTATACCAAATGGTAACTTTAGTCAGCATTGTCAGAAAAAATACCACCTATAAACTATTTTAGACTTAAGCACATCAACAGTTACTAATACAGTGCTTTACAAGGCTCAGTCAGTTATGGAGCTAAGCTGTCTGTTGGTAAAATAAAACCACACACGATATTTAGCCTGCAACTGTGCACTTACAGCATATAAAAAGTTACCTAATTTTCCATAGGGAGAGGGAGATTTTTGTGCTGTAATTATCAGGTGGCTTTTGTGCTTGCAGAAATGTACTTGCCGCTTTGACAAATGTATTTTAATAAGATTGAGTGTTGGATATCTGACAAATGTTTGTCCCATTATAATTCATTAGTTTCATGCGTGTGAAAACAAGCATTATATTAATGAAAAGTTGTGCTAAGTATAAGTGATGTTTGTGTAAAAACCGATACCTACAATTATGATAATCAAAGGCAAATGACTGGCAAATATATAAACTCGGTGTCAGAATGAGAAATCAAACATAAGAAAATGAGAAATGATGTTTTTACAGATGCAGCGATTTCACTCTAGTTTGGTTATTTAACTGTTGGAAAAATGGATATTGGCAATTCCAATCAACTTCTCAAGTTTCAGATCTGCCTAGTGACAGAATTGTGACAAATGTCTCTGATGCTGGTACTCAATAACGCTGCTTAGAGTGAAGTTTGCCAATGTTATGGCCAAGACCTAATTAAGAGGTTGTGATGAAGAGGTTGTATGTGAGCCCTGACCCAGCATTCACTGAAGTCTATGATAATCCTCCCATCAAACCCAGACTGGTGCTTGCTCATCCTCTGGAGATGAACTGCTACGTTCCATATGTAACCCACTCCTTAACTGCACTCCCATGGGGAAGACCCTGTTCTGGTGGCTTTTCAGAGCTTCCAGTGTTAATGAAGAGCCATCAGATGATTAATTGAAATTGTCTAGGATCACTCTGTACTGTACATGACATCTTGTAAGCATAAAATCAAATTGCTGGCATTTCTCTTCCAGCAATCATTGGAGAGTGATTTGGACTAAGCTTTCCCCCTGCCAAATCCAAAGTTGCGGAGCCTTACTGTTTTGGCGAAGAGTACAAACAATTTCCATTGTGCAGCTCAAGCAAAAAACACATACAAAGCTGTTGAATCTTTCACTTTTATGTGTTTTCATTTGGCACAGGGAAATGTAATCATTAAACAAATCTGTTTAACAGGTCAACTTTGATGTATCTTAGCAAGTACAAGCCATCGTTGTTGCACGTCTATCTTGAGGAGTGTGAACCAGCTCTTAGAACAAAGAACAGAAAGCTTATGCTAGGCATGGAGGCTGCCAGTGAGGTATTTTATAGCCTTTCAGTGTCTTCCAATACCTTTGAAAGGAATTTCTATTCTTTATAATGTACCTCTTCCTAATTTACCTTTGGAATTGCCCTCTGCTTTATTAAAGTAAAAGGCTTTTCATTCCATTGTGATTAGTCTTGGGGCAGGTCAACATGATTTATTGAAGGCAGATACAAGATCATCCTACTTCTTGCTCCAGCCAAAAGCCACGTAGGCCTATAGTCATCTGGGTTTGGGCTCAGCATTGTGCTGCCAGCAGCTGCATGGTGTACATATTGATCTTGCCTTAAAAGACAAGGGGACCTCTCTCACACCTTCAAACCATAAAGCAAATCCCATTACCTCAGGTGTTCAGTTAGCATCTTCTAGGTTCAGTGCTATCATCTGTCAGGTTCTCCTGTCTGCAGAATGTGTTATAATGTGTTATGAGGCTGTTCTTAATGGGGCATAGGGAGTTAATGGTGTTAGTTTTGTACAGGTGTGATAACCTTGAGAAAAGGCATGAAAGAAGGTGGTCTAAATTGCTGTCAGTGTTGTGGGTGCACGTTTCTCACAAATCTCTTTTGCAGCTCTTCCTTCTTAATGAGTTACAAAACCTACTAATACACTTTCTCTCATTTTTATTACAAGCTGTAAGTGTCCAAATATTTCCCCATCTGAATTGTGACTGTACAATACGATGCCGTTCCAGTCCAGTAAAACTTAGCATTTATGACATTCCAAAAGCTGTTGCCTATTAGCAGTTTCTCAAGCTTTGGGGTGTTTTGCAACACAACAGTCTAACTAATGATTGAGGGGAAAACATTATCATGTGCTGACATTCCAAGCTATTTTATAAGCCACTTTTATCTCGGACACCCTTTTCCTCCTAGCCATGTTAGTCTAAAACTGCTCTATCCACTGCTGCTTCATTGAACTGTTTCTGTGGTTGAGCCTAGAGGTCCTCCTTCAGCTGCTTTGGGAGGCAGCGGATCTTCCCTCTTGCAGGGCATGCACTGCTCATACACCAAAGGTAAAAGGAATTCAGCTTATAGTAACTGTTTACGAGCTGTCCCTACTGCACCAGAATGATCCCCAGGGGCACCTTTACTGGAAAGGTTTAATTTAATGTATATTGGAGGAGTAAAAACTGTGGCTGGATTTCTGGTGTGCAGAAGTGATGACACCGCTGGGTAGCTTATCTGCAGAGCTAAACTGGAGTTGGGATGTCTAGGTCTAAGTATATGATAGCCTGCCTGTACTGCATGGCTAGGGACACCTCTGCAGTAGCAGTTGCATGTTCAGAGGTATCTTATCCCCTAGGCTGATCTAAAAAGCTCTGCTGTGTTAGCACGCCTTGGCTGCTGCTTCTGAATGGATAAGCTTAATCACAGTAATTGAATGTCCTTTGGATAAGTGTCCCAGAGAAGTGTCTCCTGGTCATGGAAGTTGCTGGTCATGAGCAGGGAAACCTCTGGGGACCTACGTATGAAGCAGGAGAACCCAGAAAACCATTTCCCTCTAATGAAGGAATGGGAAATCTGGGGGAGTCCCAGGCTATAAAGAAGACAGCAATGACATTGTCATAACTGTCTTTAGAGGTTCTGCTGCCGCTTGTGGATACTGCAAAATGGTTTTGGTTTTACCATGGGTATGTGGAAGGTGTGCCACAAATTCAGTATTTGTGCAGGGTGTTTGTACAAGCTGGCTCCCTTTGAGGATGCAGCTGAGCTTATCTTTGGTATCTGAGTCTGGTGACCTCAAAAATGAGCAAAACCCAGCTGACAGCTCTCCACACCAAGCTGTGGCACTGCCGGTGCATGCCAGGGCAGTGCACAGTGAAAAACTGGCCTCAGTTCCTCTGATGGTTTCCTAGTAACCAGCTTGTCAGCTTGCAACAAAGACCAAACTAGCTAAAACCTCACATCATTTGGTCTAGCTTTTAACAGAAACAGCCAGAATTACCTTTAGCTGAGCTGGGATTTACCTGCACCCTTACAAATAAAGCCCAACTCTATTATTGAGTTGAAGTTGAGTTCCTAGAGGTGAAGAGAAACATGGGAACCCAACTGAGCTCTAGTAATGTGCCCCCACTTCCACTATGCAAACAAAACTGTGAAGTAATTTAGCAATGTTTTTGTTTCCCAATTGATTTCCTTAATTGCCTCCAAGGAAAGTTGGGGAATCAAAAGTGATACTTGCTTTTGACAGTGTATTAATGGAAAGTTTGAGGCAGTGGAAAGTAATTTGTTGGGGTTTTTTTAATGTCAGTGATATTTAAAATTTGCCAATTCACTGACATTCTCGGCAATTCCTATACATGCCAATAAATACCAAACACCAAAACTTGGACACAAGACACGAGACTAGCATAGTAAAAAAGATAGGGATCGTTTCATCTCTGAGCCAAGCCTGTTACCTTTAAGAGAGATTGATCATTCTCAGGACAGATCAACTATTTCTGTGGGTAAAAGTTTTATAAAGACTATTGTCTTGTTAAACTATGGAAGAGCAGAGCTTGCACTCTCTCTTAGAACTGTACAGCTTTGGACAGATACTTTTGTTTATGGTTATACACATGAGGCCAAACCACTGTGACTTCAAAAAGGATTTTCAGAAGAAAATAGAACTCTCATTCATTCATTCCAGAAATTAAATTAAAAAATAATTAAGTAAATTGAAAAATAAGAAATTATTTCTGCATTGTTTTATGTTCATAGTTTCCAGTGTTTAGATGTTAAAATTGTGGTCGTTTTTCTTGGTGGCTGACTAAAGAAAGAATGGAGAAGGGGGGGGAAGGTCCAAAGGGGATTTAATTAAAGTATTAAAAGTTATGAGGGGCACAGCTGTCTGATCACTTCATTGCCCCTCGGGGGAACAGTCAAAGGGTCAAGATTAATGACAGAGACATTTAAAGCATGTCAAAGGAAAAATATCCTGCATGTTTAAGCAGCCTTTGGAATTAACGGTTGCAGGAAGCCACGTGAGTGCATGGTATAGCTTGACTTTTTAAAGAGCTGGATCACTTCATAAACAGTAATAGCTAGGAGGTAGTATTTATATCTTGATGCTTGACAGCCTGAAGCTGAGTGATGGGGCTGGATTTTAATGGTGCTAAAGTCTTCGACTCTTCTTGGCACAAACAAGTGGGTATTGCTGTCTAAAACAGCTGAGCCCTATCCACAGATAAGTCACAAATCTAAATGAAACATGAGCATGTATGTAAATTAATTGGGGATTCAGGTAAGCAGATCATTCATCTTTTGGAAGAGTAGCTGATGAGATATGGGAGCCCAAATCTTTTCTACTCTGAAGCATGAATGCTCTTCTGGGTCACCATAAACACTTGGTACCTGAATGTATGTGCTGTGTATGTTTTGTAGATTGTTCCTGACTGCCACAACTATACAAGGCAAAAGAAATATGTGAGGGGAAAAAAAACCAAAAGCCCAAACCCAAAGTAAAGGTCTAAAATAGTCTGTATCTCTAAGGCTAATTCCTGTTGCAGCTGTATCGTACATCCTTCATGAAAGACTTGAATGCTGGCAAAAGAAATCCCATCTATTCAATCTTTATTGCTTCTGTATCAACACTATAGTAATTAATGAAGAGGCAACCTGCTGGAGTGAAGGTATTTGCCAGTGGTGGATTGTCTCACCTAGCACAGCTTATTGATGCAAAATACAATGTGCTCCTCAGGCTTATTTTGTAATCTTGTTTGGCCCCTGAAGAAATGCTGCCTGTTTCCCATCTCTTCTACTAGCCAGGGATTGTGAGTCAGTCCCATGTTCATCTATTCTTAGTCTATTAAGTCAAGAGTGTGAGACTTGCAAGTCACAGCAAAAAATGACAAAATGCAGGAAAAATTCCTTCCAGCTCTTCCAAGGGTTTGTTCTTTGCTCAGCCCTTCTCTCATCCTCTTGGCTTTAACGTCACTTTCAGAGATCGTATCCTATGTTAGCCCTTTATATGTTTTTCTTCTCTCCTTATGCCTGGCTGTTTCTGTCATCCAGCCATTCAGCAGAACTACGGTTTCTGCTCCTCCAGGTGCCATTGCTATTGTGGATCACTGATTTCTATCCCAGAAGTCCCCACTGTGCCATCCACTTGCTGAAGCCCTGAAGCAAAATGGGTGATGTTTGCTTTGCTCCCCTGATACCTCCCCAACTCCTGGATGCAGCAGGGATGCAACTGTGTCTTTCCCCATCCTGCTAAGTCACACAGTGTACTGCTGTCCTTGTATTCAGGATCTGGTACCCAGACACCAGTCCCTTCTTTGAGAGCCTCAGCAGTCATGACACTACCTTCAGCCAAATAACTGAACAACTTGCATAGCAAAAGCTCTTCCCACTTACCCACACTGAGAAACGCTGTGTATGGGATCAGACCTACTTGTGTCTTCCTCACCCTTCAGTAACTTGGAAGGCAAAGGAGTTATGCAAGTTCATATGAACTCAAGTCCCAACTGCCTTTTATTAAAGTTATGCTCTTTCGTTTTTCTGTTTAAGGTTAGGAATGGGCCGGAGAAATTAAACATTTAAATCAAGTATCCTTTCAAAACGCTAGCCAAACCCGCAGTGGGCTTGTTTCAAGCGTATTGATGGTTTCTTCTTGAAGTGTCCTGGCAAACAAGAGCATCAAAGTATTAGCAGTTATATTTGAATTGGAATTGGCTGAGAGTTTGCAAATGTGAGCAAAATCAGTGCAAGCCACTGTTTGTGTGTGTACTACTGCCAGGTTGCAATGAAAGGTCACAGTCAGTGCCTTTGAAGCTTACCTTAAACATTCCCAAAACTGTTGTCTGAGACCTAGAAGTTTGATGCAAGTTACAGGCTAAGATATAATGCCATATGCCTGACATGTGCATTTATTCCCTGAACGCTCGGGTAGATGGAGAGTGAACAATAGGCGAGCAAAGACAATTTTCTCCTGTCTCTATCAGACTATATCCTTCAAGGAGAGGTACAGGAGGAGATTAACTGCAATATACCATGAACAAATCTGGAAGGTTGTAACAATGGAAAACAAAGGGCTTAATATGTCAGCTGCTGCAAATTAATAGGGTTTCACTAAGCCAATAGACTCCTGCCACCATAGCACCAGCTGGGGAAGGACCTGGCCCTCTATCTTTCACTTACATGAGTTAAGAAACAGAGAGATCCAGTAACATGCCTCTCTGCTGAGTCAATAGAGTAAGAACCTTTCTTTCCATGTGCATTAGTTTTGCAGCTATGGCAACAGTGTATGCGTGAGGAAAGGGAGTGCTTAAAATAGGCTCCTGCTCCTAGTTGGAAAGAGCTGACAGCAAACACGTGTGGTCACCCGAGAACAGAGGGAGGCAGGGTGCTATTCTCAGCCTCCCTTTGGGTCATCTGCCCCTGGCTGGTGGAGGCTGTAAGCAGGGAGGTTGGATGCACCCGGTCACAGCAGAAGCTTTGGTGTGCTTCAAAACCTTCTCCAGAGCTTTGAGGTTTCCTCTTCCATGCCCCTTCCCACCATGCTGTGGCTCATCAGTGAGCAGGCCAGGACTCCCTTATCAACAAGGGACTTGTATGATGCTGGTCCATCGTGAAGGGAATCATTCATGACTGGCAAGCAGGCTGGCCTCTTCCACAGGAGTATTGCAAGGTCAAGACAAGTCTCATTGCACAGTAACTCAAAGGCATAGCAGAAGGCCTCCTGTACTGAGTAGGACACTAGCATGTCCTCCTTCCAACTCTAGCTCTACTACACTATTTCAGAGAGAGGGGAAGGCAAGGGAAGTGGAAAATAGTAGCTTTGGCTCGTAAGCTGTAACCTGTTTTGGTCTCTGTTAATTTGGCATTGGCTGTATTGTATGCTATTATTAGGCTCTCTATTCCCCTCTGCAACAAATTAGGGCTTTCACATCTGCCTAAAAATAAAACTTTCCTGTCTGCTGGCTAACTAGCAAAACCAGAATGCAGCATATGTGTAATAAAGATGCACAGCTGTTCTGTCTATGAACTCAGGAACGTGTCAGGGGGGGTTTGTTAAGGAGATGGTAGGTACCCGACATGGAGGAACAGTACTGCCAAGAAACTGCCAGACTTAAGGCGTTGTAGAGAGATGGTTACAAAAGGTGAAATCAGAAGGAAACACCCAGGAAGATTAAGGAACCGAACTAGGAGAATGTCAACTTGTTTTAGCTCGTTCTTTAAGCTGGCCCAGGAAGGTGACATTCTTGATTAAAGAGGAATGGTCATAAGGGAAGGTGTAATTCTCATAGACTTGTGTTAACTCCCTGAGACCCCTAAGCTTCCGAGCATTTGCAGCTCTCGCTTTCGGCTCCTCTAGTCCAACAGCTTGTATTATACTTCACACCAGAGCTGTGACTCTGCCCACCCTTTGAAGACAGTTCCTATGTGTGAAGCAGCATCTGCTGCCATGGCCAAGAGAGGAGGTGGCTCCTGCAGGCACCTATAGCTGGGGCTGCGCTCCAACACCAGGCACAGCTCCCCTCTGCTCTTACCTGCGAGCTAGAGAAAAATGAGCCTCATTGGTGGCTTGCCATAAAAGTAAGGCCTCATTAAATACACATATTTAATATTAAAGCATTTCATTGCATTTCTTATTCTAAGCAGCCCCTATGCGACTTCTCACCTTGCTGGAAACATGGAGCAAAAGGAGTAGGATCTCCAGCACATTATATTGTCGCAGCAACCATGTGCTTGTGTCAGACTTTTATGATCTCCAGACTGCTGCTTCTGCTGTTCAACGTGCTCCTAGCAATGACTGGGTGACATGTAATACAGTATGTGTGTTTCCATTCTTTCCGTGGCTCAAATAGGCAGGCATCCTCAAGAGAGCCGGTTTGAGCTGGTCGAGCTTTTTATCACCTGACACATTTAGATATGCTCTTTAGATAAGATTAGCTAATGAATTTCCTCTGACACTGGTATTTACTCTGTCTCTGCATTAGTTACGTTTCTGTGATGTGGGAGCCTTGCTTTGCTCTTTTCCATGCTGGTTGCCTGCATGATGTATTAATACTGAAGGCTGTTATGTAGGCAGTAAGCATTTTTTTTCCCCCTTCCAGAAATCAGTTAAATAGAAATGATCTGTTTTACATTTGCATCTGGCCCCAAAGTAACAGCATAGAATTGTTAACTAGCAAAACAATGGGCTGCAAAGCGTTTTTTGTTTTTGAGATAAAAGAGGAAAAAATGTGTTAATCAGATTAGTGTAAAATGTCCTTACCATGTTCATTCAGATGTGTTAGAGCCATAGTAATTAGTCCTTTTAATTCCTTATTTTACGTAGGGGAAATAGTCATCTCCGAAGGTAGGAAAGCCTGACTCCAAGGTCACTCAGGGTATCCTCTCAAAGCTCTTTCCCCATCAACAGTGTTTTCCTGGTACCTGGAGGATTTTCCTGGGAGGAATCAGTGGAGTCCAGACTCCTGATTACCAGATACAGAGTCAAGCTACCAGACCATGCAAGAACAAACCCCAGACATAACGCTCTTATTTGTCTCCTTTTCCTCTGAATTACATGACATTTCACAGCAATGACTGCCAAACTTTTTCCACTCAGACTTTAGCACTGGTTTGGTGACAAACTTGGTAAGATTAGCAATTTTCCACGTCTTAGAAATGAAAAACTGGTTTTGAAGCTGACTAAACCTTTCCATTCAAAGATGCGTTTTCAGGGCTTTTTTACAGCTTTGCAAACCATAAACCTTGGTTCAAGGATGATGTTTTCTAGGCCGAGAATCCTCATCCTTACTAGACACAATAGCGTTAGTAGGACCCTCATCCATGGCTCCTCCTGGCTGTTGTTGGTCCCCTCATTTAATAATTCCCTATGCTGGCTTTTATCTCGCAGCATGCTTCCATGCCTTTTGGAAGTGCATGACCAAGACGGTGCTCATCAAAGAGGGGAAAATCCTGCATATTAAAGTATTTGGGGTTTGCAAGCTGAAAACAAAACACTTTGAATAATTCCTGCTTCTAATCACACATGTAAAGCTTGTGAGCACCAGGATACATTTGAAAAAGAGGGTTTTCTTGCTGAAAACAATGGCTTTAAGTTCGTTAAAACTTAACATGCAAAACATGAAGTTCCAGAGCCCTGTTTTCATGTGCTGAATTGTATTTGCAAAACCAGACCATTTTTCAGCTAAGAAAAACATTTTTGTCTGAAAAATATTGATCTGCGGTAATGCCAGACATTGCCAACTATGCCTTGTCTTATCTCTCCTGACTTCCCTACCTGCCTGATGATAGAAAAAGCAGCAGCTTTCCCTGTTCCTGATGAAGATCTAGTTTTCTGAGCCAATGTCAATAGTGCTACTAACATGCTATTTTCCACACGCAAAAAAAGAAGTTTCAGAGCTTTATTTGATGTTGGTGAATGTGCATAAGGGCAAAAGTCAGCTTACACAGGTATAAAGTGGGCAATAACTGATTTTTGTTTACAAACTTACTATCTAAATATTATAGTAACTACCAAAGCTTAGCACTAGGGTAAAGAAACAATATCCCGAACTGAATGTGTATTTGTGATAGATTTTGAAAGGCTGCTATTAACATCTATTAATGCAGGGTATAAAGAAAATCACAGCAGTGACTCACTCATGTTCCCTGAGTGTTTTCGGTAGGAACGTCCTGCCTTGGACACAGCTCCTGCTGTGAGAGAGTGAGGAACAGGTTGTGACTCAGCACAGAGGAAGATCTGTACGAACTTCCCTGTGCTGAATCAGAGAACCTGATGAGAAGAAAACTGCTTTGCACTGACCGGCACTAGGGCTGGGAGCCTGTGGGGATTTAAGGAGTCTGGCTTTGTAGTGCAAAGCAGCACTGGTTGAAGATGATGGACTTCTGACAAGTGCATGTAGTGACAGGATGGGGAAAAGGCTTCAAGCTGTCAAAGGGAAGGTTTAGAGTAGGCATGGAGGAAAAACTTCTTCCCTGGGAGGGTGCTGAGGCGCTGGCACAGGATGCCCAAAAAACTGTGGCTGCCCAATCCCTGGCAGTGCTCAGGAACAGGTTGGATGGGGTTTGGAGCAAGCTGCTCTAGTGGAAGGTGTCCCTGCCCCTGGCAGGGGTTGGAACTGGATGAGCTTTCAGGTCTCTTCCAAGCCTTAGTATCTTCCCCATCCTGCAACAACTTCCCCTGTGGGCTGCCTCCTGGTGTAGGTTTTCCTTGGCTTTCCACCGGCACGCACTGTGTTCCTGTGCCTCTGGGAAGTGTACGTGGAAAAGACTGAAGCGGTTCAATAAAGATGGAAACAGAACTGAATCCAAATCCCCTGCAAAACTCCCTTTGTAATGCACAGTTGAGTCGAGCTCTTTGGCATGTTTGACATAAATATTGCCCCACATTCCTTTTCAGGATTTTATCTCCATCAATAAAAAGTCTCTAGGGATCTATAGGAGGGATGGAAGTTTCTGAAATAATAGCATTCAAATAGCTTCAAAGCAGAAAAAGAAAAAGGTCAATAGAAAATCCCTGTTTTTCATGGGGCTGGGAAATGAAAATAGATAAGAGGCCTGGAATTCAGAAGTGAGATCTGTCTATCACCTAAAAGCTGCTCCGCTCCAGTAAAACAACATAACTAGTGGGAAGAGTTATATTGCCCATTTGCCCTTTCTCACAATATCCTTGGAGATGGATTGGCTGGAGCACGCAGTGGAGCACATAGACCTTGCTCTGCTCCATTTGATGCTCCTTCTATCAAAACAAACCTCTTGGTTCTCCAGCAAGACCTCCTCACACTGTCTCCATCATCACCTTACTGTTACTCAAATACTTGGGCTGATTTACATTTTCAAGTGTCTTTAGACAGTTATTTCAGGCTGTGTTCCTAATTATCCTTTTAATGGCAGTATTATCATGTTATAGATGTATTTGTTTAAATCCTGGCTGACTTTACAGGGGTAGTTTTTTAAAGGAAGAAGAAAATGAAAATCATAATCAGGATACTTGCTAGCTTTTTTTGGCATAGATGCCAATCCAGTTTAGCTGGCACAGAAGTGAGCAGTAACTCTAGGATTATATTCCCCTTTATTCACCCAAATCATCACTGGTTTTTACTCTGTGATGTTTCACCTGTCTGCTTTGTAGCTCATAACCCAGCGGAAGAGAGCAGGGCCTCTCTTTCTGTTCAAGCTCTGAATGCATCCTTTCTGCTCCTCAATAGAGACAAGGGGAATCAAGGGGAATGGATGAATCAAAACCGACAGAAACCTTCACCTATGCTTTACCCTGATGGAATGCTGTCTCAATATTGTCATGCTTACATTTTACTCTCCTACTGTGGAATGAAGGCTGTGCTTAGGATAACAAGTATTTTTCCTGAATAATTTAAATTGCTACCTGTGGGATTTTAGCTTTTGAGCAGGCTTAATGGGTGATATGAACAGGTTATAACTAATGATGATGCAGATCGTGCATCTCCAAGCTTGTTGTCCATGCCTTTTTGCTATTGGGCATCCTGAGGCTTTGTCTGAGTAATGTTGAAATAGGCATTTTCACAGCCAACAGACTGTGGATCTGATCCAAAACGGTGATTCCTGAAGATGACAAGGATAGTCACTGAGCACAAGAGAAACTGGGCATGGAAGGAGATGGATAGGGAAAATCATGTGTTAGAAGGGCCAATTTGGGAAAGCTTTCATTGAAATAATTAGGAAAGACTTTGGGTTTATCTCAACCAAATGCAGATCACCTGCCTATTCTGCTCATGTCCCCTAAACCTTTCATTTTCAATAGTCTCAGCCTAAGTGATTCCTGTAAACTAGACTTTGGAATTGAAACCAGCTGTGGCATCAGACTAGTGCTTGTCCTTGCTTTTGGGGAACTAAGTTTGGTCCAGGCATCTCCTTTGATTACATGGAAGCAGCTGGGAAAACGGTCCATATCCTAGCTCAAAAGCTGAAGGGATGAACAGGGATGGCAACAGTCAGCACAGCCCAGCACCTGCCTCATCACAGTGACTTTAAAAGCACAACTGTGACCTCCAGCCCAACCAGAGAACACGGGAATAAAAGAAATCCCACTCTCAGACCTTGACCAAAATCCTCCCAAGTTCAAGTTTGCATTCTTTAACTTGTAATGCTGGCACTGTGAGGGCTGCATGCACAAAAAGAGAAAATCAAGAAGAAATGAGAGACGGAAAAAGCGTGATTAAGCCACAGCTGTTTCCTCCTTCCTTCAAAAAATGATTTAAGCACCTTATAACCAAAGGGAGAAAAAATGTTGGGTTTCGAAGTGAAATATGTCCTGTCAAAAAAGCTGCTATAAAATTGCCCATTATTATTCGGTAAGATAATATCTCAGAATTATTGCTTAATGATTTAGGATTTAGGTTTTTCTTAACCAATCATTCTCAAAATTTCCATTACAGAGAGAAAGAAACTAGGCATTGGTGACAGCCCTGGTGAGGAAAAATGGGAACAGTGAGGAAAAAAAGCTGGGGCTTTTGCTTCCATATAGTGCTTTCTCTCATAGATGGGGAAAATACAGTATAATCAACTGCTTTTGTCAACAGTTAAAGATGGGATGAGAGCACCTTCCCACCTGAAGAATGGGCAGTTCTTGGCTAAGGTTCATCCTCCCTGGTATTACATACTTAAGTCAGCCTACTAAAATAGAAGAAGGAAGAAGTGAGAAATTCATGGTTTAAGCAGACGGAATCACCCTCCAGGGAAGCTCCTGTTTCTCCATCTACCTGAAACCCTAAAATGAGCATGTTCTTAATGCACACCTTGGTCACAAGATCAGGTGGGACAAAAGCAAGGCCAAATCTTTTACAGACAAAAGAACAGATCTGGAAGCAAAGCTGGTTTTAAACATTACCCGAGTTCTGTGCATCCCACTGCTGCAGCCTTGCACTCACTCATACGCTGCTTCCTGCATAGCTCCAGATGGGGCTGGGGAAGCAGGTTATTGTGGTGGTAGGCACTATTTCTTATTTATGTATTGGCTATTTCTTCCTACTCCACTTTGGAGCCTTCTCTAAGTTACTGCCACTTGAAAGACGGCTTCTGGGAAGTGTTTAAAACTGCTTTATCCTCCGGGTGGGGACCAGAAGTAAATATAGTTAAAAGAATAAGCATCACTTTTAAGATCTGGTGAGGCTGGTATTTGGAGCTCCGCCTGAAGCTTTTTATCCTACAGCAGCTGCATCAAGCTAAAGGAGTGGAAAGGACCCACTGTGATCCTAACAATGATACAGCAGCAATGCTCCTTAGGCAAATAAAAGTATTTTGGTCTGAAAACTGAGTAGGCTTAGTATGGAAACAAGTACAGAAGAATAGATGGAGCCCTAGCTTTATGTTTCCAAAGGCTCCAGTTCCAAAAATACGTATTGTAGTACACAAATGTGTCTTATTTCCTTTTGCAAGGTATCTCAATGGGTAAAGCCAAGTACATGTGGAAATAGTCACCAATGAAGGTCTAAAACAGATTTTAAAGTACTTGAAAAAATCTACAACAGAAAAAGAACTTGGAATTGTAAAGCGTTGCTGCTTAGAATAGGGGACCTGTGTCAAAACAAACACCTGCTTATCAATCTTCAATTGGGCTTTTGCATGAGACAGAGGACATCAGGTATTAACAAAAATAGACAGGTTGGAAATAAGAAGCAGATGGTCACCGAAAGCTCTTGTCTTGGAAAAGAAATGAGAGGGAAGAAAAGCCAATTGACTAGCAGTGACTGTTTTATATACAGTAATCTGGTTAGAGATCTGGAAATAGTTGACAATTAATTGAAATAACACATTGCAAATTGTCACTGTATGATGAAAAACCTTCAGGGGGGGAAAAATGCTGTTTGGTCTGGAAATTTGGATTGTACTAAAGTCATTGTAAGGAAAAAATGTAACCCAACTCAACCCAAATTTCCACAGAAATTTCCCACCCAAAACACTTGCAGGGACTTGAAGTACAAGTTGATATTTCATGGTAGGCTTTTTAACCATCAGGAGGTGAAGGTGTCCTTTATCTGGTGTAAAACACTGACTGCTTTCTTTTTGGGGGGAAAAGTAGTAAATCTTATTTGAAGTTAAACAAAACTGCCTGAGAACCTTAACTCCATCACCACTGAGCACTGGTATTCTCCTATCAAAATCCAATGTACAAAAATAGTTCTCTCCAGTTCAAGACTTAACCTCGTTTCTCCTTCACGTAGAACACTTATCAAACTATGGCAGTCAGGCTAAACAAGCTCTCTTATAGGATATGTTCTCCTTTATCTCCCTCGTAAATAACTTCTTTCTGCACTGGAGAAAAAGGAAAGAGGGGGAGGGAAATGCCACCCACAATGAGGCACGTAAGCAACAAATCAAAGCAATGTGAAATTTCCATTTGCCTTGATTTTAGCACGTGTTCAAGTGAAGAAGGACAAGCGAGGTTGGCTGGGGGGTGCAGGAACAAGCCTGCGTGTATGGAATTCTGTTGTCACTGCCACTGTGCAGTATCAGAAGTTCCAAATCAGCAGCAGAATTAGTCACAGAGTCGCAGACTTCCTCTTGTCTTTGCGCATTGTGCAGCCTTGAACGCACATTAAGCTGGGTTTGCTTCCAAGCCGGCAATGACCAAAGCAGAGGGCACTTGTGCTTCCAGCTCCCCAAGGAACACAGCAAAGAGGGCAAGGGGGAGTTGAAAATAAACTTAGAGAGAGAATAAACAACCTGGCTGCAAAACCTGTTTCTTGCATCCCAATGGGAATTGCTGATACCTTCCTGTTGCATGCTTTCCACATCTGCAAGGGCCATACTGAGGTTTCATTAGAAAAAATGTCCTCTTATCTAGAACAGGTTCTGACATAAGCCATCTATTTGTTAATCCTAATGGTCTTTTTTAGCTGGGCAGACTCTTCCTGCAAGATCTTGTGATCCCTGCTCTTTGCGAAGGAGGTTTTTCATGATATATGTGTCAGGATTGTGGTGGGGAGGTGTATTCCAAAGATAATGTGTACATCATCCTTCTTTAGGGAAAATATGTGTGCTTATTAGCAGCAAAGAACAACTATAGATGTGTGAATAGTGAGTGGGTAATAGAGGTCTGCACAGCAAATCAGGACCTTGGACGATCTGGGCAGGGACTGAATTCTGTTCAAGAATTCCCAGCTGCGTTTTCTGGACTAATCAGTCCCATTCTTCTTTCTGGATCTAACTTCTACCTGCATCTTCTGAAAAACCTTTCTGGTTTATTCCATCTTGGATAAGAGCGCTCTGTTAAACTTGGTTATCTGCAAAATTTATTGCATCAGACTTTTGTCCATGTTATAAAGCCCAGAAGCCTAAGCTGCTCCTTGCTATGACATGAAGTCAGTGGGAGTTTTGCCACATTACTTCAAGGAGAAACAGGTTTTTCATCTGCCTGTGCTGTATGATTTGCCATGAATAGATGTGGTGTTGATGAAAGAGAGGCAGTAATAACGATAGTGAAAGGCAAAGAGAACAGCTTCCTCTTGGAAGCTTGGTAAAAGCGGTTCATTCCTGTCTGTGTTCTTCCTTATCCAATAAATATGTACACATATTTGCTCATCTTTGAACCTCTACTGGGTCTTAAATGTAGAAGACAAAGCAATGTCCTCGCTTGGCTGCAGTTAATGAGAAAACGGAAGAGCTGCAAAGCTTAAAGTAGTAATATGCTGCAATATGATACACAGCATGTTCTCATAAGCCTGTGTGACACAATGGATGTGATTAATTGTTGCATTATTACGCAGTGATTGTTTTGTTACTGGCAGGGGTGAAAGCAAAGAAAGAGCCATTGACCTTTCCTCCAAGTCCTCAGATTGTGATATGATCCTCAGATGTGTTGGATGGGAAATTTCCACAGAGGAAGGGCTGTGGAGGACCCTCATCATCGTGTCTAAAAAGAGGAGCTCATTGTAGGGAAAAAGTAGGAAGAATCCAGGGAATGGGGCCTCTTCCTCAGAGGCCATTAAGTGGGATTGACTTGTTTTGCCTAAGGAGAGAAGGCTGAGAAGAGATCTGACAGCTGCCTATGAGTGCATCAAGGAGGCAAGCAGCAGGCAGAGGAAAGTTACTGAAGTGAGGAGACAATGTTGGCACGAGAAGAAATGGGTATAAATAGACAGGCGCTGGAAATCCCTTCCAGTAGGAATAGTGAGGACACATGAAAAAGTCAGGCCAGCTCTTAAAATTAAGATCATAAAAAGAGATTACACGCTTTCTGTGGCAGCTGGGACCTCTCGAACAGGAGGTCCATCCTCTCTTGCTACAGAAGTAATTTTCCTTCTTCTGCATTTAATAGTAAGGCTGGCATCAAATACACCAGTGCTTCTGCACCAGCTGAATTCACAAAGAGATGGATGTGCGGTGTTGCTACCAAATATCTGTGACTTGAGATGCTCCCTCTTTGTGATGGAATTGGATTCGGCATGTAGTGCTAGAGCCCATCCAAGTGCAGCCCAGTCCAATTTCTGCTGGGTTGCCTTTCGCCAGCAGAAATGAGATACTTTCCTGAGTCTGAAATGTCTTTTGGTGTTGTGTGAGCTCTTTAAAAAGTCAAGATTATTTTTGTCTTTCTAAGTAAAAGGGAAGATTTACTGTGTTGATTTGGTGACCTGATGTGTTTTCTGGACCCTGCAGTACTCCAGTCTTGGAACAAAGGAAGATGAGCGCATCCACAATTCTCACAATAGCATCTTTTCATTGTGGCACTTGTACAAGTGCTGTTGCAGAAGAGGTTTGGAGTATTGAGCAGTTGCTCCAGACAGACAGAGGTTTGATCAGGAAAAACAGGATAGGAGCAAGCTTCTCGCACACATCCTTACTGTTAACTGTTGTCAATAACACTGGAAATGTCTTAGAGTCCCACTTTGATACTCCTTCAACTAGACATCTATCCTTAGTGTTTGGGGAAGGTTTTTATTTCAAGTTGGGGTGATCCTTAGCCCAACTAACAGCACTTCATACTGTGTTCATTTGCTTTCCCTTTAAGTATTCAATGATCTGCAGTAAGCAGGCATCCTTCTTTAGGGACAGCCCCACCTGGTCTAGCAGAAGCTTTTTCACATTGATTTTAACTTCCAGTTTTTGCTTTGGGAAGTGGACATCTTGTAATGAAGTTGTGTACTTGTGTTTTGCTCTCGGGAGTTAATGTTGTATATGTAGTTAGAGAAATAATCATGAATTATTGCAAATGGAAGGAGGTGTTTTATGAAAGGGCATTTCATTTATTTTTCACCCACGAAGTGTGCCCTTTTTGCCTTTCCTCCCTGGTATGGTATTCTCTCAAGAGCTCATATTTACCTTTAGTTTTAAACTTCAGCTTCAAAAACTGTTGAGCAAAACCTTTTATTATGATGTTGCTAAAACAAATCTCGGTGCGCAAGTTTGTCCCTTGGCAACCATTTCTGCACAGAGGTCGTACCCAGTTCAAGAGCATGGGTGTTTGGCAGTCACGAATGCAGTGGGTCTTGTATTTTCTCGTCCCGAGCAGTTGTGGCAGGAGGAGGAACGGTGACGTTTGTAGCTCAGCAGGAAATATCTGGCTTAACCAGATGTACTGAGAGCGCTGCAGCAAAGAGGACTTTTTCCAAGGCTGCGAGGCCTCCTGTGCCATTTCTCCTTTTGCACCCCTTTCCGTGACTTCAGGCTGCAAACATGAGCTCTTTGGTTTTGTCTTTGAGGCTCCTCTTGGCCTGCAGGACCAGACCTCGGTTCCTGCCTTAGGCTGACAAATTGGCTCGGTCCTTGCCTGCGCTCCCCGTCATTTTCTCTTTGCAGACAATTGCTGTCTCCTCTCTTCCATGGAAATAGTGCAGGGCAGCAGCCGCTTTTCTTTTCCCTTCAGAAATGCCTTCATCATGTCCAGATCTCTGACTCTGTGTCCTCGATGCTGCAGCAAACAGTCATTTGTACCAACCAGCCTGTATTCTCCTGCATGTCACAAAAGAACCAGCCTTCTCTGAACTTCAGTTGTAATGGTAGATGTTTAAATATTCTTGAACATGAGCATAAATTCCTGTTTCTACCTGATTCTCCCTGACTTACCTTTATCCAATGTCCCACTATCCTTTGAAAGTCCCTGGTCTCCACATCTTCTGCTACTCCATGAGGACATAGATCTATTTTTTTATGCTGTATTTCCACATGGTTTATTCAACTTGTTATCTTATTGCTGTTTTTTTGTCAAGTTTAGGGGGAGTCAGCTAGCCAAAAAGGGACTTGTAGACTATTGTTTGCTGAACATTTGTTAGATAAATCAGAAGCTCATTTGTTAGATAAATCAGAAGATAATCAGAGAGGCTTAATGCTACTGAATGTTTTTAAATCTCATCTGCATGCAAAGTGTTACAAATTGGTGTTTGCTTAGGAAAGGATGCTGCTAAGAAAACACTGGATGAGTGGGTGGTGAAAGCAATAGGCTGAGCCTCTTGTAGAGCTTAGCAACAATGGCAGGACTCCAGCCTGGAAGATTATTGGAGGTTTGGAGGAACCATGGCCATGGTTAAAAGGCATCTGTCTTGGAGTGGGATAGAACTGGGCTTTATGGAGCACTTCTTTGCTCATAGATAAATGAGCAAAGATAAATGCTCATAGATAAATGAGTCTCCAAACAACTGAGAGAAGGGATGGAATTTCTCTACTTACAGTTCTTCAGAATGAGACAGGAAGGAATGTTATTCATAGGTATAAGATTGAGGTAAAATAAAAGGTCATGAACAAAAGTTTAGCTTTGGCTTGAACTCTAAGAACCTATTTAAAATAGATAAAATGCTATTATATTTTACTGTGTTTGGGTTTGCAAAGGCCATTGAATCTCAGTCCATGGCAAGGAAGTTCACAAATGTTCCAGGTAAATTCAGGAAAAGTGAATTTTAAACCAGGTGTGTTTCCAAGTGATGGTAAAAGATTCAGCTTTAGGAGAATGCCTTTCCCTCGTTCTCATGGGATGGAAGAGCAGAAGAATTTAGGCAAAGAAAGCTCATCCCAAGTCAGATGCTGCAGCTGCACATCCAGTTGCTATGGTGAAGCAGCTTCAGTATGCTTTAAGTGAGGCGCTGGGTTGTACCTGACTGAAATCACAGTGAAGTTGGCAGCTTTTACAGTGGCATTCTGTAACACTGCTACATACAGGTTACCCTTTTGGTTTTAGTGCCGTCTGGGTTTCAAAAGCAAGGACTTCTGCATAGCTTGGTGGACGTACAGCAGGAAACCGCAAAGGGCAGTTCATCCGAGCCTGGGAAGTCTCTGGAACAGTGTGTATCCAAACACTGGCAGCACAGCTACCAGAAGTGCAATTTAAAGCAGGGTAAATAACGTGTCTATCCCCTTTCGATTACTCTACATTTGCGCTAAGCACAGCATCTACCTCCCTTTTGCGTTTTGCTAAAGGTTGACAGCTCCTGTCGTTTCAACCAAATCCATTCAGCCACCACCTTGGGTCATTCCTGCCAAATGGCAGGTGGAGAAAGATGCCTGCTGAGGAACATTGACATCAGTGGAAGAAACCAAACAACCCAAAACACGCGGAACATCCCTCCGAAGTGCAGCTGCAAGAAGTATTTTTGCTAGGAGCAGTTGTAGCTCTTAATGACTGCTGAGCCCGGTGCACTTTTAACTCACGTAATCCTTTTTCCTACACCATCTTGGAAGAATCAGCCAGGGGCTGTGAACATATTTTCCTAGTACTTGCATTCTTGCCATATATTAATGGTACCAATGGAAATGCATGGGGAGTGGGAATACAAATACCGCTACCTTACAGTTCGGATACTCCATAGGGAAAGTTTCCATAGGGATCCAAACATTTGGATGCTTATCAGGAGCTGAAATTAGCTTAGGATTTTCAGAAGAGCCCCTCCGGGCTAGGTGGTTTGGGGGACTTCATTATTTTAGGTCCTGTGTAAATCCCAGCCTTAAAAAGGACAAGCGAGGCTCCGTGTGCTCACTGAACAGTGAGGCCTGGGCTCATCCCACTCTTTTAGACTGCCACTGGAGATGCTAAGTTAAGAGTTTTTCCAGATGGCGAATAAAGGGACAGAGACATTTCCCCAAAATGCTGTATTTTTTTCCTAAGAGGCAAAACGTGGTCTAAATATATAACTTTTAGGACTCAAGTAGCAGCTTCCCAAAGGCCATAGCAGTACATCAGCTTCCTGATGTCTGCTTGTAGCTGGCTGCAGATAAAACTTAACACATTTATTATAAACTGCAGACTGGACAAAAGAACATAAATAGCTGTTATAAGTAATGCAAGCATGTAAAAGGGTATTATAAATAATGACCACCGAGATAAAGGAGGAATCATCTAGCTGAGGTTAAAAATCAGTGGGATAAGTGGTCCCTTAATTTACCTTTCAGCTCTGGGACTGGCATTTGGAAGCAGACTGCAGCCGCCCAGAGAAGCCCACCAGGCACTTAATGCATAATTCAGAAGCTTGTGAAGGTTTTTCTTTTCTTACTTGTTCTCCTTCCTTGTGCTTAGGTTTAAAAGTTGGCTTTGCCCAAACAAAGCTAATTATAGAAGGATGTCCAGGCTGTGAAAGGAGCGTGCTTGCAGGGCTGGCAGGAATTCCAGGTTGAGTTTTACGTCAAGCGTGGCGCAAAATAATTGTGAAACCAGTCTGATTTCATGTCTCTGTCCGCAGCCAAGGCACAGTCTCTACGAATATCCCATCTGTAAAGTGCAAAGGCACCACAAACACTTGAGAGCTCCATTGCTTTGTCTGCCAGAGATCCTAGTATCTCTCCTAAGTTGATTCATTCAACACTTGCTTAATGAAAAGTTGTTCAGTTTTCCTTTTTTATTGCCCTTGCGGAATGATGCCAGGTTGCTCTCCAGCCAATTCCATTGGAGATGGTTTGTAGAAAGGGCTGAAATCTCCTAAAGGCATTACATGCAACCTCGGGTTCTGTTGTGATAAATTGCCCCGGAAGAAAGTGATCAAAAAAGCCCAGGATTAGAACAAAAGATTCTTGCAACGTTTCGGGGACATATATTGCTTATATTTGGCCAGCACTTGGTGATAGCTTTGTTATTTATGCATTTAATATGTATATGGCTATAATTAATTTCTATACACTTATCTTTAACAAGCACTTGTGTCCCCCAAATTCTGTTGAATTGGTCTATCCCCACCTGTATAAATAGTGCTCAGCTATCCACAGCTCCACCCAGGCAATCAATGAAAGTCCTTCAGCCCCTGCCCACCCCTCCAGCAGTCACTCATCTGCCACCTCTTGAGGGTAATTCTGTGGACCTTGTCTGTATTTAAGGCAGCTAAAAACGTGCTTTAGGGTTGATGTTCCTGTGTTTTGGATGTGACCTTCCCTTTTAACATCCTTCAGGCAGGAGGGGAAGGTGCAGTGCATTGCAATTTGAGAAGAGCTGTGGGAAATGCAATTAGGAAAGGATGGACTTTGCTCCTGAATTTTACAGGTACAGTGATGTCTAAACGGGCAGGAGCTTCTCAGCATGGTGCTCCTCTGCTCATCACTGGGCACTTCCAGCAGCTCCCAGGCATGGGCTCAAGCACTTGAAACATGCTGCATAGGTGGTTCAAGGAAACAAGCCAGCACCCAATGACATGCTCATCATTTCTCTTGTGTGGAGCTGACACTTGATGGTCAGTCTTGCTGTTCTTCATTTCCCAGCCTCTCTGATGGGATGTGGTGTAGTTTTGCTTGACTCTTCCACTTCAGGGCTCTGCTGTGTTGTGTAACTCTGCTCCGAGGTGTATGGGCACAACTCCAGGGTGATGCTGGTGAGGTCATTGTGCTGGTTTGTAGTAAAGCTAAGGCCCATAGTGATGCTGTTATGATTGATCATTGCTAAACATAAAATCAGGCAAACAGCCCAAAGGCTGTAAGCTCTGATCCAGCATCAAATCCTAACCTCCTATGTAGCTTTCCCCTCTTGGCTTCCTATGCATTTATACCTGCCCCTTAGCCATAGAGCTGTAAAGCACCTTGCATGTCCCTGAGTCTTACTCATGAGCACACTGGCCTCCTTGAATTAGCACAAATGAGTTGTGGAAAAGCCAAATACACTAACCAGCCACTGTACGTCTTCAGCTGCAGTAAGTGATCAGGGTAAGAGTATTAATAAAGCAGTTAATCAAAGCAGCGTTGAGTTACAAATGTCCACAGTTCCATGGTACAGAAATGTGTGTATGCACATATATACATGCATGTGTCCACATAAACACACAGTAACTAGCTAGAGGAATGGATGGAAAATTACTGAAGTTCAAGGGTTAAAGGGAAGCTGATGCTCTATGGAAAACTTCTCAAATGGCCTATTTATAACAGTTCTGTCAGAGGTCAGATTTTTCTGTGTTTTACTTCCCTGGCTGTATTTTTATGCATTAAGGGTATTTTGTCGTTTTACACCTGCTAAGAAACTGGCCTCAAAAGAGATGGGTTTTGGAAAATTAGGGCCATTTAGGATTCTGATGAACCTTCCTTCATTTGGGGGTTTTGGGGCTGCCTACCCTGGGTGCTCACCTGCTAGGGATGGTTTGGGGTATCTGTACAACGAAGAACAATAGCCAGGGATTGTGCAGCCTTGCCAGAGCTATTGTTATAGCTCTTCTCCACGAGGTGTGTTTGTGAGTGATGTTAGGCTCTAATATGCTGCCATAAGGTCTCATCCACCTTACCTGTGCTTTTTTCACAGCTGCCAGTGTCTTGTCATGTAATGGGAATGGCAGAGGGGAGATTTATCCACCTGCTGCTTCTTGCTTTTGGGTTTTGCTTTGTTTTCACACTTCAATTCGTAGCTTTGTAGTCTTAGAGCTTTTTGTTCTGATCAGATTTTTTTTTCCAGGATATTTTTGAGGTTTGTTTTCCCTTTTTTTGTTTTTTCCTTCTTTTTCAAGAAATAGGAAAAAATACACCATGTTACTATATGTTTTACTCCAACATTAGAATTCCTTTGGAATATGTCAAGCAAAACAAAGACTGTTTTGTTCCACTTCTAACTGAAAGAGCAGTTAAGACAACCAGTTGCACTCAGTTTAAAAGTATCCTGCCTCAGGCTTAGCTTGAGACCATGATTAATTTAGGAGACTTTAGGGAGGCTTGAATGTGCCCAAGATGAGTTCCCAATTCACACTGCAAACCTCTGCAGCCCCACGTGCTGGGGCACGCATACATTTTGTGCAGGGTTTGCATTTTTCTCATGTCCAGGCTTCCCTTTGAACACCTCTTCCTTGTGATCTGTGCCCTGACACATTCTGTCCTTTGGCTTAGCTCATGGCACTAACCAATAAAACCCAGTTGTCAGAGAGGTGGGGGGATGCTTTGCTGATGTTTTCATGCATTACTGTTTTAGTGCGGTATCCAGGAACTTTGATTTAGCAAAGGTAAGAGTTCATGTGGCTGAAACTCTGGAGAAGAGTCACTAAAAGCATTGTTCAGGATCACAGACCCAAACCATCTTTTAAAAGCAGTGCTAAACAATGTTAATGATGTTCAGCTGATCATCATCCTCTATGGAGATCTAAAGTCTGACATGGCTTTGCCTGATTGTGAAGCCTTAAGTGGAAAGAATGGTAAAGCCCATCATGGGGAGTAAGTGAGGGAGGAAGAGATGAGATTAGATGAGAGAGCATTCCCTAGGCTGAGTATCAACACCTACTCTGGAACATGGTGAACAAAAGCCTTGAGGTTTGAGAGAGTGGCAGGGATTCTCTGCTAAACCTGTCAAACACCTTGAGCTGCCCTTGAAAGGGAGAGTGAGGGCTCTGAGCATCCAGCAGACAGGAAAAGCTACTTAAGGACTGGAATAACACTATATACACATACATCTATATTTATAGTCACTGGGGCTTTTTATAGTTTGGGGGTTTTCTTTATTTGGTTGGGGTTTTGGTTTGAGTTTTTTTAATTGCTCACAAAGTTTAGGATATAAATGTATATAGAATAAAAGCAATGCCTCAGAAAAAGCCTAGCTGTCAAGAGGAACAGTGCCAAGAAATTAATGAAAGAATATATTGGTCAACATGAGACAGTGAGATGCAGAATGACGGTCACCTAACTTCTTATTTAGGGTCAGAGTTTCTATCTTCTTTTCTGAGTTTCATATCTTTACATTAAAATTCTCTAGTATGGTCTTATATTAATGCAAGAGACCAAAAATCTATGACAATAAAACGGGAACAGTTAATGTAATTCCAGTCCCTGACAGTTTCTTAATACTGCTTATCCTGCCTTCCCTTTCAAGATTTAGTCATCCTAGGTTTCCTTCCAAATGCGAATGAGGTGGCTTAAACCATAAATTATGCTTCCACTTATTATGCGCTTGCTAATCAGGATGGAAATGAAAAGAAGTTGGTTGTCAACCAGGACTCTTTCCCACAATATCCAGGAAAGTATCGGTATTAGGGAGTTTAACAACAAAAGGAAACCGGATTGCACCTTGAGGAAGAAAGAAATAACCTGCTAGCCAGGAAGAATGGAGGAACATAGGGGTTTGCCAAATAAGCTTAAAAAGAAAAAGATACTAGTAATTAAGAGAGCCTGTGAGTGAAGCTGGTGAGGACAAAACCGAGATGCTTCCTGTTAGTAAATACAAAGAATAGCCGTTAATAGGGCTCCAGGGGAAAGCGATAGCTTGGGAATAGCCTTGGGAAGAAAGACAAACATACACAGAGGATGCAAAAACAGTGTGAAAAGTGATTCATGGGGACTATTCCTAATTGTTAAGGCTTTATTGTATTAAGGCATTCCTGCAAACTGAACAAAGGCTGTTGATTTCAAAGAGGTTTGAATTGCATGCCCGGAGCTGGCCAAGGCTGCAGGGAGAGCACCAGCTGGGGTGTCCACCAGGAGCAAACCAGGAACAGGTTGCATGAGGGTTAAGGCACATGGGGAGAGCCGGGTGACTAACTCTGGGTATCTGATACGAGATCTCTTTTGAATATTACATTAGCACGTGTGAAAGTATGACCATGCTTAGCATGGCTTGAGATGAAATGGCTCTTAACTTCCAGCTGCAGGGTTAAGGGACTGCAGCACTTGAAACTGTCACCGAAGAGCTGGCCCGGTTTATGGCTTGGCTGGTATTTGTTTCTGTCTCTGCAGATTCAAACTTCTTTAGCCATGTTTTATGGGCCTCCTAAATCTCCTGGGCAGGACCACCATGGGCTAGAAGAAAAATCACTGCTGCCTTACAAAGAGGAAGAGATCTCCATTTGGAGAAGCAGCTCCTAATCCAGTGCAAAGCCAAAGTGGAGACTTGCTCAAGCGCAGTGTGCCAGGGTGACCAGTGCTGGGATTTGGTGGGATCCCTGCCTTTGGGTCTGATCTGGATTCTATGCCTTTTGAGTTCTTGTACTCATGTTCCTCAGCCATGTTTGTCCCCACGCTACCCTGAGTTTCCATTGTCAATATGGTTCATATAAATAACAAAGCCTGCAGAATTCATTTCTGCAATGACATGGAAGTTTTCAATGAGAGATCAGGAAAATCTCCCTTTGTGGAGTTCACGCCAGCCATACTGCAGTATACGAGCTAAAAATCAGAACCCTGCTTACTGCTTGCCGTATCTTTCAGGCATGAGCTCCTTGGGAAAACTGAAGCTTTTTGTGGTCCTTAGATGAGATTTTGAGTATTAAACCCCATAACAACTTTAAACAATTTCTCTTTCTTTTCTACTTGTGTTGCCAATTGGTTTCTATGAAGCCGACTAGCAAGAGAAATCAGTATGCACATACTGCTAATATATTTCAAAGCTTAAAAGCATGCAATTGATTATTAGTCCACTTTAACACAAATGAATACTCGGATAGAAGCACACACAGTATTTTGGAAGCTCTTGGTGGTTTGGAAGTTTGTATTTGTTCATTAGTAATGGTATGTTTAGGAAAGCAAGGGACCTGTCTTGGTAAGTAAATCTGTAAGTAAAGACACATGCCAAGAGCTGGAGAAAAGTTCTAGGGGTGGGAGGGAAGGGATTCAGGATTGCACCCTAGAGTACAATCTTCTCTGCTTTGTCTGGTCTGATTACAGATGATTCAAGTAATGAAGTTTCTATGGTTACTCCTGGGAAAAATCTGTGGTTTTATGTTACTTGTGTCTTGGGCCACGCTTGAAACCAGGGAGTGAGGAATGTTCATTGTTCATATTTTATTAGTGTTCCCTGAACTTTCAACATTTACATTTAAAAGCGTGAAAAGCAAAACACTGGGAATTTGTTTTCAGGAATAACACCGCTGGAACACACGTCTGTTTGTAACATGAACGCAGTCACCCCTTACATAGGCTGATGCACTTGTCTGCTCAGACCCTGTAGATAGAGTTATTACTCCTGCCTGGACACTTCATAATCAAATGAGGCAACCACACAAAACCTGTTTGGTTCAGTCTCTCTGTACCTCTCTGAACCTGCCTCTGATGGACATAGAAGCACCATATGGAAGCTAAGGCTGAAAGGAAGCACGAGCAGGAATGCCACATCCCAGAAGGACTCCCCAGCCTCAGCTGTGGGTGTCACAATTAAACACTCTGAACTCCTTTATTTCAAGGATTATGTCTTCCCAGCATTAGTTGCCTTCCACTCCAGCTCTTGGCACTGGAACCAGGCAGACTGGAGAACTTTGGAACCACTGGCTTCCATAAAGCTGGCCCCTTTTACCTCCCTTCTCTGTCCCCATTTAGGTGAGCTGGTTGGACTTTGGACAAGAATATCCGCATGCTCCAGCAGACTGGGAATTCACTTTGTCAGAGTCTGGCTTTAGGCTTGTTTTTCCTTTACACCTTTTCTTCAGATCGAGGGTGATGGACTTGAGACCCACCCTTTATGTCCATCCAAATGTATAGTGGTAAATGCCAGCAGTCCCAACACATATGGCTCCTTCCCAGTGTGTTTAAGTAACTGGGCTGGCTGATTTCCTTCATTGTAGCCTCTCTCTTGTTGAGGCAGCTGAATTTAAAACAAATATATTTAATATGCTGCTTACCACATGACAGAGCGAGGCTTACATTTGTGTTTTGGGGGAAAAGCAAAAGATACACACAAGTGAGTGAGAAATGCTCTGTTAGCAGGTTTGATTAGCTGCTATCTTCCTGTTTGGCACTAGAATAGTGAAGTCCTGGAGGCACTCAGCCTGCTGGAATGAACTGCTGTGTTAGCTTTTTGTTAGAGCTGATCAGCTTGTTTCCAGCTTGGACATTGAGAAACAACTTTGTTGCTTGTTTTTAAAACAGGCAATCTTGCCAGAGCTTTTATTTCTCTCCTACAGCCTCTTTTGACCGCTTTGATTTCTTTGTGCTCTCACTATTATAAGCAGCATTCTATTATCTTTCCTTGCCTTACACTGAATTACCTATCAGCTAGCAGCCCTTCACATAGCTTAGAGGTGGCAAGGCTGACCTCTCTCTTCACAATTAACTCAACAGGTCCAAGCTCCATAAGGCATCTTTGCATTAGAGGACACAGGAAAGATAAATACTTTGCTAAATAAAATCCACTGAGCAGGACAGCTCAGTGACTGATAGAGGATGGCTGGTGTCAACCTGAATTGATAATCACAATTTCAAGTTGGCATTTTAGTGTTTAAACAGTCAAACAAAACAAAAATCAGATTTCAGCTTCTTGCTTGCCCAAAAACTTCTTGGGAGAAAAAGCAATCTGCTTTGGCACCAGTATAGCTGGCTACACATCTCTCCAGCATCCCCCAAAAGAGCAAAGTGTTTATGAGCTTCAACTGGACATAAATCAAACTTTACAGCCTGTGAAAAGCTCCAGCCACAGTGATACATTGGGTCCCCCAAAAAACATAGCCAGAGCAGAGTAATGTCCTTGGCTTCACGGATTTGCTTGAGTAAGGTTAAAAATACATTGGAATGTCCCGCTGGGTCAGGGTTTGGGTGAGAAGATGCAGTTACTTCTGTGGTCTGATGACACACCACCAAACCCAGACCATCTCAGGCAGTGGTCAGTGGATACGGAGCCAGGCAGTGATGTCACATTTAAATGAGTGCTATTGCGCAAAATGCAGTGAATGGGAGGGCTGATGAGTCAAATAGGATCCGACAGCTGAAAGTGAGAAATGCTCCCTTGTGCTTTAGCAACTGTCAATCTCTTCTTTATGCAGGGTGTAAACTGCTTGGAGCAGGAACTGTGCATTTGGTTCCTTAATAATACCGGGCTTAGCACAGTGGTGGCCATGGCTGGGACAGCAATGGCTTGCTGTACTACAGGTATCTAGCATAAGGGTCTTCCAGGTGTATGGGACCCCCAGGTTTTGTCAGATAAGGCAGAGTATTCCAGGCAAACTTTTCCATAGCAACACACGTTTTTTTGGAGAATAACATTTGATAAAACTTTCCAGCATGGAATTTCTCCTTAAAACTAGGAAGAGAGCAAGCCCACAGTCCATAGTGGTTATGACCTTTATGTGGGATGTGAAAGCACAGCAGAGGAAAGACCTGTGGATCATCCCATATTCCCAGGCTGTCCCTCAGTCCCTGCTTTCTCCCTTCATAGGCACCCACCTCTTCTGAAATCTTAATTTTATTGCAGAGAAGCTGCTTTGTCAGAGCCTGACAAAGCTTCCTGCCAGAGGAAAAATAGTTCTAAGGCAAACCTGATAACTTAAAAGCAAAACCCTTTTGCTCTGTGGTGCAGACACCATCTGTACTCATGTACCCGTTGATGCAAGGCTGGGGGCAGTCAAGGTGAAAGGAAGTGTTTATCTGCATCACTGGTCCATTTTTGTTGGTTCCTCCTGCAGTAGTTGAAAAGGCTGAAAGCAGAGCTTCCTTCCTCGTGTCAGAGCCCAAATCAGGGGTGAAAACACTCGAGCTCAGGGACAGATGGGTCAAGCCCAGTGTTTCACAACCGGTTCTGGCTGAAACAAAACCAGGGCATCCTCACCTTGGCTGCGTCCACCTCCGCACCTGGAGCTGGACCTTTGCTTCTGTTTTTAGCTACAGTGTGAGCTCTCCTGGGGCGGGATGATGGAGTATTTTGAATGGTAGCTGTTGCTGTGCTGCCTATAATGAGCGCTACAAGAATAGCGTGCTCCCCAAAATACAAGTGGTTTTTGAGTTCCAAGTCTTATAAAAGCTCTTTTGCCTGTGGAGCACATGCCAGATGGAAAGTGCCCTTCTGATTTCCTCCAAACACGCATGCAGCTGTTACTGCTTCCCCCCCCTTTTTTTTCCCCCCTAATGAAATTTTTAGACCTCACCTGTTGACACATGCATTGTAGGGCTGGGGGTTATTTGTGTGTATGTGTGGGTTTTCGTCTCCCTCGTTCTCCTAAAGGAAAATGGCTTGAGATGTTTTGGAGAAATGACACGGGGCAGAAGCTGCAAAAATACCTTTGGCATACTGCTAAGGGTGGGAAAATTCAGATGCCGGCAAGCCTTTGTGCCCGCAGTACAGTGCCTGGCTGGGAAGAGTCTTTGTTTATAGCTTGTTTGATTTTGTGAGGCAGAAGCTGGAAACTGCCCAGGTCTTAGGGGGAATACCGAGCATTTAGCTTGGACAGAAATAGAGCCGCAGCTTAGGACACACTGAAACAAATGCAAGACAAAGTGATGACCCAGATCCAAGTTATTAAGGGTAAATACATATTGACAAGATTGAGGATTAGGTAGAAGGTATTTACACAGTGAAGGAAACATCTACTCATTGTGCACTGAATAGAGTTTATGCTGCAGTCTGGGGCTTTCTCAGAGTAGTTGCTTCTCTATTAAAAAGAAGATAACCAGCTCAAAGATAAAAACCCCTGCTTCTCTCTCCCAGCACCTACTGTATCGTGGATTCAACACGACCAGTGCATCATGATAAATCTGGCAGGAGGATGCCTGTGTTGCTCCAATGCGACAGCAGGGCTTGTACCACGCAAGGATCTGGCTCACGGTGATGTCATAGCTTACATATGTCTCCTTCTTTGCAGGGGTCTTCATTACTCAGTTCACCTTGAACTGTCCCTTTCCCTGTGACTCTCAGCCCTGTCTGTGCATAGGCTTAGCAGCTCCTCCTGTGTCTGCTGAGGCTATTAAGAATGACCCAGGAAAGAGGAAAAATAGAAGTTCCTAAAATAGGGGTTGAAAGAGGACAAAAGCTTTTCATGAACCAGTTTAAAGTACATGAGCCCTGTGTGAATGTGGTAACAGAAACAAGCAGGAGTGTAGGAAGCAGGTGGAAAAACATTCCCATAGGAGCAGATCGTTGTGGCTGAGCTAATCTTTCACATCTCTTAGCTAGATATCCAGTTGAATGCAAAGACCGAGCGTTTAGCAAATACTAGTACTTGGTTTAGCTGATGGTTTATGCTCATCACTTTCTTTTCATGGGTTGTACAGGCCCATTAGTAAAACCAGATGTGTGGTGCAGTGTGTGCCCGGCCTGTGCTCTGCTTCCCTGTTGCACCTAGGTGGCTAGGTATACTTCTGTTAGGTTATCAGCACAGCTTGCTACGATGGCACATGACAGTCACAACTCGTAAAACAGATGTCAAACAAAACCTGTCGAATTTATCATTTCCCTGCAGCAAGCTGTATTTTTGAGGAGGGATACATACATTATTTGCTTAAAGTAAACCCCAGTCGGTTGGAAGTGGTGTCAGATAAGCGCTAGGAAACCTCAATTCTTTCTCAGCTGGATTACCTGACAATATCCTAGGTCAAGAAGCACATTGGCTTAGAGAAAGCCCTGTGGCATTGTTATGGCTATATTTAAAACTGTTTAAACGCTTAAGGGTGCAGACAGATCCTTAGGTGCTCCGGAAAATCCCACCAGGCATCCTTAGAAGAGGTGTACAGATACCTCATTACTGTTTTCATGATACTGAATCATTGCGTTAATCTGAAAACCCACAAACCTCTAGGAAAAGGGGACTGATTTTGTAGTAGAACAAACCCACCTGACTGCCTGCTGACATTCATAAGTAACATTCCCTCTTCAGCATGTTTTTCCTTGGTTAACATTTTCTTGCATTCCCTCTTTATTCAAGTATCTTTCAGAATTTGGCCTTTGACTTTTAAGCTCTTCGTGCTTTAAGTTACCGGATAGATATAGCTTGGGGCATCTGGCATTTGCAATTTGATTTATTAGCTGTCCCCCAAAGGTTCTCTTGTGTTTGCAAGGAGCTCCGTGCCCAGGGATGAAGTGTTCTGGAGGTTGCAGCACTGTGGGTCACGGAGCTATTTTCATACCCACAAACAGAGGGTATTTTCACAGGAGCGTGAGCAGGAAGTTATTGTTGCAGCTTACCTTGAATAGACAAAGGGGAAATCACCAGCAATCCCAGCGCAAGCTCCTGCTCCTCCAACATCCAACCATGGCAGGAGCTTCTGGGGCTTAAAACAAACACGTCGGGGGTGCTCTATTGTTCCTTCGTTTTCTATAGCCCTTGCTTGTTTAAAACCGATTGAGGAAAGCCTGCTAGCACAGAGCCAGGCTTTGCGGTGTTCTTTGTGTTATTTCAAGCTTGACTCTGTTCAAGTTGGGAGGACTTAAAGAGAAGAATAAAGCCCCATCGTTATTTTCTGACCTGGGGGAAGGGTTGTTGTTGTTGTTTCAGTTTTTAGTCAGCTTCCTGTATTTACTTCTCAGCCTGCGCTGGTGCTGGGCTCACTTCTGGTGTTTGCTGGGTTTTACAGCTGCGAACCTTCGGGAAGCTCTTACCAGCTCTTCCTGTGTGTTTCTGAAGGGTACCTTCACATCCCCTCCACCCCAGGGCTGCAATGGGGAGAGCATGTGAAGCAGGTTAGAGACTGCCAGGTCCCCCTTTCCCTACGGGAGTCTGTAAAAGCATATTGCAAATAGAGGGTTCATCAGCTTCCTGGAAGAAGACTCGAAGTCCTTTCACCGTGACTCAGGTACCTGAAACTAGAGATACTCCTGCTGATGGGCATAGCCTGGCTTTATCGTATCTAACATCTGCTTGAGATGCCTTTTGACACATATATTGTGCTCAAGTGAATTATAAAGAGCTATTCCAAGCACTGACACATCCCAAATATCCCTTTGGACAGCAGGATCCTGCCTGAAGTAAACTCATTCACTTGAAGCATCTTCTAGATGTGCTTTCCATTTCCTTCAGTGAAAATGGAGCTGTTGTTATAGTGGCTTTGATGGGTGAAGTGGCACAGGCACATGCATGACCTTGCTCTGATGTGCACAGAAGGCAAGGTAAATGTCCCCTGCAAGGCAGCATCTCTGCAAAGCTGTCAGCAGCCCTGCGCAGAGGTAGGTACCATGTATGCACAGCCCAACTCCTTCTCTCCTGCAATTTATTCCTTGATCAGGATTGTGAGGTGGTGCTGAGGCGAAGGTGGGTTTAAAGCTGGACCCAAAAGGCATTAATTTCCTGTGCTGCTGTGGCTGAGCTCAAGTTTTTTGCCAGTCTGGGTTATTTAAAGGATGTAAAGCAGCACATAAAAGAAAGAGAGCAGTTTGCATCGTCTCTGCTTGGATGCCTTTTGCTGGGGAAGCAGCACCACCTACCACCTACTCCCACCCTCCAGCTGACAGCCAAGGGGGGGTAATTAACTTGCCTGGCAAAGCTGGGGGCTGCTATTACCGTACTTGGCTCACATCCTCCTGGTAGCACTTGCTTTGCTGTTGGAAGTGGCATTCCTGAAACACAAGCGAGCGCCTTTAGCAAGTTTGAAAGAGGAGAGCAAACACATAGGATTTTCAGGAGAAAAACGAAAATCTCAGCTAGCTTTATGTCTTGTAAATTTAAATGATGTGAGGGTAGCCGAAGGGATAACCTGCTTCACTTGAAGCGCTGTAAGAATGCTTTGACCGCTATAGCCTGTTGCAGTTTGCAGAAGCAATGTAAGTGATAGTGCTGTAATTGCAAAGGGGTTTCATTGGTGTTTCTGTGGCTGGGGGAGAAGCCATACTCGGACCTCCTACCGCTAGGCAGGACTTTGGCAATAGGGCACTTAAATGCCCTTAGGTGCCACCAAAAGTGTTGTTTTCCGAACTTCCTTGTGTTTACCGAAGGGTGTGAATAACCAGCAAAAGCAGTGTTAAAGGGCTGCCTCTCTGGAAGACATGAGGGATGAGTGTCATCAAACAAAACCAGGAAAGAGGGAGAGGAAGGGCAGTGTTGCGAAGGACAGGAAGGTGGATATTAAAAACAAGGAAAGCATAAGGAGGATGGACACATCAGACTGAAATAGCACACGTGAGAAAACTCTCCCAGCAGCAGATATGTACCGTCTTAACATGAAAGATGGGAACAAGAGGACAGGGGTGGAAAACGGGCACGGGACCCTTCATTGAGCCTCCATGCAGAGCCAGCTAAAAAGGAAGAAAATGGAAACCTTTTTGTTATAAAATCCCTAAAAATCCAAGTTCTTTTGCGGCAGAACTGAGACAGAAGAGAGGCAGAGAAAAAGTTCTTGTAAGGGATCATGGCTTGTTATCTCCTACGCCTGCAGGTATTCTGGGGTCTGAGGTTTCTGTGCCTCAGAGGCTTTTCTTCTTCTATTGCTGACAGCAGGAATTTGGAAAACACACAAGATGCCGCATTAGTCAGGATTTTATTTTATCTTTTTTGGCTCTGTTTTTGTTTCTTTTTAAACTGTTCCATCAAAAGGGGCAAGGGAGGGGAACCAGGTGACATAAAGAACAAGTGGAAATGCTTGCCTTTGGTTTCTTATCAGAACCGCATAATTAAGCTATCTTCTTATTCCTAAAGCATTTCAGGGCTGGACCCTGTGTGTTCCGGGCAGTTATGCTTTGCAGGGAATCAAACTGCTGAGTCTGCAGAATGACATGAAAATGCAAAGTGCAGCCCAAGTTAGGTAGAAGTGAGAGAAAGATTTGGATTTCTCTGAGTAGAAGACAAAATACAAATAACACTATAGAAAGTCTCTGAAGTGTGTAAATGTACCTGTTGAAAGATTTCTCTTTCCCTTTGAGATCTCGGTTTGGATTCATTTTCATGTTTATCAGAGCAATGACATTCAGATTCTTTCTCTTTTTTAATAGCTTTGATTACTATGTTTTTTAATCATTCGCTCATAAATCCACCGGTGTGGGATCATTACACATTGTACTTTGGCTCAGGACCATAGAAAACAATGGCTTAAATCCCATACATGCTTTGGCATCCACTCAATATCTAGTACATTCATTTATAGTAAATTTACTCCTGTTTTCAATATTTCCAGTGTGCCCTAACCCTTTTGACCTACAATCTGCTGTAAATCCCTTTTACTACTCACTGACACGTGACTTTATAAATCATGCATAGGGCACCGAGATGATCCTATAACTGAACCCGGTATTTAGACTACAATTGAAAGGTCATAATTCTGGGCATGTTTAAAAGGCAGAGCTTGCAGCAGCAGTTAGCACATGATTCAATCTTTGACCTTAAAAACAAAAGGAAACCAAGGTTCCTGTTGTCCCCTCCCCATTACGCATGCATCATCCTATTTAAAATAGTGCATTCAGCAGATAGATGAAGCAATTTGAATTATTCATTCCTCAGAACCCACATCTTGGAAATATCTGGCACCAGCAAATGCTGTAATGCTCTGAAACTCAGGGGTCTGCGGGTGTATGGATTCAGCTGCTCCCTGAGCCCTTTCCCAGAGGAGGGAGAGGCTCCACACATTTCCATGCCATATTTATGTCGCTGGAAACCTCAGATATTTGCTATAGCTGGAGCAAAACCAAAAAGCTGTGGCACTGTACCCAGGAGTTAGGACCTTGTGACTGCAACTGTTTTGGATGAAACTGCTTGTCAAAGCGTCTTAGACATTTGGGGTATAACAGGTGAATTCAGCTTCCTATTGCACTCAGTGAGGAGGCCCTCATTTAGCTGCCTGGTATCCATTCACACATCAAAGATTATACTGAGCTTTATTGTTATTACATTTATTGGGTAGGATCATTTTGCTGTCTGTCCCTAACCCAGCTGACATAAGTCAGCTCAGTGTAAACTGGAAGTGCCTGTTTATCTTTGTGGACTCTAAAAGGAGACTTAAGTAGAGATGTTTCTAGTGTAGATGCCTATGCTTAGGGAAGACAAACCTGCCTTTTATGCCTGATGTACATCCAGTAATGTCGACTAAATACAGCTATTGATCAGTGCTCAGTGCCCTTGTACAGGCTTTCTCTCTTGCAATGTGAACATAGTCCTGGTGGCTTCAGCAGGATGTGATCACAGCAAGCCAGTTCCTTGATTTTTTTGCAGGTAGGAACTTGTGCTTTCACCCAGGAAAGCACTTGCATCAGCCCTTCAGGGACAATAGATTATGATATTGTAGGTAAATAAGAAGAGAACCGGATCTGGTTGCAAAAATGATTGGAAAACCAAAACAAAAACACTAACCTCAAAATCCAGAGCTTTTCTCTTGGCAACTTCTGCAATAACAGACTACTGCTCATAACATTGCATAACATGAGAGAACATTACTCACTGCAAAGTGACGTAATGTGACATCTGGTATTTAGAAACTTCAGCTATACACTAGCTATACGTTGCCTTGACTTGTTACGGTACTTGCAAGATACTCTGTGCGTGGAAAATGTGTGTCAAGACAGGCAGTGCACGGCTCTCATGAGGACTGCATAACTTCTGCTGGCACAGGTTTTGTCATCTTTTCTTGCCCAATTTTATCCCATTTCCACTTGCAGTCCTCCTGCAGATACATCTCTGCCAAAAATCACAGCAGTTAGCCGAGGCAGAGAGTGGGAGCCCATCAGAAGATCAGTGCAGAGCATGGCTTGGGTGAAGGCCTTGTATACACGCTCCTATCTCCACACCATCTTTTTTTGTGTATGGAAATTGCAGCATGTAGAAATAATACATATATTCTTAATCTACATTATCAGCCTTATGGCTTGAGGTGCTATTTGAGCCATATCTTTATGTTCTGCTGAATGCTTTACATGATGTCGCCCGCTGGGCACTGCCTGGCTATGCAACCTTCCCTGATTGCTCCCCCTAAAAGACATAAGGATCATGTTTACACTGTGCCAGACAGTTTAATTTCTTTTATAATGTAATTATAATGCAAGAGCTACCTTCATGTGCAGATACACTTGCTCTCCTTTCTGCAAACCTTCAAGTACGCCATCCACACCACAGGCTGCTCTTGAGACAGACTTGAGTACAGAAGCTGGGGTCAAAGAAAAGACATAATGGAAATAGAGCTGGGACTTTCCAAAGTGTTCACACCAGGATAAGCATTCCCTCTGAAAGTGCTAGGACAGCAATGAAACCGGAGCTGGCTTTGCAGAGATGAGAGCTCTGCGTTCCTGCCCTGCTGCCTTGGTCTGCACCATCCGTCCTGTTTCTCCATCGCTTGGATTGATTTCCTCTATGAAATGTGAGCTGAGGATCTCCCATCTCCTATTTTTATTCCAGGTTTGGGTCACACTGAGTTCCCAGGCGATTTTGCCTCCTAGGCTGTATTACAAATACCTTTCACGCTCTCTTCTCACCTCACTCTTGCTTAGAAAGGGAAAGAGCCTGTTTGTGCATTGACCCCAGTAAACGTGGCTGGCCCAGCTCCTCCAGGTCCTGCAACAGCCCGTGGATTGCTGAGGATCCCGCTGACCTCTGCAGACCTTGTACCTCTGCTTGTGTGTGTTGGTGTGTCTATCTGGTAAGAAAACACCTGGCTAACAACTGCACAGCATCAACTTCAGTACAGCTTTGCCTTTAATGTTGTGCCCGTCCTTCATTTACCACATTAAAAACTGGGAAGAAGAGGAAAGGAAAAGGCAGGAAAAATAAATCCCCATTAAAATTCAGTCCCTTCTGCTTGTTTGACAAAGCGCAACATGAAAGGCACAAACCCAATTGCAGTCTCCTTTCACTCCCCCAGAAACAGGTTCTGTGGGACAAAGCTTTAGGACAATAAGGCTGGAATTAGTGCAAGTGTAAAAGGCTCCTTCCCCCATGCCAGAACTTCTGCTGTTCTTAATGTGATAGCTTTAGTGTCATCCAGTGTTGGATGACAAAATTGGACTTCTTGTCCTTTCCCACACAGCCTGTTTCCAGCAGCTGCTACCGATGTCCACTGTGGCATTTCGTATCATGCCATCAAATTTATCAGCCATCAGCCCTTAACCTTCCCCGGTTTCATGAAGCGTTCAATGCTTGCATGGCTTCACTTTTTCCTAATATCTCCTTATTCATATCTTCTCTTTTTTGGATAGTGCCTGGCAGTTCTAGGAAGATGATTTGTGGGCATCACAGAAGAGCCACGTATGCTTAGACAGAATGCTTTAGCAGAAATAATAAATCACTTCAGGTTATAACAGACTCAGGTTCTTCCCAGACATTAATTACTTGACAATAAGAAGCGCCTTGTTAGTATCTGTGTTAAGTGACATGTCAACATACTGACTCCTTTCTCTCATCAGCAGTTTATGGTGCTGTTTAACATGCTCTTCAATAGGTGTTAATATGGATGCCTTGTGCTCTCATCAGTTATAAATAGCTGAAGTGGGTGGTAGGCAACTGGTTCTTCCTTGCCACATAACTTTTATGTGTAAGCTGCTGCGCAGTATTTGGTGTATGGCTCACAGGAAGCACCACAGTGAAGACTTGTAGTAGGATAGGTAAAAACAAAGTACTCTGGTAATAAACTTTATTAGATGTATTTCCAGGGATTTATCCCAAGTGTTTCTCCTAATATTTGCTGCAGAATTAAGAAGTAAAAGAAAGAAATCAAGCAGAAAGTTGATAATGCTGCACCTTAGGAGACTGCAAAGAGCAGAGAGGTCTTAGATGCACCAGTTTTCTATGTCTTTCCTCTCTTCTTTATTTCCCTTTTTTATTTGAAATGGCTCAGTTTGGTTATGAGCTTTCTTTGAATGTGTACCTTAATATAATCCATCACTGTGAGATAACAGTGGTGATAACAAGGACATCCACTTCAGGGTGTTTCCTAGGGTAATTCCTTAAGGATTTAAATTGGAATTAGTTTCATGCTTACAGGGTGGGTTTTTTCCTGTCTCTTCTATTCACATCCAAGTCAGTCTATAGTTCATTCTGGATCTCTGACTCACCTGTAAAGGGAGAGAGAATGAGATCAGCACTCTTGCAGAAAAAGGGCACTGAATTTTCTTCACTTCATTTGAATTCCTGAATACACAAAAGATTATTTACTATCCATCCATTATTTCTGATGAAATGATCATAAGAGCTGAGAATGAAGAGTTTTCTTTACTTGCAGAATAAAAATGGATAGGAAGAAGAGAAGGAATAATTACAAGTACCCCATTGTGCCCTCTAAGACATGCCAACTATGATTCTTTCATTTTGAAATAAAAAAATGATTTAAAACTCCATTTTAGAGCATTTTCCCAGTTCAGTGAACTACCCAGCACCTTGCACTTCATGGGCACCCTGTTCACTAATGCCCACACACAAGCATTAGTGCTCTTGAGCAGTGATGCTCAGGGAGGTTGTGCAGTGATTGAGCTACCTGCTCGCAGCTCCAAGCACTGAGGAGCAGGTAGCTGCAGGGGAGGAAGAATCAGTGTCCACTTTCCAGGCATCTCCCAACCAGCTGAAACCATGCTAGCAGACATGCTGGGATCGGAGCTGGGAGAAAAGTGACTTAATGCAGGCAAAATTAGAGGGGGAAGGGATGGGATGGGAGGTGAGAGAGAAGGAAAGCTTTCCCTGGCAGCCTTTGAAGCTGAAATTACTCTTAAAGTCACTGTTAGGGTGCAGAGGAGAGTGAGCTTTAGCGCTTTGCTTAAAGAAATCCAAGAAGCATGTTCTCTAGATGCTTCTTTGAATTGTCAGATCAGCTCCCCAGAGGTGTTTATGTGCTTTGTGGAGCTCTGTGAGAGCTGGCACCTTGAGCATCCTCATTGTGGTGAGGCATAGAGTCAGTGGAGGAGAGGGGTGCAGTGTATTGGAGCATGGGATGGGAGTTACAAGAAAAGAGCTTGCAAACAAAGAAGGGAAGCAGAAATCCAGAGCTCTGACAGTCACTTGGACTGGGGCTGGGAAGTCATACATAATCCTTTTGAAGACTAGCCCTCCAAAGAAGCCATTGTTTGAGTCCTGGCATGATTTGTGTCTCTACTTACTATGGAAGAGTTTCTCTAATCATGTGAGGTCATGGGACTGTGATTTAATCATTGTGAATTCCACTGCTAAATAGTATTGAAGTACTACAAGGGAGACGATAGCGCAGCTGACATTATGCAGTCTTAAACCTCTCTATGTCTATATGTATCTGCATTCTTGCAATGGATTGGAGAAGGGGGGGGGGGCAGTGTTGTCTCTCAAAAACTCACGTTTGCATTGGGACAAGTCATTGAAAGTGGAAACCAAACCAGTTCTTTGGGAAAACATTTTTAAGGAATGCTGCCAGCTAGTATGTACTGGCCCGTGGTTTTGACATACACCCAGAGAGTGTTTTAATTAACATTTCAAATAACGAAACAGAAGAAAGAATGATGTCTCATCTTTTAGAAGGTCGAAAGGTGCTCAGGTATCATAGAAATGGATATAGTGCAAGAGCCTAAAGAGACAGAGACATGTCAAAACACTTGGATACCACATCCCCTTAGAGTAGCTGTTTTCTTGCTGTTATCATGTTAAGTGGAGGTATAGCAGAAATGAATCTCCTGTTCAGACATGCTCAAGAGATAAGGCAGAGGTGGTGGTAGGCACCTCTTGTTTAGAGTGCCTTTTGCTATGTTGGGCCAAAGCAATGCGGGGGCTTAAAATATATAGTTGTATGATTATTTTGTAATGTGTTGCCCTGTTGCAATCATCAGCCCTATAAATGGATGTCAGCAGTTTTTATGAAGCCATGGCATTCACGAGTGTGAAAGGTTAATGAGATTATTCTTTAGCTGGCACACTGCAGGGCATCTCATGTCTTCTGTCTGGGAAGGGATAAAAGGAGAAAGGTTGCAGTGGGAAAACCTTTTAAACTCCAGTTTCTGTACTTCCCTCTAGCAGAGACCATCAGTCATGCTGAACTTTACTGAGAGCTCCCTAATGCACATCACTTGAACTTGTAAGGTGCTCAAGTCAGCTTTTGTTCAAGCTGGCACCCCCCGATCAAACTGGTTTTATATAAAAGAGGTTGATACAGCAAAGGGAAGCTCATCCAATTTACTGAGCTAACCCCAGAGCCTGTACATAAAGAATTAACCAGTTCTACTGTGCATAGAAAATGAATTATACCAAAGTGTGTCTGCACAAGTGTGACCCCCCCACTCATGGGGTGGATGAGCACTGCAACACAGCAAATATATAGTTAAAAGCAGAAATTCCTCTCCTCTTGTTTCAGTGATCAGGAAGGCATAAGTAAAGCTCTCTCAAATACGAAAATCAATTTATAATACTCAAGCTTACCCCTGGGTGCAGGGTGGTTATAATAAGAAGGTAATGCTATTGTGAGTCTTTTTCTTTAAAGCTCTAAGCTGAATGATGAACTTACTGCAAGTAAAAATTGAGCCCAGCTCCCAAACTCTCACAAAGAACCTGCACACCTACAGGAAGGAATTTTTATGAAGGCGAAGATGTGACAAGAGACCTGTGACAGCTCTTAGGAGTGCTGAAAATAGGTAATTTTCCAAAGATATTTCCGTATCCAAGGCGGTACATCTATTCAAACAGCTGAGGGTACAAAGGGCTTGCAAATAAAATGTTTGCAGGTATCTGTGGTTGAAGGTGATTCAAAGGTTAGAAGACGAGAATAGCAACAGGAATAGCTGGGCTCTAATCCTGCAGGTGCTGTGGTGGCTTCACCTGCGGAGCTACTTGCATTTCTTCAGGGAATCCTTTTAAACCTGTCCTTCTGATCCAAGCTGATCCTTTCCTATCTCCGTTTCCACCTCGTATCAGCACCAACAGCCATTTCAGTTGTACCAGCTAAGCTGCCCAAAACAGAGCTGAGAAATGATCCAGGAGGAGGAGAGCGAGTCTCAGGCTTGGAGCATGGGTCTTGCAGCATATATTCAGATCCAGCTGAATCCAAACAACTGGATGGGGACTAATTGTGAATAGGAGGTAACAAATGGGGCTGGAAGCATCTCAAAAAGCTGTCAGAACAGTAACGTGCTCGGTTGGCCCATCAGAGTATAAATTACTCCCACCTCTGGAGTGCCTTGTGGTCTTAGTACTTAATATAGTCAGGTTTCCCAGAGCCCAGGGAAGGAAGGGAGCTGTAGAGGTACAAAATATCAGCGTTACAGTAAATTGCAGAAGGGAAGCACATTGTCATTTCCATGTGAAAACAAACTGGAGCCGTGTGCTGCCTGCCTGGTGGGTGGCGAGAGCAGCGCTGATGCTGTGATCTACAGCCTCCTGGAAAAGCAAAACCTGCCTGATTAAACCTCACGTTTCTCCCCAGTGCTGAACAATTAAGCAGGGTGGAGGCTGGTTTCAAGCAGGCATAAATCTTTCTTCCCTCTGCTTGAATCTCACGCTGATAGGAGTGAGTTTTCTTATCGGCCTCTGATGGTAAGAAACAAGGATCTAGATAAAGTTGTTTATTCCAGTCAGGTATTGGCATGGTGTGAGAAAACACCCTGGGAGACCAGATGTTCAGGAGCTGGCCACCGAAGGCTTTTGCTCAGGAGCAGGAAAAGCAATTTTCCCTCCTTTTCCTTGGCCTTGCTTTGCCTGTTGTTATTTCCTACAAGCACCTCGACCTCTTCCTTGGTCAGTCGGGGAACTCATTAGAGCAAAGCACAGCTTCTCCTCTTCTGCACCGTCTGTTTGCAGAGCAGCTTTTGAATACCATCAACACGCAAGTGATAAATAAGCCCCAGGACTCAGGAACGCATTCAGCTGAATATAATGAATAGAATTTAAGCACATTCTTAGCAATCCGTTTGGCCACACCAGTAACCACCAATCTCATGTAGGATGGTGTTGACAGCTCAGCTATTAGATAGCTTGTATCTCCTATATATCAGAGAAATCGCCTGGCACTTGCAATCCCCTGGACACCAGTTTAGCAGGAATGGGCAGTTAAGTTCCTTTAAGTCCCTATGGGTGGTTGGAGCAGAGCTGGCAGCGTGGGCCAGTGGAAACTTGCTTGCTACTAGCAAGTTTCTGCCCCAGATGCACTAAATCCATCTCTTTCATCATGGGGAAGATTCACTCACAAAATAGGACTGCTTTTGTGGGTAGCATTGTTCTTTTGGGGTTGGTTTGGAGGACTTTTTTTTCCCAATTAATAGTATTGCAGTAGAAGCCAGACAGGAGAAAAACCACAATACGAGAATGTTCTTTGATCTTGATCAAATGTTTATTAAATCACTAATTACAGAAAAGGAGTTGAGTTGCACGGTCTCATCTGTCTGTAAAGTGTGTGTGGTCTGCAAGCACGATAGGAGCTAATCAAATGTCTACATAATCATCCCTTTTAACCTTCTGATAAGGAAGTTCTCCCAGCCTGGCTCTACCTGCGGCAATTACTAACAGCGCATCTCAGCAGGTAGCATTCCTTCTGAGGGCAGCCTATTATGCGTGGCATAGAAAATATTAGAAAGCACTTCATTAACCAATCTGAAATGAAAGCATTCAATCTTAATCCTGTCATCGGGGTTGCCTAATTAAAGGAACGGGCAGATTTATGGAGCTGCTATTTTTAACGGAGTCCCAGCACATCCAGTGCCTCGGCCCCTCGGTGGAAGTGATGTCAGCGGTTGCCCGAGCGAGCATGAATTATGTTTACAATATCCCAGGAGAACTTTTGTATTTTTCAACTCCCACAGAAAACTATCATATTGAGCTTCAAATAGAAAACCTCAGGCAGGGCTCCAAGTGATTTACACAAGCTGAAGCTGCAGCTTTATTTTCCTTTCATATTTCATTGTACAATATCTTTTCCTGATTCCTTTCAGTGCTGTAAAATCCCGGTCTTTTGCAAGTCCTGGTTAAGGCAATTGGATAGGTTTTCTTCTGGAACAAATTTTAGGGGTTCCTATAAAGTCATCAGACATAACCCACATTTGCTGTGGGATCACGTTTGCTCAAATGAGAGTAGGAACTTGACAGGGTGTGTGCTGGGACACCTGTAAAAAGTGCATGTAGATCATAACAGATGAGGAATGCGTAAGAGAGAGCAGTCCCTCTTGGTACTGTTGGCACCATCTCTGCTTCTTCCACCTCTTAAAGCCACGGTAATTTATTAAGAAACTTCCTTGTAAACAACTTGTTTATACAATGAGGGATCTCCAGGAGCATCTGTGAAACAGCCTCAGCCCCTTCCTTCCACCCTCTGTTTGAAATCATTGTCTTTAGTGATGCTGAAGTGGAGAGGGGAAAGGTCTAAGTTTCAAAATGCAGCAGTACTCCAATGAGTGGTCAAAACAATCTTGATTTCAAAAGGCAAAGAAACACCCCCCTCCCTTCAAAACAACAAAAAAAAACACAAATCCACACACAACTGAATAAAACCATTCACAGAGGATAAACATTCAAGCTCAAACTACTTTCATCTTAACATGTACTGATGAAAACCTTTTAGTGTTATCCCTATATTTAGCATTACAATAGATGTTCCCCATCCCCACACTGCTATCACTGCCCATTTAAAAGCCTAATAGCTTAATTTATGACAGGTTTTCTTTCTAATGCCACTGTTTTCATTCTCATGAATTATAGAAGCAGCTCTATATACAGTGTTGGTATCAGATGAAAACTAATAACTTCTCTTGATGAAGAAAAAACATTAAGATAGAAAACTGCACTGTTACAAAGGACAAATCTATTGATTTGGTTAGAAAAAACAGGTCCTTTCTGGCTCCTGCTTGCAACAAGGCCTCAAACCTTCTCTCAGATTCTGACTCCTTAATGCTGGGGGAAAAGGAGCCATTGACTTCAGCAGGAATTTGTTTTCTTTCTTACAGCAGACTAAAAAGCAGGATAAATGAATAACAATCGCAGCACTTAGTGGGCTACATCCCTACTCTCTTGCCTAGCTGGGATGACCCCTGACTTTACTGTAATTTGTCATGACCTCTCCCAAACTAAATATTCCTTCATGTGTTCTGACCTGGTCATTATCCACATCCATAGTTCAACATGTTTTACTACTATTAACCAGCATTTCACTGCTATACCTGGACTCCTTCTTCCAGGGGACCCTATTAGCAAGAAATAACATTCCTTCTCTTGAATTCCTTCCCTCCTACGATAGCTCATGTTGGTAGAAGAGTGCAGATTTTTGCACATCGTAAACCAACGCAACAAAATATAGGAAAGAATAAAACATTTAAGTCGTTTTTGTTCTTAAGTTTGGAGAGAAAAACACTGTCAGTTGTCTAAACGTCCGCACTTCCATGAGATGTTTCCTTATCTTCAACGTGGAATTTGTGAATGGCTTGGGGGTGTTTCTTATTGCTTTTTATGTTTATACCTTCTCCTTTTCTCCTCTTACACAAGGAATCTTGCCAAATGGTGCTTTTTCTCTATCTCCTACCTCCATATCCTTCTTTTCACATGAGCTGGCAGCCTGTTATGTCCATATTCTGGCAATTTCTTTTGCAACCTCTTCATTCCAGAGGAAGGAATGCAAGAGCCAGATAATCAAGCATATCTTTGCAAATACTTCCAAGCTTCTTTTCCCCTGGACAAACCACCCTAAAATAAATGTATTCTACACCTATAGTCTGAGGAATTTTTACAAGGCCACGCTTTCATGAAAAAGCATGGATCACGGTAGAGATAAGAATGTGAATGAATGCAGTTGTATATACAGTTGAACTGCAGAGGTATGAAGGTCTGGCAGATGTAACCAAGCTGCTATTTTCCAATTGTTTCCTCACACAGAAACCTTTTTCTTCGTCAAAGCCTGAGCAATTTACAGGAATACAATTTATCCCAGAGCCTGCTTCTGCCAGGAATAACTTTGCTATACTGACCTTCTGCCGAAACCCACTGAACATGGGCTGGAAAGTCAAATGGGATTTTCTTGCTGTTTAGTTCTCTCTGTTCTGCTACTATTAGGGCAGCAGAATTGAATGAAGAAAATTGCAACTAAAGGAAGAAAAAAGGGAAACAAAGAAAGTAGAGTTAGAAACCAAAATGTTTTTAAAAATGCCAGCTAATGCAGGTAGTGTCAGATTGGGTGGGTTGAAGAAACCATCTGGAGTAAACATGGAGTAAATATATCCTACAGGTTGAGGGAGCTCAGTGGATGTAGCAATACCATCACTATTGCCAACCCCTGCTTTGTTCTGGAGGGCAGCAGAAACAGTCCCAGAGCTAAGCAATCTCACCAAGAGTTTTCCATGAGACTCCCTCATCCAGCATTGCTGAATATTAGTTTACAGCAGCCCATACTGTGCCTGTGGAAATAGTAAATTAGTGGAGAATGGAGTGAATTTAATACTGAATAACCCTTTTTTGTTAGCATTAGTGCTCTATAGAGCTGCATGGCATCCAAGCAGCAGCACCGCATCTCCAAGCAAGATTCCTCTAATTACTTTATGCGGATCAATGTGGTTAGTTATTTCTTTCTCAGCAGCAAATATTGTGAGGTTGTTCCTGTTCAGTGGTAAATTGCATTTGTCAAGTACGTGTTATGTTCTGAGGAGTGGTGGGTGATTTATCTTTACGAGGATCGTGTTGTGGCTTGCTTGGACGATTTGGTGTTACTGGGATGCCAGGTGAGCTACCTGCCAGATGGAGGCTGCTGCTGGTCATTTGTCTCCAACACACACTAATGACACTGATATACTGCTGTTAATTTTGTGGGACAATGGACAGTGGCAAATATTGACCAGCTCCTGATGATTAAAATGGAACTTTTCAGCAGTGGAAATGCTCACAGGGTTTCACCAGCTCCTCATAGAAGAAGAAGAAAGCCTAAAAACTGTATTTCTGGAAGAGGCAGAAGCATTTGGTCTGTCAAAGCCTTGCAGAACTCTTTCACGGAAGACCAAAGCTGTGCTTGAAGGCAGCCCCTGCAGCTCGGTGGAGGCAGCCATAGGTCACCATGGTCGTTTCCCTGGGTGGCTGATAAAACCACCTCTGTAAGCACAATGCTCACTCCCCTGTTGCTTCCCAGGGGACCTCCGCTGGGCCCATGGCACCTTCTCATCTTGGATCCAGCCACGTCCACCCTCCTGCTCTGTCCGAGGGGCTGCTTGTCGTTAGTTGGGCAGCGTGTGCCTACAGGAGACAATGGATGGCTTGAGAACAAACAAACTGGCAATGTCACAGATATTATTGGATGTGAAACTGATATTTGAGATGGGCTAAATTCAATGATGATTGTTTAAAATTCCTCCTATGTCTTTTCTATCTTTCCTTCTCTGGCTCCCCACCACCACCCGTGTTCCTACGGCTTTCAAATTGCCGCACTGTGATGCGCTTGGCAGCAGAGGCTGCCTGGGAATTGCCAGTGTTGGAAGCCCTCAGATCCCCGGAATCCCATCATGAATCCAGGCATGGTTCCATTGGAAACCAGCCCTTGATTCACCAAAAGCTTGACATAGCCAAGATACATCAGATGAAACAATTTTGGGTTCTGCGGATAAAGAATGACTTCCAAAAATATTCAAACCAGCTCTAACCACTACAAGTTCGGCAGTGATGAGCTGCTACCTCTTAATCGACCCCAAGAATGGCTAGATTAGATATTTTGCTCCATTTTGAACAAATTATGGTCTCCTGAAACAAATAATTGTGGGTGGCTAAATTAGCCTTTGCAAATGTAGAAGCTAATTTGGGTTAATTGTCAGTTAATCAGCTCAGAAAATGAAGCTCAGGCCTTTACTTAAGAAAGGCATGCAACAAAACCAGAAAGACAAGACACTTCTGATGTTTGTAAGGTAAAAGAATAGCTAAGCAGGCTGGTAAAGAACTTTTAGGCTACTTTTGCACATCATCAAAAGAATGGCAAGAAGAAAGAGATACGTTGTCCTCCTAGAAAGAAAAATCTTAGTGATTACTTACCCTCCTTAGAGCTGCACTTCTCTGTAATATCAACTGTAGTAAGCCCTAAGCCTGTGACTAATTTGGGGGAGTAAAGGAAAGACCGAGTGAAGGAGGGTTTCAGGATTGTTTTCAAACAAGAAAATTGATATCTTAATTCCAGTTTGCTGGGCACTTGCGTGGGTTTAGAGATGATGGTCTTGAAACCCATCCTCTCTTAAGGTAGCAGGAACATGTTGCATTACTCTGGTAGCCCAGCTTCCCTTACACTTTTTCATATAGAAATGGTGGACATGTTCATTCTGAAGGTACCACCAAAGTGCCACAGACCATGTCAAGTTCCTCCACCATGGGCACATCTCTACATCACCAAAGCAAGGCATCCAGCCCTGCACCCCCTACTCTTGGGAAGTGCATCCATGGGCTTCACCCAAACAAGTGGCATTAAAATCCAGCTGTGGCAGGGAATGGTGATTCAGCAGGTGGCACTACTCCCTTTGAGGACCAACATTCATGTGTGAAGTTAGGAAGCTTCATGCTGCAGCATCTGGCATCCTTCAGGTGTCACATTAAAAAGGTTCTTACTCATGAAATAACATCGTTACAGATCCTGTGGCATGTTTCACAAGTCTGTACTCAGCAGTGTTGGTGCATGGTGCACTGAGCAGATCTCATTACCTTCTGCCTCCCCAAATTTCTGTTTCCACTGGGGAAAGTGATTTCCTTCTTGTCAGATGTGACTGGTAGTTATATTTAACGGGTTCAAGCTTCCACGCTAGAAGCTGTCTGCATTATCAGTGGGAGGCTGTAGCTGAAATGGAATGTTCTTGTCCATAATTGGATGCTTTTCAGGAGGGCAGTGTATCAATGTCAGTCTGTTTTCCTCTGTTTCTCAAGCTGCTTTGTACACGGTACATGAACATACATTTGTGTTGGATGGAAATCCATGGGCAGTGGTATGAGCAAAGACCTCATTAGCAGGAACTGAGCACAAAGATCTGAGTTAGTTGCAGTGTGAATATGTTGTATTGGTGTGAATTACCCATGAAAGATTCAAATCATTCATAGAGTGTCCCTAGGAGACAGTCAACGTCTTTGTAAGAGGTGAGATTAGGAAGGCTGGTATACTCCCTGTTATCCTTATACAGGGGTAATAAATTCAAACTGGAACAGAGAAGAGATACTATTAACAGTAGGATTACTCTTATGCGATGAAGCTAAAAACCTCCACCTATTTATCCTTGAAATGATGGCTCTGAATTAAGAATTGCATAAAGGTATTAAAGCTAACTGTTCAAGCTAAAGAAAGCATTAGGAGAACAAATGGCATTAAAATGGTGATGGGTATGATTAGGCTGAATATCAGATAACTTCCAGTAACCTGAGCAGAAAGATTCTGGAACTGCCTTCCACTGGGAGCACAGAGGCTAATAGTTTTTAAGCTATAACTTAATCAGTTTATGTAATGGTTTATATGATGCAGCTGCAGAATACAAAACCTCTTTCAACCCGTATTTGTGGTCACACTCGAACAAATAACGAAGATTAGCTCCCCAAGTACATTACCACACTGCTCATGCCCTCTTGCTATGTCTCTATCTGCTTATTGCTTGAACCTGTGACTTCCTCTGGTGCGTGTGGTATGCTTTGTACTGTGTGGTACCTCTAATCCCGCTTCCTTTTGAATCACGCTCCATGCTGGTTTGTGTAAAGCACTAATGTGGAAAAGAATGAATGTGCATCTTACACAAAAGCAAAGGCTCCTGTTTCAGGAATGCACTGGCAGTAATCCACCAGACAAAGATTTAACTTACAACCACAAGAATGGACATAACTGGTGAATGGTTGTTCTCCTGAGAGAGCCCAGGAATGCCCTTGGACTCCAGTCAATGCTCACCCTCATGGCACATACCCATTGCCCATCTCTGTTACATATGCAGATCTACACAAAGCATGAGTTTTTGCTCTAGACAGACAATTTGTATGAAACACAGTTTTTACCACCCCACAAAAGCCTCTCAAGCCCATACCTTTTACTGGTATGGATTATTGCCTCGGGTGAAATGGTTGGTGATACTTGGTGTCATCAGTGGGCAGTATTTGCTCCTTGAATAGTAATACAAGAGACTGAGGAGCAGATGGACATGGCATGGTCTCTGCTTGCCTTTTCAAGGAGGTCCTCCCTCATCTTTGAGTATGTCTTTGGAGTATTAGACAGGGTTGACATCCCCTGTCATGACGTTTCAACTCCTGCTGAAATCCAGCCAGAAGAGCAGTAGTGAGAGCCCTTATCCTCTATATTCCAGTCTCCTGGCTGGCTCTTCTTTTGAATCCACAGAGACTCAACTTGATGCTGCTTTGTGTTTTTATTGTGGGAACATATAGGCCATGAATCAGTGGAACTGCAGCCTACCTTTATGATCTCCTGGGGAGCCTGAAAGGCTTTAGTGTCTGTGATCAACCCCTTCTCTTTGTCAGCACAGCAGTCTAATTGCTGGAGACCATATCATGTTCAAACATTGCTGTGCAGAAAGCAAGTGGGAAGTATAGTAGCAGTGGGAATATGATCCCACCTGCAAACAGATCTCATTGTGGACTACATTTACATCGAATCATCCAAAAATGAGTGTCTTTACAAGGAAAGAAGGTCCAAATATTAAGTGGTTAATAAGAAAAGATGCTTGTGTTTGTTTGGATTTGGATTAGTTTAGCTTTCAGAGCTCAGATTGAATGATGTTGACCATATGGCAAATTATTGTTGTTTCTAGGGTGCTTAAGCAGTGTAATCAGTTCCAAGGAACTCTGCAGCACACCTCACTGAGCAATTACCAGTGCTGGTGCAGCAGAGTGGAAAGAGGTGGCAAAGCATGGACAGGAGCTTGGAAGGTGAATTCCTGACGTTATCCACCATTATGAAGTGTTTTGTCAAGTGTCACTGAAGTTGTCTGCACTTTTAGTTTCTCTGCTTTAAAAACAGGCTTATAACATTGACCTCACGCCCTATGAACTGTCTGATTCCTATTGATAATGTACCTTGCAGTATTCTGTTGGCAGGACTGAAGGAGTGCCCAGGGATGATACTGCTGTTCTGGCTCTTCTGGTGTGCCATTTCTTTTCACTGTAGCCTAATGGAGCCCAAGAGCCAGAGATTAAAAGGAATACAAACTTAGAAGCAAGGAATTATTAGTATTGGCAGCTATGAGCTTGATGATTATTTCAGAATTATTTTACTGCCATTAGTTATTATTTCAAACACATTTGCATTCATTCAAATCATCGTAAAATAATGTAAACAGCATTTTGAACATAGCCAGACCAGCATCCATAGCTTTTTTCCTCTTTCTAGTAGTAACAGTCTTTGAAGGCAATCCTGGAGAGTGGACCATTGGACTATCAGCTAGTCTGAGAGCCCCCATTGGTTTTCATCTCTGAAAGACCAGGCTCTTCCATTGCCTGTATCCACAGGATACCTTGGCAATGCTAAGCTTTCATAGACTTTTCTTCATTTTTAAATCTCTCTCCTCTGACACTGCCCTTGTCAGATTGCTTGGAGGCAGATGGTTAGCTTGGTGCCAACCATGCATCTGGCACTGCATGGTATATAAAATACCACCTCTGCCCTTTAAGATCCCAATTAAAGGTCCAGCTCTGCAGGATGCTGAGTGCCCTGGGAGATTCCTGTTTTCCTTCTGTTTCTTCAGCTAAAGTGTTGGGAAAGCCATCATATTTCTTAAGCTGAGGTCCCCAAAAATTTTATCTCAGAGCTTAATAAATTCATTTTATTAAGTGTGGTTTACAAATGATGAAATCATGAGGAAATGTAACAAACTTGCCTTACACTCCCAAAATAAGTTGCTATCAGTGCTAATGGGAAGTTTTAAAATATTCCCCAGCTCTTACATTGCTCTCAGCATCCTGAATGAAGCCTCCAAAATCCGTGCAATGAAGCTTACAAAACCGAGCTTAACTTTCATTAAGAAAAATAAGAACCCTCGCTCAGGGTGGATGCAAAGTACAGGAGTAGTGAGTGTGGTTCTCTCCTGCTATTTATACTGTGCTTTCTGTCTGCTTTCTGCAGGGCAAATCCATTCAAACAACTGAAATCTGAGCAGTGTCAGTTGTAACCCTGTCCACAAGCACGAGAAATTTCCACTTGGAGAAGTTGCTGGCTCCGGGCAACGAAAATCCATGACCCACGCAGAGGATGCGCCAGCGGTCAGCCTCTGTACGTACAGCTCCCAGGCTCTGCTCTGGCTGGGCACAAGGATCAGGTCTCTGGTTTTATCTTCTGATTCTTACGCAGCTGCTGGAGGGAAACTGAGTGACTCAGGAAGTATATTGCAGATCTGTTCCATTCTGGCCACCCTCCAGAGTGAAACGGGGCTGTCCTGGCCAGCAGCACCGGGTGGGAGTCCACACGGGACATTCCTCACATTCCAGGGCACACGGGACATTCCTCACATTCCAGGGCACGTGCTGCTCACCGAACAAAACAAACCCAAAACTTTCCACTGCAAACAGGCACTGAAAGACTTCCCCTCTCCAAGCATCCCAGAATTTGTATTGGGCATATTGTGGTACCAGCCCTTGTGCTAAGCAGAAGGATAAATGCACACTCAGAAAAGGCAAGTTGGCTTTGCCTCACCATGCTTAAATGTGTTGTTGAAGCAGCTTTGCAAATGTAAGAAAGCAGACAGGTTGTCTTCATAGCCCTAAACTAATCCCTGTAAGGTCAGACCAAAGGCTGCACCGGCTCAGAGCCTCATCCCAAAGGGAGCCCATAGCAGGGGTCAGTGTGGAGCGGATCGATGTGTCCATTGGAATCCTTTCTTTTCACTCTCTCCGGCCTCCAGCAGTTAACAGATCAGGTGCTTGCCAGAGCCACCAGTAATATAGTTTTATCTTAAAATACTCATACATGCAGAGCCGCTTATCCACAGCTGGTGAGCAGGAGCACGTGAGCAGCACAGGGTGACTGCAATAGGTGACTTGATAGCAGAGGAAAATACAGCTGAAAGACTGCTCAGGAGGAGCTTTGTGTTTTAATCGCTGAAGACAGCTCTAATTGCCACCTTCAGCTGCTCGCCAGGGGTTGCAGAGAAGGCAGACTCTACGTGCACTGTAAAGACAAGCAGCAGCAGGGACAGGTTGCAGCGAGGGAAATTCTAGTTAGATACAAGGGAAGAAATTTGACCGTGATAGTGATGAGGTGCCCGTGGAGGATGTGGAAGACAGAAAAACATTCAAAACTCAGTGATGTGAGGCCCTGAGCAGCATGGTCTGGCTTTGAAGTTCACTCTGCTTTGAGCAGAGGCTTCCTTCTACCCGGAATTATGCTTTGACCTGCTGAATCTCTACCCATGATCTTTGACTTTATATAGCTATAATCTTGATGAATTCAAAACTGGTTTCCCTAATTCTAGAGCCTTCCTGGTTGCTGCCTGCATCTCAGAAAGAGCAGTTTCTTCTGCATCACTCTGTACATCCTGAATGAATTTACTGCCCACCTTATATATTATAGAACCCAGATTTAATTTAATAACTTTGTTGTTAGCTACCCATCACCAATACTTCCCTAGAATCCTCACTGCATTTGTGTAATGTGTAGCTGCATCATTCCATTGCTGTACTTCCCTCAGCTCTGCTTGTGATATGACATGTATTAGATACCACATTTCTTTCATCCCTAAGTCATTCCCTATTTCAGATGCAGAAAGTGTTGTCAAAAACACTTTTTAAAAGAGAAATCAATGGAAACAAGGTCAAATCCCCTCATGTGAGTACAGATTTATTCATAGAATCATAGAGTAGTTAGGGTTGGAAAGGACCTTCAGATCATCTCATTCTAACTGGGGGATGGAAGACAATTGTCACAATAAAACCACTTTTAATCAGCAATTTTTTGTAACCTGTTCTAGAAAATTTCAGGTAGCATTTATTATCTTCTGTTGTCTCTGGTCCCAGATAACGGAACAAATACTTGTATGTCTGAGTTTTATCAGCTTCCCTGAGTCCCCTCTATCACACTGCAACCAGCTGGTGCCAAACTGCAAATGTACACTGCAGAACCATTGATGTCACAGCTGGAATGTTTGGCTCACTGGTCATACATGGAACAGAGGAAGCAATCAGGATAAGGCTCTGAGCAGCGGCCGTTGTTTTGGCAGGCACAGCAGCCATGATGGGAAACACCACGTGAAATGCTGCTGAGCTGCGACTGCAAACCCTGCCTGACCCCACACAGGTCCTAAAGGCTTGTGGGCTCCTTCCAAGCTCCTGACATCTCCCACAATGATGCTTTGGTTCAAACCAGGGGCAGAACGAGTTAACCTTTTGAATGACCGGTTGGAGAATTGGGCTGTGGAAGGAGCAATCAGTGCACGTGAGTCCCAAAGTCACCACCAGCCCACTGAGTTCATGCCAGCAGGACTATTCCCCCACCACCTCCTGTGCATGGGTTGCTTAGCAGTAGGCTAACCCATCTGGGGACAAGCATTTGTCATCTTTTCACCCACTGCTGACATAAAAGCCAAAGTAAAATCACTTTAATTTCACCCCAATCTCACGCCCTGTTTGCAGCTTTGCTGACATTTCCATAATCCTGATGTGCTAGAGGAGCGTTACCATTTCTGCTCCACAGATGAAGAACAGAGACATGAAGGGATGGATTTTCAGCCATTCTCAGCATGCACTGAAGGGACCAAAGGAGGACAACTCTTAGATAGGCAGCCAGCTTTTTTCTTCTTGTTCTCCTTCCTTTTTTGCCTCCTTGTTTTCAATGCTGAGCACTCAGCAGTTCTCAGCAGCCACATCTTTGAGAGGCTTAAATGGGCCTTGGACTTTTATATTAAGAGAAAGAAGCTGGCTGTTGAATGACTTGCCCAAGCTCACACAGGGTGTCCATGGCACAGCCAGCAATCGAACACAGATCTCCTAAGTCTCAGGCCAGCCTTAACCACAAGACCATTCTTCCTCTCACAAAGATGATCCCCATCCCATAGGAAAAATATTCCAACAGGATTTAAAAAAAATAAATAAAATCCTATAAAAATACTTAAACCTGAACAAATATGTAATAATGGCTATTCAGAATCCATGCAGGGTCTAATCAAATCCATATTCCGTAACCTTAATTTAAAACAATCCCAATATTATTTTTAGGTTTTGGATGTGGATTTATTGCTTCTATCAGCAGCATGTTTGGCACCCGATGCCACACAAAACTCTGCGTGTTCCATCAAAGAGCTGGCAAGGACCTGTATTTTCTGGACAGCTGCTGTGGGCTCGCAGCAAAGGAGAACTAGCAGCTTCATTTCCCTTACATGGTGGTTCGGATTAAAAACCATCCCTGTTTGCTTATGCTTATGTTATTGTGCCATTAGAAATGCAGGGCGGTCGTGTTACTGATAATGTAAGCAAGTCCTTGCTGATTTGTACTCCAAGCCACAATTTGGGATTAAAGCTTTAATTCCGGAGATAGGAGTTATATAATGAAGCAGAACACGACTCCCCAAGCGATGCACTAGCTGACCTTCCAGGCCAGCGAGCAGAGGGCTGCGGTCCTGCTCTCTGACATCCCACCTGAGCAATGCCTTCCAACCCCTGAGGACCAATCTCATCCTGCTCCTGGATTTCTCACGCGAGGTGTGCGTGATGTGCAGGTTTGCAGAGGCCCCAGAGGTTGAGTCAAGCTGTAGGTGTTGTTTTCACACATGAAAGAGACAGTAAATGATGTTCTCTTCAGAGTAATTGGAGGTAAAGGCACGTGGCGACACATATCTTCTGATTCTTTCTCCTTTTTATTCATTGTTTCATGGCGCTGTAACTGCAGGACCAGTGAGAGGAACTAACCACAAAAATACCGTTTTTTACAAGATTTATAACTTAATTTTGGTCAGGCAGGGACAAGAAACTCAAATATTTCTGGTAAACTAGAACAATGCGGCCGCTGTGAACTGAACTTGAAGGCTGCGCCCTGAAGAACTGCAAAGCATCTGTTTGTCCTCGTTTCCTCAAACCTTTTAAGCTTTCTTTATAGAAAAGGGTTAAAATCAACAGCAGGAAAAAGTGAGGACATCAAAAGAGCTCAGGCCAGCTGCAAAGCCAGGGCATTTCTCATGGTTTTACCCCGCATCTCGGTACCTGGTAGACCAGTGTCTCCTTTTTCATTATCCCACGAGTAATAAACACTCCATTTCAGCCCTCAATCACTGCTCTGGCCCGGAGCCTTCAGAGCAGATGCGGCAGACAGCATTATAAAAATAGTAAGTAAACAGCAATGGCAAAGCCCAGGCTGGGCAGGAGGGGATCGGGAGCTCTGTGTGTGTTGTGCGGCTGTCGGACAGCCCTGATAATGACAGCTCCTCTTTCGGGTTCGTTCCGTGTCGTTCAGATGACGGGGCTGTGCATGCAAACAGTCTGAACTCACTCTGTTGTTGTTAAGGGACAGCAGTCAGTGCTTAAGTTTGTCATATCCCTTTTAGAAACCTCTGGAGTTTGCCTTTGCAATTTCGTGTACTGTGAAGACTTAAGAATGCAGTCTGGGGCAGAAAACCGTTTTGCTGCTGGATTAATGCAATGTACAGAAGATGTGCCCTGCCCCTTCTGAAGCTTTTCCCTATGAAGTCAATGGTGTGCAGTGACTCTGAAAGAGAGAATGTGCTTAGAGAGCTGCAATGGTAGAAAATATGATTCCATAACACCTTTGTTCAGGTCAGTGGCAGCCCACATGCTGCCACTGCTGATGGTGGTCAGACCCTGGCTCCAAACTGATGCTTGGGTAGATGATCCAAGTTAAACATGCTCTTTCAGGGTGCTCCAGAACCGAACTGACACAAGCACATACTCCTGAAATAGGGCACTGTGTAAGGTTTGTGATTTTGATGTATTATAAGGAGAAAAGAAAGGCAGTGTAAAACCAGCAGCAGTTGTCTGTCATTACCTCTTTATCTTGCTATGATATGTATGTCCAGCCTAGCTTCACTTTGCAAACCACTGTGGCTGAAAGCATCCATCATCCTGTCAGTTCAGTTAGATTAATTATGCTCAATCAAAATGTTTCAGAAGAGGACAGAGGAGTCTGCAGCAGTTAATCCTGTCTGTTCAGGTTGTCAGGACATTGGCATTTTACACTTCAGTTCAATTACAAGACAAATCTGCTAATGGGACGTAATCTTTCAGAGTAAACAAGGAAGCAAAGCACTAATATTCTGCCAATTGATTTTTGCAGGGTAAATGGTGCAGAGTAAAAGCTCCAGGAAGCCACATGAGTAACAACAGCCATAAGCTTCTCTAGTGCTGCTTTCCTTTCCCTTCCCTTCTTCACAGGAGAAAGATTCATTATGTGAAGCCTGGTTTTAATTGATCTGCATCCAGGCTTGGCCAAAAGGACACACTGTACCTGGTGCGGTCCTCTCTCTTTTCTCTCTGCCCCCACTTTTGCTTCCAAAGGGAAGCAGGATAACAACAAGTGAATCCTAAAAGCCTTTGCTGGAAAGGGTGAGACTCCAGGGTTCTATGTGCCTGCCCTGCAGGTGATGGGGGAGCTGCAGGGTGCTTGCTTGGGGGCTCATGTGCATGGGGCTGGGGATGCTAAAGAGGAACCCCCACTTCTTCCCTCTGGTCCTTCTGTCTCAGCTCATCTCTCTGTGGAAGGCACCCGTGAAGTCACCCAAAGCAAAGGCTCTGCAGAGGAATGAGTTGTGAGCTCTGAACACTCCTTTGACTAAACAGACCTTTAAAGGTTTAATTAAAAGCGATTTCAAAGTGATGTAATTGCCTTCCCACGCAATTTCTCAGGCGAGCTGATCAAACTATTGCTATGTAATTCCATGCACACGCACGTATCCACGCACACACACACATCACACACCCTGTTATCCCGGGCACATTTTTAGAACAGATGCAAGAGACATAAATGCTAAATCCTTTGTAGCTTCTGCCCATTGCTTGGTTACTTACAGCACTGCAGCTTTGTAACTCTGTCTAGTCACTAATACCCTCCAACAGCCACTTGGACATCATGTTTTCATTAAGCATTTATAGCAAACCAGCTGCAATTAAAGATTTATATATCCTATTGGATTACAGCACAACCCAGAGTAAGACTTGACCCTGAGGTCAACTTTCCCCCTATCTTTTTCCTAAGGACAATAACATGTTGGGATCAGTTATCATCAGAAAGTGCATGTGCTGCTTCTTCATGGGTTTGCCCAAGTGATTTTGGGTTTGATGGAAGCATTTTGTTTGGAATGTAGTATTGGTCAAAGGGCCTGAAAACTAGAATACACCAAAAACTGCAGTTCAGCTGGGAGAGACCTCCCAAACCAAGCTCAGTTCTTTCAGCACAAGCAGGGATTCAGCATCTTATTTGCCATGTGATAGATATAAACGTACTTCAAGCAACTCACCTGAGCTCTCATCTGAAGGTTGGTGCACTGAGCTGAGCCCTGGTTTCCCAACACCTGACCTCCTCCCAGAAGTACTGCACCATCCAGAAAGCTGCACGGCGCAGAGGAACGTGCTGCAGGATTAGCTTCAGGCATTCATCATAAGGAATTTAAGTGGTTAGTTTGTTCTCTAGGAACCTTATGCCTCATCCCAGCAACTGTTGATCTCGTTCATTCACCTCCATCTCCCATTGGCAAATTTCATTGGAAAGGATGTTGAAAGCAAAGAGCGAGCTATGGAAATATGAAGTTATCCTGTGCAATGATGACATTGTCAGGATCAGAAAGGATTTTGGTGCATCCAGACTTTTACAGCCATTGGGAACTGAAGTCGTGTATAAATACTCTTTCTCAGAGTACCCGTGGGACTGGTTTTTTTCCCCAAGGACTTTAAGACTTTACAAGCTACTTTAAGGAAAACAGTGTTTGCCCTTTCTGTTAAAAACTGGACCACACCATCCAGATTCAGTCCAGCTTGATCTCTGCTCTTTTGGGATGAAGAGGGAGAGGGTTAACGATTTCTTTACTCAGACTTTACCGACTGTTACGTTGTGAATGCTTAAAATTACACCTCCAAATTCCCACTGAGTCATGGAGGAAGCAGGCAGACTTCAGAGCACTGCCCTCAGTAAAGTCAATGTGTCAGCGTAACCACGCTTTGGCTCGGAGAGAAGTCGCGATCTGTTCACAGACATATTTTTCCCTATTTTTCCAGTATTTTCCACCTTTCTGGAAGACAAGTGTGTGCACGAGCTGTGCAGCACACCCCCAGCGCTCTTGCTTGTAGAAGGTGGGTTAATTGTTTCCGGAACAGGTATAGAAACGTGTGGGTCACAGCCTCTGATGGGTTCTATGCACTCATCCGCGGAGCAGATGAACTGCTGCACAGCTGGCACAGAGCTCTGGCTCTCCCTTTGGGGGGGTGTGGAGGGTGGGCTTTGCCAGAGCAGAGCTGCAGCAGGAGGGACAGAGGGGGCTGGCACAAGGCAGCTGATGTGAGACATGGATCTTAGCCTCATGTGAAAATGCTCCTGTGCATCTCACGCAAAGCCGCTGCCCCCTTGCCATGAACGCTCGCTGTGCATGGAAAAACTCCTCCTTCTCCAAACTTGGATTTGCAAGGGCTTCATACGCTAGCCCAGGGTCAGGGAGGGGTGTGAATTGCTCAGACCCAGCTTTTATAACGCAGTCTCCAGACCACAAAATCCACACTTTGTCTGTCAGAACTCAGCACTGAGTATTTCACTTCTGTTTGTACCTCGCCTGGATCTCCCCAGGGACCAGTGATAACATTTTGACTTGTGACAGATGCTTCCTTCATAAGGATATTTTCCAGGCTGACTTTTCCCCAGCTACCTCATAAAAATAGTCTCTTTTTATATGAAGCGAGTTATTTTAGCTGGGGATGTTGGTGGCATCCTTTAAATGTGTCTTTTGATTAAAAATGAAAAATACAATTCCAAAGTAATTAACATGTGTGTTATTGGATGTACACCGATGATTACATTATAGGACTGGTTATCAAAGGATTACAGTTAAGAGGTTTAATATTCTCCAGCTGATCCTGTAGCAAATTAATCTGGTCTGACCTTTACTGTTCTTTGTTATGTCACCGTAGTATCGCTTCAGCTCTATCATCCCTTACCCCCTTTTCAGTGAAGTTAAAAGAAGTAGGGAGGTTCAAAACCGTATCTGTTAGGAGACAGTAACAAAGCAACGCTTGGCTTGTTCATCGTATCACTGATCAGCTGAGAAGAGTAAATCTGAACTGCAAACTGTTGCACCTCTGCAAACCTCATATTCCTGTTATAACAGCAGCAAACTGGGAAGAAACCCGTCACCTCTCTAGGGATTATGTAAAATGGGAGCTGTTTGGTGCCACGTACTTCCTATATTAAGTGTTTTGTCCCTACAAGCAAGCAAAGCAAAATACAAGGCCGCTACCCTGCATCTACCCACTCACATTCGAATCCATCACATTTAGTTCCCAATGTCCACAAGAAGCCCACACAATTAAGTGTTTATATACGACAATACAATCTCGCAGCCATGAGGTCACACCGAGCAGATGGATTAAAAACCTGCTACCTCAATGTAATAGATTCAGACTTCATGGATAAGAAAAGCCACATAGTGACAGATTTCAGAGCTTTTTGTCTGACTCAGCAGAGAACAAAAGACTAAGCCAATTAAATAACTGACATCTGCTTTGATATACTTCTGCCCATCTCCATGTAAAGCAATCTTAATGGGTATTTTTTACTACTATCAGAACACATTTGTCACTGATCAGGTCTGTAGAGATGACTTTCCCTACTGGAAGTGTTAAAATGCATGGGTGTTAGCAAACACACCATCGATTACAAGAACACGCGCTCCAGGGCTCTGTACACCCAGGAGAACATCCAGCGAGCTCTCATGGAAACAGAGCCTGAGCCAGCTTTGCAGCATGCAAATACCTTGCTGATAAGCCACAGGGTGCACAAACCCAACCTGCTTAAAGGAGATGCAGAAGGAGGGAATTTTCTGTCCCTGCCTCTTTCTCTCCATGGGATATTTTATTTCCCTTTGCCCTTTTCTGAGCTAAGGAGCCTCGAGCAGAATGGCTGGGTTTTGGGTGAGGTTTTTTGCTCCCTTAGTCACTTATTCCCAGACCAGTGCTATTCTACCCCATCCCTGGAGAAGGCTCTTTATTAATCTAACATCAGTTTTCACATGCCCATCTAGCTGTTCTACCAGACCAGCTCCTGCATCTCTCTGTACATAACTCCAGTGCATCCTCTGCTTCAGTTTTTCCTCTTGGTCTCTGAATTTGGATTGCCCATTTGATAGAAGGGACAACACAAGTCTAGCACCTCAGAACAAATTGCCAGCTGAAATGTTTCATTCCTAAGGAAGAAAATACTCATGTTTCCCTGGAAACTTCAAGCATTGTTCAATATAAACATAATCTTGGCATATTTGAGGAATTAAAGCTCCTCTTCCACCCCAGAGAAAAATATAGTGGCATTTAGCAAGCCTTTTCCCTGTAGCCTCTTCCTGGAAAGGGAATTAGATCTTCATTGTTCCCTTCAACCTGCTAAGGCTCTGACTTGAAATTATTGCAGGGTTATCTACTGCAAAAAGCACCTTCCTCATGACCCTGAGGAGCTGTGGCACCACCCAGCCTCATGATGAATGATGATGTAATACAGCAGCCTGCTGAATATTCTTCTTATGAGAGCATCATCCTCTGATATACCTTAAACTAAGCTTAGTAGAGCTGCAGAATGCGTTCTTCTCCCTTTCCTGTACAACCTAGAAGTTGGGTATTGGGTCTAAGCTAATCATCCAGGCCATGTCTTTGGTCACTTGAAAGGTAAAAGGCATCTTCAGGGAAGGATTTGTACCAGCAACAGGAGTGAATCATCCCTCCTAGCTCACTCCAGGTGGAGCCTGAGACATCACCTTAGACACAGTGCCCAACTCGTAGATGTTTAATGTGATGTCACACAGGTGCCTATGTAGATGTCCTTGAAGGGAGGCAGCGTTCAGGGCCTGAGCTCTCATAGATATATTTTTATAGCCCAGAAATTATATTAATTTCCCTTTCTCATTTGGTTTCCTTTTTCCTACCTGTGTTCCCTTCCCATGGGAGTTATCACTGCTCATTAAACTGAAGTATTCGCATCACAAAATGGAACAAGTGCAGAATTCCCAGCATCCATTTCATCAGGGCATGAAAACATGAAATCTGGCATGTCATTCTCCAAAGGGTATGACTGTATTATATGTGAATCACAAGAGTTGGAAAGACACACCCAATCCTCCAGTTATGCAACAGTGTTTAAGAAATGAGGCTTTTTTGAGCTTCTATTCTTAATTCGCCAAAAGGAGTTGATTGCCTAAGTCCACCAGTTGCCAGGAAATGCATGATGCTCAGTTCTGCTTTCATATGGCAACCTGAAAACACTAATAAATAGGATTTATTCTTACTGATGCCATTTCAAGAAGTATTTCTGCACAATTGTAGGCACCTATAAATTAAGCTGTGCTCCTACTAATTTATCACAAATTTCCCAGTCTGTCTCTCAGCATTCCATTTGTTGATAGTAAGGATAATAAATTCACTTTATAGGTGCCCTGATAGTGCTATTGTTAGCGTTGTCCTCGTTTCCATTTTATAAATTCCAGGTTTGGCTTACATAGAACTGAAAAATTTTAATTGTTTGAACTGAAATTGTATGTGTGTAGGTTTCAGAACATTTTTCATTGCCTTTTTCCCCCTCAAGCTAAGACAATTCACCTGTTTTCCCATTGTATAAACTAAATCCTGGGAACTGTTAAGCTACAAGTTGGGAACCACAAAAAGTCTTCCACAAAGCAAAAAGGCTTTATGAACCAACTTCTGATTTAGTTCATCAGTCGAGGGGTCCCTTCTCCAAAATAACACAGTTTGTGGAAGTACTGCTCCATCACATACATCTCACTCCTTGTGGGATGTGATGCTGAGGTCCTAGAAGAACCTGGATACATAAAAGTTGAAATGGGAAAAGAAATGCTATTTAGATATCTTTTATCAATAAAAATAATGAAAACTTTGCTTGTTCTGGGATTATTCCGCTGATAGCTGAAAACCAGACCCAGGATGTTAACCCTCATAATGAAGAGTGCTGCTCCTCACCTTTACCAGCGCTATGTTCACTCACACCCACTGGTGATTCAGGCTTTGGTCATTTGAGTGCTACCTGCACTCAGAAAAGTTAATTAAGATTAACAGAGTCTCTCCTGCAAACAATGGTGCCTCTGTTCTTTCAGTTCTTTTGGTAACTACTTTATTTCTGAAACCAGATCGCCTAAAACTGATTTGTGTTACAGGAGTAACTTTCCCTTATAATTAATTGATCGATTACTTAGTTAATTACTTAGTGATGTGATCACTCAGGTGTATTATGGCAGCTGGTTGGGTTGATAATGATCTCTGACTAAGTGTATGGTTTGTACCTGCTTGTGTCTCAGCTTAGAAGATGGGGGGGTGATGCTGTTTGGTTTCCCCACACATCAGTCTGATCCTTCCCCTCGTCACAATTTTTGTATTTTGAGGTCTTTTGATAAGTTTTACTTGTTATTCAAAAAAAAGTAAATATGGGGTAAAGCATGTGGGGTTTGAATACAGGTTTTGCAGCATTTCCCTTCCTTTCCTCTGCTTCTATTAGGTCTGCAGCTCATCCTCCTCTTTCAGGGAAGTAAGTACCAACACGATCTCAGCATTGAGCCACCAACAGTGTCCAAGGCCAGGTTGGACCAGGGCTTGGAGCAACCTGCTCTAGTGGAAGGTGTCCATGCCCGTGGCAGGGGGTTGGAACTGAATGAGCCTTAAGGTCCCTTCTAACCCAAACCATGCTGTGATTCTATAACATTCCCATGATCAGGATGCCTGTGTACAGGATCTGACACTGCTAGGTGCTGACACCACCAGCGATGCCGCTCGGTAACCATGATTCATCCTCTCTTGCTTCTGTACAACCTGGGAGCAGTCTCACTAGCATGTAGTGAGCTGCTCATAGCCCTCTGAGATCACACAATCCTGTTGCATCCTCTGCTCCACATGAAGAAAACTTTCTAGTTTTCTTATCCTACCACCCAATGGTTGGTTGGTTGGGTTGGGTTGGATTTTTGTGGTTTGGGGTTTTTTAAAGGAAGTTCAGTTGTCTGTGAATGGTTTTTTGCCAGTTGTCTAAGTCTATAAATGCATAGATTGATGCTTGAAGCTTTCAATGAATAACTGTGATCTGGCTAGGAGACATAGACTCATAGAATAGTTAGGGTTGGAAAGGACCTTAAGATCATCCAGTTCCAACCCCCCTGCCGTGGGCAGGGACACCTCACACTAAACCATGTCACCCAAGGCCTCGTCCAACCTGGCCTTGAACACTGCCAGGGATGGAGCATTCACAACCTCCCTGGGCAACCCATTCCAGTGCCTCACTACCCTAACAGGAAAGAATTTCCTCCTTATATCCAATCTAAACCTCCCCTGTTTAAGTTTTAACCCGTTACCCTTTGTCCTATCACTACAGTCCCTAATGAAGAGTCCCTCCCCAGCATCCCTATAGCCCCCCTTCAGATATTGGAAGGCTGCTATGAGGTCTCCACACAGCCTTCTCTTCTCCAGGCTGAACAGCCCCAACTTCCTCAGCCTGTCTTCATACATTTGTTTATTCCCCCTCTGAAAAGTATTGGGTACATGATAACATCTCATTAATTGAAGTTCTAGTGCACCAGCTTTAGAAAAATTATAAGTATTAAGGTTATTTTCTCCTAAAATGATCTGGGTTTATTTTGCTTTTAGCTGGCATTTCCATAAGAAAACATAACAAACACTTAGTCCATTAAAGCTTCCGTGTGGATATTTGAATAGGATTCATTCCCTCTGGCCAGCTCAGTCTGCGACGATCCATTTTGGGTTATCATCAGAACCTGCCCATCTTCAAGCAAGAATTTGCAGCAATAGTGTTTCGAGTTGAGCATTTAATCTTCTTAACCAAATAAAAGTTGTTTTGTAGTGAACATCAGCTACAGCATTTCTAAAAATTAATACACCCAAATTGAAATGTCCATTCTTGAAAAAAAGGCTATATTTTAATTTCCATTAAAACCTGGAATGTGCTCAGCTCCATTTCATCTCATAAAAGCCATCCTAATGGGGTTTCTATCTTTTGCCCTCTGCAATGAGTTTCAATTACACGTCGCCTTTGTTTTTTTCCATGTCTGGCTCATGATTTTAAAACAAGAATTCCTACTGTAACAGATCCCATTTTCCAAAGACTTATTTTACAGCTGATTTGTGAATGAATTATAACAAATCCCTGAACCTTCAGGAGTTTCAACCTCAGTGTCAAGTTTTGCAGGGCAGGCTTTCCTGTAGTTTTTAATATAACATTTTCCATTCACCTTTAACTAATCTCAACCCAGGATCATAAAGCAGAAGTACATGGAAAAAGTAGCTGGTGAAAAAGTGAGGGAGTTGTGCTTGAGCACTGAGCAGGTTTGTTTCATGGTTGGCCAGTTCTCATGTTCATATATAAAATGTAATACAAACTACTTGTATCTCCTTTCTTTCTAGCTGTAACTGACCTGCATTAACCTGGCCACTCAATACCCCTGGTTTTATCTTTCCAACACAATAGAAGTCCTTCTTTTTTTCCCCCTTTTCTCTTTCTTCTCCTTCTATTCAACGCCAGCAGCATTTGGGAGAATGGAAAAATTAATTGATTTTCTCTAATGATGTCTCGGTGAGCGGATCGGGTTAACTGTGGACAGCAGCTGCAGTTTAATCTGTGAGTGTGCAGTTGAAAATCATGCACTCATTGGGTTACTGCACCTGACCAGGAGCCTGGCACACTGCCTGCTCTGCCTTCGAAAATAAGACTCCGAGACAAGTCTAGGGATATGCTGGTAGCTGTGTGGATGTATAGAATAAAGGAGGATGGAGATCCAGCCTTAGCTGTTTGAAACCAATATGGAATTTAATGATTTTCTTCAGGAAGTGCAGAAAAGTTGCAGTTGAGAGCTCCTTTCCTGTGAGGGTGCTGAGGCACTGGCACAGGTTGCCCAAAGAAGTGATAAATGCTCCATCCCTGGCAGTGTTCAAGGCCAGGCTGGACAGAGCCTTGGGTGACATGGTTTAGTGTGAGGTTTCCCTGCCTATGGCAGGGGATTGGAACTGGATGATCTTAAGGTCCTTTCCAACCCAAACCATCCTATGATTCTATAAATGTCATAATTGCATTTGATGGTGTTAACCCCACCCTTATTATACTGTAATTGTCTCAAGAAGCAGAAAGTGAAACAGAAACAGTGAGGATAAAGGTAGTATAAATTCCAAACCACTTTGTGCTGGTTAATAATCTAAAGGGTCAGGAAAGTATCAAAGGATTATGATTCTGAGCATTTGGATCCAGATTCTTAATTAAAAAGACAATTTCAACCCAGTGAGAGTCATGATCTATATTTTCACCTTGAAACTGATACTGTGTGTGAATACTGTTGAGGTTTGGGTTTTGGGTCTTTTCCTCTAATAATTCACATGTTTAAACATGGGTTATTTCACTTCCAGAATATGCTTAGTTTCTCTTATAAAACAACAAAAAGCATATTTTAGGTGTCCCTAAAATAGAAAAGAGAAGCCAGTGTTTAGCTCATTAGATTTTTCCATTTGAAATCATTAATATTTTGCAATCTGGATGAAGCTGTGGATATTTGTACTCTGAAATGTCAGCCAGCATCTTGCAATTTCACATAGTCGTCATCATTTTACCGACTGCAGGTTCATATTACAAATTGACAGTAATACTTTTCAGGTCTGATTATTCCCTTTTTGTCTCTCCCTTACCCAAACTCTTAGACTTGAAAGAAAATCAAGATGCAGATTATAGTTCCAAGCAAATATATCACCTAGATGCTGCAAGGGCAGATGTCCTGCAAACCCTAGGGCAGGCTGGGCTCTTGCACATCAGATACAGCTCTGTAACATCAAAGGCAGTGGAAAACTTGAGTTATTAAAGAAAGGTACCTAGATGATGCCCAAATGAAGGATATAGTTTAAAGGGTCAAGATGGGGTCTAACTTGCGGAATAAAGAGTAGCACATTAGTTATTTAAGAAAAGGTGGTAGAAAAACTGATACATGGCCATTATGAGATAATTTGTCCAAAGAAAAATCTCCACCTCATCTCTGAGAACTTGAATTTCCACCCAGATTCCATGTTTTTCCCTGTATTTTGCAAATCCTTTGCTTCCAATGCATTTTCTCACATGTCAGAGGGAATTCCCATGTGACATCAGCGCAGCACTCGAACAGCACTAGCAACCTGCAGTGCAGGACAAGCTTGCACTTGAGCTCCCCAGACAAATGTGTGAAGCACAAATGTACAAAGCACAGCTGCACTCGTACCCTCTAAACGTTTCCCAGGGCTTTCTCTTCTAGAAAACGTGACCATTTGTCAGGTTCCAGCACTGAAAGCACTTTAAATCAAAGAACGCTACAAACTACAGCCTACAAACCACTGCTTCCCTTTGTTCTGTCCTTTCTGCAGTCCATCTGGGAGGATTGGAGGGAGAAACTCACCGTCTTCTAAGGCACCGCAACAGGAGAGAGGGGAAGTTTAATGCAGTTCACCTATTCTGGCAGAGTAAGTATGTTCTCCTTTGCATATATGTTGTCCAAGCCAATACAAAAGCTTTCTCTGTCCAAATGCAGATTCTTTTGTTGCTTTGAGTTCTGAAAGTGAGAGAATTTATTGCTTGTAATTTTGTATTGTCCTCGATTAGAGGGCGATAGATGTACACTTGAGCCACTGTTGACATTCCTGGCATGTATAGATAGTACAGTCAGTTTACATTTACAAGCCAAAAACATAAAGAACAACCTTTTGTAAGCATTTGCTTTTATTGTGACATCTCAGCTGTGCAGCTGTGCAGTCGTCTCTGTGCCAAGGAGATGAAATCATCAACTTCTTTGAATTCTTGCTTTTATCAGAGCAGAGCTGCTATCATAATGGAAGGGCTAACTTCTTATTAGGTTAATTGGGTTTCATTTGTCCTTTGTAGGAATCTGTTGACTCGACTGTCAGATGGCATTTATACAATGTCGATCCTCTTCAAAGCACTTCACCAACATCAGTTATCTTGCGATCTCTTGCAGGCTCTGTGTTGCTGCTCTTTCCTCTGCAGTGTACAAAGGGGTTGTTGGTCTGATTTCTCAGGTCTAACAGTCACACCAGAAAACTTATCCCAGGTTAACACAGGGAGAAACTATCACAGATGAGGTTAGAAGAAGTAGGAGTGATGAGGTCCCCACCTGTACTCATACCTTAACGTTAATTCTCCAGCATCGTACAGTTCAGCCTGCCAGGGAATAGCGTATCCTGAAATGGAGGACAATATCTTCACAGAACAAATACTTTTAAAAGGATCCTTAGATTCAGGTATTTAGGATTAAACAGCATTTTTCTGCATTTCCCAAAAGGTTCATCCAGAGCCAGACAAAACATCAAGCAACAGAACATAAAGATGGGGTTTCATTTGACAGGGACAAACATACAGAAATGTTAGGGTTAGACTAAGATGATGATTTCTTCACAAGGAGTTAGGGTCCTGAGTACCAAAGTCACTTCTGAGCTTGGGACTTTGGTAGATTGAGGAATTTGGTTGTGTCTTGTGTCTTTTAACTTTTCTGCCTTCCCTGTTTGTGCCCTGTTCATCTCACATAACTCAGCTTTGGAGATGCAGCCTCAAGGACCGCTCGACTTCAGCAGGGTGGAAAAAGGTTGACCACAAAAAGGAATGAAAACCTTTAGCATCTTAACACTGATGCAGCAAAGCAGGCTACTGTTACTGATAGACCTCAGAAATTATCTCTCTGCCCCAGTGTGTTTGCATACAGTCAAAGGAGGAGGAGTATATACCTTCATACTCATGAAAAGGGGAGGAGAATCCAGGCTTATACGATGTCTGTGGTCAGATTTCTTTATTTCTAGGTTACAATTTCTAGGTTACAAGAGAACCAGTTGCCATCTCCCATGCACATTGTATTGTTGTTGGAAGGTTAGCTTAGAGGTTTTTATCAATCTGAAATAAGGTATAAAACTGGATTTCCTTTATCCCAGGCTCCTTTTGTGACACCAGGAGCCCTATGTAAGAGGAAATGTAATTCTAAAGCAAATTGTGTCACCAAGGCAGTCGCTGCAATCCCTGAGGGGTTAATATGTGTTTATAGCTTCCCTTTAAGGCTGCAGCTCTTCCTTGTAACAAGCAAAAGACAAATATTCCCTGCGAGGGAGAGGTGTGTGGCTGAGTGTGGCTGAACAAACACTTTGCTGAGGGCCAGGAGGCACTAAGGAAAGGAGCATAAGGAGGGAGACAACTCAGAGAAGATGCTGGGTGGGGGGGGGGGGGAATGATTCACAGAACTTCATGAAAACCTCATGAAAACATGAACCTTTGCCCATGGGAATTCTGCATGATGTTTATTCTTCCTTGCATTACAAATATTCCTTTCTTTATAAAAAATAAGGAATAAATGTAATAGGATTGCACTGGGACAAACTCTTTGCAGAATGTGTTTGGTGATGTTAAAGTAACTGTCCAGCTACTGCAAGAATACTGATGACCAAAGCAGGGATGGGTGCCCTGGACGCAGAACATCCCCCTATTCCCACTATTACACTAGTGGGAGCAGTGTCTCCACACTTTCCTCTGCTGTCATTAGAGCTTACAAAGGGCCCCTTTGCACCAGCTGTCTGAGTTTTTGAGAGCCTCTGTCACACAGTTTCCAAACCGTAACGTTCTGCAGTGTTATTTCCTGCAAACTATTCCTAGCCATTCCTAACTCAATTGTACTGAGCTCGAGCAGACTGGTACTGTTTCAGAGGAGTTTGCAGACAACAAATAAGCATCATTTGCTAAATACATGACTGCCAGATTCTACGTGGAAGAGTAATGAAATGCAAAGCACATAACTCAGCTCCACATAGCATGGTCTGGCTGCTTGCCCTTTTGCCTCTGAATTGCTTTTTGAATCCTTGCCCTGCCCAATACAAGTGAAATTATTCTAATTATACAGTTTGAAAGAGTCCCCAGTGACATGCTGGATACTGATAATTTCCTAGTTCACTGCAGAACAATTTCACATATAATACAGATTACACAAAGGGTCATGAGCTCATAGAAACTCTGGAACTGTCCTGAGAGCTTTGTATTCTCTCTTGAGTCTAGGTCACATTTGGGTATGGATTAAAGAAAGATGATGAACCTTCTGTTATTTTTGAAGTAAGCTTCTAGATACTTTATTCTCCTTAATCTCAGATTTGCATCCTCTGAAGAAATAGAAATAGATCTGCTCTTTTCCTTATTCCATTTTCAGATGCATGATGAATTAACCAGGTTGTGCTTGTCAGCTCTGTTCATGAAGATGGACCAAAACCAAGCCCCAGAACCCAAACAGCAACAAAAGCAAGTTCAACGTTGGATCCAGACTTTTTACCTGGTTTCCCTTTTGAATGACCCAAATCCAGTTTTTAAGGTAATTTTGATCAGGATGTGATCTATTTCTAATTACTAAGAGAAGCAGAATCACAGTCTCGAGTTCAGGAGATAAAATACAAAGATTTGGCTGTTTGTCAAGAACCTTTTTTCCAGAGTTATGCAACAAAGACTGTTTTTATCACCACTGTGGTATAAATGAGCCTTCTAAATAGACACAGGAAGATGGATATTGTACCTTCAGTCATCATTTTCTGTCTCTGCAGGTGACCGTCTCAGCAGACTCAGGCAATGACAGGTTTTACAGTAACATTGCCCTAATCTGCCAGAGCAGAAAGAGTGGGAATGTTCTTTTCCCTCATTGACTGTCTCACTCTCTGAGATTTGTTGCATCGCTGAACATGTGCCTGTAACTACAACTCAGTATAGCTGAGGTCATAAAATTATACAGCCAATTATGTAAAATGATCATTGTTAATCGTAATCATCTCTCACAGGATAAAACGGAACAAACCCATTCGCACTTTGCAAAACTTGTGTTAAATAATTTTCTATGGCTGTTTATTACTTGCTGCCTTGAAGGTTGAATTTTCATCCAAATCTCAAAAATGGACAATTGTCAGCGAGACTTTGGAGCCACACTGGGCTTCCCATCACAGAAAATTACCCGCACTGGGTTGCTACTCAGGTGTCTTGGTCTGTAATACCAAGCCTAAGGGATGTGACTTAACACTGGTCATCAGTAGCATCAAAAATATGAAGTGAGAAAGTCCAATATTCAGAAGAAGTAAAGGTCTCCATCTCTCCTCTTTCCCTATTCCAAACTTGATGTATTTCCAAGAGTCAAAAACCAAAAGATGTGCTCTGCTGTTGTAATGTGCTCTGCTGTTGTAATGACCTCACCTGCAAAACACTATGCAGAGTCATGCCAGCACAGATTTTTCATGCACATGTAATATGCTGTTACCAAGCACTGGTTTTCATATTACTTCTTTGTTTGATCAACAGTTAAACAGCATTGCACCATGCACCAGAGTGATGGGAGTAGGGAAACATGAAAACTCTGCCTTTGGTGGCAAGGGGTAGTGACCTTGCTTAGCCAATAAACCAACCTAACTTTTAACAGAAGACTGCTCCTGGTTGCAGATTCACTGTTTGTATCTGTAAATCTTGATCCAGATTCTTTATACTCTTCTGTTGGTCTACTATTTTGTTATTTGGGTGGCTTTTTCGATTCTAATGTAGCAATGGGACTAGAAAAAGAAATAAAGAAACCTAGCACAGGGTAACTCTTTTTACTCTCTGTAGGATGCGCTGGCTCCCGTATTTTGAGCAGCTCTTCATGCTTTGGAAAGCCTTTGGAAAGGAGTCAGGCTGGATAAAAATCTAACCTTTTGCTCTAAAAACACCTAAAATAGGAGAGTAATTGACTAGATCAGAGGAAAACCATTCCCCCTTTAAAATCAGGGACAAAAGTCAGTAATTTCTGATAGGCCCAAGGGGTTCACCTGTGACATTTTAAAACCTAACAGAGCAATGTGGACGTACTTTAAACTCATCCCTGATATTTTATGCTTCAGAAGATAACTACAGGTAGTACATCCATAAAGGCTAATAAAGTGCATGATATACCTGGTGGACTTGCTGTGAAAGGACCTGGAACAGGGGCTGAATTAATGCCAGAGCTCCGCTGCAGACCTATTGCTTTATCTCTGACCAGGATGGTCCAACACAGAGCACCCAGCTGCCCTTCTGGGGATGTTTTTGTTGCTTCTTTCTGATCTTAGGGAAATATCTCCACTGCTCTCTGTCTTTCAACTTGTAGTTACAAAGAGGTTGGAGAGAATGATGTGCTGCTATCTATTGCTCTTTGCAAAGAGAGGCCCCGTGCTCAGAGTTAGCCTTTTGGATGTGCTGGGGAGGAATTAAAAGCAAAAATAACTTTGGATCACAAAATCTGCAGTCACAGCGCTTAGGCAGACAGGTTAAGGCCATGAGTCCATTGTGCTCCAGCTTACAACTGCTAGCAGGGTTGAGCAGGGGACTGAGATTTTTTCTAAGTTAAACTTGGACTGGATGTTATGGTGAACTTGTCTCTTTTATAATAAATATTTTCCCCCTAAAATTATGGAATTGTCTGTTTCATTTCAAACCGTTTCTTCACCCCAGCATTCAGAAAGAGCAATGTATTTTTAATGTGGAAATTTCTTGCACAGGTCCTTTTGTCCTTCGAGCCAAATCCCATTTTACGTTTCTTAAAGATTTATTTATTGATACTTTTTTGGCCCACCTGATGAGTTACACAACCACATATCACAGACGGGATGTAACCGCCGGTTTAAAAACCTTCTGAAAAGGGACTCGAAGCAGCCAAAGAAGCTTTATCAGCATCACGCTGATTTATTTAGCACATACAGTGATTTACTGCAGCGTTTGCTTTATGCTTGAAGAATTTTTTCTTCACTTTTGGTCTCTTCTGAAGAGTTGACACATGTAACCACTATTGTTTTCTAGTCTGATATTTTCAAGTTTTTAGGGTTTAAATCATCTCAATAAATAAAAACCTTCAGTTGAAACATGAGAAGGAAACTTTCTTTCCAACTACTCCTGACCATATGGCATGTTAAAGAGGGTTTTTTTTTTTCTGTTTTCTGCTTCTGTTTGTTTTGTAATTAAGAAACTACTTGAATGAGAAAGAAAAAATACATACATCTTGCCAATCTTGGATCCTTTATTTCCTATAAAGCCAAACTTCTTTGAAGTTTCTGACAAATCTGGTCACTTTTGTTCCTATTATGCGCTAAGGTTCCAGTTCTTAGCTCAAGCTGGAAGTGCTGAAATGGCAGAAGCGGTTGGTATTGTAACTCTCATGAGATTTCCAGTAAAACCTTGTCAGTCTGGAAGGCTAAGTTCTGGACATTTTGGAAAGGTAACTGATTTAATGTTTTCATACCTATGTCATTCATCTGTATGGATGGACAAGCTGTTAAGCTTTATCATTGAAGCAGGCATTGCCCAGAGCGTTTCTTGTGCTATAGCATTCCTTCATTATTGCTGGGGAGCTGGCCCTAGCAGCTGCTTCATGGAATGAAGGGATGCTCTTTTGCCTGGAAGAGCTTACATTTCAACAGCATTCTTTGTTAAAGGTCCTCTTATTTTCACAAACCCTTCTGTGAGCGATGCAGGTGGGGTCAGTCCTGATTGGGATGGGAAATCAAAGCTCACAAGTGTGAGTGATTTGTTAAAAGCAATGGCAAAGTCAAAAGGAAAACACAGAGCTCTTGAGTTCTCCTCTAGTGCCAAAACCACCAGGGCATCATTCTGCTCCCTTTGCAAGGAAAAAGCTGCTGGTCCACATCTGGATTTTCAAAGGCAGAGCCTATTGGGATCTTAAGACAGGCAGTTATTGGGGAGTTTGGTACCCAGAAATGAGGCAGCTGCATGCTTTCCCAAACAAGTCCTTCTGCATCTTGAAAACCTGACCTTTTTCCTAGGCACAGAACACTTCATAGTCCATTCTGTGAAGGTTTTAGAGCCCTCTCAGAGCTCCAGTTGTCATTTTTACCCTGTTGCTAAAACATTTTCAGTGCCAGGCACAGATTCAGCAGTTTGCAGGGAGAGGCGGTTCCAAGCTCATCGAGGGCAGTTCTGGTCATTTTTCCTATTGATAAATACACACCACGGATGACTCCCATCCCTTCCATTTCCAAAGACATAAACAAGCCACAGACCATTCTGAGTTTGAATCACGACCAAAGTTGCAAAGTCCTGAAATCCAGCGCATTATCTCATGTTAAATACACTCCTGTTCTATATGATGAATATGCTTTCTACTTAATTGAAGTGTGACACCCAGAGCAAAAAATGTTAATTGAATTTTATAGCCCCTGACAGTTGCCAGGTTCTGGGGAGATAATTTTGCTGAAGGGTGACTTATCTTTTCAAGCTTTATTTCTTTCTGGGTTTGGAAGCATTGAAGAGGCATTAGCTTGGAAAGGCAACACATTCATTTATTGGCTTTGGGTTCTTGCAGCTAATGGCTATTTTATTTTTCAGAAAACATGCCTAACTTGGCTCTTTACTGCAGTTTGTGTAAAAATCTCATAAATGGGAAAAAAAACACAACAAAAACCTGTTCATCAAACCTCTCAACTTGAGCCTTATCTCAGCTTTAATCTCAGTTTGAAATGAGGGCTGACTCCTGACCTGTTTCAGTTGAACATCCCATCACCTGCCAGACTTCTTTTCTGAAGTACTTTTATGTTTCCTTGCAACTTAGACTGCATCTAATATTATATAGTAGTTCCTTCTGGGAAAGATTGCTGGAAACCTGTGCTTTGCCATAAATGCCCAATGAAGACAGGAAAAGAGCTGATTAGAGTGGTTGTGATAGTAGTGACTCTTATAAACCATCATGTACTGATTTGGGTTGTTTAGAAGGTTGGGGTTTTACACACTGAGTATTGATCAATGTATACAAATGAAGACATTTATAAGGTAATTGCTTCTCCTGCAAGTCCATGCAATATATTTAAAGTTTAGTAGCACTATAACTGTGATCCTCAGTAAGCACATTATGCTGATACAGAGACAGAAATCCTGCTCAAGAAATATGTGCACTCTCCATATTAAGACACTTACTTGGCAAAACCTTTTCCAGTGATGCCTGGAAGATCACATCTCACAGGTCTCTGCCTCATGCTGTCTGTGTCACCAGCCTGAACCTCAGCTGTCAGAAAAAGCTTTGTAAGTGCCTATAGAAAGGGGAATAGCTGCTCTACTTATTTGCTCTGGGCCACTGGGGTGGGTAGTTCATGCCTCAGCCTGTTCTATGCTTTGGGGAGATAAGTTTGCAATAAAAATGCGTATATTATGCACAGGTATATGTATATATGTGCTCTATAATAATATCAGAATACTTCTTGGGAAGTAGTGCTTCTTGATTTCTAAGAGATTGGTTAAATTCGGGTCCACCATCAAGGAAAAAACCCAAACATGTCACTGACAGTAAAGTTCATCACTTTTTATCTAGTACATGACTGTTTCTATATGCAGGAAAAGACAGAAAACTGAGCAAACCCATATACTGGCTCATTGACCAGCAGAATATGTTATTAGAGGAGCTATTAGCATTATTATTAGAACATGCAGACCACTGTCTTGCTTCTTGTTACGCTTTTAGACTTGGTGTTGATCAGAGGCACAAGTCAAGGTCAATTTAATTAAATAAAGCCAGTAGTCAATTTGGAACAGATCTAACACTGAGCATAGGGAGGAAAAAAGAGAAAATTAAAAGGAAAAGGAGGTAAAAGGACAATAAAATATTTCCAGCTGTTCTGTGGAATTTGTCATGTTCCACCGCACCAGCCAGGCTCTGTTCTGGATGTGAATCCTCGACCACTTTGCTTAATGCACACACCAACACCTGAAATGATGTTTGTCAACAAACCAGTAATGACACATCCTAGCACCACTGCTACCAGAAAAACTGCACTAACAACCTAGGAGATCTCTGATACAGACCCAACCGCTTCTCATGTTTGCCTTCCTCAGCTTCCTTCGTGATAAAACAACCAGCTGGCAGATGTCTGCATGTCAAAGCACTGCGAAGTACAGTCTGTGGTTTTAAACTACATTATCCTCATCCCCATTAAGAAGAAATATAGCTCCTTATAATCCCCATTACACTCCTGCATAATTGTGAACAATCTGCTGTACTCTCTGGAGAGGAACCCGTGGATCTTAGCCTGCTTCTAACTAGTATTTTAAAAGCATCGCATTAAAGCCCACGTGTGCTCCTTGGTTTTTATGCAGAAATCACACTAATACACTTAAACAAGAAATTCACTCATTTTCAATACAGAACATTTGTTTATCGATTCTTTTGCTACCCATTTGTTGATGCTACGAATTATGACTCCCACAGGAGAAAGAGGAACAAGAACACGTACAGTCTGAGTGGAGAATCGTGATTCTGGTGGGGAATGGGTACTGAGGAAGCAGTAAACCAGCCATTAGGTAGAAGGACAACCTAGAGCACAGACCCATGTATTTCCAAGCTCTTAATCAGCAAAACTCTGCATATGAGTTCATAAAACAATAAGAAATCCCATGCTATTGGACACAAGTTTCAAAACACTGATGCAGGGTCCTGATAGATGATTCCTCTTTCTGAATTAATGAATAATGTTGACTATGTGCTTGATAACCTGCTCCCACTGAACTGTTTTCTGGTGTACCATGTAAGCACAGAATGTACAATACTAATTAGCTGCTTTGCCCATCTACTTAAAATGTTTTGCACATGCCAGCAAATGTAAATACGCAATTAGGGCGCATTGAGTTGAAAGGCAAAGGAAGATAAAGTACAACTATTATTAGCCAGAACAAAAATCTTCACAATCTTCATCCATATTGAAGGCAAATTAGTTTGCAAATCGGTGCAGCTGGTTATTTAAGGCTTGGAAAACAGTGCTAGGTTAGAAAGTACGACACTGAGTACTCTGATGGTGCGGGTGACTGTGGTTTTATGACTATTGTTACTATTAGCTGTTTGTTGCCTGCACACATACTATTAAAAACACATAAGCCAAGTGTGAAAGCAATTAGCATTAGGAAGTTGTGTTAACAAGAATGAGAAAAGTAGTCACAGGAGATCTTCATTACAGATGAACAGTGTTAAGTGTCAGTTGTATCAGATGGTTTGTGTTGTTGTGTGTCTTTCTCCTTAAACGTAGGAAGTAAATAAAATGCAGCTCATTGTCAGCTCAGTTTAATGACAAAAACAAGTTTGAGGGGAAAAAAAGGAAAAAGCATTTTCTCTCTTTCCTGTTGAGCATTTGCCCTCCATATCTAGAAATACTGCGCCTCTCACTGCTTGAGATTGCCTGGGATTATAAAATGCTGAAAGAGTTAGTGCCAGAGAAGATAAAAAGAAACTTCTTCCAGGGAATTTGAAGCATTCCTCACTGTGAAATGTTTTATGTTCAGGTTAGGGGTAATTCCCCTCTATCTGAAACACAAGGACTTTTACAAGAGCATTGCTTCTGACCCCAAAGATTGCTTTGCAGCAGCCTGACAACTTAGTTTCTTTCAGACTTACATAGGGAACTAATTAAAATAGAGTTGCTTAATTTCCATTGCAGAAAGTCTCATCTTATGTCTCAAAGCTGACTGAAACATCATGCTGTGTTAGCCATTACTCCAGCTCCCAATTAGCCCACTTGCATCCCAAACTCTCTCCACCTGAATTCCTTGATTAAGGATGCACTGTGTTCATCAGGGAGGGTTTATCAGCATGGAAGTGATACCCAACCCACAGCACTACCAGGATTTCCATTGCATTCCCTTGCTCCATCTGATGCTCCACATTCAGGCTCTGCCATCCTTGTGAGTGGAATCAGCAGCTGGGCTTCCTTGAGGAAGAAAAAGGTATGTTGATAGGTAAATAAATAAGTTTGACGTATGGAGGTGAAACAGAGACTGCCACTCATCCTGTCAGTAGGAGTATTGCTGGTGACATTTAAGGCAAATTCTTACCTAGAATAATATCATTATTAAACACTACTTTTATTTAAATAAACTGTAATTTTATTAGTATTTTATCTCTTCCCTCTCTTATTCTGAAGTTTAAATCCTATCTATTTCATACATAGCAAAGTGGTTTGTTTCCTACATCCCTCCGACTCCAAGTAGGTTTCAGCAAAGCAAAACAGGGAGAAGCAGTTGAGAGCTAATGACTGCTGAATTCTGATATCAGACCCCAGATAGGCAGGTTTTATGCTTGTTAGATGTGTCTGCAAGTTCTAGAAAGCTAATTAAAGCTAAGTGTATTCTTCTCATCTTACGGGTACGCTGTGCCTGTAGGATATAAGATACCAGAAAAGACTTCTGTTGCCCTGCTCCTTTAACTGTGTGTCAAAGCAGTGAACCCTAAATGAAGTTTCATCTTTCTCAAGGTGTTGCTAGGCACTAATTAGCCTTGGGGCCTTGTAAAAAAGGGAGAAAGTGCAGTAAAGGATTTCTATGGAGATTGGTTTGTTGCCCATTCTAGATATAAGCCCTACAGGAGCCTGACATTGGAGGTTGCTGTGTCATTTATTCTCATGGCTGTTCCAGGGATGGACTCTGGACTTACTAATACAAGTATATATTGCTGCTTCAGTGGGTATTTTAGCAAACTGGTTTTCCCCACTCTGTAGCCAGGGCTATAGAGTAACATCTCCAAAGCAGAGGGGAAGACAGAGCAAGATTCATCCTTTCCAGGTCTTTGTTAGTTTGGTTCAACTAAATGAAACTTCCATCCTGGGCCAGGATGTTTCTGATAACTGGTGTATTATGTCACTATAAAACAACAATAAAACAGAGCAGATAAGCCAGTCTGAGGTGAAGGAGGGCAGAGCTGAATAAAACCACAGGTCCTAATGTCCCACCCTTAATTAAATTCCTGATGACCTAAAGGGTGGAGGAGTGGGAATTGCCCTCAGTTCCCTGGTAGCCTCAGCTCTATGGGCTCAAATCAAAGGCACTTTCTAATAAAGAGCTTTGGGAAACTGGATGTGGATTTGGCCTTACCCAGATACCCACTTTTATTTATTTCATTTGAATGTTCCATTTACTGCAAAGGAAGGAAGTGGTGAGAAAGTCGAGGTACGTGCCCAGCCACAGAGTCCCAGCAGTTTACAGTAATCCCATACTCCCGAGGATGGTCATATCCTTGGCAGGCTGACGTTAGCAGCAGGCCCACCTAAAAGTACTTATGGCTGCTGTCAAACCCTCATAACGTGGCAGAGTACATCATGGTTGTGGATATCCCAGCCTTTCCTTATCCAATTTCCGACTGTTAATTTACCCTGTGCACTCTTGTAACTACGTAATCGCAGTCAGTTCCTTCATTGTTTGGGGTGATTGAATCCAAAGCTTTTGGGCTTTTCAGGTCATGTGTGCCAGACCTCAGAGTGACCCTCATTAACAATCCCTTGTTTCTCTTCCTCTTTCATGGATTTACTTTCCAGGATCAGTCTTCTTCCAAAAATAATACTAATTTTGGCCCCATCCCCTACTCCCTTTCGCTCTGGTGTGTGTCTGGAGCAGTAAGGATAAGAACAAAGCTCTCTGTCTTTTAAAACACTTCACTTTCAACCACAGTTGGGTCCTTTTCTTTGCATCCATTGTATTTCTAAGGGGGAAGATGGAGTGTTTAGCAGTAAAGGAGCTCTGTGCCCACTGCTAGTGTCTTGTGCACCATCCCTGCTGGGCTTGCTCCCACCACTTTCTGATATGAGGAATTCATATCTAGGGGCACTAATGCACAATCTCCCCACGTACAACACCTATCCAATGTATTTTGCATTCAAAAAAATCACAAAGCAAGTAAAGTGAGGAATAATGCACAGGTATTGGAGTATACAGGGACAGAAGTAGCAGGAGAGGATGTTCCTGGAATACCCTGTTCTGTTTTGATGGCTGCAGCTACTGATTATAAAATTATAGCAAGAAATTAGGTGAAGACTTTTACAGCAGAGTGATGCCATCCTCAGAATGAAATCACTGCAGGATCCAGTCGACCTTTCCATCGCTTGCCAGCAAGGCTGGATGCCATTCTAGAGGACACACCAAGCTAAAAGCCTGGACTTCAGTGGGCTGTGAGGCGGGGAGAGGCTAGGCAGAGACGAAGTGACACTTTGCCTCTCACCTTTAATTTGCATGAATCAGTGAAAACTAGACTTACTCCTTTTGAATGCACAAGCTTCAGGCCATGACAGAGTTTTATAGAGCTGTGAAGACTGCAGGGTAGGTGTAATGTGATCACAATATTTGCTCACAGTGAAAGGACACGAGAACTCGCTGAACTCTGCACGCAGGGAAAGAGCTGTGTTAATATCCTTTTAGAGAAGGTGCTGCTTTTGTATTTCATTCAGCAGCTCCTAGAAGTCATGCCTGCTTCCCTGGGCAAGCATATGGGAAAGGATGTGGGCTGTAAACCCACCTGGATAAGGGGGGAAGTGTCAGAATCAGCCCTTTGCCCCATCACCAAACCCTGCTCCCAGGGAGGACAGGTCACCATCAGCAGCCCAGGATGGAGCACTGCTGTCATCTGTCACCATCACCGTTTTTGTTGATTTAATAACAGGAACTGATCTATGTGCTGTGCTGTGTCCAGCAGATAAATGTGGGGTAGGATGGGCAGCTTTGCAAGAGCAAAGGGATGCAGAAGCTCTGTTCCATTTGCAAATTGCAGGGCAGGGCAGGAAGGGTGAAATGGAGAAGTGCTAATGCTCCATTAGCTTATCTGATGGGTGGAATGAGGATGGTTGGGTTTGAGGGTTGGGGATTTATTTCATGTTTCCTATTGACAAACACTGCTTTCCTTGCTCTTCCTCTAATGGGGAAGAGTTAATGACTTCCCTTCTTCCCTCCCTCTCTACCCAAGTGCTGCATGCTGTAGAGGGTCCAACTGCTGATGCTTTGCAGTAGCTGGTGGGAGCATCTGCCCCAGTGCTTCCCAAGCACACATCATCCCTGCTTCTTAACCTGAGTTTTGGGGCAGGGGGGTGGAAATCTCACCATTTTCCCACTTGCAGGCTGGGAGCAAGGGTAATTATCCCCATTACCTCAGCAGGCCTGACCTATTTTCACTGCCTGTGGTTCTGTGCTTTCTGGGAGCAATGTACAGTAAAGAAAGGGCCTTGTCTAAGCCAAGTGCTATTTATTTAGAAGAAATTTTCTATTTAGAAGAAAAAAAGACTTTTAAGAGAAAACAGATTTTAAGGGGAGTAAATCACTGCGTACCTCTACCTACAGCTCACTTATCCCCTGATGTTAGATAGGTGGATCTGAAGGGGTTTGGGCTTTGCTACAGACTGCCTTTACTGGCAGCCCTGAGCTGCTGACTGCCCTTCCGATGCAAGGGGGACCAGTCCTGTGATGCCTTACACCCAACTGTGGCTCAGCAGCTGTTTTAGTTTGGCTGGGACTTTGAAATTAGGCCATTGCCTTGTAATTGAGTCTTCAGCGTTTGCTGAGAGATGGTTTATTGTGTTGTCCTGCTCGTTCCCTTCCCATTCAGACAGGAAAGTCTTATACAATAACTTCACCTCGTGGAAAAGGTCATGCACAGAGTTCACCAAACACTGTCTCTGTATTCCTTTGTTTATTGCTCAGTGTCCTTACGCCCATCCCAGAAGCCACAAAAGAGGGGAAGATCTTTAAAAATACTCTCTGTTTTGGCACATCCCCCATAATTTGGCAGTGTTTGGGTTGAGGCTTTTGGTTTACATTTATCCCGAGCTTCAGAAAAATCAGGACAAAGCTCAGCTGGAGCTTCACAGTTCTGCTGAGTCTCACAGAGAACCCCCATGCAGAACTGCCGCAGGTTTTATAGGTCTCCATCCAGCCCATAAATCACTTGAGGTCGACTTGAAACTCAGCCCAGGTATGCCACAACACCCCAGGACTCATCCAGGCAGCAGCACAGAGCCTCAGGAAGACCTGACCTGTGCTCAACTGCTGCTCTCCCACTAACTTTCTATGTGCCCCATCCATCCCTTTAACCTTCAGTGGTTCATTGCCGCCGAACTTGGTGGCACACCATTACACATCCCATGTGCATTATCACCAACATCCTCATATGAGTGATGTCCCATGGTAGCCACAGGCAGAGCTGTTATCACTCATTGCAAACCATTCTTTCCTCTCCACGTGTTTTCATTGAGTGTCAGATGTGGAAAACCCAACAGGATGATCACTCAGCATGTACCTTGTCTCTGCTGCCTGCTGGGAAGTCACAGCAGAAATGAAAAATGAGTGAGGGGAGGATTTAGAGAAGAAAAACACTGAATTGCTCAAAAGGCACCAAATTGAGTCCAGCTCCGCTGTGGTTTTGCTGCTCTTGATAGAGACAAATACTCAGATGTTCCACTGGTTTGTCAGCAGGCAATTGGTAAAAATCTTTTAGCACTTTTCCTTAAGGAGTGATCATTTTTTCTTCCCACAGGACTCCTGTGGGTATGACGAGGCATTCCCCAAAGAGCACTCATGAGCTCATCCTAGCTGACCCGACAAAGAAACCTTTAGCCCAAGCATGAACACTGATCAGCAAGTGCTCACTTATCATGGCACAATTGCCAGTTGATGCTCTGTTTGGTCTTGCATCAGTTTACCCACAAGGGTTTCCATGGAAATTAATGTACAGTATCATACCTGTTCTATCATGCCCTATCTGCTGTTTTTTCCACAGGGTGTACCACATGCCAGCTCCACAAATCCTTGAAAAGCTTTGGATCTATAGGGTAGTAATTACCCAGTGTCTGTGGAGCAACTCCAAAGCACACTGTGGGTCTGTGGAGCTGTAATTATGCTCCAGTCTGTATGACTAGCTGACTGCTGCCGGATGCTTTCCCAGTCACAAGGTGTAATGTAACCCTTGCAGCCACTGGATGTTTTCCTACATTAAAAGCCTTTGCAGGGATTTTAGGGGTTGACTGTAATTTGGCTCCTGTAAACCTAGACTCCAGATTTTAGACCGGATTTGTTGGTGGCAGGACCCTCAACATGCAACTTTCCCAACCCTGAGACTTGTGTACCTTTGGTGACAGGGTAAGGACCCATCCCCAGAGTGGGCACATGGCACCTATCAGTGTCTGCGTGCCTCTGTCTGGGTTGTGTAATGGGAGATGCTGTGCTCCATGACCTGAGCCTCTTTCTCTTGCTGTGTGACCCCATCCATGAGACGTGCTGGCTGGTGGATTAGGGACCTGGAAACCATCTGTGGTTTCATGGGAGGGAGAGGGGAGCAGGGGAAGTCGGCAGCCAAGCTCCTGGTGAAGGTGGTCAGCAGTGGGGTCTTTCCTCAGCTCTTTCCCTATGCTTGGCCTGAAACTGCTTTTCAGTCCAACAGTCTAATACGCAGCAATATCTAACAGCCACAGCCATCTCTCTAAGGGGACCCACCTCAAGAAGTGCTGTGAGATCCCAGAGCTGTGTGCATCCCATGTGCAGTGTCCTTAGCAAAGCTGTGAGAGCCTAACGATCATTTTCCCTATTGCAAATTCAGTCATGACCGCAATTTTCCCAACTTGGAGGGGCCACATAAGGCGTAAAGGGGAAGATCAAGCCTTTGAAATGACCAGGAGGAAAAGATCAGTTGGGTACAGAGGTGTGAGAGGAAAAAGAGCAGCGTTTCAAGGAGAAACCAGGGCTCAAGGGGGGGGTACCCATGGCCCGGCAGCACAAAGGGATGTTATCACATGGCCACACCCAGTAATTTTCACCTCGTTTCCTTAAAACCCCTCTGGTTTCAGCCACCACCCATCAGAAATAGCATTGAATCAGCTGCGTTGTGTTGAGGGCGGGGGGTTCAGTAGTAGAGACGTTTTCCTCTGACATCAGGTCCTCTGAGAACTGCTTTAGAGAGCGATTCGGACCCCATTCAGAGGAAGACACAAGATGTGTTCCTTTGTCTGTTGCCATCAGTCGGTTTTGCAGGTCCTGCCGTTATGCCAATTAATTTTCTACTTGTGTTTACCCACATTTATGCTGCAGGGACTTGAAGGTTATACAATGCATGCTCGGGGCAGTATCATTTCATGTCTTTCAGAGACCTCAGAAGGTACAACAAGATCCCTGAAGCACAGAGAGCGCCGTGAAGTACTTGTGAGAATAGTGATAATTCATTTGCTTTGCCCGGTAGTTTCAGTTTGCATTCCAAGCATGGTTTTATGTGGGACTCTGGAATTTCTCATTAACTGTGGTACAACCATTTCTAAGAGCTACTGAGGCATTTTACAAATGTTTACAGCTGGGACATGCAGTACAAAGGGGTGGAAGGTAGATATAATTGAAGTTGGCTTAATACCACTAATTCATCAAGATAATTATGCTCGTTAAATCTTTACCCATAAGACATGCCTGTACCACAGACAGAGGCAGTGACTGGTGACCTGACTACTGTTAAAGAAGCTTGTAGCCATAGTCAAGAGCTTCTGATGCAGCTTCAAGGAGGCAGATGGAGTCAGGCACATCTGGACATCACCCTACAGCAGCCTACCTGCACATCCACTAACAGTGGATGGTAGCTGCTCTGTAGTGTAGCTTGACACCAAGAAAAGGTAAGGAGGTGGGAAGCAACATCAGCAAGTCAATTAAATTGCATAATATATCTCTTTCTTTTCCTACAATCACACCTGCTGCAAACTGTCCATGTTCTTACTCTCTCAGATTGAGAAACAACAAATGGTCTGTATGGTTTTGCATGTCACTTTGGGGAAGGTTGTGTTCAGATTATGATTATATATGTATATATACATATACACACACATGTACATATGTGTTTGAACCAGCTATTCTTCACCCTCTTCAGCTTCTTAGTGGCAAACTGGAACAAACTTTACAGAAAACCCATTTCCACCCTCTAGTTTCTAAGGACAAGTATCGTAGCTTCCAGAAGGACTTTAATGGCAAGCAAAGTTGTTTTCTCCTTGAGAGATTGATAAGGTGAAACTTATATCGTGCAGCTGCCTTAGTCACTCTTGAAAGCATGCTCACCTCATTCCTCCAGCAGCAGATGAGACCCAGTGCTCCCCTCCTGGCACTGCTTGTGCCTGCATTTGAACTGGGGTCATCGGGTATGAGCTCTCATGACCAGAATGAGACCATACTGGGCTTCTGTTGTAAAGGGGATCAATTCAGTTTAGAAACTGAATCACAATAGAGGTTGCTGGAGAGAGGACTTTTGAAAATATTTTCTGCTTCTAATTTTGGTAAGGAAATAGGCAATTACTGTCTTAAAAAATTAAATGTCATGAAATTTCAAACTGTGTCTGATAAATACCTCACAACTTGTGACAGAGGTTGCTGGAAATCTCCCCTAATAGCAGTGCCATGCTGGCCAAGAAATGTTAGCTCTGTGCTCTAGCCTTTTCTTCATGTGGGCTGGACTGCTGGCCTGCAGTCAGATAAAAGAATCATCTGCTTAGTTTAGTTCTTAAAAACAAATCTGAGCCAGTCAGTCCTCACTTTATAGCAGCTATACCCAATCCATCCACAGAAGTAATTAAAACTAGGAATTGGCCAGCACTAAAACACCATTTGCCAACTTACTAGAACTTTATAGCGGGAGTCTGAAACCTTGATCTGTGTGTCTTCAAGCTTTGGCTGAGGTCCAGCTCTACCTACTACCCAAGAAGGCTTGCTTGGACGACATGTGCTCAGTTGGATGTGCATCCCCAAGGCAGACCAGCACTGTTTACACATGCTGGTATCTGAGTCACCTTCGCACTTCACTAGGTCGTAACTTCTGATGTAAAACATGGTCAGTAAGTTGGGCTTAAATGTCCACGTGTACATCTGGGTATCAGCCTGTCTTTAGGTTTTGTCTTAGAAGGTTTATTTGTCTCCAATCCGGTCTTAGATGAGCTTTCTGCCATAGAATGATCTGCTCTTGCAGCATTTGGTTGAGTTAGGGGAATACCCTGACAGCCATTGAACAGATGAGCATGAAATCCTGAGGCCCACGTTTTAAAGAACCTAACAATGTCATTAGTCCCTTCCCAAAGGACTTGGTCTAAATCCCAGTCTTTTAAAGGAACTCCCTGGCTTCAAAGCCAAGCAGGAATCCCACCGCTTTTACCTATGCTATTGGCCCAAAACCCACTTGTAAACAGTTTCTTTCGTAGAAGATAGTCCAAGTCAATGAATTCCTCAGTGTTTTCCCTGGAATTATGGAAATAGGCTTTCATGCTATACTGTTCAACTTTGGAGAATGACGTGAGATGCTTTATTCCTAGGAATCTATGAGGCTTGGAGACAGGGCAAGAAAAAGTGAATGAGTCTCTCCTGGTGTGCCATGCTGCTCTGTGCTATGGACTGGAGTTTCCTTAGTGTTTAATACTCATTGGGAACCATACCACCATGTGTTGCCTTTACACTGCTATGGTTGCATCAGAGACAGCAGAAGCGGTGGTAGTCACCAACCCTGGTGGGATAGGATGCCCAGCTGAGCACAGCAGCTTGGGCTTTAGCTTGCAAATGTGACGGAGCACAGCTCATCTGTCACCGCTACTACAGCCTGCCTGAGGCAATAGGAATTAATTACAAGGCTTGAAAAGAAAAGTCAATAACAGAATTGAAATATTCCCATAGGTTTCCCTTGAATCAGATCTCCCAGATAACGTCTGCTGATCATAAAGGATGATGCCAGGTGAGATAATACTGCTAATTAGATGGACACTGCACCCAGTCTTCAGTCAACCCTTGTGAAGCTCCATGAGGTCATCCATGAATAGGCTCCAAGGAGAGAGGCAAGGTGTCAATAAGGATGATTTTCTTCAATAGATCCACCTGTGATAAGCACATGCCAGTGACTCAGTGCAGGATGAGTAGGTGCTGGAATTTTCGTATCCATGTAAAAATAAAGTAGTATAGAAAAATCCAGTGAGTGCCTCTTTTTACCCCCACAGATTCTATTTAAAATTAGAGATCAGGCATAAGAAATCTGAGGCACAATGCAAATACCCAGTGCCTGTGGAGGTTTGCTGTTATCCCAGGATGCTCTGCTCATGAGTTAATGCTTTGTAGTAGAGTGGGAGGAAAAAAAAACATGCACAAAATGACTTCCAGTCGGACCTGAGGTAGGTCCTGAGTGACCAAAACCCCTGTGCTTTGAAACGAATCCAGATGACATGAGCTGTGCAGGCTGTGTTCTGATTCGGAGGGGAATTTGGTTTTCCCATCATGTGAGGGAGAAAACGCCCAGTCCAAAAAGGGAGGTGTCAGCTTGTACGCAAAGTCACTCATCAGAGAGAAAGGATGCTTCGAACATGGAAAGCAGAGAAGTGGGCTTAGCAACACGCTAACTTTCTGTATTGCCTTGTGGACAGAACTGTCTTTGAAGGATTAGTAACAAACTGAAAGCTCACTGGAAATCTCTCGCTTGTTTGCTTTGGCTTCCAGAGCATTTCTAAGTGTAATTATGAGCAGTTGAGAAAAGCAGGAGACAAACAATATCTTGTGCTAGTGCACAAGGAGGTGGCTCAGGAGACGTAGGTTGATTTCTGATCTCTCTCATGGTCCACTGTCACACAAGAAAAAGAGCCTTGAATTCATCTGCAGCTCGGATCCTTTCCTGCAGCAGGGATGAAGCTGCCCTTTGTCTGCCCAGTGCCTGGGCTGCCAGCAGCACAGGCAGCGACTCCTTGCATAAAGGTGCCTTAGCGAGCCCTTCATGGCCTGCTGATGCTAATGTGATTCAGACAGTGATAATGATGTATCCTCCTTTAAAAGTGCTTCTACATAAGCCTTTCGTAACAGCAACATACTGCTTTAGATGGGGAAAATCCAAAGTTCCTGTGTGCAGATGCTCACCCTTTTAAGCCACTGGATAGGAATGGATTTGTGCTCCGCAAGAATGAATGTTGTTATTAAGAAACGTGTTTGCCGGGCAGTGACAAATCTTTCCTTTGGAACATAGTGATTAAGGTTTAATTTAACTCTGGATTATAGACAGCTCCTTTTGCAAACCAGCCTTCATCCAAGTTTGCGCACATATTGCCTGGAAATGAACGTTGCTCTCCAACTGCTTAAGCAGCTTTGGGTAAGAAATTATGGTTTCGGGAAGATTAGGAGCATAAGAAAGATCTATGGGCTAAGAGGAAGTTAAAAGAAAGCACTGTCACGGGTTCAGGAAGGCGTGCTGTCACCTATGAGGGTCTGCGTCTTCCCAATCCCTTGCAAGAGATGGTGAAAGTAGCAAGTAGATGGAAAACAGATGGGTTAGTGAAGGTGATGAATTTACAGATGATGAACATGAAGACAGACAATATGTGTATGCATATATATGTAATATGATCATATATATACGGTCAAAATGGTCAGCAGGAAAATCTATAGGCTTCAGTCTGTTTAGAGAAACAAATCAGTGGTTATGGTTCCAGAGGGTTTATTACACTGCAGCAAAAGTGAGGAAGAGGGACAGAGGTCTGGAGGAGAAGTCAGGCAGAGGGAAAGGAGGCAAGGGTTGTAGGGCTGCCCACTGGAGCTGGGATGCAAATGTTTGCCTTGTTACGTGGTACCCAGCTCATGCAGATCATATCTCCTTTGATGTTTTCTTCATGGGTATATGCCTGTTCTGCCAGATAAAGGTACTTAAATCCCATATATGAGTATTTGTTCTTAAACACATATGTTTATCCCCTCTCTGAAAGCAATAGGAGGACAGTGTGGATATCCGATGAATATTTCATCCTCACTGTAGCAACAGCTTTGATTTGTGAAACAGCTTGGAGTAAATTGCTGGTAATTTCCCACTATAAAAACAGTGGATATACATAATTCCTGGGTGTTGCAAGGAGGACAGCAGAGAACTGACATGCCGTTACCTGAGTGCCAAAATCCCAGCCACACATAGCAGTCAGTGTTTTTAAACTAGAGAATTAATGTTACAATCATCCCTAATTAAGTGGATTCTGATCATTTGAGTATCTGCAGCTCTGCTCATCAATTTTTCATGTTATTCCTTGGCTGTTTCCTCACATTTGGGCCCTTTTGGGTTTGATGTTTTGTTCTCTGGAGACTTCTCATGAATTTTTACTCTTTCCTCAGAAGGACCCTTTCTCTTCCTAATTCCAAATGAAGGTTGGCGCTGCGCAATGGTGTAGCAAGGGGAGAAAGCCAGGCAGTGGAAACTCCTTTAAGTGAATGACATGGAAAAACCCCTCTGGCTTCCTGTCAGCCAAAGAAGGTCGAACACAGTCAGAGCTACAACTCCGTGAATGGATCCTAAATCCAGTATTTAATATTGATCTCCAGCTTCACAAATACCGTATTGACAATGGTGACATCCATCCTGACATCAGCCTGATGAAATACAACCAGGACATATAAAAATGACCTCATACTGGCAGATTTGCTCACAGTAACCACTGCCACAAAACCAGAAAGGATCTTTTGTAAGTTTAATTAGTTATTAGGGATAATGTTTTATTAGAGGAGCTCTAGGCTGGAGGAGTATTACTTGCTTGCTACCCAGCTGTCTATGCTACGCTGTTCAGGCACGATGCTGAGGTGAGATCAAGGGGAGCAGAGCTGGGCTGCCTCAGTGGTTGGGTAGGGGGGGTCTTTGAAATTGGTGATGCAATAAAAGCCAATAAAATGAGAACAGTATGAGACAGATCTCTGGGTTGTCTAAATAAAGCATGGCTGAGGTGACATCACTGGGGCAACAGTGATTTATAGCAGCTGAGGATCTGGTCCATAAAGTTGGGAGTAACTCTTTCTGTGCTGTGATTTATGTGCTCCTCTTATTGACTGCTTAGGAATAAGCTCTCTCTTATAAACAACCCGGGAAGCGATGGAGGCAATTGTATCTTAATGAGACCATGGTTCAAAGCACTGCCCTGTTCCATTGACCCTTCTATAGATCAGAAAGTCTCCTTGATTTAATTACCTTACAGAACCTCAGACTAGACAGCTCCAAAAGTCATTTATGTCCCAATCTTTCTTTTCGTGCACTTTATAGTGATTTACAATTCAGCCACAGGGACTCTACAGACAACTGATGAGAAGTGTTTGTATGCAATTACACTGTTTCTTCAGGGAAAAAAAAAAAGCCAATTTGGAGACTGTAAAGGTCTTGTATCATTTCCCAAGCACAAAGAAGCAGCAGTTCTGCTTTTTAAGTCTAAAGGACTGAAAACATTAAGGATAAAATTAGGGGAATTTAAATTAGAGGCAACACACTGCACACATTGGGAATGTTCTCATTTGGGAAGTTCACAATTCAGTCTTGTGCACAGTTTTCAGCTGATGCTGCAGGATTGCTCCACCAGGACTGTCCCATCTCCAAGGGGATCCCCCCATCCTCCTTCAAATCTAAGGGATAAAGCAATGGAAATAATACAATGTTGCCTAGCATTCACAAATGACTATTCTGTCTCAGAATGTCTCCAGCCTTTAACTAGATAAGGTTCAAGACATCTCCCCAAATCAATGAAAACGAAAAATCCAACTATTACATCTTATTGTCTTCTGGAGCAATGCTACACTGCATCCAGACGTGCAGCAAACAGCCTTGGCTCCTCTCTGGTGCTTCCTCAGTGCTGCAGCCCATGGGATTTCCTCTCACTGCTGTCAGAGAAGGATGCTCATGGTCATCACAGCCCAAATCGAGTGTAGCCAAGCCTGGGGACCACAGCTATCCACAACACCCTGTGCCCAGAGGTGTCTGATGGCCACTGAACCAGTGTGGGAGTTGTCTTCATGCTATCAAAGTCTTAATAAATATTCAATAAACACCAGCCTCCCTGTCGAGTCTTTGGAAAAACCACTCCTCCCAAAGCCTTTCCCTCATCTCTGTGCAGTCACCAGAAGTCCCTGCATGATTTGCAAGCTGACAACCCATTGCATTTTCATTATTTATTGGAAGATACAATTCCCACTCATCTTTCTTCCGTACTTCTCTCTGCACATCCCCTACCCTGACTGAGGAGCTGCCTTTTCCCTTTCCACTAAATCTTTCTCTCCCAGTACCTCCCCGTTGGCATTTTCCATCTCCTTCCTCTCTCTGACTGCAGATAGTTGGAGTTTCAGTCTGTAATGCCATGGTCTGACCTTGGCACAACTGTGTCTGCCTCAGTCTCACGGGTTTAAAAGCAAGAGCCTGCAACAGAAATGACTCAGGTCCTTTTGCCCTGGACATCAGCACACTACCTGTGCTCAGCAAAGCACTGTCATTAACTACCTCATGCCATTAATTATCACCAGTGTTCAAAATGTAGCAGAATTCTGAACAAAGCATCCCATATAATGGCATATTTATACCCTGTGAATACACTTTTCTCTTTACTTTCAAAGCCTATAAGCAGAAACATTCCCTCCCTCAGGAATTAAGTCTCCTGGGCAAAGTTATAATACATGTTAAGAGAGGAACTTTAACCCATGCTGTAAACCATAAATTAATATTTAATAAACCTCTGCCTTTGTTTAATACAAAATACTATTATCCAAATTTCAGGGCTGGATTGATGCTGCATCACTTGGCACAGACCGGGTCTGCTGAAGTCACTGGAAGTTTGGGAACCAGAGACCTGCAGGACACAGGTCACTTTGAAAGCTCCTCTGTAACACTTACCCATATGGTGCTGGTAGCTATGTTAGTGAGAGGACCTGGATCCTTACAGGGTTTAAGTGGGTACCATTCGATCAATGCAGACACACAGCTTCACTTTGCCACAGATCTGGTACCTGTGACCCATCAGCAACACAGCTCCAGAGGACACAGTACAAAAGGAAGATCAGTCTATGTGAAAAATGACACCAATAACAGCAGAATGAAGCCCTCCCATGTATCAAACATTATACAGCTGCAAGCAAATCCTGTCCATTACCTGGCAAAACAGGATTAAAATTACGCCTGTAAATTCCTCAAGGGGACAGATAGGGTACATATGAAAGTTTTATATACTTCAGGGCCTCCCTGTCTCTCTGCAGTCAGATTTGCAGCTTGCTTTCAGGGATTACTGCAATGGGTGTCCTGGGGTTTGCTCCTCTCCTGTCTGGGTGCCTTGGACCTGCCACTGCACCCTCCTTGGGCAGCGTGAATGCTCCCACTGCTTCCACCTGATGCAAACCTTGGGTGTCACACAAGCACAACTATAAAAGCCAGCCCAGCCTGCTTATTTGTACCACAAATTGGACAAGAGGAACACAAATCACGGCGATGTACGCTGCTGACGATGTGTCTGGGCTTTTGACTAGTTGTAAATCACTGCGACACAGTGGAGCTTCAGAAAGTGAGATTGGTTTTGGTGTTATTTCAGTAATCTGGTGCTTCTTTCAACATTGATGCAGCCCTGCTGCATGAAACTAAAAGGGAAAAAACTCTTATTGTTTTTCGGTCCATATTTCTAAGTGTTCTCCTTAGCTCAGTTCTCACTGTTCCCAAGTGATGGGGACTCCAATCCAGGCAGCAGTCCTGTTTATTTATAAGAATGAACCAGAGCCACACAAAAGGTTATGGCTACAGGCCAAATGTCTTTGACATCATAGCCTGTCATTAACAGCATAAATCCTCTGTGATTTCATTTCCCAGTCAGCTAACCAGCATCTATCACAGCCGATTTTAAAGGGAAAAAATCGTCTAAACATTTACCTTCAAAGCCCAAACAGATCCTATCGTTCCTTTCTGCTTTCCCAATATTAAATATATTCCCTTGCATATGGCATTTTTATTACAGGTTGCAACCAGTCACAGAGCTTGTTTGAGAAAGAGATACGGACAAAGAGAAGTTTTCTTCTTGTTCCCTAAGGGGAAGAACAAAACCAGCATCTCGTTTCACAAAACCTTTGCTGACCACAATCCTCTGCTGTTTCACTGTATTTTTGTTCCCCTGCTTGTGCACCAGATCTTTATCTGGTCATTCATATTGAGGGAGAAAAAGGTTGCTGTCTGTGCTACAGCCTCTTAAATACAAGACCATTTAAAGTGGACAGGCCAGCACAGTTTTCCTTTAGACCAAGCCTGGCTCTTCTTTCCCATAAAATGACTGTGGTTATGTGCAAAACACGAGCAAACGACTCAGAGCACACAAGGACCAAATATACATGTAATAGACTGAATATACGTGCAATCCCTGAGGATTTTGATTTAAAACACTTCGGTATTCTAAGTCTGACTGACCTTGGTACATTTGCTGGTGGATAACGCTGCTCGATAGGCTGCCCTGGTACTTGCTCAGTCCTTGCTGGATACATTAGATTGGGCCTAAAAAGTATAAGAGAAGTTTCCCAAACCAGGGCTGGTATTAAACCTGCAGGAGTAAACTGGGAATGCTACGCTTGTACACAAAAGTAGAGAGCCAGAGAGTCAGGTGTGACCTCACCTTTTTGCATATGAACCGAGATCACAAAACTGAGTCCAGACTACAACATTTGAGAGCAGGAGGACACAACAGGGCATATCCAGATGGAAATGTCCGCAATACAATGCGCAACACTGAATTATCAGCTCTCATCTCAAAAGCACCCTGGGAGAAGTTAATTATACACAATTGCAGATTAATTCTGCTATCTGAATGAATTCAGATGAGGAGAACAGGCTCAGATCAAGCCCATTTCTCGTCTGCTGCACAAGGGGCAGAATTACACGGGCAATTTGGTACACGGTGGCAGCAGCTTGGCAGAGGCAGCAAGCATGGCTCCTCCTGATGCCAGTGCAAATGCCCAGAGGCTGTATTTCCTCAGTCCCTGATGCGTTTTGGTCACAGGGGACGGAGCATCAGAAGGAGCTGCACACAGCGAGCACCATGCCAAGGGGCCAGGGCAATGCAGCTGGCCCCTTGTTAATATTCCCAGTGCAGAAAACAACACATAGGGGCACAAGAGCAAGATTGGCTGAGCAAGCACAGTCTCCCCTCTTCCTGTCCACCCTGCTGTATTCAGAAGAGAAAGGACAGAACAGGAGCTGGGCATTACAGTTCCCATTCGAGGCATCCCTCCTGCCTTCATTCCACGTTAACCCTGTACCCCAAAGCCCTCACCACCACCAAAGAGCAGCAAAAGGACCTCACGCATACCTTCACCAATATAAATTAGATGTTTCCTTTTGGTGAGCTGTCTGGAATCTCAGGAGGCACCCGCAAGCGAACGCTACCCAGACGTGCAGACAGCACAGATGTGTCAGAGCGCTCATGCGAGAGCCAAAGTTAAAATATGCCTGCAAAGCACCAGTAGCTTCATTCTTATGACTAACACATCCCAAAGGTGCCATAACATGCACTGATGCAGTGAATTCTGGGGCGCTGGAAGGAGTACAGCGAGAGGAGGAGCTGGAGAGGAGAGTTTCTTAGGAAAGCCAACAAGTTATTTTTCCACCATTTATCATGCTACTTTTACACTGGGAGTTAGACCTTTTCCTCCGACTGCAGAGATGAAAAGTCACACAATTCCAGCATGAATTAAGCCAGCCAAGAAAAAGAAAAGCAGCTTTCTCTGCTCCCCAGGGCATATATTATGCCTATTTGTTAACATTTTTTGATACGTGGAGGAGAGAGACTTCAAGGGAGGAATGCGGTCATCTCCTATCTGAAGCAAAATCTACCACGTTGGAACGGGCTGAACGTGTTTAGTTAGGAGGATGTGCTGGGGCAGTAATATATTTGAGTGGTCATGCTTGCATGCGTCAGTGCAAGTAATACGGTGTAGTGCTGTGAGCAACAGTCGCACGATGGACTCTTACAGTACCAGTGGAAATAATAACTGGTACATCTGTAGCCTGGCAGCAGAAGAAGCGTGCCCAAAAGAGTAGGATGTCAGCAGCGAAAGGCAGACCTCAGCCGTGGTTACAGAAGCTCCCAGGGTTTGTGTGCTCCTGTGGATAATGAGCTGGGTGCCAGCAAAGCTCCATGAGCCTTTAGAGTAGATAAAGTTACCTGTAAGTGTGTTGGGAAGCTTCCTCCTGAACAGCCACCAGCAATGACCATCATCTGAAGCAATCTTTCCAGGGACATGGAAACACCTGTGGAAGGAAACCTGCAGGAGTTGAAGTGTGTGAATGAGGTTTCCAAACAATACATCATGAATTATAGCTCAAATACATGCACATAATTTACATGTGTCACAAGACCTCCAAGTCTGAAACCCCAGAATATGAAAGGCTGTGGCTGTTGAATCATTTACTGTAACAGCAGTATCGGCATTAAAAAGGCGCTGCGATGCCATTCCTGCAGCAGATGAAAAGGAGGGACAATACATGCAAATGCTACTCACATTTTCTTTCCCTGCTCTCCCAGTGGTTTAATTTATATCTGATGAGACCACGGTTTTAAGAAGGAGAATGGCACATTAGTCTCACTGGTAATACCACTCAGGATGAAAGCGCTCTCATTATTCGCAGTGAAAGATCCAGATTTGCTTAAACAAGAGCTGTCACAACACGCTGGGGTCCAGGGATTCCTGGGGGAGCTGGTCTGACACATTTGAAGCCGATTTGCATTAATTTAGAACCGTTGGACAAACAGACTCTGCAAGATTCATAAAGATGTTTAGTCAATGCATACCTCGAGTTAATTCAATAGCAAAGCTGACAGATAACACGCCAAGGGCCAGGCGCAGCCATTCTGGCAACCCCTCCTCATTAAACCCCGAGCCTAAAGAACTGCACAAGGATCTCATCATGGGAGTTAATGAGCTATAAATATTGAAAACACTAAGTCACTCCAACTGCATGGAACCGTGGCAGCTATGAAGGTAAATACCAAACCCACAGGGGTCCTCAGGGTCAAAGCTGATGATGGGTGTCACTGGGATGAGAGAACAAAGAAGGGGGACAGAGCGAGAAGAGCAGAAATAAACTCCTGAGCCCAATGGGAGACAGACTGGCAAACCTGAGCTAATGCCTCTAACACAGCTCCAGCCCTGGCTGTAATTAGGATAAATCAGGGCTTCCCTAATTGCTTTTAATCCCTTTGGCTTTGCATACAAGAATGACCATGCACCAGCCCTGCAGCCTCCCTTCCCACCGGTACTCCCAGAGCAATTTCCCATATGGAATCAGGTTAGCAGGGTGGCCAGGTAATGAGGGGAAAAGGGAGTCTGAGGACACCAGGATCTCCAAGTGCACCATCACCACCAGCACAGCCTTTGCAAAGCCGGATGGAGGTGACACTGCAGGTGACATTATGCCTTCCTCCAGTGAATTCATTGCTTTCCTTTTCCAGATACTGCTGTCACAACCACCCCAAACCCTGCAGATTGAGTAGCTCCACCTGAAGGAGACCAGTGTGCTACAAAGAGCAGATGGAGCATGTATACACTCTATTTGCTTTGAAACACAATGAGAGCATTTGAGCAGCTCCATACCTTTATTAACTTTATTCTTCCTTTAAAGCTTTTTTTTTCCCCTCATCTTCAATTAGCTCCTGGGCTTCTTATTAGAGGGCAGACATCTCCTGCCAGACTCTTGCAGGAGAAAGAATGGAATTCCCTGTTTCCATCTGGAGATCACAGACACATCCCGAGTCAACTGCAGACAGCCAAAGCTCTCTTGCCTAAGGTGTAAACAGAGAAAATACCAACTTTTGATCTGCTTCTGCCTTTCCAGCACAAGTGAAGCCAGTGCAAGTATCAACATGGGAAAGAGAAAAAAGTGTTTGCTTGGTCTGCCTTGTATTCTCTGTGTGCATGCAAAGGACTCACACAGAAATAAAGGGGTGAAGATGGAAATGACCATTTCCATCCTTTCTGGGACCTAGCAGCCACTGCACCACTTGAGAATACTGAAAGACTTCAAAAATCAAGCTAAAGCAGTGCTATTTCTCTGGGTAATCTCTTTGCCCCAGGGTGAGATTCATCCCTGTTCTGTGCTATTAAACTGTAGAAATCTATCCTTTCCTCTCAACAGCCTATTATACATCAATTAAATGGAACTCCGGTAATGATTTCAGTGGAAGCAGCATCTTAGAGTTCATTAGTCTCGAGCAGCACCAGCAACCAGATTGCTCTCAAAGCCCAGTAATGAAGAAATTTCATAGGTAGTGACCTGAGTGCTCTGGTTTGTTCTGCACTGACAACTGAGCATCAGTACCTGCAGGCTCAGGCAGCACAGCGAGCCCCATGGCCCTGCTGCTCCAAGCCTGGATGAAATACAGGCATAGCCATAAGGCACCCTGCATGCCATGTAATGCAAAATAATTAATGAGTTAATTTGCATATCAAGAGCAGTTTATGCACAGCCAGATATTTTGCCTTTAAAAGAAGACAAGGAGTTAGTAAAATATTGATGCTGGAAAGCAGAACCTTTGGTTTCCTACCTGCTGCAATAGGGAAGGTCTCCCCAGGGTGCCTCTTGCATCAGGAGGAAGCAGGGTTCATATGGGAGTGAACCTGCTACCACTGGGAGGTGGAAAAAGGAAGGTATCCAACAAGGAGAGGAAATCTGCTGCAGCTCATGACTTCCCTTTTGCACAGCTTCCAAGGGTGGTTCTGTAGGTATTTCACATTTTAACACACATGTCATCTGAGTGAGACTCAGTGTAGATGATTCTTTAAATAAAATCTGTTTCCAGTGTCTATGGGCTGAAATCCAAGCAGTAAGGAAGGAAAAGTTTGGGGAGCATTATGAAGAATAACATAAAACTCACATATTGCTGAAGCAGGTGTGTTTGTAGCCCCTTTCTGTCCTGCCCACCCAAACCTATAAAAGGCATTGTTTTTACTTTTAACCACCTGGATTTGCACATTCAAACAAGCTGTAAATGTTACAGATTAAAGGCTGCATTTCAGAGAAAACTTTGGAAGGAGAAAAAAAAGAAAAACTATGATCTGCTCAAGACTCATATTTCATTTTTATATTCTTGACCTTTCTATAGCTTTCATTGTTTTCACTGTACTGTCCCATCCCCAGACATCAGCAAACCAGCAAGAACATCTCTGTGACCTGCAGGAGAGGACAAAGCAAAGGCAATGCATCAAGCTAAAAAGAGAGGGTTATGAAATAATGTTAACTCCTTATAAAATAAAGTCTACCCAAAGCATAAGATGAATGGCAGGATTCAGCTACAGATTTCAGAGCCACCTGGAGAACTGCCAGAAGCAAGGAGCAGCCTGCTGCAGGTCCCAGTGCGATGGTGATACTGTTCCTACCTCTGATGTTTGTGCTGGGTGTGAGATGAATGGTCCATGCGATGTTGCTGGTGCTCACCTAGCAGCATGTGCTCCTGTGGAAGCATTCCTTCTCCTGGAAAAACAGTATTTTTCTCCTATAGAAGAAATACAGGATTGCTGTGAGCGGTTGCAAAGTGCTGTTGCTCTCAGCAGGCATTGCTCCCACATAGCTGCTCAATCACAAAGGCTGAGTCCTGTTCCCTCCCCTGAAACTTTGCCATTTTAAACTCAGACTCCACAACCACTCAGCTGGTTTTACTCATCCTCTAATTTCCATGGAAAGCCATTGCAGCTGTAGTGGGGTGGAGGGTAGAGTGGGGCTTTGCGTGCTTGATGCTTGCTAGATGCATCAGCTGGTGTGGGAAGGAAGACGTCTTAGCTCTTACCTTGCTGGCTACCAGAAGACACTGCCTGTGTTTGGTTGCTGTATTTATGCTGACTCCACCTTGACCGGACCAGTGGCCAGCAAGAGAAGGGAAAGGCACTGACAGGAGAGGGTGCTAACGATTTAGGCAACCGGAGCCAGGCAGACTATGCAGAGACCTGCTGCCCCAGCAGCAAACATCAAAAGCCAGGCTCGGAGCAGTGAGCGGCTCTTTACAGTAGGGAGAATAAGCAGATCCAGGCTGTGACAGCTAATATGTACCTCTAAATCCAGCCCTGTAATTATTATCATTATTATAAGCTTTTCCAAGAGACCATTAGATGTGAAAAGTAAATTTGGGTTTATAAATGGAGTCATTCACGATAGGGTCAAGGCTCCATCCGAGGCATCTTTTAACAGTATTGCAGGCTGATTAAAGGTTTGGGAAATCATCAGAGGGTCACAACTGCACTGAAATGCTCTATTGGTCGTCCTCAGCCTCCACAGGGTGCTGCATTCCAGTGAGATCAGCAGTTTGAAGCTGAGTCATGGTTGGGCAGCCTCAGTATCTGCCCTCAACGGCCACACACAAACACATGGGAAAGGAGCCTCCCAACACACCAAATGAGGGCATTGAGTCCTTTCTTGGTTACTCCAGGCCCTGTTATGCTTCCCCATCACATCACACAAACCCCAGCTCCACGCCTGCAACATCAGGCTCAGGACTCCAGACGGATGAGGCATGCACGGAGATTACCCCGAGCGTGTTTGGAATTGAGCTGAGCTGAGGAGCACCGTTTCCATAAGGGGATGTTCCAGGCAGACATAAAACACAGGGATTTGGAGATGAGTTTCCTGCTTAATTTTTTAATCCCTCTCCAAATCTTTCAATGTGCTTGCTTATACCCTGTGCTTTCATCCCCTCTGTTCCCCTTCTTTGTAGTTCATGCAGACTCGGAGGGGTTTTTTCCATTTCATACAACTTGTAATTCATGATCTGGAGCTCTGCAGCTCCAGGTAGGACCTTGAGAAAGCCCCTCTGCCTCTCCGGGGCAGATCTGCTTTCTGTGCAAGTTGCCTTATGCTACACTGCGTTTATGTTCCCATCTGGGATATAATGATGGTATAATGGTGGTATCACCTTTCCTCCTGCCTTTTGTCAAGGGAGAGAATGACCTGGCTGTTCCCAGAGTGCTTAGGACAATGCCTGCGCTCAGCCAGCCATAAACACAGCTTTAGAATGTATAACAACCTCCAGACCCTCCTCCTGGCTCATTTACACACACACTGCACACATCAATTCATTCTCTTTTTTTTTTTTATTTATTTAGAAATAATAAAATAAGACATAATATATAAAAATCTGTACAATCCACAATTTGTGCAGTACATTAGGAAGACTTTGATACAAAAAGGCTGCAAACAGGAAAATAGTTATGGACAACTGTCAGATGCCTAGATTGTTCACCTTACAATAGCTGCAGGCCAAAAGTCTTTACAAAATCAGTTTCTCATTGGCTGTGGGATGGCAACTACGCAGCACCCTTCTGCTGTACAATGGTCATGAGCAGCCATAATTTAAAGACATTACAGTACTTCTCAGTTTTACCTTGTAATCCATCCTGAAAAAGAAGACCTAAGAGAACAAATGAAGTATCTGGACCCTTTGTCTTTTCCGAGAAGAGCAAGTGCTGAACTAACAACACAGAAGTTTATCACGGCTGGGAGAGAATATCCTTAAACACAGTGAGTAAGTGATGCTTTCTACCCTTGGTGCTTAACCAAGGACACCTCGCACAGAAGGGACAGAGGAAGGAGGAGATCCATCCCCACCTGCCTTGGAAATGCTTTTGTCACTGCACTGCACACAGGATTTTGTTTTAGACAATGTGTCTCATTCAAGTATTTTCAGGGAGGGGCAGAAATAACATATTCCCCCCAGCCCCTAAGCGAAATACAGCATAAACCTTCTGTGCAAGCCAGCTTTATCCTTGATAAAGAGGCTGAACCAATGCGTGTTGGAGTCTGTGGGTAGAGCTCAGTCCATTTGAAGGGCCCCTAATGAAGCATCAGCTTGGCCCAGGCTCACCAGGGACTGAAGAAACACTGTCAGTCACTGTGTAGTCCTTACAAATAACAGTACTTTTTAAAGGACTAACCCAATTTGCTGCTGTGGAACTGTGCTACAACAGTCTGTCCTACACCAGGCTTACCGGTGTTGAGAAATACAGAACCGATGGACAAAGGGGAAAGGGTACCATGGAGTGTACATTGCAGGTCTCTTTCTAGCAGCTTCCCAGAGCCAGAGGCTGAGTGCAATTCTGCAACGTTAAGATTCAACCGGCAAAGACAAAGGGTGATGAAAGAAAAGAGAAGAAAAAGAAGGTGGCAGAGAGTGCAGTGGATTTACCTCAATGCACACCCTCGACAAGTTGAGCGCTCGGAAAGCTGGTAACTCTTGAAAAATGCCAGTAACTAGAACAGGTTTTCAAATGAAGTCCATGCTTAAAAAAATAAATAAAGAGAAGTCCATAGCATTAGGAATCCTATAAGGCTTGCAAGTATTTGCTAAAACTCATGCTAACCGGTAGCATCTAGGTACTAGCTAGCTGAGACTGCCGAGCAGGATTTATACTTTGTGTGGCCTCTTCTTTTTCTTCTTCTCCTTGTCCTCCTTTACAGACTTCTATTTACATTTGGCTTTAAATATGAAAATACTTGATAAACTTTATAAAATGTACATTTTAAAAATAGTTCTGAAAAACTGACTTGAAAAACAAAACAAAATGAAGAAATCCCCCCCAAGCCCCAGACCTCTGCACCACAAATGGTAAGGGGAGGGAATTTTCACTTCTTTTTTTCTCTGAATTTCTTTTGCTTTAAAGAAACGAGTTGGATCCTGCATTTCCCACCCCTCAAATATCTCAAGTATCATTTAGTGGGAGGATTGTGCACCTAAGGGATGCTGATCTGGAGAATAGGACCCTTTTCTCCTGGTCAGCCTCCCTTTTCCATCCCTTCCCCATTGCATTTCCATGCACTCTCTGTGTCACCACTGAATACTCTTTGGTTTAGGTTTTACAAGAATATCACAATAGCAGCACTAGCAGCACTCAGTTGTCTTCACTACTGTTGACCCAGAAACTGCAATCCAATCGCCTTTATATATTCAGCTTTTCCCTCCTTTCACATTCCCCCACGCCAGTAACAGCCTTAGTACTTGCATTTAATCATCTGCCCTCTCTAGTAGCCAAATCCATGTTTACAATGTCGCATTTCCACAGCTTCGAACCCACCCAACTGCAGATACCATCTTATCAGAAACCATTTCATTGCAGGCATTTCTTTCAGGCAGGGCTGGAAGGGGCCAGAGGCCTTCACAGATATCCGTTTGCAGAAGACATTAGACCTAGAACAAGCTGTTTTTTAATGGCATACAGTGATCCAATACTGCAAGAGTTGACTAGGATTATTGTCCCCACCACCACCACCCCTCTCCACCCGCTCCTTGGGGAGCCGGCGGGAAGTACAGGTTCACCATCTCCTTGGTCTTAGAGGCACAGAGAATTTAAAGCCTTCTGGGTGAAGGAGCCAAAATACCGCTAGAGCCAGAGCTTCAATCAAAGTCACACCATCTGCTCAGAGCTTGGTGATGCGTCTTGTCCACCGACCACTCCTTGTTTACTGGGGAGAGGGGGCAGGAGGTGGACCTTGCTTTGTAGTCTCATCCTCTCCAAATCACAGAATGGTTTGGGTTGGAAAAGACCTTAAAGCTCCTCCAGTTCCAACCCCTGCCATGGGCAGGGACACCTTCCACTAGAGCAGCTTGCTCCAAGCCCCGTCCAACCTGGCCTTGAACACTGCCAGGGATGGGGCATTCACAACTTCCTTGGGCAACCTGTTCCAGTGCCTCACCACCCTCACAGTAAAGAATTTCTTCCTTATATCCAACCTAAATCTCCCTTCCTCTCTCAATGAGATGGAAAATACCCTTTCTCTGACACCCCTACCCTGCTGAAGAGAAGCATTTATTGCAAAACACAACTACAATCCCTGCACCATTCCCAAGTGCTGTGTTAGAAAAGTTGTTTTCTCCTTCCCTCTCCATTACCCTCTCCTTTCCTCTTTAAAAACCTCTTCCTGGGGAGATTTCCCTACACAGCTCATCTGTGCCTCAAGCATGGACCTCAGCTTTGCATGGTCCTGGCAAGATCTGAGCAGTAACACAATGGAGGCAGGGGCTCAGGGCAGATGCCTGCGGAGGGTGGCTCAGTTTTGGGGAGGCTGAGGTCCAGCACTGGTTTGGGACATTTGCCCTTCTGCTCAAGAGGACAGCTGGGTGCTTGCCTGCTTTCCCCCAGCTGCATTACTCCTCAGGGATTCTTTGCCCATGGAAGAGCAGGGATGGGGAAGAGGAGGAGTCCTAGCTCACTTCAGATCCGAGTCTTAAGCTTTTTGAATAAGGTGCAAAATAAAGGTCTTAAAAAGAAAAGAGAAAAAAAAAAAACAAAACCAAAAAAAAGTGACTGAGGTTTGATTTTTTTTTTTTTTAAGCAGCCTCTTTTTTCTTTTTTAAAATAAACTCCACTGTGCAAAACTCTGCATTTTCTTTGGTATCCATTTAGGTAGTTTTAACATAGTACTTTGTCTATGTGTCTATATATATTTTTTATTTCCTTTAGACAGAGAATTAAATTCCCTCCCCCCACCCCCCCAAATCACAATTTTGCTTGAGGCAACTGATTGGCCTGATACTACATAATGCCCCTTATGTAATTGGAAAGAGAGAAATTGATTCGAGCTCTCAACCTACTGGCCTCAAAAGGAGTTTAGACTTTCTGGCAACATAGGCCTCTCTGAAGCTTTTCAACCCCAAAAGTTCAACACTGACTTTTCTGGTTTGAGTTTTTAAATTACACAAGAGAAAAAAAAAATACAAAACTACACTGCAACAAAAATAACCATTTGTGTTCATGTAGTTAGCAGCAGCTCGTTAAAAAATAATAATAATAATAATAATAAGGCAGATTCTTGCCTTTGTTATGCCATTAAAAACATTCTTGTTCCCTAGAGAGAAGCATTCTGGAAAAAGTTGAAAACAAAAATAATAATAACCCAACCAAAGCTTGCCTGCAAGTTCAAGTTTTGTAAAAAAATATATACATAATTTATTCTACAACATATGTGCCTTCTGTTCATACTTAGACATGTTTAGTGCTTTGTGTTTAGAGTTCATTTCCTGTCGTCCCTCCTCTGAGGACAGCCCTAAAACCAGCCCGGGTTTCTCAGGTCTGCTTGCCTTCACACCGCTCTTCAACAGTACCGTTGTCTGAAAACTGTTCTGGGCCAACTTCTCAGGTCAACGTGCCTTTGACCGATAGGTGTATTGGTTTTCCTTTCAACCACAAGAGAGAGGAAGAGTCCGTCAGTCATATTTCCGACTCCCGCCGTAGCGGCCGTGGCTCTAGAGGCACCCCTGCTTGGTTGTGGTGGTCCATGTCCGGGTGGGTGTCTGTGCTCATGCTCTCAGGCACCCCAGTGTCAATCTCGTCCTCCTCTTTGCTGGTGAGGGCCACTTCGTTCTCGTAGCAAAAGGAGTTTGCGTTAGAGAGAATGTACTTCTTTTCTGCTAAGTCTCTGGCACTGCAGATGGGTGTGTTGGGCACTTCGTATGTTTTGTGGAACCTCGAGTAGTCCACTTTGTAGTAGTTTTTCTCTTCAAAGAGCACGGGCTCGTAGCGGTGGCCCCAGAGGATTTCGTTTGCCAGGTATGAGCTACGGCACTGGGTAGTCATGGCAGTAGCTTCCACCATGCCCTCTAATATTACTACAATTTCAAAGTCAGCATTGTCCATGTCTTGTTTGCTCAAGTCATACAAAGGACTGTCTTCATCTATTTCATGTACTATTGTAATTGGGGAGACCAGGAATATGCGGTCTATCCCGCTGTCAAAGCCTACATTGATGTCTATTTGATCCAAGGGGATGTACTCCCCTTCTGACGTGATCCTGGATTTGAGGAGCTGTGCTCGCACGTGTGCCTCTACCAAGTGGCTTTTCCTCAGGTTTCCAACACGCCACATCAGGCACAGCTTTCCGTCTCTCATGGCCACCACGGCATTGTGGCTGAAGACTAGAGTCTCATTTCTCTTTTTTGGCTTAGCCATCTTTGCCATGACAGCACCAATGATGAAGGCATCAATGATGCAGCCTACTATAGACTGGAAAACCACCATGAACACTGCGATGGGGCACTCATCTGTGACACACCTGAAGCCATAGCCGATCGTGGTCTGGGTCTCAATGGAGAACAGAAAGGCTGCAGTGAAGCTGCTCACTTGAGAGACGCAAGGTTTGCTGTTCTCTTGATTCTCCAGATCCCCATGCAACAGTGCAATCAACCAAAACACACAGCCAAAAAAAAGCCAGGAGAGGATGAAAGTCAGGCAGAAGATAACTAACATCCACCTCCAGCGGATGTCCACGCAAGTGGTGAAGATATCTGCCAGGTATCGCTGTCCCTTCTCACCCACGTTAATGAACTGGACGTTGCAGTGGCCATCCTTCTTGACAAAGCGGCTCCTGCACTGCTGTCTGGTGTGTACCTTACTCTTGCCATTCCCAAAGCCATTGGCAACGGCCATGGTTGCCAGCTTCATGCCGTCCTCCTCCGAAGACACGATGCTGTAACGGTTGGTTCGCACGCTGCCCATCACTACTGCTGTGGACTCGGGTGCTTCTGCTTTAGAAAACAGTCTGAGTTTCTGCAAAACCCTTTGGAGAAACAGTTTTGAAAGTTCTAAAGGAACACACACACGCGGAAAAACTGGGGAGAGGCTGGAGTCCCCAGAAGCCCTTGGATCCACCAGGGACAGTCTTCTGGCATGCAGAGTTAGCTTAACAAGCAACCGTCATAGAGATGGCATGGTCTGCAAGAGAAAGAGAAACACCGTGTTAGATCTTGGGGAAAAGGGTAAGGAATCAAACCTGGAAGAAACAATTAAAATTACTCCCGTGGACCTGCAGGAAGTTTTCTTATTCTTAATGACAGCATTTTTTGGAACACGTCATGTTCATGGTCGTGTATTGACAGGAGTGACTTCATTACAACAAAGAAGGCATCACTCTTCCCACATGAAAGCACTGAAGTGATCACAGAATCATAGATTTGTTTGGGTTGGAAGGGGCCTTGAAGCTCATCCAGTTCTAGCCCCCTGCCATGGGCAGGGACACCTTGCACTAGACCAAGTTGCTCAATCATGTCTCAAGCCTCTGAGCAATGTGCACTTTAAAGCTGGACATGCAAATAATCTACCTACTATTTACAACTTTCTGTTTATTTTGAAACAAACAATCAGCATTAACATCCATCTGTTCAAATACAAACACTAAAGCAGGTTTTAGTGACATACAGTGTGTCTCCAGGACTGTTTTAACTACAGCAAACAAGGGGACATGTAAAAGGGAAGGTGTCGCGTACTGAGAAAAGCAATAAACTAGGACAACACAAATGTCAGCGGTCTCCATGAAATTACACTGCACATAACTTAGCTTTTTGAATAAGCAAAACCAAAGGAGTTGGGTGCTCTCTGCAAAAGGCATTAGCTCTTCTTTAACCACAGAAACTTGTTGAGATCTGCATGATTTTTACACTTACATTAGGCTTAAGTTGTACAAAGTGAACTAAATCTCGTAACAGCCCTCATCTGCTCCTGCTAACACAACTAGCAAAAGGCCACAATGGAGGATGACTGTCCAAGTGTCTTTCTAACACCTTTGGTAGCGAGTAACAGCACCTTCCCTTCAGGAGCCTGGGGCAGCCAGTTCCATCTCCAACGGGTAATGGTTCTGAGTGTCCTGTGGGTCTTAAATGTCAGCACTTAAGACTGAGCAGAGAGGCTACAAAACCTTCTTCCTGAGGGTAGAAGCCACCAAACTTGTTTCAGGGAGGTCTGGCTTAGACCCAGGTTTAGCTTTTAACAACTGCGTCATCCATTAAGTCATGTACTGTATATCAGGAAATGTAATTGAAATACTGCAGAGGAGAAGAGATGCCTTAATGCAACTGCTCTGTCCACGCATGCGCCCCATGAGGAAATCAAACTACAACCCAGTGACGAGGAATGTTTGTTATGGAAGAAGAGAATTCAATGTCATTTACAGCACAGGGGGATTAAATCACAGCGTTCTTTGTAAATCAGAATCATCAAAACCCATCTGAGTTTGTCCAAAACCCAACAAAACTGCAGCCGCTCAACCTCTGCCCTCAAAACAGTTGCAGGACACTGCGGCTATCCCTTGGATCCATACCTAACAACAGCAGTAGAGAAGAGTTTATCTCCTTTCCCAAAGGCAGCTCCTAAAGCCCTGCAGATGTGTTACAGAAACTTGAGGGATTTCAAACAGCTCCTCAGCCCTCCCACAACCTCCAACCACATTAGACACTTAGGAAAGGAGCAGGTGACATACACAAAACACCATCATGCTCCCAGTTGCACGCAGGCTGCTGTTCCCTCTGGAATCTCCTTCGGGATTACATTTACCGTCTCTTTTCCCATCTCTTCTGTATGCTGTGCAGGAATGCATCCCCACGCCTACCTGCCCACATTAGTCATCTGTGACTTCAGCACCATACAAGACATTTTGGCAGCTTTTGGTGGATTCGGTAATGCCGGGTCTGAGAGCAGCTCCCAGTCATGCAGGCTCACAGCAGGGCTGCCTAAAACCTGTCTGACTGTCCTGCCTACACCAGTAAGGATTCACTTTTTCACCCCTTGCACCTTTCTGATCAGGATGTTTCTCTTTCCCATCAGGATATCGTTCTCAAAATTACAAAAGAACTCTTTTAATGTTCAGTTAAATTATTTATTTTGGCTGAAAACCACATTTATTACTTTTAACCTGAACATGGGAGGGAAGTGAAATTACTGCTAATACATTGCACACAAAAACCTTCTTGAAAAGCCATTGCATTGGTCTGCAAATCGATCACTTTTATAAGCCACATCCTCTAATCACAGTCATGTTCAACTTCCACATTCAGAGTCTGTTTGATTCCCAGCTGATGGGAACACGCAGCCTGGGAAGCAGTTTATTATTAAGTCTTTGTTTTCTCGCCTGCCTTCTTTCTTGGATTTTAGGGGAAAACTTGTGGTGGAGGGCAAGATAAGCTGTAAAGTCTCAAGTGCCTGAATACGCAGCTTCCCCCGCTGAAGTCTTGACCTGAGGACATTTGTTTGAAGTCCACAAATCACTGGACTCATAACAGCAGCTTCCTACAGGGAGCTGCCTGCATTTAGAAGTTTGGAGCCCAAATTAGGTGCTGTACGTTGTATTCTGATTGTGAATGGCTGAGCACCTTCTGCCTCCTGTACCTGGCCCAGCATTTCTCCTCCCTCGCTGCCCTGGGAGCAAACCTGCACTGATTTGGCTCTACCCATCCATAAATCCATAACCTGGGGTGTGCCTGGGGCAGCCAGTGTTACCGTTACACACTGCTTGAGGATTATACAACAAAGCTCTGGCATGCCCCACCGCAGCATGGTTGTCTTCTACAGCACAAATCCCTTCTCTTCCTTGTGCATGCTTGGAGTGGGGAGGATAGCAGAATGGGAGCACAACCAGCACCGTGTACAGGGACCAGCTCTGGTCATGCTCCTGCTTGTGGCACCACAGGCTGTGTAAACCCCTGGCAGATCCACTGGCTCTAGCTCACACCTTGTTGATGCTCACCATGACTTCCCCAACTGGTTTCAGTTAGAGGTTCCCCCCCAGAAAATCCCAGAAACAAGCAAACCAGTGTAAAAAGCTAATAGTACTTCTTCTTTTGCTAATCCACCTGCAGCTCAAAGGCAAAACAAGTGTGCTGCCCCCCCTCCCACCCCATTATCAGCTGTTGGTGGCACCCAAGATGCCAAGTGAGTGGAGGACCAGCCCTGCATCCTCACCAGAAAGAAGCCAACCCTATACCCACCAACCAACCCAAATGCTGGTGCAATTTGTCCCTAAGCACTGCAGCCACACATGCACACACGCACCTGTAAGTTCAATCATCACGAGGTGTGTTGTTATTGTTATTAATCCAGGCTACCTTTCCTCCTGGGAGAGGATACAAGACTAGAGCTTGGAATTACGAGCACAGGCACTGACGCAGCATTACCGGGATGGGATGAGATGGGATGGGAGAGCCCTGGGCTTGCTCTGCTGCAAGGGGATGCTCAGGGGAGAAGAGAGAAACGGGACCATGCTGCATCTACAGCATTTCTGAACCAGTGCTGGTGGAAGTGATGAGGAGGACCCTGCACCCTCACTTTCCCCTTAGGAAGCATCCCCCTCAAGACCTGCCCCCAGGAAAGACGTTCACATCCCACATCAAAACTTCGCAGCAAGCAGCTCGAAGGGGATTTGTGCAGAAGGTTTAATAAAGAACAAAACCTCCAAAGTGCAAAACGAACCGCGGGGGTAGAAAGAGGAGCACTAATGAGGGCTTGGAGCAGCTATTCCCAGGCTGGCGTCTCTCAGCCCTGCGGAGCGACCGGGCACATGTTGCTACGGGAGCACCAGCACTACCTTGGCCCAGCGCCTTCGCCTCTGCAAAGGAACAAAGGCGCTCCTCGCCCCAGCAAAGCCCGTTCCCGCATTTCCCGCTCCCTGAAACCCTTCTCCAGACCCCCACATTGCTTAGAAGTCATTCCGAAGGGCTTCTCCCCGGGCTCGGGTAGCATTCAAGTTACACAAAGCGGTGAGATACCTTCAGGAGAAGGATCTGGGGGGAATAAATCAAACCCCCTCAAACAGATAATGAAGGGAAACGAGTGCAAGGAAATAGGGGAGAGGAACGGGCGAGCGCGTTCGCATCTGCCGCCGGGGGTGTTTGTAGCTGGTGACAGAACAGCTCCGAGGCGGCAGCCGGCACCAGGGGGGGTGCGCGATGCACCGGCTGCAGGGTGCAAAGCAAACAAGTGTCAAGGTAAGGCTGGAACACGGAACAAGTGCGGCTGCCGGCGGCGCGGGGAGGCGGCAGCAGCCGGGGCCGACCGAGCACAGGGACCCGCTCAGCGCCGGCCACACGCACCGAGGGCATCCCGCACACGCACTGGGATGAGGGACGGCTCAGCCCCGGACCCCGCACACGCACCGAGGTCCCGGCACAAGCACCGGGCGGCACCGGCTCAGCCGCGGACCCCGCACACGCACGGGGCGGAAGCCTGGCGCAAGCACCGAGGGGTCCCGAACGCGCACCGAGGTCCCGACACAAGCACCGGAGGGATCCCCGTTGCCCCGTCCCCCGGAAGATGACACAGCAGTCACTGAACCCCAGCGAACAAACCTGCCATTCCTTATCCGTATTTTTTCCTTTCACTGTCATGAACAAAGTGGAAACAATACCTAGAGCCTCCTCACCGGCTCCCCAGCTGCAGGGGCTTTAATTTCTTCCTATCTTGATTTGTCAGGAGGATTAAAAATAAAGAAACTCCCCCTCCCCGTTTCCATAACGCCAATGAATGAAGTTACAGGTTCATTTCCCAACCCTCTCAAACATTTCGGACACTCCTTTCAAAAACACGCATCTCCTCTGCAAAGCTTGAGACTCCTGACCTCTCTCTTGTACAGGAAACAACAGGCGAGAAGAATGGGAAGGGATGGAGCGGGGCTGCTCCTGCTGTCATGCGAACTTCCAGCCCTTCCCCAGGATAAAATATCTCGGGAGAGGCGGGGGGGAGGAGTGGGAAGCAGCTGGTGCATGGAAAGTTATGAACACAAACAGATGCTGCAAGCAGATGCTCGAGTGCTCCCGGCATACCTATCTAATTATTTTAGGCGCTGAGAATAGCTGGTGGTCGGTGCACGAGAAACGCAGAAGTTCCCCCCTCCGAGCGGCCGTACCCAAGCCTGCAACACACCCACGGGCAACGAAAGCTTTATCCCGGGAGCTGCGCGGCACGGGGCGCGCACCGAGCCAGCTCCCGGAGCATCCCCAGCACTGCCGGGAGCAAGGGGCATCCCGAGGCGCTCCTTACCTGCCGGTGGCCGTAAGGGAGGCGCGGGCAGTTAAAGTGCTGTAAAGATCCAGCAGCGGGTTGGAGTGGGGAGGGGGGGGGGGACACACGCAAGCCCGGCCCCGGTGCCCGCCGGCCGCACCGCTCGCAACTGAGCCACCGCGCAAGCCGCTGCCCGGTTTTGCGGGCTGCCATGTGATGTTTAATAGCGGCCCCGCCGTCTCCGCCCCCCCGCGCTGCCCCGCGCCAATGGCAGGCGGGAGGCCGGGCCGAGCCGAGCCGCGCCGGGGCAAAGCGGCGGGGCCGGGTGCGGGGAGCCCCGATGGGGAAGGGAGGAGGGAGCCTGGGGAGCAGGGTCCCCGGGGCAGGGGTGAGGGGACCCCGGAGTGGGCGGACCCCGGAGGGGGGGGAACCGACAGCGGAGGGTCCTGGAGTAGCGGGGTCCGGGAGCGCTGGGACCCCGGAGCGCCAGGTCCCGGGGGCTGCAGGTCCCCGAAGCGGAGGGACCCCGAAGCGGCGGGTCCCAAGAGTGAACGGACTCTGTAAAAGAGGGCTCCGGGGGCTGCGGCTCCACGAACCTGGGGGGACCCCGGGTTGCAGGGTGCCGGTGGGGGTCCCCGGGGGATGTCGCAGCCCCAAAGACGGCAGAACAGCGCCCGCGGGCACCCGGCACCTGCCATGGGTATTTGCCCCCCCCCCCCTTCCCCGATAAAGGCTTGTGCCGGACTCCAATGGGAAGTTGTGAAGGTCCCGTGTGGTTGCGGTGCTTCTGCTCACACCAGCTGCGTCCGAGGCTAATGTCCGAGGCCCCGTGTAGTAAGGGAAAATACCAGAGAGAGAATAGTTTTGTTCCTTTTGTTCCTTCATCTCAGTGAAGTGCTAAGATGCGGCATCGCAGCACAAACTCCTGACCTTAACACGCACTAAAGCAAGCCAAGAGCTCTGCAGCACAGCTCCTAAACCTCACATCCTTCTCTTGAACTGAAACCCAGCATCCCTTCCAAAACAAGAGCTTTGATCCCTGCACTAAGACCTTTTGGAGCGAGGCTGTCAGCGAGAGAAGCGTTTGCCTGGCTGCAGTACGTCGGATCCAGTCCTTTGTTTCACCTGTAGCAGCTCCATCAGCAGGCTCCTGGCCATTGCTGAAATCTGCAGAAATCGCAGTGGTTTTTAACAGCTCGTCCGCCCTGCGCTGGACGTGGCCTAAGACAAAGCAAACACGGATGAAATGCCTGGCTGGGAGCCTTGCAGGAACAAAACCAGCCTTGTAAGCACGCTCTGAAGTTTGCCAAGCCTGGGCTCTGATGGACAGTGCAGGGGTGTTGGTTTCCGAGGCAGGTGTCCACTGCCGCAGCGCTCTCCCGCTGCCCTCCGAGAGCCGCGTTCCCAAGTGCTAACAGCTGAAATGCATCAGGAGCCCTGTGTGGGGCTGGGGGACCCAGAGCCAAGGTGATGCTGAGCGTAAGGGCTGCAGACCACACAAGGCTTTGGCAATGAGTGTGAGCACCCGAAGTTGCACCCGGGGAGCTTCTGCGATACCCAGAAAGCAGGGATGCTGCTGGGACATGAGAGTGTTCATCAGTAATCAGGTCTTTTGCCCTGAGCTGCTGGGGGATGCACTGGTCCAAGTGGGTTGGGCAGGCTCCTAAGTGGAGCTGAACTAAGGGGAGCTTCCTTATAATGGCCAGAACAAGCTCTAAATATGATTCCCTACTCTCCATAGCAATGCCAGTGCCTCAAATCACTTGTAGTTACTTAAACTATCCTCCTCCTCCTTAGCTTCATGAGTTTACAACTCTGACCTTTTCTGTCTTTAAATACTCAGTGATTACATTTTGCCCCGGTGCTTTATCCCAAAGAACAGGCTTTAATGCTCTCCTCATATGGCTACTGAGCAATTCCCACCAACTGCCATGACTGTCACTAGCAGAATTTGCCGAGTTCCCTGTACTCCTAATGAGGAAGCGCTGCGGGGTTGCAGCAACAAATACAATGGACAAATGCGGCTGGTTTTAGAAGTCCCCAGTGTTACGAGTGCAGGATGGGGAGAGGGGAAGAAAAGACAAGTGCCTGTTTGTATTGAGCAATCTGGCTCAATGTTGGGCAATTTCATTGTTTATGAATTACTCTGGGTTGGTTCTGTTTGGTTTAAAGTGCAAGAAGAGCCCTGTAACACAGGTAAGTTCCTTATGAATGACAAAGCTGGGGAAAAGTCTGTAAGAAAGAATGAATGCAATTACTTTATTCAGTAAGATGAAGATCATTAAATCCAGAGGATTTGAAAGCCGTAGGCAGAAATGCTACACAGCTCATGTACCTGGGTCAGAGAAAAAATCCCTTTCCTCTGAGTGCATCTGTGCTTCCTATGAACTGCTAGAATAGCAGCATTTTGACCCACCTTGGAGAAGCTCATCTGTATGCAAGTGAAATAAAGCTGTGATCCGCTATCGCTAGGAGGTGGTGCGCTGACAATACGCACAGTTTGCTGGGGAGTGGGTTCAACACAACATCCACAAGATGTTACCGATTACAGCCTGGCCTTGTACTCTTACTCCGCCTTTACTCATGCAAACTGCTAAAGACCACAGACCTACTAGACCCAAGGATCCCAGACCTGCCGATATGAGTAAGACTTACTCAGAGCAGCACAGACCCGGGGGTCAAGCCATGTAGCATTTCACAGCGAGGAAGGGCAGAGCACAAACACCACAACTGTTTTACAGCTTGCTCAAACTCGGTGCAGCTCTGCCCGGAAAGCTCTTCTTAGAATGAAATATCGATTCTGATCTATTACCCAGAGCATGAGAACTGCAACAAAGCCGCCTCTCGTCTGCAGGGACTTCAGCAAGAGAAGTTCTTCCAAACCTCCCAAACAGGGAAGTTGAAGTTACGAAGAAGTTTCTAAAAAACCCTTTCCTGTTGCAACAATCCAGGACAAAGAGGGTGAGAGACAGCTGAAAACTTAACCCTCAAGAGCCAGTGAGGGCTTGTTTTCCTTCTCCCAATGAGTGGTTTTCCAATTTGACGTAGTCGAGCTCCACAAGTCTCTCACTGCCTCACTACAGAGCCTCCCAGCTGAAATACTAGAAGTGCCATGTGAAACGGTCGCAGGCTGAGGAGTTTTCAAGACAAGATCCACTGCCTGCAGTAGAAACGGCATCGAGGGATAGGCAGGGCTTTGGGAAGGCAAAGCCTCCATCCTTCACACCAGCGTAGGAGGTAAGTAAAGGAGCTGGCCTCAAAGCACGATGCTTTCCGTAGACAAATTTCAGCCAGGCTATGCCAGTGAAAGAAGGGACTTTGTCTCTCTTAAGGGGCCTATAAGGATGCTGGGGAGGGACTCTTCGTTAGGGACTGTAGTGATAGGACAAAGGGTAACGGGTTGAAACTTAAACAGGGGAGGTTTAGACTGGATACAAGGAAGAAGTTCTTTACTGTGAGGGTGGTGAGGCACTGGAATGGGTTGCCCAGGGAGGTTGTGAATGCTCCATCCCTGGCAGTGCTCAAGGCCAGGTTGGACAGAGCCTTGGGTGCCATGGTTTAGTGTGAGGTGTCCCTGCCCATGGCAGGGGGGGTTGGAACTGGATGATCTTAAGGTCCTTTCCAACCCTAACAATTCTATGATTCTATTTTCCATTTCCCAGTCCTCACCATGGCCAGCCTGTCCCTCAGCCTTGCCGAGATCTGCAGATACCTATGGAAGCCCATTTGAGAGCTGTATTGCAGGCACAGCCCTTGCCAGCTGGGAGCAGAGGCTTTAGCCCCTGTCTTACAGCATGGGAGCTGTTATTGAATTGCTTTTCCAGTCTTGGCGGTGAAATGACCTAATTATCAGATTGCATTAGTCTTCATCTCTTAAAGTGGCCAAATCTGCTTTGGTTCTCAAGGATTTTATTGCCAGCTGAAAATAGCTTAATTGTATTGTACTTGCAAAGAAAACACAGTCTGGTGGAATCAAAGCAGTCGGTTTCCACAAGATGAGAAGAAACACCATAAATAACACACTGGGCTTTTTACTTTGGCCTCACCATTTCCATGCATGTAAACTGGCATAAGTCAGCCTTTCTTCTCTAGCCATTAAGTCAACTGGAAAAAATTCATCAGGAAAAGGTGGTTTCCCCATTCACACTAAATCCCTGGGGTCTAGACATTAACTGGGTCTTTATAGGCCTGATGCTGGGATCTCCAAGGAGAACCGAAGCCACGCTGGTAAGAGAGGAATGGGTAAATCCAATGAAAATCCCACAGAGAGGTGGTTACAGGTTTGATAAGATGTGGGAGAGCAAATAAATCTATTTGGTACGTTGCAAGCAAATAGGATACACAGATGTGCAGCCAGTGACACAGTTACAGTGGATAATAAGGTGTTTGTTGATAGAAGGGGTGAAATATGACAAAGGAAATTGGTTTCTGTATCTGAGAGGAGCGGAACTCACACACAAATCATAGGGGTTTTTTTTCCTCTCTTTCTTTCCCAGGTACTTTGTGTCTGAAATCTTTGTTTCAGATTTCAGGCTTATTTAGCCTCATTCTAAAGTCAAATCAGCAGCCAGTGACTGTATTTTGGGTGAAGAAAAGTATATGCTTTCAGTCTTTGCTGCTGCAGATGGTGGACGTGGGAAGCAAGGTGAAGAAACCTTGAAATAATGAATTACAAACAATAAGCCACAGAGAAGAGCAATGGTGTATAACCTGCAGCTCAACAGCAACCCAAGAAGCTCTGCCAAAGAAAACTTATTCCCAGCCCTATATTCCACGTGGCTCCGTTCTCAGTACATTAAGATGCCCCATTTAAAAGGATCATTAATTTCCAGCTAAACTTTCACACCCAACAAAATATAATCAATATCTGTTGGTAAGGAGTGATCTCAGCTCTCAGCACATCCTTACCTCTGTGGGGTCACAGGCCATCAATCAGCTGTGGCAGCTTGTCCTCAAAGGCAGCAGTGGGGAACTTATGTTCAGGTGAACGAGAAGGACATCAGTGTAAGTGATAAAGCGAGCAAGCAATTGCATATTAATAAGGCTAATGTTTCCCTATTAATCTCAAAGTTATCTAATGATCTTCCCCAGTTCCCATGCTTTGGATGTCTCAAGGGAAAGGGAGTTAATGGTTAATAAAACTTGCCAGGGTGGTGAGAACATGCCTATGGAGCTGACATGGGGAACTTGACAATTCCTGGAAGGAAAAGGGTTAAGAGCCAGCAGCTTACACATACAAAACGGTGTGACTACACTTTCATTCTCTTCCTCACAGCTTCAGTTGGCAGTGTTACCAGCCTTCCAAACCCAGGATAGGCTCACGCTCAGCTGAACAGAGCAGGGTAAGAGTATCTTTGTATTTGTCTGGCTTGCAAACTTCTGGTTGGGTAAATACTGTGTGTCAGCAGGAAGGCTCTCAAGGGAGCAGGTTATGGTAGGGCACCCGACCATAGGCTGTCACAAGTCAAATCCCTGACTTGCTCAAAAGCCCCTGTGGTGCTCAGCCACCTTTCAGACTCCCATCTGCAGTGGTTGGGTCCTCCTATGGGGGCAGGAACGAAACCCCAGCCCCCTTCCTTGCCGGGGGGTTGATGATTTGATCCTTCTAAATGGTTGTTAGCCAAGGCGTGAGGGTGCTTTGGTGTGTGTGGCACTGTAGGCGGAAATGTGGACAATTCCCAATGGGAAAGGGAATGGCGAGGAGGAATAAAATGTCAGCTGCAATAGAAAGAGCTAGAAGCCTTTCATCTTTTCTAAGCAAAATCAGTGCAAAGCACAAGCCTTTTCTGCAGCTCTCCCCCTGACCCGTTTGTGTTGCACCGAAGTGATTCAAGCTGGGCAGCTTCACCTTCTCAGCTGACATTTGGTAGCTCCTGAGGGAAAGATGATGTGAACTGTGTGGCTACACAATGAAGCCTGCTTCCAACAGCACGACACTATACCCAGAAGTGACTCAGAGAACCTCTGTTAAAACCTTATGTGGTTTTCCTGCTTTGCAAGGTGCATATCGCTTTTCTGCTGATGCTCATTTATTCTCACTGTACCTTATTACCCACAAGTGCATCCACTCCAGTGGAAACTGCATTAATAAACTCAGAAGCATCTGATTTGTGTTAACACCACAAAGACTACTGCTGCCCTTACTTTCTCACACTCCTTATTTTAGTACATTTGCTTAGATGCGAATGTCCTCAGTGTTTTCCATCAGTTTGCACCAGAACCTAAGAATTTGCCTGGAATCCATGGCCACGGCATAAGTGACAATATCAGAGTTTATTTTCTCTCCTGGAAAGCAAATAAACTTTGCTAAAAACAGAGTTAAATCATTGACCACTGTGGAAGGAAAAACACTGTGGTAGAAAACAGTGTAAGTTTCCTGAGAAGCCAGTACTGTGCCTATTTACATCAAATGTAACCTCCTGTCTTGGTGGACCCGGTACGACGCTGGGTGATCATGTGTGTGTTTGTGTTGCCCTGCCAACAGTGATTGACCACAGTGATTCCTACACCAGGTCTGCAGTGCACCAAAGAGGGTCTCCGAGCTGATGGAGCTGGTGCTGGGCAGCCCCACCATGACTGGAAGAGCCTTGAGACCTTTCACAACCGTCACTGCATCACTTCTCCCCCGCGCCTGCACTTCCCTTCCCAGGAAGCCAAGCTGAGCACATAGAGCTGGACCAAGAGACACGGTGCCTGGGCAGTGGGAGGAGGAGATGGCTGGCACAAAGGGCATCCAGCCCTGCTCGCAGCTCCTGTGGGTTGGGACGGAGGCAGACTATTGCCATTAGCTGGCACCTTTCTGTGTTACCCTCAGAACTAAAACCGACCAGATGAGTAAAAGCAAACCGAGCTCAAACTGTTGGTTAAACTTCCTGGGATTGTTTAGGACTGATTATTTGGACCAGCCCTCCAAGGCCCACCCACTGAAACACCTCTGTCACTTGAAAAAGCTGTCGTCGGAGAGGAAATAATCTTCAGCAAGTAAATGCCACAGCTTCCTTTCTTCTGCTATCACGATCTTGGGCTCCTTATTTGCTTCTCTGATGCAGCTTGGTGCCTCCAGGCTAAATCCTGCCTTCCGTTCATGCAGATGCACAGGGGAAGATGGATTCCTCACCCAACCCTGGGCATCCTGCGTTAAAGTACGGGCCAAACTGCATGTCTTGTGCTCTGTTTTGGCCTAATCAAGATGCACAGATAGAGGGAAAGGATGGCTGCAGAAGGAGGCTTTTTCCCTGTTTTGCGTTAAGGAATGTTGCACCTCGGAAGCCACAAGCTTCTTTGTAATCTCCCTAATACTTCAAAAGTTGGCTTTGATCCTCTGATAATATTTGAGTGAGTGCCCAAGCCCTATTAAGCAACCTTGTGACAGAGACCGGAGGGGAAACCAGTGGGCCATTTCCCATCAAGTAGTAAAAAGCCAGCATGGAAAGTCATAAAATCACAGGATCTCAGGATGGTTTGGGGTGGAAGGGACACATGGGTGCTGCAGGGAGCAGGTTGCCTGGGAGAGGGCAGTCCCATCCCTGCCTGCAGGCTGGGCTGGCCACAGCCACTGCTCTCTGCACTTTGTGGGTGCTGTGAAGTGATTTCCCACTGGTCCATAGCTCATGAAGAAGACTGGTTATAAGAAGTCCATGTTCCTCCTCAGAGGACTCAGACCAGCAACCAGAGCAGGACTCTGGGACATACTCCACTTTAAGTACACACTTAACTTGGGTGCCAAATGCCTGCTGAGGCTGTTGGTGAGGGAACACGCAGCACCCATGTTCTGACTATCTGGGTTTGACAAAGGCCAGAGATCACATGTGGCAAAGAGTGAGAGCAAGCGAGAGACAAAGAGATAAAGAGAATGAACAGAGGCTCGGCGTGTTGCTTGCTCCAGGACTGGAAGGTGCTTGTGCTCTCTGACAGCAAAGGTGACCTAGAAACCCCTTTGCAGAACAGACCAGAGCAGAGCACAATGGGCTGGCTTTGTTCATCCCTCCTGCTGGGTGACTCCAGGATAGGGCCAGCAATGCCGATCACTTCTGGGTCTGTTCTTAGAATAAAAGCAATCCTCCAGGTTTACACAAGTCAGAAATCACCAACAGCTCCTCTTCCCTTAACCCCAATCTGTGACACTGGTCCCCAGCACCTCTGGGTGAAGCCAGGATGGGGGCACAGTTAAGGTGAGCACACTTGAAAGCACAAGCGAGCACTGCAGAGAGCTGTTTGCATTGCATTATTCACACTCTCGGAGCTCTGGCAAATTGCTTTTCCTCTGACCATACTTCACTGTAATGGTTTCAAGCTGAACTGGTTTGGATAAGAGTAAGTGTCTGTTCTGAATCTTCATTAGAAATGCCAATTGACTTTGAATCCTTCTGGAAGATCCAGAAAGAAACCGAAGACTTCCAAGCATCTTTGTGCTTTTGGTGTCTGGAAGTGGCTTCTCTCACAGGAGAGAAAAGAGAAGAAGCAGATCTGTTTGTTTGAGTAATTTCATCTCTATAAGGTAATTTACTAGAAGGCAACACTTCAGTGCTCAGTGCTTTGATTTTCCAGTGCACAAATATCCTTGACCTCATTCTCCCCCAGCCTTCAGTTGTGTTGCAGTGAACACTGGTAAGGAGAAGCCTCCCTCAGGAGCAAATCTACAAGCCAAAGGCATGACTTCCTTCGCTCAAAAAAGGACCCAGAGCACTGCATCAGCTGGATGCATCTCCTCCCTTTATATGGTTCGGCTGTTCCAGTGCTTTCATCATCTCAGGTAAAATTAGCACTATAGTAATTACCCTGAGCTGAATATACAGCTGGTGAAAGTGCACATATTTCAGAGGGATGAAACGTGAGGTGGAATTGGCAGGCACCATCCATCCCCTTCTATTAAGGTTAATGTAAGGAAAGTGGTGGGAGCTGTTTCAGTCCCACCTCCACACACGCAGACACACACACACAGAGGAGGCTTCCACTCCGCTGTGATTTCCCTGCTAGAGCTTTGCACCCTACTCCTTGGGGATTGCTAACGCCAGGGTAAGGTTTGCTAAGTTATCCTTCCACTTCTGTGGTACAGAACGGACCAAAGGAGGTCTGTGGGGTTTGGTTTGCCATATCAGCCATAGGTTTGCTGGAGGGGGCCGGGGAATGGCAGGTGGTGTGTGAAGTGTGTGGTGTGGATGTTTTGTGAGACTGAGGACTGGGTTTTATGGTTTTACCTTTCTTTATTCCTTCCAAAAAGAAGGATAAAGGGGAAGGAAAGAGAAAGAAGACCCAGAGACCCATTACAGGTCCTCTAACAGGGTGGTTGCCAGCTCAGGTGCAGCATCCTGCTGGACCCTTACAAATGAAATGAAGAAAGGTGGAGTTTTTGCCTATGGAAAAAGCAACTGCTGAAGAGGTTCTTATCAGCATATACAGGGAGTAACCCCAACAACTGCAGTAAAGTACTCACCAAATTCTGGTTCCTGACTCACATCCTACTTCAGGTCTCTCTGGAAACCCTCCCATTGAGATTGGTGGGGTCATATTTACTCCACATGAGTAAGGCCCTTGACCTGAGTGGGTGAGGAAGGTTTCCCCTTGGGTATTCACCAGGGTCTTGTTTGATTTCCACTTGGACATCTGAAAAGAGACCTACCCATTGATGCCTAATTCCTATCTTTAATGCCCCTTTTAGTGCATGGCTACCACAGTGAAGCATTTATCAGTCAACATTAGTGCTGGAAACACCCAACAGAGACATTTCACCGAGGCGCAGCACCGAGCAGTGATGCTGAGGAGGCTCTGGGACAGTCTCCTCTCTACTGCTACAGCCACATCGAGGCCATCAGCTCATTTTGGCACCTGGACCAAGCGGGCATCATGCCGAATGAGCACCAGCCCCAAAATAGTCCCTCCCCTGTCAGGCAAGTCTGAGAGACACCCTGTGATCAAAGATGGGGAAACACGAGGAACAAATACAATGCCCAGTAGTCGCTGCAGAGCAGCTGCCTGACAGTTGTGGAGCTTCCTACACACGCCGCTGGGAAGAGGAGCCTGGAGAAAGGATGTGAGGAGGGATGATGATATAGATGGTTCAGCAGATGTTTCATTGGAGCTACTCCCGTGCGTGAGAGAACGCACGAAGCTGCTCAATGGAAAATGTGCATTCAGAAGTGGACATGGCACTGAATATGAGATAATTATTAAGGCATTTCTATTTTGGAGCCTTTCTGTGTGTAGTTTTACATAAGAAACATTAGGGTTGCCTTTGCACACGCACACATGTTCCCTGGTCCAAACAAACAAGCAGCTTTTTGCTTCTTGTCACTGATACCTCCTGAAGTAACTATCTTTGGCCACAAATAGATCATTGCCCTATTTGAAAAGTTCCTAGTGGCGCATGGCCAGTTTTGACTGGCTATATATACCTAAGTTGGCAAATCAAGCGACCTCTCAGCTTTTGCTTCTATATATAAAGAGGAATGATATAGAATAAATCAGGTGGAGGCAGCGCACGTCAAATCCAAATTGTTCCGAGTTTGATTTACTCTGCTGAGCCTGAGGAGGCAGCTATAGGAAGCACTAACTTCTGGTGCCATGTTTGTGAGGACGGTCAGGCAACACCGGGAATGTGCTGGTAATGGGCTCTGGGCTCATGCTGCGGTTATAACACCGCTGTTTGACGTTCCGTGTAGGACAGGCTGGGAATCCATCGAGGGGGGCAGCCTCCCAGACAGTCAGGATTTGAATGCGGCAAAGCTGACCCTTGAAGGAGGGCGAGGAACAGAGGGGACAGAGGAACGGAGCCGGGGCTGCGCGCACGGAGCTCCTGCGGGTCACGGCGCTTTCCCGTTGCGAGCTGCCCTCGGGCAGCCCCCCCCAAGCCCAGAGGGTCTGCGGCTCCAAGGGACGCCGCCAGGTGGCGCCCAAGTGCGCGCCCGGCGGAGCTGCGGCGGCGGCGGCTCCCGGCGGCCGGAGCCCGCGGGGGATGCCTGCGGCGAGGGGGGGACCGGGGATGAGGGCACAGAGACACCGGGACCCCCCTGGGTAGGGACCTTATGGGCATTTCTGAGAGTGCCAGGTGACTCTGCGCTATGGAGCAACATCAACGGACGGGTGGCAACAGCACAGCTGCAGAAAGTCCAACTTCAGCAAGGTGAGCTTGAAAGGGAGTTGCCCGTCCCATCGGTTTTGCTCGATTATCTGATTCCCCATCACCTCCTCAACCACAGGGAGTGACCCCAAGAAAAGCTTTAAACTCCAGGAGCGCCTGTGTTATGACATTAAGCCCCAGGAAACCATCGATCCACCAACCCATGCTTTTCAGCCCAGACATAAACTGTAGTTGCTCCTTGCTTCATCCTTGTTTCACTTCTGTCACGCTTCCTCTTGTCTTCTTGGAAGTGAATTTGTTGTCAGATGCTTCCCTAAACGGGCCTCTGAGGCCCACCACAGACACCCACTCTTTGTGTTTGCAGGTTCTCAGCTCAAAACCAGTGAAGATTTTAAGAGCTAAATAAAGCTTACAAGCAATTCTCTCTTCCCACACAAACACTTTGGATACCCTGGAAGGTACCTGTTATTTCCTGAAGGGAATGAGAGTGTGTCACCATAATGCTGCAGGGCAGGCAGGCAGCTGAAGGCAGGCCTCCTGCACAGCATGTAAGGAACAGGGGATAAACAAAGGGATTTAGATTAGATATGGGAAGAAATTCTTTACTATGAGGGTGCTGAGGCGCTGGCACAGGGTGCCCAGAGAAGCTGTGGCTGCCCCATCCCTGGCAGTGCTCAAGGCCAGGTTGGACACAGAGGCTTGGAGCAAGCTGCTCTATGGAAGGGGTCCCTGCCCGTGGCAGGGGGTTGGAGCTGGAGGAGCTTTAAGGTCCCTTCAACCCAACCCATTCCCTGATTCTCTGATAGATGTTATATCCCACATCTAAAACTCAACTTCACACAAAATATGCGCTGAATGATACATGATAAAGGGGAAGGAAATGCCAACTGCCCTAATGAACGGTGGTAGGCAAAGCTGGAAAAATAAATCGTATAATAATCTCTTCTTATATTCCTTTTGACATAAACTAATCCTGACCCAGAACAATAGTGCTGCTTTCCAAGAGAAAATAACCAAGATGCGGCTATAATCAGGAAGCAGGAGTCCAATGAGAAGTGGTTTGGGTTTTCTCTTTGTTGTTACAATTTTGTGGAAAAGACGGGAACAGGGAGAGCAACTTCCAGCTGAGGGGGCTGGAACCAAATGGTCTTTAAGGTCCCTTCCAACCCAAACCATTCCATGTTTCCCTCCTAGGAAAGGACGATGTAAGGACTACATCTGCTAAAAGCACAATCAGATCCCACTGAAATGATAGTTATGGAAGGAGGCTGCACGTTTTGTGTACCCTCCTATGCCTTCATCCACTCCTGTCTGGTCCATGTATCAAAGATCCTCCACCAGGTGAGGAGGATGTGGGTTAAGAACACAAGTTCTGGATGCAGAGATGTGTGTACATATGTCTGTGTGCAGGGCTTTATTTGCCTTATCCGTCACAGTTCATGCTAAGAAGCTTCCACTGAATGTATTTACAACCTGGTGGGTTTGCCTGTGATTTGGCATCTTTTAAAGTCAAAAGGCTACTCTGCACCTTATCAATCTTTCCATGACCTCTCAGTGCATAAAGCACGGAAGCTTAAAACTGAAGGGAAGTAAAACGTGCTCTCACAAGGTGTGTGGTAGAGGCATGTTCTTTATTTCTGAGTCTTTATTCATAGAAATGCAATGCATGCTTCACTCTCCATCATTCTACAGACTGTGATAAATGAAATTAAAATATCAAACAGAGAAAAAGCCAGACAAGTTGAGACCAGTGGTTCAACCAGTATCCTGTCTCCAGCACTGGCTGGTATCAGATGCTGAAGATAAAAGTAGGAGAAACTGTATAGTAGCCTGTTACGAATTAACATGCCCAGGAGAGAAGTTTCTTCCTGACCCTCATCAGTTAGCGGTTGGCTTACACGCCAGCACATACATTACTCTACATGCTCACGTGTTTATATCTATCTATCTATACCAAGAAGCATGTGACAAAACCCTCAATCAGATTCCTGGTACTTCCACTCACAGGAAAGTCGTTCTGAGGAAGGAATTTCTTTCACCGCAAGAGGCTCACACAGTACATAATGGAGAGGGAAAAGTAGCTGAGATCCACAGCTCGAGGGAAACTGCTTTTACAAACAGCACCTGAAACGGGCACCTTTTGGTGATATTATTTGGGGTTTGGTTACACAGCTCAGTAGTGTTTCCTCTCTCTCAGTAGCTTTACCTACAAGGAATCTGGAGAGGGGCTTTGGACAAGGGCCTGTAGGGACAGGCCAAGGGGAAATGGCTTTAACCTGCCGGAGGGGAGACTGAGATGAGTTCTTAGGCAGAAGCTCTTCCCTGTGAGGGTGCTGAGGCGCTGGCACAGGGTGCCCAGAGAAGCTGTGGCTGCCCCATCCCTGGCAGTGTTCAAGGCCAGATTGGACACAGGGGCTTGGAGCAAGCTGCTCTAGTGGAAGGTGTCCCTGCCCATGGCAGGGGTTGCAATTGGATGAGCTTTAAGGTCCTTTCCACCCCAAACCATTCCAGGATTCTATGATTCTATAACTAAGCACAAACACACGTGTAAATACTTGCAAAGTGAGCAGTTAAGCAGATTTCATGCTATACAGTCCCTTTTTCTGATAATCAGGATCACAGAAAAACAGGGTTGGAAAATTCAAGGCAAGAGCTTATCCTGTATCACTCCTACAAGGCATCTTCTCCAGCAGGCTCCCAGTTCACTTCAATCTCTTTGGTTTCAATTTAAGCCCTGTCCTACCCACCACATACAATAACAGACTGTCCCTCTCTTTTAAATTGCAATTTCTGTGTTTGAGAACTGTTCCTTTGTTTCCTAACCCCTTTTTGGACTGAAACACCTGAAGTTATTTCCCCACTTCCTCACTCACATTTCTTCTAGATCTCTGGATTGGCTTCAAATTGTTCCATGTCTTCCCCAAAGTGAGGTGCCCAACATCAAATAAAGTATCCCAGCCAAGATCTTTCATGGATAGAGGAGTGTGGATGGATTCCTTCAAGTGGCTTCAAGGTTATATTCTATTTTACACAATCCGGATGGTGTCTTTTCCAACACCATGTGAGTACTGAGACCCTTATACATTTTCCTATATTCCTTGCCATTTTTTAGACTATTTCCCCAATGCTTGCCAATGCTCAAATCCAGGATACAAGAAGATGTTTTCTACTATAGTTATAGATGGATGGTGCTGATGATTCAGCATATAGAATTGGCTAACTAATGAGTTCTGGAATAACCACCTCCCCCCAGGCTTGTTAATGTGCTTTGTTTTACCTAAAGGCATCATTTCTATCAAGTGCTAGCAAAAGAGAAAATGCAAGATACATGAAAATAATGCAGCATTGCTACTATATGGAGTAAATTTCAGGCAGAGAAAGATTCAGCATGCTATTTTTCTTCATTAACTGTGATGAGCTCATAAAACCTTTTAATTAGTCAGAATGATGTGAGTGACACGTCAGACCTAATTTTAGCAGCCTAAAGTTAGGCAGCATTGCCACAACCGTCATCTCATCTCTTTCAACGATAAACAGAGAAGGATGAACACATCCTGTTGCCTTCAGCTCCCTAAAAAGCCAAAGCAAAACGGGGTAAAGTCCCCTGTGAAGACAGAGGAAGAGTTCCAGTGAGCACAGAGGCCTCAATAGGTAGGCAAACACTTGATTTCTTGAGGGCTGAGGTCAGGTGAGCTAAATCCCAGTTTAGGTAACCACAAATTCAGAGATAATTACTTTTACATTAGCATTATAATTACATACAATGCAAATGAACCATAATCATCAAGGGAAAAAAAGCACGATGAGATACTGCTTATTGAGTAAGCACAGAGATGTGCAGAGCGTGGAACTTCCATGTCACAGGTAACTTCCAAACGTTGACATTCTCCTTTTTTGCCTTATTGAGATGACAGCTGAATATGTTGAATTTGTCTGTGAAGGATCATTTTAACACAGTTATTTCAGGGGAATGAAAGTATTTCCTTCTGACAAAATCACACTCTTTGGTCTCCAGATTGATCACTGTCCTTTTAAAGAAGCGTAATACACTAAAAGAGAAAAGCAAAGGCTGACATTCTGAAATGAAAGACTTGATTTAAAATATTGCACAGCTCACTCTAAACCCAGCACCTTCTCTCTGAGGCTCAACTTGCTTTTGCTGATTTCAATGTCAACTTGTTTTGCTTTCTGAACACTGCAAGTGAGTTTGGCAGGTAGCAAACTGTGCATGCAGCCCCAGGGCAGCTCACATACCACCTACCTCAGGCTGCCCAGGGAGAGGCACTTCTAGGAATGGCTCACCACAGGAAATGGGAAAAGCTCTGCAAGATCCCGCTGTGGCTCCCACAGGACGAGGCAGGGTGTAAGCAGGTTTCCAAAGCTACCCAGTAATACTGGGTTCAGTTCGCTCCCTCCTACAAAGCACACCCCCATAGATTCACCAGTGTAACCCTGGGATGAGGGCTTTGTTTGAACTGCTGGAGAGGCGCAATGTTGTGATGGTGGGGAGTTCCAGAGCCTCCTAGAGAGATTGGGAACTGGCTTTCCAAATAAATGAGGCAGCTTTGAAAACCTGACCTAGAGGGCACACTCCATTGTGTCTGTTCCCTGCCTAGATCATTATCTGCCTCTGGGTACATCCAACATCGGTCCCTGCAGGGTAATAAAGTTTACAGTAAGTTTGCTCAAGTGCAGTAGCTGTCTAGTCAACCCAAATATAAGCTGTTCTCTTGTGCCAATGCTAATCTGTTGCTGATACCCACGCTAACCAGCACGGAGCTCCTTTTAGCAGCTCAGCAGTGTATTACAATGTGGGCATACTGTCAGCGAGGTTTGTAATAGAAATACTTGTGCAGATGAGTTCACTGTTTACATTCTAAAAGCTATGATGGGAGAATTTGTTGGAAGTGCTTTTACTTGCAGTGAAAAGCTAGATTTGGGACTCTATTGATAACCTATTTAAGGTCACAGTTGCTTTCTGATATGAAACTTCTCCAGAAGGCTGACTGACAGTTGTCACTGGGTCTTCTGGATCTTCGCAGCTGGTGATGAGGGCAACTGCACTAAATGATGTTCGGTCGGTACTGAATGGCTTGATCTCCAGTGCTGATGTCTCTGCTTCTTTTTCCCGCGTCTTCTCAATTCGGTTCCATTCTTGCTCTTTTCGATCCAGCTGCATGGCACTGCAGTGAGGAGCATAAACCTCTGTGGTCTCTTCAAACTGTAAGCAATCCACCTTGTAGTATTTTTTCTTTACATGTAAGACATCATTAAACCTATGGCCCCAAAGAATCTCTCTGGGGACATACGAGCTTCTTGACTGATGTGAAGTTCCCGTTGAATCACCCGTGTAGACAAATGTGACCAAGATTTCAAAGCTGTCTTTGGCCAGAGCTTTCCGATCTAGACCATACAAGGGGCTCTCGCTATCAATTTCGTGTACGACGGTCACTGGCGTAACAAGTATGATCTGGTCATTTAGCAACTTCAAGTCCTTGTATTCCATTGTCATTCTCCCCTCCTTGTCTTCCTTGTAGCGCAGGAGCTGAGCTCGTACAGAGCCCTCAACCATGTGGTTTGGCCGGAAATCACCAATGCGCCACATGAGGCAAAACTTATCATCTCTCAGGCCAACAACAGCATAGTAGCTGAAACGAATGGTTTGAGCTCTTTTTCGAGCTGTGGCCATTTTAGCCAAGGCTGCTCCGATTATGAAGGTGTCAATAATGCAGCTTAATACTGACTGCAGGATAACCATGAGGATTGCGACGGAGCACTCTTCTGTAACACAGCGGTAACCGTACCCGATGGTCGTTTGGGTTTCAAGGGAGAACAGGAATGCCCCTGTGAAACTATGGACATTTGCAACACAGGGGGTTATTTCTTCATCATTGAATAAATCTCCGTGTTGGATTGCTATCAGCCAGAAGACCAGTCCAAAGAATAACCATGAAAGAACATACGACAACGAGAATATCACAAACATATGGCGCCACTTGATGTCCACCAGTGTGGTAAATATGTCCACTACGTAGCTCTCCCATTCCCCAAAGATGTGTTTGAAGTACACATTGCAGCTGCCATCCTTGTGGAGAAACCGCTTCTGCAATCTTTTCATCCCCTTTTCCGGGCTTTCTTGACAAGTGCCTTGGTAACTGATCTTATTTCCCTGTGTGTTTACAGGCCTATAGCAACCACGCTGCTCAGTCATCTTTCTCATCTCTGCCTCGTGGCATCAGTTTGCAGAACAGACTTGTCCGTCCCAGGGGCTATTTGTTTCCTTTGGTCATTGGAAATCTATGAAATAATAGAAGAAAAAGTTCATTTTTGTTTGAATTCCGTATGCCAGAACTGTGTAACACCAAATCTGAATAAACATTCACTCTGTGGCCATCACAAGCAATTTTCTGGAGGCTCTGACATTCATTACGCAACTCGGCTCAAAAACATAAGGCTGGAAATATGAGGCAGTTAGAAACTCAACTAGCTAGAAATGTCCCTATCAAACCAAACATCTAGTATGGAGATGAAAACAGAAATCAAAACCCTTTGTGGTGAACTCACTGCAAGTATCTCTTTTGACGTTCTGGTGAACATTCAGATTTGGATGGGTTCTCATGAACAGCCACAGGAATGGCATGAACCCTCTTAAAGTTAGCCAAATCATAGACTCATAGAATAGTTAGGGTTGGAAAGGACCTTAAGATCATCCAGTTCCAACCCCCCTGCCATGGGCAGGGACACCTCACACTAAACCATGTCACCCAAGGCTCTGTCCAACCTGGCCTTGAACATAGCCAGGGATGGAGCATTCAAAACTTCCCTGGGCAACCCATTCCAGTACCTCACCAGCCTTACAGTAAAGAGCTTCCTCTTAATAGCCAATCTAAACTTCCCCTGTTTAAGTTTTAACCCATTACCCGTTGGCTATCACTACAGTCCCTAATGAAGAGTCCCTTCCCAGCATCCTTGTAGACCCCCTTCAGATACTGGAAGGCTGCTATGAGGTCTCCACGCAGCCTTCTCTTCTCCAGGCTGAACAGCCCCAACTTTCTCAGCCTGTCTTCATACAGGAGGTGCTCCAGTCCCCTGATCATCCTCATGGCCTCCTCTGGACTTGTTCCAACAGTTCCATGTCCTTTTTATGTTGAGGACACCAGAACTGCACACAATGCTCCAGGTGAGGTCTCACGAGAGCAGAATAGAGGGGCAGGATCAGCTCCTTCGATCTGCTGGTCACGCTCCTTTTGATGCAGCCCAGGATACGGTTGGCTTTCTGGGCTGCGAGCGCACACTGAAGCCGGCTCATGTTAAGGTTCTCATTGAAATAGTTGAGGTCATTAATGATTTCTTTGTTGCATGTTTGCTTGTTTTTCTCCATTAGAAGAAATGCCCTGTAGAACACCCTCATTTAGATATAAGACTTCAGTAGTATGGCTAGCACATCCAGTGCTAATTTTTTTCAACCAGAAAATGTATAAAACACTCCATCATTCATCATTCGATTTGTTTAGATACTGCCCAGAAAAAGCTGGTTGTGGAATTGAGCTTTCCTGGGCCAGTGCTACAAAAACATATTTGTTCCATTTGTAGCAAAGTATTTACATTTGAAATGAGAAAGAAACACCTCTGAGGTCCTGCAAATCCTCTCAAATCGTTCCTTAAAGCAAACAAACAAAAACTACCCAGCTGCCTAAAAGCATTTACGTTTTTATTCATAGGTTTGAAACAAACATGCAGCACGTTAATAAAATCTGTGGATGACACAAATTTAGGAAGTGATGTGAATGAGGAGATTCCTCTGTCAGAGCAGAGAAAGAAGGGATGTCTTTGCAGATTGCAACCAGATGAACTTCAGCAGTACGAAGTGCTGGGCTATAGGTTTAGTGACTAATAACAAGAACTTATGTTAGAAACTGAGACCTCATCAACAGGAATCCAATAAGAAAGGAAAGACTCAGCTGAAATAATCAGTTACAGGACGCTTATGAATTACTTCTAGGATACAGCACTGAAAAAGGCAAATGCCTTTTCCTGCAGGTCTTCGGCTCATTCCACCATATCCCAAGCGCTAACACACGAACATTGACAAGTCAGAAGTGATAGGGGACACAGCCAGGACAACCCAACATCTTTGCAAACGCCATGCTTCTAACTGACACCTCTGAAGAAAATAAGCTAAATTCCTCCTTTTTTTTTCTTTTTCCTGAGGTAAAACTGTCATTATTCTTCCAAGAACTGTAAGTTTGCAATGGAAAAATGACAAGTACTTTTCCCGTTTTTTAGCTGGGTTCAGCTGACAAAAGTTCAGATGTAGGTTTACAACGAAGCCAACAGATTCATGGAAAATGAATTTAGAAAGAAAAAAACTTTCCTAGCGGTAGTCTTTTTCCTCAGCTCTTCATTCACTTTGCTTGAGTCGAAATGACTGCACACACTTCAAGGCAGAGGAGAGTCAGGCCCATAGAGTGTAATATATATTGGATGGACTAGATTAACAGACCGAGAACTCTTCTCTCATCCAAGGAACAATGACAAGCATGCATAGACATTATTCCAAAAACACTTAAAAGCCAAACATAGTTTCCATTTCTTTTTTCTTTTCTTTTTTTTGGTCTTCTTTTCTCTTTTTTTCCAGGGCAGAAATGAATGTGACATATGGTGGCGTAGCCTCAGAATGTGGCCTTCATTAAAAAACACAACATTAATGTTTCCAAAAATACTTTTGGAAGAGACTCTTTGGAAACATTCATATGACTTGCTTCACTCATAGCTTTAAACAAACAGTGTAGCCTTAGTCTACTGAAGACTCCTGACCTAACATTTTACAAGTCATATTTCATAACAAACAAAAAATTGGAAACTCTTGAGTTATTTTTTTTAAGAACCTCATAATGTGAGGTGTGAAAATGAAGCAAATTGTAATCAGGAGTCAATATAAGCTTAAATAAAAAACATACTTGGGCTTAGACTGGTTTTCTTATTGACTGGTTCAAACTAGAGTTCCTTGAAAATACTCACAAATGTCCTGGGACTCTAAAAGGGACTAAACAGTTCATGAATCAAGGACTACTGAGCTGCTTCCACTCTCTGCTGTTGCCATCAGCAAATCATCATGTTTCAAAAGTGGTGTTTTTCTGGCACCATCGTTAGGTTTTGTTGGTGCTGGGAATAATCATGGGCTGCCACACACGCAGCCGTGCAGCAAAGTCCACTCTGACTTTACAGTAGTCTGTCACACATAGGAGATGACTTTCATTGTGAGGCATCTTGCATTAAGAACTCTGACTCTACTTAGAGTCACTCCTAAGTACAGGTTGTAATAATAGATAGATGCTTATGATGAGTTTTGGACTGGTATAAATGAAGCTATGTAGTAAGATGCTAGATTAGATCTTGCAGAACAATCAGAATGTCCGTAATAAGGAAGGGATGTGATGCAGAACTTCCTAAACCAGGACCAAATAACCTAGCCCTGCAGCTGGATAGGGTAAAAAAGAATTAATGAAGATCAACGCTTACAGCCATATATTGCTCTAACAGCCATATACTGCTCTCAGGATCTGAGTTAAACATTCTCCATGTTGAAAATTGGATTGCTCAGAGTCATTTGGCATTGCACAGTGGAGACGTGCCCCAGATGACCTAAAATCCCAAATGTACTTTGAAGTTTTAGGAAATAAGTCTCCTCAGCCACTCAAAACCACCTAAAAAGGCTGCCCAGTATTTTGGGTGTGCTTTAAGGTAAGTAAGCTAGCTCTGAACCTTTCCAGGCTCTCTCTGAAAGTCTCTCAAGTACAATAATATTCATACATCATAATTAATAACTCTTTTACATTGTCTGATGTTGCTCAGAACATTTAAGCCTAAAACCCCATCCTCCAGCGTTTCTGAGTTATGTAAATCTGTGTTATAAGCTGTCCTTCATTCATGGGGACACTTTCAAACAGGAATAGGATTTTCCTATCCCAAGCAAGAGGTACTGAGGCCATGAAGTTCATCACTCTCGCTACTGGGACACACTGACTTTTGCAGAACAGCCTGAAGACTATTATTGCTATTATTATTATACTATTATTATTACCAAATTTTAAAGGGGAGAAGACCACAGACTTACAACCAGACTTGTGAACTTAAATCTGAGAGCCACGGCAAACTCCTTCGTTTTCAAATGGAAACATTTCACCCATCCCTCCAAACACCATACGAATTACATTAAAGGTCTTACTACCTGGTAAAGATTAACAAAGGGGGTGGGGAAGGATTTAAAACATTCTCTACTCACTAAAGCTCATGGATCGGTTGCTGCAAATGATTCTCAGATGTTGCCAGGAAGCGTTTTCACCTTCCTCTAACACTAACACACGAACCCTTGCCCTTTTGTGTCTCGCTTTTACTTTCCATGGGCTTTATTCCGCTTTCTTTCTGGGCATGTTTGTACACATCATGTGCCTCCTCTTGCACACTGTTCTGTTGTTCAGAGGAGGAAGCGTGCTGAAGTTTGCAGTGCTTTTGCTAATCATTCTTATAAACAGATAAATGTATTTCCCTTCCCAAATAAGAACTGGTTAGAGATAGAAGGGGAGCAGTGAAGCTAGGCAGGATAGAAGGAAGACAAATCTCAAAGATTTCATTTGATTAAACGGCAGAGAGGGTCCAGATGTTTTTCTAAAGCACATATATATCAGAGTTCACAAAATCAGCACATATTCTAATTATCAAAGCCAAGGCTAGGATTTCACTGTGCTGGATACTGAAACATGCTCAGAGAGATGCTCTAGAGCCCTGTGTTCATGGGGTCTGCACAGTGACCCCCCAGATGGGTACCTTTGAAAACTTCACCCCAATTAGACATGTATTTCAAAGGTCATAAAGCAGTGCAGTGGCAGAAAGAGGAACAAACCTAACACCTACTTATACCCAGTGAAGAGCTACCACAAAGCCAACACTAGCAAAAGAAAGGCTTTTTATTGCATTTGTCATTTTCATCTGGTTGTTCCAGATGAACAACCTGTTCCAGAAGAGTTCCAGACCTGGAACTCTTGATTTTCATCAACTTGCTCAGAACAACAGCAACTTAAAAGCCTTAAGCATCACGTTTAGCTTTTAAAGAATTCCTAAATGCAACTGTCAAGTTAATCTTGATCGTTTGAGTTTAGGGCTCAGTGTTTTATGAGGATAATCCCCATATTGTACCTTAACTTAATACCTACCAAATTGTTGCTACACCCATTTTATGACTATATTTTCCCATTATGTAAACAAGCAGGGGTAAATTTTTGTTCAGTGACAACTTCAGTCAACAGCCTGTTTGTAAAACATTAAGCAAAACAATGTGAAGATCTGGGTTCCAGAACAATTCCGTTCTGAGATGAAATCAAAAAGAAAACAACTCGAAACCTCCAAGTGAAGCTGGGTACTCTCACTCTAACCCCACACACATGGCAGTGGATCTCTCTTTCTAGCGTCAGTTTAGCAGTCACCTCAGTTTCCTGCTTCGCTTTGGAAATGGTCTGAAAGGTTTCCAGTTTTAGTCATTGTTGTGTAACCCTGGAAGACTTTCAGCTCGGAGACCAGAAATGTGACAAGTTGAAACCTTTTGAACTGCTTTGGAATTTGCTCAAATACTTGTTCCTTTAAAAAAAAAAAAGCAACACACCACCACCCACAAAACCTAAATAAATCTACTGTAAGACAGCAGTGAGACTCTTCCTTCCTTCTTTTTTCCTTCCTCCTTTCACTCTTTGCAAAGGGACCTAACTTCTAATACTTGCAGCCAGTCTTTCTGCTTCCAGTATGCAACCCCTAATCCCCAGAGCAGGGCTGGCACACATTATGATTCATCGCTGGTATCTCATACCATGGCACCACACAACTGCCCAGGGAGGTGTTTGATAGGGTGTGCTTCAGGGCTTCTGCTTTTAAATCTACTGCCTGCTTGGCTTGTGAGTCTGATTTTCCTCACAAGATAGACTTATCTTTATGGTGTGAACATTTTCACTTGTCTGCTCTGGCAAAACAAAGAGCATAATGATGTTCACAGCTTCAGAAAGGGTCTGATATTCTTCATCTCTAACAGGTCATGCCTGAGAGCCTGGTAAGCACAGCTTTATGTTACAAGTGGGGGGTTGTTGTATTTAATGTTCCCCATCTCAGCTCAGATCCCCATAAATGACTAAAGGGCATCTATACAAGGGAAAGGGGAATGCAGACTGAACCTAGAGCCAGATCTCTAGGAGGCAAGGGTGGAGGAGAGGGGTTCCCATGACACACAGTTTTGCAAGCATCACCTAACAATTAACACCCTTCTTCTCCATCCTTTTGTGTATCTAGGTCTTACCACAGCAGCAGATTGCAAATACAGAGTTAAAAGACAACTTTGAATAGACTAAGCTCAAAGCTGGAGGAAAAGGATATTTCATAGACTTCTTATTCAATTCCTCTATACAGAGACAGGACCTAAAGTATCAATATAGAAGTGTTTGATCATTACACATTTTAAAAGATAGACATAAATAGCACAGAGCAGCAGACCTCTGCACAGAGTTTCAAGTCATGCAATAGTGCTGTAGTCTACACTGGAGCAACTCACACGAACAGATACATTGACATTTAATTCATCTAAGTGAAACCAGATCTCCTTCAAACAAGTAAAGAAAGGAAAGAAGTTTGACCCTTTAAGTTTGAGAAGACAGACTCTGGAAGGCGCTCCTGGACGAAGGCTGTTGCCTGTTTCGGAGCCACAGGACAGGTTAAAAGCGAACCAGCCCCCTGCTTTACCACTCCGAGCAAGTCCCCAAATCTGTAGAAAGCTGAAAATGTCTATTGTAATTTATTCACGCTGTATGCACTGCCTGGCTTTAGCCAGGAACAAGCAGTGGAAACACTGAAATACCATAAGAAATGGAAAGTGCTGGCAACTTGAAACTCCTGATTTCGGGCCTCACTGCCATTCTTTGTCTCAGACAATTTGGCAGGGGTGAAACTTAAAACTGTCGACTCTCAGGACTCTTTTCCTCTTTTTAACCCTCAGCTCTCAGCAGCTCCTGTACCGAGGTGGCTGGACACAGTGTGCACTTGGCAGCACGATGCCTATCTCAGCCTGCCTTAGAGCAGAACTGGGATCCCTGGGACTCAAAGGTGAGCTAGCCCAGCCCACACCTGCAATGGGGTAGCTGGATCCACTGTCTCTTCCATCCTCAAAATCCCCCTTCTGGTTCTCTTCCCACCAGCTTTGAGCCATTTGCATTCTGGTATTGAGCTGAAAGAGTCTCTGCTCCTGCTCAACCCCTTGTAGTGGTATAGCCAGTACACATCCTCGAACTGAAAATCTACCTGACACACAGACATGGAACAGCAGAAAAGATCTAATTTATAGCCAGTCTTCTTCCTTCAGAAACCAGTAGCATACACATTCCTCACTTCAGCAGACAGAACCCCCTGAGCTTTAATGGAAGTTAGGTATGAAGCAATTGAATGCAAAAGTTAGCACTAATTCTCATTTCCTCCTCCCTCCTCTCCTCACACGCTGATGTCTGCACTGATGCACAGTGAAGGTTAATGTCAATAGCTCTGCAGATGTGTGCAGTATGATTTCTCCACACACTGAACCTTATGGATTACATTTAGCCTACAGAGGCACAGAGAAATTCTTCGAGGAACTTTTCCACCAGATCTTGTTGGCAAGGAGCTGTAGAACAGTTTGTTGCAGCTCTTAATAGACATGATGTAATATCATAATGTATTCAACAATAGGTAAGTGGCAGGTCATGAACAATGATGGAATCAGATTAGATAATGTTGACCACTTTCATGTAACAGAGCCAACACCCTTAGCCCTGTAATTTGCCACGACTCAGTGCTGTTATATCTCTTCTCAAAACATATCAGGTTATTAATAACATAGGATTTTGGGGGCAGGCAGGAGCTGATATACTAAAAGGGTTCTTCCAGCCTCAGGGCCCATTTCCTTGACGTCACCTTGTGCTACACCACTTCCTGAGGCAGAGAGCGTACTCCTTTTTTTCCTGTTTTCTGGAGAACATTGTAAACCAAGAATCCAGGGAAGGGCACTGAGACATGAGAACACGGAGCCACTGTCTCTCCAGTTGTGCTATTTATTCAGGTACATCTGTAGAATAAGAGAGATACAGGTCCAGGGCTCGTGGCACTAGTTACCTCCTGCAGTCCTATGTACTTCAGTGTTCCCTGGTCCTGCAGCTCTCTGTGAGTAGCAAAACAACTGGGAGAAGAAAAGGTTATTTGGTTTTAAGCAAAGGGTTATGTGAAGAGCAGAGAATGCCTTGTATTGCCTGTGCGAGTTTTAATCCTGCCAATTCAACAGGCTGCAGCTTTCACAATGGAAAGCCTTGTGCTGGTGTCAGTGGAGTTTGGATCAGATGCCTTGCTATTGTATTTCATGTAAGGAACAGAATAAAACAGAATCCCAAGTTAACAGCATGAGTAAGCTCTGTTCAACAGATGAGAGGAGATAGATGTGAGTAGGAAGCCTGAGGAGCTCTGATTTTTTCATTAGATTTTTTTCTCCAGTCCTAGTAGAAGGTTCCCTAAGAGGTAGCCTGACACCACTTACTCACTTCTAAGGGCTATGCAGGGCAGACAGCAGCACTTGCAAGTTTCTACTGATCTCAGCTTTCAGCTCCTGACCTCAGCAGGAATTCCACTCTAATACTCAGAAGCTGCCTCATCCCACCTAATAAAATATCCCAAATGGCAATTAAATCGCCAAAGGCTTTGCATTTTCCAAACTAATGCAGTGAAAATAGCATTTTGCACAAGTTCTTCGAGGAAATGGGAGACAGGGAAAAAAATCCAAACATGTAAATAAAATGAATCACAACCACTATGACCTAATGTTTTAGAAAATGCCACAGAAAAACTTGCTGTCTCAGCTTTTGATTCCCAAATCAAAGAGGTTGAGATAAACATTAGCTAAGGATCAAGTCAAACAATATATCAGTGCTTCTTTCTTTATAGGAGTAGCACCAGAAAATTCAGTGACTGACACTGCCACATGCAATCCAGACAATCAAATGCTGGCTTCAAGAAGTTCATTTATCAATCATTATCAGGGTCAAGAATCACTATTTGCTTCTCTGAGCAGCTTTCTAGAACTCTTTTGTGAATATAGACATAGTGGAAGCCTACCCCTAATATGTCTAAATATGATTTACTCTCTAGTCCAATAGAGGATACCACACAGCTCCTATGGCTGGAGCTGCTTAGCCAAGGCCCATAGTCCTACATGGCATCCCGAGTTTTAGCTTCTCCATCCAAACCAGAACACGCTTCCACATTTGTGGAGCTATGTATGTTACCACTTTTAAGAAGCCTGTGAAATATATTAAATGGTTTCAGAGATCAGAGGCCTGATCCAAACCCTCCTGAACTCAGCAAAGGGGATGTCTTTGATTTCTTGTTTTGGATCAGATCTAGCTGCTGGGTTTCTCAGTATCACCGCAGGCAGTATCCATCGCTGCTGTTCGGAGTTGGCTGGGCTTGCTGGAATTACAGCAATACTTTCTAAGGAACTAGGGCTTTTTAAAACCTTCATTTGCTTTGGTTCACAGACTTTGGCAGAATGTTGACTTTCCATATTGTTACTTAACTCCACTGAGGTCCATAGGAAATCTGGGAAGGGGATGCTTCTTTCAGAGATGACTTTCAACACCTTGCAGAGCAGATGGCTGGGGCTCTGTGCATACATCCTCAGGAGCCCCTGTCTCAGCATGGCTGCATGTGATCTGGAAAGGCACGTTACCCTGAAACTCAGGAGTTGTTTATGCAGAAAGTACACTCAGCATGGTGTTGGCCACTCTGGTTTTCAACTGTCCCTCTCCTCCCAAGTTCAATGGTCTAACTTACAGTATGTGGTGTTTTGCAAGTCAGATAACTAAAATAATGTGGAAGTGGAAAATCATGTGTGTGCTTGGGCCATACATTGAAGAATGTTATGGTTACCTCAGTGTATGGGTTGCACAACTCCGTTTCTGGTCTCTTGAAGCTGTACCACAGCTTATTCCTGATCACCTGAGTGAGGTTTTGGACGCAGCAACTGATATTTTAAGACACATGAATATAGGCAGAATGTCCTCTTAAACCTTGTCCCTCCTCCCTCACCCTTAAATCACCATTAGATAAGTTACCCATTCCTCTAAAGATGGGAACATTCCTCCTGAATCAGAGTTGAGTTTCATTTATGTCTGTGCCTGTTCTTTAATGGTGGTCCACATCAACTATTTAATGGGGTAAACTTTACTCATCATTTATGACTCCGTACACAAAGTTTTTCCTCTCCACTCCATCCAAAACCATATGTAGGAGACATATTCAGTGCTTAACTCTTAAGACTCTTCTCAGTATAAGCATACAATAAGAATGAACCTAAGCCTGCTTCAAATCTTCCTGAGACTGGAGCCAGAGAGGTGCAGTACTTGCTGAAGGCTTTACAATGACCCACTGGAAGAATGCTACAAACTGGTTTCTCAGTCCCATCATAATGAATTAATGAAATCAGAAACCCCTTCAGCTGCCTCAGGGAAAGCCAATACATTATTTTTTTGTGCAAAATATCAATTGGTTTAAAAAATACATATATATATGTTGCCTTTAATAAAGAGAGTGAATTTAGGGGGTTTTACATAGGACTTTTTGTCTTCCAGCGCATAGGGGCTGCCTCTGCCTCCCTCCCTGCCCGTGATCTCTGCCCCTGTGGATGCCCTTTGCATGGAAGCTTTTCACTCAGCAGCATGACTGACTGAAGGAGCTACTTATGAGAAGGTTCAGCTCATTTCAAGATGTTTGTCATGAACCTGCTCAGTCAGCCGTGTTTTTCCTGTTTTACTTCTCAAAGGCAAACACTGTGAACAAGGGAGCAGATCTTATCACGGTGATGTTAACAAAAATACATCAAATAAAAATCTGTTATATTACAAATGTCAACACTCATGAAAAAAGATATCTAAACTACAGCACAGTTGCCTTTATTGCCAAAGCAATTCCCAAAGATTGGTCCGAGAAGCAACTTCTCTGTTTTCTCTCATAGGTGCTATGGACCTGTGGAACAAATGGCTCTCTTGTTTGTTATACATTAACACCACAGGGTGCTGTCAACAGAGACAGAAATATGCCTACCTAGAATTTCGCTCTCTGGTTTGATATTTACTTTCAGTGTCCCCTGATCCAGATTGAATAATTGGGAGTTAGATAAAGGATTAGTCACTAAAATCAGGTTCAAAAGTGCTACAGACAGCCTAAGTGGAAGATGTTTATCCTGTATTTTCCCTGGCTTGTTTTGACTCTTGTTTTTCACTGTGTAAAACTGAGCAAAAGCATCACTTTCTCCCGCCACGAAGCCAGAGGGATTCAAAAGTCACACAAATCCGTAGGCGATTAATTAAACCTCAAATCACTGCCACGGCCTGACAGGCTCCGAATCACATGAGCTTGGGCTGGTGGCATTCTTCCTCAGGAACATTCTGCACAGTGCTAAGCTGTATTCACTTCATAATGAAAAGATCTTCAGGGAATGAAGTCTGTGAAAAACACAAAGTGGTGTTTCCCACAGAAAAAGCGAGCCACACCGCTTGGGTGTCTTAGTGTGGGAGCAACTGCAAGGCTGATTAGGCTCAGGAGAGAAAGTACAGATTAAGGAGACTAAAAAGTAACCTAGAAGGTTCTGGAAGGAAGCCAGAAGTACTGTAACAAAGGGAAAGCAATCTGAAAACAATAATGTGACAAAACATCCCACGGAAAGAAGCAAGGATGCAACTCCAGTCCATATGAATGCTAGATAGATGAAGTTATCTCCCAGCTACTGCCAGCACAAACATCATTTACGGAGCTTGACAGCTGCACGGCAATTAGGAGAGGAGCTTGTGTTTACTTGCGTTTCAAGGCAGAAGCAGCCAGTGGGTTCCAGCAACATCATGACGCGTGTTGATAATTATGATATTATGCCATTGATTTGGTCTCGGGGTGTTTTTCAAATCAGGATTTGAGATCGCTTTGTTCTCCTGTGTCAAACTCAGCTTTGAGGTCATTCTTTGCCTTACACACCCTTGGCTGTTTATGAACGTCCTCACAAAACTCAAAGCCCATTTCCCATTGAGGAAGACAAGAAACAGGTTTGTGTCATTGTCTGGCTCAACTGTTCTTCATAGCTATATAATAATTCCAAAGAGAGGAATACTTACTAGCTTGAAGCTTTATTGTTGTAAAAGCCTCATAACAACAATGAAAGGATATGCATGGTACCAAGCACAGGATTGAGGAGAACCTGCTTTTCATATTAGAGGGAAATGAATGAGAATGACATCCATCTATTGGAAAGGAAAGTTAGTAGAAGGTTCAGTGGGCCTATAATGAATGTTAAGGGCCATTTCATCACCAAACCAGGTGGTTCTAGAGGTCTTTGTATGACAGAGTTCCCCTACTGACATCCCAAAGGAGGCCAAGCCTTCTATGCTTTTAGCTCCTGGATAGAGGGGCAGACTTTGACACCTTAATCTGACATTCCCTTAAAGCTGCAGGCAACATATTCTCCTGTCCTGATGTTCTGCATTGCTGCTCCTCGCAGCTGTGGCTGCACTTCAGGAGCTGGGACAGCACTCTGGGATCCTTCAGAATAAAAGGATTGTTATTGCAGAAGCTGGAAAAATGTCAGCAGAAAGGATGAAATACTGCCCCATGCCCTTGCCATACTGAACAGGGAATCTTTTCTTTCACTGTTGGTTTAGGACTTAATCCTGCAAGGTCTTGTCTGTCAGCAAATACAATCAGGTTTAAGAGCATGAATAATTATCCTAGGAAATCACTGGAAACTATTTTGTTAGTGTAAAATTAAGCAAGTGCAAAAGTTCTCCAATAGACTTGGAGCAGAGTACTCAGCACCCTGCAGAAATGAGCCTTTAGTTCTTAGAACCATTTATTGTGTCCAGAACAGCCATTCATTAGGGCTTTGTGCAGAGAGGTTGAATTTCACTCACTTGGAAGATACTCTTTCTAACCCCCCTGAGACACACAGACTTTTTGGTTGATTTGAAAAACAAAATGATTAATGGCATTTTACAAGTTTTTCCACTAAACAGATTTCAGTTGAAGTCTGTCACAAGCTAAAGAATTTGCAGGAATAGTGTCAATCTGATGACATAGTGGCAATAAATCCTATTGTACTGGATTACATTTTTACCCATTAAAATGCTTTGACCTATTGTCATCCAAGTAGAACCACATTCCACTGGCTGTTCAAAAGGTTCTGATTTCACTCGCGATTGTTACCAGGGCAACTGCACCTCCATCCAAAACTCTGCTGCACCAATCAGTCGACTCGATTCAAACAGACTCATGTAGATAAAGTAAAGCACTAATTACTTATTCCCATTGACAAAGTCTAAATCAAATCTTTCTGAGACCTGAAACGCACAGAAGTTGTTTGAGGGTTTCTTGTTTTTCTTGCAGGAGGCACCAATTGCTTCCTTTCTTTCAGGAATAGAAACCTGTGCTCACAAAATGCCATGAGAAGATTAATATTCTTAGTCCATCCAAAGCAAGAGTGCGTTAGAAATCTCACCACAGGCCACTCCTGGAAAGAGTTCTCACTCAGTTGTGGAAAACTACAAGGATTTTCATTAACAGTCAAACAGCTGGTTAAGGCTTATGAGTGGAAATAGAAATAGTTGGATTTTCCCATTGAGATTTCTGGTGGAAAGTGGGCTGCATTTTATGGCAACAACTTTTATATGTATTAAGTGAATATCATCACAGTTGTTCAGATTTGTCTGAATTTGAGCTATCTTTGAGTGGGAGAATGCCAGTTAGGAATGTGCATGTTCTCCCATAGCTGCTATGGATCAGCATTTCTTGGAGAGCACAATGGGCCATGAAGGCCACATCAGGGATCTGGTCAGTAAAGTCAGCTCAAGTCTGGTCACGGCCAAGAAACACAAAGGAAATGCCTTAATGCTGATGTACACAAAATCAGGTGCCAATTTAAAACCAGTTTGAGAGAGAGAACCTGGAGAGCCATTGTCTTCAAAGTTGCCTCAGGAATGGATGCGCCTTTCATTCTCAGACATGGAAAACTTCCAGCTAGTTTTAGTCTTTTATTCAGATGAGTCTTCATTTCACATCACCAGGTGAATCCCTGTCTTGCTTTCCCCTCAGAGTGCAGGAAAACTTGCCTGAAAAATGGGTTGTGCACTGAAACTGCCTCTATTCAGTTTGTTTCCCAGACTTTTGGTCAATTCTTAGATCTGTTCAGGCTATTATTGACCTCTACCATGTTGACAGCAAAGAGAAACCAAAAATTCAATGCTTCCTCAGCTGAAACTTTCCACAGGAAATTAAGGGCTGAAACACTCTCCACTTTTCCAATTCTCCAACCCAGCTTGTCACCACAAATAATATTTGAGTAGTTGAAGCATATTCTCTCCTGTCCACACTCTCAAAACACAAATTGAACTGCTTTAAGAAGAGGAACTAGTGCTACTATCATGACTGAAAACTACCAGAAGTGCTTAGTTGCTTGTGAAAAGAAGCACAGCGGCTTCTTGGAACACAGCACCACTTCCTGCCAGCCAGGAGGGACAGCTAGTCCGCTCATACAATAAAAGACAAAGAATCAAATCAAAGTTCTTCTCCTAATTTAGAAAAAAAACAGAACTCTGAGGTGGTGCTTGTTTGGCTTGCTTGCATTCAGCATATGGCATTGTCATTGCACAATGGGTTACTGGAAACCTATTCTGTTCTGTTACCAAACATTCTCACCAAAAGCTGATGGTCAGATTATTGGGCAAGAAGGGAACTAATATAAGAAAGTAGGGCAAGGCAGCAGCTAATCTAGAGGATCCTAGTCACTTTGAGAACGCTGAGTGAGGTGAATTAGCAGCGTCCTGTTGAAAGCCAGAAACTTTCTTAGTATGAAGTGTTCTCCAACCAACCTTTGCTAGATCTATTCAGAACCTCTTCCAGCAGAAGGGTTTCTCACTTTTCAACCTTTCTGTCTGGTAACACTTCCTTTGCAGGAGTTTGTTTTGTTAGAAACAGTTTCCTGAACATCAGTCCCTGTCCTTTTTGCCTCAAGAATGACAGATACAGAAACCTTGGTAAGAACTGGACTTGTATTTCTGCTATTTCTTCCCTTCTGTTGAAGTGCTGGGCTGTTACAGCTACACTAATGAAGCCCATCTAAAATATGGATTGCCTGGACTTTGCCTGAATTTAGTGAGTTTGCAGCTGGTTAACTCTGATCGATCCACTGACATTTGCTAGGCAGTGCTAAACCATTTATCAACATGTACTACAATCCTGTGTTTGACAGTACATACATCAATTGTCTGATCTCCAGGGAGCTTGGCTGACTTAGAGGTACCAATCTTGTTACATCTGTACATTCATACCGTTTCAAAAGCAGTAATGAAGCAAGTGCATCAGAATGCTTGTGCTTATTTCAAAAATGCCCATCAGCATTGCAGAATGTGTCACATAGATGTCCCAAGCCTTCTTTGCATTGCTTTAAATCATGTAAACAAAAGGAAACAGAAGAGAAGAGAAGAGGAAGAAGAGAATATGGAGAGCTGTTAGGCCAGTTGGCAAAGTCTTTGCAGCTCATGAAAGCTAAAGAGTTTTCCTCCTTTCTTTCATTCAGTGACTAATTTCTGTTACTGTAACTAGCAGTAAGAATGTTTATACCCACTGAAACTGAAGTATTCACTTCCTCTTCTCCATCTCCTAGGGTCACTTGTGAAAGCACTTCCCTCACCATTTTGGCTCAGGAGGAAAGCTTATAATATTACTACAAAATGCACTGTCTATAAAAGAATTTCTCTTGTCTACTAAAAGCTATAAGCTATAGTCTCACTGTGTATCACCATCCCCACGGGGAATGAGTCAGGTGTAATAAGAAACCTCGCTCCAAGTTCCCAGGAGACCACGCTACCAGGAGAAAGGCAAGTGATGTAATGCAAGGACACTACAAATGCTTTTATAGGAAGGGTCATATGGACAGACCACCTCACAGACCACCCCTCTCCCATCTGAATCACATCTGTCTTCTTCACAACATTGTCGTGGCCACCGCCAGGGGAGGAGAGCTTCAATCTGAAACTATGGCACAGGCATAAGTATTTGAGGAAGTCTGTCCTTGCCTTTGGCAGGGGGTTGGAACCAGACAATGTTTAAGATCTCTTCCAACCCAAACCAGTCTGTGATTCTAAGCTGACCAACAAGGAAGATGCAGAAGCCATTACTATGTAACCAAACCCCTGGCAAGGGCATTGCAACCCACAACATGACAATTGTATTGCCATCTTCCAACGTGTTCTGTCTGTTGGGTTAGTATTACTAGAAGGTTGTTTTCAGCAGGCAGAAGTAAAAACCCTCAATATACAGCAGGGAAAGGAAATATTATCCACCACTTTGCCTTCTATATGACCTTCCCAGAGCTTCAACTTACCTACAAAGGTATTACAGAGTTTTAAGTACAGTTTAAAATGCCTGTTCAGGATTTAGAAATACAGAAAGAGGGGCAACTCTAAGGCGTATGAACTTAATTCTTCCTTTCTTACCTTTGCTGGTGGATTTTCATGGCATACTAGGGGTCAGAATCTACCCACAGACTCCTTACACATAAATGCTTCTGCACAAGCACACATTCTCACAGGTCCCCATGAACAGACACTCAGCTCTAACAAAGTCCATTCTTGTATTTCAGGCCTTTGTTACTAGGCCCACTCTGCCACAATTGTTCCAACAAAGTGGTTGCCCAGACCAGACTCATAATGCAAGCTCTGGGGCAGAGTGGTTCTTCTGACTCACACTCATTTCAGCCAACATTTCTCACAGTCTGTAACCTTCAATTTCCTCTGGCATGAGCTGAAAGTGCCTCTGCTGATCTGCCCTCCTGACTCAAGAATTCATGCGGGCAGTTTTGCTGCACCTTAGCTTTGTTCCTCCTCTGGTAATGACAAGTTGAATAAACCCCACCAAAAATGGACAGACGGGAATGAAGGGAAGGAGGAACTGCCAAACTGGATCAGATCTGCAGTCTGTCTGTCTCTTATCCTGTCTCCACCAGTGGCTAATACCAAATGCTCCAGGAGAAGGTGTCAGAGCTTTGCAATAGGCAGCTCTGCAAGAATTCCCCTCCTCTAACAAGTTCTTATCCTGATCTTCAGTAATTAGAGGCTGGCTTCAGCTCTGAAAATACACAGCTTAATATCCTCCCCAAACATGTATTCCTAGCAGCTCTGCTTCTTTTTAATATTCAGATGAGCACCAAATCTCCTTCTGAATTTCAGAGAGAAAATCTGTGTTTCCAAACAAGTAACAAGCTGCCAGTTTACATGCAAAACACACTTCCAGTTGAACAAGATAAAGAGTTTATTCCCATACAGGTTGTTCAGTTAGTGTAAGACTCTCTAAGGTAACAGAACTTCTGTTTACATGTACACACTCAGAGGCAAGCACAGATAAGGAAATGAGAAATGGGCTTTACCTTAATGTCTGCTGAGATCTGAAAGAATCTCTGCTTCACTCCCTCCTTTCCTTTTCTCTGTCTCTCTGCCTCTCTCCTGCATGGCTGGACTGACAGGTTGGCAGAGCTGAGAACGACAGGTTGGGTTTGTTTTTTTAGGCACAACTCCTCCCCCTCTCAAAGAGAGAAAAAAATGTAAGACTGTTTGAGAAAAGTTCACAGAAAATCCCATCCTTTCAGCGCATTAGAACTGAAGAGAAATATGCTGTGTTTGGGAGCCCAGCAGTTTTACCAGTGCTGCTCAAAAGGGCTCAAGGTCTACTTTGCAGTAAATAGGAAGCAAGAGGAGGATTCACACCAGGAACTAATTGGACCCCCAACCTTTCTCTGACAACTGATCTAACAGTTAGCTAAAGCGCCTTTAAGGCAGCCTTGACAAGAGGCTTTTGTAAAAGTAGAAAGGACTTTTCGCACACAGCATAAATAGCTTTGGGCCTTGGGTCTCATCCTTGCATCCCACAACCTCTATGTATAATAAAAGTCACCAGCAGATGTTCGAAGTCCTCATTTTCCCCCCAGAACCCTCTGCTGCTGCTAACCTGCCTGCATTCACAGCAGAGAGCAGTGTGTTTTAAACTCTTGTTCTACTCCATCCTCTGACTTGGTTGCATAGAGACCAGCTCGCCTGCTGTCTCTGCCACTGAAATGTGATAGTAATCCCAGAGAGCTGGGAGGGATCTTTACCTGGCCACGCTGGCCACAAAAATGAGGTCAATGTAAAAGGAGGTGTATGCAGTACAGAGCAATCCCATCAATTGTGTGCCTCCACTGGCCTTCCCAGGTTTTTCTGCCTCACAGAGACAAAACACATTCCTGGAAACTCCTGCTACTACAAGGTTTTTAACTCAGTCCATTAGAGTATCACACACAAGGTGCAGACATCTTACCCTGAGCCTATCAATAAGATCTTCAGATGAGGGCTGTGTCCCACGAACTCTGCCTGCTCCTACTCCTGCACACCACTGCTGCTTGCGCCCGTGCCCATCTGGCCACAACACTTTGCTTCTGGGACGGAGGGGCAGAAATACTTGCCAATAGATGCCAAGAAAGAGGAGTAGAGAGGTTGGTGGCTGGTGATGGAATAGCTTCTATGCTCCCACTTGCCTGCAATCTATCAAAAGAATTGAGAAGCAAGTCTCTTTTGTGCTCTAATACTTTTTCCTAAGATGGCATGTGGGAACAAATCTGCAGTTTCTATGGCCTGTAACTGTCTCTCCCTTACCCTGCTGTTTCAAGCATACAGACTAATGACAGTCATCTGCATAAATTTGCATCACAGACTCCTTAAGTAGAATCCATATCTCCTCTGGGTCAGATTCACAGCTGGTTTGTTACAATAAAGTCAAAAAGACTCCTTTACCTGTGTCCCTATGGCTGCATTGCAGTGCTCAGGATGCTGATCAGCACCAGCTCCACAAGGCTGTAAGCGTACCCAAACTTTTGGAATAAACCAGCCAGTTTAATTTGACATTATGGTGAACTAGATTAGAGGTGAATTCAATGGGTATAACACAAAGTCTGTATTGTATCATATACAATCATGTCCAGTTCACTTCTTGCAATCTCAGCTTCTTCTCTCACACCAGGGGAGGGCCATGTCCGTCTATCCCAGGGCAGACTTTCTTTCCTCCCCAGTCTCCCACAGAATGTATTTTCTTTCTGTCTCTTTTATCAGGCAACTGTTCTCAATCGTGTTCAGCTCCTACTTAAGATTTCCAGAGAGATAACACAAATGCTCAGAAATCTTTCCTGCCAGTGGAACAAGTTAACTAAATCCAGACAAAACTGGCCAAGGCCAGCACTGAGGTTCAGTGCTAATGAATCATGGCTGCATGCACCAGTGCCTGCTGAGTGCCTCTATGAAGTGAGAAACTGTTCTTAAGGTTACAGCATGGTAATGGTCTTTATGTTTCTGCCCTGATTTCTAATACAGATGGGATGGGGATAAGACTGTATTAGCATTAAGTACGTGCCAGTCCTGGCATTACAGTATCAAAGGTAGATTTACTAGCAGAGATATCCCGCTGTAGCTTGCTTTGGCACTGATGTATAACAGACTTCTCAGTGTGCACCCCCCCCCAGCACTGTGAGGCTGAAGATCCAGATCCTTCTGAAGAATTGCAACTTGCAGAATCCTTATGGAGGGAGGATAGATCCAAAGAGGTTAATCGTCTCCTCTGACCCCTGTTTCCAGCCCCAGCCCCAAAGAGGTAGGAACTGAAAACATGCCCAGCACAACACTCTTACTTCACCTCTGGCATATTGGCCCCATTGGGGCTGGTCATCCCATGGGCTCTTGGAAGGGGAGGGAAGCTGAGCAGCAGCACTGCAGCAATGGGGAAGGTACCAACCTCCAGCTATAGCTTCCCGCTCAACCCCAAGCCAACCCTGTGACGCCAGCCTGGAGTATGACATGCCTTTGTGTGGCTGTGTCTACCCCAGCAGGTAAGGTCCACACAAGCCCACAGTTCTTAGCAAACAGAGTTGTTGTTAAGAGCTTAAAATCAGTCAATAAATGCACTTCAGTTAAGCACTGCAGTGAGGTCAGGTTTCTTGTTTTTCCTGTTTCACTAGCAAGTTTCAAGACAGACTAATAATGAACCCTCAGAGCACAGCTTATTACAGCATCAGAAAGGTTGCAAAATTGCAGACAACTTGGGTTTATTACCCTCGACTACTTACACTCCCTTTGAAAAATAGAAGGAAAGAACACTTTTTCTAATGTAACACTTAATCCAAAACGTCTTGATGCCAATGAGAAGATCCCCATGGTTTTTCATCAACTAAAGATCAATGTGACTAATATAAATCTGGGATTTTCATATATTGCTACTGGTTGTAGACTTGTGTGTCCCATTGATTTGCAATTGGATTCTCTAAGCCTTGCTCCCCATTCCTCCTTTTAGAACATCTGCCTGGATGGATGCACACAGACAGCCCTTTGTCTTTGCAAGCTTCTTGGGCAGGCATAAGCTGAGCAGACACCAATCGCCCTGCAGCCACCTCTGTATTGCAAAGGGAGTAAAAACCCCACAAATTTAATTCTCAGCTTTTAGCCTTTGGGATTGTGGATCATTCAAGCAACCCTGCAGTGGTCACTGATCCACATCCATCGCCTCAAACCCAGCAACAACATAATCTAGGCTGCCTTTTTGAACTGGCTGAGCCCCTTGCTCTAAATTTCCACCCATTCAAGGCTCAAACTCTCTTTTTACTACCTATAAACTGCAGGTGCTTAAAGCTTGATAGGGAGGTGAGAAGCCTCCTGCAGAGGGGAGCAGCAAATGGGATAGGGTGTATTATCTCCAGTGCCTACAGACTGGTGGTCCCCTGAAAACCAGCAAAGAAGTTCCTGTTATCAGAGGGCACAGATGTGAGTGTCACAGATCCTCTGGCACACCTGAGAGGTCATTGGGAGCTACAGAAGAGCTCCAGCCCTTTTACAAGGGCTGCACAGGGAGAATATTCCAGTCTGGGGACTGAATAATTCACCAAGAAATCAGCTGGCCAGTGTGGAAATAATTTTAAATGAACTGAGCCCTTAGGTATTACATTAACTGGATCTCCAGGGAAGGATGTGGATTACTGCAGCTGAATAGAGCCCTTATTTATCAGATGGAAAAGGTTAATGTCATTTCCTTTCCTCCATGGTTTTTCTTACCACATCACCATTTATGGATAGCATGAGGTGCAGACAGTGTAAGAACATGTGCTTGATTGTTTAAATGACCAGAGCTGTTACTTTGGGGGGGGGGGGGGGGGGGGGAGGTAAGAAATTAAGATTTCTCCTGGTTTCCTGGGGGAATTACAGGGCTAGGAAACATAAAACACTGAAGAAAGGAAATGGGCTTGTGGAGCACCTGGTCTTTGATTTGACATCCAAGAGTATCTAACTGAATGAGGGAATTTTTGCATTCTCATCTACTGTGTGTGCATAATAAGAACCAGGATCAAACTAATCTAATATCCTTATTTCATACTTTATAAAGAAAGAGTGCATTAAGAAAGGTCATTTTTTTTTACTCCTTAATGAAGTTTAAATACAGTTAAATTAAGTTCTACTAATAAAAGGTCTATGTTTTTTTTCCAATTTGTTTCTGGAGTCTTAATAGCTGTTGACCTGAAATAAATATCAGAGCGGTTCAGCTATCTATTATGTGCTTAACTAATGATGTCAACAGACAATTCCAATAGGAGCTAAGGAGACAATTTCCATGGCAATAAGAGTGAGAGCAGTGAAAGCTTAGAGCAAGAAAAGAAAACTTTTTGTGCTAGAAGACTCAAGAGACCTCAGTTTGTTTCCCTGTCTCTAGCACAGTTATGTCCTCAGGCAAGCCACCTGGGGATATCCTCCCAGTGTGGTAACAAAGATGGACCTAAACCACTCTGCCTGTTGTCAGAGAAGGATGATCACTTCTGACCATTTGGCAATTCAAGGATGTCAGGATCCAGCTCCCCATATGAGTCAATGAAGAAAGATGAGTATGGCATCTGTGCTGGACTTCTGAGTACAGCTCTTCCTCCTCCCAATGTCTATTGGTAATAGATAGGTGATGTGCATAGGTAATAGATAGTTTGAGTTCATCACCACCCTCTTGTTTCCAGAGCCAGCAGCAGAATTTAACTCCATGCTAGGCCCCATAAGAAGACATCTGAATACAGCTTTTGGTCTCTGACTACACAGAACTACAAGAAGTGGAATTGCCTCCTAGCTTCAAGGTCCAGCTGCTTCCCCCGCGCCCCCCCAACCCAACTCTGTATTAGAGCACAACTCAGGCATTAACCTTTCCATGGAAAGAAATCCAGGCTGAAGAGATGATGAGGGTCAGGACCTCTGTGTATACACTGGATGATCCTGGGACCTTTCTGGCCCCAGCTTTCCATCTGGTTGAAGGTCATAGTACTGTGAGTCAGTAGCATTACCTTACCTTGCAAAGGTGTTTTGAGGACAAAGAATTAATATCTGGGGGCAGTGCAGCGGGGATAGCTAATTCCAGCTCTGAATGAAATGAGGAAAAAGGTGCCCATTGACTTATATGGGATTTAGAATGAGCTCTTATTCATTTTACATTAGGCACCGAACAGCCATTTGAGGATAGCAGTGAATAACTATTAAAACTTGTGCACTTAATCAAGCAGCATCTAAGTTATAATGGAGTAAATTGATGTGTGTAGCTAAGGCAACCACAATGCGACTACTGAGCTGGCTTCATGAAGTGAGTATTTGCAGAGTATGAGAAGAAGCACATGTAAAAGCTGCCCGCATCTGGTCTGATGTGTTTTTCTTGCCCATAAAGGAACAGCTTTCCTGGACAACCAAGCACCAAGATATTACAGCAAACAGTCTTTCATGTAAAGCCAACCTTGACTTTGTTATAATTGCTATGTAAATATAATCCCACTCATCAATTAAATGCTACTCTCCTGGGCTGGAACATTATACATGTTCATTGAGATGGAATCCCTGTCAATTCAGTTTGCTAACTCAGTATTCATGTGCATTAGCCTTGGAAAAGAGAATGTGATTGCTTGAATAAATTCAGCCACTACCTCCTGCATCCCTGGATCAGGTGACACGCATCAGTCTGACTGTAATGTGGGTTTAGAAATATGTTGCCATGGAAATCCTAAATATTCAGCTCTTGGCAGGGGAATTCAAATGGGATACTTGATAAATAGAAATAGCCCAGCCCTTGCCAACCGCTGAGCTAACCCCTTGCTCTTAAGATGCTACCGAGAGTCAGGAGGTCATTGTTTTCCCAAAGTACTTGAAGAAGAAATCTTAATTTTCACTAACATTTGCACTCCCACTTAGTGAGCCAGGAAATCTCTCCCAGAACTTCCCATTGCATAAGCACAGTCTCTCTAGTGGGGTTATATTATTTTTGAGCTGCCTGGATCCAGCCAGTTCCACAGGCCAGAGGGTAACTGTTAATGGTCTCTGCCCGCTTAGGTATTGCTGCTCAGCAGTAGCCCTTGCACTCAAGATGACCTGTGCTTGCTGTCCCTGTGCACCACCCACATGGGGCCAGCCTGTGTTTGACCCCTTGTTTTATGGTTATTGTTTGTGTGACTGAACAGTCTTAATAATTCAGCACGGTTCTATAGCTTTGCTGTTTCCTAAAGCACAGTTGCAAACTTTACAACCCAAAATACAACTCATAAATAGATTTCCCTCTCGGGCAGAATCCAGCAGCTGTTTAACAACATACAACATCCCCCTGCAGCACTTTAGCACAAGGAGTAATGTGTGTCATACCTAATTAAGCTTTGGCAATTCAGGCTGGAGACCAATTCTTTGCTCCGTGTTGGTGAAACAGCACAACTGACCATTACTGGGGGTGTTAAGTACTACTGTAATACTTAAAATCTCAGCAGTTGTTACTGGGGAGGAGAAACTAAGTTCCATGGAGCATAGCAGACATTGTCCATAGACATTGAGGTGCTAGAGCATGTCCAGAGCTTCATTCAAGCTAATGAAGGGTTTGGAGCACAAGTCCTGTGAGAAGCAGCAGAGGTAACTGGAGTTGTTTAGCCTGGAGAAAAGAAGCGTTTACAGCTGTCAGAGCACCTTATCGATCTCTACAGATACCCAAAAGGAGGATGGAGTGAGGTGGGGAGGTGGGGGTCAGTGTCTTCCCAAATAGCAAGTGACAGGATGAGAGGAAACAGCCTCAAGTTACGCCAGGGCACGTTTAGGTTGGATATTAGGAAAAACGTCTTCACTGAAAGGGTTGTCAAGCAGTGGAACAAGCTGCCTGCGGGAGTGGTGGAATCACCATCCGTAGAGGTGTCCAAGAGATGCGTAGATGTGGGATGCAGAGATGTCGCTTAGTGGCGGGCTTGGCAGAGCCTTTTCCCACCTGAATGATCGAGTGATCCCACAGCAGAGCAAGCTCTGGGGCGGGCCCACTGTTCCGAGCACCTTTGCTTCCAGGCAGTGCTGCAGCAGCCCTGGGACACCGCTTCCCTTCGGGACAAACGACTCCGCCACATGGGGAGGGGCTCCGCGGGGCAGGGCCGGGGCGGGGCGGGGCGGCGCTATCCGTTCAGCACCACGGCCGGCGGCGGGCGGGTCCCGGGCGCGGCGCGGCGGCACTGCGCGAACCCAGGCTGGGAGCCGGGGCTCCGCTCACCCCCCCGCAAGGGTAACGTGAGGGCGCTGCAGCCCTCGGCTGATCCCGCTGGGACCTCAACCCTCCCAGCGGAGAGCAACTCGCGGGCCAGGGTCTGCCGTGCCCTGCCTGCTCCGACCCGGCCCGGCTGTCTCATCCTGCAGCAGAAAGAGAAGAGGCAAATCCCTGTCTCTCACTTCAGGTTCCGCATGGTTTCGTACTGGAAAACAAATTAACCTGAGAGGGTTTTCTGAATTTGAGCCAAGAACAAAAGGCAAAGTGCCCGAGTATTGAAAATGTGCCTGCACCCCAAACCAGCAAACCCTTTTCTGAATGTCTCACTTGAACCATTCATCAGCACTAAAAGGACATAGAGAAAAGGGTCTTTTTCCTCTGAGTTAACAGAAAATATTATCTAAGACCTATTTTCAGTAAAATATTCATTGTGCATTCTCCTCAAAACAATATTTCTGCACATAGAATTACACCAGAAAACTGAGCACCCGTGCAAGCTGTCGATCCCATTGGCAATTCAGATAGGACTCTCCTTTGGGTTAATTAAGGTTAGAGCTCCATTTGTCTCAGACATACATCTCCATCGACATCAGCCATTTCATTTTTGGCTGAGACAGTTTCATACTGTTGCAAAATGATCTGCCCAACACCTAAATAAACCCAGCTCCCATTGCACTGGTTCAGCACTTCAGGTTGGTTCTGGAGGAGGAAGCAGCTGCCTTTGGAACTGAGCAGATACCTGGGGATCTAACAGCCTCCCACTACACTACAAATACTTGTTACACTTATTTTCAGGCCAGAGTTTTTCCACCAAAGACAGAGATTTTTCAGTTTCTGTTCAAAAGCAGGACCCCCCCGGATCCCAGTTTTCTCTGACATATATTTAAAATATACTCACAGCAAGCCAGAAGAAACACTGAAAAGAAATGCTGCTGCTACTGAGAGAGGGAACTTCTAACACTGAAGGAAAAGTTTACCTAAAGGACTGGATTTCTCTTCCTCCTATAGAGTCCAACACTGACATTTGGTAACTTTCATGCCTTTGTGCAGAACAAAGCAAAGAATCGTGCAGAGCAGATTAAGAATGAAGAAGGGCTGAGAAACCTGAGTAGGAAAATATCCCTGTCACACAAACCACTCTCATGTCATGCACACATAAAGGATAAACTTTCCAGATACAACCACCTGATCTTCCTGCACAAAGCATTGTCCAGACTGCAGAATCTACCTGTCCTTCCCTAGCATCTAATACTTGTCCTGCCTTCCACCACCCCAGAGTTTTCTCCTGCGCTCCAACCTTTGACTCAAATGAGGAATGCTGCTATACTTCTTAAAAGACTCTTTTGCAGAGCTCAGAGATGCTGTGCAGTCCCAGCAGCACAGCAGGAACTGAATTGCCAGCAGAGGGGGAGAGTTAGAGAGACACTGTGATTTGATCTAACATCCACTGAACTCACTGGAAGGATTCTCACTGACCATGTCAATAAAAAGAAGGAAAAACCTCCCACTGAAGATGTTTGTATAGTATTTTCTCCAGTTCACGTTTTGTAGGTGCTATCCAGAACACCAGTTTTCCTTGCTCTTTAAAGAGTGTTCATCGCTGTTTCTGTGCAATAAGAAAAAGCTCTGTGAAATGCCAGGCCCCATATGGCCTTAGAAATAATGATTAAGATGAAAAAACCACCCTCCTTGACCAGAATGAAAAGGCTCTAAGCAGCTTTAAGCAGAGAATGCCGTATGCCAACCCCTCATGCCCCTAATAAACCTGCAGTCGATCGTGCGCTCTAAGTCCTTAAGCACATTGTAGAAATGGGGCAAATCCTCTTTTGGAATTTACTGGCTTAAAAAAAAAAAAGAAAAGCAACATAATTCCATTTATTTTAACATCATTAGATTTTGAAAAAGAAACCCTGATTATATCATGGGATAATGTTACTGTTATTTCTATGCTTACCGCTGCATTTTAACACTTGACACTGCACACTGCTGCAGCCAGTGAGGCTTTTTACTGCGGAGTTACACAGGAGATGGGAAGCACATTCAGAGCTGGAGTGAGGCACAAAAAGCAGTCACTGCTTTGTACTTTTTTACCCCCCAAAAGTCTAATCTATTTTTTGTTTGAACAATGCCACTGAGCATGGATGGGGCAGTGGTGCTGGAAAATGGTGGTTTTCTGCTTTCTGTTTGTATGCCTCTGAAGCAGTATAAGGTGGTACCTCCCTTACCCTAGCCTATCATCCTATCCTACCCTATCCTATCCTATCCTTCAGTATCACTAGAATGCTTTGGAAGTGGCTTCTAGCATTGCACTAAAAAAAATCCCCAACAAAACAACCAAGCAAACCCCCCAAACTAACACCCAACCAACCAATGACCCAAACTCCTACGAGGCTCAAGTCCTTTCGGGCTGAGATTCTTGCTGCGCTATCACAGCAGCAGAATCAAAAGTGAACTCAGGCACAAGAAGCTTGCCTGCTTTTAACAGAGGCAATATAGAATTTAGCCACTTCTCATTTCCCACCTTCTCATCTGGAAAAGCAGGTAAGTTCCTTATCCACTTTTTCATTAACCACTTCAGCTGAGCAGCTCTATTGGCCTAAGCAATTAGCCAAGAGAAAGCGATAAAGAGCTCCCCTGTTTCCTTTCTGATGTGTTTGCTTTCACCAACAGCCATAGTGTCCTTTAGCCCTATGAGAATTCCAGTTCTCACTGGCCCATTGGCTCCTTGGCTCTTTGTCAAGCCCTTCATCTTCAAAGCACTCTACCCCCTTTTGATGCCAGCGTCTGTATTTGCATTTCATAGCACCCAGAACAAGCCAGGCAAATACGTTTAAAGTCCAACATATGCTTTGTAGAATTGCCAGATTGGGAAAAAAATGCTCAGGAAACAGAAATCCAGGGACCCTTAACAAACATTAAACTCACAAAAGAGAAGGCAAATTCATCCTCTGCTGACCTAGGTCACCTACGAGCAGACACAGTGTTCTTTATCAACTTGCCAATTCTCCCATTCTCCTAGAGAACAGGTTTGTGTTTTCTTTGCTCTGTTATCTCTTCATCTTTGAGCAAATTGCTAAAATCTGAATTTGGCCATTATAGAAACAGGCTCACAACCAACTTCCCACTTACTTCATAGCCAAGGTGTCAGTCTCCTGAAATTCATGCCACTCCTCTTTTACCTTTTCCATCTTATGATTCAGATTCCCGTAGTCACTTGGGCCTGTGTTCTGACATTCTTCCAATACATACCACCAATACCCTCATTCATTTCAGTAATCTCCAGTGGGAGTGAAATGACAAATGTAGCTGTTAGTGATAGACGGTTTGGAAATACCCAGTAGCCACATCATCATCATCCCTCGCTTAGGGTGCCAATGAGCTTTAGAGCTAAATAAACAGCTGGATTATATCAAAACACGGAATAGCAGAGTCATTTTTCCTAATCTAATCAGCTTACAAGAATCAGAGATGTGTGAACTGCTCCAAAATACCTATTTATAGTTCCTTTTCAGGAACTATGAAGATGGTGCGTTTTCACAGCGCTTAGTGATCATGCCACGTTCATATTTCATAATGTGTCTGCAAGCCTTTGCTCACAGATTCCTAAGTATTTGCAGGGCAAATAGTCCGACTGCCAATACAGCTCTAGGATAATGTAAAGGAACTGTTTTACTCTGAAGGCAGCACATACCATATTGCAAATGCTGATGTAATATAAATCAAAACACAAATAGTGTAGCTGCAGTGCCTGTAGAAATCTTCTTGCCAATGGCAGTCAATATTGGACATGCTCATCCTCAGAGGGCAGCACAGCCATGGAAGTACAGAGAGGAGATGGCACTGAGGTCTTCCCAAAGAACATGCTGGAGCTGAGTCATTGTCTGCTTAGATGGACATCACACCTGACTTATAAGATCTATTTATGGAGTAAAATGCTATTGTGAGCAGCTGGAAACAGGGAAAATTTGGTTCTTCTTTTACTTGCTCGTAAATCTCATTTCTATTAAAATATTATTGTTTCGAAACCCAAGTAATATATATAATATTTATATAATATGCACCACAACGAACAGCTGCTTTTTGAATGTCTGTAAGTACTTGTTTTATCTTCCATTCTAGATCTTCACCCAAATTGCCTTTGATGCATTGCTTTAGCTAAAGTTTAATTATATTGTTTTCCATGTAAATTTATGTCACAGCAAATACAAAAAAGATTTGAGTAAGTGAATCCTTCTCCCTGCAAGTCAATTTTGAGCCATCACAAAGCACACACAGATATTTAACGTTATGTTAAAACAAGTATTCACACTGTATTGGCATAGTAACGGGAACAGTGGTCAGACAAGTGTCCTCGTTATTTTGTACTGTGCTGAGAGGTGCCTGCCTCAGCACAAAGCTTTCTTCTAAAACTCACAGCTTACCTAAGAGCAGAAAAAAACAATCAAGGGTGAAGGCTGAATGCAAAACAAACGGCACAGCTGGTTTGTGTGAGCTTCGTGAAAGGACTGATGTAAATTCAGATCTTCATAGTGCAGTCACGCCTCTCCACAGGGAGAAGAAGAGGCAGACCTTTACAGACTTGAGCAGGACAGAAAACAATCAGAAGGAAAACAATAGTTACAAAGTTAAAGCTATTGGTGTTAGGGAAAAAGGAGTGGAAACCAGTGTATGTGTGTGTGTTTGTGCGTGTGCATCGGTATGTGAATGAAGAAATTCACCGTGCACACTCTTACACTAAGTACAGAGATACTTTTTCAGTTTGCATCAAATTAGGATGAAATCAGCTGGATGTATCTAGTGATTTAGTTTTAAGAAGACACAATTAAACAATGCTTGCTATTGACAGGTTGTTCTGCCCTAACAGAAATGCAGAGCGCAGAAACGTGCAACTGCTTTCCCATGTATAGGTATTAAAACAATACAAAAGGTACTTTACCTTTGCTCATGCCTCCATGAGGAAGTTATTTCAAGGGTCCTTTGTTTCTTGTGTGCCAGCAGCTGTGCAACTGTAAAGAAAAACAGGAGTTGGGTTAATAATAAAGAAAGGTACAAGCTGTCGACTCCAAAGACTCAAGTTAAACATTTACTACAGTTTGTTCTTGTGAGCAAACTCAGAGGGTCTGCTTTGCTCACTGCTGGCATCTTGAGAAACGGGTGACAGCCAATGTGCTGCTCACACACGCACCTCCCTGTCCGCAGCTCAGATACCCGCAGCAGAAAGCTGAACTCACCTGTGCACATGTAGGCTGGGATTTAAAAAACAAGCAGCAGGAAATTCTCCCGTGTAAGAAAAGCCCTTCACAATGGCACTTCAAATATTTACACATGGGATTAGAATCGGAATTGCCCACAGTTTTAGAATAAACAGGTTCAAGTTTATACTTATATTCTATTTTATTTACTCAGAGGGTTATTTTTTCCCCTACAGAAGGTCTTTTGTTTCTGCATTAGAATGAGGCTAAGGTAAAGACTTCAAGCCTACACAGAAGTGCAGCCTCCTTTTCTATCAAGCCACAGAGCAGGCAGCATTACGTGTCAGCTCCTGCTGGGCAGATACCTGGGAAAGGTGAGGGTGGAGTGCAGCCTCTGGCCCTGCTCAGAAGCTCAGGACCTTCCAGAAAGTGTACTAGCTACTGCCTGTCACTTTTCTCAACAGTATGTTCAGGCTGTTCATTTAGGCACTTGAAGATTAATCAAGCACTTAAAGATGAAGTTGGGCCATCTGAATATGCTTTTGTACCATGGAAGGTCATCTCTGCACAGAGACCCGACACATTTCTGAACCTCATCTATGAAATGAACCCGTGACAGAAAACCAAACCAAAAGCAAACCACTGGGACTACACAGAGGAATGAGTTGGTGAGAGGTGGCGTGAGGTTTCTCCAGCTCACACACCCAGCCATCAACAGGAGTCAGTTATGCAAACTCACGTTAATCTTGGGGTTGCTGCATCAATCATTATCTTGTGTGTGGAGACAAGGTGGCAGCCTCGTTTCTTTTAATGACAGCTCTGTTCTCCAGAAGTGAACTCCAGTGGCTGAGGTACCAGGCTATGACTCAGGAGAGATAATTCCCAGCTCAGCTGCTAAGCAGCTATAAACTTAGGGCAAAATGCCCTTTGTCTGTCTGGACTATTTAGACTACGGGCCCTTTGAGGTAAGACCAGCCTCTGACTGGATATTTGCACAGCACCTAATACAATGGAAATCCAGCCTCAGTTTAGTAGTTCTGTAATACAAATTAATAACAATAACTAGACTTGACTGCTTGACAAAAAGCAAATAGTTTGGAAAAAGCTGTCTTAAATCTTTCTATCCCACTTACCCAGACCAAAAAAATCTACAAATGTTATTTCTTTTGGCAGCTGAAACCTAATCCTACCTTGGTTAGCATAACAGAGAGAACAGGAAGCACTGTGAAGGAATGTTTCATTCCCTAGGACGTCTTTGATCCCCCTTCCCTCCCTTTTCCTATCAGGTAATTTTCAAATCTTGATGTTTCCAGTTAGTCTACGTATCTTCTTGTTTTGTCTACTTCGGTCAAGACTTATTTAACTTCCATTTCATGGATGAAAAACTGGTCTGCATTTAGACTTTGCTGTTGTGTAAGGCGGAACCTGAGAACTTCAGAATCCCAAAAGGGAATACAGCTAAAATTCACAGCCCTTGCTGGTGGAAACCCAATCATTGCTGTGCTTTAACACAGGCAAGGTGCATTCATACATTACATAAATGCTAAACAAATCATTTAATCATTTTCTGGTGCAGCCACCACTTTTTGTCACTCAGAGTTAGTGTCTCTGTTCAACTTCCCAACATATGGAGGACATTTTTTCACCATTATACATCTTGATTTATGCTCGTCTCAAATGTGCAAAGCTCAAAACAAATTTATGTCTGTTTAATATTCTGGGTTCTGAAGGAATGTGTTGACCCTTATTTCAGTCCCACACGGAATGCAAGGCTGCATCTCATGTGGGCAAGCTTTTGACAATAAAACAAGTAATAATTAAAATATGCATGACCCTCAAAGGACTTAATTACCACACACTGCAGAGTGCAGCCTCATGCTTGTAGCAAAGACAAGTCTGTAGCACTACAAAGCAGGAGATGACAACACACGCAAGATAAAAATGAAACAAGATCATCTTGGAGGAGATAACACAACAGCCCTTTTGCCTGCAGATGAATGGTCCTGTCACACAAGCTGGAGCTCCAGCAGCATGTGCAGAGCACACCACTTGGAACTGAAGCAGCTGCATATGTACCGGCTTTTTTGCCTCGGCTCTTCTTGCTTTGAACCAATCACCGTTTGCTCTGCCTGATGATTGCAGCAAGCTGCATTTCTCTTTAGCCTTGATCTCTTCAGATGGCTCTTCTTTTCCTACTTACTATCCATCTTCTTCCTTCCAATTCCCTCTGGCATCATCTGCACCTTCAAGTCAGCAGTCAAAAGTTCCTTAAAAGGCAATAGAGGTAAAGGCAATAGCTGCTGTAGAAATGACTCTGGCTGATCAAGTATTTCCATGCCTCTCTTGCAGCTGCTCCTGGTCAAACACACTCAACGGTGGCAGTGATGGGGTTAGCTACAGCAATGACAAAGCATTATGCATCTGATGGAAGATGTTACCTGCCATCTGCTTTTAGGTAGGCTCAAAATATATCTGTTCCCTAGGAGGGACTGAGCTTTTGATAACAAAATACCTTACAATCCTACAACTCCACGAATCCCATCCTGTAGTAAGAATACTTAGTCCCATTTTATGAATAGGAAACTGGGGTGCAGAGACAACAAATGACTTCACCAATTCCTTGATTTGCAAAGCTGTCTACAACTGGAAGCCACTGAAACAGGTACCAACTTATTTACATGATTATTACTACTGACTGCAGCACTGTTAAGCCTGAAAGATGCCAAGAGAACTGAAGTTAGTCTTTCATGTCTCTTCTCCTCCCTTTTGTTTTCCTTCATTACCCAGAGATGCCCAACATTGCTCTTTCCTTCCCTTCTCTGAGAAAAGTTACAATAACAGCTACAAAAAGTGACTGGCAGGCAAATAATTTCCCTCTTCTTTAGGGCTTGAACTTGTGAAAATCCAGGAACACTTTTATTATTATTCCATTACAACAACCTGCACGTGGAGGTAGATTCTAAGCTGTTATTGACTTCACTGTTCCTGAAACAAGGACACTGCTCAGAGCTCATTTACAAAATGTATATACCACTGTTCTGCACTCTTGCTTCCAGCTATTTGAAACTCTCCAGTTCCTCGGAGCAAACAGCTGGGGAATGAGTTAGGGACTCAATGGCACTGTTGGGGCTCAGTGACACTATGCTTTTCTTTCCCATTTTCCCCCTTTTAAAACAGAACTCTTTTCAGCAGAGTAAGACAGGCAAACAAAGTGTGCACAGAATGAAGACAGCACAAAGGCTGTCAATGCCACCAGCCTGATGGTGCTTGTTTGTCACCGCCTGCAAGTCCAGATGCTGTGGAGATGCACAGTCTAAATAGGAGCTTGTGCCTCCAGCATCAATGTGCACTGACTATGCACTAACCTTTAAGTGTGCGCAATGGGCTGTCCCTGACCCACCCTTTTTTCAAGCCCTTCTGGATGGTGGTTGCTAAAAGGACTTACACAGGCTGGAGCTGCTCTTAACTCTACATGGGTGACTCTGCCTCACCAACCTGCGCAAAGAGCCAAGGACACGTCAGGTTCCTTCCTCCTTATCCAGCAGAATGGCAGAAGAAATTATAGACTGGGCCTTCCATTATTGCAGGATGTAACAAGAGAAAGACGGACTTATCTCGACGCAAACAGAGGAAATTAAATGGGAGATGCCTGCCCTCCTTTTTTAATTCATACGAAAGAGTTCATTTGCAACCACCTTAGAAACATTTTCTCCCATCCTCAAACACAGACCTTTCCCTGGACTTGCAAGGCTGTGAAAGAAAGGGAGATCAGAAAGAAGATGCAGCAATTCTTTACTATTCATAAGGGAATTAATAAGCCTGCAAAATATAATCACTTACTTCCTTCTCTTTGCAGCATTTCTCAGCTAAAACAGCAGACCCTTCCGATGCACAGTGTCCTGCAGGTCACAGTGTTTCACAGGGGCTTACTTGTGCTTCTGGGCCAGTATTCCTCTCCCCTCAACTGTTAGGTGTCTGAAGAGGACATCTGGGTGCTCTTGAAGGGGCAGCACTGGCACCTGCTGCGATGGGAGCCCTACCAGGCACAACAAAGCCCAATAAATAAAACATCAGAAGGTGAAAGGTAATTGTTCTCAGTGAATGCTTTCTGAAAGGGTAACCCAGCTCCCTGAAGGCTGTTAAGCCCTTGAACAGCTTTGCTGTGGGCACAGCTTTGCCAGTGGATGCTTTTCCACGTGGGTGCCCCTCAGGACAGGCCCAGACCCACTGATCCCCCTCTGGGCCCACCAGATGGGGTCAGTTATTTAGTGTTTTAGACCCTTTTGTTCTCTACCTCGACCATGCCCATCCCAACGTGTCCCTCTCACTTACCCCTCAGCACACAGGCTCCTTATCCCTCCTCACCGCTGAAACCCCCCTGGGCCTCCGCGGGGCTGCGAGGACCCCATCGCGATCCCTCCGCGCCGCAAGCCCGGAGCCCGCGTGTAACCATGGCAACACCCGCCGCGCCGCGCTCACGTGACAGGCGGCTATAAATGGCGGCTCCGGCGGCACGGGGTCTGTCAGTGCGGGAGCAGCGAGGAGAAGGGGAAACCGTGACAGTGCTGAGGCCACGGGGATGGAACCTCGGAGCAGCCGGTGTGTGAGGTAGAGCAGCCGTGTGTGAGGTAGTGCAGCCCGTGTGTGAGGTAGAGCAGCCCGTGTGTGAGGTAGAGCAGCCCGATGCGGCTTCAAAGCAAGGCCTGAGGCAGCAGCCGGGAGCCACCTGGGTGCCTCTGTTAGTGAGAGGGCCACAGGGCCGCCTTCAGCCGCTGTGCAGGGTGATGCAAAGTTCAGGCAGGGGTTAAAGAGGGAGGCTTTGAGCCGCCGAGTTCTGTCTTTTCCCGTGGTAGGGCCTGCCTGTTAGAGGGAGAAACAAAGGTGACAGACTTGTGCTGTCAGGCGCCGGGACAGGGGTTGCTGTTCTCTGCACTGACAGCTCAGGTCTCACAACGAGGCCTTAGTGACATGGTTTAGTGGTGGCCCTGGCAGTGCTGGTGTAAAAGTTGGACTTAGGATCATAGAAACACAGAGCAGTTAGAGTTGGAAAAGGCCTTAACATTATCTAGGTCTTTCCCAACCTAGTTGATTCTGTGATTCAGGCACCAGTATGAGGCTGATGAGTCTCTTCGGTCACCACTTGGCTGCCATAACCAGACACAGAAGCCATTGTGGGAAGCTCCATCATCCTACAGCATATTCCTGCCCAGATTCTGAATAGAAATTCTTTATTTCTTTCATGATTCAAGGAGTGAAGAGGTACAAGGCAAACAGCACTGTTTCCGTTTGTGCTTTCTGCAGGGACTGAACCAGCATGGGAATTCCCAACAACTCAATACGATCAGCTTGTCGTTGTAACACCAGAGGATGGGATGGTTTGACTGCTTTTCTTCAATCTTCACCCTCCTTTCCGGCAGGATTTAAGGGAGCACAACTGACAATAAAAAAGGTTTGAGAAGGTCATTGGGGGGAAAACAAAGAGAAGAAATGGGGGCGACTATACAGATAATAACAGTGATTTTTATTTCCAGTTTCATCTTTGTGCTTTCTTAAGGAAACAGTCTATGCTGGGGTGGTGGTTCTTCATTTTAAAAGAACAATTAGTGGAATAAAACTGGAATGCCAAACTGTGCTGCACTGTCAGATCCTTTCATGCAACTATTCTAGTAGCCTTAATGAGTTGTAGGCATGTTTTTCCTTGCCTGTGTGCCTTCCTGGCTTCACAAGTGCCAGTACAGGAATTGTTATTTTGGAAAGCGACACAATAAAATTTTACTAGACAGAACAGGCTGGTTCTGTCCTGGTGGGGACCAATTGCAGTGGAGGATGGAGGAAGCGCCACGCCAAGCACAATAAGGAGTGAAGCGCTGGAATGTGACATTGGTATTTGCCTCCCGATTGAGTCTTCACCTTGGAGGAAAGATTTTACTCTGCAGAAAACTCTTTCTTCTTATTCATTGACAAGTGGGAAATAATGGTTGTTCATCAAAGAGTTGTTGCGAAAGACAGAAATAGCTCTGAGCCCCTACGTCAGCCCGAGGAAAGACCTCCTTGCTAATGCTGGCTCCTCTGCCAGCCAGGCCTTTCTCTGGGCTGCAGCTCCTGGTGCTTTGGTTAAGTTGGTTTCAAATATTCTGAGAGATGTGGCCTCCATCATTTCTCTTTGCAGACTGCTGCAGCCTGAGAAGCAGCAGCTTCAGCAAGCGTTCCCTGCTATCTGGGGCATCAGTGTCTTTGACTTCATCCCATTAGTTCAAGCTGTGTCTGCTATATCTCACTAAGCTGTCCCTTTCCAATGCTGCTGTTACGTTTGGTAAAACAAGGCATGCAAACTAGTAATAGTATTTTACTTTCACAAATTGGTGTTTCCAGCTCAGAACCATAATTGCTGATCACCTCTGAATGTGTCCAGGCTGATATATTTGTATAATATTACCAGGAACTAAATCATCTCTTCACAAATAGTTGTTGAGATATTTCCTTTTACTTACACCTGCGTTCTTTTAACTTGTTTTTCCAACTCTTTGGCAGATACAGTGGATGGAAAATGCTATATATTAGTAAATTCCTTCTCTGGACAGAGTAATGTTAGACTGAAAAAGCAGGCCTGAAGCCTGGGGTCAGTTCCAGCTTTCACATGACCGCAGCCAACTGTGCTGTTCTGCTACATATAAAAATGCAAATTGTATTTACCTGCTCTGCAAAGGTAACATTTAGTAGCTACATTCATTTTATAAGTATTCATAATGCTGCTTACATAACACATCCCGATAAGCAGGTTTCTTGCTGTGACTGTAATATGATCGTGTAAACTGGCTGCTATCTAAAGGTTTTATTTTCTTTTTAAACAAGTATAGAGCACAGCCCAGTAACTTTCCTCTGCCTGGCAGGTGGCTGCAGGACAGCACAGCACTGGGGCAGCATTGATCACCTCTTCCCAAGCTGGCTTTCTGCAGCAGACCCTCTTGGTGCCTTTCTCTGTAGTGAATCCTTGTCTCTTTGTGCAAGGGGTTCAGGTACCTTTCCCAAGTCAGGAAATTGTGAGATCACAGCCACATTTGTCAGGGGTACCAGACAAAAAAACTAACACAGACCAAGCTTGGTACCCAGTTGTTTCATATAAAGGGGGTATTAGGACTTTTTCAGACCTTCAAGTGGAGGAGGCGCTGGCACAGGGTGCCCAGAGAAGCTGTGGCTGCCCCATCCCTGCCAGTGCTCAAGGCCAGGTTGGACACAGGGGCTTGGATCAAGCTGCTCTAGTGGAAGATGTCCCTGCCTGTAGCAGGGGTCAGAACTAGATGAGCTTTAAGGTCCCTTCCAACCTAAACCATTCCATGATTCTGATTCTATGATGATACAAACCCCATGTCACTGAATGAGTGTGCAAGAGTTCCTTGCAGAGACTTGAAGAAGCTGTTTTCTAAATTTAACATCACTTCAGTCATTGTGTTTTTAATAAAAATAATTAAAACCAACCCAAACCAAAAAATTGTCTGAAAGAGCATATTTATAACGTATCATTTTTAGTAACTGCCACTTCAGTAGAAGTCACGGCTGACACACTGGAAAAGTCCTCATTTAAATTTTTCTTTGGAACCAAACGTGTCTGCCTTGTCATAATCAAACTGTTTTTCATATCAAAACAGAGCACACCCACAAGGTTGTAAAAGTCAGAGGCAAAAAATGAAACAGAGGTGGGGAAAACAGCTTTCTTGTGAACTGGAAGAGATTATTCATCTCTGTTACTGGAGTAAGCATGACCTGAGTTTCCTTAGTGAGATTGAAACAGTTTCTGTACGTCTCGAATGCGTATTTGAGAGGTATGAGAGAGCTGAAGACTGTTGCCCAGGGATGTCGTTTTTGATTAAAGAGCGGGTTAGGCCAAAACCACAGTTCCCAAAACCTCTTAAACTTTCCCAAAATGTAACTCCTAATCTGAATTTAACATCTGTCTCTGTAATGAGCTGAAATATAGCTTCACCTCCAACACCAATGAACTTTGGGAAAGTTCAGTTTCCTGGTTGAAGCTGGTTGCCTCTCTCCAGATTGAGCTATCCTAGGAAGTCAAGAATTTGGTACATTGATAAATGCACAAATAGTACTTCTAGATGTTCTATATACAGGCTGTTTGATGCCAAAATGTTCTATTCAGCTACCTCCAGATGATACCTATTTAGTGAATAGACACGTGTGAGACCTTGTACACCTAAAAGAATTAATAGCAGTGGAAACTATTTGAAGAATTGCAGGTGAGGCATTTCATTGTGCCCCAGGGTATTTATGACCTGGGTTTAATAATGAAGACGGTGTTTTACCAAGGTCACTAACAGCATTCAATACTGTCCCAAGATATGCAGCTAGCAAATAGTTGGGATAAAGGAAAGAAACAATAGAAACAATACTATTGTGTGCCTTGCAATGTGGATAAAGTAATCTATATCTCCAGAAGTACAAGGGATGCTTAAGGATCACAGAGATGCTGCATCCCCAGTAGATACAAACCCTTTCTCTCAGGGCAGTGAGGTGTTATGCTGTCTCGCAGTAATGTCTCTGTGACATTACAAATGTTTGCCAAGTCCCTCATGGTGTGATGCCTTGGGCTGGTACTTGGGATAGATGCAGGCAGAAACACAGTGATGCAAAGCATCCTTCGAGTACCTCCTGCAAAACCCAGAGAGCAGTGCTGTGCAGTGAAGGAAAATGGTTGGTTTATCAACCAAGTGAATAAATAAAATAAGTAATATGAAACCATTCACTATGTTCCTATGTTGGCAAGTCATTTATAAGTACAAAGATTTAGGTCACACACACCACTTGAATAGGAAAGCAACGCACAGTGTAGCCTCTCTGAGCCCTGAAATAGCAATTCTTTGTGCTACTAATGAACTGTATAAATATCCTGAGCTGGGCAAAACAACTAACTTGTTATCCATGAATCAGGGAATAAGCTTTACCAGCTCCATTATATACTATTCTGTAGTTGAAGTCTTGTTACACTGAGTAGGAGGTAATACATCCTAACGGCGCAGGGAAGGTAGGAGCAGAGATTGTTCTGTAGGTTGCTCCAGATGCAGCTGGTTCTGCCTGACTGCTCAATGATCATGTCATACCTGCGTTAATGATACACAGTGAATAATCCACAGGCCATAAATGTACTGCAATTTCCATCCCATAATTGCACAATAAGACACACCAGGCTGTTGCATTTCTAGGGGATTATTACCCTCCACTGAAATCTGAAGTCACTTGGCCTTTGGCCTCCCAGAACCACCCAAAGCTCTCAATAATCTCCACGGCTCTGCTCCCTGTTGTGTCTTTCTCAGACAAATGGAAACCACATTTTCATTTCAAACTAATCCCCATGAAACATCACTGAAACCGTTCAAACCCTTGAGCTGATTCTAATAAAAAAAGAACATATTTAGAAGCAAATTAGTCTTGTAACTCAGGCACTGTAGTATCATTCTGTGAAAACCACTGCTGGACAGCTGTGATTAGCTGCTTTCTAAATGCTTTCCTGGGCCTGAGTGACGACTAGCACATTTCCCTCAAACACAGAGATGATCCAAGCACCCTGCAAGCAGTTTAAGTCTTAACCTATGTTGGAGGGTTGTGAAATTACACAGCATTCTGCTTTTTAGCAACAGGGAGAGCCAATGCTGTACAAGCAACCTAATTCTTGCTCCCCCATGCTCTGCTAGCTTTTAATCGAGCACCTCAAACGCAAAGTGCGTGCTGTGATTTACTTAGGACAGCAAGCAAAGCGTTGTGAGTAAGGATCTCAGCTTTGGGTTACTCATTAGTGAAGCCCAACTAAGCTGTTTCTACAAGATGATATAAAGCCTTTACAGCTAAATAGCAGTTTTCCTGGGACATCGTCAGTATTGCATTGATGCTGCCTCAGCAGATGATACCTTGTGGTCTGTGAAGTGTACTGTCCAGCCACCAGCAGCACTCCCTGGTTGAGAAAGGTGAAGTGTTTTTGGACTACACCTTGCCAATACCTTATTGTTCTTCAGGGTAATGCATTTCTTCCTGATCCCCGCCATGATCAGTTCATGCAGGGAACATTTGCAGATTAGTGGCTCCAGCTGTGGAGTTTGCTCACATTTGGAACATGGTGTGAAGATCAACCTTCTCGCCAAGCATTGTTTTGAACATCATTTGTGAGGGCTGGATTGTGTTTTGGACTGCTCCTTTTTTGTTGTTGTTTTTGTGAGTTAAGGGCTTTGCATGGAAAATTGCTTTGTGAGACCTCTGTTATGCTCCCATTTGAGCTAATGTGTTGCTTATTTTTAATTCTCCATTCTGTACTCCAGTCTTGGTGCACTGGTTACATCCAGTGATCATTTAGGATGTGCAAATGTCTTAACAGCCTATTCCAAAGCCCACTGAGGCTTTCTGTTTTCTTCAGTAGACTTTGATTGGGCCACAAGTAAATGCACAGGAAATGTTAATTATTTTAACCTTTGTCCTAACAATTCTCCTTTCTTGCATGGACTGTTTTGCTTGCAACTGTTACCTCACATCTATATTTAAAGATACAAGTTCTTCAGATTAAGATTCATGCCTTTAGTTTTTCTCACTTTAGCTGTTACAGATTTTGATTTATTAGTTCTAACCACCTTAAATGGCTTAGAATCAGATTTGTTGTGTAAGTGCAAATGCTGCCAGGATTAATTTTGTCCCCAGGTCTCTGCAGAAAACCCATTCAGAATGTAGAGGGTAGTGCTCTTGAGGGGCTGTGCTGTATTTCCCCTTGATTTGTCAAGTGGTTCCTTCACACAGACACTGGAGCAGGAGATGGACAGCATGCTCCCCTTTCATCCCGGCCTCCTGTCCCAGGTTACAGCAGGACAAGGCTGTGGTTGAGGACAGTCTGTGCTCTCCTTACTGAGGAGATCAGTGAACAGCAGCCACCTCCTCTGACCCGTGAAAATGCTCTGGAGGCTTTTTGCTGGTGTGTTCTTTGAAGTTACACAGTCAGGGCTTCATCTGGCCACATGTAACCACTTCCATCCCTGTCTCTTCTCTCTGTTCCTCTGCCCATTCCCTACTGTTTCACTGGGCACCAGTTGCTATAACGATGCTTTATGTGCCATGCACTGTCTGGTACTCGAGCAGTAGTGATCAGAAGAAAAGGATGGAGGAATGCAGTGTTCAGTGCAACCCATCTGCCCTCTTCCTTCAGGAGCACTAACAGTTCCCTGGCTTTCAGTGGTGCAATGCTTTGTATTTCTGTCCTGCTACACAGTGTACTTTTCTGCTCATTCAAACAGTCGCTTGCATTGTCCATATATTTTAGCAAGTCCGTGCCAGGTATTTTACAGTGTCATCATTCATCCTCTAAATAGGAAAATGGATTGCAGTGTGTCACGTTACCTTCAGCCTGTGCTTGGCCTTCCCTGGGGCAAAGAAGAGTGCTTTTTGAGAAAGAGAAAAGTTTCCATCTTCAAAAAGTCTGTGAAGGTCCAAGTCTTTGCCTTGCAATGGATAAATTCACATCGTACTCAGTGTTATACCCTGCAGCTACCCTGGGACCGGTTACTTGGTATTTAATGGCTTTTATTATGGTCTTAGTTGGCTTGAACAGGAATAGTTAGCAAATAATAGTTAAAATTCAAACAGCCATTAAAGTCTGGTCCTGACAAGATGCAACTACTCTGTTACTAATGGACTTTTCCCCCACCAAGGACACATTTGTTAAAGGAAAATGTTTGAAATATTTGGCCAGTTGACAGTGGAAAAAAGAAAAGAGCAAATGCTAAAGTTCTTAGGAAGCTGTGGTGGCAGCATCCAGTCTGCACACATCAGAGGATTCACTGATCAAGAAAGGCTGCGTTGTCCTCAGGAAAGTTTTCCACACTTTGTCTTTATTTAAATGGATTTGGGGCGAGAACTGGGAGGTTGGCGTTGATTTCAGGGAGGCAGAAACACCTGCACAGGTTGCAGTCTATAGGTAACAATAAGTTGGTTTCTTGGCTTCATATAGGAACACTTAAGCTTTAAAGAAGCAGATATTTGGCATCAAACTGGTGTTGATTCTTGGTTTAGCCCTGGATTTACTCCTTCTTGCTCTAAGTGTGTAAACGTTTGGTATACAAACTTACCTGAATGGGTGTGCACATGGAATCATCCCAAAAGGGTTTAATTCATAAGTACCCCTTGCCTAAAATGCTGATACAAAGACCTATCCCATAGGTGGTAACAATCGGGGTTTTCCATCTGACCCACCAGCAGCTGGGAACCTCTTTCCACTGTTCTGAAAGCTCTACTGAGTTAAGTGCATAAAGGGCTGGAGTGAAGGATATGCGATGTACGACATGGTATCACTTTGTTCACATCCGATGCAACTGATGCAAGCAACTTCTTTCAAAGTTGCAGTTATAAAAGAGAGAGAGAAAAAGGAATAAATACACTTTATTTTGTTTCTAATCAGATGCAGGTGCTAGAAACCACTCCAGAGCTACTTTTCACATGGTACTTGCAAGCTCACTCTACCAAATGGGCTCCTGGAGCGGCAAGCAGAAAGCTATTAAACCTCCTGACCCTCCTGTGCCTCTACAGTAAATGTACTCTCAATGCCTGTGATTTGCTGATATATTTTAATGAAGTTTTTTGCTCATTGCTCTTGCACTTCGTCTCTCCAGTTCCCTGAGTTTGGATTTCTTTCCTGGTGTACCATTTCTGTTTTAACCTCTCAGCAACTGCCTGTAGAGAACATGAAGTTGCTGTGTGCTGCTTTAGCATAGTGGTATTTGGTACAAAATGTTCCGGTCTCTCGTGCATGTTAGACCTCTCAAATGTGCCACGTTGCCTGCAAACATCGACATAAATGTGCCATTAATAGTGTTTCCCAAATTCCCAGATTCCCCAGCAGAAGAGAAAGTCTCTCATCCTTCTATCAACATATGTATTCAAGATACTTGAAAGGAAGCTGAATGTGTCCTTCCAAAGTGAGAACCTGTTGGGTACCTGGTTTGCACTTGAAATATTGATCCCTATGTTTTGGCTGAGTTGAATGTGATTTAAAGCTTGTGAGGCAATTCAGTATTAATGTAAACGAGAGCAGGTCTTCTGGGCTTCAGATAATAGCAGCCACTTGCCTATTTCTTCATTTGAGTGTATTTCTTTATAGATCATGTTTCACTCAGCACTGATTAATCCAAAGACATTGTGCATGCACCTAGCTATTTAACAAGATGTTTGTAAGTAAAACCTGGTCCCATGAGCCAAGGCCACTTCTTTCTTCTCTATTCTGTGCTGTGCTTGCCCATGCTGCCTTCGTGTAAGTAATGAATGATAATAAAAACATCTGGTGTGGCTGTATGCGTTTTGTTTAACGTCAGCTGAAGGAATACAGATAAAACTCAGCCATGAAAGACCACACTCATGCTTTGTGTTTCTCCTCCCAAGATCACTTTTAACTTCCCCATAACAAAAGGCATGTTAAGAAGAGGGAGAAACCTTCATTCTCACCTATAAAAGCTGCAGCTGTTTTCCTGTTTTTATAGAAAGCAGCAGGCAGATTTACTATAAAAGAGTAAATACTCTACAGCAAAGTACTGTTCACCTTGAGGGATGATGTCAGAACCATAAATAACGCTGCGGGAGTACAGATATGTCCTTAAAGGCCCATTAAGAATGATGTGAAAAGGAAGTGGAAAAGAGGCAGGCGAGTGTGCTATGCACAGCATGCACATGCTGAACCCTCTTTAATTGGGATTTAGTCTCAAGTGCAGGAATGGATGGAAATATCGACAGCATAAAGAAAAATAATAATCATAATGGAGTTGGGTATGTGGGCTTTTAGAGACAGTTAAATGGAATAACAGGCACCAAATGTGGGTATAGCTGGGGCTGGGATGGAGGAAGAAGGATGGTGGTCCTGTTGCTTGGGGGGTGTGTGGCCATGCTGGTCTGTCTGTGAGTGTTTCCATCCACAGGGACTTAGAACACGAAGCAGAATATTCAAAGACTGGTGAAAGATATATAATGTTTAATCTTTTAATAAGGGAGTGAAAAACGTGCAGAATGAGACCTAAAGAGCTGCACCAGTATCAGCTATCTAGGAGTATGGAAGGTGCAGTTTATGCAACAGTAAGCAGACTAGCTTGGTGAGTGTGGAGCAGAATCAGATCATTCCAGTGAATTGTTCCCACCTTTTTGTCTTCAAAAAGCAAGTTTTAGAATGACTAGTTAGGCTTCTATTTATTAATAATGCCCATAGAACAGCAGCACAAGTATTTAGAGACAAAACCCAAGGAAGTTAAGATGCAAAAAGAGTTTCAGCAAATTAATGGTATAAAACTCCATCAGAAGTTATTCTAGAAATACCAAAGCAAAGAAAAGAAAAGGAAATAACATGGTTTCTTCTTTGGAAGTTGGTTATGCATTCTTACATAGTTAAGGAACTAATGGTGCATCCCCTTTTTAGTGCCAGTTTCATGTCTGATGCTCCATTCCACCAAACAGAAATATGCAGAATATCAAAGAAATTATTATAGCTGAAAAAAAATACAAACCCCCTCCCCCAGAAAAAAACAACCAAAAAAGGTCTTTAAGCTGCAAAGAGTAATCTACAGTAATACAACAGTAATACTTTCCTGTCTGCGCATATCTCCTCTAATACATCCTAGGGCTGGATTCGTCTTTTTCCTCTGTTCATAACCACATATTCCTCTTTTTCTTTTTTGCCCATGTGTCATCTTCACAATATGTAGCAGAAATTCTTGCTGTTGCCATTTATGCTTTGGCACTGAGTGTTCTTAAATTTCCATCTCGCTGCCCTTACTCAGTCCCTTGGGACTGTTTGGTTCTTCCCACTCTGTACTTCCCTCCTCCAACGTCTATGTTTCAACGCCAACTTTTTATCACACCCAAGATCATTGGTTAAAATGTAAAATCTAATTAGTTCAAGGACTGTTCCCAAGGAGCCTTGTAGGTGCATTCCTATCTCATGGGTTCCACTTTGGACCAAACAGCCTCTCTTTCCATCGCTTGATCTTCTATAGTTTGATGAGTATCTTTGTATGTGGCAGTTCAGGTAGATCTGCATCCGCTATCAGGAGATCAGTGAACAGGTTAACAGTTAACAAGAGCAATCAACCTTGGGAAGCCCTTGGCTGACTTTCATCCCCTTCCATTGGACAATTCTCACTGAAGCCGCTGCCTGGCAGTGTAACATGCCGCCAGAGTACGCTGTGTGCTGCATGTGCCTTAGGGAAGAAATAAGAGATCCTTTTTGACTGCTCTTAGGTGCAGATTCTGTAACACAGAAGGAGGTGCTTGCAGAATGAGACCTCTTTTTCCTTCATCTGTCCCACCACTGGCACCTTCCAAGATGGATGAAGCTGCTCTGCTTCCCATCTTCCTTCAGAGCCAGCCCGCATCGCCTCTGGTATCTGCAGCTCTGGCAAGATTTGGTGGCTTAGAGCAGTACAAAACGGAAAGCAGCAGGGAAGAGAGAGGGTAAAAAGCTGCAGATTCTGTTCCTAAAAACCAGCAATGTAGTCAGAGGAGGTAGGTTCTCTGAACATGGCTTCCAAATGGCATCATCAGTTCATTCTTGTGGTTTTAGCTTGAAAATGCTTGCCATTGCAGTCTGAGCAGAACAGCTGTCTACCAAATGCTCCAAATGCCTCAAATTAGCTACCCAAAAGCACCCATCAGAGGGGAATGGTTCTGCTGGCACTCAGGAGCATCAGGCTTTTATGACATGTCATTCTTTGCTCTGTCCTCATTCAACCTCGCATTGTTTCCCAGGCAGGGCATATCTTCTGAATTAGAGCAAGATTCATTATTGGGAAAATATGGAGACTCTAGTAATTGTACTAGCTTGTGTAACCTTTGCTGCAGTTGGATCACACTCCTTTAACACCAATGGTGACATAGTTTTCCCCTAAGGCAATGGAAAGAGAAGAGTGTTAGGGCAGAAAGAAGAGGGATCTTCAGTGCTGATTTGACATTTTTTGTTCTGTAGTTGATGCAGACTTTTCAATGAGGGGAATAAAAGGAAAACCACATCCCAAAGTTTCCTGCAACTGTAACTGTGATATCAGTGCAGAAGCTGCCTCCAGGTTCCCTGTGACAGCAAAGCTTCTGGTTAATCACAACCATGTTCAGAATTGAATCTTTCCTTCCTTATAATGGTCCCAGTTTTTGTGAGCCAGAAAGCCAGGTGCTTTTGGCCATTGCATCAGCCAAAAGCACCAACACACAGGTCTACAAGTCTTTGCTCCTCCTTTGCCTTCTGTAGCTCTCACTGTATTTCTCACTGAGCACCAGGCTCAGCAGGGAGTTCCGCTCCTATAAAGAAATTCCCATTTCTCAAGGCAAACCCTACCAGCATCTTTAAAAAGTCACATAAAAGGGGTTTAAGTGATGTAAGTGAGGTTTTGCTTCAAGCACAAATTAATCAAACCATGTATGATACACTGATTTGTAACTAGCTTAAAGAATTGTGTCAATTTTCTATTTAAAGAGACTCATTATGCACATACCATTTTTTAATCCACTAAATTTGTGATGACAATGATGTCTTACCCTTTAATTTGTCAAGGCATACAAAGAGTCCTTATTCATCGTAGCAGCTTATAGGCAGTAAATAACAATAGCAGTAGTAATTTATGTCTCGTAGTAATGAGTTTCATGAGTCGCTTTGTTTTCTAAAAGCTTCTTTTCTTGTTTCTGAATTCTTCTGCCATGAAGTTTGTGGGAGACTTCTTTTAATATTATCACTTATGGTGAGTAGGAGCGAACTTTTGTATGTTCAACACTTGCTGTCTGTCTTCACTGCCAAAAGCTTCACATCAATTCAAAATAGGCAAAGGCTATAGATGAGAAAGGTCTGCAGTTCCAAGTTGTTTTTCTTTGTGGGATAGCTGCAGAATGCTTGTTTGCAAATGCAGATCCAGTGCCCAACTTGTTTGTTCGCAGCTTCTTCAGAGTATGAAGCTGCTCCAGTGATCTGTAAAACACAGACAAGGGAATTTTGCCCAGTAATTGGTGTATGAGGTTAGTAACTTATGTTTTAGCTGCACATCTTCAGAAATACAGAAATACAAGATTCTTTTTCTTTCTGAAAGACAAGAAATATTGGCTTTAAAGATCTATTCAGGACTCATTTCACACTATTCACAAATACATATTTATACAGGCAAGTGTTCCCTGTACAAGTGCTAAGAAAGCATTTCCTAAGATCCTTGGTTGCGACAAATACTTCCAGTTCTTCAGTCATCTGAGCAATGCTTTAGTAACCCCACAGATAAGCTGGTGATGTAATGAATGATCTCATGCGCTTTAAACTGGAGTTGCTGCAGCTGAAGCTAAAAACTTCACTTGTGTGAAGGATTTGTAGAGTAGTAGAAGCTGCTCTAGTGGAAGGTGTCCCTGCCCGTGGCAGGGGGTTGGAACTGGATGAGCTTTAGGGTCCCTTCCAACCCAAATTTCTCTATGATTCTATGATTTATGATAATAGAGGGTTTCTTAGTGCAGAATACAGACAAGTCTTCAGCCTTCTGTCAGAGAGCTTATCAGAAAGAGTGTCAGTCACTTCATGTCTCAGAAATCATGATGAAAAGGTGGAAAACTGCCCCAGTCTCATCCATGACCCATGGGCCAAGGGAAATCTAGGTCTCCTTGCCTTTGTGTTCAGCTCTCTATCCATTGGGTAGTGCCGCCTCCCCAACGTCATGTCATGGTTGTGCCTACAAGATGTGCTTCCTCTGTTTTCCTCTGTATGGCCTGCAGTGAAGGACAAGTTGAAAGGCAAAGGGGGACATACTGGTACCACAGGAGAAAAGTCACTGCTGGTGGTTGCTAGAGGCTGTTATCAGTGCCATGGAGGTGGTAGTTCGGGTCAGTAGCTGAGATCCCACAACAGATATCTGCTAGAAATAAACATGCCCATGTTTTGTGTACGTTTGCTTCTGTTCATGGCTCTTTCCCCCAGGTGAGGAGAGTAGATAAGTATCATTTATTTTTCCCATCAGAGGTGCCTGCCTTGGCTGCCTTACACACTCCTTGAGCTTAGCAGCATTCGTGCAAGTTCAAGACCTGCGTCTCCAAGTAAGACCTGCCCATGGCATCCCAGGGTGATGGTGGTACCCAGAACATCTTCAGGTACCGACACTTCCTGCACAGCCATCCAAGCTTCCCTTGCTCATCATCCTCATCCTACACAGCCTTCCTCCCTTAGATGATGGGCTGCTTCTCTCTGCAGAGACTATAATAGTAGTAATGTGACTCTGCGTGAAGTGTCATTGTAAAGGGCAACTGGGGATTATGTTTTGTCCCTAACACGATTTAACATCCTATGCCACCTTCCTGTCCCTGTTGAAAATACGTGCTTCTATTTTCCTCCTTTTGCCTAAATAATGTTTTTCTGAGCTTCATTCTCAAATGATAGCTCTCCATTTATCCAGATCAGTGTAGACTAAGCAGGATTATGAAACCAGATTTATCCAGGGCCATAATACTGTAGTTCCAAGGAGCACTCTCCAGTGGCTGTGAGGTGCTTAATCTTTTAGATTATCTAACTAAAAAGATCTGTGGCTTTAAACTGCTGGCTTGCGTCATGTCCTGAAAGCTGCTTTATGGACTGGTTGGGAAACATTAGAACAGTGATTAGGAAATTGTCTCTGATCATGGATTCTGCACGAAAACTGGGAGGTGAAAGCATCAGTTCTTGGTGCTTTAATTCACCTTTGTCCTCCCAAGTTGTCAGATTTAGGTGTATGATGCAGACAGCAGCACTTTCATTTATCCCCCTGATAACCTGGGGGATCCCTATCCTCCCATCCTCCAGCTTTTGCTATAGTGCTCCTTATGCAGTGATTGCTCAATACATTCCCTATTGAAACATATCACATCACAACAACGGAGGTGGATGCAATCTATACTGTGAGAGTAACTGATTCAGTGAGCCCATGGGGTGATGAGGAGTTTTGTGTTTGGTGATTGGGTGGCTCACATCTTGGTCTGAAGTAGCTTTGCCATCTCTAACAGCAGTTGGGAAAGAGGTAACAAAGCATCTGGATGTCTGAATGGGGTTTTCATGAATCAATAAGGTCACTCAGAAGTACCTTTTGGGCTGGGGACTTTATTGCCTGTGCAGCTACTGAAATCATCAGGACAGCTGTGAAAGCTCTGTCCAGGTAGAAAGAGACTGCAAGTGCTTTCCTGCTTGATAATATTCTAAATAAAGAAACAACCAAGAGAAAAACAGTTCCATAAATTTGTTTATAGAACACTCAGTGACCATGAATCATGCTATAAATACACCAGGCTATAGGTTTCAGGGTTTCTTTACCGGATTGGTACAGTGGCTTGTGACAGACCTTGGTAACAGTACCTTCATGATGGCTGTGATAAACTGTTTTTATTCCTTATCTCCCTCTCTGCTCCTTCCTTCCAGTCACACCAAGCTTTTACCCGTAATGTTTATTCCTCACCTCATGGAAAATTTCTGACCGAGAAAAAGATCACTTCTGTTGAAAACCCAAAAATGTCCAGCCAAAACCAACGTTTTCATTGTTTGGCTGCAAATGAGAGGTTTGCCATTTGAAGCTTAAAGTTTTTGGTTTAGAGCCAAAACGTTTTTGCTTTCGCCTGAAGTCTCCACTAAAAATTCCCAATTTTTCAGACACAGACACTTGTTTTTACATCAATGAGAAAAAGGTTACAAACCTGATTGCTCACCAAAAGCAGCTCTACACAAAAGTCCTTTTTCTTTAAGTGAATATTAAATAGCAAATGAAATACATTTCAATTCACCTCCCTGTTACATGAACATGGCAAAGCTGAAGGAGCGTGCCTGCCAGAAAGACTCATGACTGGAACAGAAATGATGCCATGTGATTCAATGTTTGATGGCCACTGAGAGTCCCCGCTTGGTCCTTGTCCTCTGCATGGAAAATCACAGCTTGTGCACAGCTCAGAGTTCATGAGGAGGAGCCTGGACCTGCTGGCTTGTTGAGGCACCAGAGCTTTTATAACTATTGTGATTTCTGGTGTGTACTTCAGTGAGGTTGTGTGTGGACTCTGCAAATGCTACACCCTGCTTATAGACACGGATTTACATTGCATTAGGGAGTGGGGTTTTGCTCATTGCTGTTCCTGAAGTGACTCTTAAGCCACAACAAAGAATTAAGTCAGTTAAAGCCGTTTTATTTCCGACACCATATCAAGAATTCGTATAAGAAGCGAGCAAAGGAAGTCATTTGCAACTCACAACACCACATGGCAGTGGGCCCGCAGGAAGCTGTGCTGTATATCCAGGTGCGCACTGACTGTTGACTTTCTGCATACAGCTGGTGTGCACTTCTGTTTCCAAGGATTTGGCAGTTTGTGGTAGGGCTGCAGTAACCTCTAAAACCCTGTGTGAGTGTTTTTGAATTGGGAGGTGAAGGCAGCAGTATTACAACTCTTGTCATCTTGTGTGTACCTTGGTGCAGAACTCCAGGCTCAGCAAATGCCAGTAACACCAGTTTGAATAGTACTGACCTAAGAAGAAGGGGTAACAAGAAGGATGCACTGTAAATATAGAGAGATTATAGGAGCATCCCACCTCTCGGAAACCTTTGCTGCTCCTCTGTGGTAGGGGGAACTTGTTGCTTTTTCAATCCATGTCAATGAGATCTAGATGATAAGGACCAAGCCAAGGAGTAGTTGTCCACCTGGGAGTGTTCCAAAAGGAGCCTAAGCCCAGTTCTATCTAGAATGTCCAATACCATGATGGGAATCAGGTGGCCCATGGCAAGATCCTACATGTGTCATTTTTGAATGCCAGGAGATGGCCCTGTGATTGCCTGGTTTTGGAGTGGGTGCTTTTTTTTTGCTACTCATGTTTGTTGTCTTGAACTTCAGACACATTTCAGTGAAACTGCTATCAGGAAATTATAACATGGAAAGTTGGCATTTTCTAATGATTTCCATAGAGCAATTTCCAGCTAGATAGATATCCTGTGCAGCAGTAGACCAAAAAATGACAAAGCACTGATGTTCTTAAGAAGAGAGACCTATATTTGTTACCCTCCACAGAAGTGAGGCCAGCATCGTGGTGACGGTTGGGTTGTAATTCCTGTGTGTTTCCACAGTATCCAACACCAGGCTATTATGTTTGGCTAATACTGGGGGTGAACAGTTCATCAGAGGAGGGAATCAGTACACATCAACAAGAGAACCGATTTGGTGATATATGAGAAAGCTTGAGTCACTCTCAAGTAACACTGTAAAATATACTGACACAAGCATTACAGTAACTGTAAAGTTGACCTTACGGCATTTCTAGGTCCTGAGATGAACTTGATATGACCAATACTGATCCCATTTAAGCTTCAGGTTTAGTTTTTTAGTTGGGAGTTTTAAAGATCACCTTAATCATTCCTTTACTAATATCACACTGGTATATTTTCCATGTTGTCTGTAAATTAATATCTTAATGATTATCAAACACATTCAGTTTGAAACACCATCACCACCGGGACCAGATAAAAGAATGGAAAGAAGTAATGATAAATAGTTGCTCACTGGTATGACAGTGGTTTCAGCACATCCGTTTCAAGTGTCTTTTCTAAACACTGTGGCCTAGGAGATCTTTAAGATAGGACTTTTTTTTTTCCCCCACTAGAAAAATTGGTTTAGACATTGGTAGATTTGGGGTATTTGTTTTTTCTTCTATCACTCTGTTCTTTCTCATGCCATGTATTTCTCAATGAAGTAATTTTATCCCTGCATTCACATATTAAGAAAGGAAGAAAAAAAGTTCAGTCTGTGGGTTCTCATTTGTAGCAAGTTATGGTTTCCTACATGAGTTTTCCATGGAATTTGTTTAGGAAAAAATGTAGAGTGCACCAAAATGAGATAATGACGGGGTTTGGTGTTTATCAAAGCCCTTTTCCCCTCGTCATCAAACTCCTAACGTCCTGCTGTCTACTGGACGAGCGGGTGCTGCACGAGCCAAGATGTGAAACACGACTGATGTCTTGTAAAGGTTCTGCTTTGCAGAAAGCAGTGCAGAGACCTGGAGCTGTGTCTTTCTGCTTCTAGCATGGATTTCACATGAGGAAGATGAATATGTTCAAGAACACACAACAATGAAGTCTCAACAGTTGATTAAATGCCACATATATCCCATAGAAAATTGGAAGAGAATCCCATTCCCCTACCTGGATACCCTATGATGTGGATACCTCTAAGTTAAGCAAACTAGTGGCTGAGTGTCACTATACTGTACAAGTGAGTGTCTCATTCCTACTGCCTGCTTCGGAGCATGGTGGGTCTCATTTTCACTAGGACTCTTAGAAATAAACTCTTTCAATGAGAGTTTGGGTCATCTCAAATAATCTTAAATGTAGCATCTTAAGTATTTCCAGCTTTACTAGGGCTTTTTGAGCCTGAAAAAACACACTGAAAGCCCTGTGTATGACTGTATACATCAGGGTAATGTAATGGTGAGGTTACTCATAAAAGTAACCCAATCTCTCTCACCTGTGTTGGATTATTTCCCTTCTCTTCTGATTTGCCTTTCTGTCATTTTTCAAACCCTAAACTTTGTGCAAGTATGTTCTTTTACACACTTTTCCCTTTAAAAATCAGTGTATTTCACAGTCAGGAAGGGCTCTTTTTTTTCCTTTCTTACCCTGTGGTTTATGTCTTTCCCTTCTTATTATGGGTGAAATCCTTAAATGGTATAAATCAACATAGTTCCCCTGAGGTAGAAAGGAGCTACTTCTCCTTACAACAGTGGAGAAGATCACCGATTGAATTCAGTATTTTTTACCAATTATAATAACTTATAAGATTTTCCTATTCTCTTTTATTTCACGGATAAAAATGGATTTTATGTGTTTAACTCCTAGGGTGATAATAGCAGGGAGTAGTTTTACTGCACACATATAACTTTTCCTTTAGGCCAAGAAAAGCAGCCACAGCGTTTCATCTCCTCCCAGCAAAAATTAAGCAGGATTAAAAAAGGAATAAATCTAATTGATGGGGACAGAAAGTGGTGGGAGAAGAGAAGCTGAACTATGCAAATGAACAGCACGAAGTGTGCAGAAATCACTCTAAGTAGTTTGTCTCCTATTTAAGATGTTTTTGAACTCTCTCAGATTACAGTTTCAATGAATTGATCATATTTCCAGGGTTTTCTTTTTTTCCCCCTACAGCTACAAGGGACAAAAATCAAAGGGTGAAAAATAGAAACAGGAATATTTAATCTGTGTGTTACTCTTGCTGACTTTTCAAAGCGAGGTTTCCTGGCTGCCTGACTGCAGGGTAGAACAGCAGCGAAGTCATTCATGAGAGCATCCTTCTCCAGGCAAGCTCAGGATCTTTACACTAATAATGTGAATGGGGGATTTTACATATTTGCAGAGGAACTGTCATAAAAATGGGTCTTATTCTGCCCATGGCAGGGAGGTTGGAACTAGATGATCTTAAGGTCCTTTCCAAGCCAAATCATTCTATGATTCTAAGAGAGAGGAGGAGAAGAGGCCAGGTTGGATAGGGCTTGGAGTAACTTGGTCTAATGGAAGGTGTCCCTGCCCCTCTCAGGGTGTTGGAGCTGAATGAGCTCTGAAATCTCTTCCAACACAACCAATCTGTGATTCTACAATAGAAGAAAGGTTTGGGTGAAAGAAAGACCAGGAAGAGCCCCCTTGGAGTAGCATGTCCAGCTACCAGAAGTATTTTGGGAGAGTCAAGATGTGAAAGAAATATAAATTTATGTATTTCCATTAAAATCTGGTTCAGAAGGAAGGTGGCTGTTAAAGAGTTGTGCATTTCCATATAAAGACAAGAAAAAGGATTGTATTATATATGTGTCTGCCCTTTTCCACAGAGTCAGTCATTTAGTTGCAGAAAGCCATCAGGTTCTTCAGGCATAGTTTGACCTCAGTATATCAGTGCTGACTTGTCCTTCACATGCTTGTGAGGACAAGCCCCACTCTTTTCCAATGAATGCCAACATTGCTGAGAACTAAAAGGGAAAAGAAGCAAAGATCCAAGAGTGTTTTGAAACATAATCTGGGTCCTTTAGAGACCTGAGAGTCACAAGCAGTTCCTGTACTGTGGGTTTTATGGACAATAACTGGAGCGTCTGAGTATGATTATTCCCTTATGGGTTCCCTTACACCCAGTTCTTCCCAGTGCAGCCAAGGTGGTTATTAAATAGCATTATAGAAAGTTATAATTAGTTCCAGGTAAAGTGACACGCAGCTTCAATCTTAGATTGAATAGAGTGGAGGAATAGATGGTGGCTTGAGTTTGGAAGATCCTGAGGCTGGAACAGGGAAAGAATCATCAGGAGGGAATTAAAGAGCATCATCAGCAGATGGACCCAGTGTGAGATAAATTTGTTGTTGAGGTGAATGCATGCAAGCCTATCTTTAATCCTGTTAAGAATCCCTGGAAGGCTGAAAGTCTCCATCTGATTATCTACAGTATGGAGCTCTCTGGTGTTCTATCTGTTGAACTTTAATATAAAACTTCAGAGACTTAGGTGTCAGTTAAAGAAACGCTATCTAAAATGCTTTAGATCATCCTTTTGGTGGACATGCTGTTCATGGCAGTGTTTCCAAGCTCTGACAGAGCATCAGCAGTGATGTTTCAGCCCTTATTGTGCCCTTTATAAGTGCTTCATGAAATAAGTGGTGGACCAGCAAGGTGCATGAGTGAACTCTTTGCTCCCATCACAGCAATGGGATTTGTTGATCCTAATCTGTAGCACCAGTAAGTTTTAGCTAACAACACTGCTTTCTCTCTGTGCTCAACTTGCTTCTCACATGCTGCATGAGTCTGCTGAAGACCACAGCTGATTGTGTGGACATTTATAAGTCCACGTACATATGTATGAGGAAGACAGCACATGTACACACAGATAGGATGTTTCTTAGGTTGCACAAAACCAAGCAAACTAGATGGTTTACATAAGCATGCTTCTTCCTGAAAGGCTGAGCTATTTTAGCAGTGCATTCCACCAAAATGAATAATATTTGGCTTTTGGAGGCAGATTTTTCTGTGGTTACAACCTCTTTTGCACATCATAAAAGTCCAACCCCGTCCTCTTGCTTTTCTTTCATTAAAAAGAACAACTAACCTTTAAAAATACTTATTTGTCATGTGCTTGCTTGGGTTTCAGCTGCTGTGATTTATGTGTCCATCTTCAGAGTAAACATACTCATTGAGGAAAATAATCAAGCCTATTACACCATGGAAATTAAGTTATGGGTGAGAGTGTGCCATGGCAGATGGTGCTGGAGGATGTGGCAAAGGGGTCACTGCTTAGGCTGGGCTGTAAACTGAGGTACGTTCAGAGTCCAAGTGAACCTCTGACATTTACATGTGATCTATGTATAACCGTGAGCTGGACAACAGCAAAGCTCTCCTGCCTTCCTGTGGGAGAATCATGGTCATGTTCTCTTACCAGGATGGACAAAATCAGACTTCCAAGATCCCTTCCCACCCAAACTAGTCTGTGATTCTAGGATTTTATGGCATGGATCACATTATCAATCTGTGGCTCCGTCTTACCTACAATTATATCCTGACTGGTCATTAGCATCTTCAGTTAACCAGATTCTCTTAGGTGTACCACCATGAACCGCAAGTTGATCCTGCATAGTTTAAAGCCAAACGAACAAGTAGCATTGGAAGAATATGGCCCAGCATAAAGAAATTTGTCCCTTGACTTAACAATGGACATTTTCACTGGTGCAGGTCTCACCAGTTTTGATTTAGACCTTGGAGTTATCACTCTTACAAATGATCAGATCCAAACTGAGCAGGATTTCTTAGTAGAAGGGGAGAAGCAGGAGTGAGCAGCAACCGTTCACAACCTGGTTTGCCAAAGGAAAAGGAGAAGGCTGTAAAAAAAAAGATCTTCATTGTAAGTCATTTGGGCTTTCCCTACAAGAAAACAAGGAAGAAGCAAACACAATGGCTAAAGAACATGAAAAGATCCCACAGGTTAAGAATGCTCCAAGAAAAATACACTCTCGATCTGAAATGGTGAGCAATGGAAACATTATTTGCACTACTTTCAGTGCTGTTGTTGGTCGCAACAGGCTCTGTGATTTCCATGCTCTGTTTTAACTTGGGAAAAGGGCAGGAGGTGAGAAACTCCAGAGGCTGAGCCCATTGCCCGGACAGCTCAGACGGTGCATTCGGCTCTGCCCTTCTCCCACCTCAAAGGATATATTTGCATAGCTTATTTGCAGAGTGAAGGAGAAGGCTCGAGTGGCAAATTGGATATTGATAACTTCCAGAAGACTTTCTGGGCCTGCTGTGTTATTCCACTCGTCTGAAAGATCGACAAACACTCACAGCAGAAAAGTTCCCTCTCTGGCAAAAGAGAATGGCTCCAAATGAATTAACTTTCAAACCTGATATTTAAGGATGTTTATTAGTCTGATGTCTCTCCAGGTCTTGCCAGAGCCGTCACGCTGAAAAGCTGTGGACTCGGTTGTAATAAAAGAGATATTATTTGTAATTGTTTCCTCTCGGCATTATCATGTAAGGGGAAAGGCAAGTGGAAAAGCACTTCCCAGTGCTCCTATCCATCTCCCTCCTGTTACTCAGTTTGTACGCCGAGCTCCTGATGATGGATGGAGCAAGGAGGTGTCTGGGTGCTGAATAGGAGCTTGTACTGTGTGGAAGTGCTCCAAGGATCATCATGGCATGGGGTGGAGCAACCCCCATAGCTGCAGAAGACAGCACTAGCACCAAGTCGCATCCCACCACCCTGGCTGAGCACAAGTGTTCTGCTTTCCTGTGCATCTCTGGACTATTGCAATTAATAGGAGAGGAAGAAGAGGGTCTTTTCTTGTTGTGCTTCCCTTTGGTTTGCTGTTGATTTGTCTTTGCATAATGTTCTTATTAATTAAGGGTGGGATTTTTATCTTTTAAAGGAGGCAAAGCCAGGACAGCTTATATGCAAGAGAAAACAGAGGTTATCGTGCTTAGGACATGATTTTACTTGGGCAGCAGATCAGGTAAATTAGTCACAAAATTACAACATTTCAGCTACTGGTATTTTCCATATTAAAAATAAAATTTAATTTTCTGGGTTTGCAGAAGCAAAAATTCCAACCATTTTGTTGCTTTCCATCACTGCCACCCCTGCCAGGAGGGAAGGAAAAGGAAAAAGGAAAAAATACAGCCTAATCCCCCAAATAAATTTCCACGAGGGCTATTTCTATTGGGGGAAGGGGGGTGGGGGGTGTGTGTTAGTGCAGACATTTCAGCCATCCTCAATGTCTGTACTATATGGCATCTCCCTGATAGCTCTCTGCGCTTCTTTACTCCTGGTCTCCTCTAGTGTGGGGCAGACCTGGGCTCAATCTTCTGAACTTCTGATTTTACTGTACTTATGGCTGTATGGGTTTACCATGAAATATGGAATCATAGAATGATGCATTGATGCTCCTCATGCCCTCTTAGTCACTGGACGTAAACTAATGTTTTGCAATGCAGCATCATAGAATCACAGACTGCCTTGGGTTGGAAGGGACCTTAAAGCTCTTCCAGTTCCAACCCCTGCCATGGGCAGGGACACCTTCCACTAGAGCAGGTTGCTCCACGCCCCGTCCAGCCTGGCCCTGAACACTGCCAGAGATGGGGCATGCAGTCTGCCTGGCCAGCTCCGATGGAGGAGTGCCGTTTCTGACCGTGTGTGGCGAGGTTTTTCAATGCTTGGTTTAGTTCCATTCAGGCTACAAACCAGAGAAACAAACCAAAAACAGAGAAGGAAAAAAAAGCAGGAAAAAAAATCTTTTCTGATTCTCAACATAAAGCTAGGGTTACCACCAAAGGACAATAAAAATTCTTTTATTACCAACAACAGGAAGAGCAAAGGAAAATAAAACCACAGAATATCTTTGTTATAATTTTTCCATAACAAATAAGGTCTTTTCTGGTCATGTTTGGCTTTTTTTTTTTTTTTTTTTCCTTAAAATTGTATCTGTTTAGGAAAAAAAAATCTTGTTTAGAATAAAACCAAAACTGCAGAGGAAAAAGCAGAGCTCTTATGAAAAAGTTTGACATCATAACCCATCTATTAAATAGCAGTATTCTTAAAGGAAAGTAATTTACAAATAAAAGGACGGAAAGGAAAGGTTGTATGAGTTCCTGAGCCCATTGTTGATGCAGCAAAGCTCAGAGAACTTCCACTATCTATAGTCACGGAAGTCGTGTATTAGCAGGAACCAGCACTGGAGGTTCCCACAGGGAGAAGATCCTTGTAGAGAAATGTGGCTGTGACTCGCCTTTGTGTTTCTTTATTCCCCACACTTTTTTCTAGTTTAACTGTGGGTGACTAAGGAACAGAAAGTATTGAAGAGGAGTGGAATGAGCTTTTCGTGGCTAGTGGGTGTGATGGAGCTGCATCCCACAGAGCCCTGGTCCACCATCAGTGCTCCCACCCTGCACGCGTGGCTGAGCATCAGCTGAAAGCAGCTCCTGTGAGTTTGAGGGGGATGCGAAGTTATCGCCCAGAGCTCTTTTTTCATTCTTTCCCTAGATTTGAGGGCTCATTTGGTTTTGTTTTCACTGGGTTTCTGGGAGAGAAAACTCTTTTTCCTCTTCCAAAGCCTGGCATGCTTTCTTCATGTGCCCAGTGTTTGCTGTGTGGCTCTGTCCGAGGCTGATTAGGGTCGATAGCGTGTGGCAGTGAGTTATTACCATGTGAGACTGTAAAGCCAAACCAGACAGATTTGACATAAAACAGGCACAGAAATGGACTTTTTTCACCTTATCTGACTCTGCTCTTGATAGCAAAGGCAGGCTGGTAACAAAAGATTTTGTTTCCTATTAATCCATAGTGAGAAGTATCAGGCAATTCACCCTTCCATCAAAGAGGTCTGTCTGCTCTGATCCTCTGCCATGCAATGCTGCTAATCCAGGCCTGGGTAAAGGCTGTCCCAGATCACAGCAGCTGGGGTCCCCCTGGGCACATCCCAAACAGGATCAGGAGGGCAGTGCCTGGATCTCCCCTTAGGCAAACACAGAGAACTTTTCCCAAAGGGACATTGAGGGCAGGTTGAGAGTGAAACAACAAAGGAGCAAAGTTCTCACCTAGTTTTAATGGGATTGAACCAGGAATAGTTTCCAAGGTTTTTAATTAAATCCCAGGAATTATAAATATTACAATGCTGACAAGAGCTTCCTTATCACAATATGTTCCCTCATTGTTTCTTTAGCTCCTTCTTACATCCAAATATCTCTTGTTCTCCCTGTACAGTGCTAGCCCCCTGCTCCGCTTCATTTGATAGCCAAAGGAGTTAAAGATTCTCACTTTGGTTTGAACACTGATGTCTTAGCCCAGAAAGCATAATCAAATCAATGTAGAGAAAAAATAAGACTCTGTTTCCATGCATGTATTTCCAGATGTAAATTCTCCTCTAATTCAGTACAAAATCATTGTACTGTAAATCCTTTTAGAACATTGCTCCTTTTCGTTTTTGGTTTTGTTTTAATTTTCTCATGTATTTTGTGGATTTGGGGTCCAAACAAATGAAAGGGTACTACCAATGTCTTGAACCAGGTTCTATAAGACGTGCTTGGGGTTATTTTCTCTCCTTGCACCACTGTTCTTAATCTGACTTCTCCATCATGGGCTTCCCCCAACCCATTTTGCCATAGTGTGTGATGAGAGGATTAATATTCCCATGGCCATTGCTTTCCTGAGGTACACTTGTATAAATACTAGAGAATCCCTCAAGATGAATTCTGCAGTATATTTTGGGAAGATCATGGTGATGAAATGATGATAAAGCTCATCTAGAATCTGCAGGAGGAAGATGTCCCAGACGAAAAAAGCCAAATACTAAACAGTTATTCAGAGCCCAGTGTTCAGCTCAGTGGTCAGTCAAAACAACCAAACTGAATAGCACTGGATATTTCCTTTATAAGAGCCGCCAGGTACAAATCTAGATCTAAGAAACCTACAGAAATAAGATGCAAAATCAGGGCAAAAAGGGGGTTTTAGTGCTGTGTGGGATAGAGCTGGGAGGAGACGGGCTGGCAGGGACCTGAGTTGCATTAATTATGGTGATCTAGATAAGGTGCAGAACAGCTCCTTAGTTGAGGCATAACATGTAAAGGTAACACCTACCTGTTCCCTCATACAGTCTGATATAGGATATAAAACCTACCTTCATTACATTACTTTTCCATTTTGTAGAAGGTGCTAAAGCACAAGATACTTCCAAGACATGGAAGACCTTTATGTTAACCATGAGCTTCCTCCTGTCCATCCCTCAGTCCATGAAGTACAATTCAAAGTCATACAGAGGAGGACAGAGATCCGTTCTGATTCATTCTTTCCCAAAGACACTTTCTTCTGAGAGCAGTGGAAAGTACCTTTTTCTTTTTCCACAGCCATAATTTAATTCTTTATTTTAACCAAGTTGCTTCGTTCTTTCTCCTTGATAACTCACAAGTTCAAATGTAAAAAATGTATTATTACAAGAGACAATTATGGGGTTCAAAGCATTCTGAAGCATTCCATGCTTCCAGCTTCTGGTACTGATATAAGTAGAGGAATATTTGTGGTTTTTTACTTGCATGAAGTGGAAGAGTTCCAAGAGCTGGTGGTAAAAGGCCTAATGAAAGTCTGCCTTCATCAGACACAACAAAGATCCTGCATCCTGGGAGGTTAACTATTTCTATGGACATGATGCCCAGGCACCATCCTACAACCCAAACAAGCCCTTGTCCGTGTAAACTCAATCATTTCATGCTCAGTCAAAAATAACAATATCAAAATAATCAGAAAAGAATAAATCCTGGTTTTGTTTGGCCTTTTTTTTAATAATCAAGCATTACTTTGGGAGTTGAAGGTATGCAGCTCTCTAGTTCCCAGAGTTTGGACTGGAGATGCGTCTAGCACCTTTGGTGGTATAGCTGGACAGCAGCAGGCCATAGAAAGCGTCTGTTTTGAAGTACGCACAGTTGCTGCACAAACATCTGCCTGCTGTAGTGCAGGAGGTTCTTTTCTACTGAACCTTCTGTTTGTCATTTCTTTTTCCATTTTATAAATACCGATTGGAAACTTCTTCTTGGAAGGAAGAAGGAAATCTTGTGGATTGTAAACACTGAGAAGAAGACGAATTGTTTAGGATGGTGAAAAGGGTATAAGGACTGAAAGCATAATGTTAAGTAGAGGAAAGTTTAGGCTGAATAACAGGATAAACTTCCAAGTGCTGAAATCTTATTTAGACTGTGGAAAATTCTTCCAAAGGATGTGGGAGAAGCTCCACTGTTCGAGCAGTTTACCATTAGATTGGACAAAAGACTAAAAATAAGCCTTAAACTATCTTGCCTTAGCAAATGGGATGAACTGAAGAGGCCAAGTCCATGCACACAACACCACCTTCTTTGATTTCATTGATCACAAATCAGTTCATGTCCAGGGAGTGAGAGTATCAATGAGATGTGAATGCCTAAAGAGGAATTCAGTCACCGTGATACCCATGAGAGAAAGAGAAGTGAACAGGATCTACAGATTTGCTGGCAAATTTATTTAAGTCCCTTCCATCAGATGGTCCAACGTTCAGGAAAGAATTAAAGTTATAAATATGCATATGTTTAAGTAACAGGCTAATAATGTCAGATGATCTACGTTACTAACTGGTTTTATGTAGTAAAGGCAGATGATGAGGCAAAGAAGATACAGCAGGATTTACAACTGTAACAATTCGCCAGCAAGATTAGAGGGGTTTGGATATTAATCCACATGCTGCCTTTTTCCTTTCTCTTTATGGATGATATAAAAGCAAATTCTAACTTGGTTTTAAATCCATTTATGATGGTATTGACCTGAAGTGCCTGGAGAGGTGAGAAATCTGCCCCCTGACTTTGCTGGGTCCTGGGATTTTATCAGACCATCTGTATTTATTGCATAAACACCATAGAATCATAGAAGAGTAAGGGTTGGAAAGGACCTTAAGATCATTCTGAACTGTTTGCTCTGGGGACTTGTTATGAGTCTTCAAGATTTGATCTGCGTTGCTTAACCCTGACTGGTCAGATGAATCACATGGTGGCCTTTCCAGTCCTGAATGGAGGCATGTGTAAGCACATCTGGTGCAAATATTTCCTGGTAGAAACTGAAATGTCAGTTTCTGTAAATACTTCTCTGTGTGATTCTGAAGTTTGCCCTGAGCTACATATTTTGGCCAGTAAAACTTGATAACTCCAAAGTTCTTAGAAAGCAAAGACAAAGAGATGTGAGCATGGCCAAAGAACTTTGCTGTAAATTTGAATGAGCCTAGTATCAGCTAAAGCACACGTTAAATCTGCAGTAAAATCGAATCTTCTGTAAAGACTTGAGAAGATGAACAGGTCTTGAGCTAATAGCAGAGCAGATGGAGATCTCAGGGTTTGAAGTTAAAAGCAAATCAGCTGGGGTCATCTCACTGTTAAATGCATGGGAATATAGAATAGATACTTTTAATAGTGGGATCAAACCATGGTGTTTATGTTTATGTGTCTATTTGGGATTTTCTGATGGACGTGTTATGGGTGTTGAGGATGCACCTGAATCCCACCTCAGGCATGGGTGACCTAAGGCCAGGTTGGACAGGGCTTGAAGCAGCCTGGTCTAGTGGGAGGTGTCCCTGCCAGTCGCTGGGGGTTGGAACTGGATGAGCTTTAAGGTCCCTTCCAACACAAGCCATTCCGTGCTTCTGTGATTCTATGATTTCACTCTCTGGTTAAGTCAAAATCCTTCAATCTCTCTGAACATGTAAAACCTTTCTATGGATGCTTGACCTTGGGACCCAAATATAAAGGGACCTCTTGTGCCTTTTCAAGTAGTTTCATTCTTAACTCTCATTTAGCAAGGGATTTCTCTTCTTTATTCCCCTTTCTCCTAACACATCTCGACCTTCTCTCACTTCTTTAGGTTTTTCATTTTTTAACTTCAAGCTCTCCTTCCTCGCTTTGTCCCACACCTTTCCTTAACACTACCCCAGATCTTTTTCCCTCTCCCACTGTTATGAATCCTCAAGGGCCACAAGAATTTTCCATTTTCCTGCCTTAAACTCTTCGTATATCTCTCCCCACCTCGTTACAATAAAATAATTCTTCCATTTCGCTGTCACCTCCATTTAGCTCTCTCACCCTCCACTCCCTCTTTTTCCCCTGGTTTAAAGACCGACCAGCATTTCCTGAATTGGAAAACCCACAATAATATTTTTTTCCATTGAAAATACCACAAGTGCAGTATTTCCATTGAACGCACCACAAGAACAGTGTTTCCATTGAACACACCACAAGGACGGTGCTTTTGAGGTATCTAAATGCTAAGATGAACTCATCTTGGACTCATTAAACCAAAGCCCCTTCTCTTCTCAACGAAGAAAAAGAGAGAATTTCCTCAGACAAAGAATTTTTATTCACAGGTTTTAAAAAAGAGTCAAAAAATACAATAAAAACAAGAGCTCGACGGAGCCAGGACAATCCTGCACTTGCTTTGTGAGTAAAATATAAATAGGTTTGAGCAAGTGAAAAAAAAAAAAGGAATCCATTAAAACTGCTTAGAGTGGTTGAACAGCTGGAAAAGCAACTTTTTTTGTGTGATAACATTTAAAGCTGCTTAGCAGCTGGGAAAAAATCGCCTGTAAAAACACTTAACATTTACAGCCACTCAGTGGCTGGAAAAGCAACTTGTTATAAAATTGATTTAGCATTTCGGTGGCTGGAAAAGACATACACACACGCATACATCTCACTGCAGTGTTTTACGTAGCTATTTATGGGTATGTAGACACAGATAACGCTATAAATAGAGAAGCTTGGCATTTCTGCTGATGCCATTGTGGCAGGGAATCGTTTCCATTCAGAGCACTCACCATTTCTATGTTATTTTCTGGGAGTTGGAAACGAAGTCATTTAAATTCCCATCAGTCTGAAGTCTGGCATGCCCGGATGCTCAACCATCCCACCCAGCCCCCAGGAACGCCTTAAATCCTTGTAGTTACAGAGCACTTTATGAAATAATAAGGGAGTTCTGCATCTGATCAGCTCAATGAAAGACTGAGTGAGGCAGCAGAGCCCAAACTGGTTTACAGATAGTATTTGTAATCAAAGGTGCTAGATAGAATCATCTCCATCAGCTCACTGATGCGACTGGAGTGACGTACCGCCTGTCTATCACAGCCCTCATAGCTGACAGCGGCTTTGCACCCCCAGAAGTGACAATAACAATATCTGAGTATTAAACAAGTGATGTGAAAAGCACTGTGTAACTGGTAATTAAGCGTATTTGCTTCTCTCTGAGATTAGAATTCTTTCAAAGGCCATTTTAAAGCATGAGTCATGTAATAAGCCCCAGAGCAGCACCAGGCAGTTGTGCTATTGCCTAAACGTGAACACTAACAGGCTTTCTGTAAACTATGAAGCACTTTCATGTAGGAGAACCTTGATGCGTGTGGGCATACATTGGGAATAATTGCTGTATTGTGTTACTGTAATACTGTAATAGATATGTTTGCAGCACAAGAACTTAATTCCTTGACCCAGTGATTCCCATTTCCCCCAGCCCCTGGTGAAGCAGCAGCACTTTCTGTTGCTATCCCTAAGGTTTTGCCTCGATCTGACATTTCTGTTTCATTTTACCATGCGTGTCTCTCTGACAAAATTGACTGGACACATCCATCATGCTTGAGGTGTCATCAGCCCATAGAGGCAGTTATTGCACTGCTACAACAGCTTTCAGCAGTAAAACATGTTATGCGATGCATGTTTTGCTGGTGGGGGGCAGGCCAGGCAAACCAAGGGAAAACCTGGTGATCCAGCCTCACTCCCCAAGGACTGACCACAAGGTCATGGTGAGCCCCTTCAGAAGAGAACAGCAAATGCAGCTAATTATGTTTTATTTCCAAGCGGATATGTCCTGACTGGTTGGATTATGGCTGCGGCTGTGTAAGCAGTAAGCCCCTACCCAGTAAAGAGGGAAGAGCATCGGGTGCTCTTCCCAAAGTCTCAAACTTCTCCTGAAGTCAAGAATAGAGCCCAAAGTGCTGCTTAGCTGGGTTTGACGCCAGCCTTTGGAGCTATGATGAGAAACCGAATGTCTTACCTCTGCTGGTAACTGCAGATAATGAGGCAGCGTTCCCAAAGTATCTGAGACAGGGATCTTTAAAGCGTAACCACTTTGTGGCCAAATGCTTGTGAAAGTGGAAAAATAATAATTGCCTATGAATATGTGAAGACATATATTCCTCAGGGACAGACAGGAATCATTTAGTGCTGTCCGGGTGAAGGGAGGAGGTGCAAAAAGAAGATTTTAAGAAGACTTTTCCTGCCAGGGAGAGCTATTAGGTGCTGGAATTATTTCCTCAATGAAAGCTGAGGAAGGCAATTCCTGCAGACATTTAATAATAGATTGGGCAAAGAATTAGGAAACATAAAGAAGAAGCCTGTACTGGCAGGTAATGGAGCAAATCAGAACTAGTAGGACTTGAACTTTTTTGGGTTTAGGATAATTTAAAGTCAATAGATACTTCGTCAATTTAGTCTTTTTCATTGCAGTCCAATACCAAGGAATAAAGCAGAACAGCTCAATATTAAAGGAACACAACCCTGTGAGCACTGAGGACACTAGGATGATGCAGTGCCAGTGAGGCACTGAGATCCCATGGGTGTGCAGGAAATACACAAGCAAGTTTGTAAGCAGGCCACAAAAGCCAATGTAGAAGAGAAGGGGGAGAAGGAGCCAAGGCTTGATCTGGAAAATAAAGAGGGAAAAGCAAGGATGAAGAAGCAGGGGATTGGATGAGAAGGGATGGGATGGGAGGGGGTCCTGGAGAGGACTCTGTCTTGGCAACAACCATGGAAAATAAAAGTACAGAATAAAAAGCTGCTCTAAGAACGGCTTTCAAACCCCAGACTGGGTAATTTGTATTTCAGGGGCTCGAGGAGAGGATGCTCGCTGCAGTCTGTGCCTCTGTACCTTGCAACACGTTTTGTGTTCCTGGACAAACAGCAAGAACTAAATCATGGGCATCTGGCTGAGACTTGAACTGGGGTGTAAAGGCTGAGCAGCATCAGGCTGAGTAACTAAATTTGGGGAAAGGCAGACACTGCAGAGCCCTGTGGTGTCTGGGTTATCCAGAGGATGACTAAGCCAGGTTCTTTTTTCCTCTGTTCATCCTGAGCAGCATGGTGGGTGCCAGGTTTTATTCTTTCATCCTTTCTCCCTGTTCTGCGTTTTGAAAATAAAAGTAGAACATTCTGTAATGATTCCACATGGGGTTATTAACCAGGGATGTACATTGCTGGGCATGGTAGTGTGATGTCCAGGATGCTGGGGTCAGGAGGGGACATGGCCTGGGGCATCCCATCAACTCCTTCAGTGACTGAACATGATGCCAAGTGCATCTGTAATACCCGCAACACCACCCCATCTCCCTGCTTTCCCCACCTAGGACATGCGATCTCTCCTGCACCTGGATGTGAAAAGGTTTATTCCTAAAACAAAGCTAAAGAGAAAGAAAGGAACAGAAAATCCTCAAGGGATGTTCTCACCCATAAATTCCTTCAGAGATGAGTAAATGTAGATGAAGTTTATTGCCTTTTTAACAACATAATGGCATTTCAGATTATCTCTAGGTCCAAATCAGCAAGCCACATGCGTTATGAACAGTTACTCCCAGTTGTAATTCCATGAAGGCCCTAAGTGCTTATAAATGTATGGAAAGCTTGGCATATTTGTCCCCAGTTTTTATGTACTTGCTGACTGTAGTGTCTGGAGAGGCCAAGTCTAATGCACTTATTCGGCTTTAATAGCCGTTTACTCCACAAACACCGTCACTCGCTGATGCTATTATCATTAAACTTGAGTAATGGTATCAGAATTTGCCCCTGTACTTTTGCAGCTACTCTGTAGCCTACACAAAAACATCCTCAGTACAACTCTAGCCCTACTCAGCAGCTGCTCAGAAATCCAGGTTATTCATTACATGTCTGCACAGTGACCAGAGCAATTAAGTTTTACTGTGATTGAAGCCTGGGGTGCTCCTGGAGCCACCATCCCTCTTGCTCCCGTGGCAGCTCCAAGCAACACAGCGCTCAATGTCCTTCATTGATCCCAGGGTGGGCATCAGAGCTGATGTGGTGAGAGGAGCTTTTGTCTTCTCATCAAAGATAGAGAAAGAAAGAGAAATGATTCTACGACTATTATGTGAGTTGATGCTTCCTCTTGAGGTATCTGCACACGTTGCAGTATAGTTAGACCCAAGAAAAAAGAGGCCATGAAGGACAAGAAAGCTGAACCTCTGAATGTGGATCATTGCAGTAAGGATAGAAAATACTTTATGGAAGAGTCACTGCCTTCATGCTGTACTGTACAACTCTCATTTATACATTATTAGAACCTCATATCACTGTTGGATTTAAATTATAGCTATATTATCATCCATCAGCAAGCTGACCTAGAAACGTACTTATTTAAGAACATAAGTGTTCTGAGTAAAAGACTTATTTCAGATGCCAAAACAAAAACAAAAACAAGTACAATGGGTTTTGGATCTAGACAATGGTTGGGAACCGTATTGGCAGCCATCAAGTTAGAATATTTGATCTTCACAGCTTGACGTCAGGAATGGCTTTTAAATCTCCTGGCTGGTAAATAGATCTGGCTCATGCATTGTTTAACATTTGAGGCACTTATAGATATTGTGGTTACAAAGTTGATCAAACATGCAAGGCATTATTTGTAGGAAAAACATTTACCTTACTGGAGAGGCTCGACATATACAGAAGGCTCAAATGATTTCCCATCTGCTTTAATGCATGAAGGAAAGTGGAATTTGCTTTGAGACCCCAAAAGGCAGTTCTTCTGCTACATGCTGCTGGGTCTGGTAGGGCTTTGAGTGCCTGTAGGTGAGTTGAGCACTAGTTCCTTTTGTGAGATGAAACTGGCTCAAAAAGATAGAAAACTTTGACACTGAAAAGCAAAACAAAAAGAAAATGATCTGAGATTTGAGAATTGAATGTGAAAATTGTGGTTATCGTTTCAGCTCTCTTGTTTCTCTGTCAATGGAAAATAAAGTAAACAGAGAGGGAGAAGGACTGGAAAACTGGGGGAAAGAGGGAAAGGAGAAGAGCAGAGAAACAAAAACAAAACACAGACATTTTGGAAATCTCAGCTGAAAAATGTACTCGAGATTTTCCATTAGAAAGTTGGGGGGGAAGGAAGGGTCCTGTTCAGAGGAGGTGGTTTTGAAGTGGAAAACTTCAGGAGTTGGAGGGTTTTCTGTAACTAGATCAAAGCTTGTGTTACAGCGGGACACAATGCAGGGGTCTGCCTCTCCCATTGCTTTGCTACCTGCCTCTAGGTGATGCTTCACCTAAGCAGAGGAAGCAGTACTTAAAAATACTTGCTCTTATCGCAGCACAGCAGTGGGAGGCAGAGACTGGAAGCTGCAGTTAAAGGGGATCACAACGGATTAAAAGAAATGAGGGAAGGGAAAAAACTAATTCTCATCCTGAGAGCTACTGAAGCGAAAGGAGCAGCATCCGTGGTGCTGGAGCACATCAGCCCTCAAGCTTCCATCCACTGCTGTGCTTTGTGGTGTGTGACCCTTCTCCTATGGCATATGAGATGCCTTCAGGCTTGTCTGGTGATGTGCTGAGTATAGATGGGGTAACCATAAATCCTATGTACTCCTCATGAAGCCCTGTGTTTGCTGCCCCTCTGGACTTAAGTATCCCTTGGAAGATGCTCTGGTACCAACCATTCATTTGCCAACAGGAAGATGTTAATTTTCCCCTCCACACTTTCAGGTTTTCAGTTCCTTCAAGTGAAAAGAGAGGTCTGACTGTACAAGAGGAGGGTGGCTTGTGTGGGTTCAGCTCTGTGCTGATGCTGCTGTTCTGAATCATAACTGAGATGAAGTTTATCTTTCCCCTCATCTTAAAAATACTCAAAAGCCTTTTCCTGGAAATGGTTTATTTTGAAGCAAAGCAGTGCAGTTTCTGTGTGGCTCCCGTTACTGTGACTACTGCACATAGAAGCTCCCAATAAGCCATTCTGTGAGTATTGTGTGGGGATTGGCAACCAGGGGTAGAGACAGATGGTGTCACTGTCTCTGATGAAGGATGCTCTGCAGGGTGAGTTCCTTCATCCATAAACCCAAGGGGCTAAGCACCAAAGAGGCACATTGGAAAACTAACTCCCAACAGTGGGGGAAGCATCAGCTGGCATTCACACTTGTATTAGGATCAGTGAATCCAGTAGGCTAAAACTCCATTGAAAACCAGGCTTCTCAGGAAAAAACTTTCATTCCTAACTTTCAAAGTGTTAAATATATGTGGGAACAGCAGCTTGCTTTATTCCGCAGGCTGGATGTATAAGACCTACAGACTCAGAAGCAAGAAAGCAAATAGAAAGTACCAATCTTGATATGGTTTACTATAAATAATGGGGTTTTTAAGTCAATCCCTGGTGTTTTGCACATTGATTCATGATTTCTGACTGCTTCGGACAGACAGCAACAGAGACTTTCCAGGAACCAGAATATTACCCTATGAGCTGAATAGCTATTAAGTGGCCCTTATATTGCAGAGGTCTTGCATACCAAGAGCTATCGCTGAGAGAACTCATGAGCACTTGTGAATAACAAATTCATTTGAGAATCCGACAACTTGTAGACAACCTTTGAACAAAAGAGTTCCAGAAACCCCAGTCCAAAGTCTCAGGATCAGCAAAGGATATGTACAAAATTCCCTTTCGTGTTATTATTGGACTGGGCCAGACGTCCAGACACACCGAGTTACTCAAGCTTGCTGTCAGCTACGCCATAAATTTATATGGAATTTCAGTGCTATCTCAGAGGGGCAATATTGGTTTAAGGTGTTTCCATTTCAGAGCCTTGTCCCATGGCAGACTGGTATTATTTTTTGCCCAGTTTTTGCCTAGTGTTGAGCTTTCTGAATGACTTTAGCTTCACAAATCTTTATTGGCCACATATTTCTCTCCCAGACCGCTCCAGCTCCACATTACTGCAATCCAGTGCCTGCCAGTCAGACTTAGCACCAGTCTGCTGTCGGTGGATGCTACTGTGCTATTTATAAACCCTTCGCTACGTACAGGTATTTATGGCACTGACGAGGGTCAGGAAGAACAGGAAAAAAAAAGGGAAAAAGGAAAAAGTTCACTCCACTTTTATTAGTCAAGTTCACAGCCAACCATATGGCCACAAACTGGAAGCCGCCAGCTCAGACAACTGGAACAACATCACTTTCTGAATCCTGCAAAAGCCATTATATTGTATTATATATGGGGAGGAATATATATACATCTTCAGAGAGAGGTGTCAGGTATTTAATTAATGATAACAGAGTCCTGCCTGAGCCCCTTGTGTCACTCTTGTACCTAATCCCTGGTATATAACAGAAGGTCCCTCATTTTATGGACACACGTGCCTCCCAACTACAGTCCTGCTGCCACTTCCCTCCCATTAGACACTTACCAGAAGGGATAGGTTTTGTTGCTGAAATAAATCATGTTGATAAAGGTACAGGCACAGTCCTGAGTGGAATAGGAAGAACATGCAGCTGTGCCTGCAAGTGCTAATGGAGGGGATAGGGTCCCTTAAGTGTCTGTAATACATTCTGGAGATTATTTCATGTACTCTTTTGCTCTGTGGGTTTGGTTTTTTGTTTTTGTTTTTTTCTGTGGATGGTTCTTGCTGGAAATTTGGAAAAGCAGAAGTTTTCTTTTAGATTTAAAAGACAGAGGATTTAGTCCCCTGAACAAAATGTATTGTGCAAAATCAACAGGAGATGCTGAGACGCTTTGAGCAGAGCAGCTTGCATCAAGTATCACAACAAGCTGTGCATCTCCTGAGGGCATCTGTCTTACATCCTCAGCTGGAGCACAATGCAGTGGTGCCCAGCAAGCACTGATTAAGTTTGTCTATTAGGCAGAAGTTCTTCCCTGTGAGGGTGCTGAGGCGCTGGCACAGGGTGCCCAGGGAAGCTGTGGCTGCCCCATCCCTGGCAGTGTTCAAGGCCAGGTTGGACACAGGGGCTTGGAGCATCCTGCTCTAGTGGAAAGGTCCCTGCCATGGCAGGGGGTTGGAACAGGATGAGCTTTAAGGCCCTTTCCAACACAAACTAGTCCATGATTCTATGAGCTGTGCATTCAGCTTTGTGGACATCCTAACTCACATCCCAGAGGGACAAAACTACCTTTTAGCATATCTCATTAGCTCAGATATACCAGGGTGATGATAAATGTACCACTACCAAAGCTGCTCTTGTCAGTCTTGCTCTCGGGTCTCTGCCCCGCTCTCAGCTAAGCACAGAGGCCCATAGGCAATCCTGCACTCAAGGGCTGGCACTGATCTTGGCTTTATTGTGGCTTTCACAAGGTCGTTCTCATTCTTCTTGCATCAGCTTCCCTATCTATAAGATAAAGGTTCTCAATACCTATCTACATCAGAAGCTTGTGTGTAGGTTTAATTACTAATCCACAGTCTCTGTGGGAGTAACAAAGAGACGGAAGCACTGGGGGAGGGAGAAGCTGGGTAACAGTGGTAGGAAACACATGGTCACAGAGCGGAGCTGCCGCAGAAATTCCCATCAGGGAACAATGCTGCACCAGCTGGGAGGCGGAGAAGGTGACCTCAGGGCTTTGCCTCTCCATCCCCACGAGCCTATTGTTCTATTGTGTCCTTCTCAGGGAGTTCAAGGGGATAAACAGCATTTTCCAACTGAGCTTGGTCTCCGGGATGGCTTTCTTCCCTTCTAGCTGTGTTTCAGCTAAGAAATCAAGTGTGGATGCACTCTGCACCTGCTGGGGTGTGGGTTCAGCATGTCGTTTGGTACTTGCGTTGTGTGTCCCAAAGCATCCTGCTGTCCTGGGCTGGTGGCTGGAAAGAGACAGAAGTATGCAAATCTAGGAGTCCAGTGACATGGAGGACGATGTTCCCAAAGGCTCCCCAGTGATCTTCACCCCAATGCCCACAGTCAAGGCACCTTGTATGATTTAAAGTGCAGCATCCTCTTCTGCACCACAGCCATGGCTGAAGGCACTCTCTGAGCTGTGCTGGTGGTGGGAATGAGCCCAGGGCTGGTGAGGAGCCATCCTGCTCCTTCCCTACTGGTGTCCAGAGCAATCCACCCCTGCACAGCCCAGTCCCAAGGAAATGGTGATGCTCAGAGGACTGAGCAATGCTGCATCACAGGGACTGGGAGAAGCAGGCACCACACTGAAGCAAGGCTATCTTTGTGTTCTGAACTAGACATGGAAATGAAAACTGGGACATGTGCATGATCCAACTCTATAAGTTTCCTAAACAGGTCTGCAAAGTAGGTGCCTGAAGGGGCAGCTTAAAGCACCGGAATTAAAAGCCCAGCATGTGCAGGCGTAATGGAAATGCCTTAGGACACCTCACCCTGACAAAGCACCGCTCTGCTGTTGCCTTCACTTTTCCCCATTGCAACAGTGCTTCCTCAGGAAGTAAAATGACCAGTCTTGTCATTCCTAATCAGACATGATTAGCACTTCTTTCTCCCTGTGAGTGTCCCCAAATCAGCTGCGCTGTTTGGACGGGGTGTTTTCTGCAAAGGATACCCTGAGGTGTTAAATCTCTTCTTCACCATGCCCAGGGCTCCTGGACACCCTCCCTTTAATACCTCTGTATTGCTGGAGGAAGGAGGTGGCAGATTGGCAAATCTAATGCTCTGTAAAATAATGCTATATAAATTCCAGCTGTTGCCATATGATCAATCTCCTTTGGCAGATGTGCCGTCATGCCCAGGGCCTGTTTGATTTCAGCATGAAAGTATGCCACTTTTAAATCAGAAGGCACACCTTCTGCTATTCAAAGTTCCTTAAATATGCAAAAGCTTTTCATCACCTGGAGTCTGTTATTTTAGTTTTTCCTTCTCTGCTGGCTTTTTGGAGCTGTAGAAACTTAAAGCACTGCAGGAACCTGGTGCAGAGGAGCCTTTTGCCACCCATGGTGAGAGCAGCTCAGTCCCTCTTCCACATGAAGCATCTTATTTGTGGATGAGAGGTCTGAACTGTGGCCACAGCAAAGGGCATTACCAGTGACTGCAGAGTGATGGAGACAAGAGGAACAGGGAAGAAGTCACCAAGATTCAGTGACAGCAGAGATTGCAAGGACTTGAACCCCGAGCCATCCTGCAGTACTCAGTGGGCTTATGTGTTATGTATCCCTACTCCGTAAATATGAATTTTCTGGAGACCACCTCCTTGGCAGACAGGTTGGTAATTGAGAAGGATAAGAGAGGGGGAAGAAAAAGATGGATGTGGAAAGGACCTTGTCTCCTACAAGAGAGGAAACTGGGAAACACGCAAGGAAAGGGATCAGCAAGGAGGGAGAGGGGAAAGGGGAAGCCCAGAGGCACGGAAGTGAATAGAAGGAGAAAATGGGAGCTCGGTGGCATGGTGTTAGTCGAGCCTTTCTAAGCAAAGGTTCTGCCAGCCAAAACAGCAGCAAGTCTGAAGTTGGTTAGGGATTGTTTATTTATTCATACCACAGGATGTTAACTAATATAGTTAAATCCCCCTGGGAAAACAAAGCTGGCTCCTTTATTTTGGTACATTTAAGAATACATTCACCCTTCTTTCCCCCCTTCTATGAAGTTTAAAAGGCTTCAAAGCACGCAGAAAGACTGGCAGGCTGAATTCCTGCCTCTTCAGGGATGAGAAACAGTCATCACATTGAAGAGTGAGTGGCAGGGACCTTTGGTAGCCAGACGTAAGACGTCTTCCTATGGTGCCTCATGGTTGATGTTCAGGAATGACTTTTTGACTCTTAACCAGTGTTTAAAGCTTTGCTGGGCAGTAGATGTGACTGATATTTATATGAAACTAATCCCCCTGTGCAGGAGGCTCTACACACTCAGGTCAAAATGTGGTTTTAGTAGGAGTTAATTGGAGAATGAGTATTTACTTTCAGCTCAGGTTTTGCTTCCTTGGCTTCGGTTTGTAAGTGTTGAAGGTTTCCCCTTCCCAAAGCAAAAATAAAGTGAAAACAACAAGATTCTCAGTTGCTCACTTTGAATAACCTGAATGGAGCTTTATATCCATTACAAATACTTCAGCAGGGGAAAAAGCACTGAACCTGCAGCTGCCAAACAAGGTCTGGGGGGTTGTGAGGATAACCACCCCGCCATGCCGGGCACTGCTCCGGAGCTGCATTCCCAAGGAAAAGAAGAAGTAAAAAAGACCTTTAATTGACTAAAGTCCTGATTGTCTTTTCAGACACCCTTCTTGATGTGGTTGGAGATTGGAACCCTTTTGGAAAGCAACTTGACATTTCATAGCTGAGATATTTCCTCCATTGCTTTTGACTTTCAGGCCTCAATTATTTCCACCAGGAGAGCGTTTGCCAAGCTGATGAAATTGGAAACAGAGTGGATGTTATAAAATACAGGTAGCTCCGGCGGCTGTGCGTGATGCTGCCTCATGTGTTTTGTTCATTTTACTCCTCGCCATTCCCTTTCAAGGCCGGAGCAGGGCAGGGGCTGCGCCGGCACATCTGTGTCCAGGTATCGCTTTTAGCTTGGTCTCTAATCTGGAAAATTCCTTATAGTTTTTGCAGGGACAAATTCTTCTTCCCGGTTGTGGAGGGAAAGGAGGGAAACCGTTCCTGTCCCTCAACAGGTTTTGATGGAAATTCTAATCCTGTGCCAAATGATCACTGAAAACATTTTTAAAGAACATTTATGGGGAAAATGTTGCAATTCTCTGGCTTTTTGTGCCCTGTTTAACTTTTCCTGGGGATGGAAACTGGTAAACTTTCAATTTACTGCAGCCATCCTGGTTTACAGCTCAGAAAAACACCTTTTCCATGGCTCCGCTGTCATACCTACGTGACACAACTGCACCAATGCAGCCGGAGCTGAGGGAGCTCAGCACATCTGAACATTTGGTGCAAGTAGTGATGCTTAAATGTGATGGACTCTGATGTTTGTATCATAGAGTGGTTTGGGTTGGAAAGAACATTAAAGCTCATCCAGTTCCATGGGCAGGGACACCTTCCACTAGAGCAGCTTGCTCCAAGCCCCTGTGTCCAACCTGGGTTTGAACACTGCCAGGGATGGGGCAGCCACAGCTTCCCTGGGCACCCTGTGCCAGCGCCTCAGCACCCTCACAGGGAAGGATTTTCTCCTAATATCTCAATTTACCCTCTTTCAGTTTAAAACCAGCCCCCCCCCATGCCCCTGTAAACCCGAGCTGAATGAGGCACTGTCTGGGACTGAGACAGCTGAGGAATCATCTGGACACAAGGAAAAAACAGCTGAATCCTCTGTGCTAACTTCAAAACAGGAGGTGACGCAGGCACCACTGCTCGGAGCAGCAGCACTTCTCTGCGCTGCCCCCGTCCCCTGACCAAACCGGTCCTGCAAAGTCGCCTTAACCAAATAAAGGGTTTGGCTCTGAATACAGTGGGATTCATATTCAAAAAGGATTGCATGATTCCCACTGGGAGCCCATAGCCAGGATAGGTGTAGGACAGAGGTGCTGGGGAGGCAGCACTTGTTCCCTAACCCCTCGCCTTGGGTCTGAGAGCTGCTGTTACTGCACAATGATCCAGCTGTGCATCATCCGGAGTAATAAAATGCAGATGCCCTGAAGCAACAAGTGATTTGTTTAGACCTGGAGGAGCTGATTACAGGATTGATGGCCCCACAGAGGAGCAATATCTGTCCTCTCTTCTGGGAGACACCAATCCAAGATAGAAGGAGCAGTTTATCTCTGCCAACACTTGAAGCCTGAGGATGTTTCAGTAGGAAGTAACCATGGTAAAACATCCTCTGTAGCATGTAAACAGTTTTTCCCTATTCAGTATGGTCCAAAATAAAACAGGGAGCTGTGTAAACATCTCCAGGTTGCTCTTGCTTGTCTTTCACTCCCGAGCCATGGAGCAGAAAGCTCCGCTCAGGAGCCAGTATGTCCCATAACTTCCTTCTGATCCGTGATCCAGCACAAATACAAAACCAAATCATATTTCCACATAATCAATCCATGTTCTTAGAGAGGAAAAGAGCCCTTAACAGCTGACTAGGAGACCTTGGAGTATAATAGAGCTCTCCAAACACACAGGTGCGCCAAAATACTTCACCAACAGTGTGTGAGAAAGTATTCACATTGTTCCCAAACCATGGGAAAAACATATCCTGTTCCCATTTCTAACATGTGCCATTCATAAGGCTCTATGTATTCTGCTCGGTGCAGGAACACGCGTTGTCTCCTTGCAACCATCCCTGTTTCGGGGGCTGGTGATAAACTTTCGCTCGCTTCCGAGCATTGTCCTGTTCTCAAACAAGCTGGAGAGACCACGCTGGTGTCCTTGTCTTGTTCGGATAGGGAAGCAAGCCTGCAGCATTGTGCTCTTTCTTTTGGCCTGATTTATACCAGGATTGGTATTAAAGGAAGAGGCTTTTAATGCTGTTGAATTCTCACTGTCCCTTCCCCACAAGGATGCTCTGATGCGTGATGCTTCCATACCGGTCCTGAGTGGCCGAAGAGTTACAGAGTGAATGGAGAGCACTAGATGGTGAGGGAGGGAAATGAGAAGGACCAGAATAAGCTCTGATGATAGGAAACTTGGATGTTGTGGTCACATTTATATGAGCAGGATAATAAGGGAAACAGAGAAGTGACTGTGGAGAAGAATGACAGATACTTACTGTTTAATCGCAGTGAAGTGCTGTTACGTTTTTGGCTGATGTGAGGGTGTATCTGTAGTTTCCACTTGAGATGTTTTGGAGGTACAAGTAGCTTTCCTCTTCATCAGGAAAAGGTCCACGCTCTTTTTTGATTAGAAGAAGCTTATAAAATAACAATAACTGAGAAGCAAAATATGTTTTTACTTTTGGAATCTCTGTTAAGAATCACTTCATTTTGACATTTCAACCAGCCTACAGGCTCGGCAGCTCTTGACCATCGCTCCTTCCTCAGCTTGAAGCAGCAATGACATTCCATTTCTGAGTGGAATGCTCTGAGATGTGCCATTCTTAATAACAATAACAGGTTTAAAGCAAAATATATTGAAGTGGCATTTGAATTTGACTGTGTACGCTACCTCAGTCTTGTTTAAAAGAGTTTTATAACTTCACATCAACCCATTGAGAGCTTCCAGCTCCTGAACTTTCCCATACGGGAAGTGAGGATACACCAGACAGGCAAAAACTCTATTTTTTAACAGTTTGATTCAGGAATTGCTAACGTGGCATCCGAGCATCACTGGACCACCCAGCAGAACAGATGAGAGCTGTGTTAAGTCTGAGCTCACAGCGGATTTACTGTAACCTGAGCCCCAGGTGAGGCCATCCCAAAGTGTCTCCCCCTTCCTGGCTGAGGAAAGGCATCTCCCAACACTCAGCAGCCAGTCTGGCCCAGCTCGGATTTAACCATTCCGATACTGAAGCCACAATGAGTTCCAGCCTAGGCAGAGTTCATCAGAGGTTCAGGGCGCTAAAGTCATTAATTCCCACCAACACCAGAACTTCCTTAATTTGGGAAGATTGGGATAATATTGTAGTAAATAGAGCCTGTCTATGAATAAGAGCCCTTTTTGTAGTGGGGTGGGTGTGATCAGCTGCTGGAGCAGTTGGTGCCATTACTTACAGCTGATTGAAGCTATGCTTTTCCATTACAGTAGTGTTTCCCAGACAACGTTTTCCATTCCAAAGCAGCAATTATTTAACTATTGATCATTCATTCCCAGGGATCTAATTGGAGATGTATAACGAGGCCTTTATTTTCAGCCAGAAATCCCTGATTTCAGTTGTCTGGTTTCAGTTGGCAATTGTAAAAGCCTGCAGAGAAGCTGACCATTTCCAGGGGCCTGATTGCCCACCCATGGAAATGAAGTGACCGCAGTAATCACCATCGTAGGGCTTCTTGAATCCAGTCTGCTGTGGGTGATGCTGAGACACTGAGATGCTCTGGATGTGGCAGGAAGTGGCCACCAACCACTCCTTGGCTTTAGCCCCCATATGACCGTGATGCTTGGCTTGGGAAAGGGTTTATTATTACAAGGACCATTGCTACAAACAGTGGGGACGACTGCAAGTGAAGGGCTGAGTCCCTCCAAAGCAGAGCTCAAGCTTCACAGCTTTACAGACCCAAATGCATCCCACACCAGCTACCCCAGAGGCAATTCCCCTCTGGGGAAGGCACCAGAACCACACTTCCGTTGGCTGAAATCAGTGGCAGAAGAGCCAGCATTTATTGGGTGCCTTTTGCCAAGGGAGCATCAGTGTGGCCGGTGGGGGGGACACAGGGACAGCACCCCAAACCTTCCCCCTGTAAACCGGGAAGCACTTTGTCCCCATGGCCCTGCTCTCAGCTAAGGAGCTGGTGTAGGGATTGCACAATGAGGCTTTTAAAAATAAAGCATCTTAAAAATACTCATTTTCTTTTTCTCGACGTGATGAGAAGCCAAGTGAAAGCAGCAATTTTTGTGTTTTATTTTGTTTTAAACCAATGAAAGTTAATGTTAATAGCAGTCTAGGAGCTGGAAACCCAACTTAAGAAACACTTAATGTTTAGATCTACTTAGTGGTTGGAAAAAACAACTTTTTAAATGCTCCAGCAAGTGGAAACAGCCACCCCTTGTAAACAAACCTTTAGCATTAAGATATTTCATAGCAGCGGAAAACCTTAACTGCATGGAGACATAGTTCTGAGACATTTCGGAGTGATCAGAGGCTGCCGGCGTAACCACGTTCTGTCAGCAGAGACGTCAATGATCAATGGAGATGAAAGAAGAAAGAGTTTCCATACAGGATGCTTTGCTGAATGTTTGTTTCACAATACTTTACTGTATTACACACATAATTCGTATCCATATCGGGACCCAGTTCAATGCCGCGTTACTCTAGTTTAAGCGTTTTAGGGTCAGTGAAGTTAAACCAACACAAACAGCAAAGAGCCGGGCACAGGAATGAAAAATATTGGTTGTTTTCTGCAAGTACAGTAAAATTTCCCAGCCGTAAGATAACCCTGCCAGATATTCCAGTGGTGACCTTGGAAAAATAACACGACAACCTGCTCAGTCACTGTTTTGCCTCTAAAACCTCATTTCAACCCTGGTCATGTGCTTTTGTAGCTGCTTGCCCTGACTGTAGGTTGAAGTGTCCCTGAGGTGAGCTATATATGGGAATTGTGTTTTCCCAGAGAAACAGTGGAAGTCCCATCATGAGACAATTAAACGCATCCGACTGACTGTTGGCAGGGAAGTGGCAGGGATGAACTCATAGGTCTTTTCCATCCTTTGTGCTTTAAATCTACTGCCTGGATGGGTCAGTGCACGTACCCGCTGCTGCTGTTTGCTGCTTCCTTGGGGCATCCACCAGCACATCAGTCATGACCTGCTGGGACGTGATTGCAGCCGGGGATGCCCTCCTACTGTTCCATGTGCCACCACGGTACCTTGTATCATCAGCATGAGCTAAGAAAGTTGCGTGTTCCCTTCTCCCACTTGGAAAAGTGACCACCCCAGGTGGGAACATCATTGGGAAACCGTTCCCATTGAGGTGGGAACCTTTGCCAGCTCACAATCAGGTGGGCTGGGAAGAGGTGGGATTTAAGGGGTGGGGATGTCCATAGACCCTCACCCCAATCCAGGTATCCCTGTGCTGCCTGGCCCCGTGCTCAAAGGGAGCAGCTACTTGGTGCTTGTAGAGGTCTGGGAGCAAAAGCTGGAGTCCGACACGCTCCTCCTGCTGGGTCATTTCCTTCGAAACAATTGGGAGCTTTGATCCCGTTATGTGAGCGAGAACCTGCCTCTGTTCTCACTGTGCACCCTCGGTGGGGCTAAAAAAAGCCCCACGCAGTGACCGACAATGCGCGCGCACTGAGCTGCGCTGCCGCTGAGTAAGCCTCTGTCCCCAGCTTAGGTAATTTCCTTGCATAAATCTCTTTTCAAGAAGGATCTTAAGCAGACTTTAACCAGTACCAGACCTCTCTCCTCTGGATTTGATCCTGAGGAAATACCTGATAATAAACAAATACCTTGCTGCGATGCTCGGCCTTGCCAGAAATGACAGTTGATTTAAAAATCACTGCTTTCTCTTTGTTTTCCTTCTGTTTTCTCACTTTACTCTTTTTTTTTAGGTTAAGAAAATGAAGGAGATACTGTAACCATACAGGGCTAAGAAGGTGTTGCAGAGCAAACGAGCCCCAGCAAGGTTAGCATCCGCAGAGGGATAGCGTTTCACTGCCCCATGTCCACGCTTCCGAAACACCTAAACCACTGCTATATTCTCTGCCTAATTTAAGATTTCCATTTGGATTTGGACCAGCATTTATACATTTCCAATGATCTTATTAAAGACAATAAAACTCCAGCTTCAGCATCACAGCGCTGCATCCTGGGAAGCTCGGATACCTAAAAAGTGCAAGACAAGTACAGACACAGTATGTTTATCCATGGCCTCTTCAGCCTGAAAATCAAACTCAAGGGATGGAAAGGACTTCTACATTCCTATCAGCTGGGCAGAGTCCTGCGTGTGTGATTGCAGTTCATCTCCCTAAATTCCCCCAGCAGTTTCCCATGGAAAAAGCCAAATGTCCTGCTCTGAAGTGCTGCCCCAGCTCACTCCCACACCGGGATGGGTTAAGTTGTTGTTAACGTCCCTGTTTGTGTTGCTGTTACAGTTTGTAAATTCACATAATAGGAGACTAAATAAATTTAGGATTATTACCATAACAGCCCAATTAAGGGAAAACTGTTTATATTTTGCAACCAGCCGTACTGGGAAGAGGCACAATACAAGGTGCAGGGAATGTGCCCTCCATTGCAGTCTTTCTTTATCTCCTTGCTGTTAATGTCCCTCAAGCAGGCAAGGAGGGGCATTGCCAATGATAAGTGTCAGTTATCCATGTGGGTGTGGATGGGTGGGATTTTTAAATCATAGAATCCCAGACTGGTTTGGGTTGGAAGGGACCTTAAAGCTCATCCAGAGCTCATGTTAGGGCTGCTGAGGTTCATGATGAGGCACCCACTTGGGAAAGCAGAGTCTTGAAAAACAGCCTCTGCTGGGTATTAGCCAAATGGCTCAGCTGGGCTCAAAGACGTGTTCTGGGATACCTGCAATGTGTCATCTGCAGCCGTGTCGATGAGCGACATGCAACTTAGATCACTTGCCAGTACCTCAGCCTTCATCTCCACATCAGAAAGATGTTTAAATCTGTGATTTTCAGTCTGACTTCCTGTGTTTAACCCTCAGATCACTGCTGGCGTTTCATGTCACAGACATGCCTGTGTCCGTGTCTGAAAGATAAGGTTTCATCCATCGAACGATTTATTGCTCTCGATAAGGGATTAACAGAGGTGTTTAAAACCCCGTGGTTGTATCTGCTTTGAGGATTAAGGGGATTTTGGAACAGTGATATCACTGGGCTTCAATGCAATTGTTATGGTGGTAAGAACACACGAAGCTGCAAGGAAGATGTCAGTGCGGTAGTGGTGATGGGTGGAGGAGTGGGTTCCACCTGAATCACGTCTAGACATGATCCCTATGCACACACCCCCATGTCACTAACAGGGATGAGGAATGGGACCCAGTTTTGGTTTAAATCCAGTTCCCTTTATGCATATCCACTCCAGTGCCTTGAAATGCAATGTACTTTGAAAGTCGTTCACACTTAATGCAAGTGGTAATACGTCCTTTGCAGGTAAACTTGATTGTGTTTCTGTCAAAGATCAAGCTATTCTCATTTGACTTGCCTCTGTTAAAAAGGGAAAAACCGAAACATTTTTCATACCCATTTAACTCCCAACACTGTTTATGTATTTAAGAGGTTTTCCTAACAGTACATAGAATTAAAAGAAGGATCAGTAACGTAAGCCCCGGTTTGGGACCGTGCCTCCAATTCTATCTATTTGATTCTGACTTTCTGCCCAGGTTCCAGTGGAAACTTCTTTTCCATTTCAAAAGCACATTTCTTTCTTTGAAGGCCACCAAACCAGGAGTGGTTTTCTTCCTGTCTCCCTTTTTTTTATGTCCATCACCTTTGTTACTTAATTCCCTTTCTTTCCTAATAATCACTTAACATATATGCTTTTGGGGACAAAACAGTAGCTCTATATCAGCTGTACTTTTGAAAGAGTATTCTCTTGTCTTAAGTGGTGTTTAGCTATTCTCTGACATGCTGGAAGTGCTGTTAAAGCCACAGTAGCTGAAAAATGTGTAGCACAACGGGGGAGATCCACTGGAAGCGATGCTGATGGGTGGCTTCAGAGAGGAAGCTCTGGTTAGGATGAAGATGTGCCTGGTCATAATCTAAATTAATCATGGCAAATTCCAGCTGTTTTCGCCTTTCTTTGTGCACCAGAACTCTTGGCCCAAGCACGTTGTTTGAGGACTTGTTTGCAGGTATGGCTGTATCTCTCCTTCTCTTGAATTAATGATGGGTTCAGAATGAAGCTTACGCTTTTGAGCTTTACCACTTAGATGTGAGCACAACTGTCATGAGGTCCAAGCAAGCGCACAGGTTTGAGACATCCACTTACGCTCCTTCTTTAATGCTTAAAAATAAAGGGGCTGCTCCCTGTGGATGCCTCACAAAATCATTAAAGGCTGTTTCAAAGGCCAAGAAAGCAGTAAGTAAAGGTTGCAGGGTTGCCAGGTCTTGTCTGCAGCGAGGGAGGGGAGCTCTTGGGGCGTCTGTGCTGGGTGATCCGAGCAGAGCAGCGAGGTGCTGCGAGGAAAAGCTCCACCACACCCTTTCATCCCACCCAAGAAAAACATGAAAGAAGGAAGAAATGAATCTCTCTGCTATTGCTTTTCATTGTGTCTTTTTGAAGATGTGATAGACCAAGATTTCCTGTAATTACATGTAATAGCTGGAGGGGGAAGAGAGCGAATGAGAGTCAGAGAAATTAATTCATTTAAATCTGTCACTAAGACTCCTACGAGCCAACCTGTAAATAACTCCACAGCTAAAGTAACTTTGTTTGCATAACTCAGCTCAAACCCCACCAAGTTGAGGGACCCAGTGTTTTTCCCCTTGCTTCTTGCACATGAAGTGCTATTTGAGACACTAATAGTCTGTAAATCTGAGTCTGTGGCACGGCACCAGAGCTGAATGGATGAAACAAGCTCCCCGTGCCAGCATACATGCCTAAAATTAGCACCAAAGATATTGGATTCTCAAGTGCTTTATTCCTTTTTTCCTTTCACAACAGGACTGGATTTTTGGCATGCTGCTGAGGACCAGTTAATAATATTAGTCTGTGGTTACTGTGCCATTAAAACAAACCAGAGTCGAGCACCTTTGGTTCATGAGATGAATAATAACAGTGCTCCCCCCATCCTCAGCACACACTGCCTCGAATTAGCCTGCTGGGACAACCGGACAGTGTTGTTCAGGAGCCAGTGGACTTTGAGCTTTGTAGTAATTGTCTGCAGATGGCAGGAGAATGCGAGCTGAGAAGGTAAAGTGGCTTGGTGGGATCTGTCCAGAAGTCATCATAGGCTGCAGGACCCTGTTAGTAGTGTGTAGCATTAGAGATGACTGCCATTGATGTCTCTTTCCCCCTTTCCCATCTCTGCATGTAAGCAGTGATGGTGCAGGGTGTCAGTGCTGCCATAACCAGCCATTGGTGAGACATGGGTGGGGGGGATTCAGCAAGGGCAAATACCAGTGCCCAGTGTCTGCATTAGGCAGTGTGATGGGTCTCATTTCCCTGCCACCGCTCTGTGGTCCATGTGGGCACCTCCAGAGCCTATTGCCACCCATCCTGGTGTAGCTGTTTGAGGTTGGTTTGAGTTGGAGGGGACCTTAAAGCTCATCCAGTCCCAACCCCCTGCCATGGCAGGGACACCTTCCACTAGGCCAGGTTGCTCCAAGCCCCATCCAACCTGGCCTTCCAACTGTGAGGAAAATGTGATCCAGGGAATGTAATAAATAGAACAGAGGCAAAGTGCCACTGACTTTTCATAACCCAACTGAAGGCTCCAGCATCAAATACTGTTTCACACCAGGATCTCAAAAACTCACTGCAGACAGCACAGGTACTGGAGGGACACCCGGAGCCAATTTTCTCTTGTACTGAGCCCATGGAAAATAATCCTAAAGCCTCGTGCCCTGGATCACTGAGCTGACCCCAGCTGGCCCAGCCGTCTGGAGGCATTTCTGCAAGCTTGGCCTATTAAAGAGTCCTCTTTATTTTTATTATTTCACAAAAAATACTTCCCTCTCTCCTTTTCTAATGGGATATTTGGCTGGGAAGCACGTAGGGAATGGAGAAATTCCATGCCATCATTTGCAGGTGGGACAGGCAGAGGTATCTTTACCGTCAGATTTTCTTTTTATTAGAAATTACAAGAAAAAACAGCCTTAAACCCATGTAATCTGACTGAACTGCAGCCCAACAGCAGCAAACTTTCACACAGCCACCTCCTGCAGTAGATTAACGGCCTTCAGAGGAAGCCAAAGGACCTGTTTTCTTTAGCAAACTTTATTAAGATCTCTAAATCTTTTGGATGTTTTCAGTCCCAGAATAACTTCTGAAGTACAGGGATGCTTTTCTCTTTTCATCTGGTCAACAATTCCAAGCACAGATTTGTTCCGGAGAAACCGGAATCTGCCTTAGGTTCAGATAAGTGTAGGAGCGTTGGCATCTTTGCGCTGCTAAATTCATCCTCCAAACACAACTCAACCCCATAAATTTCAATAGGACTGTTGAGAAACCTACTGCTCCATTCTGACTCCAACATTTCCACTTCAGGGCAGACATAGCAATGTCGTAACACAAAAATGGGTCTTGAACTTTTCCATCCTTTAAGAACTGTGTCAGCCCTATTTAAATAGGAGTAAATATTGCAGGTCTTTAATGTGTTACGAAGAAGTTTAACCAAAACCTATGTTTTGGCAACATCTTCATTGCACGATGGTTTCTGCTGATAACACTCTGATGGTCTGTTCATATAAAATCTGCTTCTGTGGGTTTGGATTTCAATGAGGAAAAATCACGGTATGCCTAAATTTGTTAAGAGGTTTCTGAGCCTCACACAGTCTCTGCAGGGATGAAGGCTGATCAGTATCTTAGAAGACCTAAAGCCTATTTCAGCTCAGATGGAGTGTGTTTTGAATGAAGACAGTTCCTGAGTTAATGTAGGGTGAGGGTGCAAGTTAGAAAGCTGCAAGTGAGACTCATTATTAGAGGGCTGAAAATATATGGAGGGAAAATTCATCATCTGCACTTTCCACATGATTTCAAAGAAAAAAGAAACCACTTTGAGTTAAAGCTCTGAAAAAAAAATCCCCTCTAATTCCATAAGTTATGGATCTATGAATCAGTCAAATACTATAGAGCTGGCCACAAGGCAAATATATCTTCTCCCCAAGAAGGGAGATTCTCTTAGTCAAGAGTCATTCATAATTCACTATAATCGGTGGGAAAGTGAGGGTTGAGACAATTTAATTCATTCACAGTCAGCAGTGTTATTATTTTAGGACAAAAATATTGAGCTCTATGAAAACCATCTGGTGTCAACAGAAACCATCCCTATGGTCAAGCAACAGCTTGGTACAAGTGGCTCTTGTTTGAAAAGTCCCAGGAATGAAAGGTTGCTTGGTTCCAGCCCAGGCACAAAAGCTTTGCTTTCAATAAGGGTGGTATCACCCGAATGTGAAGGCTCCTGCTGGGCTGATGTCAAGATCTATTTACCCTTTTTATGTGTTTTCATAGAGTTTTTGAGAGCTGGCCATTTGCAGTCAGTGTGGTGGAGGTGGCTGAGGCAGTCACTGTGCTCTGTCTGCAGACGGACTCCTGAAGCTCCAGGAGAATTCCTTCTGATCTGAATAGCTTTAGATGGAAGATACTTGGAAAAGGCTTTTCAGAAGAGCTGAGGAGAGGGTAGCACCTTATTATGCAGTAATATAGTAATTATTATATACTATTGAGCATAATATTATGCTTATTACGGTGGCATCATGATAAGCAAACCCCAGGGTCTGTGCAGCCTCAAGCATTCAGTAAAGAAGAAAGCCAGAGCTTTTTTCTCCTGCTTTGAACATCTCTGTAGATGACTGTGGGATGTTTCTTGGCTCTTTGCTCAGGAGATCTCATGTTTTAAAAAGCTCATGTAGGCTCCTGGGCTTTTACATTCACCTGAGTCTTCACAGAGGTGCAGATCAAACCTCTGCAAAATCAGAGCATCTCCCATGCCTTGGAGGGGAAGGGGGGCTTCTCTTCTGTTGTCAGCACTTTGTGTTTTAATCTTTAGCCAGAACAGGAACCAAAGGGAAATGGAATAACCCATGCACATCAGGTTTTGTGTTGGGATCTCATGCAGAAGCCTGCGGGACCCCATCCCCATGAAGTGCAGGGTCTGGGTTTTGCAGGCTCAGGCAATTGGGATGCCCTTGCACAGACATACATGAACGTGGGAGTGTTTGTGTGAACTCAAACCCTCCTCCGGAGCCTTTTGAGGCCTGTCTGTCAGCACTGCTGACATCAACTGTGTATCCCCACATCAAAGCCCCGTCGAGGCTGCTGACTTCCTACTAAGGAAAACAAGGGAAAACAGCTTTTCGCTGCGTGTTGTTTATTTTAACATGGGTTTAGTATTTGATTGATTTCTTTTTTTCTTCTCTAGAAGCAGCCTGAGGGGGGTGGTTTGTTCTATCAGGAAATGAGGATGAATTTACTGAAGCAAGCTTGGGCAGTGCAGGCAGGCGCGCTCTCAGGGCTGTTGTACTTTGCCTGTGCGTCCCCCAGTGCCCCAGAGCAAGGTCTGAGGCTGCTGATGGAGCTGGGAAATGTTCTGCTCAACCATGCAGGGATGGGGGGACCTGTAAAGGGGCTGTTGCTGCTAGAAACAGAGCACTTTTTAGATAGAATGAAGCAAAGCCTCCCCACATTGAAATGTCCCAAGTCAAACTCCACATTAGAATTGTGGTCTTTACCCTGCCTTTTTGTCTGATCGAGTAGAAGTTGCCCCTGCCCCTGGCAAAGGGTTGCAACTGGGTGAGCTTTAAGGTCCTTTCCAACCCAAACCGTTCCATGATTCAATGATTCCATGAAATAAGGCAGACCTGCCAGCTCTGTATGTTTGAATCTTCTAGTGAATGGCCCACAGAGTACCTAGAGACATCCATGCCTTTAAGGCTCTTGTTTGCTTATGGATGGTTTACAAATCACTTCTGATTCCTGTAGACACAACAATCAGCTTTGTAACAACCAACATAATGAGCTTCAATGATGCCCAAAACGTGGTCACATTATAGATTATAAACTGAAAACTGAAACAGGAGGATATTACAGCAGTGCCCTTACTGAATACCAGGAGGAAACCCACAAACACAAGCTGTATCCACTTTGATGTCCTGGGGGCTCAGGTATGCACCTTCTCAGGGTCTCTGTGTAGTGCTGCTCCATTGTCACTGACTGCTCCTAAAGACATCACACACAGCTTAAAACTGTGTCCTCCACTGCTTCCCACTTGGCTGCTGGGGTTCACTGCTGCGGGTATACACAAAGCCTCACATTGGGCATAGAAAGTGAAACAGCCTTTCAGGCGCGTTCAGTTTGGTGCGAAGGAGTGAATCACAGCACAGAGAATATCCAGGGCAATTTCAGCTGCAAAAGCACGAACGTGAGCACAGCCTGAAAGGGACGTTGCTGCACGTTGCAGGGATACAAAGAGGTATTTCCCTTGTGCTTTGTGTTTGCTGGGTTGCTTACACAGAGCAAAATGAGTGTGAAGGCAGCAGCCGCTGTTAGGGATCGGAGCGAAGCTGAAAATGCCTCAGCTTGGGGGATCTGGGACTAAAAGGAAGTGTGGTGGCATCAGGAGTCCAAAGCAGCACATACAACAGTGAAGCTTCGTTGTCCCTCTGAAGACCCCACTTCTCCACATGTAATAGAGACCCTTTACAAGGGCTTCATTCACAGGGGACATTGCTTCTGGGATGCTGCAATTCTCCTGACTTGCATGTTTGTTCTTTTCTGACAAAGGCATAGGAAAACGGCTCTTCAGTCATTAGTGATAAAGTTTTAGCTGGGCTTTTCTGTGTGTACATCCATAAGACCCTGACACTGGCATCAGTTATTACATCTGCAGGAGCATCAGCTTTTGGAATCAAACGGTGCCCAAAATCCAAAAGATGCCAACTTTATCCTAATTTACTTTCCTTTCCCATGAACTACAGTGATAAGGACATTAGAAGAAGAGCCTGATTTCTTCCAGGTTTGGATAGAGGCTTTCCCAAAAGTCTCAAGAGAAAGATGGGAAAAGAAAGAGGAAAAAAGTCAGGACAGGCTTGGGGATGTGAGAGTTAAAAGGAACCTGCAGCTTGGACTGCTCTCGAGGGAGACAGGAAAGCCGTAGAGATTTGGCAATAAGCGCAGATCCCAAAAATTAGATCATAGCACATAATTATCCCCCGAACTGTTCCCGGTGCCAAAATCTTAATATCTGGGATTGTTACAATTTGAAGTCATGTAGGAAATGCACCGTTTCAAGCGGTTGCCTTCCCATGCCCAGCCGCTCCGTGTCATTGCCCGTTCCACAATAAAACGTACCTGGCATTGTGTGCGGAATGAGTAACGATTCCTGTGCCGAAAGGGAAGAGGGAGAAACACCGAGAACTCTCTCAGCGCTGCAGCCAGCGGGAGCCGGCGGTGCTGGCAGGGGCTCAGCACCATGAGTCAGCCCCTTGGCTCCGTCCCTGCTACTGCCACCCTAAGCCTGCCCAAAAACGTGTCCCTGGGGCTTGTTCCAGCAACACCCGCTTGGGTTTAGTCAAAGCAAAGTGCTCACAAGAGACACGGTGCCCGATCCAGTGGAAGGTCCCATGTGGGGGCTGTGAGATCAAGTCATGGTTTGGCAACCACCTCTGAAGACCTTGGAGAAATCACTGTTCTCCACTCTGTTTCAATAGCTACACAAATGCCTGCTCATTTCAGGTCATGATTTCCATGGAGGGGGTTATATGAGTGCAAACACAGAGGTTTGAGCTTGCCCAAGGAGCTAACACTGGCTGTCCTTCCTGATAGGGTTGGTGGGAGATGCCCAAGCAGTTTGGGGATTTGCTGCAACAAGATGTCTGCACAGAGGTTTCTTTCCCCGCTCCATGTCCAGGCTTTTCCTCTTGCTCACCACAATACACAGAGCTAGCACAGCTTTCCACCCTCAAGGTCTTGGAACTGCAGCATCCCATGGGATCAAGCTCCCATGTTTTGCACGATAGGTTCAGATAAATGCAGCACAAACCCTTTTAATTCAATCCCACGCTCCTGCTCTGAGTTTGGCACTTGGGCATTGCTAACATATGATCACCATCACATCCTACATGCTGTCCTGCTGTGCTGGTCTATGGCTGTGCCTAGCTGGATTCCTTCCCTGCCCTCTCCCACTCTCCCTGGAGAGATGGAATGCTGTATGTCCAAACCTGCTATAAATGTTATAAGCCTGTCTTGCACCTTTCCTTCAGGAGGGCACCCAGCTCTTCCACAGCCCCAGCCCTTTGCAGGGCCGAATTAAATGCCTGTATTCCTAAAACAGATCATTGCACAAAACCCCTCAAAATCCCAGGAATCCAACCAGCAGAGGGCATGAGCAGTCACTGCCATGCCCCACAATACCCAAGGCTAGAAAAAAGCTTTCTGGGAGCAAAACCCCCTATGTCCAGGATGGGATCCATCCCCACCATGGTGGCACTGGCAGGAAGCAGTGGCTTATTCAAGTGCTAAGTGCCGTGATTTCCTCCAGGCATTTGCACAGCCTGGTAGGAAACCACCACAAGCTGAACAACTACAGAGTGATAGCACAAAAGCAAGTGTAATATGGCACTGGGGTGGGGATTAAAGATGTTGTGCCAGCGGTGATGCTGATGCTGATGGAGCTACCAGAGTTTACCTGCTACCAGGGGCTGTACTAAGGACAAGCCAGGAAAGCCTTGGTTGGCTCCGGTGAGGAAAGTGCAGCAGAGTGATGGCAGCTGAGGCTGTGGTGGGTGATTAAGGGCAGGACATGCCTTGGGATTTAGGAATTCTTTCTTTTCACTTCCTGTTTACAGGTTGACTGCGTTTCCCCAGCGTTTAAACTCCTTCGTCATTCCATGTCTGCACTGCTCCAGCACTCAGTGAGGATTAATAAGCTTCCTCTGAGCAAATAGCTTTATTGAAACAAGCTGCTGCCTTGCCCTGCAGGCAGAAACCCTCCGATAATGCCATTTTGCAGGAGGCAGGCTGCAGGCCAAGCCCCTTCCCGGCAGCACTGCTGAAGGCCAGGATGCTCTCCCACTGCACTGGTGCAAACACAAGGATTTGGAGGGTTGATCTCTTTTTCCACAAGTGAGGAAGAGCAGGAGGCTGAGCATGACTGAGAACCTGGCTCCAGTTCCTGGTGCTGCACACCCCACCTCAGACTTGCCAAATTACTCCCAAACCTGCCCATTTTGCCCCTTCCAACCCCTAAACTGTTGTTGTGAGCAGTGGAGCGAGGAGGTGGCAGCTGTGTTTTCTGCTTTTCCTGCATGGAATTACCCTGCAGTGATCTCCAAACAAGATGTTTTCCGATCAGACCTGAGATGTTTATTTTGCTGGTCAAAGAACCCAATCTGCTCACTGCGGTATGCATGGCATCTCACATGCTGCTTCCCCTCCTCACTGTCAAGTGACTGCATATTCCACCAGATACTGCCACAAAAGCTGGAAGTCAGATGCTTTGCAGGCTAATTAATCAGTTTGCTATATTAGCAACCTTAAAGGAATTCTGATGCAGACCCAGTGCTTGAGCCTGCTGCCACATCTGCAGCCAATCATGCTTACATTACTCCATTAACAAACTACATATGTGCTAAGCAAGATGCGTTGTGGTTCCAGTGTGCAGAGAGCTTCTTGCTGTTTGGTGAAGGACCACAGCCACTTCATAAATACAGCACAAAAGGGTGAAGGCTTCTTCAGTGGAGAAGGGTTATTCTGTGCTTGTTGCACTTGTTGCTTGGACTCAGTAGTTTAAAGAAGGCCAGACTGGTTCAGGAGATAGGAGGCATTTAGCAGTGCTGCGATGGGGCGATAACAGAGGTTTGAATAGATATAGCCTTTATAAAAAGCTTTTATTATAAGGTCTACAGGTCCCTGACTGGAGGACTCATGTGCTGTGCTGCTCTCTCCTTAAGGTAAGCAACTTGCAGGCAGTTACAGGAGTTGAGGGCAGTTTGGGAGCAAGGAGAGGCTGGCTCTGCCCTGCTTGGTGTGGTTGGAGCATTGTCCCATTCCAGCACTGCCAGGAGCTGTTTCTCCCGCGCAGGGATTTGTGCTGAGCATGCGTGGCAGAGCCCCTTTATGGGGTGCATTCTGCTAAAGCCCAGCACTGATGCAGTGCTTGGGGTCTGGGTGATGTGCAGCCACTGTGCTGCTTGTGTTGCTTTAAAGCTTATCCTGCAGGTACAGTCCCTGCAGCCCACCAGCGGCTCTTCCCAGGGTCCCAGGATGGGATGTGGCCCTGCTATGGCAACCAACAGCACCTTGCAGATGTACAGAGCCCCACAGTAAGGAGGTAACTTCATAGCTGCTCTTATGAAGGCCTGGATTTGAATGCTTTCCTCTCACAAAGCCTCCCTGTTATGCACCGCACAAATGAACATGCACTTTATTTCCCTTCATTCGTTTCCAAGAACTGGTCCTGTTAAATGGAGAGCTGAGTGGTGCTTCACCTTGTTTTTACTGGGCGGTTTCAAACCCCGGAGTGGCTCAAGCCTGGTTTGTGTTTGCCTTTCCTCACTACATACAGCACTGTCAGGGCAGCAGATGCTTTGCAAACAGCTTTAAAGACAGATCCGGTGCCCCAGAGGAGTTTGAAAGCTGAAGAGGACAGTCAGGGCTCACAGTACATCGTGTTCTGTTGTATCAGGCATGAGTCTTGCACTTTTATATCTTTCTGCTGTCTTTATACCTATTGTTTCCCCCATACAACTTCTTTATACCTTTTACTGCTGAATGGGAAAGTGATGTGGCAGATGAGCAGCTCAGGGCCAGCTTGTTCCCACTCACCCTTTAGGAAGCATCCATCACTGCCCTCCAGCTGTATCCTTGGGGGGGGTGTTTCCTTGCTTATTGCCCCTCACCTTCACCTCTGCTGGAAATGGGGCTCTTGGCTGGTTTGGGGGGAGCTCCTCTTATGAAAAAGTCAGACAGCCCCTTTAAAGAGCAGAGCCCCTTTAAAGCACATAAAAACCAAGTACCTCCAACTGTGAGCTGCTGGTTTTGTCCCCCCATGATTATTTGCTGCCTGATGACCTCACAGCAGAGGCACTGATGAGTTTAATGTCTTATTACATGGCACTTTACATCAGTGAGGCCGGCAGCTTAACGAATACCACTGGTTAACGCAGGCTCATCACAGCCTCATCAGTGTATTGTGCTTTGCTGTGGCAGCTCGAGGCAACTAATTGATCCACTGGATTTATCCCATTGATTTGTGTGTGTCTGATAGAGTTGAGTCAGGTTCCAGACTGGGAATCGCACTGAATAGAGATGTGTATCCTTGGGAAAAAGAGTTAGTCCGGAGGTGGCATCCTCATTCCTGTAAAAGATCTCTATTTGCTGTGGATGGTTAGTGAGCTTCCTTCAGTGACAGCAAAGATGTGTGAATGAATGGCTTTTTTATTTGCTGTGGGTGCTTTCAGGCTCAGTTAGATAAGCATCTGTGCTTTTAGTTATGTTCCTCATACATATGATAAAACTTCAAGCCAGGCTTAGTGGGGCTGCTCCTTCCAGGACATGGGTGCTCTTTTTGAGCATCTTTTGATGTCCAATCATGTTACTTGGACATCTTGAGCTCATTGCCATGGCTCAGGATACTGCTGGGCTTCTCCTCTAGTGCCCTGCTGGCAGCCTGGCTGCAGCCCTTAGTGATGCCCTTAGCTCAGGGTGAGTGGAGTTTATTCTAATTCAGCATCCAAAAGGTTTAATTCCCAGCAATGTGCCATTAACAAGCCATGGGGAGTCTCTAGGAGAAACAGAGACAAAAGCAAAGAATGGGAAACAATGAAAAGAAAGGGCACTAAACTGGAGTGAAGCTTGGCTTGGGTTCCTGCTGACTCCGAGGAGCTTTGTGCAAGGAGCTCCCGCTAAGCACCAGCGTGCAGATGCGAATACATAGTTCCTTTTTCTGCTGAAAGCGATGTGAAAATCCTGATTCCTGACTCTGCCAAGGACAGGATGGCAATCCTCTTATGGGGATTAAACTTTCAGAAGGACAGAAAAGTTCTCTTCTAAGAAAAGCTGTGTACTTCGCTGTAACGCAGGTAATTAGGCACAAAACATCGGGCAGCCAATTCTGCTGTCAGCGCCACGAGCAGATAGAGGTGAATTTGCTATGATTTGGATTCAACCTTTCATATGTAGCTCCAGATTAAGTTGTATTTTCCTGATAGGATTATCAGTTTAGCCCTTTATTCTCCTTCTGTACAGTCTTTCCAAAACTGCTCAGCATCTGATCCTATGCATTACTTCTTCGGTCAGCCCAAGGCATACTTTTGACTAGAGGCCAGTGACTTGCCATTGACATGGAGGAAATTTGGACTATACCTTGATTGCAGAATCCTTTTTCATTTGTCTGCTTTATTGCATTATAGAGATTTGATCCTCCTCTGGAGTCTATTGGCTGATTTCCAAGGGATACAGTTGGATTCCCCACTTCTTTGTTTCTCTTTCCAAGATGGAATGGACTTTTATGGAGTACAAAATCAAAACACAAGCTATCGCTTTCATTTGCTACACAACTCTTCCTGTGCGTTGGTGGAAGCGCTCTCCGAGGGTTTCATAGCCTGTTGTATGATGTGTGGGATGGCAAAATGATGGTAAAGGGCTTGTGGAGATGGAGTGCTGTGAGGAGGTGACACCCCTGCTCCAAATGCCTGTGCTTACCTCCATCCTCTGCGGTCTGACCTCTGAACCAGGCACTTGGGAGCAGAAATCCCAAGTTTTAGAAGAATCCAAAGTTTTAGAGGCACAAGTCGCATCTGGAAAATCAGGAAGCTGCTTTTGAAGGAATAGTGTCTGAGATGAGGCAGAGTCCCTTGCCAAGGGATGTGTTCTTAGTTCATAAATAACTCCAGGAGAATACACCTTATTATATACCTGGCCTGCTGATACGAAGCTTTTCCTGCAGCAAAGCCAAGGCCAGATGCAAGCCAAGCAGAGTTGTGTAACATACACTTAGAGGGAAGAGGAAGTGCCAAGCAGAAAACTCATCTGAGAAAACCAAAGTCTATCAAGCACTTAATGGGCAAGTCAATACAACACTGGAAGTCAAAGCTTCCTTGTAATCTCTGCTGCAATTCCCTGAACACCCATCCCCTTCACTGATCATTCACCAGTTGCTGAAGATACACAAATGATGACAGCAGATCCCCCCTGGTGTCTTTGATCCCTGCTCTGTGTTTAGCTTAGCGAGTTTATGTCTCAGCTCAGTGGTATTCAAGTGGCATCGCTCACGCTGGTGGTTCACAGCACAGAGAAGCTGTGGGCAGGCAGCCTGGCCCAAGGATGCTAACAAAATAATAAGCAACTGTGCTGAAAGCATTTCCTGCTCCAGCTCTGTGCTCCCAAAGCAGTGGAGTTACTGCCTGGGAGTAATTTGGAGGAATTCTACCAGCAAGTGCAAAATCAATGCAAACGTGCAGCTCCTCCAGGCTTAATTGCAGGGGAGCATCTGTTTGCATTGCAGTATCCAAAAGGCATCCTCAGTCTCTTGGGAAGTTTGCAGTCTGTAAGGATAGTGTGTTACTGAGTGAAGCTTTCAAAAGGATGCGCTGCCATTCACCCCTTCCGTGCAGTTGCATCTATTCAACTGCTAGCCAGAACCACCCTATTAAAACCACAACTGTGGGTACCAGTCTGTCTAAGAGCCTTCATTGAAGGCTTCTCTCACAGCCTTGAAAGCAATCATTTTGATGGCTCAGTTTAGCAATTGCGGCTGAGCGACACATTTTCAGCTTTGCAAAATATGCCAGTTTCCTTAATCATAAGTCTCTCATATACATATATATACGCATGTATTTGCCAGCTTTCATGTGCTAAATGGTTTCTAAACTCCTGCCTGTCAAGAAGCCGGCTGATGTGGGAGCAGGATTCCTGTCTGATGGCTGCGTGATGTGTGCCAACAGCTCCCTCTGGGTTCTTTGTCCAAGATTTACTTCAGTTGCAGAAAACTCAAGGAGTGTCTTTGTTCCCAGAAGTATTTTTGGCAACCGACTGCACAGAGCGTTACCCATCCTCACAGCCCCTTGGCCTGGTCTCTAGACAGCAGCTCCTCAGGGCCAGCCCAACCTGGGGTGATGAGACAAGCTCTGTAATGGAAATGATTGTGCCTTTGTGTCTGGGAAGTCGGCAAATGTCATTCTTTGAAATACAGTCTATTGCAGAGCAGAGCATCTCTAGCAGGGATGGGCTGAGGCTTCCCAGGCACCATGGAGACATCCAGTTGCATAACCCTGACAGTCACTGGGAGATGATCCTGCTGGAAAGAGCCAAAAATTCCCCTTCTCCCGCTAAACACAAAGCGTCAATGACCTCAGCCCTTGGCCATCCCATCCACATCCAGCAGAAAACGTTAGAGGGAATAACAGCTCAGGAACCCCTCCCATCATTTATGGACTAAGGCAGCTAATATCACAGCTACTAAAATATGCCCGATTTCAAAACAATAGCTTTGCACATTGACTAAGTGGAGACCAGGAGCCAAAAGCAGATGGATTTATACTCAGGTGAGCAGTAGGCAGAGGAGGAGCTGGAATCCCTGAGCCTGGATTTGAAGGCAACAGATTTATGCTGAATTTCACCAGCTGAGAGCCTGGTGCTGTGTTTTGCAGCCAGCGGTGTTGATCTAACCAGATCTCAGATAAGAAGCAGGCTGGTTTGTTCCTTTGCTCATCGAAACTGGAAAAGAGCTGACCATTTAGGAAAAATTCTGTGGAATTTGGTCGAAATGAGCATGCCATGGAAATTTAATAGAGTCATATGCAGAAATTACTGTAAATACTTGTAGAATTTAATAAGTGCTTTTATGCTTCCTGTTGGGTTATTTTTAACACTTGTAGAATTCCGTAGTGGGATCTGATTATGTATTAAACTTTATTAGTTGTTTAAAAGAAAAGCTGTTGAGCGCTATCCTTTTCTATTAGGTTGCACAGGGTGCCTCCATTAGGAGTGTTTTTCTGCTTCCAAACAAAGCCTGAACAGATTTGAACACTGTACACAAGCAAAATAATCCCAGCTCGGGAAAGATATTAATGAAATCCAGGCTGAAAATACATGCAAGAAACTGCTGTGCTGTTTCTACTTCCAATTTCAGTTCATGCAGGTGAATGAAGAGCAAAGGAGGTTCACCACATCCTAATTGTATTTGGGGGCACTGTCAAAACCCTGAATGGTGAGCTTTTCCTTAAGGAAATCTTCTTGATTCATATCTTCTGCTGTGATCAAGGAGAAGTTTTCCTGCCATTTGAAGAGACTGTATACATTTCATGCCTTTTCTAATCTAACCCCATGTGGTACAGATCAAAAGCCTTCGTGAAGTTTAGTGCATGAAGATCAGCAATCTTGCATCCTGTATGAATTATCCTCCAGGAAGACATCTGAGTCTTCTGTGAAGATGCCCATGGCCTTCTATCATTATGTGTGCTCCTCTGGTTCTATGATTAATCACTATGATTTCTCTAAGACTAACATGGTCATGTCTCATTGGTTTTGGCCACCACACACTCATTAGTCAGGCATCAGCAGCACATCTTTGGTTTTTAAGACAGTGTTTTCACAGGTCATGCCCAATTTTCACTGGAGTGCTTGGGAATGGTGGTTGGATTCAAGTCCCGCTGGGTAAGGGGTGAATTGCTCTCTGCAAGCTCATAAGCTGAGTATGCCAAGATGAAGAGAGACTGAGGAGGATGTGGTCAGCTGCAACTATCATGTGAGTTGTTCCCAATAATGCTTTTGGCAGGATTTTTGTGGGGGAAAATTTGCTAAGGAAAGAGGAAAAATAAAGAGAAGCTCACCAGATGAGGGTGCCACCATGCTGTCCTCAAGCCTTGATAGATCAGGAGCTGCGTGTCTCCCCTACGGGGGCTTCCCTGGTTTCGGTAGATGAACTTTCCAGCTGGCTCCTTCCAGCCATATTCCTTGGCTGTGTTCTTGTGCCATGGCCAGATTGGTGTGTGGAGGACCCTGTGGTAGCGCAGTGGCCATGTCCCAAAGGCAGAGGGCTGTATGGGCACCTCCAGCTTCAGCTGGACAGGAAAGGACATCCTGTGAGAGATGGGCAAGCGCAGGGATCTGTGTCCAGGCTTTTCCAATAGATGACTCCTGCACTGAGCTGCTCCAGTGCCATGGGTAATGCAGATGCCTGCAAGAAGCAGACATTTTTTCCACTGCGGATTCTGTCTCCATTTATTTCTCATGTATGCACTATTCATCCTGACTCCATTTACTTATCTAAATACATTGTGTGCTTACTAATATAGACAGCATGTTCCCTTTTTCTTAGCTCGAGAAGGAAAGCTTCATGCAATTCTTTGCCAGTCTAAATTATTCCATGACTTGCCTACATTTCAAATCAACTGGAGGACTATCAACAAACATGATGGCAATTCTTTTCCAATCCCATCTCCTTCAGTCAGTCTTTAACCCACTTATCAGACACTTGTTATTACAGAAATAATCAGGAGAGGAAAATACACCACTGCTGAATCAACACTACTGTACTTCATTTCCCTTTTTTTTCCTTCTTTTGTACTCATGTAACTTCTTGGTTTCTGTTGGACATACACCAGCCTGAAACAGTAGAAACACAGCTGGCTAAATCCATCACATCTTATTACAGGTTATCAATTCTCCCATGCAATAAACACGTTTGACAATTAGCAGTGAATTGATGAGTGACTCAGTTTGGGCTTTGCCATATAGAGGAGACTCTTTCTTCACTGGTTTGTGATTAACAGAAAAGCTCACAATACAAGCTCAATCTTGTAGCAAATGCAAAAAGCTGGTAAAACCATTACCTTTCCTTATAACTAAAATGACAAATGGTCTTTACATTAATCTCAAATAACTTCTTTAAAGCAGGGATCAGGAAAGAATTTTCCTCGAAAGGATATTGCTGCCCAAGTGGGGAGGTGCTTTCATGGGGCTTTCTCACCTTCTGTGGGATCCATAGGCTTGATAAAGCCATTGTTCTGATTTGCTTTGATGATTCTTCTGCTTCTACAAGAGGTCAAATACTGCAAACTCTGCACAAACAGCAGACCAAACCACACCGTGACTCACCCCATACAGTAAACCTGTTAGGAGTAATGCTGCAATAACTCAGATTTAACTTGTTCAGTCCCATCTTACTGCAATTAAACTGGGATATTTGACCAGCTGGCTTTGTGCAATTTCAGCTCTTTATTTGAGGGAAAAATCTGCCTGTGCCAAACACCATATCAATGCTCTGTAAAGCCTTAAAATAAGCACGGAAAGAGGTTTTTGAGGAACCTGTTCCTTCCCTCTCTGCTCCCCAGGGACAGAGTTTTCCTAAGTGTGCTATCAGGTACCAGATCCCTGCAGCATTCCTCCCATTAGACTTTATAGAGAGATGCATCAGCCTTGCTGTCTAAAATGGACATTTATCAGGAAAAACACAAGGTATGCTCAGTGTAGTCTCAGAGCAGCACCCGGTCAGCTTTGATCTCTTCAATGTGCAAATAAAATGGGGCTGGTAAGGGAATGAAATCTCTTTCCTTTTCAATTGCTGCGTACATTAATGTGTTCTTGATCCCAAAATGATTCTCATTTGCTCACTGTAATCACAGTACTTCAGTTTTTCTCTTTGTTTGCATGTGTTTTGCTTGTTTGGGTGGTTTTCGTGGGTAATTTTTGTAATCAAGAATTTTTTCTATTCATGCAACATAAATATTTTCCTATTGACAAACTTGTCCTAACTTTGCTTTATAAGTGCATTTTTTCCTTCACTTAGTTTCCCCTACCCTGTGCAGAGATTTGCTCTGGCAGTGGAAATGAAGGGTGCCAAGGTGATGCCAAGGAAAGTAAAGATCAAACAGAGTAGTATAGGTCTAAGCAGCCCCATGAAAATGCCCCAGGCACATCCATTAGTGAGCAAAAGAGTTTTGTTTGGCAAACCCAAAAATCCCCCAAAACAAGTGGATTAGGGTTGAGGCTGGCTTTTTGGGTGGGTTTTTCCTGCCTTTACTCACTTTTTGGAAGAGGTGCAGCTTAAGGCATTACAGTGATTTGCTGTTCACTGTATAACTGAGTGAGCTGCCGGATTAGTAATGCTGGTGCACCTCCTCGGTGGGCACAGAAGGTCATGTCTCATTGTGAAATACAGGATGGTGCTTTAGGATGTTGCTGTTAGAGGTGTTAAGAACTCACTGCCTCTGCTAATCAGTGCTGCATGCAAAGCCATGTGCTGACTCCTGAGACTTCAAGATGCATTTCACACTCTAAGCATAAGATGCTGAACCCCTTGTTCCTGTGGTTAATGAGTTACTTATCCACATGAGTGTGTGTAAGCATGGTCCGTGGTTAGTGCAAGGTAATGTTGTTCAGTACACAGTGAGACAGGCTTAAAACAAGATGTCTTGGTTTGCATTTGCCACAGATGTAGAAAACAAAGAAAAAGCACATATGGAGATTTCCTACAGCTCAGCTGGTGTATGGTAACTTGTTAAATCTCAGTAACTTGAAATCTCTTCCTGGCAATCGAAATACAGCTCTCAGTGCTTTAGCAGAATACAATGGCACTTCATAACAGTGATATTCCATAAAAGAATATGTCCAGGTTATATCATACAGGAAGTACGTAGGATGTAACAAAGAGTAGTGGGTGAAAAGCAGAGGTTCCCAAATCAATCTGTGTTGGGAAAATCATCCGCGGGTTCCAATAACTGTGTCAGCTGCATCGCTTGGGCTGCTTTTGTGTGCAGAATCATGCAGGAAATCCCAACAAAGCAGTTTCTCGTAAGACTCCTGGTGCATCAGCCTGTGGCCGAGCCAGAAAGAAACCACAAAAACAATTGCTCTCCTCGCTGTGTGGCTACTACAAATCCCAGGTGGAACCTCAAAATGAAATGTGTGTGTGTGTGTGTGTCAAAACATCGCAGGGCTTTCCAAACCCTCTCTTTGGATGGAGCTGCAGACCCAAGCACATGATGAGGGTCAGAGAGTCGCTCTCTGCATTATACATTGTTCTCTCATCAGCTTGGCTTGAATTGACCCAGTGACTCCATTTGTTTAAGAGTATTTTAAAACGTTTCTTATACATCTCAGATTCGAGCACCCAGGATCATGTATCGCTTTGGAACATCTTTAAGGAAACTCGAGAGCTTTTATATACTGTACTGAACAATGGATCTATTTCTTCATTGTTGTTCTGAGATGCATTTCTGCTGAACCAGAAATGTATAAACAGTGAGAAAAATTGGCTCTAAAAGGTCTTTAAAGCTAATTTATTTTCAAGGCTTGCTTAAGGAGGGGGATTATTCTATTCTCACCTTTTAGAAAGCCATAGTAACAAAGGTAGATTAACAACAGTAACACAAGAGGCATACGTACGGGAAGAGATGTCCTAATCCTGTTTTTATTTTGGGGTGAATGTCATCCCTTTTGTGAAGTTTATGAACTACCCAAGTCCATTTTAAACCCTAGCCTGTAGTTTTAAGAACATGGAATAGTTCTCATCTTGCAGCAAAATATCTTAGAGAGAACAAGTAAAAATCCTAAAGCACTGGAGGAAAAACCAACAAGAGGAAAGAGCTATTTATGTCTTGGGGGAAGATATGAGTGGATGAAAAGTTGGGAAATAGCACCAGAATTACACAGGGTTAACAAATGCATTTACGCCAAGGATTCTTGTTGTCTTCCTCTCTGCAATATCCAGCAAACTGCTGGCACTACATGAAACCAGAAGTAAGACTGAGGCCGAAAGGACGAAGACTCTGCTGAAATTGAAGTCTTGTTAAATGTTTTCCAGGGTTTGTGAGAGCTATTTCCCTTCCACCTGCTGACCAAACAGGATAGCAGTAAAATACTTCCTCTTAATGACTCAGAAATCTGTCGGAGGTGATGAGGCCCAATGGGAGCTTGATGATGTCTTAAATAGCGATTTGCTTTTCGCCTCTTGGCAAGCGGTGTTCTCCACACTGGGTAACACAAGCTGCATTTCCAGGCTATGGAAATGGGAACCAAGGAATATCTGTTGTTGGTTGGTTTGCTCCCAGAAGGTGTCTGTCAGGCATCTACAGCTCAGTGTGATTTGAGACGTACAGAAAAAGAGGGGAAAAAGTCAGAAGCTCTCAGTGATGCACTACTTATTAGAGGCTGAAAATTACTCATTAAAGCTCATAGTCCCATATTACTGCTAAGAACATGGTCTCTCCTCTGCTGCATGGAATGAGGGCTTTATTTCAAAAGTTATTTTGGATTTTTCCATTTCATGGTATTGAAAGACAAGGGGTCCCCAGCCCTAGGAGCAGACATCTCCCTACAAATGGTCCAACACTGGCCTGTTGAAGTAATGTGCTCAAATCTATTTCCATAGGGCAAATCATGTGTTTCTATGGCCCATGCAATGCTGTCCTCAAGGTAGCTCTTTATCTATGCTGATTGCTCTCAAAGAACACTGCTCTCCTCCAGCTGACAGCCAGAAAACCAAGAGGCTCAAGCAAATCTCAGTTGGACTTTGTCTGGTTTTATTTCCCAGCCATAGAAGCAAGACAACAACGGAAGATTAAAGTGAATTATTATATGCTATGGGTTTCGGAAACATCCTTTTGCTTCCTTCCTAGGTCATGCACAGTCCTGTGGTTTGCAACTGCAGGCTCTGCTCCTGTTTTCAGTTGGTAGCTTTCCATTCACATCACACCGAGCTGCTTCTCCGAACGAAACGTGTTCCCCAGTGTGTTTGTAAGGGGAAATGATTAACTTAAACCATCTATAGAAGGCAACACTTCCTATTTAAAGACAAAGCTGAGTGGGAAAAATGGCTTTGGTGGTTTCAGATAAAATATGCTGCACTTTTTCCTAAAACTTTCTGGTGTTTTCCATGGAGAGCAGTTTCTGCAGGAGAAGATCTGCCACCTTGCTGAAAGTAATTGCTTTTCAAAGCGACCATATCCACTGCTTCTACACTTGAAATAAGCCCCTATGCAACCAATAGAAATATTGATTTCTGATAACTCCAACTTTGGTTGGAGTGCTAAATTAAAGCATAAACTGAAGATCTAGTAAATGAAAGAAACTGGATATTTAGCTACACAGCTATTAGCATTGGGTTTGTATTTTAACAGATGATCTAAACCCAAGGTGACACCCATGAAAGGTCAGGCTCAAAATGCTTTCTTTATGCTTTCTTTTGTTTCAGAAGCATGTTCAGGACTGAGCCATCTATTTGAAATGTCCTCCCAGCTCTCCACCCCTGCAGGAGATTTTAAACAAAGGTTAAAGAAGGAAAGAAACAGCATAAGCAAATTTCAAGGGACAAGATTAATCACTGCACATCGGTAGGTTTTTTCCCCCACTCTGCTAATAATCTACACTGAAATGTTTGTGCTGTGTTTTCACTGTACTGAAATGTGCCAGCAGACTCTCACTGAAGTGATCTAAAGGCATCTGAGCAGTTCTTAACTCACTGCGGGCTTCAGAAGCCAAATTAAACCAGTCCTTGCCCAACAGGGTCGCATTTGTTAGCAGATTTTACAGTGGAGATGCTGGCTTTCTTTTCCCAAGTCATCAGTTTGCCCGTTCCATAACACTTCCAGGAAGGGGGAGTTTTCTTCAGGCATCTGCCTTGTGGGATATTCAGGGAAAGGGCTCAAAATTCATAGCAGGAGGTTTCAAAGGCAGTGCCCTGACTTGGGGCACGTGGAAGTGAACATGATGTCTAGGGTGAAGCTGTTTGGGTCCATACGTGGAACAATCTGTCTCCCTATAAACAAGAAGAAATGTTTTCAGTTTGCAGATTCCCAGTTTACATAGCATGGAAGTAACAGGGGGAAAGAGGAAAATCTAATGAATTCATAACAGCCCAGCTGGGCACGGTATCCAGAGCTAAACCTGTCAGGCTCTGGACTGGGGAGGATGCTCGTTGGGAGAGCTGACAAGACTGCAGAACTATAGAGATTTACTGTATACCAAACTCATTCCTACGCTTGCTGAGCAAAGTTGCTGCCCCAGAGTAACTGCTCTCCAAAACATTTTCCATTGTGAATTCCAAGTCCTTTTTCTTGCCCAGATTCCACCATGACAAACAGCCCAAGGATTTACGTGCTGCTCACCTTGTGATGACTGCCTGATGTACAGGTTTTATGAAGACAAGAGTGAAGGAGTGCAGCCCCCCTTGGCAGTCACAGCAGAAGGAAACTGAGGATCAGCCCATCCTCTTCAAAACAGAGATGTCCAGGTCCTGGGAAAGAGGTGTTGCTTCGGCCCTTGGTCTGGAGGATCTGTTGTAAGAGTAGAGCAAGGACATGTTTTAGCTCAGGGCTAACAGTGACCAACCTCAAACTCACTAGATTTGGTTCAGGCACAATAAGAGGCATTTTCAGAAGTGTTACATCACTTCCTCGTGGTTGATACCAGACTTATAAAAGAGTAGATTTCAGGGAGGTTTGAAATTCTCATGCTCTTTTTATGTGCAGGTGCCCCAAATGAATGGCACCTATAGAAAAAACATTCACTCACTGTCAGTTCCTGATCTGCTGCTCAGCAGCCAGACCTGGCATGCCCGGAAGTCATCACTACCTTGCTGATGTAGATACTTAAAAGTGAAATTCATCTTGTCTGGCTTCAGGGTGTCTAAAAGCTACATGAGTAATTCTGGGCTCATGCCCTCCCTCCTTTTACACTCCTTGAAGAAAACCAGGCACCTCCACATTTCGCTCTGCCTGACTGTAGGCAAGGTCTGAGGGTGAGATGAACCTGTGCCTTGTCATAGGCTATAACCGGATCACAGATAATGAGCCCAGGCTGAGGTGTCAGTGGCCTATTTATAGGATTTCAATAGTAAATCAGGCAAATCATTTTGTCATAGCAATATAAATCCCAAAATAGCATCTCTGTACCGCTGCCCATCCCCATACCTCCCTTCTGCTGATAAAGATGGCATGGAAATGAGATGAGAGACAAACAACAGAGGCTTCTGTGATAAACAGGCCTTAAAAAGATTGCAAATGGAAAAGAAAGATGTGGCTGTATTAAAGATCACGGGATAAACGAGCCATGAGTGTAACAAGAGCTGAAAATGGGAGGCAGATACTAAGTTCAGGAGGGAAAAGGAATGTCCTTGCCTTGTGTGGGATACAGGGACCAGCCAGGATCTGGCCAGTGGAGCAGGTGCAGAGGAAGATGGGGGGCAAGCTAAAATAGCTTTGTTTAGGCTAGGAAAAGGAGGAAAAGGCTAGGAAAAGGATTGCCTTCTATAAATAGTCCAAGTAAGCCCCCAGGGAAGGGAGATAATTATTTAAGCTAAAAGACAATGTTGGCCCCAAATCAAACTGGTTGTGAGTAAATAGAGGGTGGAAACATGAAGGAGGTTTCTGAGCATCACAGGAAAGATGTTCTGAAGCAACTTTCCAGTCACAGCAGGAACCTGAGCACTTCTAAATCCGTCAGAGCAGGAAATTGATCTCGGTGCCAAGATATCTTCCAGATCTACATACACATTACTCATGCTTTATTTAATCTTTATTTTGCCAATGACAAATTTTTGCCTTGCCTTAGAAAATAAGACTGGACAAAAACTTCCCAGACTGTATGGTTGATAGGTTGATCGAAGGCAGGTTCATTCATACTGATGGGTGTTGGGCTGGCATCAGTCGGCACATCCACAAGTGACATCTACAGTGTTCTAGTCCTCCACTACCCTTATTATCGTAACAGCTTCTTAATATGTTGGGTATTTTCGCTCATTATCTTGCCTTATCTCTCTCTCTGCAGTTTATGTACATCATTAGGCTAATGGAACACTGCAAGAATGATGGGAAGTTTTGGCCTGCGAAAAAATGCCATTAAATCTCTTTAGGAGAAACCTCAGTCAACAAAAACTATGGAAACAAAACCAAACCAGGACTGGTGCCTGGGTTTGAATATGGCCACTCAGCAAACAGGGAAACTGAGGAAACTGGGGTCAAATTTCCTTCCTCTGTTTAGCCCTTTTACATAGCCTTATACAGAGAAATTTGATAGTGATAGAGGAAAACCCCACATTCCCATGGAAACTTTGGTGCACACTTTCCAGCAGCAGTGTATAAGAATGGACCAGAATGGTTCTTCTTTAGGGATTAGCCTCATACAATCCTTTGGCTTAGCTCTTAGTAAAAAACATATTCCAGCCCAATTTGCACACAGTTACTTTCTCAATGTCAGAGTTTTACCAAACTACTTTCTTTTTTTCCCCCCTTTATATCTGAGGCAAATAATTGTGCAAGACAGGCACTAGCTTTCTAAGGAGTGAATCCATTGGTCAAAAGGGTTTCCTTGCTGTATGGATGAGATTTCTACCGCTTGTCCCTAAAGCAAATAACTGATTGTATAAAAACTATTCAGATTTAAATAGGAATCCCTATAATGGAAGGAGAGATACAGAATGTTCTTTTTCTGTTCTCTTTCTGCTTCTGAAAAGATCAGATTCACGCTTACCTTCTAACGTAATCTACTCTAATCTCGAGTCATCCACCACTGAATTGACCAAAGTACAGGAAAGCAAGAAACCAGCTTTTTCACAGCTGAAAATGAGTCAACCGTGCACCTCAACCCTTTAAATGAAGTAAAAGCAAGGCTGAGATGGGGAAGGGAGTAAGGTTTTGTTAATAGAAGCAGGCTGTGACCCACGCTTACCTTGATGAATAGGAATAACCCTGTGCTCTGAACTAGATGGGTAAATACAACCTCTGCCAGGTACACCATCATCCACTTTCCTCATATATCATGTCTGAACTTTCATACCCCGTCGCACATCAGAGGGTGGTTATCGAAGGATGATGTACAACCTCTCTGCTTCGGAAATTGTCTATTTAATAGAAGCTCCTGCTGTGTCTCAACAGTTGCATTAGGAACCCTGTCTATCTCCCATGTTCTAAAAAAAGCCATTCGTGAAAGCAGGCGAGCACAAGAGCTGAGTAAACTTGGACACAGCTCCCAGCCAAATTATGAGCATGCTGCCAAACATGGAGAAAAGTGCATCTGATTCTTCTGCTAAGGCGTCCAAGGAGGGCCACAAAATTACAGTTGAAACTATAAACAGAATGAGTACATTTTGTTCATTTTCCTGTTCTCTTTGTAATCGATGCAATATGAAGAGCTGCTATCAGTAGAGTTATACAATCAGATGGTGGCAATAAAAGGAACGTTAGCAAGCCTAGGATGTCATAGGAGGTTGACTGAAGGAAGCAGTTATAAACCAAGACCATTTATATCTATTTAGATGAGAACACCAGTTTCGTGACAAAGTCATTTTGATGTCTGTCTGCCCACTTAATACTCAACTGATGGATGTCTGCATCCTGATCTACAGTGGTTGCCTGGAGAAGGATCAGCACCAAGGATTATACATGCACAGACACGTCTCTTTGTGCACCTTGAATAAGATGTGTGTTATATATAGTCACAACATATCCATGTATAAGTGAGTTCATCTGATGTACACAGTATTATGCATATGCACAACAGCATCATCATCGTCCTGTTTACTGTTTCCTCATTCTATTAGACTCATGGATGGTTTTTCTTATTGTCATGTTAACACAAACGGGACTGCAGGTTCACAGCCTCACAAATCTGTGGCGTGAGGAATACAGTGAGTATAAGACAGGCGTCTCCAGCAGCTGTCAGCAGGGAGCCTTTACTGGAGCATCTTTTGTTCTTTGGCATCTGAAAAGGTCCTGGTTCTCAGATGGTCTTCAGGCTTGTTTTCTTCTCTTACAGCCATTGCTCTGGTATCTGCAGAATGCACTTGGAAAAATCTAGGGACTATCAAAATGAGAGCTGTAAAGCTCTAAAAACAAACAGACATTTCACCTGTCTCTAATCAGCCCCATCTCATGGTTTGGCTTTGATTTCCCCAGTGCAGAAAAGAAACGTATAGGATTTTAATTTCCTTGGCTCCCAAGAGCAGTATGAATGAGACTGCAGCATCGCGTTCGGCTTGTGTTATTAATGGGCTCCATGCTTGCAAATGTCTCATTCAATATATTTGCTCAAAGTGCTTCCAAAAAAGGGGGAGAAAAAGAAGAAAGAAAACATCAGGTTTCTAGGTCTAATGTATGTGACCTGACAGCATGAATACATTAGATCTTCTACAGAAACATACAATTCCAGCACTGTGCATCGGATCTCTAGCCTTTTTATCTCCATCTGGACCCTAATCAGTGTGCTAGCATACTGCCTGGAAATAAGCCTTATTTTCCTGCCATTCTGGCTCAGACTTTCTCCCCATTTGAAAGGGTATGACATGCCTTCTTACAGTCACTGTAAGCTGGGAATGTTTCTGATCTCTTTGTTCAAGCATCCCGAGCATCTTCCGATACAAGTGTTTTCTTTTTTGCTGAGTTGCTTAGTCCCCTTATGCCAGATACTCTACAGGCACAAGGCAGCATGGCTCTGCTGAAGGCTGTATGCTCACGTCTCTCTGCTGAGGATCTCATGCATCATTTTCCAGTCCTAAAGAAGGTACAGTTCAATAATCCTAAATTGAGACCTAGGAGATCTCAGTCGTCTTCCAAAACTTCAAGCAAGCCATGGCATTTCCCCACTTCATGTCTGGTTTTTCCTTCCCATGCTCTGGCTTATCTGCAAGCCTTTAAGTTCTTAAAAGGAAGAGCTGGTTTATATTATGCATCTGGACAGTGTCTAACACAAGAGGGCCCCAGTTTGATTAGGGTCTCTTGTGACTACCGTAATGCAAATACTGCTAATAAAATGCATTTGAACCAGAAAAAAGGCAGTGATGCTTCTTTTCCAGTTAGCTCTTTCCTTGGGAAAGTCTGGGAGAGGTGGGATTCTCAGCCAGAGGCTGGGTGGCCCAACTTGACCCATCCTGGCATAGACAACCCTTTGAGCTGCCCTTGCAGTGTTGCAAACCAAACTGTGCTCACCTGTGCGATGCCTCCCTGTGCCTGGAGTGCTTTGCGCATCCAAATATGCCATATATTTGCCTTCCCAAAGCAGAGCCTGCTTCTGTTAACAGCAATTAATCACTTTATAGCCAGTCTTTTATTATTATGAACACAGCAGATGTGTTTCCATTAATAGGTCCCCAAGTGAGCCTTATCCAGCATCAGTGACACTTAATGAAGGAGATTATGTGGCCTAAATAGAGTTTTCATTTTCAGTGTCTTCCCACTCCTATCTGCACTACCAAGTAAGCAAACAAAGCGCAGTGGAAATCTTGTTCAGGGCTCAGTTACAGTACATAGGATAAACTTGCTGCCAAATATTAAGATGTGTGATTAACAGCTAAAACTTGCATCAGTATTTTTACAAGGATCTGAAACAAAACACTAAAAACAAGCATGTAGCAGTCTTCAAACTGTAGTGGTAATTCCAAGCTCTCCACTTCCCCAATTAACCTCAATATTTGAGCAATGAGAAGGCAGGCAGCTGCTCCCTGGGAATGTGTCTGTCTCCAGAATATTGTTCAATCTCAGGGAACTTTTCAAGCGTGCTGGTTGCCATTAAAAAGTCATCACTTCCAACAGTGGCTGAGACCTAGCAAGTCATTGGGTGCTTATGAAAGAGTATCTAACTAGTAATTGTGAGGGTAATCATGAGGGTTACCGAGCTGTGGCACATGAGGTTTGTCCACATGAGCCAGCCACATCCATGAGTGCACGGTCAGGTCTGAGGGGATGGGCTGTGGATGCAGTGCACAGCATCCTGCTCAAGGAAGATGCTCATCCCTCCGCTGAGCTCTGGAGGCATCCCAGGTTGATGCCCACCATCCCAATGGGCATCACTGAACATGGACCTGTCCCTGATGTACCACCCTGGGGCTGCTCAACACTTTCCATCTCCTCTGAAACAATCAGCACTTAAATCTCTGCTGACATGGAGCCTCTGGCTTTTCTCTTCCTTAACAGCAAAAAAGCATGGGTAGCAGGCACAGGGCATGGATGCTCTTCCACACCATGAGATGTTTTGTGAATAGGATGTTTTCCAAAGTGTTTCCTTTGGAGGGTCACACTCTGCCATAACTTCTGCTCCCCTAAATTACTTCTGGAACCAGACCCCATCTACTCAAATGGCTTCCTACCCATTTTCAGCTCTGAATTGTCTGAGGGTGATTGGAATTTAGTCTAACTTAGTTAGATCTTAAAAGCAGATAGTCAAGGGGCTACACTGCCTCCTTATTCCCAGCACAGTAAATAGAGGAGGCAGCTCCTTGCGTAATACAGACAGGAACAATCCTGTGCATTTCAAATAAGTCCTCCAGGATTCATAAGGAGCACCTCCACTGTATAAACGTGCCATATAATTTTAAAATCCAGAAAGATCGTCTCATAAATTCTATACATCTGTCTTCCACTGGTCTGTGCAGTAAAGGATATTAAAATATGTCATGTCTGCAGTATGGAGCCACTGGAGAGGGAGTTCGGTCACTCAGGGTGCAGTATTTAGCCATTAGATAGTGACAAACTGACCTCACTCCTATAGGAAAGGTGGGAGTGTGATCATGTTTAAAAGCACAGGGTATTCTATAGACCACTTTAACCCATAAGCATGTTTTCAGTCCCTGCACCAAATGCTTGAGGTCTGACAGAATGGAAAAACGATGAACTTTGTTTCTCCACACATCAAAACAGCTTTACCCTTCAAAAGATGCAGATAATTAAGGAATGATCACCCTTAACTGTGGCCCTTTAAAACAAAACAAAACAAAGTGTGGCGTTTTTAATTAAAGCCTAATTAATCTGAATAAAGTGAGGAAATCACATCTGGGCCGTTGCTGCTCTGCAGCTCCTAACCACAGCATGCGTGAGGTTATGTCAAGGACTTGCTTGTCAGCTTTGCTTTAACTCACATATGGGACTGGGTATGAAAGAAAACCCTAGAGTTTTTACTTTCTACAGTAAAAGCCAAACTAACATAAAATGAGATTAATGGCAACAGCAGTGACTGCTTTCATTTCCCAATGAACTCTCTCAATAGTACCAGTAATCAAGATCAGGTTGGGTTTTTCTTCCTTTGTTTGTTGGTTTTTTGTTTTTTTTTTCATTTTAAAAAAACACCAACTTTTCATCAGAGAAAAGAAAAAGAAATACTTAAAATACATAGACACATCTGTTCTCCCATATTAACAACATTACATCTTTCTCCATGTGATGCACAATGAATCATCTCAGTGTGTTTTGCTTTATAGTTTTGTACAAATCCAATTCCTTATGACTATTATTGTAATAATAATATTTTCCAATTCAACAGTACCTTTCGTTTTGAGTTTCTCAGGGCAAGAAACTGTTGACAAGAAGTGAGTTGGACCCATTGAAACAGCTAGGAAAAAGAGAGACACAGCTGTAATTACCAGAGTTAGAATTTGTCTTATAATGGGGAGAAGATAAGAGTGCGAATAATATTTTCGTATGCAGACGTATAATTTTCACTACATTTCGGTTAAATGAGCAAGTGCTGTAATCTTCATTTTTAATGCTTAGAAAAGCAAGCCTTGGTGCACCTTACAGATGCTTTTGACTGGCTTTTTGCCTTCTTAAGAAGAATTAAATCACATCCATGGCACACACTGAGCAGGGGAGATTTCACATTGAAGCAATGAATACAGGGCAGAGGTCCTGCAGCCCATCCGTCTTTTGAAGAGATGATGCTGAGGCTTTAGCAGAGCTAAGTGAACATCCAGCATCCTGCATTCTCCTCTGCTTCTAATAGAATGCCCGCAGGCAGCATGTTTGTCTCTATGGGCTTCACTCAGTATACCTATGGATTTTACTGATGTTCCTCATGGAACAAAATGACCTTCAGTTTTCTTTTCCTTCCCAAAGGCTACTTGAAAATGTAATCTCAGCTAACTTTTTACCCAATGAATTAGTAAAACTGCAGTAAACCCCAGTTCAGGCACTCTGGATTAGTGGGGATTAATGCCCACAAGTAGGTACCAAAACTGTATCTACATCCTTCCAGTCAATGGAAAACCATTAGAGTTGGACACCTACATGGGTTATATAGGCATCATTAATCTAATGTGGCAGCAGCAATTAACAGTTCCTTGAAAGATATTGATCCTGATACTTTTGACCACGTGTCTTAAATGCTGCATGAGGGCAAAAGTCTTGTTTGTGTTTGCTACCAACATCCAATGGGAACGAAGGAATGTTTTCTGCAGCAAGGAATGATAATGATGGTTCTTTATATAAAAAAAAAAAAAAGAGAAGAGAAGAAAGGGCAAGAATCCTTGATTCAATTAAGTCTTAGTCATGTAAATAGTTGGGAGTTTCCAGAAAGTAATGTCTTTATAGCAGGATGCCAATGTAGTGTATAATTAAAATGTAAAAAATGTAGGAAGGTGGCCAAGCCTTTGATTATAAACAAGATTTTCCTAACCCACCCATGACTTGGCATTTTAATCCTGAAATTTATCAACAGGAAAAGGTGATGATTTCTTTTTTTGGACTGGAATGGAAAATAAGTTAGTTTGTAGAGAAATAAATCTTGTTCACAAACTTCACTTGCTCCTTACAAAGGCTTTTAGCATTTGATCACGCTTTAAACAAGAAGGCTTTTCTGGAAAGGATTTTTGTTTTGTATGATTGGTTGCTTTATGTAATAACTGCTTTCTATTGTATAATATGAAAAGCAATGCAAAGCAGTCAGCTTTTACATAACAACAATAATTTAATTACAATAATTCAGTTCAGCTTTACTGTGCTGTACCAAAATGATAACAAGACTGAGCGTGACATTGGCAGCAAATATCAGTGTTTAGCACAGAGGAATCCCAAAATATCACTGAACGCTTTCTCCAGTTTCTCAACCAGCTCTCCCAAGCAACTTCAATATAAAGCCCTGCACAGCTTTGTTATTATTTATACCCTTCTCTAGTTTGGAAATCAGATGGAGCCCTTGACATAAGGTGATTGAATGGATCATCAGTTGTATATTACAATATAGATGGAGGGTCAAATAATGGGAATCTGGTAATGTCCCACCCAAAGCCTCTAAGTCCAGGATGAGTTTTTCCATGGACTTTAAGTGTTGAATGAGGGAGAATTTTTAAATGCAATATTATCTTTTACTTTATGGCACTTACCCTTGCATTAAAGTAGTCATTAAATGCAATATTATAAGCAATAAATCTTATTAGAAAGGGTTTTTTAAACTCTAACTTTCGCTTATTATAAAGTTCCTTCTGGCATGGTCAGGTCTGATGGAATTGCAGGAAGCTGAATCCATCTCTGATAGGGTTTCTGAAGCTGAGCTTTTCCGTGTCCTGTCATCATGAACCTCCAGCAGCACAAATGCCTTTTGCCAGCATTTGGCACTCAGCCCTGTATGAGCTGCAAGCTGGCAAAAGAGACCCAATCTACAATAAGACCTGCCTGGAGCTGGGCAGCTTGATCATTTCAGTGAAGTTAACTCGACTACTGGTGCCCCAGTTGGGTGCTACCATATGAAGGAATGGAAAACAGTTGGACACAAGTTGTGCTCTCCTCACTGGACAGTGGAAAGGTTCAGCACCCCCCCCCCCATATGCCACAGATTTAACTTCACTTATACTTCAAAGTAGAAGTCTTCAAACTGTGATCTCCACGGTAGAGTCAACTCATTGTCCTGTTGAGCGTTTATTTTCCCTTGTAGAACTTTGTGAAGTCCAGGCTTTACATTTTAAACCATCAATAGATGAGATCAGTAAAAGATCACATAGAATGTATCCTCCCTGATTACTCATTCATGAACAGTTGGGTCTACAGATTTTCTTATCCCGGTGTCTTTGATATGAAGCACATTCCTACCTCTTTATGGAACAGTCCCTGCAATTGCAAAGCTTGGGCTTCTGCAAAACACAAGCTGTGTGAATTCATCAGAATGTATTATTCGTTATCAAGCAGCTTAAAAGCAACACCACGCCTAGAAAATAAATTAACAAATCATATATTGTTCCCCTAAACTCCTCAAAATGTATTTGCGTGTTTTAGTGTAACGCCAAGCATGTTTGCATTTCTTATTGCAGAATATAGCACTCAGCAGCCTGCGATACAACAGTTCAGACTGTTGGCAGCAACGATCCAGTTTCCATTTCTTTGAGTGCAGGGTGTGGAAACTTTCTACTTCCTTGGAAACTCCTCTGAAAACGGGTTTTCACTCAATTCAGCCTCTAAGTGTTTAAGAGGTGACTGAAATCCTGAAAGTGGACTGACTGTTTTAGTGCCATTGGCAACCTGGGGAGGTTTCTCACTATGTGAAGGAAAAGGGGGGATAAAAGTGGGAGAGAAATCTACATTATTAAAAACCTAACTAAGGATTTTCAGTGAGTTCCTTCTCTCTCCCCTCTTACTCCTTTGAAAAGAAGGAGGTGAAAATAGCATTATACTTCTCACTTCAAAGTATTATTTGCCTTCCGCATCAAAATTTCTACCCATGCAGTTGTAGCTTCACTTTCTGCTATTGCTCAGCACTGGTGATTCACTGCCATTGGCTAAAGGCTTTATTTAACACCAAAAAATATACTTCAGAGAATTCCCACCATTGTCCAAGTAGCAGGCAAGGCTGTGCTTCAATCTATATCATGACTAGAAAGGTATTCCAAAAGAAACTACTAACAGAACATGGTTAACTGACTTGAGATAGGAAATCCCACTGGGTGGGATGAAATTCACCCAAGTTTACTGATCTATAGTTAGGCATCTATTTAGAGCTGACTGTCTGCAATTCCTCTTGAGTCTCTGGTGGTGGGAGATGACTGCTTCCAGAGGGTGAATCACCCCATCCGGCCATGAATCACCCTCTGGATGCTCTTGCCATTCCCTGCTGACAGTGGCAAAAAGCGGATGATCTCAGGCCATGTGCCACTCCGAAGTGGCTACAGCCAAGTGGGATGGGTGCTGTGCACAGATTGCTCTCCCCCACCAGGCTGTTGACAGTGTGCACACTGCAAGACTCAGGGATGCTTGTCTCTGCCGATGCTCCATCTGTCATGGTACAGTCAGGTCAAGAGCCAGCATTTTGTTGCCTGAGGCACAGACAAAATCAGCAGCAGCCTACAGAAGGCTAAGGAAGAAAAAGCAGTCACTGCCCAGCGTTATGAATAGGTTGATAGCTGGAGTAGGAACAGACACTGGAGCTGTTTGGGTAGTGAGGGAGTGCTCCAAAACTGGAGTAAGTGGAAAAATGCATTTCTTAAAGATTAAATTTTTATTGGTCCATTTACCAGATATAAGCACCTCAGGAGAAAGAAAGGAATTAAACAATTCAATGTGGCAAAGAGAAGCCAGGACAGGGGAGTCCCATTTCAGCCCCGTATTCACAGGGTAAGTCCTCCTAGACTCAGCCTTCTTGTCTGACCTTTCAGTAAAAGCAGGTCCAAATCCAAGGCAATATACAAGCTGGTTTTTAGCCCACTTTCCCCAGACCATATGATCCTGGATTCATAAAGTGATTCGGAATGATTTGGGTTCTGGCGTCTGTGAGTAAAATCTAGTAGCAAGGAGCACTATTTTATTCACAATAATCTCACAGGTTTATTGATGCTTTAACATGTATCTCAGACACTGGGCAGTTGCAAGACTGCCACATAATAGAGGGAACCTGTGAAACCTGTGTTCAAATAGCTTTCTCTATTGTTTTATTTACAACTGGCATAGCTGGCTAGAGAAGGCTTTTGTAGCCGGTGTTTTGATATATTATTGTGTAGCTTTTAATAAGACAGTCATATGCTCGTATAAACTTTCTGCCTTACTGAAATAGTCTGATTTGTGTCTTTTCATTTTGTCCTAATCTCACTCTTTGCTTTTCCCTTTCATTTTTTCACCCCACTTTTAGATCTTGACATTCCTTACCTTTGGGCAACCTCCATTATACAAGAAAAAAATCAGTACTGAACAAACTAACCTTGGGATAGTTAAAGAAATAACTCTTTTCCCAATGGAAATATCTGAAATTCCTCAGCAATACCATGAGAAACTAATCTTGAATTTGATCTGATTTTACAGGATGATTCATGGTTTCTGACTCAAGAAAAGTAAACTTGTTGATTATAGTTTAGGTATCACATCTTTAAAAAAGGAGACGCTATTTATTTTGTTACTTTCCATCTAACCAAAGAAAATATTTCTCTCTTTCTGTGTTGCCAATAATTTATGAATATTAATAGCTGACATCCACATTGGACAGAGCAACACGTGGAAATGCAGCAATCCTCACCAACCAGCCAAAGGAGACAAGGCAGGACCCAAAGCAACAGGGGGAGTTTGTGGTGAAGCTCTTCTTGAGCGGGTTCAGGACAGCAAAGCACCATCTTAGCTGTACTCCCTTGACCTCTGTTTCGAGTTGGCCACGTTGGGTTTTGTTGTTGTTGCTGTTTTAATGGAACTTCTTGGAACAGAATGTGCATTTCTCAGGGTAAGGCTAATGCACATGCCACAGCGCTGCGCTTTCGGTTGCCATGGAGGGAGCGGGGCTGCTTTTGTATCCTGGGTGAGGTCTTCTTGGTACTCCTTAGGAATTATTCACCCCACTGGCAGCTCTGTATGGGGAGCTAAATGCTCTGTAATGCGACTAGGCAGTCACCCTGCAACCCCAGTGCTGTGTTTGCGTTATTATACCCAGATGTCCATCACCTGGCAGATTCACAAGAGTCTTTTTCTTGTATGGTAATTATAGCAGCTTCCTGTGTCGCACTTCCCTTCAGGTGTGGGTGGGACTTCTCATTTTGGATGAGAATGGCAAAACCGTGCAGTCCAAAAAGCCTCTGCAGCAATAAAAAGAACATAAAGTGAGCAGACAGCAAATACACACCCTGGTCTTGCATTTATCCTAATTCATACTTGACCTGCACACTTCCAGTAGTCCCACTGCCATCAATGGGTTTACCAGCTTAGGGAAATGACAGGGAGATGGCTTGTCCTTGCTGTGCAGCAACGGGGACACTCATGAGCTGACACCTGAACTCAGGCACGGATACCCAAGGCACGTGGGTGTTGTCTAGGCTGTTGCAGAGCTGAGCTCTGAAGCAGGTGCTGGCTGGGGTGCTGCTGCCTCACATGCTGGGACAGAAGAAGAATATTAAATGATGACTATTTTATTATTGTTTTCTACAACAAAACAGGCACACTCACTCTTGTCAGAACGCTGTAGCAGGAGGAAAAGCTATTGAATTATTAATTCCTGAAGGCTAATTAATAGGAAGGATGTTAGGAAAGTTTGGAACTCGAAGTTCAAAGCCTGCATGGATGTAGCTGTGAACAGCCTTCACCAGCTACACCATTTGGCGTCACACACACATCCAAACAATACTTAAAAGGATTACACAAACACACTAGCCTGGCAATAAGAGCCTTTGTTTAGCAGCAGAAGACAACTGAAAGAATTTTATTTACAATTGATTACCAAAAAAACCTAAAAAAAATAAAACAAAAGCCTCTTGCCAACCGTTCCTTTCAACTGAGCCAATTCAGCACATGATACAAAGCAGATTGGCCAGCATGACACAGGCTGAATCTCTAATTTCTTCTTATCCTCTTTTTGACATGTGCAACTGAAGCCTAATTTGAGATGTTGTTTCTACAAGGTAAAGATGTTGCTGCAATTATCTGCTGCAGTGGTTGTTAGCTTTTTGCACTTGCTGATTCACTGCCATCAAGGTCCAAAGAAATGATGAGATTGCAAAACAGCATGTGCTGGGAAAATGGAAATTGCTTTTGCTGCTGGCCCAGCACTGCTTTTGCCAGAGGTTTGGGTTGTGCTGGCTGCATTTCCACTCATCCTGTAGGTACAAGATCAGAAGGAACTGGGAGTTGGGAGCTGTGGGAGGATGCAGTGGGAGGTACTCAAAAGCTACGTGGCTGCTTGCACCCGTTTACTCTTTCTTCTTCGCTGTTGGTGTTTGCAACCTGGAGCTGCTCTGCAGCAGCAGCCTGGTTGGCACAGTGGAGCAGATTCTGGATGGCCAACATAGAGATCCTTGCTTGCTTGCAGCATTGGGGTCCATATCCCACCAGCTAATAGCAACAAGGCGGAGTCGGGGTCTGACAGCTTTTCCACACACAGTGGTTCCTTCCAGGCTTTTTCCCTCAATTGGGTTTCATTTCAGTTCAAACAACTACATAAATGCCATGTGTATTTTCTGGAAGCACTGTAGGGGTTCAAGGGGTATGTGGAGAGTTCTTTATAATGGGTGACTACTGCCTTTTATCATTCAGATCTATTGTATGACAGTTACAGAGGCAAAGCTGAGAGCATCTATACGTAATGATAACAAGGAGTGGGCATCAAATTCCACCAAGGACAGAAAGACATCACCAAGGGCCAGCAAGCTGTTTAGAGTCAAGAAATAGACATTTCCTACCAGAACAAATAGACTGCTGGTGAAGGTGAGGGAAGTGACACCTGCAATTACAAGGCAAGAGCTGGAGCCATTAGCATGCACTCAAATCCCCATTTCTCATCTCGTTGGGGGATCATCACTCTTGGGATCATCTTGCAGAACACAGACCATCTCCAGCTGTGGTGGAAGGAAGCACAGAGCTGGTGAACCCATAGGAAAAACTAGGGCTGGGCTTTTTCCTCTTTGGTAAGCATACACTTAGTATTAACAGAATTAAACAAGTTTATTAAGGAGCAGAAATATTATCACCCTTTACTATGGGTGATCATAGCAAAAGGGCAGTGCCTGTAACTCAGAAACTCTGTGTGATACAGAACCAAAACTCTACCCATAACCCTGAGATGCTAAGGTTCATCAGGCTCTTTTCCTGATAAGTTAGAAAATACAGTCATGGGGAATTATATTAAGTGCAATTATCTTGTCCCATAGCTGCAGCATGAAAGGTTAGAATCATAGAATCATAGAATAGTTAGGGTTAGAAAGGACCTTAGGATCATGGTTGTTGGGAACCAGCCTACTCTGGCTCTTAGTTGAAGCCCATGGACTCAGTTCTCCTTCTTGTGATTCTGATTCCCCTTAAAGACATGCCATATCTTGTGTTCACACTCAGGCCACATGTGAATATCAAATCAATTTAATAAGGGATGTAACCCATCCATATCAAAACCGGGCTCTGTGTAAGCAGCGGCAGCATCCGCAGTTAGGGCAGCTTAGCTTACATTTATTTAACACTGAGGAAATTTAAGACAGTAAAAGAACATATTTTGGCTAGCCTTAATCCTTAGCAACCTCCTAACGATTTAGACAGCTGCTCTGGTTGAAGGACGAGCACATCTCAAGGAGTAAAGGTTAATATCTGCGTGAGAAACTTTCCCCCCCCTTTTACTGTATTTTCTTTGCCAGAAGTTTTTTCCAGGCTGTTTGCTTGTTTGTTTGTTTGTTATAAATTGTACCCAGCAAAGAGGTTAAGATGAGTCTCGAGCATTTTATTCCTTTTAGGGGGAAGGGAGCTAGTGGAGGAGTTCCAGGCAGCCAGAGATGCCCGGACTATCCTTACACACGCTGTCCTGATTTCTGCAAAACCAATGAATCTTACAGAGCTACATCCAGTTGACAGAACATATCCAAGGGATAGAAATGTCTTTATCTGGAGTTCAAGGATGCTTCAGCCAAAGGGCCTGTGGGAGATTCACTCCAAATTCTGCTTGAATGTAGCCTACTTCACAGGCTGAGAAAGTTGGGGCAGTTCAGCCTGGAGAAGAGGAGGCTGCGTGGAGACCTCAGAGCAGCTTCCAGTGTCTGAAGGGGGCTACAAGGATGCTGGAAAGGGACTCTTCACTAGGGACTGTAGTGATAAGACAAGGGGTAACTGATTTAATCTTAACAGGGAAGTTCAGGTTAGATATAAGGAGGAGGTTCTTTAAGGGTGATGAGGCACTGGAACAAGTTGCCCAAAGAAGTTGTGAATGCTCCATCCCTGGCAGTGTTCAAGGCCAAGTTGGATGGAGTCTTGGGTGGCATGGTCTAGCATGAGGCATCCCTGCCATTGGAACTGGATGAGCTTAAGGTCCTTTCCAACCCAAACCATTCTGTGATTCTATGACTCTGCAACACAGCTGCTCAATACAAGCGTTAGTAAGCAGCAGTCTCCTATTTCACCCTCTCTTCAGCAGCATGGCACAGGCATCACTCAGTGTCCTTGGCAATGTAGCACACCCATGGTCACTTACTGACCCTGTGCTTTCCTCCCCTCCTGCATTTTCTCTCCAGGGTCCTTTCCTGACCATACACCAAAGGTCTCAGTAAAAACAGATGATGTCCAAATACATATAAACATTTGCTTCTGTCATTGCTATTAGCAAATTGGATAAACATCCTTGGACATGCTGAGCTGATCTTCTTTCTAGGTGTTACTCTAGTTAAATCACTGGGTGGATTTGAGGGGTTTTCACCACCTAAATGGAGAGCCTGGTCTGGCCCTCCACCTCTGAGCCACCACAGCTACTCCAGTCCAAGAAGCAAGGGGATGAAATGCTAGTGGAGTCATCACTCCTCTGGATTGTATACTGTTGTTACCTCCCAGCTGGAGAACAGCACGGTGTAACTTGGCCTGGAGGCATCAGCCTTTAGGAAATTTCAACAAGGAAAGATGCAGAATCGAGAGGAACCTGAAGGCAGTGAAATAATAAAGGAGAGCTTGAAATAAAATATTGCAACCTCGAAGAAAAACTCAGCAAATTGATCTAAGGAACCATCTGATCAACTGAAATAAGGAAAAAAGGTGAGATAATAAGGCTTGTGATGGAAGAGGGGATGTGTTGTTTGGTAGCTCATCTAAGGAAGATATTCTAGTACATTATGCTCCATTCTGGCAGCATGATGAGTGGAGATTGCTGCCAAAGAGGAGGATAACTACAGAAGAAAAACAAACAGAAAAAAGGATAGGAAATATGCCAGGTTTGATTGTGAAGAAAGGTCGGACCAGGTACACATCCTCTTTGTTTGTGTAGCAACAGCATTGAATGGAGCAAATCACAGCTAGCTAGATTATTTTAAGAGAGTTACTCTGGAAACAAGGAGGGATCCTGAGGCCAGTGAGCAGCTTCATTCCAGTCAAAAGCCTGTACTAATGTATAGGTCCTGCTGCAGATGTGTAAGGTGAGGTGAAGGAGGTGGGGAGGTAAAACAGCGAATAAAGCAGCATCCTGCAGTGCTGTATTATCAACTAATGCATGTGAGGGGCCAGCAGGAGGAGAAATGCTGGTTATTCAGGATGGGAAAGAGATGAAAGCAGTGAGCTTGGGTCATCAGACACCTCCCAGCATAGCCCTTGCCCTGCCTGCACTGCTCCATACCCTGCCTCGAGCAGCCCCTCACCGCAGTTGCTGGCGCTGCTGCTCACCCCAGTGATGGATGGACTGATGGGATCCCCATTCCCACACTTTCCAACATACATCTGCAAATCCTAAGAGGGACAAATGCAGACCAGCTGCCAATTGGCCTTACAGATTCGAGGGCTAACATCCAGTTGGCGTCCAGCAGGTTATTCACACTGGAACAGGAAGCAAACTTCTTGCTGCAATTACCCTCCAATTTCTACTGTTTACCCCAGGAATAAACTAATTGCTGCTGTAAAAAAAACCCTCCCACCAGGTCCAGGAGTAAAGTATGGAAGAAACGAATGTGAGCCAGTTGGTCAGTGGCCAAAGGACTGGCCAGAGGCCAACTGGCATCCTATGTCTTATTCGCAATGGAGTAGGGCTCGAGTGCCTTGCTGCAGATAACCTGCCTGGCATTTTCACCTGGTTACCCTAAAAGTACACCAAATGCCACATGCTAGATCAGTGTTTCCCTCGTAGGAGTGTGGTAACCAGGACAGGTCTTTATTCTCCCACTGAATTAAGTCAATTTATTTGAGAGTTAGGAGCAGGGTCTGCAAGGGAAGTGTGAGCAAGCTGGAGAAGGGCTAGGTAATTCCCATAGAGATGTACAGTGGGCATCTCTCAGTGATTCAGCCCTAAATGCCACCTGCCAGTGTATATCTTTAGTTTCTTTTCCTCTTCTTCTATATATGATGCAAGAAACATGGCTGGGGATGCTGCCTGGCACCTATGTGTGTGCTGGCAGGGTGGCAAGTTTACCAGCCAAAGAAAAGAGCAAAGCCCTGCCTTGCAGTCCTTGATCTCTGCCTTTGATCTTATGCCACTGGTTATCTGGGGTCCTTAATCCCTCTGGGAGGGGCAGCTTGGGTTGTAAGCATTGCTGTAAGCATCACCCTGCATCCCCACCAGTCACACAGCCTTCTAGCAGCTTGGCATCCCATTCAGGGGCTGTCAGCCTGGATGGAGCCAATCCACCTCTAGTGTCAGCTGTAACCCTGGAGGAGGATCTCACATCCCTGTCTCTTAGTTGCACTGCCATCCATAATCACTCCTCTATTTCTGTCCTTCTAAATTCTGCTCACAGTGGCAAAGCCAATTTTGGATACAGGGAGTAAATATGGTTTGTTTTTCCCTCTAGTGCTGTTATCCCAGCAAAGAGGAGTGACAAGAGTGAGTCACTGTGGCACTTTGCAAAACATCCCAGGAAAAGTGTTTGTCTGAAAAAGCAAGAAACCTACACCCAGGAGAGGTGACAGGATCCTTTAGAAATTATGGGAATGGAATATTCCAGCACGAATGGACAGCGATAAGCAGTAAAAAGCAGCTAACTCCAGAGCTGTCTGAGTGCTCAACTTCTGCCTGGTAGATATTAGCCATTGTATCGAATTGCATGCCTGACTTTTCCTCTTTTTCCATACGGAATGATGCTTAGCTCAGCAACTCGGGTCCCTGTGCTACCCCTGAGCTTTGCAGAGCTGCTGTCCTGCTTTAGTAAGGGCAGTGTGGGGCAGTTATCATTAGTGGTAAGGCAAGCAAATACCTGTTGTGTCTGCTGGGCACCAAGGTGGAGCAGGTTTGCAAAGGAGCCAGGAGGTGAGGGCAAACCCCATTACTCCTAAGCCCTCATGCACCGGGAGTCTCCACCTCCCATTGAAACAGCTCCAGGTAACCTCAGTGCATCATGGACAGGGACAGAGGAACCTTAAAACTGCAAAAAGATAATTATAGAAAGAAGAAAATGTTAAAAATCCCAAATTACCCAACCTGGATAAGCCAAGGAATGCCCCTGCCTCCTTTAAATCACTGCCTTGTGCCACTTGTTTTCAGGCCTTGCGAGCACCTTACCCTCATACTTTTTCTTCCTCAAATGTATATGTTCCACTCAGAAAAAAAAAACCCAACCCACAATAGAACCTATGTACATTGCTGCAAGACTGTAAAATTTAATAGCAAACAGATTACATACTTAGCAATAGACTAAGCACAATTAGGCCTCACATTCCTCTCACTCCTATAAATAACTCTCAGTTTCCTCTCTGTGTCTGCAAATTTCATTAGTATGATGGAAAGAAAAGAAAAATACACACACACACATAAAGCCCCAAGCTCTCTTTTCTTGCACAGACCAGAGCTGATCTCTCAATCAAGGGCTTTGTTCAGCCTGGGGGAGGGAGCAGGGAGTTGAAATACCCACCCCACAGCCCTTGGGCCATGTGTTCCTGGCCACGAAGGGAAAATGTTCTGCAGATGGCTTAGGAATTCACCTGCAAGAAACAACAACAGAAAAATCTCCCTTCTTCACTACTGTGTCTGTGCAACCTGCAGGTGAGGGATGTGCTGTGCCTTTTGGAGCATCATCACTTCTGCTTGTCCTCAACACCACCAAGTAGCACTAAGTGCATATATGTGTCATAGAATCACAGAGTGGCTTGAATTGAAGGGACATTGAAGGACTTCCAGTTCCAACCCCTGCTACGGGCAGGGACACCTTCTACTAGAGCAGGTTGCTCCAAGCCCTGTCCAGCCTGGCCTTGAACACTGCCAGGGATGGGGCAGCCACAGCTTCTACATACAGGGTGCTAATTGTATTGGGTGCAAGAATGCATAGCGCATAGCAGCTCTTCTATCTGTGTGCTGCACTGACATGATCTCAGCTAATTCTTATTAAGAATAAGCTAATTCAGCTAAGATCTCTTATTAAGAGAAAAAAAAATGTTTAAAAGGTTCTTATTAACTGCAAGGGGAAAAAAAAAGGAGGGGGGAAAAAAAGGAAAAAATTAAACAAAAAGGATAAAGTTCAGACAGGAGCATGTAACCCCCTGGAAATTTTATGTAGTCAACACTATGAGTTAATTGATAAACTTGGAGAGGTTTCCTTGGCTCTCGGTGCTGCTGTGTTGCACTGCCTGCCTATTTTGTGCAGGGTATTTCCAGACATGCCGAAATAGGATGGCTGAGGGGCAAGGCTGCCTGGGCAGATGGACTTGTGCCATGTGGAAACAGTGGCGCTGGCACTCAGGTGAGAGCAGGGGAAACTAAGGTTATGTGTCATTAAAGGGCATCTGAAACTGCTCCAGCATGAATGTTAATTGCTAATAGTTCTTACAATGTTTGGCAGGAGAGAGATTTGAAGATTTACACCAAGAAAGAGCTCTTGAAAGACAGAACTGGTGTTTCTGCTGTGTAGGAGCTCACGCTGTGCATGGATGAGCTGTGTCTTCTCCTTGGAGCTGGGACTGTGTCTGCCACAGCATCAGCAGCTAATGCTACCATCCCTGCAATCTGTATTCTGCTAATTTGGCTCTATTCTTTTGGGCATCCTCCTTCATAAGCCACATCAGAGGTAGGGGGAGAGAAATGAGGGGGTGAGTGGGATTTTTTCCGTTGATAGCAGAGGCATCTTTATTTTTCTTTCTGTAGGTTCTAGCTGACTCACATGTCAGTATCCCAAAGTATGTTGCATAAATAATAAAACCCATGCACTTCAATGAATTATTTTCTCTTTTTGTCTAGGAAGAAACAAGATTTCTTTCCCTTTCTTTCCCTTCCCTTCCCACAGCCTTCTCCTTTCATCTTTTGAAGAAAGACCTATATGAAATATAGTGGGCAGATACCCAAGAATAATGAGACAAAGATGATAATGTAAACCTCAGGAGAAAAGAGTTGTCTATTTCAGGGAGGCTATTTGTGTTTGCAGTGTTTTATATGGCTAATAAAAAGGAGCACAGCCTGTCCAAGATACATTGAAAGAACATGCATCAGCTGAATACAAGGCATAGACAAGCACCTAGGTCTGCATGTAGGTGCTAAAGCATAAGCACCCCAACTGCTGGAGGGGCTGATCTTCTATAGGTGGGTCCAAAGTTGGTAGATAGACTCTCCCAAGTCTTTCTGGTGTTTGTGTTTAGGGCTTCTCATAAAACCACTGTCAGCCTCAAAAGGGAAACACTCACCAGCTCATACTCTGCTATTTTGTTCTTTTTCTTACGTCAGAACCTCAGCAACCCAATTTACTCCTCACACTGTTATCTCCCTCTGACTTTTATGAATTCCATTACATTTTTACCCAAATAATTGCCTGGCTCTGTTTTAATACATTCAGTTCATTGTTGCTTTAGTCTCCAGTGGCTGGAGGATGCTGAGATTGAAAGATCCAGATGAATCTAAGGAGTTAAAGGCTGTTAGAGCCTATTGTTCTGCCACCACGTTTAATGAGTTCTTGCCCAATCTATTACTTTGCCTCATCTCTCCATTCCTATCAGCAGAAGAGTGTCTGCAAATAATCAGGTCCTGGTCCTAAAGCCCATAATGAGTTCATCCCAATGCAAAAGAAACGTTATCTCTAATGTGTTAAAAAGCCAAATTGCTGCCTACCTCTGAAGGAGTGTAAAGTCCCAATCAACAGCACTGAGGAAATGAATCACTCGCGAAGCCACACTTTGAACACCACATCCTTATTATTAGAATGGGGAAGCAGAGTTGAAGATAAAGTTTGAGTCAACACAATGGAAAAATACAGTGGGAGAGCGGCCTGCCTGCTAAAGAGATAATGCCAAGGTTGATGAGAAAATGCTTTATGTTTCCTCTCCCTTGAAATCTGAGTGTACATTTTCCAGGTTGACTGGAAAGAAGCAGGTTGTAAGATGTCACTCAACACTTCAGAGAGGAGACCTCCCTTTTCCAGATGCACTTACACAGAGGCAACACGCAGTGCTCACCAATATTGTTTTACAAAGTATGAATGTTTCCATCTCTAGACTACCTGCAAACTGAGGATAACCAGGCAGGCTGGCATGGCTATGACCTGTGTTTTAATCACTTGGCTTCCAATGATTTCTCCCTCCAAGGGGCCCTTTAGAAACACTCATTTTCATTTCATTGCTTCTATTGATAGGAAAAGAAATCAAAGTCATCCTGAAGTTGGCTGCCATCCTCAAGAGCAAGTGAACCCCTGCATTTTGGAGGGTCTATGACTCAATTCTAACCAGGCTGTGATTTCTGCAGAGCAAATCATCTTTGCTATTCAAAGCAAGGATTATAAGGGGGAAAGCAGAGTGTGCTTCCCTTGTAGCACTTAGTAAACACAGGCCACTGGCAGACAGAGAATAAAGCTTCATCATGTCCCTTTTACACTCATTTCCTTGCCCTGGGGATAATAGCTTCTCAAATGAGGGGAAGGGAAAGGGTGTTCTGGTGGTGTTTTAATACACAGTACTCAAACCAAACCTCATAGCAGAGCTTTGAAAGGGTAATTTTGCACTTGATGGATAAACTGTAACATCCAAAATAATGTAGACAAATCTTTCCATTAAATAAATGACTTCTTCTGAATAGGTTGTAAAACTTGGTTTCCTTCACTCTGGATTCAGTTAGCCTCACCTCCTCAGCTGTCCGTGCCTGCAAAGGGAGGAGGGCAAGGCAGAGCTTTGAAAATTGTTTTCCCACTTTCTGGTCTGCTTATAAATGCAAAGCTGACACCAGCTTCATGGAAACACTGGCTGAGATCAAGGACACTCTCAAAACCCCTGTCCCAGAGCATGAATTTGCCACAAAGCCCAGGATTTTGACCAAATTCCCGTGATCAGAGTCAAATGTAGGAAGTGAGAACTGAGCAATGAGCAATGCAAAATAACATACTCTTCTGGGTTGAGGCTCACCAGATTAGAAGAAGCCAGTTCAGAGTTTGTTGTCTGTTTAAATCCTATTTCGTCACTGGTTTTAGCAGGGTCTGGGTAGGAGTTTGGAGGTGGATTGCTCTGTAAAGCCCCAGGAGAGCAGCGACGGGATCTTCCCCAACCAACATACCAGCTTGGATTGTAGTGTTCCAGTTACAAAGCTCACATCATGCTCTGAACAGCCAGCTCCTCAATAGACGTAATGTCAACTTCACTGTTTCTGACAGGTTGAACATCTGCTTTTGCTGATGTATGAGCAAGAAAACACTTGCTTCATAGATCTCAAAACACCATTGTGTGTTGGACAGGAAGGTCCTTCTGCAGAGCAGAACACATGTAGAGTCCCTCCCGTAGCTAAAAGATACTCGTATTTATCCACCTGATCTCCACTTTGGCTGGATAAAGCTGGGTTTTGTTGTAATGTTCTCTTTCCACTTGTGTGCTCAGTAACATTCATGTCCTTACCCAAGGGTAATTGTATCTCCAAAGCACACCGCCACTATCAGCATTAAATCTTCCCTGACGTATATACGTGTTATTGAATTGTATTAAAACACATTGCTGCTTCACTGAAATCATGACGAAGCATCTCCCTGGAAAACTAAATCTTTTCCAAGAAACCCAAAGTCTGCTTGGAGGAGCCCAGAGCAAATGATGGCAAAGTCTTATTTCACTGGATTGAAGGATATTTTCACTAAATTTGGGAAGATGTATGAGAAATGGCAATTTAGTTTTCTCAATAGTAATTGTAGGCTCCCACCAGCAAGTAGGAGGAAGAGGAAGAAACACGTCATATCCAAAATAAGATCAGAAAGACTTTTTAGGCCACCAAATGCATGTTGGTACTGTGCTCCATAACTCCAGGGGGAAGTTCCCTATTAAGGAAAGGATCCGACATTTCAGAGTGGTTTGATTGACGGTACAACCCATCCCAGTCCTTTGGCCTCCACCTCTCACACACGTACAGCTTTCCTACTGACACCCGTGCATAGCAATTGTAAACAGTGCAAAAGAGTGCTTTTTATAATCCATAAAACACTTTGTCAGAGTCCATTGCTTCAGCCATGGCTGTCAACCCCTGATTAGAAGCAAGCTATCAAGCTGAAGCAATGGATGACTGGCATTTAAGCTACTCTGCAATTAATATAGCCTTGAAGGTCTGATGGGTTTCTTTACTCACCCTTTATGCATGGGGTTAGAAAGGGGCCATGCCAAGTGTTTACTGAGTGTGAGCTTAATCAGAGCAATGTAACGTGGTTACAGTCTTAGACTGCTGTGTAGTATGTAAGACAGCACATCCTCATCAACAGCTGATTGAAACCACCAAAAAGAGCCTTGACAAAGCTTCATTTTGGGTTTGGGACTCACTCTTCTCCCTTCCTGCATAGCACCTAATAGTGCAAAGCCACGAAAAAGCTATTTTATAGAGGAAGGAAAACCATCCATTGTTGTTTGAGTTTGCCCTAGACAGTCTCAGTAAAACCTGCTCCTTCCAATACTACACAATGGAGCATATGCAGAAATCTGTATTTTTCTGTCTGCAAGGCACTTTTAAAGACACAGTGAGTTCTGTGAAAGCCAGATGATTTCTTTTCCTCTAGAAAGCCATAAATAGCAATGCATAATAAAATGCTCCGCTTGAGAACGTGCCCATTTCACAGAAATGAAGAACTAAGGTGAGGAGAAGAATAAAGTGATCTGGATTCATTGCTGAGCTCTGGTGACTGCAACAGCTTCATACTTAAATGTGGGGAAAGGGCTTGTCAAAGGCCCCCAGCTCTCACCAGCGATTGCTGGGATTGCTTTTCCCCTTGCCTGATTATGCGAAGCTTGAAGTTAGATAACCAGGCACAGAAGGAGTTGGGAAATGCAGGACCATTTCTCCTAGAAGAAGGTGAATTCCTCTTTTAAAGGATGAGATGCATGTCACCATGTAGGCATCATTATTGTCCCTGCCTGGTGTATCCCAAGGGCAGTGGTTGGGTGTGTGATAAACCATGTAGGAGGTGGTGTTACCTCCAATGAGGATGCTGTGACATGGCTGAGCATACAGATACTTTAGGAATACAAAACACTTACTCATGAAGTATTAAGCTGCCTTTGCCTGAAGCGCTGCAATCCAAACAAAAGAAAATATTACTTTTGTTTTACTTATCTTCCGGTAAAATACATAATACGGTCTTGGTAAAATATATAATACATTCCATTAAGCTCAACTTAGTTAATTACTAGTTAGGAAACCCAATATATTCTCTGGGTTATTTTCCAGTTGTCATTTTGCAAGAGAATTTTGCTTTGACGTCATTGAGAGACAAAAAACACTCTGTGGACAAAAGAAACCACAAATAGAGGAAAATACATCAATATTGTTTTTCTTATAGCCTGCTACTCATTGGGTGGAATCTTTTGCAATATTGTGAGCCTGCCTCTGGCAAAGCTCTGTTTTCAACCCTAATGTGTGCTATAATAGAAGACAGCTTATGGAGCCATTCCTGGGAAAGCTTTGCAGATCTTGCAAGTCCTCTAAGGGCTATCTTCAGGGAAGCTAAATACTAACCTAAGGCTCGAGGAGAAGTGCCCACTGGGGGGGGAAAAGCATGGATTTAGGGGTGTATTTTCATGTTGAAATCTAAGACCACTGTTTAATGCTTATTTCCCTTAGATTCTGTTGCATTCCCACCCAGGTGTAAATCTGTTCCGTGACCTTCATCTGTTAACAAGTGAATTAGCGTTACCACGGTGCCATACTTGGAACAGAGAGATAATTGCGCTCCTTAATATTCATCTGATCATCCACTGAATCTATTGTCCTGTTTCATCAGTAGCCTAATTAAAATTAGAGGAGTTCATTATCAGTTACAGACTAACTCTAGCAAGGTTTCTGATCTCATTCATTGCTAGCTCGTTTATTTACATACAAACCCATGAAAGCATCTGTCAGCTCAAGATACACGGTCATTTGTTCTGTACACGATGCATGTTTGGGTATAGAAGTGCTGACTGCAAGAGTTGCTACAAAAACACATAATCTGTTGGATGCTGCAGGGCTGAACTGGAAGTTAAATAGAAATGCTTAGTGAAATGTGGGGTTTTTTTCCTCTGGAATTTTGTTTTGGAAGAGAACCTGAGGGAAAAAATTCTGACAATGTCAAAATATTCTGTTTTGACTATTTCAGAACAAAATGTTTAGAGTTTCCTTTTTGAAATGGCTTTTGTTTTGGATTTTTTGGGTTTGTTGTATTTTTCCCTATTATTTTTCTATATTAAATATATTATATTATAGAAAGAAGAGTTAGAAAGTTGCAATGAAAATAGTTGGTTTTATCTACAGAAAACATTTTTCTGGATTCTTCCTGTGGAAAATTTGACTTTGGAGCTTTGCACAATCTCTGGTTTGTAACAAAGGACTAAACGCTGGGTTGGCTTTGAAGGATGCAGTGGAGGGGAACCGGCCACAATATCTTCCTAAATGCTGTGGGAGGACCCAGCAGACATACATTCTGTAGCATACATCCAGCTTGAGTAGAAAACACCAGGTGCTGTTTAATGAAGGGTAAATTGAGGGAGACGGGCACATGCGAATCTCATCTGAACTGCTCTTTGTTTCCCTTCATTCACCATCAGATTCCTCCAGGCTTATCATCAGCAGTGTCAAATGATGAAGGCATAAAGAGAGTTTATGGCCTGGTTTGCATCCCATTATGGATGGGTTGTAGCATACTGTGATTTTGACATTTGCAATGCAAACCCAGCAGAAGGTATTTCCCTTTGAAGGCTGCGTCTGTGCTGCTTGTATCCAGAGGCCATTCCAATTAGAACAGCTTCTCAAGGAGACTAAGCTTAAACTTTTTACCCTTGGCTTCTTCTTGCTTATTATTTTAGGCTCATTAAATGTCTAATTTGGGTGTTCTGATTGCAGAGAGGTTGTGGGGTCTCCATCGTTGGAGATACTCAAAACCCAACTGGACAGAGTCCTGAGCATCCCTGCCTAGAGCCACGGGAATAGGCAGTCCCTGGAGGCATCAGCCAGCCTCAGCACATGAGTCCATGGGACTGAGAGAGCAGAGAAAGAGTCAGAATTGTTGGTGAGCCATGTGTATAAACACAAATGAGTTTGACAAACAGAATTCCAGCACTCTCTATGCTGAAGGAAGACGTCTTATATTAAAAAAATTATTTTCCTAATGAAATTTAATCCTGGAAAAAAAAAAAACCACAAACCCAAAAAACCCACCAAGTTTTGCTGGTGGAGGGGGAATTTTGTTTGCCATAATCTGCTTCACTTATTACTTCACTCTGTGATTGCGGCTGCTGGGAGGTATTGGGGAGGATATACCTGAGAAGTATAAAAAAGGCATTGTGAAGAAGGTAGCTTATTTTCTATCTGTTGCTGGATAATTAAATAGATAATTAAATAGATAATGTGACCTTGTTCCTGTTCCCATCTCACAGCTGAAAAGGTCTCCGCAGTCCCAGGCTGGATCACCTACCTTGACTAGTGATGCTCCCAGAGACCTGGAGCTTGGCTGAAGGTCCTGCCTCAGGAGGACACTGCAGATCCATGCACAAGGCTGGCACGGGGCAGCAGCCTCACTGGGGAGCAGCACCCTTGGCTGGAATAAGGAAATTTGGAAGCTTACTGCTATAATCTGTGGTTATGATTTCCAACCCTGCCAGCAATGCCGGGAATCAAACCACAGTGTCCCGAGTGCAAAGAGCCTTTAATGTAATCCGATAAAACCTTAACAGCCAGTCGTCTTCTTTTTATGGTAAATTAAGGGCCTCATTTACTCTGCAGTGGCCTCCTTGCCCTTTTGTTGAAGTCTCAGTAAGAGGGAAGCAGGGAGCACAGGGAGGGAAAATGGATCCCAGATTCTCCCATCCAGCCTTGCAGAATGGAATACAAACAAAACCCAATTTTCCCAAGGTATCTGATTCCCAATTGACACTTTGGCACCTCGCTAGAGCACCTAGAAGCCATAAACAAGGCCAGCCATGAGTTTGCATGGTATGAACTCCAGTGCACCTACTCTGCAGCGGTGTCCAAGTTTCCCTGTTTTGTTTCTTGGAAATGCAATCAGCTCTGAATCTTAGATTTCTCCCATACTGGCAACAATAAGCTTTTGCCTCAAACGTCTTGACTGGAAACCTTCCAGTGAAACTGTACTTTGAGCTGTCTTGGTTATTTCCACATGAAGTGCTCCCACTTACAAAGCACTGTCCTCTCAGATGGAGACGTATGTATGCTGCGTGCAGTTGTGATAACTCATGGCACTGATTACAGGTATCCGTTTCTTTATGGGATACAGATGGGATACCCAGGGACATTGCTGCTCCCCGCATCCCTCTGCAGAAAAGATCTGTTTCCATAACTCTGGGGTAATTTATGAACTTCCTTCGTCTTTCTGGCAGACAGTCGTACTCAACTGATCCTCTGCAACCCACACTTACAAGGTAATGCACTCATCTCACTGCTGCGAGTGATGGGGCTTCATCAATCAACCCTGCGTCCATTTAACAACTCAACTTGTTCAAAGCCATCTCCTGACCTCAGGGGAATCCTTTTTATTCCAAATTAGCTCGAAGTTTGTTTTTCCCTATGCAGCCCTCTGTGCACTCCAGTTAACTCCTTGGTTTCAGCCGTGCTATAGCAGTGTCTGCTGTCAATCACTGTGCTACCGTGCCAGGATTCAGCGCTGACAGTGAGATAGTTGTTGGGAATAGTTATTTCTGTCTAATTTATTCAGCTGTCACAGTCCAGTGTGTGAGTGGGAATGGACCCAAGAGCAAGCACTGCTCACCAGGCAATAGCTGCGACTTCTGTGTGGTTGTGTCAGGGTTTGGGAGGGCTCGACACACTCCATATCACTGTGAAGGATTCCATGAATAGGTGTCAACCCCCTCATATGCTTTAATAATAAAGGAAAAACAGGTTTCAGCAATATTTTCTGTTATTTTTATATATTCTCCCTTAAAAAACCAACCAAACAAGCAAGCAGAAGTTCAAAATACGTTATGAAACAAATATCAGATTACCAGTGCCTTCAGGGTGGTAAAAAAGAGAGAAGAAATTCCAATCCGAATTCTGTGCCCAACAAGATACAGTTTTGGTCTGGTTTTAGGAGCACTGAGCGCCTTCGTTTTCCAGCCTTCTCTGAAAATCAGGCCCAAGAGAGGTCAGCCTGGTTTGACTTAAATCAGAAACCATTTAGAGCTTAAATTGTTGGTCTTGAATGCTTCAGTCACCTTCCCTGCTTCACTTCTTATAGCCCAGAGCACAAACTTGAGTGGAGCTCCTTATCTGTGTTAATAGTAGGGCTGTAGCAGAAAAGAGGCCACTCAAAGCACAACATCCCCAGGACCAGCTGCAGCAGTAGGATAAGGCACCTCTCAGACAGGGATGCAGAAGAGAGCAAACATCAGAACGAAGAAATAAAATCATATCTGGCAAAGAGAACTACTGGGCTGAGGCCGAATTGCCTAACAAAGATCTCAGCAAAGCTGCTTTCTGTCAGGTTTCTCACTGAAGCAAGTAGATCTCGCTCACTTTGGGACTAGTTTGCAGTGCAGCTTCAAAGGGCAGAAACAGGAAACACAAGAAATTGGAATGAAGAAGATTTCAGGCATCGTAAAATGCTGGAAGTACCGATGGTTCTTAATAAAGCACGCTTGATTTATGACTTCTTTTCCAAAACCTTCAGATCTTGATTATTCCTGGGATATATTTATAAAATAAAAACACAAACAAACCAAAAACCAAACAAAAAATCAACAACCAACCTTGAAGGTATTTGTGTCAAATAGTTTCATTCCTTTCCAAAGGAAATAGTTGATTTTATAAGTGCAGATGCCTCTCCATGAGCTCGTCAAGAAAAAAATCCCATGATTTTTCCATTCATGAGCCAATCCAGGCTTCCTTTTGCACCCACAGTAAGGTGTTGCTATTCTAAAGCTGGGACACTGTTTGTACTTTGATGATGTGCTCATAATTAGCAACTTTCTTCGATGTCCCTCTGGTTGCTAACTAAAGAGCAGCTGATACTCGATGAACTGCAAGAACATTCTGTTTTGAGACCATTCTGCCAGTATGCCCTGTATTTTCTGCTTGTTATTAGAACTAAGGGTAACTCTACAAAAATAAACTCATTATAGTTTCAGATAAGACCTTGTGCTTCCATTTATTCCCCAGCTGAGATTGTCATGTTGCTGCATGACATGCATAATGTTACCTTATAGCAGCCAGCTCTGATGCCACAGGCACAGAGATGGGAATGAAGAGCTGAAGCAAATGAAATCTGCTAAATCAGTGCAGCAAACAAACATACACATATACACGAGGAGAAAAAGCAATTAAAAGCTAGGCAAAAATATTGTCTTCTAAAATACCCTCTGTGTTCAGAGGGAAGGCTGTCACTGATGGACTTTCATAGCTGCAAAAACCTCTCTGTTCCTGCCATGCACTTGTTTCTTGGCCGCTCCTGCAGTGCGTGCTCAAGTTGTGTGGTTATTTCTGCACTTAGAACATCTTTGTGCATGAGAAAATAAAGCAAACTATCCAGGAGAGGGAAATACATCCCTAAAAACACCGTGCACCTGGCATGCTGGCTAAAACTGCAGCAAGAAATGGGTGTATTTTTGTATTCTCTCACACACAGGAATTCATCTAGAACAAAGAGTGTTTCTACCACACAGGTGCCTCTCCTTTTCCATCCAGATCAAGCCTATACACTCCTGCAGACATCCCAGCCCCACCAGGCACTAAGAACCTCATGGGTTTCCACAGAGCTAAGACCAGCCTGCTCCTCACCCGACATCCATGGTCACCAGCAGCAGAAGACCCCCTTGGCTCATGTAGACCTTTGCAGCACTCCACTGAAGCCTGCAGGAACTGGTATTGGAGACACTCAATGGTATCCAGAGAAGCCTTTCTGACATCCCAGGTTGTCATTTACACCTCTAGCTCCCGGTCTGCTATGCAAACCTGCTGAAAGTTATTCACCCCAAATCTGATGTCCCTGGAGAGGATCCCTGTTTGGCTAGAAATGAGTGAAATTTGTCGTATAGTTGGATCCCTTCCATCTAAACACTTATGCATGAATAAGAGGAGGGCTGTTAAACCCATCTGTGTGTAGCATGGGGAATTTTTGCTTTATGCTCTGCCTATGTTCGGGCTTCAGGGCTCCATCGCCTGCCAAAGCAGAAAAACAAACCACCCCCAAAGAAGCTGTGTGATCACCCCAGAGTCCTTGGGCTGGAAGGTGATCCTGAGCTAAATGAAGAGCCTTACATTCACCACAGGCTGGCAGATGCTGCGTTACAGCCTCTTGCCTTTTCTCTCCTTCTGGATTATTCACTTCTAGTAAGCTGATAGCATTTCCAGGTTACATGTGATGTAAAATTGCTCCAAACCAGTATTAATGTCACCATTTAGCTTTGCAATTCTCTTGCAAATTACCTCTTCTAACTCAGTTAATCTGTCTGTCTGCCAGACATCGAGGTAGGGGGAAAAGCAAGACAGAGACTTTGTTTTTCCCACTGGTTGGAAGAACTCAAAAAGGGAACACTGTGAGTATGAACTCAGCTTTCTGTATGGTTCAGAGAGCAGTCTCCCTTCTCAAGCTCAGTAGCTCTTTTGGGGATAGGAGCATCTTCCAGGGGCATCTCAGCTTAACAGAACAATGTTGAAGGAATCCTGAAAGACTCCATCACTTCTTTTTCTCTTATGCTCCCTCCTACACCTATTGGTGTGGCTGTTACTGATTCTGGCTAAAGCTGTTTGCAAAAGGCCATTTTCCTGCATATTTGCTGAGTGTAAATGTGATCTTGCAAAGTAGAACGTGTTTCCATGAGGTCTGAGGAATAGCCGAGAAAAGGAGAGTTGCTCCAATCACATTTGATGAGAGATCTTGTATTAAGAGCAGTTTCTCAAATAAGAAATCTGGCTGCAAGTTTTCATTGTCTTGGGCCGCTGGAGCATTTAATGAGTGAGGGGTAAATAACAGATGGAGAGAATAAGCCCTGCAAAGCAGATTGGTGTTTTATGTAAAACTTAACTACTGCATTGAGCATCGTGGTGTGACATTTCCCATATTACAGGTTAATGAAACATTGGTACCATCCTTGTGTCAGCTCTTCAGGGAGGGGTATCCCAAATCCACATGCCTGGGTTGCTGCTAAACAGGGACAAAGCAGACAAGCATTAGAAGAAGACACAGTGCAGACCAGAGTCCTGCCTTGTAGCCAGCCTGGCCTTTCTGAATGATACTTCAAGCCTGTGCAAGAGCAGGTTTGCTCAACAGACATCTCCCTTTTCCCATCTGGAAGGTCGGAGTTTGGGGTCCTTTTGCCTTTGCAACCACTTGGAGAGGCTGCTCAGCATTTAAAAATACAGCACAGGCTCCGCAAAGAAAGCAGGTGTCCGCCGATTAGTTCCTCATCACATGGATTTTATAGCAAGTGAAGGGACAATGAACACATGGGAAAGCATGCGACTCTGATCCCGCATTGTTTCTTATATTTTTATATCGATAAACACTGACTCACCTTGGAAAACATCATCCCAAGACAATCAAGGGAAGTACAGAGGGATCTCATGGTCTTTGCTGACTTTGTTTTGTTTATGACCCCAAAAGAGTGTAAAAGAAATACCCATAACCATGTCCTATGTCTACAAGTATGGACTGCAGACCTGTGTAAGAGCTGAAAAGTCATGCGAAACCTCTGCTTCCTGACACAGAGAGCTGCAGAGATTGTAGAGTAATAGTTTATCGCTAGTTAGCACATACAATCTTTACTTGCTACAACTTCTTTCACAGACTGAAAGAGCAAAAAGCACCATCTTTTTCTCATTTGCCTTTTTCTTTCTTTCATTCTTTTTTGTCTTCCTGCATTTCATAACATTTTAAATGTTGGTAAAACATATTTCCGATTCTTAAAGGCGACCATGCCTGAAATCAACTCCAAAAGGGGCCAGCGATGCTCATAACTAATAAACATCAAAGGGGAGCATTCTTCTGCTTGCACAGCTCGTTGTAAAAGCACCAACATTCCCACTTCAAAGTGGATGTGCCGAGCTGCAGTGACGGGCGTCAGGAACATGGCCCGAACATGACGTACCGGTGTTCCGATGAAATGCAACAGAGAACTGACCCTAAACGTACACTGCAACCACATGGGCTGAGATAAAGCTGATGAGATCTCAAGCTTCACGCCCTGATCTCTTTTGCAGGGAACAACGGAGGATGTCCAGAACCCGGAGATGGTTTGATGATCATCTCTATCTGATGTACACTATTGGCAGAAGAAAGGATCCAGGTGTCCGCAGGCAGCGATGCTCCAGTATGGCAAATCCTTCCTTGCTAAAGTATTACTTGATGTAAAAGCTATTCTACGCCCCCAAAAGTCAGTGAGAACTTCTTGGTTTTTTTCACTAACAGCAGGATATTACCTTACATGTCCTAAAGCTTACCAAAAATCGTTAGAAGTTTTCTCATTCAAAAGAAAAGAATGAAAAAGGCAGAGCTTTTCCTATAGGCACTGTTGGCTTCTGATGTGTGAAAACCACGCTGACGGAATTTAAACTTTTAAAAGCCTTCATCTGAGCTCATATTCACATATTCCCATGAGGCCCACGATGCTGAGACATAAGTACTTCGACTCCCAACTAAGATTAGTTGCACAGCTCTGAGTGGGGTGTTTCAGTGGCAAAAAGTCCTGGACAAGAAGTAGATGATGTTGAATGGTCAGAGCAGAGTATTTCACACATATTTCATTGCAAACCACAGCCCAAGCAGGTGCAGGGACTGGCTGTAGCTGATACCCACCAGCAAACCAGGCTGCATCCCTATGACCATCTACCTGCAGACAAAGTCCTCTGCTCCCCGCAACACACACTCCCTGCAATAGCTGTTTACTTGTCGTTACTTTTACCTGCTGTTCCAAGGAAAGCAACTACTTTCTTTCCCTTGATTTTCCTTTCTTCCTGCACAAACATCCCACCCAAATATCTCTACATCTGCTTTTTTTTTCTTTTCTTAGTTACCACATAACAAAAATGTTTCTCTTATATTAATTTGGTTACTCAGGCAAAGTAAACCACCGCTCCTCCGTCTGCCGTCTAAAAGCCAGAGATGGAGTGACTCAGTCAGGCAGGGTTTTATTTAAACCATTTGTCCTGTGGTCAGAGTAGATTAAAGGCAGATCAGGTTGCCCTCAGAGCAACGCTGGGACAGTGAGAGTGAGAGATGTTGGCACTTGCTCCTTAAACCACATGCGGCTCGCGTGACTGCAGCTTCCTCCGTCCTCTCTTTGCCTTCTGGAAATGCATCTCCTTGTGGGAGCACCTGTGTGGACATGGGATAGGGGGACCAGCATCGCCCAGGCCACCAGCACTGTGGTGTGATGACCCCAGGGATGGGCAGATCAATAGGAGGACTGGTGGGGATGCACAGGTAGCATTTCCTCATCCCTCCATGTACCAAGGGGTACCTGCTGGGCTTTTTTACCCTAACTCATCTTCAGAAGGGTTAACCAGTGTGGGAGCATGGGGCGGGTACATTGAAGGTTTTAGGATGAGAATCCACAGCCGCACAGAAGATCTGGAATAAAACACATGTGATAAACTGGCTGTTGGCTGCAGAGCCGTCCCCACTGGACCATAATATCACAGAAGGATCCAGGCGTGGTTTGATTGATTTTAATAGTTGCTGTTACGGTGTCACCACCATGCACTCGGTGAGGTGGAGAATGGTAAAACCCAAACCCACTGGAGACGCCCCAGATCATGGTTTCACACTATGAAGTAGCCAGAGATGATGCCGAGCCCTCTCCCTGGCACCCCAAGCAGGGCTCCCTCCCACAATTGCACCACGAACCAGCCTGGGAATTGATCTGGCTTTAAAATAACCCAGCAGCAAAATAACATTTGGTTTAATTTTGAGGAGCATCATTTCCCTGATGTGGCTCTTGGCATGCGCCAGCACCAAGGGAGCAGGATGGGGAGGGAACCAGCAAAGGAAACACCTTGAGCCACTATCACTGCAGGCACCCACAGCCCCCCTGAGCTCCAGGAACATTAACCATTTGCTTAGATATTTAACTTGGGGCTTTCTTAGCTCTAAACAAAGCATTTACAAGCCTGAGTCTTTCTCCGTCACATGGTGACTGACAGCAGATGGACAGGGTCTCTTCTGGCTCTTGTGCCAAAAGACAAAGCGCAGAGCCACAAAAGTGCTGTAAAAAGAGGGAATAAACACAAACGTGTAGTGTGGAATGTTGCAGACTGGCTTTTTCATGGCTACAAAGGACATTTTAGGGGCTGTGTATATATATATATATACACATACATATTATCACATCGGAGACTGGCTGTAGATAACATGCACCATAGATTTATGGTGCTTTTCTCCCAGATTTATCCATCCAGCAACTCGCACAACCAATAAGTTCCCCTGTATTGAAAAAACATGTTGAAGGCTTTGATTAACGGCCTCATCTTTCTGAAGCCACCCTTTAGGTCCAGGTAATGGGGTTACAGTCTGGAATGCATTCTGCTAATGTCAACCCAACTCATTACCCTAATCCTCCGAGAAACAAAGCCTGGCAGCCTTGCCTGGGTTTTTATTACGGATTACAACTCTTGTGATCAGTTAATCCAAGAAATTACTCAGTCCTTCCAGTTTACAAAGGCAAAATATGATTGCTCTTCAAAGAATGCAAACTTGCATGAATTAATCTCTTCATCTAGGGATAAAATGGGTTTTTTTACTAATTTGATACAAAAATATTGCCATGTGTGGGCTCCATAAATCTGTCTCCCCCTGTTACCAGTTACTTTCCCCAGATGCTTTGAACTTCTACAGAAAGTTGCTTAACCAAAAGAACACATCTGGCCACATGTTGTAATTTCCTCTTCGGGGGCATCTGTTGCCATCCTTCCAAAGGTTTTGCCAACTTCCCTCTATTTGTTGTATTTCTCAGTATCTTTTTAGCTTAACCCCAGAAAACAAAGCTGCTTGTTGCTGTGTTTTCAGCACCTTCCCAGTATTCTGATGGATGCAGTTGCATAAACTCGGGTTATATTCAACACTTTGTAAAGTAATTACAGATCCCAGCCCTCTGAACTCTATTGGACTCATTTTCCAGTGGTGATTGGGACTCTTTGTCTGACCAATGCTGGTGTCGAATTCAGGGAAAGGGGGAAAAACGAGGGAGGAAAAACTTCCATAAGACAATAAATGAAGAAAAGGTCACGGTGTGAAATTTACCTTTATGTTCTCCTGGCCAAATGTTTCCCCTTGTGCTTGTGAGTGCTTCTTCTGACTTCAAAGGCGTTATTTCCAGGGCAGGTAAGTGCAGCTTGGCCTGTATTCCTCATGACCATCACTGACATTCCTTGGGCAACCTCTAAGCCCGACACATCAAAAGTTTTGCTTAAGTTGCACCTACAAAATACATCTGTAGCGGCACAAACAGCTTCTCTATTGTAAAACGAGCAGGCACATGCCAAAGTATATAAAGCAACAAGCAGAAGGCCACAGACATCTCAAAGAACTGGGTCTTTGAGATGGAAATCAGTGAAATTTAGACTGGGGGAATGTGCACCACAAAGCAATGTGGGAGCACTTCTGAACACACACCCCCCCCCACCCCCCCAGTGAAAAGGGGCCATCTGGAAAGCGCCCAGCCATGCCCCACCATGGTCTGACATCTGACACGGGAGTGGAACCAGCAGTAATGTGGTCCTGATGCTATCGGGGTCCCTAATGCATGTCAGGGGTGCTAGGGCAATGCTGCCTCTGTGTGAAACCATCACCTAACAAAGTACCCAGGAGTTTGTGTTGCAGATGAGGAATGAATTGCAGCAGTGTTCCTGGGTTACAGCTGTATTCCCTCCTCACTGACGTGATGCTGGTGCACACAAACTGCTTCTCTCCCATACTCAGCAGTGCTGGGGGCTGAGTGATGCTCTGTTGATTCTCATTGCATTCTTTCCATCCCAGAAACTTCCCCACTTTGGGGAAAACAAGTTTGGCAGGAAGGGCAATATCTGTGGCTCCAAGTAACCACCACCTGCACCCCAGGCTTACTTTTAGGTTCCCTCCTGCTTGTCCTCAGCCACCACGTATGCAGGTGAGTCACGGTGGCTTTCCAAACACTGCAGCAGTGTGGAGATATGACACAAACAACTGCTCACCCACACATAAAATTGGCTCAATTACTCCATCTCTCCTGGAGTTTGCATTAAAAGGATGGTCTAAATAACCACATCCATTTCCAGATCTGGGGAGCATGGTACCATTTTACAGCAATGTGCCTTTCCCTCAAGAAAATAGAGGAGTTCAAGGAGCTCAAGCAGGGATCTTGACTCATTGTTTTCTAACTATACTTGGGGATCTGTTTTACTGTGTGGCCTCCTAAAAGTTTATTTCTCTCCTGACTAATGTGAGGAGTGAGTGAATGATTTTAGTTGGCAGACATTGCTCATTTCTCCCATTGTTTTTTTTTTAACTGGCTTTCTTGGGGGTTGTTGTTTCTTTTTTAAACCACAGATAAAATTAGCTGGGTTCCAGTTCTGTTTTGCCTTCTGCAGCTTAATTTTAAGTGGAAATCTTGTCATCATTCCTCTGCCCTGAAGACAAGATGCTGAGAGAGGACTGTGAGTAAGGCAGAGCTTATCATCTCCACCCTGCAGAGGGGATGTGTCTCAGGTTGTCAGAGCACTGGTAACTCTGAGATAAAACATCAACCTGAAAGCAAATGTTTGACTTTTCCTTTTAGCTTATTCTTGAAGAAATCTACCTTTTCATCCTGGCTAAAGCAAATCTGGCCTAAAATCTGGTGTGATTCAATAGGAATTGCCTGAAACATGAATGTCAAGATGAAGAGCCTAAAGGATGCAAGAGGAGGGACCCCGGCTGTGTGGTCCTTCCCTCCTCACTCATGTGAGGCACTTCTTGGCCATCCTACAACCAACTTTCCCAGCACCTGGAGGGATGGACCTTCACTTGGTGGAGTCTGAGTTGTCTTCCACCTTCTTCATTTTTATTGCACTAGCTCATATGTCTGGGGTTTTTGCTATCAAGGCTTATGGATGCGCTTTGCATTGTGTCTGACGTTGCTATTTAGGGCGCAAGCAGTAATTACCATTAAGCACAAAGGGAATTATTAGACTTCTGCATATCCCATACGACTGGTCATTCATTATAATCCTAGGCTTAGTACCCGTGGTATTTCTGCTCTTGGAGTAATTCAATACACTGTCAGACTCGCAGCAGGACAGTCTTTCAAACACATCATCTTCTGGAACGCCAGCATGAAATCTGAAAAGGAAATAGGGAAAGAAAAGCCAAGCTAAGCTCCAGGACCTCAGCACCTCCAGGAGCTGGGACCTACAGAAGCAGTGCCCTAGCAGTGGTCCCTGCTATCCTTCTCTTTTAACGATCCATTCAACTACAGTTTGCAGAAGCAGACTGGATAATATAATTAATCCTTGACAATAAAGTAGCTGCTGTGCTGCAGTGAGGTGGAGAAAAATATGCCTTCTGGAAAGTGCTTTGTCTTATAATCCGCTGCTCTCCTAATATGCATTCTAATAGCAGTGTAAAGGGGAAAACCATTTGGAAGGCTATGTTGTTTCTCGGCGCTTCGTGTTGGAATTCATGTCACTGTAGAAGTTATTATTGTAATAAAAAGTAAAAATGAGTTCTCAAAATACACTATAGCATATTATTCAGGACAGCCTGTAAGCAGAGCCTTAATGTTAAGCACATGCATGGATCACTCTGAAGTCAAACCAAAGACTTCTGCTGCGAATAGGGATGAATTTCAGTGAGCTGTTTTCCTGACTCAGGACTCCACGCCGACCCTCAGATAATAGAAAAAGACAGACACAAACTCATGAGGAAAAAAAATCCTAATCATATTAAAGCAGTGGTAAGTTCCCCTTCACCATATCGCAGCCCAGAATCCACTGTTAGCTTAGGGCAGAGTAAATTGCTGTATTTGTTTATAGAGACATTTCTGTGCTAGCTGTGAAGCCAAGCATGCATGTGGCATCGCATTCAGATGCTCCTTCCCATTGTGCAGAAGGGATTAAGCTCCATCTTTAACATTTGGATTTGCCTATTCTACAGGTATGTGAAGGCTCCTCCAGTCCCTATTGCTCTGAGGGTTAGAAAACTTGCCCACAGCATCCAGGATCAGCTTTACTTTCTCTCATTGTTTACAGCTCTTCCCACTGCTTAGAGGCCCATCCTGATGTTCTTACACGGATTTTGAGCTTTCATTGTATAGGGCTGAGCAAAACCAACTTATCTTATTTTCCTGTTATAGGAATTCCATGTTCCAGTCATCTAATAGTCCTTCTCTGAATCTGCTCAAGTTTAACTTGGTTTTTCTTGGACAGTGTTACCAGAATCACACAGTTTTTGGAAGTGCCTTTCTCTAGACTTTGCCCAATGACAGGAATATTCCCTTATCTTGCTTGGAAATGATTGGGTGGACACATTGAGAATTGAATTTGCCCCATTCATCAGTGCATCACGTCTCAGTGCTGTTATTATGCATAGAAGGGTAATGCTCCATCTCCTCCTCTCTGGTTTCCAGTTGATGAAATTGCTTCTCAACTGTAAGTGGGATTTTTCACTGCTTGCACCTTATTGTCCTGCTCCTGCACCCCTGCAGCTTACAAAGTCAGAACCTCAGCCTGGGATCTCTCTGGACAAAAGGAACCTGGGTAAACTCACTTACAGTGTAAAAATCTCAATTTTGAGGCTATAATAAATAATTTCAGAATTACTCTCTTATAATTTGCCATAAGAGATGTTGGGATCTCAGTGAGGTGCCTGCTACGTTCCTACACATCTCAATCAATGATCAGACTCATGCTGGAAAACTCTGAATGCAGAAAGCAGCATCAAACCCTGCGTCAGGCTTGCTGAGGATGGCTCATGCTGTCTTTGCTCAAGTATTCATAAGGGAGAAAGGAAGCTGTTATCTGGAGCAATGCACACACTGGAGCTATGTCCCACACTGCCTGCTGCGACCCTGACAGCAAAACAGCCTCTGCCATAGGCAGGGAAAGCAGCTCATCCACTGAGAAATGCAAATGGGACATCACATGGGTGATAATGGTCGGTTTATACAAGATTTCAGAGGTATAGGCATGAAATCAGGGTCTTTGGAGGTCTTTATCAGAATAGGATGTTTGTTTGGTTGTTGTAGCTGAGCTATCTCCTCTGGGTTTACACATAAGCCTGCAGTAGGTTTCCTAGAGATTTATCTGTTTTATTAAAGATTTATTGCATTATTTTCATGCAGATAAAAAAACAGGATGCCTTACACTCCAGAATTACTAATAAGACAATGAGAGCCACAGAACCAGGGCACATGAGCTTGGACACCAGCATCCTGTCCCCAAAAGGTGACTGACAAGAGGGGTGACAGACACTGACCCCATGGGGATGGCCCCCAAAGTGCTCTGCCAGCCCCGAGGACCCACAGATTGGGCATATCCATGGACACAGGGCTGTGTGTCCATCCACATCCCTCTTCAGGTATTCTAACAAACCATGCGGGACACACTGGCCTCATTGTGGCCACTAACAGAGCCGCAGGTGACTTCAAAAGGAAGATGAAAATCCCTGAGTTTTTAAGGAGCAGATGTGGGGAAAGCAGTAAAGCAGAATCTGTGGCCAACACAGACTGCCTGAAATGCCAGGAGATGGAAACTCTGCAACTTAGGATCAGGTTGTTCAGAAGATTTACAAAGCACAGTAACTCATGCAAAACATTTTAACAAACCCTCTGTGTGGCATTCCTCATCAAAAAAAAAAAAAAAACACACATATTGGAGTCAGCACAATGTATTTGATCTTTCATCTGGTTCAAGTTCCATCGTCCTGAATTCAGGGGAAAAAAATGCAGTGATTTGGGAAGATTTCCCAGCATTGGAGTTAGTGAGCAGCATGCCCTGCCCTGCAGGGACCTCTAGCAGAGACAACTGGTGCCACCTAGGCTAGGAGAGCTGCTCTGATTGATAGATAAACCCAGCAGGCAGCAGAGAAATCCCTTTAATAAATAATGGAAGCAAAATAATGCCCACACATACACCCATGCAAACTCATTTAAGGCTTTGACCCTATATATGAATTCAAACATTTCATTACTAAAGACCGTTAACTGAGATCATGAAATATTGATGCAAAGTAGCTGCATGCCAGTAGTAGTTCTCCTATAACTGAAAAGCTTTATATATGATTTCTCCTCTAATAAAAACTTTCTGCTTTTCATTTCTAAGCCTAGGTTTGTACTACTTCCCCAAGGGGTGAAAGAAGCCACCACTGACCCATACCTACATGTCTGGAGAAACCTGCCAACACCAAGGCTCTGCAAAACCTGTAACCTCTCCCTGCTTTATCAGGAAATATAGTGTGTAATAACCCACACTATTGCCAGTTAACATGATTCAAAGATGTATTTCTCATCCGTTCCATCTCTTCAAGACACTTGCTCATTACATGAGCTGATTCAGGCAAAAGTCAAGAGTGAAGCGGCCTTCCTTCCTATCGTGCAACTTGTCGAGACACTTAAAGGAATTTTAGGGAAGCAAACCCACACTGAACATCAGACTGACGGAGGCAGAGAGCTGCCAAGTTATTATTACAGCATTTTGTTATTATTTAATAGGAAGCATCCCAGACATCTTCACAAGTAGGAGTCCCTCGCGGCTATTTTGCACAGTATTTCTTGGATCCTGTGAGTCAGCACTTTATCAACACAGCAATGATATAAAAAATAAGGCTCAAAAAGGCAACAAACAGCAGTAGCAGCAAATTGGAAGTGCTGGGTGCACTTGATATGACAACCTTTATGGGCCCTATGGGAAACAGAGGAGCCCCCATATCTCACAGCTTGTCCCTTCTATCACCATTCCCCTGCCCAAAGAATAGATGCTGCGCTTATGCTGGGTAAACAAGATAAGGTATCCATCTAAAGGAAGATTCTAGTCATGCTGGTGCAATTCCCAACCTCCTCATGGTGGCCATATGAGGGATGAAAACTGGTTTCACACCAGCATTTGCTGACAGGAAAATATAATGAAAACCATTTCCATGAAACAATGTAGACCGCATCCTAATTGGCATTTTATGTAACTACCCCGAAGATCATAAGATTTCAATTTAGCATCTCTAATCACGGCATCGATTGCACTCCCCCGCAGCCACGCATCGCTCCGAGGGCTGCACTGCTGTCCTGCGGCTCCAAATCACACCCGTGGATGTACATTCTCCTCTTGTCAAACCCTTCAAAGCCACATAAATACCAAGCACAGGAAGCCCTGTGGTGGTGGCCATGGGACAGGTTTTTGGGCTGAATCCCAAGAAAAGGAAAAAGGAATTAAAAAGAAACTAAGATTCAATTCAATCCATTGAACTCAGCCACCACGGGTGTGCCAGTAGCTGTTAGGAAGCCTGGAAGTCTTCTTTAATCCTCTTCAAGAGTACCTGGGCCCTGGGACCTCTAGACTTTACATCTTAAGTAAGAGCATATAAGGAAAGGCAAATGCAAGGGGACAGAAGGACATGGCTGTGGGAGATGTGGTGTAAGCATCCAGGCCATCAGTCCAACCTCACCCATTCTGTTTCTCCCCAGCAGTGAGCAGATGCCTCACAGTGAGAACTGAGCTGATCCTGTCCCAGTGTTGGGTCCATGTTTTTAACAATAACAGATGTTTTAAAATGTCTCACCCATTTTCTTGTTGTTTGGCAAGAAGGGCAAGGTCTCAGCTCTCATCTCACATCCAGGGATGTGGTAGCTGAAGCAGAACACCCAGTGTGTGAGACCCATGGAGCTGGTAGCTCAGCAGAAACCCTTGCTCAGTGGTTTGCACTACTACTAATGCCTGCCATTACCTCAACACCTGGAAATGGAAATGTTTGCATGTACTGTGACTTCTAATGAAGCTTGCCAGGCTGAGCATCTTGCTTCATACCAGGAGCTCGTCCCTACTTGGTCCACAAGGTTAACAAAAGCTCATGATGGACCTCTTCTAGGAGCCTCCTCTTCCTAGCAAATGTTTGCTAAGGATCCACACAGCAAAGCTGGACTGAATGAAATGATTTCATATGCTGGTCATGCCCTGCTACTGCTCTTGGGTGAGTATGTAAATAAAACCCATTGCATCACACTTCAGTTTTTAAACTCCTGAGTCATTTCTGTCTAAACATCAGTTTTGGCACAGCATCCCGGGCATGTTCAGCCTTTAAAGGTTGGGGTTTTTGCTTTGCAGTTACCCCAGAAACTGTCAAAACCTCAATTTTAATAAGAACTAGGGGTTGGAAAAAGCAGCAGAGATACTTTTTCTCCCTTTTGCAGGCTGGGGGAGGTGATGCAGCAGTTTGGTCCTGCTCATGGTACCTCCAAGTGTTCATCTATTCCCACAGTCACCCCCAGCCCTCTTTGCTCTGTGTCCTGAGACCCAGAAGCATCCAAGGAAGCTTCAGCACCTCAAAGAGCCTGAAAACACCCAGAGCTGCATTTTACATCCTTCTCCATCCCTCCCTGCTCCAGTCCAAGGCATAAATGTACAACCACAAGAGAAGCATTAAACTCCATGAGGCGGCCGCTGCAGAGCAGGGAGGAGAGCAGCGGGTGCTGCAGTGGGTCTGTGAGCACCAGCAAGAAAGTAGGTCCAAGGTAATGGGAATGAAAAACAAACCCACCAGGTCCCATACCCGGGGCTGTTGTTTCCTCGTGTGAGGTTACTCAGGAAGTTTGCAGCAGGATACGCCGGTGACCTCTGCTCGGGCAATCGCGTTAACACTTCGCTTACCTTCTCTCCCACAATAAATGGAACGTTTCCTCCCTGGGAATCTGGCTTCGGATGCAGGTTTCCTGTGCTAGGGAGCAGCTTAACCCTTTGGGAGGTCCCCATGCTCCCCTGGGGCACCCTATGGTATGTGGTGCAGAAACAGCCCACACTGCTCTGCCCTCCCAGCCGGTCCACTTGGATCCCTTTGGGATACTGCAGCGATGTGGACCCTTTGGCTGCCAGCAGAGCTGTACTCGGTAATGCATGCTTCATAGGAAGAAAGGGAGGAATAAGTAATGAAAAACAAATGAGTTGTTTGGGTTTTTTTAAATGAATTCTTTTCAGTCACAAAATAGACAAAATCCAGGGGCTGTGCACAGTGCACTGCTTAATTCCATGATCATGAAGGACAGAATATAGGGTAACCCATCCCGGAAACATGCAGAGGTTCTACCAAACACAGAATGAAGGTTTGCTAGCCAGAAAAGTCGTCTTCATCATGGTGAGTCTTGTGGCATGAACAACACCTTGGGAAAGCCTTCCCTTTGCCCCAGGAGATGCTCTGTCCTGTTTGCTCACTGCTACCTTGCAACCCCTAATAAGCTTTGGACAAAATACTCAGGGCCTGGGAGGTGGAAATCACATCCTACCCTTGTATTTCAGCCCTGGACATACCCTGGAATGGAGCTGGAGGCATTCTTATTGTCTACCTCTTCGATACTTGCCCTTGCTGGGCTGTACTACTGCAAGAAGGAGCAGCACAGCAGCATCCCCAGGGCTCTGAGGGCTCCTACTGTCTTGTTTCAATTGCACTTTGGATCGGGGCTGCAACAGCAGCTCAAAAACAGGCTCTGGAAAGAGCAGCTCACGCGCTGAGCCATTGAGGATGTTGTTTATGCTTTAGATCCTGTTTTCTTCCTCCCGCAAAGCGCTTCTCCTCCCAGGTGCATCTCCTGTGGCTCCTGCCATGCCGGGAGAGAGGCAGCTTCCTGCCAGTGTGACCCTGGGAGAGGCTCAGCCATGGGTACCCCACTACAGGGAGGATGGGTACCCACTGCAGGGACAATGCCACCTTCCACAGGGATGAAGAGCCCCATCCAAGAGTCTGTGTTGGTCAATGTTGTAAGCTGATAAATAAGCTCCCCCTCATCTCCATGGTGGAGAAAGCAAGACCTCGATTGAAATGATGCATGCTGCTGTATTGGATGAGTTGTTTGGGTTCATGTGGCATCCTTCAGCCTCACTGGGATCCTATGCAACAGCAGCTCCAAGTATCCGGGAGCTCAGGGTGGAAGGGATCACCACCACCATAAGACTCTCTGTGGGTCACCATTGTCTATCCAGCCCTTGAAAGCCCTCAAGAGCTTTCCAACCCTAACTATTCTATGATTCTATAAATGGCTTTAGGTGTGCATGAATGGCTTTAGAGGCTTCTGACGCCGCTGCGTGATTTTCCATAGCAATTATTCCTAATGGTGCTTCAAAATGACAGAAAATGGGGGATTGTCATCTCCAACACACGCTGCTCTGCACACTGATGGTGGCAAGGAAGATGTGCCTGTGGGGACAGTGCCATGGGGAGACAGGCCAAAATGTGTGAGCCCAAGGAGGACATGCATGAGGTGCAGTGGTTCCAACAAGCCCAAGGGGATCTTGCTGCAGCTTGTGATGCTCAAAGGGTCTTTGGAAGGGGGGACATCCACCTCCCACCCTGCCTTTAACATCTCCCACTTCACCAGGGGCCGAGGACGCTGCCTGGGCTGACACGTCCCCTTGTTAGGGGAGGGGAGATGGGAACCGGGCCATGGGCCGGGAGCGCAGCAGCTGCCAACATGGGAATGTTTGAACAAGGAGCGAAACCTCATTTAAACAAATAAATAAACAAGCTGACATCCTCTGGGCCCAGGTTTATGATAATAAAAACAGAGCGCACAGCTTGTGGGAGGAAAATACATCGTGTATTTTCACATCTCCCGTTTCCTCCTAGACCGTCGCAAGAATTTCCTCCGAGTCCATCACTTCCTCCTGACATTTTTGAGCTCAGAAACCCATATCTGAGCCCTGGTGCCCTCTCCTTGACGAGTGACGCAGGAAGAAGAGGCTTTGAAGGATACCTCTCAGCCAGAGTTTTATGCCTGGGTGCTTTGAAGTGCTGGAGGCAGGGCAGAGACAAAGCAGAGGCGGGGATGGGATCTCACCACATCCCAAACTGGTGTTTTCCCCTCTTTCAACCTCAGAACAACTCTGGAGAGCTCTGCAGAGCACATCTATGCAGGTTCATTTACTTCCATGTGGGTCTTCTCCATCCAGGCTTTTCCTATTGATTTTTTCCAGGTATCCCCAATTCTAAGTAAATAGGATGCCTCAGGGACCTGCACTTGCATCTCTCTCTGAGCAAATTCCATCCCTTTGTAATTAAACCGCTCTTTTTCAGTTTGCAGTTGGGGAGTGCATGGAAATATCCATGTCACACTGATATTGCGTGATATGCATCAAGTCAGTGCAAAGCAATGGTTCGGACATGGGTAAACTGAGGCACCAAGCAAGCAACTTGCTTAATCACCACCCCCAGCTCCACTGCAGAGTCCCAAATAGACTCTGGGAGCCTTCTTCATGTAAGGGTGCTTAAAGCTCCCTGTGCTTGCAAAAAGTGAGGATGAAGCATCTTCCTGGTGTCTCAGAACCTCACGTGCTAGCACAGCGCTGAGTTGTTTGCCCTCAGTTGTGAATGAGCTTGCAAAACTTGTGCTAAATCTAAGATTACAGTAAACAGGTTATGGAGCTGTGAGCTGGGATATCCTGGAAAGCCCCAGCTGCCCTGAAAAGGGAAAAGACAGACTAAGGAATGCTATAAGCGCATGCCAAAGTGCTTTAGATTGAGGTGAAGTTGCCCTGACTTTGGCTCTATCCAAGGCAACTTCTTTTTCCCAAAGAGTGGATAATTTGGGCACCTTTGCCCAGTAGGAGTGACCTCCAGCTTGTGGCCCCAAGGCAGTGCCATTCCTGCCACTCCAGCCCCCCAAGCCTGAGACAGAGACCCAGCGGTAGTATCACAGGGGAAAAAAATAAAGTCACCTTGGGAAGAGAATGCTTCCCATTTTCTGGCTCTCAGAGGTGTCAAAGGAAGCAATCTGACGTCGAAGGGCCGGAAAAAAACAGCTTCTTGGCTGATGTTGCTCATGTACAGAGAGGTCACTTAGAAAGCTATCAGTGGCTTAAAAATAAATGCAGCATGGAGGCTGCCATTCAGCGATATCCTGTATCCGAAAGCTGCGAGGGGTGTAAGCAGGAAGAAACTGGAATGACCTTCCCTCCCCCCGCCCCCATTCCCACTGTTTTGTTGTGGGTTTTTTTCCTCTTTTTCATGCTCCTGGCACTGAAATTTCTGCATTCAAGAGATTGTGCTTCATTAAAAATAGGCTGGGAATGGCCTCCAGTGAGTGATGCCTGTCCATGAGGGCTCCCGCTGGCCCGGCACGCACGGGTGCAGGGATGCCCGGGATCAAGATCCGTGCACGCAAGCAGTGCCTTGGGAATTGCTGCGTGCAGCTTCTGTGCTCCCTGCCTGGACATCTGCGGGTGGACGCTGAGCTGAGCATGCACGTTGGCCCCAGGCAGCATGGCAGTGATGGGAGGAGGAGGAGGAGGATGAGCAGCTCCAGGTATTTAATCCACATCCCCATCCTGCCTGCAAAGCAAGTTCACAGATATCCACGTGGGAAAAAAGAAAATCCTCCATGTAATCCATTCAGTTTTCCATAACTGCTTCTCCAGCAGATTAAAAAGGCAGCACAAATACGTCAGTATGGTCCTAAAGCAACAGCAGTTGCTGTAGGGATGGTGAGGATGAGCACATGGGAGGAGAAGCTGTTGCCAGTGATGCAGGCAATGTTCACTTGCTCAAACAACAGCTCAGTGCTAGGAAATGCTCTGACAATGCAGATCTGGCCCTGGTCCCTCCTGTTCTATGGACTTCACCTCTTTCTCACCTTCTTATCTCCTTCTGGGTCCTTCAACCTCCATCAGAGATGCAAAGGAAGCTCTGAAGGAGGGTCCTGGGTTAGGTAGGGTAATGAGCCTTTGGGAAAGAAGCCAAACTAGGGAGCTGTAAGGCTCTGTGGGAATGGGGTGCCTGGGATCAGGGCTTCTCTCCCTTGCAGTATAAATAGCAATGCCAACTTTTTGGCCTGCACCCCAGCTTTAGTGGAGTTTCCCCAGTTCATCCCAGGGATATCCATGAAGGGGATGACTTTGGAAGCCTGGTTCTGCTTCCCTCCCTGCCTGGTAATGCTGAAAAGTCAGCACCACCATTACCAGAATTAGCAAACCAATGGAGGCATATTCCCACTGCAGCAGTGCAGCCATGGGTTTACTAAACCAGGTCTCTTTGCTGGCTCCTGCTTTCCCTTCTGCACCCTGTTCTAGTCATTACCAAACCCTGTCAATACAGTAGCCAACTAATGGCAATGATTGGAATCACCAAGGTAAAAGTTTGCTTATAAACCTGCTTACATTTTCTCCTGAGAAACTTCAGAATACAGGAAAGAATGGACACCCAAACAGCAAAGGAAAGAGGAAGAAGATTTATGTCCTCTATGGCTTAAAGGATCAAAACCGGCCGTGATGTAAAATGTGATCGAGCCCACAATCCCCTTTTGATGTCTGCAGGAAGGAAAGAAGATGCTGAGAACTTTCTCAGCTCTGTGGGTGCCAGCCCTTATTTCCACGTCCAGGGTCAAGAGGTGGTGGAAAACAAAATAAAGCCCAACTGGGAAATAAGAAGTTGAAAGAGCAATTTCCTTCCCTGAGGCTGCAGGGCAGGGGCAGAGCCATGGCCGGGCTTGATGGGATGGGCAGAGAGAGCATGAAGGAGCTGTGGTCCCATCTCCATGCGGTACTGATGGGTGTGCAACACCCGCACAGTGGTCGTGCATGGGGATGGCTGGAGAAGTCCCCAAAGAAGCAATTGGCACCAGTTGCTGCTGCAGGTTGACCTGAGCGTCCCCACCGCGTCCCCGCCAACAATAGTGCGTGATCCCACTGTTCACAGTGGATGAAACCCCTAAATTTAGCTATACCAGCTGTGAGCGGTACGCAAGGCATTTAAAGGGCCTATAATTTTAGACTAAGCATAATTGCGAGACATATTTAATGATGTTATATCTGGGGCTGAGCAATGCCAAATATTTTCCATGGTTATTCATGCAGATCTTTATATGAATTAGCACCAGCCGTGCTCATCCCTCTCCGAAGCTCATTGTACAAGGGAGAGAAGGTGAAGCTGAATTCATTTTACATCACCTGGGGTTTGTGAGAGAAGTCCTCAGACATTTGTCAGAGTAAGGGAAGGAAAATCCCCTCTTGCCTGCGACTGGAGCAGATCCTGTTCATTCCCTGCATGAACATGGATAAATCAATCAATAAAGGGGGTTTATTGAACAGGCCAAGAAATTCAGGGGAATTTTTATCTGCAAACAACAAACCCAAGGGGCTGCTGGGGCCAGGCCAGGGATGGGGTGAAGCTGCCTTGAAGTCAACGTGCTAATGGGTAACAGCTGAGGAAATCTGGCTTTGAGGTCCTGGTGAGTCACTGGGTGAGTTCTGCTCACGGAGCCAATCACTGCCCTCCCCAGAGCCATGAGCAACCAGCACATGCCTCTCCATTGGGATGCATGGCCCTGCCCAGAGCATGGGAGCATCCTGGAGAACTCCTCCAAAACCACTGCTGGGGAAGCTCATTTTGCTTCCAGCCAGGACGGTAATTCCTGCTTGCAACCTGCTGGCAGCCATGACCTTGCTTCCATAGGGATGGATAACAGCTATTCATTTCTATGCCATTTCCAGGGCAGCTCCAAGGTCTCATAAAACACTCCATTTGGGCCACTTTTGCATGGGAGGGTCAGACCCAGTGTGAAAGGGAAGCTCCAGGGAGTGCTGGAATTGCATCTATGCAAGAAAAGCCAGGTCCTGGTCATTCAGTGCAATAAGGTTTTACTGCTCAGTTCATGCTTTAAGCAGCTTATATTATACAGGCTAATTAAGCAGGATATTTTTAAACAGCTCTTCATGTTTTTCTAGAGCAAGTGATGGAAGATAGTGTCTCTTGCTGCAATCTCCATTCTCCATGGTTCAGGCCCTGCCAGGGGTGCAAAAGCCAGAGCACCTTCATTTTTCCAGCCTCCTGTAGGATCACATCTGTTCAAGCTGGTCCGTCTCAGTTACCAGCCTTGCCAGACAGTGTTTTAACTGCTGTCATCTTCAATAAGTCACAGCCAAAACGCTGACTAGATGGGGTTTGTTCTGCTGGCTGGATCTCCATGCTGTCACCACTGTGTGCCTGGTTAGAGCTGATTGCTTGTGATGCCTTAACGAATTCCTTCGTGCCACTTTGAATTATTCCGGGCAATGGAAAACCCACTTGGAGTGCTCTGGGGTGCTCCTCCTGATAGCCAGCACATAGCAGGGACATGGAGAGCCTTTAAACTGCACCTACAACGTGTGTTCATGAATTCTCCAGGCTCCAGGAAAAGAAGTAGTAAAAGAGCTTCAAAAGGAAACTGGTGCTAATGGAGTTTGACACTGGACAATGAGGTGGGCAGAAATTGTTGCTGCAGAGAGGCAGCACTGTAAATGGATATGGAAAGCATCAACCTGGGCAAGGAGGGACCACAAATGAAGGAGGGGGTGTCTGAAAGAGCCTCTCCTGAAACCAGTGCAGGTGCTCTAAAAGCAATATCTTGATGCTTTTGGTGCTATTAAGGAATCTGGGGAATCTAAAGCCACTGGAGTTTGGTAGGAATGTCAATGGACTATTCTGATGTGATGGAGTTCTGCCAAATCAAAAGCCATGATTAGCCTTATTTGAATTGCTCTGGGATCTCCTGCAGAAAGGGCTCCTGGATGGGTCCATTTAGTACTTCCCAAAGAACCTCATGCAGGGTTAACAGGCATTAATAGGCATTGCAGTCTTGGGAAGAGAGCAGAATCATCATTGCTTCTTCTGCACTTTTTGAGCTGTCCTGATTCCCTCCTCTTGTCCCCCACCCTTTTCCTTTTCATCTTCTTGTATTTCAGGAGGCAGAGGAGGAGGAGGAAGGAAAGGGTAATTTTGACTGATGACGAGGAAACAATGTGGTGTAACTCTAGCCAGTTTTTTGTCAAACACTCAGCACCCAGCATCGTTTTCCCCAGCCTGGGGAGGCTCATTTTACCATCCTACCTGGAGGGTGCTTAACCGGCTGCATCCATCCCTCAGCAGGCTGGAGTTTTCCACACTTCTGTGGAAGGGGGGAATTTGTGGCTGGTTTCTTCATGTGCTTTATTTCCAACACAACTTGTCCCATCTGCCATGGGACAGGCTGGGGAGAAGTAAGGAAAAAAAACCAACCTTAAAAAGCCTTAAAAATTGCCATTTTGGCTTTTGGGGCTGAAATATGTTCAATAGGGCACAAAAGAGGAAATGTAGGTCTATTTATGCCAATAGGAAAAGACCAAAATGGAGATGGGAAAAGGCTGAAGAACTCCAGCTGCATTGGAGGGACTTGATGAAACAGGCTGCAGCTCTAAGAATGGGGTTTAATATAAGACAGCAGCAAAGCATCATCAGGAGCTGGTCTGAAATTTCCCTCTGGTGTCTGAAAGGGGTTAAACCTCCATTTGGGCATCACTCCCTCCTCTGTGTCTCCTTCAGCTCAGCTCATGGTGCTCCCTCTTAACTCAGAGATGTCTTTTTACATGAGCATCCTCTCAATGATGACCAAGGAAAGGGAAGGTCATCCAGCCATGCTCATACACAACACTTGATACTCACTGTGTTGAGCGTGAATGGTCTTGGCTGATAACACTGTACAAGAAAGCATAGAGAAAAAGGTGAAGTATCTCAGAGGAAGGACAACTGGAAGAGAGAAGTCATTGTCAGTGCATGAATCACATGTAGAGACAAAGACGTTTGTCTGCATTATGAGTAACACTCCTTCCTCAGCTGACTGAAAATGATTAACTTTTAACAACCCAACTGCTTTTTATTACTGATGTTCTACCAGAGTGCTTTGCACTTGTGAATGTTAATAAACTCGGGTTGGTTTCAGATTTACCTGCGGGTGGTTTCACTTCAAGTGTTTCAGAGATAGAATGTAATTTGCAAACAAAATAGAGATGGTTTTAATATGTTTATAATTAATGGGTTTCATGGACATGTTATTCTCAGCTCATAGAAGCTTTTCATTTCAGTTGTCAAGTTTCTATATTTGATGATTGCTTTAAATGAAACAGTTTGGATTTTTTTGTTTGTTTTTTCTTCTAATTTGGGATGAATAGAAGTTCACAGCCTCTGATAAACTTGTGTGAGAAACTGCCTTGAAGCAGTTGTGTGTTATGCATAAATATTAGGGTCAAAGGGATTATAATACAATTATTCCCTAATAGTCCATAAAAAAAAGGAATTATCGCAATAGATTCCATGTCACCCGCAGGATCACATTGCAATTAGGAACGAAGACCCCACAGTCACTCACTCCAAATGCTTGCTTTGTCTTTCACAAGGTACTAAGGTTGAAGATGCTGGGGCTCAGCACCCACTGCCTCTTTGCAAAGGTGAAAGTTCTGTAACCAAACCATTGACACCAGTGACAGCAAGGATGATGGCAGCTCCACAGCACTGGGCATGGGTGTGAGTCTGCCAGTTTCTCCAGCCAATGTCTCTTTGCCATAGAAAGCTCTAGGAAGTAATATGACTGAGAGGATTTAGGACCTGAATGACTTCTGCAGGTCTGGGCAGATGTGGCCCTGTATCGCAGCCAACCTACAAGAAAATTTAACCCAATTCCCTTGCACTAATCCCACTATGGAAAAAGAGTTTGTGCAGCAAAAGCAGAGAGGGAAGGAGCTGAGTGCTGCCCCTGGATCATTTATCTGCATTAGAGGGGGAGGCAAGAGGCCAAAGGCAGTGGGGCTGGATGCTGTATTAACTGCACAATGCCACAACGCTGCTCCCTGTCACTGCAGGGCATTTGCTTTCAGGGGATGACAACAGTGCCCATCGGAGAAGGCAGCAGTTTCTAAACCATCCCATGCTCTGATCCTTCATGAGCCAGAGGAAGCTGAGCACAGTACTGTCAACAGAGAGGGATTTGCGACTCATTTTTCTCCATTAGCTGCTCAAGCGCTTGTGAGAGAAGTCCCTCTGTCATCACCCAGGCTCTTTTCCCTGGGCTTCGAGGGAAACGTGCTCTCCTTTTCCAAAGCCTGCTCTATCATGAAGTGCATCCAGCCATGGATGTGATAACTGTCGGAACTGCTGCTGGCGCTGGGTTAGTGTTGCTGTTGCTGGAATAGACCGGTTCTCTTCCAAGCACAATAAATGCTGTGACCACCAGCCCCACAAGTCTCTCTTCTAATTAAAGGCTTTAGGTATGGATATTCCAAGAGCTGCTGAGATCTGATGGAAGCGGGACAATGTAAACACCTTGGAAAATGCCTCAGTTTCCAAATGACTTCCCCACCATAGTAGCTGCTCTACCAGAGCAGAGCAGCAGTGAAGCCAGTGCATTGGCCATCACTCTGCAAAGCCATCAGGGAGATGGAAAAATACGGCGTATGCCTTCATTCCTGATCATTACTGATCAGCAGCCGTCCAGAAACTTGGTCACTGAGAGCTAGTATTTTTTTCTCAGCTTTTGTATATAGGGGTGTCTATTACTGTTATTGATTCCTGTCCTATTCCACTGAAATTCCATTTCTAGGATGGGTTATAGCACCTAAAAAGCAAAAACTCTTCTTGCTTTATGGGCAAGTGGAAACATTTGATTCACGTTTTCAGTGTTCTCTGTGGATTTCACCTTTTCAGTGTTCCCCCTGGATTTTCCTCTCCCTGACCTTGGGCATTGCCCAACAGGAGTAGTAAAAACCATTCTGCATACTTTGACGTTATCTTCTATCAAAGAATCCATGAGGCCTTTTTACACTCATTAACTAAACCTCATGTGCTGTCTGGGAGGTAGATCCAGGCTATCCACCTCCATTCACATTGCGAAAGGTTAACTGGCTCATTGGACCTCACAGAGCCAGGCTAGCAGGTGCCCTCACGTTCCTGGGACCAAGTAACCTTACACTGGTGCTGTTTGCTCTGAAACCCATTGCAGACCACACAGGGGAATCAAGTGAGCAGTACCAAAAAAAAAACCCTCCTACCTATATCCATCATCGCCTGCTTCCCCTCTTGCTTTTCTTAGCATCCAGAAGAGAGAAAGAAGGGGGGAAATAAAGAAATTTAAAGGCAACATGAAACCACTCCACACTCCCAATGAGAAAATAAAAATGGATGTTGCAGGCTCATGTGTTCTATACGTTTCCAAATATTTCCATCTGCTCCTGAAATTTCCATTAGGAGTTGCCAAAAAGTCTTACAGAATTGTTAACACGATGGTAAATTTAGATTCTTTTTATGGAGAGACGTTTCCCCACCCTCTTAAAAGTCTGGTATCAATTTGTCCTGTCACTGATAAGCCAAAGGTATTGCTGAATTTGCCCTTTTGCCCTGCTCGTGGGCTTAGAGACCCCCTCGCTGGGATGGGAGCAAAGAGGCAGCTCCCATGTGGGGAGCAGGTCCAGCTTCACCCCTGGATGCACCCCCCTCTATCTCCCACTATCAGCACAAACAGAAATACATTGCAAGGAGATTCTGAGCCATCTATAGCCAGTTCCTCAGCCATCACCCCACCGACCTTCAGTTTGGGACTCCCAGGTGGGTCCTGCCCATATCCCAGCCCCTCATTAAAACCTCTGTGCTCAGCAGGGCTCAAGGCAGCTCTGCCTTTAGCTGGAGGAGTTAAGGTAGACATATCCCCACCACCTGCCACAGTGCAATTACAAATGCAGGAGCTGGCTTGGTGGCTTTGCAAGGGGTGATGGCAGAGAATGGAGCCAAGCAGAACTGGGGACCAGAGGGAGAGCATCCTTTAGGGGTGATAGAATCCAAAAGAAAGAGCAAGATGAGTTGGGGAAAGCAGGGAGAAGCTGCAACACCTCCTTGGGTGTGCACTGGCTGCCGTGAGGATGCTGTTTGCCATGTTGGCCACATGGAGTGGATGCACACATGGATATTTACACGTGCAATGGCACCCCACAGGCGCAGCTCTGGAGCAGCACCTTGATTCACATGAACTTATGTCATCAGGCTGTTCTTTCAAGGATGGTTTGATCAGAATTCCATTGCTTTTTTAGCAAAACAGGGCATTCTTTCCTCTTGGAAAGTGCCTTTTGGGGTTGGCTTTTGTGTGTGCTCCATTCAGTGAATTAACAATGGCATCATTCAGGGCTGATCAACCTGTTATTAGAGTACCCCAGCAAGAGCACACTGAGTACTCTCCAATATTCTGTGACCATTTAATAATAGTCCTGCTCCCACAGCATAGCAAATAAGGGCCGTTTTCCAGAGGAGGCACTTAATAGAGATTAAAGATTTGGAGCCATTACAAAAGGGCAGAAAGCACCACTCGCCTCTCCAGCAGGAGGAATGATGCTAAAGAACTGGTGGAACTCAAACCTTATACAGCCTTGCTGTATGGCTTAGGCAAGACACATCCTTGCTTTGACCAATTTCAGAGCCTTCAGTGTTGCTTTCCCTGCCTCTTGGCAAAGCTGCTCCATTTCCAGAAGCATTTCTCCCTGCAGAGAGGGATGATGTTCCCCCTTTCCCATGTTCCCAGGCAGTTCTGCCTCCCCCAGTGACCCTCCATCTACCGGCATTAAACACTGTACCAGGGTTGATTATCAAAACCCCAGAGCAAAAAAAACCCTTACAGACACCTTTAGCTCTTTGTAAAACCCTGCTATAGCACCTAGAGAAGTGGGACTGCAAAATGGACACTGTAAGGATGCTATAAATCATTATTAATGTAAGTTTTACTCTGGTTAATCTTCCTTAAGGAAGGAGGGAGAGATGCACGTCTGTATTCTTGCTCCTGGGGGAACAACATAACAACATCGAAGAGAATTAAAGATGCCTCATTTCATCCTTTCTGCTTCTGAGACATCCCCTGCTGTGCCCCAGAGCTTTGGCCATCCTGGGGGATGCTGCTCTGCCTGGCTTCTGGCATACCCCATGAGGCACGGGCACGGCCTGAGAGGGCGAAGCAGTAAAACCGCAGTGGCTGCCTTTAGACACGAGCCGTTCCCACTGGAAGGAAACCTATTTGATCCCTTTCTAACCCCTTCCCTGCAATTATCCTTATCATATTTCCCTCCTGGTGTATTTCTTCTTCGAGAGCAACATCCTCTGCTCTGATCCCATGCACAGCATTGCAGGGAGTTCTGAAGCTCTGAGAGACCAACATAAATGTATTGCCACCTGCAGCCTGCTCGTGAAAGAGCTGCTAAAACCAGACTTGCAGGCTGGTATTGACCCTGCTGGGTGCCTCCATACCCCTGGGTTATTCAGGAATAATGAGCATCAGCCCTTGCCTCATCATTGTATAAGTTAATTCATCAACTTCATTTCCGATTTTAGAGCTTTGTCCAGAGATGTGAGCTGGGAGGAAAGAGGGAAGTTTTATTCTGACTTCATGCTTGGGCAGTATGACTTATTAATCTCTCTTGCCTTATTCAAATCAGGGCGAAAGTGATGCGGTTAATACCTTCCCTGTTCTGAATGTCCATTGTCAGAGCAAAACTTCCTTGCCTTCAGTGCTAAAGGCACACAGGGATGCATGGCAACTCTGCAGACACGGGCAGAGAGCTATGTGTTTTAAGTAGTTTTATCTCAAACCATTCATATTTCATAACACTTTTCACTATTAGTGACTGAGCTCTTATCCAGAATTCTTTTTCTTCAATATTTAAGCAAAAAATATATTTGCCTGAAGAAAATGTCAAAAATTTGAACAGATGGGGATTTTACCAAAAGACGACTGTTTTTCCTCAGAAATCCTTCTATTCCCAAAACCTCCACTAAAGTTTCATCTCTTTCAGCAAATTCCGGTAGGGGATTATAAATTCAAAATAAAAAAATACAGAAATTTCCTACGTTGAGCTTATAAATGCCACTTTACAAGCTTTTCTGGTGTCTTAATGGGAGCCATGTGACCAAAGTTACATATTAGAGGAAATAGCCCAAAGGCCCATATTATTTTACAGGTATATTTTAAATGTAGAGGATTGCTTTTTCAAATTTTAATGCAAGATGTCAGTATCCTTTTTTAATTAAAAAATTACTGAGCTATTTTGTCCCCCCATTTTTTAACAGGGCCTGCACTGCACCAGAGAACCAAGTGCTGTCTCCAGCGTCCCCAGCGCACTGCAGATGGCTGCACCAGGGGTATTCACATTCCTTTTCCTCCCTGTAAGCCCTGACAGCATTGCTTTGGAAAGGGTTTTGTGAGTGCAGCACCAGTGATGTTGTTGGATAGTAACAGCATCATTAAAACACATTTGGTACGCTTAAACCCCGCAAACTAAGATAGTGACCATAATGGCACATAATAGTATGGGAGGGGGAAGCTCTCTGCTAAGACTCCCCCCGTTATATGTTATCAGTTTTAGTGTCACAAGGAGCCCTGAGCTCTCTGGTCCTCACAACTTGGTCCTTGTAATTATCCCCACTTCCAGCCCCATCTCTTCTTGTTTGTCCCTATTGACAGTGCTGCTATTGAATACCCAGTAATGGTTTATAGCCTCCAGCAATCCTCCCTCTCTGTTTCTAGCTCAGGGAAAACACAGCAGATGAGCCCAAGCACTATAAAGATTGGAGGCCAAGCTTTCTAAAGGCAGTGGTTCCCTGTAAAGCCATCAGTGGAGCTCATTCGGGTCTCATAGGGTACACACCAATGATGACCCAGTGATGGTTTCTCTGTGTTTGTATGGTGCTAAACATGGATTCCAGATTCAGTTGGCAACTAAATCCACCTGCTGTCAGCAGCTTGAGGCTGCCCTAGGGAGAAGATGTACTGCATCAGGTCCAGGAATGGTATGGAAGTATCCTTCTCCCTGGGCTGACTTATGCTGGTGTGCTGGTTTTCACTGGGATAGAGTTAACTTTCTTCACAGTAGCTGGTGTGGGGCTGTGGTTTGAATTTGTGCTGGAAACAGTGTTGATAACACAGGGATGTTTTAGTTACTGCTGGGCAGCTTACACAGAGTCAAGGCCTTTCTGCTCCTCACCCCACCAGTGAGGAGGCTGGGGGTGCATAAGGAGTAGGGAGGAGACATGGCCATGGGGATATCCCACACCATATATGCTCAGTATATAAAGCTGGGAAGAGGAAGGAGGGATGTTCAGAGTGATGGTGTGTGTCTTCCCAAGTCACCATCACATGTGATGGAGCGCTGCTTGCCTGGGATGGCTGAACACCTGCCTGCCATTGGGAAGTGGCAAATGAATTTGTTGTTTTCCTTCTCTCATGTGCAAAGCTTTTCTTTCCCTATTAAACTGTATTTACCTCAACCCATGAGTTATCTCACTTTTACCCCTCCACTTCTCTCCTGCATCTCACCATAGGGTTCAGCTGCCAGCTGGGGTTAAACTATGACCCAAGGGAAGGAGCCACAGCTGCGATCAGTCCCAGCATACATAAGCTGCCATGAGATCAAGACGTATCCCTCAAACAGTCCATAGAAACCTTCAGTGGCACCAATTTCACTGTAAAATATTTGCATGTTTTCAATTAGAACTTCACCCAGGCAGGCCCACGAGGCTCTTCGCAATACTGAGGCTGTGTGTAAGGGATGCGTTATATCCTGCTCCTAAGCATTGCCTGGTGGGCTGGGAAAACACTGGGATCTCAAGAGTTAAGGGCTGTGGGGCTGGGAATGAATTGACATCTTCCATCTTCGTATGATCTCAGGTGGATACTTTATTTTCTTGTCTGAGGAGGTTTATTTTCCTCCAGATTGATTGGATGAATTGTGTTCCCAGAGATCAGAGAGTTCAGATGGCAGAGGATCCTCTTACCAGAAGATGAAAGCCAATATAATCAACTGCACAACTTCAAAACATGCAGCTTGTTCTTGTTGGCTGCGCCTAAGTTTTCCCTGCAGAGAATCTGTCGACAATGATTTGATATCAATCCAGTAACAATCCCTGGTTTCTAATAATAATTTGCACTTCAGTAGAAATGCTCATGTGAGGCTCTGAGAACATTTAGCAGATGGTCATTAGTGAAGCTCCCCAGTTCTCCTGCAAGGAAGAGATAACAATTATTAGCCTTGTTTTACAGATGGTGACACTGAGGTGAGGCCCTGGAAGGTGAAATAACTCTCCTGGTTTTCCATAATGAGCCAGTGGCAACAGATCTATGAATGAAACCCAGGCATCCTGCTGCGATTACTCCACAAACCCTATATCCTTATCTCTTACAGGAAAACGTGGTCAAAGAGGTGAGCCTGGAAAGCAAAAAGCAAACGGTTCAAAGGCAGGATTCATGACACATTTCTGGAAATAAGGAATTAGGTCTGGGTCAATAAATAACTGGAAAACCAGGGGGACGCAATCTGAGAGGCATGTGAAATGAGGATGGATGGAAAAGAAAGAAGATAATGGAAGGGAGGGGAAGGAAAACAGAGTAGTTCTGACTGTTTATTTCCACTCTTGGTTTCAATCAGTGTTGTAAAATTAAAGGTTAGGGCTCTGAAAGAAAGAAGAAAGCGAGCTCCATGTACTCCCATGGGGTATGGCTGATGGGTGAGGCTTCAAAGGCGGATGGCTGATAACACAACCCTCCTCCTCACGTGTCCAGTGGTACATCACCCTGCATCCAGGGACATCAGCCATGTGCTGGGTACCACAGAGACCTGCCTCTCCCTGGGCAGGGCAGGGAAACAGGGCTGGAGCTCTTGGGAATGTCATCGGTATCCGCATGCTATCAACCACCAAGAACTCCAGGTGCTGGCTGGGATGGAGAGCATTCCTACTGCTTCCCGGAGCCGGCAGGAGGTCAGCCACCGAGCTGGAGGTGTGTGGATGGGCGCTTCAGGGACTAATTTTAGCTTTCACTTACACTGTCTACTCCTTTCTCACCCAGAACGTCTGGGCTGCTAATAGTGATGGACTGGCTGATGCTACAAACCACCCCGCTAACATCACACATGCGACGAGGGGAACGCAGCCCAGCTAAGCTGGCCCAGCGGCGGAGTTTATAAAACAGCCAAATGGAAGCCAAAAGACTCGAGTTTAATCCCTCCAGTTAAGTCATCTAGATTCCTTCTCGCCACCAGCCATCTGATCTCAATCAACAAATCCTGGCCTTCGTCTCCCAACCTAGCCGAGAGTTGCAATGCTGAGGCCTGAAGTAATCCGCATGCAAAATGCTTTAATAACGATTCCTTCAAGAGGGAAATTTATTATTATTATTATTAATATTATTATTTCCCAAAAGCACTTTAATGTGAAAGTGGTAGGCAAACAAGAGAGGTGTCTTACTTGTTTGCCATGAATAATTTGTTAACATTCTGTAATGGTCTTTCATTCCATTTTAATACCTGTAGTTAATAGAAGCATATTGAAAGAGACCTATTAACGTGAATACCAATCATTGGGTATTAAAATGGGATGCTTTTTTAGGACTGAAAACACTTCCAATTTGGCTGCTCCTCTCATAACTTTAGTAGGAATTGGCAAGTAAATGAAACAGAATTAAACAGCTGTATTTTTAACATTGGTAAACTACATCACCCCCTAGATGCAGTGTATTCTTTGCAATACATTGCTTTCAGCATCGTGCCATGCACTTTCTGCACCAGAGAGCCAGAACTGTAACCAAAAGGGCATTGGAGTGCTAATACGTGGCTTTGTACCAGGAAACACCAGGGTAATTTGAGAGAGCAGAAGTGATGTCTGCGCTGGCAAGATCAAAGAGGTAGTTTGAAAAGCCATATCCATGAACGCATACATGGCTGCTGCTATTGCAGGTGCTCCTGAGGGGCAGAAAGCTTGCGGGGCTGGCATGGAAATTGGGATTGGGGTTTTGGAGTGCTTCATTAGGCATATTTGCATTTTGGAAGCAAATATCGCTGAGCACACAGCAGGGATCCTAAATGAGAGGAGGAAAGAGAAGAGCAAGGAAGGGAGCACTGTGCTGCAGTGGCTGGGCTAACTATGATAGTGTTTTTCATGATACAGAGAAGCTCATTGCAAAGAAGCGTGTGTGTCATCTCAGATGCTCTTATCCATGCCTATTTTATCAAACCTAATTGCCAAGTTTCCTGTGCCTTGTCACAGCCACAAGGGAATCACACAACAGTGGAGCCAACCTGCAGAGCGAGAGCTGTATTTGAACAGGTACAGTGTGTGACCTGGAAGAAAACCCTGCAGTTTCCCCAGACCCTTGAGCCATGTTCCTGAACAATGTCACCATGGAGAGGTATGAGGAAAATGTCATTTCTCAGGCCAAAGTCAGAAATCAAAGTTGAGTTCTAGATATTCAAGGCTATCTTTAGCAAGAAGAGTTGTGAAACACATCTCTCTCCCATTTTATAATCTCTAACGGCTGCAAATTGTTTATCCCTTGGCATTTGATTTCTCATTATCTCCAATTTCAACAACCACCACAGATACAGGAAACAAGGACACATTCAGTGGATGAGACACTTTCCACAAGGGCAGGGATATTTTTCTCTCTGAGTGCTGCTTGTTATGCCAGAGGATTGCTCTACAATCCTACACCTCCAGTGTGGGAAAGTAACTTGAAGAAGGACCATATAAAAGATGCACTTCAGGCTGGACATGCTTAAATGCTGTCTTATGCAGGACTGGAGTTCCTTTTTAACTGTAAGGACCTCAACTTCCACTCTTCCTCACTGCAGTGTGAAGTTAGTGGTGATAACACAGGGCATTATTTCACTGTTTCCTTTTCTTCACACATGAAACACTATACAGCAGGCAGAGAGACAGAGGGAACAAGCTCTGCCATTTCACCAACTAAGGTAATTGCATTACAAAGCTCAGCACAGTTTACATTACTGTGCCATGCTCAATCAAACTCTACCCCAGAGGTGCACATGAACCTCCCGACTATTCTGGGGGTTGGCAACTGCTTCAGTCCTCTTACCCCTCTTTATTCAATTGTTAAATCTGGGGGCTTTTAAAACTGGTGGGAGGCTGAAGGCAGGGCCCGGCGCATTGGAGATGACAACAAAAGAGGCTCCGCAGAATTGCTTTTGGCATCTCGTGTGCGTTCCGTCTACATCTTCTAAATTACTGCTGCGCTTCAGAGATAAAAATAGGTTTGTATTTGGAATTGATTACAGGGAGATAAAGCCCTAATATAAAAATTACCGATGCATAAGCATTCTGAACATACAAGGGTAATTTGATTTGATCAAATGAAAGCGTGGCTCTTAATTCCTTGCTTTCAAACAGAACACACATGCACTCACACAGGCACCCCATCGTGCAGATAAAACTTGGGCGGCTGTTTTGCTTAGGATTCCCAGAAATGGTGATGTGCCTCTTGCAGCTCTTCTCTACAGACGTTTTTATGGCAATCTCCGTATCACCGGCATTCCCATCACTGACGCCGGGTAACATTCCCTCGCAATCTCAAAGCCTTCAGCTCCGGCCACTGCGCTTCTTGTGTGCCACAAACATCGATTCCTTTCCTGTGCCTTTAGAGGTTATTATATTAAGTGGGCTATTTTTGTTTAGTCCATCCTTTAGTGCACCAGCTCTGCAACTTGTGCTTTTCAGCAGAGGGAGCTGATATATTGTTTTCAGCAATTCTAAGATAAATGGAAGCATAATTTTATTTACATGAGAAAGAGGGAAACAGCGATTCATGTTTCAATATGACCCCAACCAGGCATGCTTTACTCCAGCAAAATGCTATCTGACTTAGCCTAATAAATTAAGGGTGAAAATTGGCTTCGCATCATGACAAATGCACAACCTAATAGTTAACCTCTAAAGAAATGCAAGGCTTAATTGCAGATAATAGTGATGGGGCTGGCAGTGGAATCTAGGGTTGGATCCAGGACCTGGGGAAAGACAGAGAGAAGCAGCACATCTGTTTTCCAGCCTGAGAGCTCAGGCGCTGATGGCTGCACAAACCCCACTGGCTCACTTTGGCCACATCATTGCAAGGTGCTGAGTGATCCAGGTGCTTCCAGCCCCAATGGGATATGTTGGTATCAGTCCCGTACCCTGAGGCCATGCTGTGCATGGACCCTGTGTCCACTTACAGCCCCACATCCATGCTGGAACGTGGCTTTTTGGGGAGGGGAGAAGGAACCCAGCGGCTCTGGTCACCCCAGAGCCCTTCCAGAGCCAGGCAGGAGCTGGTGCTTTGATGTGGGCTGGATGGGATGTGGCTGAGTCTGCCCTCACCAGCCAATGTGCAGTAACTAAAACCAATTGCACAAAGACTGACAATTACTTCTGTGGAGCAGCTTGAGCACTCTGAGCTTTCCCCAACGTTCGATCAGCTGCTATGAGGAAGGCGAGCCTCAAAACCCTTCCATATGACCAGCGAAAGCAGCACAAAGTGCATCCCCAACAACCGGTTGTACTTCCATTGGTTAAACACACGTAGGCTGAGAGCACGTTACTTTTAAATTCATTTATTTACTTTTGTGTACATTTTCCTTAATTTGACTGACATACCATCGCTATAAAGATGCCCTGCTCTTTGAATATTGAATCCAAGACCACTAGTTCAAGTGTGGTTATGAAAAGTCACGGCAAACATATGACTGGAAAGAGGTGGTTGGTTTTGACTTCCAGGCAGTTGTTTGAAGCGTTTCATAGATGCACACAATATCCAGCAGAACACACGCACACACAGTGCTGAGTTTAAACACACACACACACGCGCACACACACACGCACATCTGGAAAACGGTTACAGTGGTTGAAGTTTCCAAAAGGTGTACTGTCCCCTCCTCTCAGCAGCACTGATAAACCTTTGCATATCCTGAGAAATAAAACTGAAGTGTAGGAAAGATAACCTATTCCATCGGCACGATTTGGGGCTTTTTTTCAAGTTAAATATATTCTCCCAATCTAATCTCTTCATTCAAATGAAGAGGGTGGAGGGGAAGGATGTAAGGCAGTCGGGGTTAAAGAATACCAGTTCCGTTGTTCCACCAATATCCTTGATCCAGCACCACACGGGTCCTAAAAGCATCTCATTAACACAACAGCATCAAATAAAAGCCTGGTCTCACTGTCAGTCTCCTACTATCTGTCACCTTCATGGTATGAGGAACGGCTCTGAGATGAATGAAGACAACACAGGTTATGAGAAGGGTTTCAGACAGGGCGGATGCAATGCTATATGGGTGGGCAGCTGGGAGACCACCGAGGTACTCTGGAGTGCATGGAGGACCCTGTGAGCTTTGTAACATCTGACTGATAGAATTTCCCCCGGCTGCAGACAGGAATAGGAGCTCAGAGCCATGCTCATGCATGGGCAGTGTTGCCTTTTGGCCACTGGCTTTGCACTGCTAAAAGCCTGGGCAAAGCCTGAGGGGACCTTAACCAGCACTGATAAGAACCTGGGTGCCATCTCACAGAGGTGACAGCACCTCGTTTCTTCCAATATACCACTAGTACATGCTCACAAGAACCAGTCAAGGCAGGGAGAGTCTTTCCCAAAGCTATTTCTGGACCAATCCATCAAAGCTGTGATTTTGGGTCTTGTGTAGGCTGTGGGCAGCTTTGATTCCAATGAGGACAAAGCTTCCTCAACAAGGCTAAAAACTGGAAAATGCTCATATTGCATTGTGCTGCCTTTTACCCTAACGCTCCCTTTTCGGTTCCTCTCATGGATGTGAACACCAGTGCTCTTCCCGGTGAGCTCCCCAGTGCCATGCGCTCCCTCGCTGCCAGAGGGGTTGTGTGAGGTTACAGGCTGCTAAGTAGCAACAGAGGAAACAGGCCAGCAAAGACTTAAGACAACAAAAACAAACACGAGGCAATTAAAAGAAGGATGGGAGATGTGGTCTGGTGTCCTTCTGCCAAGAAATAAACATTTTACATTGCCTTTTTCTTGTAAAAACACTTGCTTTGTGTGTTTTACATCTCCAAAATGGTAGACTCGCTGCACCCACCCATGCACAGCACGTGCACCCACACACACACGCATGCATACACACTAATGCACACACGTTTCCGGCTTTGTGGAGCTACTGGATTTACTTTGAGACAAGTTTCTTGTGCATTTTGACAACTTACTTTGAGACAAGTTATTTGCAAGAAGGCAAAGTTCATGCATGGCTTTGACAGCTCCACTTTCTCATAAATGGTTTTTGAAAAGCTGAAAGCAAACGAGGGCCAAAGCTCCATTTAAAGTTCACCTCAGATGCCTGAAAAGCATTTATACCCACATCCTTCTGAGGTCCCTGCTTTATGAACTTCTAATGAATTCCACATTCTGCTACCCAACGTTTCTTATACATAGGGGGAAGAAAAAACAAACCAGAAAACCAATGCAAGCTGTTTGAAAACAGATGCACCACAGCAGCCAGGCTGCCCAGGAAAGTGGTTGAGTCACCATCCCTGGGGGGGTTTAAAAGACGTGTAGATGTGGCACTTAGGGACATGGTTTAGTGGTGGGCTTGGCAGTGCTGGGTGAATGGTTGGACTCGATGATCTTAGAGGTCTTTTCCAACCTAAAGGGTCTTATAACTCTGATTCTTTGTCAGAAAGGCTGGGGTGGCTTTTGAAGCAGCAGAGCAGCAAGGCACCTTTGCAAAGAGGAGAAAAAGGACAAAAAGCTGATGGTTTTGAGCTCCAATCCTGCTTGTCTCATACAGGTCACGCTTACAGGATTTCACCTCGATATCTCTTACAGAGCAAGAAGAAACCATTCATTAGTTGCTCCACCATTTGTGTAGGATTCGTGCCCTTCATACCCAAAGCAGACGTGGTCAGAGGGTGCCTGGGTAGCCCTCAGCCCTGCTTTAAAGCAGTCCTGGCAACCCAGGTCTCACTGGCTCAAGGTATAGAGGAAAGCTCCATGCAATTTGATACAGAAAAGCCTGGCATGAGACTTGGACAAACCAAGTTTGTCATAACCCAGATTTAACTTTTCAGGTGGGAAATTACTGTTTTCTCAGCATTCTGGTGCACTTTTGGTTAATGGTCTTGTGACAGCATTTTCACCACTGAAACTGAACCCTGATGCTAGTCAACCCCCCCTTGAAGGAACAACTACAACCCAACTGATGCTTTTCCTATTAAAAACAAGGGCGAGAAGGGTCATTCAGAAACCTCCAAGATACTTAAAAGAAAAACTTGAAGCCACAGTTTTTAAAAGGATTCCTCATCCCTAATTCTAGGGCAAATCAGGTCACTAAAAAACCCCATCTAAATTGCTATAAATATGATTTAAAATAAGAATTAGCCATCTACTGCCATTCACCATCCCAGCCGTTAGAGGAGACAATACAGTGATTCCATATGGCTCAAAGGCAGGCTGGGAGATACCTTCAACACACCTTGGAGAGTACAAGAAATGGATCAATAATAAGTAATTGGAACAGGAGAAGGAAAAATCAGCCTTCCACGTGTAAGGAAAAACAGAAACTTTCACAGTTATAAAACAAATGACGTTACTGTAAAAAAGTCCTAAAACTAACGTAAAACAAGGACTTGCATTACAGCAGGTTGGAAAACCTTTCTAACATGTTCAAAAGCCATGGGTGCTTTGCCTGTGTCCTCTTCAACACCAACAGACCATTGGGAAGTGGTTCCTTTTCCATTGTCCTTCCCCATCTCTTCCATTATTTCTAGCTGACAGTGTTCAGAAACACCCTGTTTCAAATTTACCACCATCTCAAGAGAAAACAGATTTCACACCTTCAGGGAGAAGCTCCCGAAATTTCATCTATTTCGATGCTAAACGGGGATCTTTGCCAATAAAATGGCAATTCCCGAAATTGAAGATTTCTGACATTTTTAGACAGTTATTTCTTTTTCCATGAGAAACGACAAGTTTCACTCCAACACATTTCCAGTGTGCGTGAGACTGCATTTAGCCGCTGACTCCCAATATATTGCTGTTAAAAAATCAATGGGAAATTCCAACCATTTCATCTGTTGTGACTATTTCCACCAGCCCCACTGGCACGGTGACAACTGTGCCACTCGCTTCACACAGGGGAAACAGAACAGTGGCAGAGCTCTGGAAATTCACTTCATACATAGATATAGAGGAAATGTTTGGAGCCAAACCCTGGTTTTGGTGATCCTGTGTTTTGAACCAGGCTTTTTCCTGCCTGTAGAGCCAGAAGGCTACCAAACAGCACGGCCCACATTAGATATTTAGGCTCATATTAGATATTTAGGCCCATATTAGATACTCATGCCAGACTTACAACTAAATCTGGGCTAAATGTGGCTGGAGAGCTCTGCAGCTGCACCTGTCTATGTGAGAATTAGATCCTGACTTCACAGCTATGGCAGCGACTGTAATTCATCTTTAAACACACCTTTTTGGCTCTTATGAGGCACTTAATCTGTGTCTCTTCACTCTGGCTGCATAAATCAAGGACACCTGGCTTTTCCTGACTTTTCACAGTATCCATCCTGAAAGAATCCATGCATCTGAGCTGAGGAATACCAAAGGCTTTCAGATATTGTTCCAGGACAATTTGAGATGCCTGAATGTTCTTTATAGAGGGGGGAAAAAACCCAAGACGTGGCAGACTGATATCTCCATCACACAAACCCTGGGGGAATTGTCTCTACCTATGTTTTGGAGGCCCTGGCCATGCTGGCTGCCAGACTGCTCTCTCCAGCCATCAGACAGACGTTGGCTGCCTCTTACTGTAGCACTTATCTCCATCCACCTTCTGGCACAGTTTGGTGCATGCCCTTGCGTGACGGGTCGCAGTGTTCTGGAAAGACCACGGTTTGATCTCTTTATTTCCTACAAAGGAGTAATTATCTGGGGTAAAACCAGACTAAATTAGGATAAACCCTGAGCTGGCCTGAACGATTCCTGTAAGAGAAACCAAACAGGAACATTCCTCATTGATCCAGTAATACTCGGGGTGTGTTTCCCCTCTTTATTCAAAAATTACACTATTCCGAGTTTCCTGGATTTAGCTAGGCCCAAAAGCAAAGTCCCAGCTCAAAATACCCTGAAATAAACTTCTAGGAAGGGTTTTCAGGTCTGGCTAAAACCATAAGAGCTTTGGAAGTTGCCGAAAGACGTCTGATCTTTTGCGATTTCCATCCCTATTTCCAGAGCGCTGAAGACGCTTCCAAGCTTTTCCCAGCTTATCCTCACAGCACCTCGCAGCCGCTGGACTTTTGCCCCATCGTAGAGAAAGCAAAGAGCCTTTCGAGGAAGATAATGCAGCCTGTCCTTGCAGCCTGGCTGCAAATCCAGAGCTGCTCCACTTCCAAAAAAGGGATTTTTAATGCTGTATAGAAAGGAGAAGCTCTCGCTTGGGCTGGATACCTGCAGGACAGCTCGTCCCTGGATGTGGCTTCCCATTAAGCAGGCACTGGATATCAGACAAGCAGCTCCTTCCTGTCCCAAAGCACTCTGCAGAGCTGGCTGGAGGCCCCTTTCCCTTGCCTTCGCTCCGACCAACCGCCTAGAATAAAGGCTGCTAGTAAAATCCAGACATAAAACAGAACGTAAAGGTGACTGAGACGTAACGTGTCGATGGAGGCGAAGAGCTTTCGAGCAACCCAGGGGTGCACTAAAGGAGGCCATGTAATAAATGTCACACAGCCAGAATTGCTCCCCGTGGAACGTCACTGCCGGCTGGATAGACCCCTGAAGAATTCATTTATCCCTGTAGCCTGTAAATTAGGTATTTCCACCATTAGCCCAGTTAGAGACCACCTTAAAATGTTTACCTTCTTCTGTCTCAGCTATGGAGGCCTTTCCCATGCTTTCCCCACCGTTTAAATCAGACCTCTGACTCCCACTGATGAGGGGAAGCAGCAACGCACAAGCCATGCAGCAGGCAGCAAGCATCAGTTCACTTGTAGCTTGTCCCTGTGGGTTTCTTTTGGGGTTTAGATTGTGTTTGTCTTGCTGGAAGTGGGGATGCAGTGGTAATCTGGGACTCGTGAGCAAAGCCATCACCTACAGATCTGGGTCTCAAGGAGCATGTGGCAAGAATATTGCTCCATTGAGTCTTTGGGTGGCTCTTCTGCCCTCTCTTTCTGCTCCAGCCTTCCCAACTCCAGACCTTCCCTGGCAGAGTGAACTGACTCCAGCTGTCTGTCAGAGGGCTCATTCTGTCCCTATGACACTAAACCCACCCTTGCAGTTTTCTACGCTCTCTTCGGTCCTCTTCATTTATACAGCACACAGATCATTGTGTCCAGACCCCTGGCACCACCAGCTCCTCACTGTGTCTCTATGTATCTGCAAGCACATAAGAGCTGAGATTCAACTGAGCTTTTTCTGACCCTCTTATTAACAAATTCAACTGCTTCAACACTGTGGGGCTATGTGAAGGAGCAGCATCCTTTCCACCCGCAACACGGCTACTAACTGCAGAGAAAGCATCTCTTCCAAAGCCACAGTCCAGAAGAGTGAATCTCACTGCACTGCAGAGCTCTGGCCTGCCAGAGCGCACGTCAAATTCCATATTATCCATCTGCTCCAGTAAAGGCTGAGCTGAAATGTTAATTAGGAGATCCGATCCCTTCTCACTGGGAACAATCTGGATTTCATAGCTCAGGCAGAGGCCAGCGGAGCAGACAAAGCTCTGCGATACATCCTTTGCTGCCGGTTAAGGGCTTTCAAGGAAACAACCAACCTGGGGGGAGGACACAGGCTGTAAAACACGTGGACATCTGGTCTGGTTTGTCCACCCTTCATCCCCCCCCCCTCAGCCCCCACCTCCTAAGTGCATGTGCAGAACAGAGAGGGATGACTCCTCTAACATAAACAGCTATAATATGGCAATAAAGATTAATGAGTAAAACTTGCCATTTTATGTATAATCCGTGGGGATTTACAATCATTAATCTTTATTAGTGTGTAATAACTGTTTAGACATTAAGGACAGATTCTCAGCTGGACAAAACTGGCTTTATTCCAGCTAAGCCAATGGAGCAATGCCAGTTTACACCCTCCATGACCCTAGCTCTAAATGAGACCCATCCCCATCTGTAGGAATCATATCACTAACAGTCTTTCCCCAACAGCAGGGGCAGACCAGTGAAGGCAACTATTTGTCTTTCTCTGCATCCGAAAAAGAGAGCTGCATGTGTCCAGGAAGCTCAACAATAGACATGTCAATAAACATGAGGAAATTCAATGAAAAAGCAACAGCAACAAAAGGAACCCCAAGGAGCAGGGAAGTGGATGATTTTTGAGGCAAGACTATAAGATCTGGTTTGGCAGGAGCATAACTAAGAGGAATGTAGCAATCTTTGGCATGTGAAAGAGTGAAAGCACCAAGACGGGCTCCCAGAGATCCTCTAAGAGGAACAAGATGGAAGAGGGAGAAAGAAAAAGAGCATCTTGGCTGGCTTTTCTGAGAGAGGAGTTTGGGGTTTGTTTTTAATAAAGAAGAGGCCTATTAAACAAGGGAGCTGGTGGGAACCTTGTCTGAACTACATTAGACCAGCCACCAAAGGAACGCTGTGTTGACCAACAAGGATTTCCTCTTCCAAAATGCTAGGAAAGGAGGGAGATGTGCAGGTACATCCTTAGCTTGTAGCAAGAATGAAGAAATCCCAGTTAAGGTGTGCTTTTTCCAAGTAGTGACCCACCAACTGCCTCCTCCATCACACAGGGGAGGCCAGCTGCCTCCAGAAATGGCATTCCCACCTCTTTGCCAAGTCAGAAATGCCTCCTTCCTTGCCAGTAAACCTGACAAAAGTCAGGAAGTACAGTACATAGATACCTGTGTAAAGTTCTGTACACCTGGAGAACCTCCAGGAGAGATGGGCATTTCACCCACTGCAGCAGCACGGACCTGGCATTCAAAAACAGTAACTGGCAAATGCCCTCCAATGCCTGTTTCTGGTTTAAGAGACCAGTGGGCTCCAGAAAACAGCTTTCCTCCCAGTGACACTTCAAGAGCTCTAGGAATGGCAAGGCCTCAAGCATCAGGAGGTTGCAGGAGCATCAAGAGCTGTATGGTGGAGGAAGAAAGGATGAGCATCATGTCCCGGTGGTCCCCCACTGCCTGCCACAGGGATGGGCTGAGCATCCCTCATGCAGCCCAATAACCACTGCTTGGGGCAGAACAGAGAGGTCCTCCCTGCCTTGCAAATGGCTCATTGGAATTCATCCATGTAGCTGGTCCAGGGCACAGCTTCGAGCAGCTTTTCTGTCCTCTCTGCTCCCTGGTGCATTTTTGGTTTGTTTCAGGTTTATGGCATGAGACCTGCTTCTTCTGCAGATTACACATCCCAGTTCAGGACGATCTAAGACACAGTCTTGTGGTGTCCAAAACCAAAAGAGGTTTCTGAAGAACAGCTTTAAGTCTCAACACCTTGGCTGTTCAGGGGGCATTGTTGTTGGGAAAGGCTTCATGTCCCAGAAACAGGCCTGTCCTAGGCAACCCTGTGCTCATGTTACAGCCAAGCAAAGTCCTGAGCACCAGCCAAAGGCTTTCCATCTTCACAGAGGTTACAATCAAATGAAAGAGAGGAGAGTCTGATTTTCATCTTGTAGCCCAGCATGTCTTCAGGGCTTTTAAGCACACAGGAGTCCCTGCCTCTCCTCCCTGTGCCGGGGCCACCAACTCAGGCTTCTCTCTAAGAATACCCCGGGTCAGGCCAAGCTTTGTGTCCACATGTGCCACGAAGGATGCAGGACAGACAGGCGATCTCTGCACTTCTCTCCTGCCATAACTATCTTCCGCAGAGGTGATCACTGTTTTCATTCACACTGATCATACAGATTCACGCTTGCTCCAGGCTGACGCAGATGACTTTTAAAGGAACAAAGTCACGGAGAACCAGGAGGGAAGGGAAGTGATTTGTTGCATGCCCTATTGTAATGTCATTAAAACAAAGGGATTAGACGGCCCAAGCACTGAAAGAGCAAAAAGCATAAAAGCAAGCATTCAGCATGTAGTGTCGAGGCATGCAGGAGTCGTTTTAGAGGGTTACTTAGCTGCAGACAACACTGACATTAATTTTCTATTGGAAAACGCTGGTGACATTAATGTCTGCTATTAATACTGAACTTTGACAGCATCTCATAAATTCAACCTGTCAATTACAATGGCACTGAAATAAAGGTGCTCTGAGGTCAAGGAGATGCGGTGTCCAAATGAGACTTATATTCCAGGAGGAAAGCGGCAAAAACAGTCTTTAACAAAAGCATCAGATCCATATGTAGGAAAACCAAAGGGTGGTTTTAAATGTCATGTTTTTCAAAGCAAGAATTGATGCTGGAACCAACTCCATAAACTGCCTGGCTGGACTTTTAGCTGCAGCTGAGGACAATCAATCAAAACAGCTCTCTGAGAAAGCGAGAGAGAGAAAACACACACACATACCCCATGGAATATGAGAGGGCAGATCATGATCCATGTGAGGCCTCTGAAAATTACACTGCGAAGTAAAACATCCTTGGGTTTCACCCACCACAAACGTGACCTGAAAGGTTCCCCTCGACATGAAGTGGAATATGGAGCTTATCGTTACCGAGGGCCAGGCAGGCTCATGGCATGAGGCTGAGAAAGGGGAACCTCTTCCCCGAAGCCTGCACGACCCCTGACCTCTTTGCAGCAAGGAAACCTCTGCACTCTGATTCCTGCATTCCTCCTCAAGCCACCCTGCCCTGCAGCTGAAGGGCACAAGGATCAAGAAATCCCCATGAGCAGTGCTCCCATACATCCTTCGATGCCAGGCCCAGGGCAGAGCTGGACTATTTTAGGGTTCTCTCTGTGGGCGCTGCCAGCCCTGGCTGTGTTGTCTATATGCACCTCTTCAAAGTGGTCGATACATCCCTAGCACAGGAGGTACCACTGTCCAGGAACTCCTGCTCTAAATACTGCCCTCCCCATCACCCCTTCCAAGGCTTATGAAACAGATGCTCAGACTATTCCAGAAGCCCAACGTGCACCAACAGAGACTGGAGCCACTAAACTGGGAGAGAAAGGGCTGGACCCCAGGCTGAACCACATCCTGCACAATGTAGATACTGCAGAGTAAGCCATGCTTCAAGGTGGGATTTGACTCTGAGAGTTGTGCCAAAGCGATGGATGGGGAAGAGAACCATGTGGCAGGGCATGAGGCACATGTGCACGCTCCAGTGCAGCCACACACACAGGCACTGTCCATGGGATGAGGGAAGGAGCCATGAGCAAAGGCAAAGGTCCTCATGGCTGAGTGAGGCAGCTATGCAGGTTTGGCTCAGTCAGTCTGTTAATCTGGAGCCCGTGGCTTTGCTCCAGCCTCAGCAACACCTTGTGCATGGTTCCGCCTTTCTCTTGACAGTGATCGTGTTACCTAAAAGCAGCATGATCTGCCATCTTCCCCTCCCACCCCAACAGTCCCCAGGCTCCTGCCCATGCTAACAGCCCTTCCCTGAGGACCTGGACAACAGCACTGAGCTCCTGATAGGGTGTGCTGTGGTCTCCCTGCATGGTTTTCAGGCTGCAGCTCTATGGAGGACACTTGCAGCCCATGCTTCAGCCCCTGGCTGCCTTCAGCATCCCAACCAGAGCTGGACGTGGCCCAAGCCATGGGCCAGCACGGGCTCCAGGGGAGCTCAGTAGCACCCCCAAAGCCTGTGGGCAAACACGGAGGGATTGTTGCTGACGTAGTGTGAGAGCCCTGGAAGCTCACACTGAGATATCCCATTTTTCACAGATGTTATGCTGTGCATACTGTTATCCCTTCTCATTTGGAGAAGGAGAGAGGAACTCCCTTCTAGGCTCAAAGCAGCTCATCCCCAGCCCAAGGGCACGGCAATGCTGCTGGGGTTGGTGGGGACCAACCACTGCAACCTCCTCCTCGTCTTTGTGCAACTCATCTGACAACCTAGTTTCCTCTGGGTTTTTGTCCCAGACACTATCCCAGCAATGTCTACACCTCATAACCTGCCCAGTATAGTGGGATAAGTTGGTGGAATGCAGGGCAGGGGCTTTCCCTTTGCAGGAGGCTGACAGTGCACCAAAGGATGGCTGGGATGCAGGAAGAGGCAACCTCACAGGATGCGGGGGCCTCCCTCCCTTACAGTGACGCTGTCTCACAGCTCGGGTAGCTGAGCTGAGATCCTTGTTTATAATCTTTTTTTATGATGCACATTAAATATTTTCCACAACACAGACACTTCTCTTCTTTCTCCTTTCCTTTGACACCTTTTCCGCAGCAAAGCCCTACAACTATCGCTTGCTGTGGCCTATCATCATCGTCACCACGCATTCATCCTCATATAAAACAGAAATCTATTCCATCAAGCACTTAACATAAATATTAAAACAATGGAAGGGACAAAATATAAATCTAAATACAACTTCATGACTACCATAGCACCTATTACCATGACAAAGCAAATTCTGGTTTGGGGGGAAGGGGACAAGGAGGAAGTTAGGAAGGGGGACTTTGACTGTCATTAAATATGTAAATCACTCTTTAACATGGGGGTTTTTTTGCTGTTTTGTTTTTTGTTTTAAGGTTTCCAACCTTCTTACAATTCATTTCACTACCCAGCTCGTTCTATGTCACTATGGATACCAAAGAACCCTTTGAAAAACTTCGGCGAGGCGGGGGGTTTCTCAGCATACAAACAAAACACAGCGAAACACGGCGGCTTTCTGTTGGTGCTTCCATGACAAGTCCTGCCACGCGCCCCTCCCCTGCACCCACCAGTCCACAGAAGGGCAATTCATGTACAAGTCCAGTTCTCAGTCTCCCAGGATGAGTTTGACAAAAGAGGCGACGTCTGTCTCTTTGGATTCGTGCAGGGTGAAGAAAGGATGTTGCTGGGAAAGAAAAGAGAGGGGGAAAATAGAAGCCATTATTATTCATGATGCTGAGGACCAAACTAAAAACCTTTTCAGGCAGTCTTCTAGACAAGGAAAAAGATTTTGTCACTAGCATCCGAATACTCGGCTTCCCATGTTTTGCAGCTGAGGCAAGTCAGGGAACTCAATGGGCCACTTCATGAAGGCTGCAGATTTGTGCTGCCCTCATGGATTCCCTCTAAACCCTGAGCCTGGCTGGGCTGCTTTCAAAGGAAGAGACAGTATTAAAAAGCATTGCCTTCATCTCTAGCACACCCTGCCATTTCAACACACACCGCAGTCTTCAAAAGCATTGTCTCCACCTCCAGCACATGGTGCCCTTCAGCACACACTGGCTTGCAGCTCTGTGGTACCCCAGGAGAAGATGTGCTCCTTGTAATAGGGTGGTTACCCACTGCACCATGTGCCAGCTCCATCAGGAGCAAGGAAACCCTTGCAAGGAAGACTGACTGCAGTGGGTTTTCCATCAGCTTCCTGCTTTATCTGTGTATTTACCCTCTGGTGACTTTTGAGTCTCATTTCTTCCCTGCAATTGCTCATACTCGCAGCAGGAGATGGCTACTTTACCCCTAACCACCGCAAAGAGGAAAGCCATCCCGGCTGGAAAACCATCCGCAGCTGTATGTTTAACTACTTAATGGTGACCAACACGGGAAGACATCCTGCCAGAAAATCCTGCCTCCATTTCAGCACAAATGGAAAAATATGTGTAAGGAATCAAAAAACACAACCAAATGCCCCTTGACAGCAGCAGCAAAGCCCCTCTCTGCTAGCACCAGCCATGCAGTTTGCTAACAGGGACTGCAACGCATCATCTAAGATCATTCAACTTTCACCTGAGATCACCAAAAACACTGTTTGACACCCACTGTTCTGTCAGTTGATGGTATTTATTTGTAAGGAGGGTGTCAGAGAGAACCAAAAGGCAGCCAGGACCCCGTGGGGCTCACAGGTGACCTTAAATCTGTGCAAAATGATGCTGCGCTTCCCATGCGCAGGCTGGGGGAGCTCGGTTTGGTTCCTCACCCTCTCACTTCATTCCAGATTGGACAAATTGGGGTTTCCAGCGTTTTTCAAAGCTGCACCTCACCTTGGTCCCTAAGCATTGGCTATTCCAATGATCACCTATGGCAGTGGCCAAGTGGAGGGAGAAGAGCGAAGAAAAGAGATTTTCCAAGGTGGGCTTGAGTGGAAAGTTATCCAGTGAATAACAAAAGGCAGCTCTGAGCAGCTGGGAAGCGACCCAAAGACACACCAGCAAGGAAGAGGAAGCACAATTATGTGGGAAACAGAGCTGGAACGGGTTGAGGCAAGGATCCAGACATAATTTAAGGTCTCCCTGGGTCAGACAGTCACGGGAATTCAAGTGTCCTGAATGACTCTCGTAGAGATGGCCCAAATGGCCTGCTGTGTTATTATCCCAGCGCGATGCCACTGCTTCCGCATCCCAGCTAAATCGCACCCAGGGCAGAGCTACCACAGTCTGGAAGCACCCACAAGCATGACATGGGTGTTAGTGGTGGCCTACAGCCCTGTCTCTCAGTGAACCCAACCCCTTTGCAACGACTGAGCCTGGTCACAGCACTAAACACCCTGTGCCAGGTCAATGTGCCCTATTTAATGTGTAGACCACCAGTCCTGCAGTAGTTTCATGCTCTACTTCACCTGGGGAAATGGATTTTAAAATGAAATTAAGCCTCCCTATCAGTTTTCCTGATGCTCAAGATAGAACAGAGTCATATTTTCCATGAGAAACCTCAATTCCACAGGAAAGCAAGGGAGCAGCCTTGGTCTAAATGACAAGTCCAATCCAGTACCGCAACTTAATGCCGTAAGGGAGAGAGGAGGGAGAAAAAAAACCCCAACAAAACAGCAACCCTCAACCACAGGACCTCACAACATTCATGTCAGCCATAAAATACCACAGCATTGAGATACTCGGGAGAGGTGATCCAAGAACCTAATTCAATAGAAATGCACTCGCTTGCCAACGGGTATTAATGCTGCAACAGACGGAGCTGCTCCGGTGAACCTTCTTGATAAAAGGCCATTTGGCAAACTTCAGAAATTTGCTTAAAATATATACGTATTTATTCAATGATAATGAAAAAAAGGGCAAAAATTAAAAAAAAGGAGCCATAAACCTCGGGCCTCCCTTTGTTTGAAACCAGTATTTGGGCAAACTGTGTGTAAATCAGATCTATATATAGTCTGATTGCATTACAGGGCCCAGCAAGAAATGCCACAGGAATTATTCACTGCTTACAACCACATGCAGAAAGCACATGGATTTCCAGTGTGTCTTGCAGCTAGAGAGCACCTTAAACCCTGGCACCTTCACACCACATAGGGCCCAACACCTCAGAGCAGAGAGGCAGCAATAAGGCTGACCCCTTGGATGACATAATGTATGTCCTATGAGTTATGGGGCACGAGACACCAATGCCTGAGGGAATTCTGCAGCAGCTTCCATCCTTAACCCAGGAGATCTTCCCAGTGGCACTGGATGGGGTGGGCAGATACAGACAGGGAAGCATTTGGGTCAGGATCTTTAGAAATCACAGTTAGGTACCTTCCTGCCTTTAGCAAGCTGTGTATCAGGTAGGGATAAAAAACAGACTAGATGCCTAGGGAGTGAAACACTGACTTCCTAAGCTGTCCTGCTTTTTGCTGGCAGCTGGGAACACCAGGATCAATACCAGAAAGTTGGGAGAGAGAAAGAGGCCATGAAACCTTGGATCTCCAGCAGAACAATCTCACCACAGACCCTGGTCTTGCCAGCTCCAGCCCAGAGCTCTGGCTGAGTGTACACCAGTGTCTGCACTGCTGTGAGTTCATCAGCAGTTAAGTGCATCTGACCTCAAAGCCCTGCACTGCCTTTACATTTCCCCCTGTCGTAAGCCTTTATCAGCATCTTCTTCCTTAGTTATTCCTCTGTCCATACAGCAAACAGTATCCAAGCAGCAGATGAAATTCAATAACCGGAATTATTAGTCACAGACTCGTCTCTGTCCCTAATATCCAGGAATTACTCTGTCCAAAAGGTCTCCTCTCCAAGGCACCACAACAGTGAAGCCTAGCAGGCTACTCAGCTCCTGCAGCCCACGTGGAGCATCCATGGTGCATGCATTTCACTTGGGCGTCTGAAGCCATCACACAGATGATTTTATCCTCACTAACTGATTCTGCACACCCTCACTCTTGTCCCTTAGCACATTTGTTAACTGCTTTAACATATTTTAATCCCTTGATCTGACTGGAATAGCACCTGAATGAGATTTCAAAGAGCATCTCTGATTCGCAGTCATCCCCCCAAGCCCCTGAAGCGCCATGATTCTCTCATCTGTTATGGAAAAAGGAGATGCTAAGCATCCCAAATCACTAGTCACTATTAGAAACCTTGTCTTCAGCATCTCATTGTAACCCATCTCAGCTCCGAATCAACACGCTGCTTAATGCAGGCACACTCACCATAAGCTCTGGGTATGTTGGCCGCTCTTTGGAATTCTTCTTCAAGCTTTAATGAGACAAAACAAAAGAAGAAAAACATTAAGTGTTACATTCAGTATGCAATTTAAGTGCAGCCATAATATTATACCATGGCAAAAGCAAGGTTTCAAGTCCTTGTGGAGTAAGCCCAACTACTCATCTGTATGTTAAGTGAACAGCTTAGGGCTCGAGGACACCTACAGCCTGCACACAGGCCCGTATCATACACACAAGTGCAGCGAGCTCAAGGTCAAACAAGAGATCCAGGGACACCATATGCACCAGTTAAGGCACTGCCTGTTGCTGGGGGCCAGGTGCAATTGGGGTTTTTGGGTGCTATCCAGTAGGCCAGCAACTAAGGGCATGATACAGCCTCCAACCACTGATTGGGAGTGGTGACCGAGTGGCTCCAAAGCACGTGTACAACTGTTTGTTTATCGCTGCGCTGTTATCAGCGGGGACGGTTACATGGGACATCCTTTTTTTCTCCTCTCCTACAACAGATGGCTCTGGAGGGTTGTAGCTGGGAGTTATTTTGGTTCCCCTCCAGCAGAAAATAGCTTTTAAAAGACAGGACGTAATCTCTGCTTGCTTCCTGTCAGTGTATTTAGGGGAAAGACACTTGGAGCGACTTGAAAAGATCTTCACACACGTACACGTCGGTGGCGGGGAAAAGGTGTCACACTGAGCACAACAAAAGTGAGAACCTCGGCGGTGATAAGTCGCTCCTCTGCTGGGATTTGCCGGAGCCCAGAGGAAGCAGAGGACACACACTGAATAGATATTTCCTGCTTGCTGTGTGGAGCGGGCTCGTGTTTAGTGTCATGTTGTGAATGAACAGAGGAACCTAGTAACGATACGTGCCAATAGCGCCGAGCCGAAGGTACGGGATGTGTCACATCCTCTGAGCTCAAAAGCGGCCCAAGCCGCGATGCTAAGGTGAATTTGAAGGTTAGGTGTGTCCACAAGCAGGATTCGGGGATAATCCTCTTAATTTAGACCCTCTACAAACAAAAACACTTGCTTCCAGGTTACTAATACCAGGAAATCTGGTGACAAGTTACTGAAATCAATATAAATCTTCAGGAATGATGAGCCCTATTTGGATGTGATCCTGACTCAGCTGTCCAGGGAACTTCCCTGCAGTGGCTACAGGTAATCAGACTTTTGCTGCCCCAGTGGCTATGATTCACTCTGTGACCTCCTGAGACTGAGACAGACCTAAGCCAGGCCAACCGCAGCACACTGAGTTGATGTGACCTTGATCAGCATCAGAAGAAACTCTCAGACTCCAATGACACAAAACTGCAGCCAAAATTCACTTTTCCAAGCCCATGCCACTCCACTGGTGCCAAGGGATCTTCAGTGACCCTTCAGGATGGGATTTCCAAGGAGAGGAGCCTCCACACGCTCCCTAAGGCTTTCAAGACGACAGCGGGGTCATTCTCACTGCAGCCATCACGATATCTTACTCCTAAATCAGCCCACGGCTATAGCTGCAAGGCGCCGTGCTTGCAGAAGCAAAACATTCAGTGGGGAACAACAGCCTGCCTGGCACAAACAGGCAGCTTTGCAATAACAAGAAGCGAGCCAACAGCACGGGAGAAAGGCAGCTGGTCCAAAATCACAGCGTGGGCCTCGCAGAAAAACAGCAGGCATTTTGAGAGAGGGTTTATTCCAAGCTCCCACCTCGCGCAGACACAGAGCAGTGTGGGCACGGGCAGGTATTCCCCAGCGCAGGTCAATGTGCGGCTCATCACAAGGACCTCAAAGACACGTTTGAACAAGACTCCAAGGAATCCGCACGTCCGTACTTAAGAGTCCTGGGGCAGGAGTGGCTGATAATCCCCTTCCTGGGTCGCAGCAGAGCCATCCGGGCTGGGTGCCCTGATGCTGGCGGCTCGGGAGCAGTCTCACATGTCTCTGTGTTTGTGGATGTGCCGTCCTCTCCTGGCCACCACGCAACCCCCCCATCCACCTGCCAACTTGGCAAGCCGCGGATGGCACCGCAGCGCCTGGAAAATAGAAGCGCCTCCCAGGCGGTTTCCAGGGAAGCTGCAGGGAGAAGCAGTCAGGAGCCGCGGGGCCGCTGCCAGCTCTCTGCTGAACCGTAGGACGAGGGCAGCTGCGAGGCTCCTCGGGCGCTGGGAGAGCCTGTGCTTCCATGCAGCGCTCGCAACCTCCAGACAGCACGCATCTGCTCCAGCCCTTTTCCTACGCCGCAGCCAAACTCTCCCGCTGCTTCCAGCTCTGAGTCCCATGGCAAGCAGCGCAGCAGCCGGAGGGCCCTGGTAGCTGCTAACGGGGGCCACCATGGGGCTAACTCTGCCCTTAGAGCCGTGTATCCCATGGGAGCAAGAGGACGCAGCCATTCTGTGTCCTACTCCTGTCCCTGCACCAGCCATGGGATATGAGGGATCCATCAGACCTCTGTGCCTGCATTGTCCATGCTGCCAGCCCGGCCGCAGACACCCCATGCTGATGGAAAATGGATTGAGAAAGACTCCTAAACCCCTTCCTCCCCTATGTCCCCTCCAGGCCTGTCCTTTATCACCTCAAGCAGGGAAGATGCCCACAGCCACCATCACCAGTGCTCTGGCAAAGGCACAGCACCAAGCCCCAGCCTGCCCCTCATGGTTCAGTGAGGACATGAAGGTCCATCCCTTCCCCCGGGGAGGATGCTTTGATCAAAAGCTTGGGTTGCACCCTAAGGGGGTGCCTGTGGGGATAGGGATGCCGGAGGCACCACATCCGCCCCCCAGCCTGGCAGAGGAGCGCAGGGCAAGGCCGGGTAAGGGCAAGGGAGCACTTTACCATTGAGAGGTAAAATCGACGAACTCCGCTGAGAACTTCTCCGCCGGGAGCTGCGGCGATGGCTCCTCCACCACCTGCTTGAGCTGCTGGAATGGCGTCCCCCAGGAGTCGTAGGGAAAGCGCAGGATGGCCAGCTCGATCTGCGGAGACACAGCCAAGCCTCACCCCACAGCATCTCGCCCTCCTTCCCCATACATTCCCCATGTGCCCATCCTGGGTGTGTTATATAGGCACAAACACATGGTGTTTCCTCACCCCACTTGGCCACCACATCTTGTTTAACCTCTTCCATACGGGACAGGGTGGAGGAGACCCATCAGTCTCCGTATGCAATACTCTGCTGTTAGGCTTGGGAAAGGTTTGAAGTTAAAACCAATGCCACATCTCAAAGGATAACTGTGCTTTCAAATGGCTTTGCAAGCAGATGGATTCCCCCTAAACGCTGCGTGGGAGATGCCACCCATCCCTCCTCTTCTGAGGGGGACTCTGCTAATTGCAAAGTGTTGGGAGTGTTTTTCTGTGCTTTGAAAGCCAACCTGCTCCAAGGCGACAGGCGCCTTCGCCTTAGCCCATGCTGCCATCTCCCGGCAGCCCATCGCCACCACATCAGGGCTGTCCCCACCAGTGGCACCCCACAGGCGCAGCCGAAGACGGCGCTCCATCCTGCTCCCTTCCAACCCTGTGGAAAGCTTGTTTCCCGTTCCCACCCCATCACCTTCCCAGGGAACCGATGCCAGTGTTAGGGGGGGTATGGGGAGGAAAATGAACCCAAAAGCAACATCGAACCCTTTTGGCTTCACTGTGAGCCTCCAGGTCACCCTACCATTGTGATCCCCAGGCTCCAGATATCAGATTTGACGCTGTAACCCTTCTGGTTCAGCTCCGGGTTAATTCTTTCAGGCTGTGAACAGAGGCAAAGGTGGCTGAGGAACATGGATGGCACCAGTGCAATGCCATCGCCCAGGGCTCACCGACCACAGATGGGTCTCTGAGGGTGACAGACCAGGACCACACCTGGCCCATGCCACCAGCTTGCTCCCTTGGTCGTGATGGGGCCAGATCTAGTGCCACGGTGAAACGGGTCACCAGAAGCAGATGGTACCTGCTCCAGGGATTGAGGTGTTGGAGCTCAGGGAACAGGGAGCAAGCCCCAGTTCTCCTGCCCTGTTTTCACCCTGCGCAAGTGCTGCACAGAGGGCGAACCCTGAACAGCAGCTCCCAGGAGGAGTCTGAGGAACCCAATCCCTGGGGACTGCTTTTCCTCCCCGATGGAAAGTACTATTGTCCCCACAGGGCAGACAGCAAAAATGCAGCACAGAGTAATTACAGAGCCTTCCCCAAGGTCACCGGGACATGATAAGGCAGCAAGAAGCTGTGCCCAGGAGATATGATCTGACCCAGGAGATCTGCCTCTCCTCTCTGCCCCTTTATGAGTAACTTCAGGGATTCATCTTCCAAAACAAGTCCCCGGAACACATGCCGGAGACTGATCCTTCCCCCTTTCGGATGACCCGATGCCCAGGCTCATGTTCCTCAGCCCTCACACGCAGCTCAACTTACAGCCATGTAGGGTTTGCATCCTGCATCCATGGTTTTAGCAACCGAGTCGACGAGGTAACCGCTAATGCCAAAATCGCACATTTTCACCTGCCCCTGCGTATTGATCAACACGTTAGAGGGCTTTACATCTGCAAGAAGGAACACATACCACAGTCACTGTCACGCACGGGTGGCTGTGCCAAGCCAAAACAAGCCAGAGAGCTTCCTAGCAGCAGAGGGCACCAAAGGTGTCCAGGCAAAGCCCTGTGCTCTGTGCACGCCAGGAACCCGCTGGCTGCGGGTACTGCAAGTTCAGGTGACAGTCTCATGGCCTGTCATATGTTCTGCAAGTGGCCCTTCCCTTGCAGACTCCTCTCTCTGATCTGGGGAAGCAGGAGGTATCCCTGCACATAACCATCCTGCATACCCCATGGATATATCCCATGTTTGCAGGGGAACAGCTCATCGGGGCTGAGGGCATCTGCAGGGGATGTCTGGAGCTCTGGCAAGTCCCCAGGTGGATGTGGTCCAAGGAAAAACCCATAGGGAAAGGATGAGGAATGGCCAGGAAAGGGTGAACAGGAGCAGCGGGGAAGGAGGGAGCAGTAAAATAAGACAAGGATCAAGATTTCAGAAGTGGCCTCTAATTTTAAGGATACCAAGCTTGCAGGCAGTGTGAACAGCAGCAGGCGTGTGGGTGCTCCACACCTTATGGAAATCAGGCCAGTGTCTCATCTATTTATTACTGCCAGATTTATCCGCTTCCCATCACGGCCTTATAATCCTTGGTGCGTTCACACTTGCATCACGCTCACGAAGGCAGTTAAAATCACCAACAGAAAGGGAAATTAGGGCTTAGGAGGAAGCTCTCTGATATCCATGAGAGCATGGAGGTGCTCTCCTGCACAGCAGGCAGTCACTCCCTGTGAGGCTAATACCAGAGGAAATCTCAGCACAGTGCAGGTAGCACTCTCTTCTCTTATCCCAGCACTGATCCTCAAAAGGCAGCAATCCTTCCCCTGTTGCCACCCAGGGATAAGAGGTCTCTTCCGCAAGAGGGTCCTCTGTCTACATGGGATAGACTATTAAATAGCAGTGCTGAAACACCATCTGAATCTGCTTTTGAGACCTGCCTATTCCAACTGGATGATTTATAGTTCATTAACATCTGCTCTCTAATCAGCATTTTGCATTCAAAAGCCTCAGGTTGCTGAGCTCCTCACCCATCTGTTACTATGCTGAAATACGACAATTTTCAGTGGAAATCAAACAAGTAAACAGAAATCCAGAAACCGAGCAGCATTTCCCACCTACTGTCAAGGATACGGAAGGCAGAAACAACCCCCAGCCACACGCAGAATGTACAGTAGGTGTCTGCAGGATAGAGCTGAACTCTGCTCCTTCAGATGCTCCTCTCCCCGGCAGTCACACTCTCCAGAGAGGGCTTTTTCCTCCTCATGACATCGAAAATGACCCTTTCAAACTAAAGGTGTCAAGCAGCAACACTGCAAATTGGTTTCTTGCTAAGAGTGTTCACAGCATCTTTGAGATGCTTTAGAGGGGAAAACGTCAGAAGAGTTTTAGGAGGGTATTTACGACTTCACTTGAGGCTACTTTAGGTACCACGCTCTTCTGCCCCACCAGTGCTTAGGGAAGCTCACAGAAGGGGATGAGGATGGTTAGATCCCTACATGAGGCATCACTCTGGCATCTCCCATTGCACATCAACATGGAGCCATCAAGCTAGGGGAGAAGCCTTCTCAAACCTGATCCAAAGCCCACCAAGGTGAGAAGGAGAAGTATGGTTTAATATTGCAGAGGTGCTAAAGCAGACCGTGGATTTAGACTGTGCATTAAGGAAATACAACCCAGGGGGAAAGAGCCCATTCTCTGCCTGCACCATCAGGGAAAACATGGGAACCAGCATGCAGTTTTCAAAGAGCAAACACAGCTGATACTTCCTCTGAGTAGGTTTTGCTACTCATGAGGTGCTGGGGAATATTTTTGCTGCCAAAAGCCCATTTTCTCTTAGGTATTTTGGGAGCCCTGTGCCTGGGCACAACCCAGCCCCTGCAAGGCTGCAAGCACATGGCGCAGCGCAGACAGACACCAGCATGGTCATGGCTGTGTGCTTGGCTCTTACCTCTGTGGATCACGGAGAGCTTACTGTGTAGATGTTCTAGTGCTTTTACGATCTGAAACAACAAATCTGGAGTGAATCACAGCTGGCAGCACCATGAGGAGGAGGAAACGCTATTGGGCATCACCCACCCCATCCTCACCAGACCTGCCTGGAGGAAAGGAAGTACATCTCCTGCAAGTCCTGCACCATCACAGCAGCTTGAGGTGATGATGGGTACCCAGGAATCTCCCAGGACCCTAATGAGAAGGCAAAAGAGCTGCAGGGCCCTCCCACACCTAATGCTGTGCCACCTCTCAATTATGTCTATAGGCACACTCTGGCTTACTCATGGCTTATACAAACCATCACCACAGGACCAGATGCTAGAAACCAGCTAGGAATGTCCACATGGGCTGGCCCATGGACCATGCTCTTCCTGATGCAAATACAGCAGGGAGCTTGGGTCATACAGAACTTGGCTTAGAAGATAAACACCCTTTCCCTTCCTCTTCACAGAGACACTAATCCCACAGCTAATACTAATAACTAATACTCACAGAGACAGCTATTTTCCCTAGGATGTCCTCAGGAATCGTCAGGCCTTTGTCAATGACATGTTTGTAGAATTTGTCCAGTGAGGTATCCATCAGCTCCATGCAAATCCACACATCCCCCTGGAGGATAAAGCAAGCAAACAGCTGCTTACTGGAATGAAGCATCCTTTCCTTTCACATGTAAAGGTCTCCTTTGGCACTTGCCCTTTGCTGGCCTGTTCGCCTTTTCCCTGTCTTTTAAAACTCACTCAGTAAAACTCTACTGGGCTTTCTCTTCCCCTCTCCTCCAGCTGGAATTAAGTGCTGTTCACCTTCATTACCATTTAGAGGTAGTGAAGTGATTTAGGAGCCCAGAAAGTTATCGGGACTGAGGCTCCTATATGTTCAAGTCACTGCAATTGCTCAGATAGGACAAGTTCAGCTCTGCAGAGCTATGCTTAAATCTCCTCAATACATCTTGTCTATTTTTCCTCCATGTGGCTTTCACATTGCAAGTCAGGACAACATTAACACTAATGGACCAGGCTGTGTGTTGGTGTCCTCAGCACCAGCCATCCCCATCACTCAAACTCACCACCAAGCCCCAACAACTCAGCACAGGGATCTCAGACATGCTTGGCACTAGGGCTTGGCTGCCTCTTCCTCACATGAGACTACTTCTCTCTTTGCTCAGCACGAAGTAACTGCATGTGACAGATCCTTAGGCCAGGACTAAGCAAATCCATATTGCACCACATATAGATGGAGATTAAACCCCTGGCACTTGGTGGGGAGTTTAGGCATGGGAATTCAGAGCCTGGGAGCAGCTCCAGTCTCCCAGGGGCAGCACAGCTGATTTCCAGGATGCCATACCTCTCGGAAAAGTGCCCCGTAAAAGGTGACAGTGAAGGGGCAATCTACCGTCCTCATGGAGATATCCAGATCCATCAGTAACCTCTTCTGCTCCTGGCTGTTCACTGTGGCTCGGATCCGCTGGAAGACGAAGCAGTTTAGCATCGGCTGTAAGCACCTCCATGCCACAGCCATACCCATGCTGTGCCTTGACATCACTCCTTTACTCTTTTAGCACACCTCTTTGTGTTACCCTTTTTGACACCTCTCAGCCCGAACTGCAGGTGATTTGCTCTTCCCTGCAAACACCACTCTTTGCAACAGCCAAAAGTCCCTGTGGCTTGGGAGGGGAGAAATGCGCAGGAATCAGCTTCTAGGCTGGTGAAGCCTGTGACTTTCAGAGATGCTTTGGACATCTCTTTACATCAACAGACTTGGGTGATGTCTACTGCATGAGAGAGGGCTCCAGCCCTGCACCCAGACCCCTTAGCTTTGGAAAATGGGCATTTCCCTGTCTCCCAGGGAAAGAAAATTAACTTAATCAATTAAATTTATAGTACGTTATTCTGTACCATTACAGTTAATGTGCAGAGCCCTGAATCTGAGGGTACATCTGCATTAGAAAATATGCACATTTACAAAGTGATGGCAAATAGCTTGTAAAGTCCTAGTGAAAACAGGAATATTGTAGACATAGGTGCATGCACTGCAACGCTGGAAACACACTGAGCATCATGCGGTTAAAACACACCCCTTTTCTTGGTTAAATGGCCCAAATCTACCTCATCACTCTTTGCCCCTGTGCAGAAAGAGGATTTCATAAAGAAAGCAGTAAATCTCAGTAAAGGCATGCATCAGAACAAGCGACATTAGACATGTGCACCAATGAGAGCATCCACACACGACAACTTGGACAGAAAGCACCTCGGAGGCTCACTCTACCTTCACTGCCATGATCTGCCCGCTCGGCATGTGCCGCATCTTCTCCACCACCCCGTATGCACCTCGTCCCAGCTCGGAGATGGGCTCCAGGTCATCAGCTTTCACCTCAAAGTTCTGTGAGGGAATGAAACATCAGTGCAAAGGTGGCTGCTGTGCATATCTGTTACGCAAGGAGTGAAACAGCCCTGAAATCTAGCCCTGTTTGGCAAATAAATTCACTTCTGTGCATCCCCCTCCCTATCGGTGTTCACGAGGATAGAAACAAATCATGGTCCTCAGAGGCTGCCAGGAGATTAACTACAATGTGGTAATTAGCAGAGTTCTGATTAGGATGTGCTTCCTAATAGCACAAGCAGGGAGCCTGTGTTGAGGAGCATCCTGAGCATCGTGGGCGCAGGAAGGACCATCCCATCGATGGGATGCTCCCCTCAGCACCCGAGTGCTTATTCCACCCCCTTCAGCTGCAGTACTTTCAGCTTCCTCATCCTCAAAGGGCTGGGATGGAAAACACCACATCAGATTCATCCCCAGGAATCACCTTGAGGCTTTTATTCCTTCTACCCTCCTACAAACAATCACGGAAGTATCTCTATGTTTTTTGAGGCTTGTAAAAGCTTAATTCTCCAGACCTGCAGACAGGCCACATACCAATGACTGTGCTCCATTTTTAAACCATGGATGATTTATTTTCTCTAGCGTTCGAGATCTCTTTCTCCTGGCCTTACACAGAGGGTGACTTTGTTTGCAGCCCTGCATCCTAACCTGCCCTTCTCCCTTCTGCCGCGATATTGTGCAGCAGCTCTATTTTTTGCTTCATATTATTTTTGGATGTTTAAGAAGTGCCTTTGCTCCTAAACCCAACCATTCCGTTTGCCCAGCGCACGACCACATCAGTCAATCATCCTACAGAAAGACGCCGGTTATAATGAACCGATTCACGGCGCAAATCCCACATTGCTTTCTGCTGGCACAGCAGAAATAAACCCTGCAGCCTCAGCTGTGCTGGCTGGGGATGCCACAGCGTGCAGGGCCACACACTGCATTACTGTGTCATTCCCTCGCAGCTCCATCGCCTGCAAAAGGAGCCCTGGCTCACAGTTATGTGCAACAGGAGGGATTGAAGCATCTCTGCCTGCCTGACACTGCTCCCGCTGTTCAACGAGACCCTCTCCAAAGAAGCACTTTGATTCTCTCAAGGCCACTCTTCAATTTAGCAGCAAAGGGAGAGGAGGGAAAGTGGCTTTCCCTAGGGATGAGGGGGGAGTGTAGAAAGGCTGGTGGAGCACATCCTAAAGCAACCTGGCTGGATGGTTAGGGAAATGCAAACCACTGGATGCCAGTCCCTCCGAGATAGCCACATATCTGTGTCTGTCAAGCTGAGCTCTGGGTTGTACGAGTGCTTTTCTCTTTGCACCATCCAACACGGGCTCTCTGCCTCTGTGCATGGAGCCTTTTTGGAGTGCCTGAGCCTTTCCCCATCCCTAGGACTGCAGGGGAGAAATGATTTTCTTGGAGTGGGTGCCTGCTCTAGCAGCAGGCATTTTCTGTGCCTCAGTGCTGCACCATTTTGCTCCAGAGGCATCTCACACTCTTTCCACCTTCCTGCCCCTGTTCCATGCCAGGGAAAATACAAAAATCCAAAATGAAAGGAAAGCATCCCAAGATACAGGCATTAGAAACCACTATTAGCATTTCACTCCATGCATTAACTCGCCGACGCCAAGGCCTATCTTTACACCTAATACATGTACTGCCTAGCTTTAAAATGCTTTTATGAATGCTGCTGTGCTGTTTTCTCCTATCAAAATAGCTGTTTTGTTCTTCCCTGCTATTTTCTCAGACCATCAGGTGACTGGTTCCCATGCTGTCACAAGGATTTGCTTCCAGGACAGGAAGATCTACCCTGAGTTAGACTCCTGATGAGACGGCCTTCAATATTAGCGAAGGGAAATACATTTAGTTAAATCCCTTTAAATCAGCAAAGGAACTGATAGAGGAGAAAAGTCTGCTGTTAGCAATCCCCTCATTTTATGACTGTTATTTCCAGGGGATTGGCTGGAATAATAAGGCAAGGAAGGAATTTCCCAGGTGGAAAGCATGAAGGGGACGGAGGAGTCACAGGATGCAAAGGGTGGATGTTTGGGGACACGTTCATCAGAGCAGTGACAACCCGCAGGTCACTCTTCTCAGCTTTTACTCATCCAGCAACTGCCTTCCTTTTCAAGCTTTTAATAGCTGGTGTTTATTAATCTGCCTTCTTCTGTGGGGCTGAAGTTAAGCAATCCCACAGGCAGCCAGCACCAGAGCAGCCAGCCCAGGGTGGTCACCGGTCCCCAGAGGTCTTCTTCTCACCACAACTCCTAGTCTTACCTCCTCACCAATAGAGATGCAAGCTTTGGAGTCTAGATCTCTGGGTGGCCTGCAAAGGAGAAAAGGGAAAAGATGTTAAATGTTCCTTACAAAGATCTTGTTTCCCTCAATGGGTAAATACAACCTCCATGGCCGTCCCCTCACACCTTCAGGCCAGCAGCCCTCACAGCCTAAGCAGTCTCCTAGCTTTGCAGGATCAACAGATAGAGCCAACATCCACAAAGTCACCCCAAAAAGGGGTCAGGAAGGAAGCTGCTGGAATTGGCTTTTCTCACATCCAACTTCCCCATGCAGGAACCCAGAGAGATTCATTGCGAAAGACAAGCCAGGTACAAGCACCAAATCTCCGCCAGCCTGTATGAAAAATGGATTAAACGGGCATAAAGGTCTAAAACCCCTGTAAATGATTACCCAAGTCACACAGCATGGGTTAACAGGCTAATAAAAGCCAGTCCTCAAGGAAGCAAGGAGAGCCAAGCAGGCAGGAGTTGCACAAATGGCCTTAAAAACACAGGGATTTCTTTTGCAAGGCTCGGTATGTAGGGAAGGGGATGCATTTTTATGCCCTGACCAAATGGATGTTATTCAAACTGGGTGGCCAAAGTGCCACACCAATTAAAATTGGGTGCCTATTATGATTTTTCCTTTTCCTGGGCACATCATTAAGCAGCACATGAGACATGTCCACAGGCAGTGATGGGTTAGGGTGATGGGCTGAGATCCCGTGGTTATACGTGGGGCTACAAGAGAAATACAAGGACTGTTAAGCTATTATCCTCCCTAACGATGCCAGTATTAACCCAGGCATTTTGCCCCTGCTCCTTGCGAATGGTCCCTGTTATCCATAAGGGTCCCCGTTATCCAGACCTACAAGCTCAAGCCCTCACGGCGCAGGCACCGCAAAGGCTGGAAGGCAGCTGGGGCTCGTGGTTTTCTTTTCATTCTGCCTTAGTGCTTGCAGACTTACGTGGAGCTTGTCTGTGGTTGCTCGAATGCTTCTTTAGGAATTTTCAGCCCAGGGTTTCTCTTCTTGCCTGTGAAACAAGAAAGAGGCAGAATTAAAGAAAGGCGCTTTCCCGTTGCTGTTGTTGGGTTGTTTTGGTTTCATGTGCAAAACACAGCTTGTCTATATTTGTTGACCTTATTTAACATAAATGCCCGGCCAGGCTGGTGGTGCTGTCTCAGGGCACAGAGTTCAAAACATAAAGTGCCTTTGTTCAGTAACGCTTCATTTAGACCTGCAAGGTCTGGCTGCCAACTTGGTACAGAAAGCAGGCAAGGGCTCTGGCAAAGGCAGGCCATGTGAAAATGCAAAGTGAAAGGTATTTCTCCTTCGTCAGCCCTACCCACGTAGAATCCCTTAAAACGTTCCTTAGATTTTAAACCATTTCAGATACAGAACGGCAAACCCTGGCAGGAATAAAGACCTTTTTGAAGCTGAAAGTCCAGAATCGGATCCTGATTCTGTTTAAATGGATGCTTCACCTCTTGGTCATTAAAGTTATGCAAACCCAGCAAAAAACTAAAGCAGAATTAAGTTTGCAGGCTTCAAAGCTGTTTGTTTCTGTTCACACTGACCAGCCAAGCTTCTCTGTGCTGGACGAAGCTCAAGCTCTGAAGTAGTTCAAATGCAGGCTCTCCTGTAAAGGGGGTCCAAGCCGGCAGACACAAGAGCCAGGCAGACTAGAGAAACACAAGAACCTTTTTATGGCTAAACATATACAGCCACATTTCAGCACGGGGTTTTGAATTCATGGGTAAAATCACCTGGAAACATAAGTCATGTCACCAAAACCCCAAGGTAAACATCTGGCTGTCTGCCTGTGTAATAAAACCCCTGGTCCCCAAAAAAGGCACAAGCATCTAATTTAGGCATTAAACATTTTTAACCTAACAATTTATATCAATTACAGTCTTTCTTTTAAGCATCAGTTTTACCCTCTATTCCTAACACTCTCAAACTTTACCTACACATGTTTGAGTTTATTTTTCCTCTTGACACAAACTCATGCCAATAGATGTCTGTGCACCCCAGTGCTGGAGGGATGCTAGTTCAAAGTGCAGGCACCCAGAACTGAAAATGACCTTTCCAAAGCAATTAGTCAATTCAGATGGACAATTCTTTCTCTTCCCAATCTTTCCTTTTTGCCTTGTCTGCTCCAAAAGACAGGATCTTTTAGAAAAGAGTCATTCCAGGATGAGACAGGCAGCAGCAACCCAGCTGATACCTCGTGGGAAAAGCATCTATTGCAAGCCATGGTGCACACTCGCTGTTGGGATCAGAAATCAACAGAGCTGCAAATTCAGGAAAGAAAAGGAAATAAGAAAAGACAATTCTCTGCTCCAAGGAGCTTCCAGTCCAACACAACAAAAGGCAAATAAAAGAAGGAAGGTCACCCAGAATCATACAGAATAGGTCTTGGTTTTCCCAAGAGGTAAAAGCTGGTCTGTAAGGAAGTAAGTGACACTCTCAGAACAAGTGGAGGCATTTCTATTTAGCAGAGATGTGCTTTACCCCTTTTCCTTCTGGTTTTCTCACTTATACTACAAAGGTCTCTAGCAGGCACAACAGAGAAGCAGGCTCTGCTGTGCCACATGCTCCAGATACCCTTTCCCAAGCCGTGCCAATGTACATCGGATTTGACAGGATGCTAAATGGGTACCGGTGTTCTTGATGTTGTCATGTTTTGGCTAAAAATGGAACCTCAAAAACGCAGGTCTTGCAGTGCAGGCAGACAAAAACCCCTGTTTCTCTGGGAAGGCCCAAGTCTGCCATCCCAGTGACATCTCTGTCTCCAACAACCTGCCTGCATTCTCTCGCAGTTCAAGCAAACAAGACAACCACGGGCACAAGAAAGCAGTAGCTCCATCCTGATTTTGGACATGGAAATCAATACACAGAGATTTACTGACTTGCCCATGCGAGAAGGAGCTGCCTCGTTAGCTCCAGAGCTGCATTCCCATTAACACTCACCAGCCATCTCCTGACATACAGCCACACTACCACAATGACATTCACACAGCAACCAAAATCAGAAGACAAACAAGCGCGGATTTCCTCTGTTCTTGCCTTTTGACTTTTTTTTCCTTTATGGATTTGCTTGCGCGATCCCATGCGCTGCACCTGAACCTCAGGAACCTGCTCTCAGCAATGGGAACATGAAAACAAACCTACTGGAAACAAACCTAAGTTGAACGTGAACCAGAGCCGGTTGCACAAGCATCCAATGTTCCCATGGGTCACGAGCGGTGTCAGCAGAAGGAGCAGGGAGCAAACACCAAACCCAAATAAATGTTAAAAGCCTTCCTCCTCCTGGCGAAACAGAGCCTGCACTTTGGGGAGTTTATTTTCCTTGCCTCTTCTTCACGGAATACAATATTTTGAAACTCTGCCATTTTTTGGAGGCACAATCTGTTCGCGTCTTCCAGTTGCCAAGACACAGACACAGTTTAACGCTCTTTGGGGTTTTCTTCTCAACAAAGAAGAAAGCAACAACAGCAGCAAGGATAAAACATGGATCTCATGACGGCACCAGAAGGGATTGCAAATGGGAATTTCCACAGCCAGGACTCGCACCAGCAGCTCCTGTGGGATAAGCACTGCAGGGCAATGCGGGCATCTCCGCACCGCCTCACCACATGGGTATTTAATGTAAGTCTTGGAATGTGATCAGGCAATTTCATGCCTCTCATCTGGATCTGGTGAACTGTTGGAGCTCCTTTTATTACAATGTGCAAAAACCTTGACTTTTGGTCCCTCCAAACCTTCTGGGGACAGCGTCTGCAAGTGTCTTACAGGAGCATCCACAATCCTGGACATGGCACTGCCTTACAACCAGAAGCATGCAGCAGCGCTCAGCATCACTCTACATCAGAGTGCAGGAGCCGGGGTCCCCCCTTGCCCCACCTCCATGGGTCCAGGTCACACGTGCTTGAGGGAGCTTGAGGGAACTCTTCCCCAAAGGCAAACAGTGATGCTTAGAGGCCTTTTTATCTCTAAGAAAAACCCATAATTGGAAGCCCCAAGATAAGTTCTCTTCAGTATTAACTGCCAAGCAAGCACCTCGCTGTCAAAATAACATCCCCCAGTTTACCGTAGCAGACACTGGCTTTGAAAGATGACGCTGTGTTAAATTGCAGTTTGCAGAGAAAGTCATCCGTACAGGAGCTCAGGATGTGGAGGCAGCTTAATAACATACAAAATTGGATGTTACCTGTTCCATCCACCAGAAAACCAGTATTTTCCACAGTGTTTCTATGAATCATTATTATTATTTTTAGCCTTGTTTCCTGAAGAAAATCACCACGTGCGTGCTCCTTGTGGCAAGTGTAAATCCACTGGCCAATTTCAGCCCTTTCTGACGAAGAAATTGAGCTTTTGGAGATTGCAAAGCTGATAAAAATAGGTGTTTAAATAAAGAAGTCCCCAGCTCAAAGGAGGCTGAAGCACAGAAGGAACCCATGGCACACACCAGGCATCCACGTTCAAGATGTGCAGAAGCCGTGTGTGTCTCATACACCAAAATAACAACACAAGACTCAAACCTAAACCAGATAGGGTCTGAGCATCAGTGCAGGGGGTTCACTGTAACTCCTTGGGATTTACAATAAGGAAAACCCCAATGACCTATCATACAAAGCATGATGTCTAAACGTGGCTCCTTTTGCACAAGGTTTGCTATCCTGGTTGATCAACAGATGGGATTGTACATCTGTTCTCCAGCATCCAAAAAGTCTTTCTAATAGCAAAGCAATTACCCGCAGAGAATACTGAACTGACCGTGATAGAGATGTTGCCACCTTTAAAAACCCTCTATGCTTTCTTGGCACTGATGAGGACAGCAGGGACACCAGGAGTTACCTGCAGCACCACCACAGCCTGCCCCATGCATGGGCATAAGCTCATCAGCCCGAGAAAGTCAATGCTGAGAACAAAGTGAGGTCTGAAAGCAGAACTGTAACAGGAGAAAGAAAACCTGACTTAATGAAAACACATTAAACACTTCCCTGTGAAGGTCTTAAACCCAGTTCCTGAGGGAGGGGGGGAAAGTTTAACTTCCAATGGACTTGTTAACCTTTTCCCACCAGCACTGACAGAGCACGCATGGAGATTAATGTTGCTTAGCCCATTCCAATTAGGGCAGCGTTAAATATCGATACTGAAAATTGAAACTTCAAAGTTTCCCACCAGAAGGGTAGGAAGCGTAACAGAGAATAACAAAGAAAGGGAAGACAGAGGAATTCACTGCCCACATACGCTGTAACACAAACCTTCACTTCTGAAGGAAAATCCCATTCCCCGGTCTCCAGACTTCTCATTGCAGTCAAAAACTTCTTATGATATAATCCAAAGTAAATGGTTCCTTGCCACAGAAAGCTCCAATTTCCATCAAAGGATATTAACCAGTTCTGTCATTACCACACTTTATTATTAAAGCTGTGTTCAGTAGCCATATAGCAACAATTTCTTTCAAATAAGGCTTTTTAGCATATAATTTCACAGGTGGAAAAGCCTCTTTCTCCCACTTTTGTAAGAGACAAAAGTGTCTGGTTATTATTCCTGCCTTTCCTAAGGATTTCTTGTCTCATCTCTTGAAAGGTTTCGAAAGCCAAATGATCTGCTCTTCCCCTATCAGCTGTGCTCAACTCCATCTGGAGCAACTGCTGCTGTAGAAGATGTAGAAAGCTCCTATTTAACATCAGTTTCACACAGGATGACCAAAGAGGGGGAATAAAAGTATTTTTTATCAAGTATTAAAGAGCATCTCACAGGTTTATTATTTATGCTTGCAAATTATTAAAGGTGAAGGCACACAGAGTGGTTACAGCTGATACAAACCCATCTTAACAGACATGAGAGTTCAAGGGCGGGTGAAGGACTTGCCCATCCCCTTGGTTCCTCAGTGATCTGCCCCAGCAACAGCTTGTCCTCAAGGTGAAAAGCCTTTAATTCTGCCCAGATGAGTCTCCACCAAGGAACTCCACAAGGATGCCCCAGCCAAGCCTAAGAGCGGGAAGGCCGGGCGCATTCCTGGTGTCCCCACAGTCAAATACTCACTACCTCTAGACTAAACAACAGCCACCGAGCAAAGACACTCGGGATTCCCTGCCAAACTGCTGTGCTCAGTATTCTAATCCATGCAGATAACAAAGTGTATTTTAAATGAGGGAGTCGGAGGGAGAAGCCATGCTGCCCGGCCTCCACTCCAGCTGAAACAGGAATCAAGTCAAAGAGAGCACAAACGGGTGCAAACTCATGGACTAGACACTTCTGGTGGTTTCAGTAGTACAAGTGCATCTTCCCAGAGGCCGCTTACCATGTGCCCTTCCATGGGTTGCTGCGGCATCTCCACAGCCGTGACCACAGTCCTGCATCACCACTGCCTTCTTGCCATGGGCTTCATCAGTGTGAAAGCCTTAGAGCTTTGCCATACAGGCAGTCAAAGTATGGAATCAGATCATGCCTTTTCAATGTAAATGCCTTTGGGACAGATCTGCAGGTGATGAGGAGGCTGTGGTTCGTGACAGTGATTTGGTGGCTAGGGTGGGAAGTTCTCTCAGCACTTTTGCCTCCATGGTTGGGTTGCTGGTCTTGGTAACCCTTTGGTAAAGCTGCATAAAACCACGTTGTGCAATGCTCGAAGCAGGGTGCCAGTGACAGTGTGGCTCAGCTGCACCCACCATCCAGTCTGTAAATGCAGAGCTTTAGCTAAGCCTTGGAGAAAACCAAAAGCTAGGTGTTTATGTAAGCACAGTGACGTGGAAGTGGCCCTGAAAAATCTCTTTTCCAACCCCTTATTAAACCACAGAAGAATAACTTAATGTGCAATAAATTCTTAAAACCTGCTGAAGTTTCAACCAAAGGCCAAGGGAAGAGATGAAGTGGATATTGTGCTTTATTTACCTCTTTGAAACACAATTCATCTGCTCTCTCCTTAGCCCTGTCAATAACAGTGGCAAAGCACCACTGGCTGCTCTTCCATCACTGCCATGAGCATCAGCTGGAGGCAAATAGAGATGCTGTGATTAGGAACATGGTGCGTCCTCTGTGCAGGACAGGGACGCTCCTGCACGTCCTTTATCTGTGTCTGCTCTCGTGGTTGTTTGTAATAACTCCTTGGAAACAGCAAACTTGAAATCTGTTTCCTTAACAACTCGATTCAGGGCTGCTCGGGAGAAGGGAGCTGCAGGCTGGGGCTTTCTTCCCCTCATGTGGATGCTGCAGAGCTGCCGGCTCATTTGGTGGCCACTGGCACATCCAGGTCTGCACACACCTCACTGCTGCCTGCCCCATCCCTGTGCCTGTGTCCACACTGCAACTCACACCTTTATGTCTCAAGAACTGAAGCATTACCTATTTTTCCTTTTGTTTTCCCCCAGGAGCCACAATTTGGGACAGGAAACGGGAAAGGCAAGAGCACTTTTATGACTGTGATGGATTTTGCCAATGCACACTGGAATCAGGATACACATGAAACACTGCACTCATTGCTGATCTCCACTTGGACATCGAGCCACTGACCTCAAGCCTTTGAGTGCAACCCTCCAGCCAATTCCTTATCCACTTGTCTCCTTTCTGGCTCTGACTGACAGCTGAGACACACTGCACTGAGTGAGGAGAACCTGCTCCTAAAAACACCTTGCAAAGACTTAACCAGCCAACACATTGCCCCACATGCAGCCAAATTTGCTTTGGCAAAGAGGAGCTGACCTCAGAGCCACAGCCCAGAGGCAGGTACTTTCTTTCCTCAAAGTCAGCATAAGGAATGAAAGTACAGAGACAGAAAACCCCAGCGCTTCCATCTGGAACACCAACAGTAGGAAACCCTGGAACACCAGCACAACTCATGAGCAGATGATGCTGCATTCATCTTCAGTTAGGGGATGATGCTGCATTCATCTTCAGTTAGGGGATGATGCTGCATTCATCTTCAGTTAGGGGATGATGCTGTATTCATCTTCAGTTAGGGGATGATGCTGCATTCACCTTCAGTTAAGGGATGATGCTGCATTCATCTTCAGTTTCAACTCCCAAGGCTCATGAAGATAAGAACATAGCATGACACAGCCTGGGCGCAGCTCACTCAGTGACCTGGATAGTCCCAAACTCCTTGCCAACACCATCAGCACCCACATTGCAATGCTGGAACTGTAACTACTCTCCTGCCCCAGGGTTTCTCTGTCGCAGGGCTCAACTCGCTCCCCTGACTCAATCCTGCAACCTGCAATAAACCCAGGAGAGGCCCCAGTCCAGAGGAGCCAAGCTTTTGCAAGGAGCGACTGAGGTGTGCCCGATGAACCGTGCGGCAGAGGTTGTGCAACGCCTGCTTGGATCACACCGGGGTTATTTGTGTCCCAGGGGCTGTCTGTGCTGCAAGAGCCAGTTGTGTTTCCTGACGCAGCTCAGCTCTGCCGAGGCACAAACACGACACAGACAAAGCTCTTCAGCAAGGTAAAATCACAAGGTCAGCCCTTGGTGCCTGCCTCAATAGCAGCCTCCAGCAGGAGACAGTTCGGTGGTGGAAGCTCTGAACAGCACAAGAACAGAAGAAGGTGTAGCAGAAAAGCTTTGCAATGGGGACTCCAGCAGCGTAATATCTGGATCCTGCTGCGCAGAAGCATACAGAAATGTCACCAAACTGTGCAAATATCAGAACCCATTTACCCGCCTTTCAATAAGCTCTGTATTTCTGTAATTCAATTTTGAAGGTAATTTCCTGGTTCAGGCTAATCTCTCTTACTCTGCCCATTTTCTTCTTCACACATCCTGCAGAAGGGCTGCAGGCTGCCGTGTTTATTCGTGTCAACACAGAAACCAAGGGGGATGCAATTTCTCCTTATCTCTGTGCACGTTTTGGCTATGTGAGTCTGTTTGTCGCCCTGATAACAGAGCATCTCTGCATTTTAGAAGAGTTAAGACCTCCTGAGAGTGAAGCGGAAGAGACACTTTGATAGAGATTAGACACAAGATCCTGTGCTAAGACATGCACTGAACACAGGGACGCTGGGAAAGGGGCAGGGAGCTGATGCAGCTTACGGGCAATTCTCTACCCTCCTGTAACCCCCCCCACTAAACAAAACTGAGCCCCCCCTGCAGCCCTAGTCCATAGCAGCTTGCAGGGAGCACTGCAGTAATCACAGAATCAGAGACTGGTCTGGCTTGGAAGGGACCTTAAAGCTCATCTAGCTCCAACCCTTTGCCATGGGTGAGCTGAAGCAAGCTTCCACTGCGTTTTGTGGGACACCAACACCCAACACCAGTTTGCTGATGAAGACTGGTGCTCTGATGGAGGGGTGATACCACACGGCTGCACAGGAGAGGGTATGAAGGTTTAGGATGACCTTTTGTGTCGCTGAGCTGTTTCACAAGCTCCCACACTGGCTTGGACTTTCCCATTGCCGGGACCCTGGACTCCACTTCCCCCCTGGTCTCTGCCTCGATGCGTTCCCTGCTCCCCATTCCAGTGCTAGCTTGCAGGAACACCAGCACAAAAGGAAATGGTGTCTTCAGCACCCATTTTCACACTCACAGACACATGCTCCCTTCTGATTACTAACAGTTCAGAGAAAACAGGGAGGTGACAACAAACAGCCTTTCAGATAACACCCCTTCCCAGCCCAGAAACAGCATCACTCCCAGTCTGAGCAAGGGAACAGCCCAGGGGCACCCACCATGTCCCTACTGCACTGGTGCCAGGACCACATTAATATCTGCAGATGTGACAAGGCAAGGCACATCCCTCGCCTGCCATCCTGCACTGCTGAGGCAGCCTTTGCATTAACCAGCCTTTCTTCACAAAACAGATGCAATGCAAAACAGCCCTAAATCCGTCCTGCTTTAGGTGCTAACGTAAGTGGGAGATGGCAGATAACAGCCTCTGCCTGGCTTGCAGCACAGGGCACAGGAGACTTTAATATTAAAGCCCCTGTTACAACACTTTGGCTGAACTCATCTGGCGTGTGCATCCAGCTGCTTGGATGGCCTGGGGGAAAGGGCACAGCTCCTCCCAAGCACCAGCACCTCTGCGCAAGCAGTGGCAACATCACCCAGCAGGAAAGGCACTGGTTGCACCAGAGCTGGGAGCATCCGCTGCCAGGGAATTCCACCCAGGCTGGGGCTCAGCTGTCCCGACCTGACCCCAGCTCTCCAGGGATCACCTCCCTGTGCTGGATGCAATGGAAATGTTCAGTTCTCTGCTGATTCACCACAACCGCAACACCAGGCACATTGTGGTCCATGGGATAAAGAGGGGAGAGAAGGGACCATGCACAGGGACGTGCATGCTGTGGTTTCAGCAATAACAACCCCGTCCGTGGCCATATGCAGGTTAATAATAGAATCATAGAATATCTGGAGTTGGAAGGGACCCATGAGGATCTCATTGAGTCCAACTCCGAAGTTGCACAAGCCTTGTTTGTGTGTGTTATGTCCCTTCTGCTCAGCACAATGCTGCCACATTGCACAGGGACACAAGGCAACACAGGCTCACAACAACCATCCTGCTCCCCTTGGCACCTGAGAGTATTAGCCTGAACTCATGGAGGTGGTTCAAGCTAAGGATGGGAGAGCAGGCTTGTGAGACATCCCTGACACCCTTTAGCTGCAAGGAGCCACCAAGTCTGCGCCTTGATGCTCCGGACATACTGGATCCTCCAGAGACTCCTATGGAAGCACGTGCATAAAACCACAAAATGCAGAATTCAACAGCTTGCCAACACATGCCTCCATCTGCAAAAGTCTAACAGAAATCCTACAGGGACCAAAGCCTCTTCCCTCTCCTTACCTTGCTTTACCTTGACTATTTTTCCACCCATCAACTTAATTTCATGGGAGTGCTCAACTCTTCTCATCACGCACAGAGAAAAACCACTTCCACTGCTCCCATCACACCGTCTCCAATGGCCTCAAATCCTGCAATCACTCACGCTGCCCAACATGAGGCTGTGAAAGCCAAAGGCAGCCCTAATGCCTCAGGGAATTCTTATTAGTGTCCAAAAAGGACTTTGCTTTCTGCTGATGAGCAAGCTGCATCCCTCGCCGGGCTCCTGCACCTTCAGCATTCAAGTTGCTGCATCCTCCCGTTGCCCTGCAGTGGTGCCAAAGATCCCACGGAGCAACAGAGGACATTTGGAGCCTCGTGGGCTGTCCCCTTGCCCCTGTTATCAGGAGAAATCACAGCAGCGGAGCTCCAGGCAGGCGGGCACAGGGGCAGTCACTCCAGTCACCAGCACATCATTTCCCTCTGCCAAGGTCGGCTGGCTCCGCTGCTTCCCCATCCCAGAGCCTGTTTTCATTGCTGCTTATCTCAAATTTGGAAATCCACAGGAACTGTTGTTTGAATCCAACCCTCGTGGGGATTGTTTTCATGGGGGGACTTTGCATTTAGTCGCTGCTTTGTTTTCAAGCTGTCTGCTTGCAGTGGGAGTTTGCTGGAACCAAAACTGGAGAAAAGCTCTTGGAATTCACCCAGGGAACAAAAGGGCTCTTGTGCAGGAGGATTTGGAGGACTCGGCTGCTTCCATTGCTGCTACCTTCATCTCTATTCCTCCCTGCCAAAAGTTACCTGCAGTGGTGCTGGAGGTGGGATGCTGCCTGTGCAGCGGGATGGACAGGTAGGAGGGCAGACACCTTCACAGGGAGAAGGATCAAGGGCTTCCCAAATGTTCATGCATAGTGGTGTGCAAGGCTTATCACAGCCTTTCAGCCAAGCCTTGTGCTCCCTGCCCTGGCTTTGCCCCTTGCATAGGGTGGGCTCTGCTCCTCAGTGCATGCAGCAGCACCATTATACATCTCCCAAGGGTGCCATGCTGGTGGGTGCTTCCATGGGGTGATGCAGCCCTGTGGATAAGGGCATGAAGCTCCAGCAACCGATGTGTGAGCAGGGATGCTGCTGAGCATCACTCCCGGTACTCCATTTGCTTTGGTTTACTTCCCCTTATCCAGCAAGATTCCACCTCAAAACACCAGTGAGTGACCACACGCAGCTACAGGGCGCTGAGCAACTTCCCATACAAATACCTAGCAGTTAGCAGCAAATCTCCTCTACCCAGCATAAAAGCAGGGGCCCTGCCTGCAGGATTTGCCTTAAATCCACAAGCCTAGCTAGAAACACTTCTACACTTCCTAAACGCACTGCTCCCTGGAAAACATGACACAGTGAAGAAGCATCCACCCCTCCCCAGTGCTCTGCAGAGCCTCAAAACCCAGCTTTCTTAGGGCAGTAAGATCCCCTCTCCATCAGACACCCTGTGGATGCCTTTTTTGCTCAAGGTCTCCCTCCAGTTTCTATTTTGCTTTAACGTGGTCAGGATTTTCCCCCAGCAGATTCCTGCGAGGTGCTTTTAAAGAAGCATCACAGAGCTTCACTCCCCCTAATAAACCAGATCAGCTTCTGCATCTGCTCCCACGCCGAGGGGTGACAGGTCCATGCATCCAGCAAAGCGGGCGAGAGGCAGCTCCAGCCCCGTGCATCCCGAGCCAGGGCCTCTTGGAGCTGTCAGATGTGCTGCCAGCCTGGAGAAATGCAAATTGCTTTGGAAAAGGAAGGTGACATTCCCACCCGCGTGCTGACTGCTGCTGCGCTGCACGCTCAGATCCCGGCCTGTGGCTCCAGCTATGAAGGTGCTTATGTCTTGATGGTACTTACACTTAAGCACGTGCTTACTGTGAGCACAGGTTCCTATTAAGGCTGTATCAAGCGGCAGGCTGAGCAGGAAGCTGTGCAGCAAGGCTGTGCCCAGTCTGTTGTCTTAGCCTTTGCAATAGCTGCAGGCTTCAGCCATACCCACCAAAAGGGACAATCTGCACACAGGCACTGGTGGATGTCCCTCTGTAATTGGTGGTGTCCCCTCATCATCAGCCTCCCAAGATGCTGACCCATAGCATCCACTTGCAAAGCTCCATAGAATCATAGAATCAACAAGGTTAGAAAAGACCTTTAAGACCATCAAGTCCAACCATTACCCCAGCACTGCCAAGTCCACCACTAACCCATGTCACGGGCCTTACACACGTGGTTTGTGAACACTTCCCAGTGCTGAGGCTCATTCACAATGAGTCAGGAGGCTTAAACATAGGAAAAGCAGGACCTTCCCAGACCAGAGGGTGTGATGGGGCAGGAAGGACTCCCTTGAGGAGCTCAGCAAAGCATCCCCGGGAAGAGATGCAGTTACTTGTCCTTAGCTCTGAACCACTGATCCCCACGTGCTAATGCAGCCCCACTTCTCTGCAGAAAAACTTTTGCTCGCTGAGCAGGATCGCACCCAGTGCCTGTCTTGGTGTCATCACCCTCACAGCAGGACAGAATAAAATCTAATCAATACCACGGGGCAATCTGAGGTCTTGTTTCTGTGCTCCAGGCAGCTGCAGGAGGCTCATTTTACCCAGCACAGATTTAATTTGCTCAGCATATTGTAAATGTTGGACATTTAAACTCCATCGTTATCAGCCATCTACAACTGCTGATGCACTGCACGTAAAGCTTGGGTTTATAATTTTCTGCTCATCAATAAAGCCACCTTAGGACAAAATGAGCAATTTATGTTCCGCAGAGAGAAAACTGACCATTGATTTGGTCATTTTGCAGTTATACAGTATCAATAACTTTTACAGCCAAACGGGAACAGAGGAATGTGCCACAAGCCATTGCTTTAGCAAATATCCTCACCCTCTGCAGAAGGTCCCTGATGGGGACTCTGAGGGCTACATCAATCCCCATGGTTTGGCATCCACTGTGCTCCTATGGGGAAAACAGCACCTCTGGGCTATAAACAGTGTCAGAGTTGTATGAGACACCTCCAGACTGAATTGCTGCTCTCCAGTCCCCAAGTTGTGCTGTTCTTTGGCAGCTGGCAACTGCTTGTTTCAACTGAAAGTGTCCAACAGAGGTTAATTTTAGGACCACTTTCCTCTTCAGAGGTGTAAATAACACTCAGAAGGATTTCAAATCAACGCCTCATCTCTTCCCAGCGATATGATGCTCACGCTCCGTCCTTTGCCCTTTTAATTCCCTGCCTGCATTAGAAGAACACCACAGCACTGGCATGGAAGGGGAAGACCTCTTCCTTGCTTAACACCTTGTCATGGGGCATTTTGGTAAAGGTTCAGCCAAATACTGCGACTGAGTTTTCAACACAGTCAGGACTTTGCCCAATCTGCCTTTGTGCTACCCCGTCAGACAGCTCCCTTGTTTTGATAGAAGAGCTTATTTTTGCGCCTGCATTGTTAAAAATGGCATTTTGACAGCTCTGGCCAGTGTAGATGGGAGGAACTAACTCCTGCTCCCTCTGCTGGCAATGCCTCACCTAAAATGTGTAGGTCCTACTTTAAAAACACACAGGGAATCTATCCACAGCGAGAAGCCAAAGGCAACTGCAGGGAAACCAAAGCCAGGTCCCCAGCACTGAAGCAAGGCAGGAGGCTCCAATGGAACAACCACCCTCCCGTTTGCACTGTCAGCAACAACAGCAGCAGCTCCAAGATACCCCCAGCAGCAAGAGCTGGAGCTGCTCCATCACCACTACAGCAGCAGCAAGTCCATCTGACCACGAACATCAAGTCTTGGTCCTGCAACCACTTCAGGTTCTATCTTTGCACTAAAAGAAGGCTCAAAGCCTTGCACGCAGGGTGCTGAGCAGCTCATGGGGGTCCAAGGGAAGCTCGCTCAAGTTCAAAGAGCTTTTAGCCACAGGTCAGAGAGCATGAATTACAGCTCTCCTTCCAGACACCTGCCAGGAGCATACAATCGCTTGTATGCCATGCAATAAAGCAATGAGGCTGTGAAGGAAATCAGCCTTTCCTCAGTTTTTATCATGCAATTTTATAGTAGTTTGGAAAACACATTGAATAAACGCATTATGGTGCAGTGCTGGGGCAGAAAACAAGTTTTACCCCATAAAGTGTCCCTTACACAACCGGACACCTATGTTTTCTATCCGCACGTGTCCACGTGGATCAAACCCCATCAGGTTACACCTCTCCACCCAGCCTTCTAAATCAGGAGCTGTACATACAAAACCCCCTTTATAAGCCTTTCTGTCAAAGCCTCCATAGAACTCCCTGTGCGAGGTTCAGGACTGTAGTGTCAGTTATACACACACACACACGCTCACAAATCCAGAGCTGCTTTCCGAGTTGCAAGAACAGATAAGCAGAAACGGGATCAAAAGAGCTCAAGAAAAAGCAGGGTGCTATAGATCATCTACACAGATCCACCACATCCACCCTACTTAGCAACCAGGACAAAATACATCCCCAACCTTGTAAATTCTTGCGTGTGTGCTCAAACCCCAAGCACATTCAGTCCCACTGACTCCTGCAAAAGGACTCCTATGCTCCAAGTTTAGCACGTGCACAAGTTGCTTCAAGATCAGAGCAAAATAAAACCCCTATTTAGCTTCCCTTTGAAGGGGAAAAAAGAAGATTCCTCAGACCCCACTCATCCAAATGAGGGCCCTGCTTGGCTACAGCTGCTCTGCATCGGCTCTGATTCAATCTCCCAGATTGCTCCTTGTGTTTCAGCTGCAGCAATGCCTTTTTAAAGCAAGCTCCTGGAAAATGAGCCTCCCCCTTTTGCAGGAGGTGCTGGCCACGGAGATGCTTGCACAGGATGAGCCCTAAATGCCTGTGCCACAAGGTAAAGTAAATGCTTGTTGACGCTGGAAGCGCTGGCATTGTTCTGAGGTCTGCGCAGGAAGAGCGAGAGGAGGAATGCTCTCCTATTGCAGGAAGCTGTTCCAGGCTCTTATCAGACATAAAGCTTCTGATTCCTTGCGGGGGAAGTACCAAATGTTTTTGAGGGGAAGGAAAAAAAGAAGGGAAAAAATAAATCGCATGCTTGGCTCTAAAGGAAGCTGCCTTAATGGCATGAATGAAACCCAAGTCGTGCTATGTGGGAGCTTGCTGCGCTAAATAGCTTAGGTGGCTACAAGCAGGAGCGTGTTGCCCTACTGTCACCCCATAGAAACCTGGGGATGGGCAACCCAAAGGTCCTTCTCTCTGGCCAAAAGGTGTCTGCAGCCAATTCAGCCTTTCTTGTCTCCAAACACCAACTTACTATGAACCATCTCTGAATGCCGTGTCTGTGTCACCCTCCCCAGCTGCCAGGGACTATTTTGGGCTCTCCCTCCAGTTCAGATGCTGCTCCGTCAGGGGCTATTTCCCAATGTCCTTTCACGCACTGCACTCATCTGCTCTTTTGGTTAATCTGTAAAACTGATGCTTCCTTGGCAGGAATTCAGGTTCTCCATCGAGATGCTCCAAGTTTTAGTGGCAATGAGCAAATCACTGGTGTCCTTGGGAAACATAAGGACGTCGGAGCCTATGTAAATGGCCTTTATGTTTCTTCTAGAGGGTGTCTCCCAAAGGACAACTCTGACACATAGAATGGCTCTCTGGTTACATAAGTACCTGTATATATAATGGGTATATAATGGCTGTCATGGCTTACTGCACAGATATCTGAGTAAACCTCAGTTTTAAGTCTGTTCACCCCATTACCAGGCTTTGTGCTCCATTTGAGCCAAGCACTTCTGGTCTCCAGCCTGGCTCCTCCTGATTGGTTATTAGGGGATTGTGGCTCCCATCTCTTACAGTTAAAAAGCAGAAAACCCTTTGCAACAGGTTGAAAAACAACAGTATGTAGAGCATTGCCTTTCTTCTCCTTTAATAGGCTACTCTGTCAACCCTCTGCTTGTTAAATGAGAGAAAAATCTGTGGGCATGCAGTGAAGGTCAATCTTGTGGTTTTTGAAAGCATTTAATTAGGACAGTTAAGTACCGAGGTCTGCTTGGGAGGGAGCTTCTCCATTAAGCATCTGCATCCTTCTGTCTGCAGAAGCCAGCCTGCAAAAGGGGGCTGCAGGTTCCAAACCTTCAGTGGTGTTTGACCTTAGGATGAAAACTGTTGCGGATTGCCTGTCCCGTCGCTAGCTCCAAAACCCGCATGGCATGATCCTGCATGGATCTCTTTTAACAGCAGAGTCCCAGCTGGCCAGATCCTGGCCTCCTTGTGCAGGGGCTGGGGTGACCCCCTGCACCCTTAGGGACCCATCAGGGCTGCTAAAAGCCCTGTGCTGTGGCTTGTACTCCTCCTGAGGCATTTCTTGCTGAGTGCTGAGGCTCAGTGCTTAAACAAAGCTGCTTAAGATGTAGCTTTGCCCAAAGGGGGTTTGGCATTTTGATGATAGCATGTAAAATCCCTGTCTTCCCCTTCATCTCACTGGAAGAAGGGCAGATGTACTTAGCTGCTACAGGTGTTTCACTCCTTGAATGAAGCTACAATAAATGTCACATATCTGGGCTTTAATCCCTGGGCAGTGGCATCGTAAATGCTACAATCACAGGCTGCCACTTCCTTTCTAAAGGGCCACAGCATCAGCTGTTTGAAACAAGAGATCAACTCCAGTCATACAAAGCCAAACTTGGTTTTATTTCTCCATGCTTTCGCAGCACTGGAGACCCTAATTGCAGGCAATTAAAGCAGCCTTAGGAAAAGAAGGGCTGTGTTGAAATCCAAGCTGGAAAGCGTACCTCTAAATGGGTGCCAGTTGCCAGTGCTGGAGAAGTGCCCAAGGAGAAGGAGCTGGTGCTGCACAAACCCTCCACATAGAGCTGGGGCTAGAAGGACCTTCTCCTCTCCTGTGTCCTGGTTACATGAACACTTCATCTCCTGCATGCAGGCACTTGCATGAGCATGCAAATCCAGCAGGCTCTTACTGGGGCTCCTGCATGTGCGAGATGGGAGATGCTGGGAGCTGATGAGGGCAGATAGAATGGAGCAAGTCCAGGGAAAGAAAGTAATCGATGCTGGGCTTGCCTTTAGAATGTTCCCTCTCCTTTTTTGATGCTGGTGCTCTGTAAAGGTTTGCCTTTGCCAGATGGGGACTTCCATTACTTTAGAGCTGTCAGAACAACAAAAGACTTCTTTGAGTCATTTTCTATATCTGACCTTGAATTACTGGAGCAGCAATAAACATCAAGAGCAATGAGAACACAGAGTGAAGCTGTAATTTTGACATTATAACTTGCTGCTCAAGTGTCAAATAAGCCTTGCTGAAAACACGAATAAGGATCTGACCCCGCTGCAGGATGAAAACAAGCACAAAAGCATGCTGCCTGGGACTTCCACAGCCTAGCAGCCAGACGATGCTCTGAGGCCATTTGGCACTGATAAGCATTGTTTCACTGAGTGCAATTACATATTTCTGTTTAGAAGAAAGATTCTCCATCAAAAGCAGCTCCCAAGCCTCTGCTGATTCAGCCTTCATTAGAGGCCTCTTACTGTGGACACAGTGAAGTGGTGACTCCTGTGCTTATTTTCTGTTGCTGCCTTATCTTTGGCATCTCATCTGCAACTTCTGCTGGGTTTATTTTTTCTCCACTGGTTTCATCTGAGTGCAAGAGAAGTGGATGCTGTTTGGGCTTCAGTTCTTGCAATGGTTTTTGATCTGCCTGGGTGCAGGATAGGAGAATCTAGCCCCGATTACAAAACTGCAAGCTAAGTAGGCTAACAAAACAGCAACTGCAAGAAACTGGATCAGCTTTGCTTTGCTCACTGAGGTTTTCCTGCTCAAACGGGGGGGGGGGGAACATGCTTTCTCTTTGCAGTCTTGCTTACAAATCTGAAATTCTATACAAACAAGCCACAGCCATTGCTTCTACAGGAACTTCAGGGGACGGTAGCCTGAGTAGTTCCAACCCCAAAGTACCCTCCTGATGTAGACAGATGCTGCTTTTACCATGCCCATACAAATCCAGGCCCCTACTTGATGATGGGATGCAAATCCAGAGCGATGGTCAGCCTCATCTTTGCTAGCACCAGCAGACCAAGATGCACAAGTGGCTGTTTGGAGCTTCCATAAAGGATGTTCAGCATCTGCCTGCAGCATCTCCAATGTAAAGATGATTCAGAAGTGCTTTAGCACCCCAGAGACTTTCATGGTGGGCTGAACCCTCTAAAACGTTAGCTGGGTATTTGGAATTTCTAGCTTAAAAGGAAGGATAGCTTCAATTTTGGCTTTGAGGCAAAAGCAAGCCCTACAATTGAGAGTCTCAGGCTTCCCCTCTCCAAACTTCTTTCCCCTGAGCAGAAGACACTTTTGCATTGGCACTTGCCACCATGCAGAATACAGTGGATCTGAAGACAAAGGCAAACTTTTTGCACAATGAGTACATCTGGAAATTGCACTGAACAGCCTTCACTGCTTTGCTACCACAAACCATAATATCTAACGTGGCACCGCTTCAGGGTCCTAGATCTGCTTTCCTGCTAACGTTGCTCTAGCTGATAATGCTCATCTCTTCAACTCTTCCCAGACAGGCCTGAAGGAAGGGAGCAAAGTAACTTCACAGGTAATGAAGCATTTAATTATTTATTAATTATAGCTCTGTCCAGGTCCAAAATGAACAGAACAGTCCCGCAATTTACCTGGCCACTGGAGACTGACTCAACACTATATAATGATGCTGCTGGTGACCATGCTGCCAACTCATACAATCCACCCATCATCACCCAGAATTACATGGCCACAGTCAAGGACATGCAGGTGCTCTAGGTTTTACCTCTTTGCCTTACTCAGAACCACTTGTGCCACTCACTGCCATTAGGAAGCTGTGACCTGGGAGATGCAGAGCTTTGTCTTTGGAGCAGGAGGAGACCTGCTATGGGCAGGCTAAGCATTAGAAATGCAAGTTCATGGGGTGAAAGCAAGGACCCCATGGGAAAAGGCTGGGAATCATGACTGTGCACAAAGATCAGGGCAGACCCTGCGGTCCTCCAAGTGCATCACAAGGGAAGGCTGCAAGTGTCTTCCCACTCCTGTGCTATTAAAGCTCCCCTCTTTTCCTTCTGCTTCCAACTTAAAAAAGGGATCTGAGCTTTAGTCAGATGTGTTTTTAAATCCTTTTCCAAGAGGCTTCTATAGGTGCTGTTATGGCTCTTTTCAGCAAGAGAAAATGGACAAGTGACATCAAATGCATGTATTATTTTGGGGGAAAAAAGGCAACTTTTTAGTCATCTTGCATACCTGCAACCACAGAACACAGGATTTGCAAATCCACCATGTGACTTTGAAGGTAATTGTGTTCCATTAATGCCAATACTCTTGGAGGAATGAAGTGTCTCATCTCTAAATTACTTCTGTGGTTTTAATTGAGTATCATTTGCTTCACCTTAGCAGCTTGTGTATGTGTCAGAGGAGGGAATTCACCCCAAAGGAAGTTCCATTTTTTTGGGTGTCTAAAGTAGCAAATAAGCAACACTCGGTGTGGCAATGAGAAACCTACACTTTTCTTCAGCTGGGAAGAGAAAACAGCTCTTTGCTCCTTTCCTCCTGCAACTTACTGCTTTTATTGCTATAATTACTTCTATGGTTTGAGCTTTCAATGCCTGTGTCTTCCCGTCCATGTCAGGACACAAGAACATGGCACCCTGCAAATGCACCCTGGTTTTTGCACCCCCACTGTCTGGGGTGGAAGGGGTGAGACCTGCAAGCAAATGCCTCCTTAGTGCAATGCAGAGGGAGTAAAGGCATCAGCTAGAGGGGCTTGATGGGGTGTTTTGGTCCCTGCTGTGCAGAGCAGTGATTTGGTTTATATAAGACAGCGTTTCTAACACTTTCTACCCCAACCACTTGGTTGATTAACTCATGGTTAATTCCTCCAGCATGGCATTACATGAGATCTTAAAACCTCTTTATAATCGCTTGCCCCCTCTTAATCCGAAGCAGGTACACAGGCACTTCCACCATGGAAGTGATAAAGGAAAGCAGGGTGAAAAGGTAATTCAACGAGATAAACCTAAAACGTTAAAAGTAAATATGCAACTCGGACTGAAATTGGCTGTTTGCTGCTAGACCAGGCTTTGCTAGGCTTGCACCTCACTGGCCATGCCACAGCTTTGCTAACCCTGCTCTGGCAGAGCCTGGCCCGTGCCAAGTGCCTGTGTCATGGGAGTGAGTTAATAGTGAGAAGCCGAGGTGGCGCTGACAAGGCAAACTGCTCATTGCACAACCAACTGAGCCTCGCGCTGCTCATGGGTTAATTTTATACCAGCAAAGACTTGCCACCTACCAAGGATTTAAACAAAAATAACCCCCACTACCATTTAGGCTTTACACTGATTCCACTGAGGCTTCTAGCTGGAAAAAAAAAAGCATTTCACATAAAATGTAATATTTAGAATAGGCACAGGGCCTTTGGTCAAAGTCCATAGGGTACATGTTCAGCCAGCACCACGTGGGACGTGGTTCTCATAATCTCAGTGTCCCTTCCTCAGCTAGAGCACAAAAAACTGTGTTGAAACAGCAAAGTGTAAGATATTAGGAATGAGATCGATGGACAGCGATATTAAATTAAATGTAGCTCACTTCCATGCACTGTTTATGAATTAGTGGTCTAATGGGAAATGCTTCCCCCTTCCCTTATTTTAGTGGAGAAATCTGCATATATGCAGGTTGCTTCGCTGATGCAAGTAAATAACTCCCCCATTACAATGAATTTGGAAGACTCTTGAATACATCTGCTGTCATGAGAGTTCAGATTTATAGCCTCAGACTCTGTTTAACTTGTAATTAATATGGACTTCCGCATTTCTTTTTCCTCTTCCAGAATAATATCCTACTAGTCATGACAGCAAAAAAGTGCCCTATTTGGGCAACGATTCAATTTCTTCTGAGCTCCCATCGACATCAAGTCCCACTTGTCCAGAGCAGGGACTTGATGGAACAAACTGCAGGGACCTGCTGGGGAAATCTTATTTGCTGTGGATTGCTCCATCCAACTAAAAATACCATTCTGCAACTTCAGAGAGGGGATAAAGGTAGAAATGAGTGAAATGCAGGGATTTGGACCTGCTTGGTGTCTTTCTGACTTGATCTCTGTTTTGTCTTACCGAGTGCATCAGGACATCAGGGTGCAGGGAACATGCCTACATCCTGCAAGCACGATGCTGGAGGCATCTGCTATGGAAAGGGCCAGGATGAAGCTGTTGCTTCCGAACCCCAGGGACTGTTTTATCTCCTGCAGCCCGCGCTATGCTTGCGTGCAAAGCACATCACCTCCACTTCCCGCATGGCACAGGTAGGGTCCAAGGAGCAGTTCTGCCCTCTAACCTAGGTGAGATTCCTTGCAGGGAGCAAGTGTTATCAGAGAATAACCATCCTGGTTGCATGTTCCCCTGACAAGCAGCATTAGGAAAAAAAGCATTAATCTCTGGCAAATCCTGAGCACAACTTTGGAAAGGATTCAAAGCAGGGAGAGGGCTCCGCAGCCCAGCAGCTGGCTAGAGCTCCACACAGTATTTTAGAAAGCTGACGAGGAACCTCCTGTGCAACACATGAAAGCTGATCCTGAAATGCAGATTATGCCTCCCTTAATTCATCCTGAAGAGCGATACCTCTGCTGCAAACCCCTTCCAGAGCGAAACCTCCGCCTGAACAGCTGAACTTGGAAAAGTTATCCGTGCAAGGAATTCAGACTTAGACACCCGTATTGCACAGCGCGGGATGGACGGGAAACGGATTCAAGAATGATGCCATTCATTGAGATCATGTTTTGTGGGTTGGCTACTTGCATTTTCCCCATTTTCCTGGTATGAAGAAGGATGGACAAAGCGAGTGCATGGGATAAGCAGC